>NC_081825.1:31083333-32517500 GCF_030867095.1 Alligator mississippiensis
GCTCTAGTGCTGTGTGCCAGCAGCTCTACAATTGTCATTTGTATCTCTTAGAAAAGTAGCACTGAGACCCAGGGAGGGCAAGGGAGAGAAAAAAAAGAATGGCCATTAGCTAAATAGCTGAAGTCTTATTTGCCACCAGTTTTGATAATAAAAAATCCCTCATCTATGCACAGCAGTATTCTGAGATCATGGCCCCCTTGTACTACCCACTGTAAAGACATATCAAAAGATAGTCCCTGCCCCAAAAAGCTAAAAATCTAAGTAAGATGTTACAATGCAAGGAATAAATGATTGTGTAGGCTCAAAAGCAGCTTCTGCTTTTCAAATCTTAAAGATCTGTATGGAAGCACCCATGCCTATCCTGTGAGGCACATCTTAACTTGTCCATGGGGCTTCTTACCATCTCAGTTCTTTTACGAATGGACAGCTTGCTTCTAGCATTGTACCACTGCTACTGGGATAAGGGCAACCACTCTCGTCTGCCATGACTTGGTCTTTTGTGCAATTTGGGAGGAGGTCTTATTCCCTGTGGGTACTGTCCTTAACCAGCCCTGGCGCTATCTTCTGGAGCTCCACCTCCCCTACACCCCCACCTAATGCCAAACTTTGAGATCTCCAAAAGATGTTCTGGGCACATAGGCTATGCTTTCGTACCATGCCTTCTGTGGTAGTTAATGTATATAAAGCAAAAACGATACGGAACTCAAATATCACTCCAGGACGTGGTCCCTCTTTACAGTCCTCTAGCCTAGAGTTGGACCACCCCAATCCTTGCCTTGCAAAAACCCCTTTGTATTTTAGAGTTCACAGTAAGAACCGTGCCCTGTCAACCACTTCAGTCTATTGTACTCACAGTTCTTCTCGATCTTCTTTTTTAGGTTCAGCGTCCTCAGTCAACTCCCAATCTTCCATCCCCAATAGCCAGGACCAACCTGGGTGTAAGTTGTTTGGCTCCTCTGAGCCACTTCAGTGGGTTTGCTGCCGGCTGGCTGCCTTCCATAATTCACCCCTCCTGTGGCTTCCAGACGTCACTTCCTTTTCCTTGGTCTATCCGGGTCGGGCTACTTTTAACTCTGGCATGGGATTCTGGCTCTTTAAGTGCCAGGAGCACACACTTATAAAGCACAACCACACTGGCGCTGGTGTTTCCCCAGCTTGTCTTTTTCCCTAGTGTTGCTTTTCACCACTGCTCCACCACCTCGTGCCAACTCAGCAGATAAGGTCCTTCTTTCTTTTCTTCCATACTATTACAATCCTGAGATAATTGTATATATTTTAAATAACTTCTAAATAGTTATTCAAGAGACAGATTAACAACTCTGAAAGCTGCACAATACAATACACTGTGCCTGCAGCTTTTAAAATTCACTCACTCCTCCCATCTATTTCCTTTCCAGTCTCTCTAATACAGATACCAAGTCCATTACTTTCCTGACAAATCAGTACTTTATCTCCACAGGCTCCCTCTATGTGTTACACTAAGTTGTGGTCCAGCTACATGTTCAACCAATTCATGGCTTGATAAAACAAGCAATAAGCTACAAAAGGTATTCCACAAAAAGTGTGTAATAGCTTTGTAGTTTGTTCCAATCACATCATTAATTGAACATGTGGCCAAGTGCTCACCAGTGTCTGGGAGCCCCAACAGGCTGCCAGCCCCAGGGGTGCACCATCCAGTGCCACCCCTGCAGCTGACAAGGCTCACAGTAGTGGCAATGTTGTCAGCTGTGGGGCTCACAAAGGGGGCAGTGGGGAGAATGCTACCCCACTATGAGTCTCAGGAGGTGCAGGGCTCACAGTGGCAGCAGAGGGGAGAATAGAATACTGCCCCTGCTGCAAGTCTGGTGAGGTGGCAGGGCTCACAGTAGGGACAGTGCAGGGAATGCTGCTTCTGCTGCAAGGGCACAGGACACCTCATAAGCCCCCGTGTTGGCTGCAGGGCTTGCAGTGGGGGCAGTGTGGGGAATGCTGCCCCCACTGTGAACCGAACTAAGCCCTGTCAACTGTAGGGCTTGCAGCCACAGGAGGCTGTACAGGGGGAGCTGGGGACCACAATAAGGCAATAAAGGAGAGTGGCACATGTAGCATGGCAGGAAGCATGATTGTGTGGATCAGACATTAGATCCCATCACCCCTCTATCTGCGTGTGTAGAGGGACCCTTACTGTTACATTCATAGCAACTCCTTATGCACATCACAGTTTTCACCTCATTCTTTTTCCGTCATCTCTGTTTACCACTCTTACCTCCCAACTGCAGTTCCTTCCTCTCTAATGTATACTCAGAGCAATTCTCAACAAATATTTGTAAAACCCCTTAAACAGTCACATATCCCAAAACTATGGCTGATTGGCTATGAATGTGTGCATAGTAACAAAAAGTATTTTTCTATCCTAGATTGTACCCAGAAATGGTTAGTCTTCCAGGGAAATTAGTATAAAGTTGTAGTAGAACAGCTAACATATTACTGCAGCTTGTAATGCTGAAGTAAAAAGCAGGTTACTGCTTGTAGCACTTCTTGAACAAGGAACAAAATAGCATTAACGATGAATGGAAACGTCACTCTCAGTATCGTGTTCTCCTTATTCTCCCCCAATGTATTTCTCAAGATTCATTCTTCCATTGTGATCTTATTTACATCTTCTTCAGTCTTTTGATACCTAACAACTAGGGAGCTTTTTTTGTATTTTGTCTTGTATGGAATTTAGCACAGTGTTCGAATTATTATTCCCTTCTGGATTACTGATGATAGAATGTGCCAGCCATTATAGTCACCCAGGTTTTAAAAATATGAATTTCTGCTAAATAAATTGTCATTGTTTCCTCTCAATGACCCACCAACATCTTTTTGCCTTAATCTTCTTCAAGAAATATATCTAAGGTGAGAATTCAATTGTTATACTTACACAAGTCTGTCTGTTCGTTGGTGGAGGTTACAGATTATCATTAATATTTTTAGTGAAACTTTTATGTTCCTATGAAAGCAAAAAAGTTGCAACTTTCAGAAGCTGTTACATTTGAAATGTATATTAACAGACAGTTGTTTAGAAACCTTGCTAACCCTCATGTTTTTGTAGATGCACTAGGCCCCACCACTCAGATGAAACATCTACCCAGCCAGTAGGGGTGTGAAAAGGGTCTTATTCGATTCAGTTGCAGCCTGAATCAGGGGCAGTGATTCGATTTGTTGATTTGTATCACTGTCCCCAATTCAATTCAGCTGAATCCAAGTCTGAAAATTCGATGCTGATCCAGAGAATCGGCAATTCGGACATAGACACAGCTTTAAATGTTTTTTCTACATAACTTGAGGTAGCAGCACAGCTTGTGAATGCTGTGATGCTGAAGCTGATGGAGCATCCCACAGGAGCAAGGAGGGGTGTCACAGATCAGCTGGGCACTGTGCGTGTATCAATTCTATTGCAGGCCAACTGGGCGCTGCAGAGGTATTAGCCACTGGGCTGTTCAATTCAGTTTCAGATCAAGGAGGCAAAGTTGGAAGTGAAGCAAAGGCAAATTTATTATAGCTTACACACACAACAGTTAACAGAAAGATAAATGCGATAAGCAGATAATGCAGTATTAAAGAGCTAATAGTAAATAATAACAACAGATAAATGGATCAATTCTGTCACAGGCCAACTGGGCACTGCAAGGGTATCAGCCACTGGGCTGTTCAAAACAACAGATAGACAGACATGGGTTGGCAACTTTTCGATAGTCCCTCGATGCCAGGTGTGCACCAAGTGATTCCAGCGAAGTCAGGTATCCCCGATCGACACTGTCAGAGGGATTACCAGGGAAGATCCCTTGATTAGGATCCAATCCTCACTCACACCGGGAGTCCGGGCTTGGAACAGCAATGACCATTCTGTTCCCTCCTTCCTGCTGGTCACCTGATGCACACGCTTTTTATACTTAGTCTTATGCTAATCTGTTGGCTTTAGAGCCACTCACAATTTTGCCCTATAGCTGTTACCCTATGGGATTGAAAGGTGTTAAAAATTATCATAAAAGGTTACTACCCAAACTCAGGTTTATCCCATAAGCAAATTACAATGCAGCATCTTTAGATTTGAAATTAACATTACTAAGCCCAACACTTTTAGGTTTCTCTGAATATGCTTTCTTGGGATGTGCTTACCTGGAATGTGTTGGGTGTGCCAGGTGGTTGGATCCAGTTTTTATCATCAAGGCTGAACCCTGAGCTAAAACCATTAGGTCACCTAATCTTGCAGCTACAGTTTCACCTTTGGGGCCCAGTCAGTTCCACAATTAATACAAACGGTTTTATCATTTTGGTTAAACTTATGACAGACAAGTTACATTTGCAGGTTACAAGCCTACAAGCTTTATATTAGCTAATATTACCTATTAGGCAAAATACTAAATGCCTACAAAAAGCACATTTTTATTGCTTATCAATCCCTCTGGTTCTGGCCATCACAGAGGGGCCTCCACATGCTTGGCAGTGAACCAGGAAGTGGACCGGAAGTACTTCCAGTCCACTTCTGGGTCTGCCAGGGAGTGCTTGGGTCCCCCCCCCAACGACTCCTCAGCTCAGCAATAGGCTGCAGGGGCACCCTGGGTGCCTCCCCCAGATCCAGCAGGCACCAGTCACTGAGCCAAGTGAGATGTGGAGGGGTCCCCCGTGCGCTACCCAGCAGACTCAGAAGTGGACTGGAAGTGCTTCTGGTCCAGTTCTGGGTCTGCTGCCCAGCACGCTGGGGAGTCCCCCATGCTTCTGTGGGACACTCCATGTGCCCCAGCATCACAGCATTAATGAGCTGCCTGCTACCTAGAGGTATGTAGAAAAAACATTTAAAGCTGTGTCTATGTCTGAATGTCCAAATCTTTCCAAATTGATTCAGAGGGTTCGGAGTGATTAAAGGGTCCTCTGATTTGAATCTGATTCAGAGATTTGGCCACTGAATCTGGCCAAATCAAATCAGGGACCAAAGGTTCGCACAGACCTACCAGCCAGCCAACACATCAAAAATCAAACACATAGGTGCTAAATCCTCCAATAACTGGTAAACAGGCAATGTCCACCCAGAAGTCAAAGGATTCATCCAAGTGTATCACGAACTTCAAATAAATGTCTCATAAGGACCATCAGAAATGCCTCTAAATGGTTTTCAATTACTGAAACAGACTCATTAAAAATATTTTCAGTTTATTTACAACAGTTTACATATGCAAGTGTTCATCTGAAACTAAGTGAGCTATGATTCTTCAAGACTAATTGTATGTAATATTTGCCCTGGGTTACATGAAATATTTGGAACTGACCTGCTGCAATAACCCATTATGCTGAACATTAAAGATGCACTGATTTACCCAACCTGAGAACAGCAATCATATCTAGGGGCACTTGTTTACATGACAGAGGTTTAGTTCTCTATGCCTCCTAAACTGAAATGGTGGGTTTTTAATTGAAACCCACCATTTCAATTTAGGGGTTTATTTTTCTTTCCCAGTTACGGTGAGGGGCCTGATCCTTTTTTTTCCTTTTTCAGTAGAGCCTGCCCATGGCTGGGGGGCAAGCTTCCAGCAGGCCAAGCAGCCCCTGAACTGTGGGAGACCCCAGTCCTTCCCTCTGCAGTGCCCCACTACCATCACCAGGGAAGAGTTGGATTTGGATTAGGCTGGGTGCTTGCCATGGGCAGGCTCCACTTGAAGAAAAAAAAAAAGGATTGGGCCCCTTGCCACTTCTGCCTTTAGCAAGTGTCTGTTGAAGGCAGAAGCAGCAAAGGGCCTGATCCTTTTTTTCTGCGAAGCCTGCCCACCTCTCCCACAGCCTGGGGATGAACTGGCTAATAGCTGTAACACACTATTGCAAACTAAACTACATCAGGATGTAGTTTAGTTTGCAACAATGCAAACTCATCTAAAACACTTCAAACTGGTGCATATGTAATGTGTGACACCATTAAGCCACACAAAGTGACATTTTTATCACGTGTACATCGTGTTCAAGTGCCCTGGGGTTTTACCTTTGCAATCTAACTATCAACACACCTCTGCAACCCATCTAATTGTGGGGAAAACTAAGGGCTTTAAATAATTGTATATTTTCTAAATAGCTGACTATTCAGCCAAAATAAACTTTGGCCTTGTAGTAGCTCTAAGGCACTGTTGGCATAAAACAAAACACGCAAGAAAACATATCGCAATGATAGCCAGATGTTAGCTGTAAAAAACACCCAGCTGTTGGACTAAGATCACCTGAACTCTTTTAAAAGTAAAAGGAGCCAATAACCTTTGTTGAGCTGTCAGATTAATAGAAGGACTTAGAAAAGTATAAGCAAGGAAGGGCCGTCTCAGTTTCACTAAGGAGTGCCAATTTCAGCCTTATCATTCTTTTGTCCTTTAACTTTCTTTATGATGGACAGGATTAAAACTAACTAATTTGTCCTACATGGACTTCTAAGCACATTGAAATCATCTACTTATATTGACTCTTTTATTAGAAGTGGAGCATTTCTCAAGTTTTACTATAACAGAAAGACTCTAATCCTTCTGATGATCTATCCAAAAATAACATTTGAGCAATTCATCATTCAGGAGTTATTCATTCAACAATAACTGGAAACCGTAACTCAGTGCAATACAACTTCCCATTCCCAATGCTCAGTCATGACACAAATGATAATTTCCAGTTTATTGAACTTCCAAAATAAAAATCTAACATTATATAAAAGAGGGATTTGGGGATTATGGTCTTTGGAGTCAGTTACCTACATTTTAATCAGTCCCAAAATAAGTATTATTATTCTGTACATAAATAAATCTCTCCTCAAGGCAAACAGCTTCCAAGATATCCACAAGGAATTACTCAATAAGAATAAATAAATCTACTTTTAACTTAGCTGTGAAGTTATAAATATGTCCAAACAGGAAAATACCATGAACTTGCTGCTATTGCATTCTGTCCTCTATCTAATAACATCTATTAGGGCTGTGTGAAACAGCACCGTTTCATTTTGACTTCTGTTTCGCCATTTCAAAGGGACAGTGTTTCGTTTCATCATTTAATTTCATTTTGAAGCACTGTTCCATTTCGTTTTGTCGAAACTGTTTCGCTGTTTCAATGCATTCTGACATTTCACCCATAGGCTATAATGGGGAATCATAAAAATGCCTATAATTTTGTCATTTTATGCCTGATTTGGACGAAAATGGCAGGAATGGTAGTCCCTTCTGAGGGCATGAAGCCTGCCAAGTTTTAAGGAGGTGGGTGCAAGGGCTTCTGGGAAACTCAAGGTACTGACAAGCAAAACTTGTGTTACTTGCCAGCAGCCTCCTGTCATCCCGCACGCAGATCCAGAGGCCCGCACCCCCAGGAGGGCTGTGGAGTTGTTCTAGACCCCTCCTGTGGGGTGCGGGCCTCCAGATCTGTGCTCGGGATGACAGGAGGCTGCTGCTATCTCCTGGAACCAGTGCTGAGTGCAGCCTACACCCAGCACCAGGAAGACTGGTGCTGCCACTGGCCCTAGGCAGCAGCATCTGCAGCAGCCTCCTATCATCCCATGTGCAGATCTGGGGGCCCACACCCCCAGGAGGAGTCTAGCAGTGCTGGGAGGGCAGGTTGAGCTCTGTGAGGCTGGTGGAGCCACTCAGAGTGCAGATCTGGCTCTCCCTGCCACCCGCTGCCCGGCTGCACTCCAGCGGCTCCACCAGCCCCATGGAGCTCAGCCCAGTGGCAGGAGAGCCAGTGGTGGAGCTGCTCAGAGCACAGCCCTGTCCAGTGGCTCTCCCCCACCTCCCACTGCCACGCTGAGCTCTGTGGGGCTGGCGGAGCTGCTCAGAGTGCAGCCTGGTGCCAAGAGGCAGAGAGAGCCAGGGCTGCACTCCAACCAGTTTCGTCAGCTTCATGGAGCTCAGCCTGGTGGCGGGAAGTGGAGGAGAGCCAGGGCTGCACTTTGAGTGGCTCTGCCAGCCCCACAGAGCTCAGAGGCTGAGCTCAACCCTGGCTCTCCCCCACCTCCAGCTGCCAGACTGAACTCTGTGGGGCTGACGGAGCTGGTTGAAGCACATCCCTAGCAATCCACCTCCTCGTAACACCAGGCTGCACTTTGAGTGGCTCTACCAGCCCCACAGAGCTCAGCCTGGTGACGGGAGGTGGAGCACAGCCCTGGCTCTCCCCCACCTCCTGCCTGCATTCCAAGTGGCTCCGCCAGCCCCAGGGTGCTGAATTTGGTGTTGTAGAAATTATATAAGTAAATATTTCAAGTGCATCTTTGATATCTAGAGTTTATACAATGAGAAACATCTCTTAAGAAAAAGATTTTACATTATTTTCATTTCCTATATGTTATCTAACTAAAAAAGCACATCATAAGGACTAGTAAATATGGCCAAAATATTTAAGCATTTGCTTAACTTTATTACTATTAGTCTCACTTAAATCAGTGGAACTACTTACAGTACGCAAGTTAAGTATTCATAAAAGCAGGGCTTGTGCTATTAGTTCTTACTTGTTCAGCTATTATAACATTGTTCTCTGCCCTGTCTGGGATCCTAAAAATGAGATTTTTTAAATTTTAATCATGTTAAAGTCTACATTTAATGTTCATTGAAAAAAAGATTTGTTTCAAATTATGACCATCACCTTTCTTTTTTGTATTTGTATGTATTAATTAAGTAGATTGGATAGTACAGTCAAGATTAACTGCTCTAATTTAAAAATATTTCAACACTTTCCTGTTCTGCAGGAAATGTGACTATGCTGTATAATTCCTTACATGCTGCCACACTAGTCAATATGGACTCCTACAATTGATTGGTGAATTGGCTAGAGGGTCGTACCCAGAGAGTCATAGTGGATGGGTTGGTATCAGCCTGGAAGGGTGTGGGCAGTGGGGTCCCGCAGGGCTCGGTCCTTGGACCGATACTCTTCAATGTCTTCATCAGCGACTTGGACGAGGGAGCGAAATGTACTTTGTCCAAGTTTGCGGATGACACAAAACTATGGGGAGAAGTGGACATGCCGGAGGGCAGGGAATAGCTACAAGCAGACCTGGACAGGTTGGACATATGGGCAGAAAACAACAGAATGCAGTTCAACAAGGAGAAATGCAAAGTGCTGCACCTAGGGAGGAAAAATGTCCAGCATACCTACTGCCTAGGAAATGACCTGCTTGCTGGCACAGAAGCGGAAAGGGATCTTGGAGTTCTAGTGGACTCCAAGATGAATATGAGTCGGCAGTGTGACAAAGTCATCAGAAAAGCTAATGGCACTTTATCGTGCATCAGCAGATGCATGACGAACAGATCCAAGGAGGTGATATTTCCCCTCTATCGGGTGCTGGTCAGACCGCGGTTGGAGTACTGTGTGCAATTTTGGGCGCCACACTTCAAGAGGGATGCGGATAACCTGGAGAGAGTCCAGAGAAGGGCCACTCGTATGGTTAAGGGCTTGCAGGCCAAGCCCTATGAGGAGACACTAGGGCACCAGGACCTCTTCAGCCTCCGCAAGAGAAGTTTGAGAGGGACCTTGTGGCTTCCTATAAGTTCATCACGGGGGCACAGAAGGGAATTGGTGAGGCTTTACTCACCAAGGCGCCCCTGGGGGTTACAAGAAATAATGGCCATAAGCTAGCAGAGAGCAGATTTAGACTAGACATTAGGAAGAACTTCTTCACAGTTAGAGTGGCCAAAATCTGGAATGGGCTCCCAAGGGAGGTGGTGCTCTCCCCTACCCTGGGGGTCTTCAAGAGGAGGTTAGATAGGCATCTAGCTGGGGTCATCTAAACCCAGCTCTCTTTCCTGCCTATGCAGGGGGTCAGACTCGATGATCTATTGAGGTCCCTTCCGACCCTAACATCTATGAATCTATGATGGAATTATTGGCTCATTCCACTATTTATAACACACCATCACAGTGGCTCTAGGCATTATTCTCACATTTAAGTAAAAAATGCAAAAACACTCGATTTAACAGGTAAGAGATGTGGCTCCAGCTACCTGCATATTACAGTCCTGGCTCTTGATCTCTATGTGCATTCTCATCCTGAATTTTTAATGTATTCATGTAATACTATATTTTTCATATACCACACACCCCAAAATAAGAGACACGCTGTGTTTTGGGAAAGCAGAATGGAGAGGAAAAGGGTTTTTTCCTTTTAAGCACATCATTCTGAATCAGTTTTGCCATTTAAGACATGCATCCCAATTTCGAATTAGAAAAGGTGAATGCAGTATGTAAATAAAGGTAGTTCCCTTGTACCTGGCAAAATTAAACATCCCAATATTTAAGTATTTAAAATTCACTTGGAATTCCAGGACTGAATCCATTACCATAAAATCCATGCTGCAGCCATTAAGGTCTACAAAATAATATTCATCTCACAAAAACTACTGTTACAGTGAAGGGATGGAGTATCATTGTAGTGAAGTTAGTACAGAAAGGATGACTTCATGCTTTAGGCCTTAAGTCAATCCCTAATAATTATAGATCAGGCTGAGACCTACACAGGAGCAAATTATCCCATCTCAGCCTACTGCAGCCTAATAGCGATAGCCAGAAACAAGACTGTGGGCTAGGTGGACTGTAGAACTGAATCAAAGCAGATATTTTGATGTTTGTATCTTTCAGTTATAAACCAAGGAAGCTATACAATATAAAAGAGAAGAGCAAAATTAGGATCTAAATAGATGTGGAATGAATCATAAATCTGACATAAGTAGTTACTGTGACACCACTGAGTACAATAGTCTCTGCCACAGGTTCAGCCTTAGGGATAAGATCACGGCTAAAACAACTTGGATTGACCCATCACACTTAAACCAGCCATTATGAAAGCAGTAGGGCAAGTTTCTAGTCAAACCTCCCAGTTACTATGTAAACTGGGAGAAGCTTAAAGAAAACATGAAACTTTGCTGGATACAGGCAGAACTCGGACTTACGACACAATTGGTTCCTGAAAACCATATCTTAATTCAAAATGTTGTAACTCGGAACTGATTTTCCCACAAGAAACAATGTTATAAATGGGGGATTGATTCCTGAACCAAGGCCTGATACCCTATTTTCACAAAAAATAACCCAGAATTTTGTACCCAATCAATTATAGATAAGTAATATAGCTACATTAATGTATTTATATTGTAAATGGCTAGCATATTGATTTGGAAGGACTTCTTTGAGGTGTCTTTATTAGACTTTTTGAAGGGCTCTTGGCTGGAGTCTTCTGAGGAATCTTGGCTGCAGGTTTTTCTGGTGTCTTATCTGCTTTCCTAAAGAAAGTGTCCAAGGAAGTTTGGACAAGTGTTCTCCAGGAAGACGGGTGATGCAGCAAACTCGTTTGCTGGTGTGGCATCGCGTCAAATCAAGCATCGTAAAGTCAAAACTGATGTCAGAAAATTGAAACAGGGTGTCAATTTATAAACTTTGTAAGTGTGAAACGTTGTAACTTCAAATGTTGTAAATCAAGGACTGCCTGTAATTGTTACATACATTTCAAATTAAGATAAATAAGTTGATTTCTGTAAAACGTCACGTGAGGTTTAAATCATCCCATCTCCACCTTATCACACATAATAAATTCAATACTTCCTTGCATTGTGCCTCAGCTGAAGCTTTTAATTGTTATGCCAGGACAATATGTTTAATCATACATCTGGTTAGTATTCCTTTTCTTTGACAATTTTAATCAGTGTAATTATCTGTTTGACAGTTAGACGGGTAGACAAGAAAAAACCTCAACAAGATGTAATTTACATGCTCCAATTAATCTTTCTAAAAATTTGTACATTCTAACAGATGGATCAAACTCTATGTGAACATTTGACCAAAGGCTATAAATCAACAGTGACATGTTTTCTTTTAGGCAGTAGCCTGAGAAGTTAATATTGTTTCACAAAGTCAGGCAAAGAAATTATATGTCCTATGACTGTAATAGTACCTCTTTCTCATAAAACTACTGCATATAGA
The DNA here is from genome assembly GCF_030867095.1 of Alligator mississippiensis. NCBI lineage: Eukaryota > Metazoa > Chordata > Crocodylia > Alligatoridae > Alligator > Alligator mississippiensis. The sequence goes on from NC_081825.1 coordinate 31,095,274, forward strand.
TTATTAATGATGCACGGTCCTTATCCATAATAAGAAAAGATGGGTTAAGGAAACATAAACCTTATTCAATCATTTTATTTTATTGTATTCATGTAAAAAACATTATTTTGCTGTTCTCCTATACTTCTAGGCTCATTAACATTGCTTCAGAGATGCTTGGGGTTTTCCAAAAAGCAGACATTGTAGTTAATTTACAACATTACTACATTGTTCCTTTAATTTAAAAAAGAGACTAAACTGATTCCATGATGATGTATTTTCTATTACCATGGGAAAAACTGTCAAAAGGATTTTATAGTGATAACAAGAATTGCTGTGTAGAAGCAATATTATTGTTGAGAAAGCACAGAAGGGTGCTTGGTGCTTTACAGACAAGAAGATATGGCTAATGAGGCTTCAACTTAGATCAGAGCTGGCACAATCTGAGAACTTCAGTACAACATGTAAGCCCTCTTCTTCAACCTAACCTTTCTTGCTCTACCAAAAATACAACCAAAAAGTTCATATATAAAATGCAAGGCACACAAATCTTGTACCTACACTACTAAATGTACAACACAGATTTATTAACACTCGGATGCCAGTGATGGGTGTGGTCTAAAAACTCAAATGGACAAAATACCAATAAGGGGTGGAGAAGGGGTAAGAGAAGCAAAATGAAGGCTGAGTGATACGAAACATGTACTACACATTTTTGTTGTAAGTTCCAGTTCAAACAAATGTCTCTATAAGAAAACTTGCCCTTTTCCTCTGTGCCTTTAGGCAGAACAACAGTAGAAAATAAGCCTAAGTGACAAGGTGTGAAATCTCTTGTGATAATTTAACAGTTAGACCCAGACTCTCTGGCCTAAGGCACAAGGGAAACTTCAAACTGTCAGGCTTCCTCCACCAGAGGATCTCCTTGGATGAGATAGGCCTTCAGTAAGCAGAGAGCCCCAGTAGCCAGTTTCTGGGCCCCCTTCCCTACAGCCTCAATGTTGGCACAGGTTACAAGGTTGTCTGATATGTGCTGCATTCCTGGAGTCTCTATTTTATAGAAAACCAGCCTACAAATTGTTCTAATCTCTGCTGGGGCTGAATCAGTGTAGAACCAGTCTCCAGATAAGGGAACTCCATTATCTGCACTGGGCCCAGGAGAAATTTTGTCATTTAGGGATTCAAGGCTTAGCATTGCACCACATGTTTAGATATCTCACCACTAAGCGGACTCAGCAGCCCTGAATTAGGCACCTGCATTGGTAATAGAAAGCATTAGACATCTCTAAATGAGCTCTACAAAACTTAGCACACTGAGCAAGGACCCATACTCACACCAGTCAAGCAAAACCATAATAACCATTTTAAATGTCTTAAATCCTGTCCCTCTCCACACTTAGATGCATTACTCTGGGCTTCAGGGAGGCACCTTTATCTTCTTGGCATTGATAGCCCTTAATCTCTTCCTCCTGTAGTTAGACCCCTATGTCTTCCTTTCCAAAAAAGTCAAGGTGCAGTCAGTCAAAACATGACCAGAGGAGTGGTGGTACTTTTCTATGTCCCTGATATTTAATAGGTCAGTGGTTCATGTTAACCAGGATATGGGAGACTTGGTGCCAAGTCTCTCTGCCTAAGAAGAGTCAAATTCTGATTTACCACCACCACCAGTCCTTCAACCTCCGGCTATGGAGTATCCTGCTGGGAGGTGGGATGCTCAATTTCCCACACTTTAGCAAATTCTCCTTGGAGCTCCATCTATTAGGCATGACCTGAGAATATCTACCAGGTCATACTTCTCAAGCAAGACAGATGGAGTAACTTCCAGCCTGAGAATTCTGGTGCGGTGTAGGTGTGAGATAGGTACCAGCCAGCCAGTGTGGACCATACTTTGGTGTGCTGAGCAGGCCTAAAAGCTGACTTTAGGTACCTTTGCACAGAACTTTCCTGGGAAAACTGAGGTACCTACCAAGTTTAGGCAGAAATAGAAAATATATTTTCAGGATCATCATTTTGCATGTAGGACTTTTGCAATTGCTGTCATGAATTATCATGAATTACTAATGTAACCCGGGTGGCAGCCCAATAGTTGCCACCCCTGCCCAATATCAGGGATGGTGTGGTGAGAGTGGGGTAGGGCTTCCAGCCATCATCAATTTACTTTCCAGCTGGCCCCTGCTCCCCACAGAGCAGCCCGTGATCCCAAGAAGGTCTAACACTTAACTGATTTAACTATTTACACTTTATTTACAAAACAAGAATAAAATGAAAGGTTATTTACAAGTGAACTTAAATGGCATAACCAGAATCACAAAACAAACCAGAGTGCATTAGTCAACCCTTGACTCAAGAACCACAGGTAGGGTAACTGGCAGCTTTCAGCCACTGCTGAGATGCTACAGCAAGGAAGCAAGTTGCTCGCTCCCAGCAGCTCCAACAGGCTTCCCAATAAGTGATACCCTGCAACAGTGTAAGCTCTTCTGGTCTGCAGCAATCAAACTGTATCAAACCCCAACCCCTCCAAAGAGGCTGAAGGGTGACCCTGTGTGGCAACTAAAAGGCAAGCAACAAGCAACAGAGTAGGCTCCTGCAGCAATCGACAAGACACCCTTGCCTGGTGATGGACGGGGGGGACAAGGCTGAACTCCTCAACGAGTTCTTTGCCTCAGTGTTCCTAAGCGAGGGGCAAGACAAGTCTCTCACTGGGGTTGTAGAGAGGCAGCAGCAAGGCGCCAGACTTCCATGCGTAGACCCTGAGATGATGCAGAGTCACTTGGAAGAACTGGATGCCTTTAAGTTGGCAGGCCCGGATGAGCTCCATCCGAGGGTGCTGAAGGCACTGGCCGACATCGTTGCAGAGCCACTGGTGGGAATATTTGAATGCTCGTGGCGCACGGGCCAAGTCCCGGAGGACTGGAAAAGGGCCAATGTGGTCCCCATTTTCAAGAAGGGGAGGAAGGAGGACCCGGGCAACTATAGGCCAGTCAGTCTCACCTCCATCCTTGGCAAAATCTTTGAAAAAGTTATCAAGGCTCACATTTGCGAGAGCCCAGCAGGACAAATTATGCTGAGGGGAAACCAGCACAGGTTCGTAGCAGGTAGATCATGCCTGACTAATCTAGTCTCCTTTTATGACCAGGTTACGAAATGCCTGGACACAGGAGGAGGGGTGGATGTCATATACTTAGACTTCACGAAGGCCTTCGATACGGTATCCCACCCCATACTGGTGAACAAGTTAAGAGGCTGTGACTTGAATGACTACACAGTCCGGTGGGTGGCGAATTGGCTAGAGGGCCGCACCCAGAGAGTTGTGGTGGATGGGTCGATTTCGACCTGGAAGGGTGTGGGCAGTGGGGTCCCACAGGGCTCGGTCCTTGGACCGATACTCTTTAATGTCTTCATCAGCGACTTGGACGAGGGAGCGAAATGTACTTTGTCCAAGTTTGCGGATGACACAAAACTATGGGGAGAAGTGGACATGCCGGAGGGCAGGGAATAGCTACAAGCAGACCTGGACAGGTTGGACATATGGGCAGAAAACAACAGAATGCAATTCAACAAGCAGAAATGCAAAGTGCTGCACCTAGGGAGGAAAAATGTCCAGCATACCTACTGCCTAGGAAATGACCTGCTTGCTGGCACAGAAGCGGAAAGGGATCTTGGAGTTCTAGTGGACTCCAAGATGAACATGAGTCGGCAGTGTGACAAAGTCATCAGAAAAGCTAATGGCACTTTATCGTGCATCAGCAGATGCATGACGAACAGATCCAAGGAGGTGATACTTCCCCTCTATCGGGTGCTGGTCAGACCACGGTTGGAGTACTGCGTGCAATTTTGGGCGCCGCACTTCAAGAGGGATGCGGATAACCTGGAGAGAGTCCAGAGAAGGGCCACTCGTATGGTTAAGGGCTTGCAGGCCAAGCCCTATGAGGAGAAACTAGGGCACCAGGACCTCTTCAGCCTCCGCAAGAGAAGGTTGAGAGGCGACCTTGTGGCTTCCTATAAGTTCATCACGGGGGCACAGAAGGGAATTGGTGAGGCTTTACTCACCAAGGCGCCCCTGGGGGTTACAAGAAATAATGGCCATAAGCTAGCAGAGAGCAGATTTAGACTAGACATTAGGAAGAACTTCTTCACAGCCTAGGGAGTGACCTGCTGGTGGCACGGAAGTGGAAAGGGATCTTGGAGTCCTAGTGGACTCCAAGATGAACGTGAGTTGGCAGTGTGATGAAGCCATCAGAAAAGCCAATGGAGCTTTATCATGCATCAGCAGATGCATGACGAATAGATCCAAGGAGGTGATACTTCCCCTCTATCGGGCACTGGTCAGACTGCAGTTGGAGTACTGCGTGCAATTCTCGGCACTGCACTTCAAGAGGGATATGGATAACCTGGAGAGGGTCCAGAGAAGGGCCACTTATATGGTTAAGGGCTTGCAGACCAAGCCCTACGAGGAGAAACTAGAGAACCTGGACCTTTTCAGCCTCCACAAGAGAAGGTTGAGAGGTGACCTTGTGGCTGCCTATAAGTTCATCACGGGGGCTCAGAAGGAAATTGGTGAGGTTTTATTCACCAAGGCGCCCCCGGGGGTTACAAGAAATAATGGCCACAAGCTAGCAGAGAGCAGATTTAGATTGGACATTAGGAAGAACTTCTTCACAGTTCGAGTGGCCAAGGTCTGGAACGGGCTCCCAAGGGAGGTGGTGGTCTCCCCTACCCTGGGGGTCTTCAAGAGGAGGTTAGATAAGCATCTAGCTGGGGTCATCTAGACCCAGCACTCTTTCCTGCCTATGCAGGGGGTCGGACTCGATGATCTATTGAGGTCCCTTCCGACCCTAACATCTATGAATCTATGAAGCACAAAGCTCAGGGACTCCATCTGACGACAATCAGCTGCAGAATAAGGGCAGAATGGAGCCCCTCTGGGGCAGTCAGTGGCAGAGGGTCAGCGGCACAGGCAGCTTCCAGGGGTCACTGCTCTAAACTCCTGCTCCAGATGACTGGCCAGGTGCCCCACATGCCTCACGGCTCACCAATCCCACTCCAAGCGCTGGCTTTTGCCCCGAGCTCCCGGGAACCCTTGTCTTGGTGCTCTACCACTCCTCAGGATCCCAATGCCTTGCCTGATGCTGTCCAGCTTCCCCAGGGAAGGTAAGGGGTTTCCTCAACTCACCAGCCCAGCTCTCTGCTCCGGATAAGGATGCTGCCCGTGCTCCTGGCCGCTGCTTCTTCTCCGCAGTGGAGTGGGGGGCCGACTACCACCCCTAGCCTCCAGGATGCCCGGCACGTCCAGCACACTGTGACGGGGCCTTGGGGCAGCAGCTCTCTGTGCCAAGCTGTGGCCATAGCTCGCTTTCTGCTGCAGGGCTGGAGGCATGCCCAACTGCTGCTGCCTTCTTCTCCCAGGGCCGTAGAGGCTCTTCAGAGGGGTCTCTCTGCTCCCTCTGCTGGGTCAGCTCACCCCAGCTCTTCTTAGGCCTCCTGCGTCACTCCCCAGAGTCACTGTCAGCAGCCCCCCATGCCAGTTCGACTTCTGATTTTATCCCCTCTGGCAATCCTTCCCTGGCTTGCAAACCGGCCAACTAGGGCTCAGGGTGGCTGGCCCAAAACCCCAGCCATCCCCCTTCCATGCCAATGAGGGGATTGAAAACCCCTTCTTTCCATTGGCTTCTCCTTCTCCATAGGGCAGGGCTCTCCTGCTCCACCCTTGGGGTCGCTTAGAGTTCACCGGCACTGTTTCTAGTCCAGGGTAAGTATCTCAGGCCAATCTGGTGAGCCCACATTGGCAGTGTTACACTAACATGAATTATGAACATAAGTAATGTTTGTAAGAATGCTCATAGAAAAAGCATTTTCCATATATCCATAATAAAAAATGTCCTATTTAGATTTGATACATACATACAGATAATTACTATTATTATTTATTATGAGCACGTCTACATGTCACTGTACAGCGACATTGCTACAGTCCTATCTGCTACAGGGCCACTATAGCCTGGTACAGTACAACCCATGGTTAGATTTCGCTGTGAAAATGGGGGAGTGTGCCACTATGGTAAAGTAGCTGCCAATCACATGTAGAGTCATGTGATCACTGTGTTCCCATAGCACACCATATGGTGACATAGCGCATTACTGCGGTGATATAGGGTGATGTGTACACACTCTCTATATAATGTTAAATGGTAGGACTCTGGGTATGTCTATATGTAGAAGGCAGTTCTGTGATAAGACAGATATCACACTAGTTCTGGGCCTGCTAGCTCCTGAACCAGAAGCAGTATATGCCCATAAGGATATTTCATTGAAAGTGGGATAAACTAGTTCACATTTTTCATGGTGGGAGTGTGAGTCCACAGCCAGTTAATATAAAGCCACTATAGGTGCACATCCTAGCTCATTTCATGGTAACTTGTACTTGTGCCCACACCCTCCTATCCCTTCCTAAACTACCATGGGAAAAAAGCAACCAGCTGGAAAGCAAGCCCGGCTTACTAGATATGAGATATGAATTCTGTCTGGGCATTGTTCTGGTCCCATAGAAGTCAATAGGAGTTTTCTAGTGACCTTAATGCAATGTGTGGGACTAGGTAGGAGTGAGGATTTCATTTGGGAAATTCCTCTGTTAATAGTATGATTCCATCTGCCCCTGCAATCAAATATAGCCCTTTTAAAGCCAGTATGAGGCTCAGGAGACAAGAGAACTGCTCCAAAGCACTTGAAAACGTCTTGTGCTTATTGGAGCCAATATTCAAAGACATTTAAATTGGCTCAGATCAAAAAAAAAAAAAAAAACTCTATTCCTTTCTGAGCCCTGTGCCAACTTCAAAGGGACTGCCAATGTGGAAACCAGAACTTTCACTCTAATTCCACAAAGTCCTGAAGCCAATGATGTTTAAAAGATTATTTAAATTAAAATCAAATCAAATTAATACCAGGTGAGGAGGGGCTAGGAAGCCTCGGAGAAAAAGAAGAATATTACTATTTTTTTTTTCTGAAGTTATTTTTGGCATTTCAAGATAGTATTTTAATTTTTTGCCTTCCAGTCTGTGATGACTAACTAATTCCAAGCACAAATGCTGCCGACCACAGACAGCTTTACTTGCTTGTCAGATAATCAGAGTGGTTAATTTTTCCAGCCTGGGCAAATGTGGCAAAAAACATATTTGCAAATGTTATTCTCTTGCCAATCATTTCTTCTGCTGATTCATTGTGATGGTATTCACAGCCATGTTTATTAATTTAGGCCTTGTCCTGCAATACTTACATATGTGCTTATCATTGCTCCAGTAAAACCAATGGGACTACTCACAGGTTTCAAGTCAACACGTGTGAGTTTTAATAGGATCAAGGCATTATATTTCACCATTTGTGTGAACAGCACTTTATTTGCCTTGTGTGGGGAAAGCAACATGAATAACATTTGTGAGAACGCTGACAGAAAATAGCGTTTTCCAAATAGCCATAACAAAAAATGTCCTGTTTCACAAGGTGCAAAGAAAGAATAGAACTGCACATGTTTAAAGTTTAAGTTTTCTGATTCGGGAATAAAAAGAATAGCATAGAACTTGGGTGATCAATTCTATGGCAATAATAACAAATGGTGAACACTTATGGCAATCAGCTTAAGAACATATCATAGGCTAAAAGGACTATACCAGGGGTCAGCAACCCCCGGCACACGTGCCGAGCATGGCACGTGAGGCCATTTTGGTCAGCATGCCTGAGCCAGCCCCAGCTCTGGAAAGCTGCTGCCAGCAACAGAGCCCAGGCTGCTCCCAGCAGGGCTTGCAGAATCCCAGCTGCCTGCTGAGAGCAGGCTGGGCTCCTGGCTGGCAGCAGCTCCCCAGAGCCGGGAGGCTCCAAACAGCTGTGCTGGGCTCCGGGCTCCAGCATCAGCTCCGTACCAGCGCATGCACCCATGTGTCAGAGCAGGTGGTGGGGGAGGGGCCTGAGGCAGCGCATCCCCGGTCTCTCCTCGGCTCCCAGCACAGAGGTGAGAGCAGGGTTCTGGAGCCCAGTGCAGCTGTTTGTAGCCAGCCTGGGCTCTGGGCAGCTACAGCAAGCAGCAGGCAGGCTGCAAACAGCTGTGCCGGGCTCCACAGCTCTGGCATGAGCTCCATGCTGGCAGTGACTGCACTCACACCTCGGGGCAGACAGCAGGGCAGTGCAGTCTGCCCCAAGGTGCCTGTGCAGTCGTCACCAGCATGGAGCTGATGACGGAGCTGTGGAGCCCGGCACAGCTGTTTGCAGCCTCCTGGCTGTAGCCAGCCCCAGCTCTGGGGTGCTGCTGCCAGCCAGGAGCCCAGGCTGCTCCCAACAGGCAGCTGGGATGATGCAAGCCCTGCTGGGAGCAGCCCAGGCTCCAGCAGATACCCAGAGCCAGGGTAGCTGCTGACAGCCACAGAGCCCAGGCTGGGGGGCAGGGGCTTTGGGTGGGGAACAAGGGGCAGTAGGGCTGGAGAATGAGGCAACAGGGTGGGGGGGCACAAGGCAGCAGGGCTTGGGGGCACAGGGCAGCAGGGCTGGGGGCAGGGGCTTTGGGTGGGGGGAAAGGAGCACAAACAGGGTATCCTGCCATGTACTCCCTGCCCTTATTCTGTTTTTCTGGCATGCTGGCACTCCAGCACCTTCCAAGGTAGGCATTGTGGTGTTTTTCAGCACTCCAGCCAAAAAATGTTGCCTACCCCTGGACTATACAGTATATGGATTGTTTTTAATGGTTAGGAAAAATGTATACATTCAGTAAACATAATTTGTTCATGGATAACAAACATAGAGTATACCTGAAGGGACAAAGAAATAGTGCTTTCTTAAAAGCCTGGTACGATGCAGGCTAATATGGTTAGAGGCTGCTCTATACTGTATTGTTTGTATATTGTGTTCTGTATACCGTATTGTTATCGAGACCTCCATCTAGGATATATTACACTATATTAATATAATAAACTATATTAAACAAATGTTAAGATTGCAAAGTCAAACACTCTAGAACTGAGGAAATGCCAGAATTAACATTATCTGCATTGTTAATTCAGCCCCCATTTGAGTATGTATTATGATACATGTTTTAATTACATGATCAAATACTCTCCTCACCCCTAAAATTCATCCCTTGCTGGATATTCAGCTATTCAATTCCTTTTTCCTCTCATTGTCCAGTATGTGGCCTATGCACTATTTACCACACAGTATTAAAAATCCTGCTTGTGCGGGCCGGGTCAGACCCCGGGCCCTTTCGTCGCTCTGCACGCGGGCTGTGGCCGGCAGCCCGGGCAGGCCAGGTCGGAGAGGGCGGGCGCCGAGCTAGAATTAGGCACAGACACGTAACGGTTGATTTTAAGATTGTTTACTTACACCGAGATGGTCGCGGTGCAGGCTGAGAACTTGCTTGAGTTGCGGTTACAAACAGAAAACACGAACAATCACGTGGAGTTTGCTAGGCTCCACGCAGACATAACTCCGGATGTCCAGGACAAGCGCGCATAGAACTAGTCAATACATCTTATAGAAGGTTCCGTTCGAAGACGGGAAGAGGTGGGCGGTGGATCAGGCCGCCAAACTCCTCTGAGCAACACACAGGGTTTCTATTACCCTTCTGCGCACACCCAAAGTCCTCACAAGATGGATGCGGAGTCCTCTTCGGCTTGGGCGGAAACTGCTCAAGCCTCTTATACGGCTAGCAGGCCAATCGCTAGCTGGCATGTGTGAATAATTTAGCACTAGCCAATAGCAAGACACAAATTTGCATGCGAAGAGCGGGAACTCCTTTGCACCATGCATTTCTGTGTTGCAAAGAAAATGCACCCTGCAAAGACCGCTGCAAAGTGGCGGGAACACTCTCCTTTGCACGCGGGTTCTCTGTGCAGCAGAACTCCACCGTGCAATGAAGTTGTAAACCCACGGGGATAATTCTTAGTGCCGAAGCACACACAAAAAAAATCAGACCTTTGGGTCATGACACTGCTATGAAAACAGAATTATTAGTTCCCTCCTGGCCTTTTCTAAAATTCTTATAGTACTTGAGTGCTTCAAGCATTCATTAATTTTCACAACACTTCTAGATGTTATCATGTTGGGCCACCCTGTAAAAAAAGAAGCACCAATCACCCAAGACTTTTGTAAAACTGTACCATCTCCTAAAGAACAAGATGCTGAAAACTGAAAAAAAAACCTTTAAGAGGTCAAAATGACTTACCTCCCAAAAAAGGAAGAGCTGGAGGAACTCATAAAAATGGCCACTTTAGTGTTATAGCCACATGACTGCAATATTTTAAGGTCCAGTCCCCAGTAAAACATTCTAAAGGCGAGATTACACATTACAATTAGCACATGCTAATGCTAAGGCATGTTAGACAGTGTTTAAAGTAAAGCACATCCTGTGAGCCATTGCACATTAAGGGTTAATCCCTCTCTAACAGGCACTGTTCAGACCTGCTGCTACAGGACTGGCAAGCAGGGCTGTGGCCAGGAGCTGTCAGGTCTGCAACATGTCTGCCCACTCACTGGATGCCTAGCTGCAGTCTAGGCATGGGGTGGGGAGAAGGGGCCTCCTATGCTACTTGGATTGCCCCCCAACTCCCCCAATCATCCCCTCCACCCCCATCATCCCCAATTGCCTGCTCCATCCCCCAAATCACCCTCCTGCCCCTTGAATCACCACCTCTACCCTCATCAGTCCCCAAATCACTTCCACACCTCCTAATTGCCACCCTAATCATCCCCTCCTCCCCCTGAATTGCCCCCCTATTCAGCCCTTCCACCCTTTGATTGCAGCCCTGATCAGCTCAAGAGTGGCAGCAGCAGCAGCAGAGGTGGGACTTCCCCTCCCTGCTAGCTCCTAGGCTCTCTGTGGCCCAAGTTATGCTCACCCAGATCCAGCTCCTGCCAGGCCATACAGCTGCCTGGCAACTCCTCACTTTCTCACCCCCTGCCCCTTCCTTTCTCCCAGGGCCTGATGAAGGCTGGATCCAGGCACATGAGGGCAACACAGGCTGCAGGGAGCCTGGGAGCAGACAGGGAGGGTGAATCCCATCTCCCCCACTGCCACCACTGCTCTTGGACTGACCAGGGTGGCAAAACAATGATCCATGGGTGAAAGGACTAACTGAGGAGAGGAAACAGATGCGGACAGCCCATTGGTGATGCGTAGGGGGTGCACGTGGGTGTACATGCACCCCCTGAGATTGGCAGTGCACCTCCTGAAAGAAGCATTGCCAATGCTGCTGGTGGTTGGTGGTGGGGAGGTCGCCGCTCACCACCACCACCCCCCACTGCCGACACCACTGGCTACATCTGTGGGCAGTCACCAATTGCCACTGGCCATGGCCAACACTGCCAGCAGCATCTGTGAGTGGTTGCTGACAGCCTGTCAGTGCCTGCCACCACTACCACCGCCACCACCACTGCCATGGCTACCACACCCCTGCCACCGCCACTGCTGCCACCACCTATGGGCAGTCACTGTTCCCCCCCAGCCTCTAGGGGCATGCATTATTCATGGGGCAGCCAATGGGGACAAAGTGGGTGATTCAAGGGGTGGGGAGCAATTTAAAGGGTAAGAGGGTGGTCAGAGGTGGAGGGAGCTATTGATGGGGGCAGAGAGGACTGGGGTGGCAGGGGGTGATCTGGGAATGGAGGGGGGCAATTAAAGGTTAAAAGGTGATCTGAGGGCCAATGAGTGGCAGAAGGGGTGATTCAAGCCTTCCATTGCCTTTTGCACCCCCTTGCCTCCCATCCCCACTCATCTTTTGCCTGGTTGTTCCCAGCTGTCAGTCTAGAGCTGTAGAGTCCTGAATGATAGCTAGTCCTCCTGGAAGCAGTGCCTCCAGGGATACTGGAGGACCACCCCTGCTTGTTTATACTTTTCTCTCAGGTGAACAGACAGAAGTTAATTTTACTTGAGCTGGGTAGCACAGGTCAAAGATAATCCTTGCCGAAGTAATGTAACTTTAAGACACCTAGACCTAGAGAATACTTAGCACTTGTTAACAAACTTTAATGTGGCCTCATTGTAACCTGTAGACTCACTCCCCCTCAAAAAGGGCAAACCAGTGGAGATATTGCAAGTTTATGGGAGGATACCTGTAGCTAAAGGGGTTGCTTCTGCATATTTCTGGGCTTATTTTTTCAGAAATCAATTTGGCCATAATCCTGCAAACAGGTATGCACTCAACTTTCCTCATGTGAGTAGTAGTCATCCTTGGGCTATTTTTGCAAGTAAAGTTAAGTTTCTTTATAAGTGTGTTCACATATTTTTATTTGTGCTACTAGGGGTGTTTCCACTGATTTTAATGGCAATACTTAAAAAACTACTAAAGCTTAGCATGCGAGTACATTTTTGCATGATTGGTTTCTAGACAGTTTCATTTAACTATAGCACAGGATCCCTCCAAATGTATAAGGGGTTAAAACAGCACACAATTTTTGGATTTGAATGTTTTAATGTTGAACTTTTCCAGTCTCAGATGAAAGAAAAACTATTAAAGGTGTGAAGCACAATTAAGAAAAGTTCTAGGCTTCACAGGTCAAATTATTAGTTATGTTTTGTCACCATTTTTCCCTTTTCTAAAACATTATTAAAAGAGGAATTCATCCTAAAAACTGGTGAGAGCAAGATTAGCTCCCATTGACTTCAACAGAAATTGAGAATGCTCAGACCTCATAGGAAGTACTCCTTAAGACTAGATCTCAAGCAGATAACTTATACGTACAACTTTAAGAAATGTCTTAAATTAATTTTTCCCCTAATAGCATGTTGACAACAAAATAACAGACCTGGGTTTACTTCATCTTTGTTAAATCCCAGTGGCTTTTTAGAACATTTATTCAGCTGGTCTAGATAAAAGCTGAAGTAAAAAATAATTTAAAGCATTATCATATGTAAGACTCTCTTATAAATTACAAATTGAAAGGTCAATGATTTTGCTAGTGCAAATGGCAACCAATTAGTAATCTAGGGCAAGCGTCCAACTTTTTATGAATTCCATCTCCAAACTGTATTAAGTTTAAGTAGAAAATTAAGTGCTGTATAACAACATGGAGAAGCCATTAGTCCTTGAAATAGCTGTTATTTATTAACAATGGGAGACTGTTTTGAAGGCCTTACCAGTTTAGTCTTAAGGCAATATTGAATTTAGAACCATCACATTCACTCTTGCTACAGTTAATTTTATCAGTGGTGTTAAGGTATTGCAGCCAAAAAGGGAAGTACACACTGCTATGGACTATTAGGGAAAACAAAAGGGGAATGACCAGAAGCTCAGAAGTCATATGGAAAGAAAATTCCATTTTCAAGTGAATGATTGATTAATCAGCCATAACTAATAGCTAAATACAGGACCCAGCAATGAACAATTTTTATTTCATTACTTATATTACAGTAATAATATTAATTGTTAACTATTAATAATTATTTATATTACAATAGTAACAAGAAGCTCCAGCTAGAATTTGGCCGTGTTGTTCTAGGTGTGGGACAGTTCCAGCCCCAAAGCCATTCCAGTCTAAACAGACAAAACAGACAAAAGGTGGACATGAGGAAACAGGCTCAGAGAGGGGCAACCCATACTGTCATAGCAAAGAAGTAGAAGAGCCAGGAAAAGAGCCCTAAGGCTTCTCATCCCCATTTTAAAACCCTAGAGCCCTATCCACAAGACTACACTTGCTGAATGAAATCAGCATTATACAATATGTAACAATATTCGTATTACTCGTTGGGCATTGGCTTGACTGCTGCCCACAACCTCTGAAGTGGCCATATTTCAGCAAAAAGCAAGGAGTTGCTGTACAATTTGTTGATAATTTGTAAAGTGCTTTGGAGACCACCAGGGCTGGTTAGAAAGATGCTGTCAAACCTGCAAGTCATGGAGTCCCAACTTTCCTCATTCATTAGGGAGAGATTGAAACTCCTGGACACTGTATTCTCAGCTAGCCGACTCCTAACTCCACACCCCAAAATCCTAGGTACCCATTTAGAGCCAAGTCATTGAGGGACACCCTTTTCAGTGTCCTTGCTCTGGACTTGAACAAGATTCAAGAGCAAAATTCAAATGTACGTCTCTGAAACCATAAAGAAAAGACACCATAAACAACCTGCCACTGTACCAATAAGCAAGCAAGCCATTCATCCACCTCTTTGTCCAACATCCTCTGCTTTCAAAGGGCCCCATTTTGTTTGTACTAATTTTGGTGGATGGTTGGGGGGGGGGGGGTGTGTGTGTGTGTGTGTGTGTGTGTGTGTGTGTGAGAGAGAGAGAGAGAGAGAGAGAGAGAGAGAGAGAGAGAGAGAGAGAGAGAGAGAGGGAGGATGAATCTCTCTCTCTTAAAAGAACTGAATGGGGTTCTAATTTCTGGACACCAGCCAACTTAAGACATGGCGTATGTGGGTGCAATTCTATGGGCTTTGATAAAACTGCATGCACTTAACAAGTGCGAATTTTTCTCCTAGATAAAAGTCTTCTGATCAGGGAAGAAACTGCAAGAGAAAGCTTCTAATTAATAAAGAGACATCTTTGCATTAAACTGAACTCCCCTCCTACAAACCATTTATTCACCATCAGAGGAAAGGAAAAAAAAAAAGCCAGGTATTTTTAAATTACCAACTGGTCCTTTCATGATCAAAAAGTGTTGAACAGGCAGAGAAGAATGTTAAGTATTCCTCTAGAGCAGCATTCAGACTGGCTAAAAGGGTAGCCGTGTTACTTTTCTTTCTCTTTTCCCCTGTTGTTTCAACACGTCCCTACAAGTGTTCAGAAGAGAGAGAGATCATTTTAAACCTAAAAATAATAATCTTTTATGAACTGAATGAGGTTCATTGTAAAGCAGAGAGATGGGATTTTAGAAAAGAAAAGACTGAGTGATTGCAAGTGACTGGTTGAGAAAGAGACACATTTTCAAAACTTGGGTACCCGTACAAGTTATTCAAACTATACTATCTAGCAATGAGGGTATGGAAAAATAAACTAATTGTAAGCTACCATATTTGTTTATCTATCACACATACCGTTTCCCAAAAAATTAGTGATGGAAAATTGGGGTCAATGTCTTATGTTAAGATACCATCTTAACAAACATACTGATTTCCTCTGGGGCTAGAAGCTCAGTCTGTATGGATCTGTGGCAGGATTCCACGCCCCAACCTCATTCCCCTCATCATCCTATGCAGCTAACACAGGCATGGGAAATTATTTTGGTTGGTGGGCCACATAACGAATTTTGGTGAACTGTCAAGAGCTGCACATACAAAATCTTCCAGAAGATACCATCTTAACAAATCATAGATAAAAAACATGAAAAATCAAACATCTATTATAATATATTTTAATTTTATTTAAAAAAATAATGTTATCCTTATTTATGTTGTTTTGAGTGGTGTACATAGAACTGGCTGGGGTGAGGAGTGGGGCATATGCAGCAGAGCTTGCCTGGGAGGTGCAGTGCAGGTGCGGTCTGTCCCCGGCCCCCACAACATCTAACCCTTGGCTGCCCTCATGGTGCTCTGCATGGGGCCAAGCCCCACCTGCCTCCACCCAGGGTAGCCCATGCTGTGCTCCCACCCATGCCCACCAATGACACCACCCCAGCCCTGGGCCCAGCCCTGGCTAGTGTACACAGCTTCCTAGAGGGGCTACTCCAGCTGCAGCTGCCCAAATACTGCTCAGCTCCCCATACCTTCTCCTCTCTGTACTACTCTGGGCAGCAGGTAGTGTGAGGAAGTGGCAGTGGCCATGGGGGACACATGCTGAGCCAGGCAGGAGGAAGGCTGTAGCCGGGTGGCTCCTGTCACAGCATGCAGGACTCCAGCTCTTGACCACCTTCCACCCATTTGGCCACTAGGCTGTTCATTGTGCCAGGAAGCTGACCATGCTGATTGGGGTCTGAGGCCAGGGCCAAGGGGGTGCCATGGGCAGGCACGGGGCAGGTGCGGGTTTAATCACAGCTTGGGCTGCCCCAGGTAGGAGCAGGCGGGCCTTGGCCTCATCTGGAGTACCAGAGGCAGCCATGGGCCAGATACAATCAATTGGCAGGTTGGATCCAGCCCATGGGCTGTATTTTGCCCAGCCCTGAGCTAACATCTACTAGTTTCATCCTCTGAATTATGGCAATTACAGTGTGGGCTTACATACAATTAAGCTGCAGTTGTAAGTGTAAGGAAGTAGCACCATCTTCCACACAGACATGGGGAATGAGGTGCATGAGAGGACCCTGCGCCTCCTGCAGTTCACGTGGCTGGAGCCTCCAGCCCCTAGATGAGCTCCTACAACAGCAAGTAAGATTCTACCCCCCCCCCCACACACTTTTTTTTTTTAAGGAAAAACCTTATTTTTTTCTTTTATTCTCCCTTCCCAAAACAAAGTACATCTCTTATTCAGAGCGCTGTGGTATGCAGATAAATAAAAGGGGTTGGAGGCTTACCACATCTCAGCTGCTCTGCAATAACTGCCCTTGTCCTCATATTTACCTCACAGTGGACACGTCTACACAAGACACAAATGGCACAGTAGACTAATTCTACTGCACATTAGCATGGCATGAAAAAACTGTTAATGCACTAATGTGCAGTAGAATTAGTCTAATTCTCTGATAAAAACCCCAATATCTGTGATTAAAATGAAAGGTCGCTATATATATATATAGGTATCAGTTGAACACAATGTTTTACTGTTATATTTACAATTTTAAAGCAAGTTGACAGCCTACTGGTGGCTCAATCACTGTAATAAAATAAACTCTAAATACCTATAAATTCTGGGATTTGATTTTGGTTTTTTATCATGGAAAATCAGAGCTCTCCCTGGACCTTAGCTCACCAGAACACAAATCCAGGCCCCTCACTCCCAAGCCAAAGCCCCCCAGCCCCGCTGGTGCCCCTCACTCCCATCCACAGGCCCCCCAGTCCTGCTGGTCACTCTTGCCTCCCACCCAAAACCCCTCTCCCCGCCCCTCCCCTTTCAGAGGAGGCCCCCAGCTTCCAGGGATACAGGACCAGGGATACCATGCTACCCATGGTGTGGGGAGCTGAGCTCCGTGCTCCACTCCACCACAGTCGCCATTGCCTCCCACGGGCAGCAGCCAGAGCTCAGGTGCTGCTGCAGGGTACAGGGGGCTGTGGACCCAGGTCCCTGGCAGCTGGGGGCCCCCTCCAGCAGCGATGGGGGGGCAGAGTGCTGTGGGTGAGGAGTGAGAGGCACCTGTGGGGCCAGGGGGCTGTGGCTTGGGAGTGAGGCACAACGGCATGGGCAGATGCAGGGCATTGGCACATCAGGGCTGCTCCGCCCCACAAAGCATTTGCTGGGGGAGGGGACAGGCATGGCTGAACCTGCATCCTGGTGAGCAAAGGGGGCAGGAGGAGCTCTATTTTTCCATGATAAAAAAGCCAAAATCAAACACCAACATTTATAGGTATTTATAATTTATTTTATTATAGTGATTGAGGCACTAGTAGGCTTCTAAATTGCTTTACAATTGTAAATATATCAATAAAACCTTGTGTTTCAACTGATACTGCTATGTATAGTGGTGTTTCATTTTAATCGCAGAAAAACGTGGATGGGGGGGGGTTAATTGGAAAATTTGCAATTTTTATCAGAGAATTTGCAATTTTTAAATGGAGAAAGCCAGGATCCCTGATGATGAGCTACAGAAGAGGCGTCAGAGGCAAGCAAGACAAAATGATACTTGGCATGCCAATGCAAACTCAACTGAGTTTGTATGTGCAACTTGCCAGAGGGTCTGCCTGTCATGCCTCAGACTGAGCCAATTCAAGAAACTGTAACGGTAACCAGTAACCTACCAAAAGCGCAATCTCCATTGTCTCCCGAGTCTGATGGCTGCCAGTGAGTGGTTAAAGCACTCAGTCAGGAAATGGGAGACCTGAATTCCAGGCCTCCCTCAACCTGTGGGGATTAAAATTCACATTTCCCACTTCCCAGGAGAACATCCAAACCATGAGGCTTAATGTAGGAAACAATTCAAGATCCATGAAGCCAGAAAGAGTAAGGAAAGGAAGCAGGATTCTGTAGCCCAGGACTGAAGGCACTCCCTGGGGATGGGAGAAGCCTTGGGTTCTGGTCCCAGCACTGCTTATGCATTTTTCATTAAAGAGTAATTGGATAAAATGCATAAGCAAGCCTGGGAATAGGGAGTACTGCACACACGTTATTGAACTTGTTGTCTTCATAATAGTCCTGTCAAGTAAGGAAGTATTACAACCCTTCTCACAACTGGTGTCCCCAGGCAAAGACAGGTTAAGTGACTTGTACATACAGGAAGTCTGTGGCTGAACTTGCATCCCTTGAGTAAAAGTCCTGAAAGACCATTTTTCTTCTTCTAAACTTAAAACACATGCTCAAGAAATCCTATATGTTCAGAGTGATCACAGTCGTTTAGATCCCTTTATATCTGGAACACTGATCTGCCAGGTCCAATTCTGCATAATTCTGAAAATGCGGATATTAAACCCTAAACTCAAATGGCTAATGGTAGTGACTATTTTACAAAAAAGGAAGTTAGCAAACCGTTGCAACATACCAGCACTTTGCCAAAGTCATTAATAGGCCACAGTATGTATGGGGATAATCAAAATGGCCATTATATTTATGATTATAACATAGAGTGTGTGTGTTTATAAATTGACTATATATTAGAGAGAGAGAGTAATCATTGTGCATGGCAGCCCTATTCATGAACCACGAGCCATTCTATTAGGTTCTATTCAACTACTATGACTCTCATAAGCTGAGAAGCCCTGGGGCCAGCTGAGGTAAGAATCTGGACTCAAACATCCTCAGAGCTGGATAAGAATCAGATCCAGTGTTCTGGTTCAGATCCACTTCTGCACATGAACAGAACTTTAATCTTAAACATTCAGCAAGGCTTCTGGCTCTTCTCCAGCTCTCTTATCCAGAAGAGAAATATAATACACAAGCTTCAAAACACAAGATCAGCACATATATTAATATCTTTACCTTTTTCTATTTCTTTGCACATTAAATTCTCAGTTGGGGATCCAAAATTATATGGCATGTAGCTGTGGTTTTGTTTAAGTCCAGCAAAAACACTGATGCTTCTAACAGCCTCACTTGATTATAGCCCTCTGCAGCACCACTGAGAGGTTAGTTTACATGTGCTGAATTTGACAAAGAGGATTTATATCCATGGCTGAGGCAATTAATGACCCTGGGGTCTTTGCAGACCCTAAGGTTGCTGTAATCAAACATAATTCTACCATTTTATAGACATAAACATTTTTTCTAAATAAGCTGCTTATTCATGATGGCAAATATGCATGACTTATTTTATTAGTCTTAAATATTGCAGTGCCTCTTATGTTGGTGTCCAGCTCCAGTCTTTCAGCTGATCCAGAATGCACATCCCACTTATAAAGACCAAAATCTGAAAGGACATTTAATCAGGTTTGGGTTAGTGCCTCTGGCTACCTCCCAAACAGCGCAGTGATTCTAGAACTAGACTGCATATATATTGTTTTTGCATAACTTGCCCTCATTTCTATTATTCCAGCCTAGATTCTCAAAGAAAATACCTATCTGCGTGATTTGAAAACAAAATTAACATTTACATAGCTGCACACCCTGCACTGCAAGTAAACTCTGTCTGAGTAATGGGGAGATGCAGAGAATGTCACTGGGCTCTGGGGGATAGAGTCTGCTCATGAGTAGCTGCCTTGTACCATCAATGTGACAAGGAGGTTGGACCATTTTATCCATCTTCATGCAACACCAGCAGCTCATTTAACAATGCCTGATCCACTGCCACTTCCCTGCCCAGCCTCACATAGCCCTGGACTTGGGTAAGGTGGTTTGTATGTGATACACATGTTCCTGCATGGACTTTGAAAATAGTTTCTCACACTTTGCACACACACTGCTTATTTAAAAACCAGCATGAAAAAATGGGCAAATAAAGTCTTTAAAATTTAATTTTTGCTCCTGCTTTTTCTTTCATTTTGCTCATGAAGAGTTGTTCACTTCCAGTATCAAATAGTGTACCTTTCATCTTCATTTGTTTTGATGGAGCATTTCATTTCTCTTCCCCACTGTCTGTGCCCCATCTTTCTGGTTCATATCAGAGCAAGCAACAGTAACAGGCAACGTGAGATGTATTAGAACGGCCCAGCTAGGATTCATGCTTCTTACCTGAGCAATTACCACCATGAATGTTTCCAGAGGATCTCCCAAGAGCTCTGTTTAAACTAATCACTAATTTGGGCTTGTTGCTCTTGTCTTGGGGAGGGGATGTAAAATGCCAACTTTGACAACAGCTATTCATTTGAAGAAAAGCTGATTTTTAACAAGGGAATTACACATACCAACCTTTTCTGCTAAAAAAAGACATTTCTTTTTGATGTCTAGACTTCATTATTCTTCCACACAAACTGGATCCACTTTATTGATAATGCAACTTTTTCCTCTCCACTGACCAGGTCCCTCAAGCAGAAACTTGTACAAAACTGGCATATTAGTTGAAATAACTGACATAAATACAGAATAACTTAATTGGCTACAGATTTACACTGGTTGCTAAAGCAGAGCATAGTCTATGCAGTTGACTAATAAATATAATATTTTGTTTAGTGGCAGCAAAAATGGTGCCAAGGACCATGGCTGCCTGATAATGCCATAGCAGCAAGTTCTTTTTTGGCTATTAACAAATACTTATTGAAAGATAAGGATGTGAGCATATGTCTTTCACTGGCCTGCCAGAGGAGCCAGTTCTGGCACACTGACACTGATGACAGTTTAGGGCCAGGTGAGGACTGCTTGGAAGCCACTTTCCATTAAACGTCCCCTGCCAGCTGTGAATTGCCACAGTGACCATACCACCTTCCTATATCTATGCTTGAGCCATTAGGAATCTATTATATGTGAGCAAGCTACAAACAGACCTATTGCTATTTGGACTTTCCCACACAGGAACAGCGTTTCCAAATGGAGTGATACATTCAGTGCTACCTCCGGAAGATCCTTGGCCTGAAGTGGGAAGATCATCACACAAATGTCGGTGTCCTCACCAACGCTAACACCACCAGCACAGAAGCATTGATTATTCAACATCAGCTGTGGTGGACAGGGCATTGTGTGTGCATGCCTGATGGAAGTGTACCAAAACAACTGCTGTGCTCCCAACTCAGCCACGGACAAGGGACATATGGGGGCCAGAGGAAACACTTCAACAACACCCTAGAGGCAAACATTAAGAAGTGTGGAATTGACATCACAAATTGGGAAAAACTAGCCTGGGACAGAGCTACATGGTGACACCGTGTGAGAGAAGATGCATCTTACTTTGAGGAAACCTGTCTCAGCCTGGAGGAAGAAGAGCGACTGAAATGGAAGGAAAGAAAACAAGGCCAAGAAATCGGTTCAACCCTCTCTAACAACCATCTGTGGCATCTGCCAGAGAGTCTATGGCTCTAGGATCGGCCTTCGTAGCCATCGGCAGATTCTTCTACACCTCTTTACTTGACACGTGGGAGTGATCATCCTCAACTGTGAGGGAATGTTGCTGCTGCTGCCAACCAGATTTACTGCTATTTGGACTTTCCCACACAGGAACACCACCTCCAAATGGAGTGACACAGGCTATGTTTGTAGCCTGGGCAGTGAAAGGAGCAGAGCCTATTTTCACACTTACAAAGCTATACTGGGCCAACAAGTCCCACATTTTGTCTCATCCAAGTGATACTGAGGATGCTTCTATTCTCAGTTATATGACTGCAGCTCATTGAGCTACTCCACATTTATACACAAGTGAAGGGAGAATCTGGATGGATATCACTAGAGGACTCCATGCAGAACTTCATTTTCAGTACTGGGTTTAATCTAAAGCATTGGTATAAGGCCTATTTCCATGTCCTCTTGGTTCAGTTACTCATAATTATATGGAAACAGATTTAAGCTTGACTGTTGAAGGTTTTATACCAATATAAAAATTGAAGGATTATTAAGAATTACATGGGGAGGGGGGAGGGACTTCTGAGCAATCTTTTAGAATGCTTTAAAACAGATTAAAGCTTAAATGATACCAAATCAAGTAGATTCCTTCTTGAGGGAGTATGAATAGTTCGGTCCAAACTGGTTTTGCAGCTATGAATTTGTGGATGAGAAAGATAGGTGAAAGCTAAAAACTTCCACTTCCTTCCTTACTATAGGGATTCTTGGGGGAGACCTTTAGGTTTCATCTAGTTTGTGCTGTGTTGTGAGCTCACTCATTTTTATAAATGGGTTGTCTGTACAATTGTTACCAATTACATGCAAATTGCTGTTAAATGGCACAGGCAGCCCATTTGTGCCAAACGTTGGTTTACACTTTACTCTCTTTCTAAGACAGTGGGGAGATAAAAAAGCAATTGGATTGATGAGCAGGATGTCAACATTTCTCTAAAGTTTCCATTAAGCAGTTAAACATTGCCTCACCATTCTTTGACAAATACTGGAATATATCCAGAAATCACACTTCATTTTTTCCTAGATGGTGATCAAATACCTCCCTGAATCCCAGCAAGAAGAACCAGCTCTTGTTTATCCTCCATGTCAGAGCTCTGATCCAGACAATACAAATGAGAGTTTGATATGTTTTGCTGTACTATCAGTCTGGTATTCAATTCTCAACCAGCTCAGGCTATACCAACTGGCTCCACAGATTCTTTTCTCTGTTTCTGCTTCATTACAAGTTTGAATGTGTATTCCAAAAATAGTGACCCACCCTAATGTCAAGCAAACTTTATGACCATACAAGTCATACAAGTGAAGTATGCTGCAAATTCAACATTAGCAATTTCTATATCATTTAGGATTATATACTACTCCAGGGAAAAGACAAAATATTTCCTGTATATATGTCTCTATGACATTCTCTTTTTAACTTGGGTGTGGTTTTAAGTTATTTCCTTCACAGTGGGAAATAATTTTAAGATCTAGTCCTAAGTCTCTGAGCGGAACCTTGGCCTCAAAGTCAATAGTAAGACTTGCATTGATTTCAATGGGGCCAACTTTCCTGAGTCAGCAAAGCATATAAGTATGTGCTTAAGTAGAACTTAAACATATGTTCAAAATTAAGCACATAGTTAAGTGCTTTGCTGGATAAGGATGAACTAAAATATTCACCCCTTTCTAATCTAATGCAATGTTTGCTTTTTCAGGACTAATTATATGCCTCAAACATTTACTACTTTGTCTAGTTTAGTTTTGAAAGCTCACTGTAATTTTGCTTAATATACATACTGTGATCCTTTACACTGCTGTGTGTGAGAGGACATCAAGAGTGGACCATGAAGATGTTTTGGGCAGACATGGGGATCAATTTTTACAAGCACCAGTAATTCCAGTGAGTAACGAAAACAATAGGAAATACAGAAAGCAGAGAAAAAGTAACAAGTAGATCATGAGTCAAAACACTTGATAATATAAATATACATGGAGCACATATGCCTAACTCAATAGGAAATTATAGAGCTAAAAGCAAAGTTTAGCCCACTCAAAAAAAAAAATGGAAAAAATAATAATAATAATATTCTCGAACAAGTGCATAATAATTAAAATTATTTTTTTAAAGGGTAGTAAAATTACTATTTTTTATAAAATATCTCAGTTGTCAATAGTTCGTCTTTGGGGAAAAATAGCTTTAAAATTGGGTGGGGGAGTGGGGAGAGAGGGGAGAAAAAAAAAGATTCTGGATTCCTAACTATTTCCTCTAGAATTCAGTACTTTAAATGTGGTCTTTGAATAAATATCAGCTCTTGACCTCAAATCTATATTCTTCTCAAGTGTTTGTCCACTAGGATAGGGAACTCTGTCTGGTGGTCACCTACAAAACAAACCTGAATTGGTACCTTCTTAGGTTTGGTTCTGACAGACCTTTGAAACAAGATTGCTTTCAATCAGTTGATTATTTCAGTACTTGACATCACCCCCTCCCCAAAATGAGGCAGACAGCCAATTAGCTAGCTGGAATCCTTCCAGTTTAAAAGTCCCATCAGTGCCAAAATGAATGAAGATGAAGTGGGTTAGAAAAAAAAAGTTTAAATTGGCTGAACAGTCTGCTCTCTATGGGAAGTTGAAAATAGAAAGCCGCCCATGGAACTCAGGAGCGTCACTATCTTCTATTTGGGGAAGATCAAACTACAGAATTTACAAGTTAAATTAGATCCACAAGTTAAATTAGAGCCATAAGGTATCTGGAAAGCAACCTTTTATAAAAAGGTTTTTTTGTGTACAGTGTGTGTATTCTGCAAACAAAACGTTATTAAACTAAATTCTAATCACATTTTATTCACTGTACCCAAAATCAGAGTACAAGCTTGTGTCCTAGAAGGAAATAGCTGGATTGGGATTTCAATCTCTTAACAGGTATGTGATTACTCCCTTACAAATGTGGATGCACTTTGGATTTTCCTCTTTAGCAATATTCTACCGATTTGATATTCTAACCAACTAAGTGTACACTCTTTTTATGCAATATAGATAACACAAAACACCATTTTGTTAGACTGAGAATGATTGGATTGAGGGAAAACAAACACTGAAAAGGACTAATCCCAACAAGCTTGAAAATATACTTTACTTATAGAACATAACTATAGAGGTCTAATAGGATCATCTATAAGACCATCATCCAAATACTTAAAAAGCTTAATTTTCTTATGATAAGTTAACTAAGAAGTAAGCTGCTAGAAAATTCTCACTGGTTAGTAGAAAGGACTAATTACCTTAAGGTAGATCAGTTGAACAGTGAAATACTGTTCTCGTTAGGTATCCAGAGACTTATTTTGACGGGGCAGGGTAGGGAGAGAGTTGTATGATGTACAGAACTTGTCGTACTGATCAGAGCAGTAGTCCAACTGCTTTGGTATCATTTCACAACAATGGCCAATTCCAAAAGCTCTTCTGTTGCCCATGACACTGATGTTTGCCGGTTGTTCCTAACTGGCTACAATTAATTTAGAAATGAGGCACGCATATGGACTCCTCCCAATGAGTATTACCTTGCTGTTGTTGACAGTGAATTTTACATGCCCTTTTGGGACAGAGGGCTTGCCCTATTGGGTAATAGGTAGGGAAGCTGGACTGGGTAGGATGGGGTGGGGTTTTAAGGTTTTAGGGTGCTGAGTGAAGTTTGTTATTGCTTCTTATCACGTGGGTTGTTGGTCTGAGACTTTTTGGAAGGTGCAGGATATAAAACTAAATCTAAATAATAATCATCACCAGGGTTCCTTGAAATCCATTTCCCATAGAAAAACATGGAATTTGCCTTTTTGCACCCTAACCCTACTTCTGATTGGCCATGCGCCCCCAGTGGCCCCACACCTCACCACTGATCAGCAAGAGACCAAAACCATGGCAGAAATGCATTTTTTGCCACTCACCAATCAGAGGCGAGGTCAAGGGCCGCTAGGACCCCGCAGCCAATCAGCAGTGCAGGAGGGGGTTTCGACAAGAAGAACAATTTTTGCTTTTTTTCCGTTGAAAACAAGGATCCCTGATCATCATCATCAAACCTCATTACCTTGTCAGGTTCCTCTGAAGATCCTCATGCTCTTTTTTAATCTCACAGGACTGAGGAAGCTGAAGGTAGAAATAAAATAATTTCTACTATAATACCAGCTATAATATATACTATAATACAAATTATCATAAAAGGTTGAAAACCTTTATTCGATCATTGTACCCCCAGGTGGCCAGACGCAGAGCAGTGTACCCCGGGGCATTGAGTGGGGCATGTGGGGGGTTGGGAGGGGGGTGGCACGTGGCCAGATGCAGAGTGGCAATAGCCACTGCGTGCAAACTTCCCCCAACCCTCATGTCTGGCCAGGCAGGTGGTACCTGCGAGGCAGTGCAGGATGGTGCATGGTGGTACTCCATCCTCACCCACCCGCGCGTACCCCCTAGGGCCTTCTCAAGTACCCCCAGGGGTATGTGTATCTCTGGTTGACAACCCCTGCTCTAAACCATTTAACTTACTATGTAAAAAGTAATGTACAACAGATGAAAAAATATGGTTTCTTTTAGTCAAATAAAACATCTTTCTGGAGATTGTGTTAATGTTAAATTATATAAGTAAAGAAAAATCTACTATAGCTTTTTATAGTTGACATAATTATCAAAAAAGAATGCCAACTACACAGAACAAACATTTAAACTGTTATCATTAACTGATAAAACTGAATCCAGTGCTGAGTTGTTGAGTAAAATAATGGCTAGTTTGTCCATCTGTATTTAGGTGAAATTGTCCATCTGTATGCAGATAATCTCAACTATGTTTTTGAGAGCTAATGCAATACTCATTTCCTTTGACAAGCACCAGCCAAGGCCATCAGAGTCAGAGTCTTAGAATTATTTAGGTATTGGTTTCATATATAGAGATTCTCAAAAGCACCTTTAAAATGCACTTCACTAAAATTATTATTTTTTTAAAATGACCTCTATATTTCCTTTAAAACTATGAATATAAATTTAGTCATTTTGTTTTTAAAAAATGTGTTTTCATAACTTTTATGAACTGTCAAAGAACAATATATTCAGACAGGAGATTATGAACTCATCAGCATTCTGGAACTCATAACAGTCTATCATGAGGGACCTGTTTTTAACAGTTTGTTTATGAAAAAGACAAAATTTGGCCCCAACAAAATTTTTACATTGCAAAACAAAAGAAGCTGTAAATTTTAAATCACTCTTCAAGTATTTTCAAAAGAAACAGTGGTGTGTTAAAATATAAGCAGTGAGGCATATAAGTTTATTGGTTTCTGTGCCATTGTGAGACTAACTTGTGGGAAAACTGAACTTGTTAGTAATTTTAAATTAGTTATTAAGAAAAAAACAGTTACATTATAAAGCCCTACCCTGCCCTGAGCTCTGATCAGGCAAATCCCTTTTACCACTACAAATCAGTGTAAGAGTGGAGCCTAGGCATATTTTCCCCTTAGTCTGGCCTGTATTCAGGAATACGCCCCAATTCAGGGAAGCACATGCTCGAGTCCCACTGATGTCAATGGAAACTGAGCATGTACTTAAGTCCTTTTCTGACCTGGGACTTCAGTTTAGCAGAAGTTACTATTCATTATTTACTTTTAATGATGTTTTCTACACCCTGTTTCCTCCTTGCAAGAGATTTTTTGGCCTCTCAAGGAAGTCCAGGGATTGCTTTTAATTTCCAATGTATGTGAATCATGTTGAACAACCGTACATGACAGGCACTTACAGATGGAGACTGAGTGCATGGTAGATGCTAGCAGATTTCACCAACACCCACCTCTCCCAAAAGATTTGCTTCTATATATTCCCTCCAACTCCAGTTAGGCCTGGCCTTCCACAGAGAGCTGTATCCACCCCCAGTTCCTCTCCCTGTGTCCTTTAATCTTCAAGAATTATTTTTGACCTTTCTGCTCAGCCTTGTTCAACCCATGCCATAAAGATTGCAAATACACCCCAGAATCCTTAACAGCAGCTGCTACAGGACTTCAAAGGCAGCTACCACAGCTAAGGATTTAGACTGCAGCTGGAATCTGCAGGCTCAGGGTGGGGTCCCAGGGCTGAGTGAAAAGAGCAAATCTCATTTGTAAGGATTAAAATGTGGACAGGTAATGGATCTAAATGGGATTGCTGGACTGGGGGGAGACAGAGGAGAGTGGGAGTCAGTACACAATAAAGACAAATATGAGGAGGTTAAGAGGGGCAACCTAAGGAAGGGAGCGGGGCACAGAAAGCACCAGAGATGCACAGGTTAAGTAAATAATGCACATGCTCCCACGGATGAATTAATGGGAGCATTTTAGAAAACTAAAAGGTGAAGGAGGTACAAAACTGGGAAACAAACAGATATCAGAATGGATCAATGGGAAGGAAGTACAAAAAAGTAGGCAAGAGACCAAAGTTGTGGTAAGAGAGTCCTACAAAAGGGAGGTAAAACATGGGCCCCAGTGATGGCTGTGGGGCAGACTTCTATCCAAGGTAAAATAGCTTGTCCTATAACATTTTCATTTATCCTACCATTCATGTCATAGGCTTTTCTAAATGTATGAGCTAAATCAATTATTGATTTTACTAGAAAAATTACCAGAAATCATTCTCTAGGAAAAATACATTTAAAAACTTACAAGAAATTTAAACCATGAAAGGGTTTTATTTTAAAGGATACTTATTGTTAAAGCCTCATCCTGAAGCTTCACACTAGTCATTCCAAGTTGAATGCTTCAATTTAAGGTAAAGAAGATATCCCGTTTTTATGCTGAACTCTTTGTTCACAGCAAGATGGGTTAGGAGTATCCTCTATTCTGAAACCGCATAGATAATCTAAGATTTTCAACAGGGCACCTTATGTCACGCACTGCCTTCAAATGTCTTGTTACCACTTTTATGGCAGACAGTTTAAACTGTGAATCTTCCAGTATCTCCCAGTTCCCTGTTTTTGCCTGAGTATAAACACATGCAGCACCCCCCCAGCATGTGATTAATCCACGTTGCTTCTGCACATAGCACTTCTGCACTACCCACAGCAACAGCCTAAAAGGAATGAGGATTCCATGTCCCTTGCCAACCTCATTTGACTGATGCTGTTAAGCACGTTTTTGTACAGGAATATCAAAGTTACTTGAATCTTGGTCTCATGTGCCAAGGTCAGGCCTTAACTGTCAAACATGTGGCCCATGGGCAGGATCCAGGCCATGGAGAGGGTCGTCTGGCCCAGGGCTTCTCACTGCAGCTGCCAGCCAACAGCAAGGAAGTTAAAGTTAGACCATGGACCCACCTCTAGATCCAGCCCATGGGGCTTCTTAGCATGGCTGCCAGAGCTGCTGTATCTGCACTATTAGCCAAGGAGCAGCACTCTGCTGCTGAAGCAGTGGGATCAGAATAAAGAGTGGTTATTTTCTGTAGCATAAATTGAGGCATTCACATCAGACCCACTGGTGTGAAGCCTCAGAATGAGGCTCTAACAAAAAGTACCCTTTAAAATAAAGCCTGACAATGATTTATATTAGGTATAGTTGTATAACTTTATTTTTCCTGGAGAATGACTTCTGGTAATTTTTCTAGTAAGAATTAACTCCTTGAATGCTGTCACCGACACGGTGGCTTGGCGGCGACACTTAATTCCTTTGCTTGTGGCAGCTGTGGTGAGAAGCCCCTGTGCCAGACCTGGAGGTAAACTGTCTGGTCTGCAAGAGGCCCCACAGTCTGGATCTGGGGTTAAATGAGTTTGAAACCCTTCCCAAACCAATGGGCTGCTGACTATTCCCATGTCCTATTTGCTCATTTTCCATGAAAAAATATTAAAAGGTCTGTCTCATCCCAACACAGAATAGAAACAATTTTCAAAATCTAGAAGATTTTCACTAGATGGGTAAACTGTTTCCATACAGATCCACTAGTGAAAAAACTTCACATTGAAGGACCATGCTAAATTTTATGCTCCCCAGAACAGTAAGATTTTGAAGTCAGCAGTTACCACCAAAGGGAAGAAGAAATCTTTCTAAGCCACCACCTCTGAGTGCTGGAAGAGGCTGAGCTTGACTCTCCCAGAGAAAGAGGAGAGTTTAAAAAATGCATGTGTAGAAAGGTGGGGATAGTTCAGCAGACAGACAGACAGACCAACAGACAGACAGATGGATTGACTTCAAAAGCTGAAGAGATGCTGAAAAGGGAAGAATGATACAAAAATGGAGTAACTACAGGTTCTGAGGCTTTGTCTACATGCGAAAAAATTGAGGGTTATGCCAATAAAACGATATTATTACCATCTCCCATGTGGATATTCTTATTTTAGTAAAAGAATGGAGTGAATTTTTTATGTTGCTTGGGAAGGTCTTTAAGCTAAACCCCGAAGTATTAATTTTTAATAAAAATTTCACACAGATTATTACACCAGTTTAAATTCACACCTTTATGTGCACCAGCATCACTTCCCCATGTGGACAAAAGCCAAATTAGGGTATGTTGTTAATGGGTGTCCAGCTGCTATTTAACAATACATCCAACTCCTCTGAATCTTTGAGAGGACCCCCTCCTCTAGCCTGTAGCTGCGACCTCTTCTGAAGCAATCATACAGCTCTCCTATGCTTAGACCAGGCCCTGAGGTACAGCCCTCTCTACCTCTCTTTATCAGTCTTCAGTCTCAGCAGGCCTGATTTGGATTAGTACTTGCAGTTTTCTTCCTTGAGCTATACTAGTGATATCTTTCACCAAGCATCCTTCTTAAATAGGGTGGCCATAAGGAAAACTGGGACATCTGGCTCACTGCCCCACCTCAAGTCAGGAGTGCTGCTGCAGGCAGGCAGGCGCACAGGTGCAGTCTGGCTGGGAGGCAGAGCTGCCTGGTGCACCATGCCTTTCCACCTCCCCACCAGACTATGCCCTGCACCCCTGCCATTCTGGGATGCTAGTTTAATTTTCTCCAACTGACCAGGACCAGCCTTTGAAATCCAGGACTGCCCTGGGCAAACTGGGACATATGGTCACCCTATTCTTAAAGCAAGATACCATGTTACTTAGAACCAAAGTAGTTCAAAGATAAACAGCCTACATACTTAGCCATCTTTCCTTGTAGCTTCCCATTCTTTGGGAGCCAAAGAGACCATCAGGACAGATCTAGGCAGGGTGTAGAGGGTACAACTGCACCCCCTTCAGCTGTGAGACCTATGCACAGCTAGCTCTTCAAGCTCCCCGGCTCATCAGCATAGCTCCTGGCTGGAGCCACTCTTTTGACACAACTTTGGAAGCCAAAAGGTAATCACCAGTGTCAGTGCTCCCTCCCTGGTCTGGCCCCCAACCAAATTTGTCAGCAGGGGGAAAGGCAGGGGAAAAGGGAGGAAAGCAGCAGTAGCATTTAACCCTGGGGAACCAAAATGGTGGCTTAGGCCAGGAGCTGCACTGACAAACTGATTAGCACAGAAAGCTCACTGGGCATGTGCTGACCAGCTGAAGGGAATGTGGCCACATCCCCTCCTTGGTTCACTCCAACTGCTTTCAGACTTTCTCATAAGACCCATCTCTGCCTTTTTTCTGTACCCTTCACCAAGAATAATGCAATCACAACTGCTTTTCCAAACTCTTCAAAGAATCCTTTTAACAACGTAGCCTCTTAGGACTCAGTTCCCAGCCTTGATAAACTGGAGGCTGGAAATTGGTGGTTGCACTGGAATTTTCCACAAATTCTGGTTGGGTGGTTGCTTATCCAAAGTCAAAATTGTTGCTTGCTTTCTTGTTTTTCCACCTTTCCCCTATTCAATTAGGCCAAGAACTTTATAGAGGGAAGTCAAGTAACCCTGTAGAACTAGACAGTACTTTTGCAATGATGATCAGATCATGTACAATATTAATAAAACTTATTAATTCAAGCAGTTCCACATTGACTGCAATTGTAACAAGAAAACTGTATGGGATTTTAAGATCTTCAGCAAATGTTGTCTTTGTTCTGTGCTTGTAGAGCACCCAACACACTGGGGCCCTGAGCCATGGCTAGGCCCCCAAGTGTTACTGTACTACAAGTATTTGTCAGCATCATTCAGGAAGTACAACACTGACTGACAACTGGTAAGAAGAAAAAAAAGAATCTTTCAATTTTAATAGGGAAAAAGATAGTGCTTTATTTTCTTTATCTACAAGGTCAAATAGTTTCATAGTTGTTAGGGTCGGAAGGGACCTGAGCAGATCATCAAGTCCAACCCCCTGCCATGGGCAGGAATGAGTGCTAGGATCAAATGACCCCAGCTAGGTGATTATCTAGCCTCCTTTTGAAGACCCCCTCTCCCCCCAAGGTAGGAGCGAGCACCACTTCCCTTGGAAGTTGGATCCAGATCCTAGCCGCCCTGACTGAGAAGTAGTGCCTCCTGACCCTACTCTCAATCAACTTGTGGCCGTTATTCCTAGTTACTCCAGGTAGTGCTTGGGGGAACAGGGCCTCTCCCATTCCCCACTAGTCCCCCCGGTAAGTTTATAGATGGCCGCTAGATCCCTTCTCAACCTTCTCTTGTGAAGACTGAACAGGCTCAGGTCCCGCAGCCTCTCCTCGAAGGGCCGGCCCTGCTGCCTCCTGACCATACAAGTGGCCCTCCTCTGGACCCTCTCGATGCTGTCCACATCCCTCCTGAAGTGCGGCACCCAGAACTGGATGCAGTACTCCATCTGCAAACTGACCAATGTCGAATAGGAGGGGGAGGATCACCTCCTTAGACCTGCTCGTGATGCATCTGTGGATGCATGACAAGGTGCGGTTAGCCTTCCTGACTGCGTCCCCACATTGGCGGCTCATGTTCATCTTGGAATCAATAATGACTCCAAGATACCTTTCTGCCTCTGTGCTAACAAGAAGGGAGTTCCCCAGCCTGTAGATATGCTGCTGGCTCTCTCCCCCTACATGCAGTACCTTGCACTTGTGAGTATTGAATCCCATCTTATTCTCATCCGCCCACCCCTGTAACCTGTCAAGATCTAGTTGTAGCCTGTCCCTCCCTTCTAGCGTGCCCACCTCTCCCCACATCTTAGTGTCATCCGCGAATTTGAACAAGGGGCTTTTCACCCCTTGTCCAAGTCACTGATAAAGATGTTGAACAGTGCAGGCCTGAGGACCAAGCCCTAGGGAACCCCACTGCCCACATCCCTCCAGGTCAAAAATGACCTGTTCACCACCACTCTCTGGGTGTGGCCCTCTAGCCAATTTGCAACCCATCTGACTGTGTAGGCATCAAATAGTTGTGATCAAGAAACAAGGAGAAATAGATTTTTCCTGGTGATGGGAAGATGAAGGAGGGAGGAGAAAGGGGAGGGAATTAAATCCTTTCTGGCAGCATGGAGCAGAAGGACAGGACAGAAAGCAAGAAGGAAAAAAGAGAAACAGAGCGAGGAGAGGTTCTCTCAGCCCTAACTGCAACAATTAAAGGGGCAAGTTTTTATTCTGGGTCTACAAATTGTTCTTATATCATCTTTGAAGGGAGAGAGACAATTTTGTAAAATTTGCTAATTAACAACAGAAAATGGACAGACTTTTTTGGGTTTAAGAGATGCTATATTTAGATGGCAACTTCAGCGGTGCCAGGATTTTATCAACAGGTCTCTAACCAGATAATAAACTTTCAGTTTTGAGATCGTCATTGCTCTTACAACATTTAGGAAACATTATGTGTATCAAAAATAATTCCTTTTCATGGATTCAATCCACCCCCAACTGAAATCCATGGGAGTCTTTCTATCAGCCTCCAGGATTGTTGGATCATCTCACATGCAGCAAGGTACAGTAGCTTTGAGATCCTGCCTTCCTCTTTCTCAGGTTTCTTCTAGTATGACCAAAACTAAACTCTCACTGCTGCTATGGGCTAACAGAATCATCCAGATCAATCATAGCTCAGGGTCACCTGCTGTACAGGGTTGCATGCAAGGCTTGTCTAAACATTTAAAGTCAGAGAAAGATTACCTACCTATGTGCATCTATGGCCCTCACACAACCATTGTATCTGAGCGGTCAAAGAACACTTGTAGGAGGCAGAGACGAGATTACTTTCCAACAACTGTAGTTCCCGAGTTGTTACTGCACATGAAGACTACTCACCTTCACCTCTTTTTAGAAATTCCATACTCGGATTTAGTCAGGGAGTCAAGACAGCTGGTGCCACACAGCCCTTTTACCATATTTGGCTGCTGCCCGTTTGCTATTGAAATGAAGGGGGAGTCAGGCCAAAGACAGCCAAACTTCAGGGTGAGGGAAGCAGTGTTCAAAACGTAAGAATATGAAGCAGCCACTTTATAATATAAACTTTACAGATGGGCAGCAGCAGCAAAACATGACAAAACTGATAAACTAAAATGAACTACCAGTGACCAGGTAGGCTGCAAATTCACCTCAAGTCTCTTGGGTTAAGTACAGACATTCAAAAAGCCTGAGGCAGAATCACTCCAATCTATGCAGGTTTCTAAGATGCACAGACTGGATGGAAGCCATGCACTGCAGGGAGCCGGCAGATGCCTGCACTGGCCAAGGCCAGAGGCAGGGGGCACTCCTGCATGCTTCCCAGTGTGCCAAAGATGGCTGAGGGCAGCCAAGTGGGGGCCATCCCCGATTTGCTGTCAGGCACATGCCCCCAAACTCCAATGTCACTGTGGACCCCCCACTGCATCCAGCCTAACACTTCCAGCAGTGACCCAGTGGCAACAGTGGGGGGCATGCCAACAACAGGGGGTTGGGGGCATGTGCCTGGTAGCTAATCAGGGATGACCCAGCTCCATTGAAGCAAGGATCGGGAATGAACCTTCCTTCTATGGAGTGCTCATGTCCCCGCTGTCCGGCACAAGCTTCCAGGGCAGCCCAGCACATCTTCATAGTTTCATAGTTTGTAGGGTCGGAAGGGACCTTGACAGATCATCAAGTCCGACCCCCTGCCATGGCAGCAAAGAGCACTGGGATCAAACAACCCCAGTAAGGTGTTTATCTAGCCTCCTCTTAAAGACCCCCAGGGTAGGAGCCAGCACCACTTCTCTTGGAAGTTGGTTCCAGATCCTAGCCACCCTGACTGTGAAGTAGTGCCTCCTGATATCTAGCCTAAATCTACCCTTTGCCAGCTTGTGACCGTTATTTCTAGTCACTCCTGGTAGTACTCAGGGGAACAGGGACTCCCCCAATGCCTGCTGGTCCCTTCTGACTAGTTTGTAACAGGCCACTAGATCCCCCCTCAGCCTTCTCTTGTGGAGGCTGAACAGGTTCAGGTCCTTTAGCCTCTCCTCGTACGGCCTGCCCTGCTGACCCGATCATGTGGGTGGCCCTCCTCTGGACCCTCTCAATGCTGTCCACATCCCTCCTGAAGTGCGGTGCCCAGAACTGAACGCAGTACTCCAACTGTGGCCTGACCAGTGACGCATAGAGGGGAGGATCACCTCCTTGGACCTGCTCGAGATGCATCTGTGGATGCATGACAAGGTATGGTTGGCCTTCCTGACTGCGTCACCACACTGCCAAAATGAACATGGGCTGACATTAATAATGATTCCAAGATCCTTTTCTGCCTCTGCACTGACGAGAAGGGAGTCTGTAGGTATGCTGCTGGTTCTTCCTCCCCAGGTGTAGTACCTTGTACTTGTCAGTGTTGAAACCCATCCTGTTCTCATCTGCCCACCCCTGTAACTTGTCTAGGTCTGATTGCAGCCTATTCCTCCCTTCTAGCGTGCCCACATCCCCCACATCTTAGTGTCATCAGCAAATTTGAATAGGGTGCTTTTTACACCCCCGTCCAAGTCACTGATGAAGATGTTGAACAGCACGGGTCCGAGAACCGAGCCCTGGGGGACCCCACTGCCCACATCCCTCCAGGTCGAAAATGACCCATCCACCTTGAAAATGACCCGTCCATCAGACAGGTGCCAGAGCTTGGCACCAATAGCAG
Organism: Alligator mississippiensis; assembly: GCF_030867095.1. NCBI lineage: Eukaryota > Metazoa > Chordata > Crocodylia > Alligatoridae > Alligator > Alligator mississippiensis. Next base: position 31,130,636 of record NC_081825.1, read on the forward strand.
CCAGCAAGACACACCAGGAAGCCTGGGAGGCTTGCACTGGGCAGCTAGGTCTAATCCTTCCCTTCTGTGGAGCACTCGTGTCCCTGATGCCTAATGCAAGCCTCCCAGGCTGCCTGGCATATCTTGCCAGAGTTCAGCACCAGTGGCAACTGGCAAGATGCACTGGTCAGACCAAGAGGCTCGCACTAGGCAGCAGGGCCCAATCCTTGCTTGCAAGGGGTGCTCATGTCCCTGGTGCCCACTGCAAGTCCCTCCCTTCCCCCACCTGCCTGTGTCTGTGCTGGCTCAGGACTGACAGTCCAGAGCACCTGAGCACCTAGCAAATGCTGGCTTCTCTCTGTGAGGGAGGGCTAGTGGGGGGAAGCCCAAAGGCCCTTGGGATGCTGGCAAACTGACCTAAATTGAGTCAGGAGGTGATCTGTACTGAAGTTCAATAGGTTGATTTAACCTAAATTGGTTAAGCTGACACTATATCAATCTAGGTCTATCTTAGACTGGGATCTGCCATTTTTAAACCAGTCTATGTGCTCTGAACTTCTATTAAGCATGGACCAGTGGGATTAGGCAGATCTAAAGTTACAGTGTAACAGCTGCTGTGTACTTCCAAACAACAGCCCCTCTTTCCCTCTCTTTAGAATAGCTGAAATATACATTTGTCCACACACTCCTCTTTGGGTTCCCTATTCAGATATGCCCAGAGATCACTGTATAACTGAAGAACAACTCTCTAGAAATATATGCTGTTCAAAAGTACAGAGAAGAAATGTGCTGATCACAGACAGGATAGGACTGAATGGCTTAACTTTTTGTTCACCTCTTACACTGAACAAACCAGACGTTCCACTGAAATTGGGTAGCAGGGAAAGAAAAAAAAAAGTGTTTTCCAAACCCAATGCCTCCTATTAAAGAGTGTAACATTATTGAGGGTTACTAACCAGCTGAAAATGACTGATCTTAATTGATCAATCAACACTTCCTAATGTGTGCTGAATATATCAGTCATCATCAACCGACCAAACTGCTGATTGAAGCTTATATATATTCATGAAAGCATATATGCATTTCGTCTAATATATGAAAGGACATTGATATAGTAATAAAATGCACAAGAAAGGTACATTCGATACTAGTACCCTTCAAGCAGCAATGGGAACAAATTGAGACATCAGAATTGCAAATATTTTCATATTACAGGTTTATTTCAAGCATTGTTGCTTAGTAGATACAGTTTATACATTTTTGCACTATATATAAACAATGGAATACTTTCCAAATTATTCCTAGATAAAATATATTACTGGCTCAAAATGTTAATCTGACAATAGTTTCTCCAAGTTACATTTTGTTGAGCATCAATTCAGATCACAGAAAAGACGACAAAATGCTTTGGCAAGGAATCTTTCAGCAGAAATGTTGTTAAAACTATTTTGAATACAGGTATTCCAATTCAAATTTTACTGCAACATCAGTCAAATGGAGAACATGTTTGTACATAGTTATACTGCTTCATTGGAATATAATTCAGAGGAACAGAGATCTTAATTTTTCAAAGTGTGTGGTCCAACATTTGAATCTTTGCCAGTCAAAGAAACTGCCTGCTGCTTTTCAACACACAATGGTGTAGCAAGTTTTTGAAACCTCTAACTGCACTACAGCGATGGTCACTGTTAAAACAAAGTTCCTGGCAAGCCCTGGGCCTGTGCAAGGCTGGAAGGACTGCCAAAGGTATCAATACAAAGGAAAATATGTTCACTGAATTGCACACATTGAGCTTCTAGGAGGGTTAACAGTTCTTGTCACAGGCTCCTGACTGTAGTTGACAATATCTGCCTTCACCACCCGCTGTCATAAAAGAGAACACAATGATTATCAAGATATGAGAAGCAAACTGTGTTTGAAGTGCTGCTAAAACACTGAACATGGCAATTTCCTTAATGAATGTCTCCTTTCCTAGAAGACAGATACTTTACCAACATGTTTGCTAGTACTAATAAAGAATGAATCAGTGAAATAGACATTGTGTAGTATTCTTTCCCTGGTTTCACGTATCAAGACTTGTCAGGGGCTAATTATTATTAATACCAATTGCATAATAGGCAGAACGCTTAAAGACCAAAATGAAGGAATATAAACACTAAGTGTGCACAAATTGTATCCCCCCATATGATGTACTGCAAACATGTGTTTGTTACACTGTTTATTTGAGGCTCAAAGATACTTCTATTCTATTTAGAAAACCTGTGATTATAGAATGTGTTATTGACTGAGAGCCCCATCACAATATCCTTACAAAAGAAATTCTATACAGAACAGATTCTATATTTATACATTAAAATATACTTACACTGTACCTAAAACAATAACCTTTGAGCAGAGTCCCATTCTAACTGGTCCGTGATATTTCTTGATATTACTATTGACAGCTATTTTAGCCAGTTAGAACACATATATGCAAGAGAAATAGATTTTCAAAGTTAGGTAGCAAAGGGAGACCACTTATTTCCATATCTGGAACCATTCAGTGACCAAATGAGCCAACTATGTACTATTCTGACTACCCAGCTTTTTAATGTCTTGTCAAAACATTTATATGCAATATTATTTTATTAATATGGGTGTAGGGACAGAGCAGTTAAGCCAGGGGTGGGCAAAATATGGCCCACAAGCTAGATCCAGCCCACCAAGGGATTTTAATTTGGCCTATGGTGGGTCCCTTGGCCCTGCCAGGCCCAGGTATGGGGGCAGCCCCGGCCGTGGCATGTGCATTTGGTTCCACTGTCTCTGGGCACACCATGGGGCTGGGACAGCATGGTAGCCAGACTCACTTCCTCACAACACCCACATCAGCATCTTCCACCAGCTGCCACTGTCAGTCTCTGCCCCCGCCACAGGACCTGGCCCCACTGTCCAGGCACCCTGGCCTATCTGCCTTGCACCCACTGCTGGGGGCACTGGACAGAGTGGGTGGGCAGAGTGTCCGTGGAGACCAGCCCAGGACCCATATGGGCAAAGTGTGCTCGGCTGGACAGAGAGGCTGGAGCTGTGGGAAGGTGGGGAGTAGTGTTTGGGAACAGGAAAGGTGGGTGGGACCAGGGCTGGGATCAGGATCATGGGGCCAAGGCCTGGGGCTAAGCTGACACCTGCAACGGGTGCCATTTCTGTGAGCAGGGACAAATAGGGAGTAGATCGTGGCTCTGCTCCAGGCCCTGGTCCCGCCCCATGATCTTGATCCCATCCCTGGCCCTGCTCCAGCCCCTGTCCATCCCACTTCTGGATGCCGTTCCCCACCTGCCCACGGCCCTCACCCAAATGAGCGAGCCCTGCTTGTGTCAATCTCCATGGAGATCCCAGGATTGCCAGGTGGTGATAGCGTGGGGTCAGGCTTTGGGGCAGCACCACTTGGAGTTTTGGTGAGCTGTTGCAGGGCTGGGGAAGATGTGGGGGTGGTGCTAGCCTGGCTCATGACAGTTCACCAAAACTCCCCAAGTGGCTCTCTAGCCCAAATAACTGTCCACCCTGTAAGCCATCTTGCTACAGTTCTGGATGCATAAATTCAAGACCAGCTCTTAACTCATCGAATAGGCTGTCCCCAATTGACCCAACTGTAAATGGCAGTTTGTCATTCACACTAAGACAGAAAGAAGACTAATGATAATAGGTACACCACTCCCTTGCATGCTGTGATTACCCAATGGCCTATTCAGTCAGGTGGACTTTTAACATTCAGTGTTGGAAATTCAATATTTGTAACAGTTCTGAATTGATATGTAACATACTATTATATTTATGAAACGTAGTATGTATTTAGAGTGATATTCAGTGTCATAATCACGACATCACAGGAAAGCAACGTAACTTGAAAAAAAATGCATCTTTTTTACCGTAATACTTGGACTACTGCACTGAACAGACTTTACTTTGACAGTTGGTAGTGTTCTGTTGGTTATCTTCAGGATACTTCACTATTTCTGCCCTGACAACATGCTGTCAACCACGAATCAGTATAACAGACAGAAAGCAAGAAGAATGAGAAACAAAAGAAAAGGAGAAAATGAAGACATCAATAGCTGAAAAAGAAGGAATGACAAGTGATAGCACAAAAGCAAACCAGTTGAACAAGAAGTATGTTTCTATCCCCGCTGCTAAAGAGAAATATATGTAGTAGATAGTTACATAGCTGGAGTCAAGAGTTGGTTCTCAGCTTTATCAATTATGGCTTTTCTAAAAACCAGTATGAAACTAATCAACAAGAGGAACCAATAAAAATGTATGAAGTAATAGTAGTGGCAGGATGAAAAAGAAAAGGAACTAAAAAGGAGAAAAAGATGACAAACTTTCTTTCGTTGTGTATAATTCAATGTTTGTAGATCTGTCTCCTATCCAAAACTGTACTAAAGCCACCCGGGGATCATGCTCACTATATAATTACTGTGGTATCATTATTGGTCCAAAATAATAAAGTTAACACAAGCCTCATATCCAGGTGCTCTGAGTTTGTATGTTTGTTTTACATGCAAACTTTTCTTAGTCATTTGTAAATCCTGAAAAAGTGTTTTTGCAGTGAAATGACTGGCACTTATACTTTGCAAAAGGAAACTTAGAAAAAGCATATTTGAATTTTATGGTAAACTTCTAATGACATGAAATACATATTAAACAACTGCCTTGACAATTCTTTGCCAAATATTTACCTTTAATAAAAACAAAAACAAAAATTTTCTCAACTTCCCTTGTTAAAAAAACCCAATTAAATATTTCAGAATAAAATGCAATGTTTTTGCTAAAGGGATAAAAAAAAAAAATAATATGTTCAAAAAACCCCAGAAAGGCAATATCAAAGAAAAAAATTGCTATGGAAACTATGGACCAAATCCACTGCATTTCTTATATAATTCTTATCATTATATTATTTCTTTTTACATTCAAAATATTTTCCAGTTACAAATGATATACAGTTGAGGGGGATAAAAAACATACATGCGTACATACATACGTACATACATACATATGAAACACTATTTAATATAGGTGATAAGTATATACAAACACTGCTTGCTGAAGATAACCTTTGTAAATAAAGATTATATGTTATACAAGCAATAGTAATTGAACTGGGAGGTACAAGATCTAGATTTATTACCCGGTGATGTACTCTGCTAAAGGTTTAATTGATCAACTTCATATTATCTTATCTGGTAGACAACAGTCATGATTTAGTAAACTTCAGACCCAATGTTATCAAGGGAAAGGTTGCCAAATCCCATGTAAAGCACTGTAGGGGTTCAGCATTAAACAGTGTTATCTGACCTCACCAGACTTAATTTCTTCATACCAAGATCCACGCTAAAGCCAAGGAAAAGAAACCTTGCAATCAATAAGCAATTAATTGTTCCCCCAAATGTTGGTTTAAATCCCATCATGTAAACACAGCTAGGTTAGTGACCCATGTTTAAGTCACTTCGTGGCAGGAGACTGATTAACATAAATAACTTGGATTTTCTAAAAGAATTTCAGTAAAGGAAGGAGAAAAACACCATTGCAGCAATTTTACTACTAGATTCACTCCTTTTGCATACACATGATCCATTTTGATACTACCACTATCAAATCTGATAATAAGCTTCTGTCAAGTAGCAGAGCTGCACGTTTCCTTATTTAGTGCAGTTGCTCTGAATTTCGCATCTTATTTAATTGCCAAACACTTTATTGTACACGACTGACACTAGCTCTAATTTGCTCAATTGGCATTTAATTAATTGAAGTGAAAATGTATATCCCTTACAAAAATGCTAACCCTTGCCAATGCCAAGAAACAAATTGTACCCCATGCAGTTTTTATACTATGACTGCAAGTAAAAAAAATTGAAAGAAAAATATTTTATTAGTTAAAGAGCCATTTCCTACATTTCAAAGGACCCTTGTGATTTAAATGAGTGAAAAATTAGAGGGCTGAAAATAAGTTAAAAAAAATGAAATGTTCTTGTTTTGGAATTTCACCTTAAAACATACTCTCTTTTCCAATCACACGCAGGTATCTTCAGTTTTAGATAAGAAGGCAGTTATGGTGCAAGAACAGACTTCAAAACAGTTTGAAATCAATAGAAATTTTGCTCTCGTCTTTAATGTGGCCAAGAACAACTGCCCTCATCACAAGTGTTTTTGCAGAATTGCCAACTAACTCCAAGTGTTCAAAAAATTAAAAGTCTGAACTAAATAATACATTTGGGATTGTTGTTACTTATCCTCTAACCACACAAGTCACATTTCCCAGGTTTTCTTTGCAAGCATGAGGTTTAAGAACTTTTTTAATGAAAGCTGTGATTCTCATGTATAAAATGAGGAGAGTTGAAAACCGTTAGTATTGTGAATGCTGGTATCTTTTACACAAAATAACTAGCAATCTTGAAGAGATGTATTAATAATAGAACAGGTTTCCAATTACACTATTTCTCATGATACTATTTTGGCACGAGTTCCTCACACACAGATTTTTCACATTTGGGGTTTATCTGACCTCTATTATTGGACCTTAAAGTTATTATACAGACTAGACATAGTACATTTTAAAAAAATCTGCTTTCTTCTGAGAGTCAGAAAGATACTAAAACAGCTGTTCCACTCTCCTGCTCTTAACAACAGGATGTAGTAAGCATCCTTACGTATGTATGCAAGTAACTATGCCTTGTGGGTACTCCTTGGTGGAGAAAGGCTAAGGGACCTCACCCTCACAGAAATACACCCTAGCTGAGGCTTTAGGAAGTCGGTAGCAGTTCTTATCTGTTGCTCTTTGGCAGAAGCTGCAATCATCAAGGCACTGACTGTCTGGACTTGGTCTGGCCACCTCTGGTGGGGGAGGAGGCCTGTTCCAACTGGGGGTGGGGCAAACTGGAAATGTCGGTGGTAAACCCAGAAGTGCTGCCGGCACTTCTCAAGGTGCCCCCACATTATCAGGAAGGGCACTGGCCATTGCCCCCCACTCCCTGGCCGGCGAAAGCCAATCTCAGCATGGGGCACATCCCCCCCCCCTCCAATCCCATCTGAGGCACAAACACAACTTCCTGTCAGTGGGTAGCTGTGTGGAGACTGGGCTAGGGACAGACATTACACATCAACCAGTTTAAGTGATCAGAAACTGGTTTAAACCTGTAACAGAACAGACATTCAGTGCACATAAACCAGTTTGAAAATGGCTGAAACTGGTTTGAGATGCACCTGGCTGAATGTAGTATCAGACTTAACTGATTTGGGCCAAACCTCTTTATGCAATGTCTGTCCCAGACCTGCTCTTGGTTTAACTTAAATCAGAGTCCCCCAGTTCTCCACCTGCAGGAAGCTGCATCGAGGCCACAGCCCTGGGGAAGGTTGGGAGGGGAGGGGAGAAGCAGTGGTGGAACAACTGGAAGTTTCTCAACCCTAGCACAGCTCCTCTCTTCAGCCCCAGCATGAGTATGGGCACAAGGAAAGTCCTCCATTTCCATGGGCCAGTTGCAGTAGCCTTGGGGGCCATATGTTACTGCTCTCTGCCTCACATGTATTTTCACAAGCAGTGCTGTGAAATGAGGCATGCAGTAACTGAAGAACTGTAACGCAGTGAATATTAAGTGACTTGTTTGGTTTTGGACAAGAAATTTGTGATATATAAAACAAATCTCATTTCTCCCAAGTCCCTGACCCAATCTAAAGTCACAACATCTTTCTTTCTTGGAAGAGCCTAGTCCCATTCCTAGTTCCAGACAAGGCTGAAAGGGGATCGATCTGGTGGCCATTTACAAAATCACCTGGGGGGACCAGCGGAAATTGGGGGAGGCTCTGCTCCCTCGGGCACCACCAGGGGTTACTAGGAATAACAGCCACATATTGTTAGAGAGGAGGTTCAGTCTGGATATCAGGAGGCATTACTTTACAGTTAGGGCTGCCAGGCTCTGGAATGGGCTCCCAAGGGAGGTGGTGCTCTCTCCTACCTTGGGGGTCTTCAAGAGGAGGCAGGATAGATATTTGGCTGGAGTGTTATGATCCCAGCACTCGTTCCTGCCTGGGGCAGGGGGTCGGACCTGATGATCCGTTTAGGTCCCTTCTGACTCTTAGCACTATGAAATTATGCTTCTGGAAGATGCTGGCTCTCAACCAATATTAGTGGTCATTTTCCATTGTGTAACTAGGACAATTACAATTTTCCCTCCTATGAAATGTCTTTTTGATAATTTTTTTTGAGGATTTGAGGGTGTTCTTTTTGACACTATACATGAAGATCTGAGTCCAAGGCAGAGTCTCAATAACATTAGAGAGACAAATGCCAAGAAGATTTGAAAACAACTGATTTTCAATGTAATAAACTATCTCCACACATTCTGCAATTAAAGAAAATAGGAAATGTCTTAATGAAAAATACCAGAAGGATACTGTACTAATCTTTTCTGCTTGCATGAATCATACAAATTCAGTTTCTAATGGATCTTCTGCTTGGCTTATTCAGTGTGTATTGTAAACTATATTTTGCCTTTCCACTATTTAAAATAAAGTTTTCTAGCTAACCTCTTCAACATAAATTTTATATGCTGCTTTACAGAAACTCTTATTTTATATTATATATTTTAGCAAACTAAAGAGCAAGCTATACGTGAATGGGTTTCACTTATATTTGGGGCTTATTTGGATAACTGCTATACATTAATCCCAATCAACCATTCAGAATTTTAAACAGTTGGCACAGGTCTATTTTGGTATTACAACAACACTTAAAAAAAACACGCATTCCTGTTCCAAAGTCATGATATTGTAAAGGTTACCTGTATATTACAACCCTTATTTTTAAGAATTTATGAAAGGAGGTATATAAAAGCTTTTTGGATTTCACACCCAAGCCCTTCTGAATACACAACCTGAACTGAAAATGTTTAAACACCAGAGTATTTTAATTAGAAGACTGACTTTTTAAATATTGTTGGTGCTTCTAAACAGTTTTCATTCATTAGTTTGAAGTATCTACTTACACTAACCTGGGGGATATATAGGTATGCACACATGTATGTTCCAATTTATATGATATAGCTAAATTTAATTCCAAAGAAAGATAAAGGTCTTCAATTAATTTTCCCCTAATTTATCATGACAAATTCTGTAATTTTACCTTTTCTAATTATGGAATTATGAGGAATAAATACACAGGAAAGGCTGTAAAAAACACACAACTGAATCAGCACATGAGATTTAGCTCACTTTGAAGGGAAATTTATTATTTGCTTGCATGTAGATTGTTTTAACAGTAAGCAAAACAGCTATGAAAAAGCAATATATCAGGACAATCACCTGTGATTGTTCCATTTCTGCTTTGTTTAATTTGATGCCAAGTATTTCAGCAGCAATTCTTTGAAAGCACAGGAAGACCTACACAAAAACAAACAAACAAACAAACAAACAAACAATTAAATGATTAAAAACAGACATGCTCAAAGTAGTTTTTAATACATCAAGCCTTTCCCGAACTGTAAACAATATGTAAATATGTAAAAATTGGCCTGAGCAAAACTGATCTGAAAATAACTTCATCTAGTAAATGAATAAGGTTATTCACAGAAGTTCATTTCAAGTATATTTTACTAGTGCATTTCTGCCACTGAGACACAAGTTTCTGAACTACAGGACAATAGGTTTTAGCATCTACATTTTGCAAGCATTAATGCATATGAGTAGTCCACATTTAAAGATAAGCATAAGCCAAAACGTTTGGAAGACTGGGTCTTAAATTCATGAAGGCTTTTAAGAAATGGTGTTATCTGGTTAACAAATGCCTGGTTAAGAAGCATCTATGGTATGGGGTAGCCAGCCACTGAATCGGAACTGGGGCAGTAAACAAAAATAGGTAATACAGCAACAAAACCCCTGTAACAAAGAAAAAAAAGTTTGCCTTCTAGTCAGATATTTGGGCTGAGTCCACATCATGGAATCATATCTTCTGTAACTGAGTTGGTTGCACAGAACTAGTTAGAATATAACAAACAATAGCATCCATATTAGCCATCCTAAGCCAGTTCAAGGAACTTTACATATCTGCACAGTATTCATACCAACAGGGCATATCTACATGTGATGTTTACTCCAAAACAGACTAATTAGCTCCACATTAAAACATCAGCATTTCCATGTGCAGCTCTATTAGGCCAGAGTAAACTAATTAACTCCATCAAAGGATAGTACTCCCAAATATAAGTACTATCCTGCAGCAGAGTACTTTAATCTGCCTCAATGCATGTATAGACAGTGACCAGGCTGGCTGGGGCACAAGGGTGCTACAATGCAGAGACCGCCTACCAGCTAGCCCCACACTGTAGCACCTTTATGCTCAGGCCAGCCCCTCTGCTGCACATTGAGCTGGGAGGGAGGAGCCCCAGGCTGGCAGACTGACACCCCTAGGTCCTTTGCCAGCTGGCGCTGTGCCCCCCCCCCCCCCCCCCAGCTCAATGTACTGCAATCCCGGGCGCATGTGTAAATGCTGCACCCAGGAGATGGCACAAACAGCACTGGAGTTTATTCAGGTGCATTAACTGCACGTGGAGATGCGCCCACAGTGGCCTAAACTACTCCCCTCTGAAGATCTACCCGGCAGCTCCAATACAGATCCCTGAATAATTGGGTTTTGGGAGATGTCAGGCCAAAGGAGTATACTTTGCAACACAGAGGATGAGACTTACATTCTTCCAATCTATTCAGCTTTGGTAAGGCCTCACTTTGAGCAGTGTGTCTACTTTTGGGTACCACCTTTGAAGAAACACGTGCACAAATTGAAAAGAGTCCAGAAGACAGGAATAAAAAGGATTAGAGAGCTAGAAAATATGATATATCAGGAAAGATTGAAAGAACTGTGATTACTAACTTTATGGAAGAGAAGACTAAGGAAGGAATTAATAACAAGTTGTTAACGGGCTTCATAAATGAAAAGGTTTGTTATAAAGAGGATAGTGATCTATTATTCTCTATGTCCACTCAGGACAGGTAAAATAATGAATAGGCTTAAACTGCAACAAGGAAAATTTAGGTTATGTAACAGGAAGAACAGTCTAACTAGAAGGGTGGTTAAGCACTGGAAGAGATTAGGTAGCAAGGTTGCAGAATCTTTGTAACTAAAAGTTTAAGTGCAGGTTAGACAAGCATTTGTCTGGGATGGTTTAGACAAGGATGATCCTGCCTTCAGCAGGGTACTGGAGCAGATGACCTCCTGAGATGCCTTCCAGCCCTTTACATTATGATTTAATCATATACTGTTGGGCAGTAGCAAGAATATTTATTACAATATTTCAGTTTAGCTCTACACTGACTGAACGAGTCAAAGCCAATTATTTTAGTTTTAACCATACATAAAACTTTGACCAGATGATCTACTGAAGTTCTTCAAGCCCTGCTTTTCTGTGATTCTATAGTGCATTACTGGACCCTACCAAAAAAATTAGTTGTTTCAGACAGACTGTAGTTGCACTAACCCTAAAATGTTTAAAACTGACCTAGTTTAGCTTAGACACACTCACTAGGAAGAAGAGTTAGGAGGGGAGTGAAAGCTTTAATACTGTTGCTTGAGAGCAGATACTTACACATACAGCAAGGTAATGTATTCTTTTATGTTCAAGTTTCCTTACGTTTTTGAGATGTCAATTAAAACTTATCTTAATTAACTCCTATAATTCAGAGATCACTGACACGTATTAAGTATGAAGGTTCTTTCAAAAATGTTTAAAAATATCAGTTTTTAAACTGTTAATTTGCTTATCACTGATATAGTGCATCATATCAACTCCAAAAGGAAACATTACCTGTCTGAAAAAGAATGAATTATAGCATGGGTATACCATATAGAATATGACCAAGGATCTACACTCAAAAAGCTTCATGTTTCAGACTTTTTTTATTTTTTTTAACAGGTTTGGGGCAGAGTTCATATTTATTTATTTATTTATTAATTACACACACACACACACACACACACACACACACCAGGGTTTATGGACAAATATAAAACCCTTGATAACTTGTATTATAATAGGAACACTGACAGACATCACAAAATACCGTTTATAAACCTTTTAAATTAATTTATGGCATCCGTTCACCAGTGAGTGGTAGTAGATATGAAATTAATAGTGGCATATTCTTTTATGGTCTCTGGACAAGTATTTTAAAACATACATGACAAAATATTTTTTGTTATTCAATCATATAGATAGATACAAAATTATACACTAAATGCAATACAAAATTTACTAATTTAGTGAAATGTTACATTTATTGAAATGTTTTTGCATGCCCACTGACAAAGGTATGTGACAAAAGAAACACAATAGCACGTAAATTTACTTTGCCTACTGTAGTCAATGAAACCAGAATGTATTTCTATATTACTCAACCAGCCATACTTCCATTACAATTCACTGACTGAAAATGTGCTTTGCATCAAGACCTGAAGATCACTAAGTTCAACTTTCAATGGACCACCAGGGGGAGCATGCCTCTTGGCTGGGGACCCTCTACTGAAAATTCAGATAATGTGACCTTAAGCTTATTTACTAAGAGACTATCAGCAGAGAGAAATCAGTTGGTTTACAGAGGAAGAGAGACAGTATAAATGGTAGCAAGATCTTAAACTCTTTACAGATTAAAGCCAATAGCTTATTTCAAACTAGATGAGACTTCACAGTAATTAACAGAACACAGTTTTAATATATTACACCAAAAAAAATCTAGGCATGCGTGGAGTTCAGTAACTGAAATTCATTAATGACCTGATATTTGGAGATGGTAAAACTACTATATCATACCCTATAATTTAAAAAAATTATACTACTTACAGAATCGCCTGTCTTGGCTGACACAAAATGGCTACTGAAACCATTTTCCTGGCAAAATCGTTGGTGTTTGTCAGCTTTCACTGTTCGCATATGCTCCAAATCAACTGTAAAAAGGTTCAAAGAAATGGAGAAATTACTATAATGGATCCCATTAAAATTTAGATACCTGTCTAAACAGCTATTCATTTAAAATGCTTACAATAGATCCAATCTTTTTCTTCACACAAATACATAAATGACAACCTTGAGCTTTTATAATTACCTGCTAAATGAAAAATAACCCATTATATAAAATGTGTTTTTATGCACCTAACATAAATTACAATAAACACTGATCTGTCAAATGCAATAAATGCCATTTAAAAATTAAGACTGTTCCACCACAGATACACACATGTGCAGCTCTGACTGACTCTCTAGGATCCATATGTGGGAGACTGAGGGAAGAACCAAGCTCCAACGTTCTACTTGCAAAAATTTGCACTTGGAAGATTCTAATATTATTCAAATACTGCTACAAAATAAAAGTAAGAACTTACAGAATATGTCTGCCTCTATGTATTTTTTCCAAGTTAAAAAAGGAATGTGTTTTAAAGAATTTTAATACAGAGCAGTGCAGCAAAAGTATCCATTACATTAAAACAACCACTAGAATTGCACTGAATCAATACTGACATTCCATTATTTGTAATCAGATTTTTCAGTTCCACAAAGCTAAATTTCAAAAAAAGTGTTATTAAAAATGTAAAATGCATATTTTAAGAGTTATATGCATTACTTTCATTTTTACCATTTTATGCCCATTAGAAATCAGGCAAAGGTTTTAAACAATATGTTTCATTGAAAAGCACTCATTGCTTAAAACACAACATGGTACTCAAGTCTTGTACAGGTTTTATTGTGTGCATTCCAATTTCTCCAAATCTGATCCTAAGGTAACTGGAAGCTATATTGAACAGTTTCTCTTTTTATTGCATTACAGTGCCTATAAGGGTGTTGACTCAATGCCGTCAAATTATAAGGCAAATATATTCACAAGGATTTAAGGACAACTAGGCTCTTTGAGTCAATACAGGAAAAAAAACTTAAACTGATTTCCTGAGGAAGGGACCCAACTGACTTGTAAAAACTTGTAAATTTGCAAATCTAGTAAGTCTGCATAATAGTGTCATTTGATTATCAGCTGAAAAAATGTTCTCATACTACATAAAAGGCTTTATTTAAAAATGATATTGGAGGTCTTTAATTTGTAGGCTCTAGAGATTTTCTCTAGGAGATTTTTGGTCTAACAGGGGATTCCTATACACCATTTATACTGCTTACCTTGGTTAATGTGGAGCTTTTTGCCACATGTTGCTGTTCCTTGCACATCAGTGAGGCCTTGTTTACAAGAACAGGCCTAAAATCGTCCAGCTACCACAGGCATTAATTTGTGGAAGACTAAAATACTAAGCTATTAACACTAAGGTTTATAATACTGCTTTTTCATAATATTGAAGCTAAAATACTTGTTATTTAACAAAAATAATAGGAACAAATACAGTTACTAAGCTCCAACTTAATTCAATGACCATTAAAAAAAACAAAAAAACCCAGACAGCTAATGTAGCAGTTACTTGATTTTTTGCTCTTGAAAATAACATCTATTACAAGGAGTGGTTTGAGCCAAGTTGTCTTTTAAGCAGAAAATACAGAATACTTTCTATGTTAAATTATTTTTAGTCTTCACATACTAGGTTTAATGTGAGGCTGGAAAAAAACAACATGCTGGAGAACTGTTTGAGGGGAAGAATTATTTTTTTATTCAACATTAATGGAACAAGCTTTAGAAGGGCCTCAAACCCAGACTCTAATTTTATTTTATTATATTTCTTTAAATGTATTAAAAGTGCATATCCAAACTCTCGGCACCTGTACAAATAATGAACACACAAGCAAAAAAATTTTTTAGAACAAAGGACACTGCTGCTGATGCCATTTAACGTAACAGCTCTCCTAACAAAACAATATGCCAACATTATAGTAAAGATTCCACCAGCAACAATACCCAACAAGTGACACCAAAACACCCTTGACCTCTCCCCCAGAAAAAAACATTAGGGAATACAGGAACATTCCAACATACTTAGAATAAAGAAAAGAATTCCAAAATCCAGAGGCCTTCCCAAAAAATACCTGGTAGCCACTCTTTCTCCATTTTAAACTAGGAAACAATCAGTTCAAGCAGCTTCACTAACTACATGGTATTATGCTATTATCCAGGAGATATCTTCATAGAAAGTTAGGGTTGGAAGGGACATCAGGAGGCCATCTGGTCCAACCCCCTGCTCAAAGCGGGACCATCCTCAACTAGATCATTCTAGCCAGGGCTTTGTCAAGCCAGGCCATAAAAAACTGCAAGGACAGAGATTCTACCACCTTTCCAGTTAACCTGTTCCAGTGTTTCACCACTCTCCTGGTGAGAAAGTTTTTCCTAATATCCAATCTAAACTTCCCTTGCTGCAACTTGAGACCATTACTCCATGTTCCTTCACGTAAGCCACGGCCAACATCATTCATGCCACAATTCAGCATTGGTTTTCACTTACAGCATGTACAGATATTTGCTCTCACAGGATAAACTCTTCTGGGAGTGATTTAATTCCTGGTTATTCAGGAGGAACTGTATGTCTGTGTAAGTCCTTGGTTTCAGCAAGGAATTTAAGATGCTGGGTAAGGGCTTAAAAGGACCTGACCCATAACGTTTCTTAAGACACGAGTACCTTAAGTACACATATAGTTCTATTTCACCAACACCTTAAATTCCCTGTTGAAAGTTTGAGAAAGCCAAAAAAACCTTAGAGAAAGATCATAACTGGGTTACGTACCTCTAACATAAGAACTGCATAATGTGAAGATTTAGCTACTAAGCACCTCTAACCCTAACACAAAACAGCGAGCAAATATAATCTGTGTTACAATTTAGTATAATCTGTGCAGCAGATGAAGAAGGTATGAAAATGGGTAAAAGAAACAATGGGATTCACTTGCATGACTGTAACAGAAAGAACAACCTGGAAAGCAGTGCCTGCAGGGAGATGAGTAATAGGACAACCTGAACAACAGTTACAGCAATGTAAGTAATTTAGCTATAACAACTTACTTCTTCTGTTTTTTACGATGTAACAGGACTATTATTATTCATTTGTTTTTTTAAAGTCCTTTAACAGACACTGTCTCGTTTCTTATGCAAAATCCAGAAATGAAGATGCATTAGAGATTCCAATATTTTCAAAGCAGGATATCCAGTAATAAGTTTAGTATACTTCATCATTTCCTGAGCACATATTTAAACATTTCTACATTTGACTGTTGTGCCAGAAGCCTGGAAAACCAAAATCATGCTATTGCCAATCTTTATCTCCCTCATACATCAAGGGTGCCTTGCAAGTGAAAAACTGTTGGTTTGAGAAAGCTGTCAGCAATATGGATAAGTGTACCATACCAATTCTGATCTTGCCATTGGATATATATTCAAAGCTATCTTGTAGTATCAAATATTCAAAAAAGGCCATACATTTTGATGTTTAGGAATCCTCACTAAACCCCAATTAAGAACAGATTACCCTTGTATATCAGATCTACAAATCTTCATCCATCCCTATCTCTCTCTGGCACTGAAATGTTTTGTCTATTTCATGAACCTGTCATCCACCAATGTGAGGATTAAATTAATTCAGGCATCAAAAAAACCTGGAAAGTGCAAGCAATGAAAAAAAGTTAGTGCAGAGCAGGCAGGGAAAGATGGGCATCATTTTATTTGTTTCATTCAAAGTGAATAGTTATTCTAAGAAAAGAACAGATTCTTAAAACTATAAGATGTTAATTTCAAAATAATTCATTCAAGTATATATTCCACTCTGGTCATTAGACCTTAAGTAGGATGAATTATTTGTTCATATTCTGTCGCAGCCTATGCCTATCAGTTAAAAATATATGGATGAAATGTGACTGTTCCATTAAAAAAAAAAAATACAATTACATAAAATTACTTCAAGTGCTTTGATTCCATAAACAAGTTGAGAATTTATGACAGTCATTGATTTCTACAGAAATTAGATTTCACTAATTCACTGTACAGATCATTGCCAATCATTATGGTACAGCATAGAAACCAAAATAATAGTTAATAATCCAAATCACTTCAGCTGCATGAAGGCACTCCTGAATAATAACAACATAAAAGTTGCAAAATTCTGAAACAGCAATTTCTAGGATGCCAACTTTGACCGAATCAACTGGCAGCTTCAGTTATTGTAAAATGGGAGAATGAAGGGGGAACAAGCCCATTTGAACATGGAATAAAGTACTTACATTTAAGTGCGTTTTAAATTTTGTCATTAAAAACAAATTCTCACAAAGTTGCCGATTAACAAGATTGGAGAAAATGCCTCAGACATATTAGAACACATTACTCCAAAGTCCCAGCTATTTCCTAATTTAGGGAGTACCTGGATTAAAATAAAGTTGCTTGCCCCTACGTAGCATAGAGATAGGCCAATTAATTAAAATACTTTCTTAAAATAAAACAGTGGAAATGATGCTCACAGCACCACTTTTATGCTTTTTTTTACTGCACCAGCACCGCACTGCCAACCAAAATCTATCCAATTTCAATTGTCAGCTTTCTGAAAACTGTATAGTATTTTTGTTGTGTGTGTTCAGTATCCAGGACAATAGGGTCATCACCTGTTGCTTGGGGCCTTAGATGCAACAGCAATACAAGTTAACAAAAATGATAAAAATGCCAAAGATGGACAAATTAGAACAGATGGTCATTCCACACTTCCAGTTGCTATATGAAACACAATATGGCAAAAACCATAGCGGCTCACCAGGTGCTGGTCAGCAGGGCTCGCTTCTTTGCCTTGCCTTCCCCACACTGGGCGCCTGGGCATGCAGGTGGCTGGGACGGTGGAAGTAGGGGAAGCAGAGGTTTAAAGACTCCTTCCCCTCTTCAGCACATAGACACCTGGTTCAAGGTCGCACATTAGATGCCTTTGTCCACATGACATCTAGAGTGTCTACTCCATGGGAGACTGGTGCCTCCCAAGTCTGGGGGGGGAGCACCAGATCCCCGATGAGGGGGGAGGGTCCCCCCAGCAGTTGATTGCTGAGCTAGCAGCAAAACCAGAAACCAATTCTGGTTTTGTGTCTGGGTTTCCAGGAGGTACACGGCCAATCTCAGGGGGTGCACATGCACCCGTGTGCACCCCCTACGCATCGCCAATGGTCTAGTCCCTTCCTAAGGGTAGATGACAAACTGACCAGTGGTGGTGATCATTATCCACCTGTTGCATAATCTCTTTATGGTTAGAGCATTCACCCAGAAAGTGAGAGATCTGGAGTAAAATCCCTCCACTTGAGGTACAAAGTCTTATTTCCTACATCTTGGAAGAGTACCCTAAATGTTACGCTAGAGAAAAGGCAAAGGCGGCTTCCTCCTGAAGCTAGGTCAATGGGCAGAAAAGAAAACACTGACAACAGGGAATAACTGATTAATTATGAATTTCCAATACTTTCTTAATTCAAAATCACCCCTCTGAATTACCAATACCACTTCCTGCAAGGGTCATATTCTCTTTGGAAGTTTACTGAGAAAGTTTTGAATTGGACTGATGCTGCTTATCTTCTCATAGTGCTTAGAAGTCTTAGGCCATCTCTACAAGTGCAAGTAAAAGAGGAACTGTATCTAGCGAGTGAACCACACAATCGCACCACCTGCCAGGCTACATGTGCATAGCAGGAGGCGCGATTGTGGGATTGTACATTAAATTCAATTGCACCATATTGCTGGCAAAGGGGGATCCCAATCCTGGGCTCTCCCTGCACTGCCAACAAGCAGATGAAAAAAAAACCAACACAATGGGTGATGAAGGCCTGTCAATAGTAGAAATCAACGTACTGAAGCTATGATAGGCTGGAGACAAGCCATGAAGGCTTCAAAAGGGAACATAACTGGCTAGTGCTTGATGTGGTAGATAAAAGGAAGCAAGTGGAATTACATGATAGAAAAGTGATCTTTGCAGGAGCCTCCTCAATAGAGGAGGAGGGCTTTAAACTAGGTTTTCTAGGGGATGGAGACCAAAGCCCTGAGGTAAGTGGGGAAGTGGGTTACCTGGAGAAAGAGCAAGCAGGAAGGGCAACAGGGAAGTGTTCTCATTCCTCCTGAGAATCAGGCCAATCAACTAGTTACCTTAGGTGCCTGTACACAAATTCATCGAGCCTGGGAAACAAGCAGGAAGAACTGGAAGTTCTCGCAGTCATAGAAATATGTTGTGATTGGAATAACAGAGACTTGGTGGGATAGCTTGCATGCCTGGAGCACTGTCATGGATGGGTACGAACTGTTCAGGAAAGACATGTTGGGGAGAAGAGAACGAGGAGTTGTACTTGATGTAAAAGAGCTATCTGATTGTTCAGAGGTCCAGTATGAAATCAGAGACAGGCTCATTGAAAGTCTCTGGGCTAGGGTCAAAGGAGAGAGCACCAAGGGTGATGTTGTGCTGCGTGTCTCCTATAGACTACCAGACCAGGAGGAAGTGGTGGATGAGGCTGTCTTCAGACAACTAGCGGAAGTTTCCCAATCCCAGACTCTGGTTCTCATGGGAGACAATCATCCTGACATCTGCTGAGAGGGCAATATAGCAGTACACAGGCAGTCCAGGAATTTTTTGGAGAGTGTTGGAGATAACTTCATGGTGCAAGTGCTGAAGCAGCCAACTTGTGCATGTGCTCTTCTTGACCTGCTGCTGCCAGACAGGGAAGAATTGGTGGGGAATGTACTAGCAGATGGCAGCTTGTGCAGCAGTGACCATTAGATGATTGAGTTCAGGATCCTGAGGAAAGGAAGGATGGAAAGGAGCAGAGTAAGGACCCTGGACTTCAGAAAAGCAGACTTGGACTTGCTCAGGGAACTCACAGGCAGGATCCCCTGGGAAACCAGGCTGAGGGAGAGGAGTTCAGAAGAGCTGGCTGTGCTTTAAATAATCTTTACTGGGAGTGCAGGAAAAAACATCCCAATGCACAAGAAGACTAGCAAATATAACAAGACCAGCTTGGCTTAGCAGGGAATTCTTCAGAAAACTAAATCACAAAAAGAAAGATTATAAGAGGTGGAAACTTGGACAAACAACTAGGGCAGAGTTTAAGAGTATTGCTCAGGCATGCAGAGCCAAAGTCAGGAAGGCCAAAGCACAACTGAAGTTGCAGCTAGCAAGGGATGTGAAGGGTAACCAGAAGGATTTCTACAAGTATGTCAGTGGCAAGACAACGATAAGGGAAAGTGTGGGTCCCTTACTGAATGGCAGAGGCAACCTAGTGACAGAGGATGCAGAAAAACCTGAAATGCTCAATGCCTTTTTCACCTCAGTCTTCACAGGCAAGGTCAGCTCCTAGGCTACTGCACTGTGCAGCACAGTTTGGGGAGGTGAGCAGCCAACAGTGGTGAAAGCATGTTAGGGACTATTTAGAAATGCTGGATGTGTACAAGTCCATGGGGCTGGGTGGGATGCAGCTGAGGATGCTGAGGCAGTTAGATGATGTGATTGCAGAGCCACTGGCTATCATCTTTGC
This sequence comes from Alligator mississippiensis, assembly GCF_030867095.1. Classification (NCBI taxonomy): domain Eukaryota; kingdom Metazoa; phylum Chordata; order Crocodylia; family Alligatoridae; genus Alligator; species Alligator mississippiensis. Next base: position 31,151,083 of record NC_081825.1, read on the forward strand.
AAATACTTGGCTATCAGGAGAGGTCCCAGATGATTGGAAAAAGGAAAACATAGTGCCCATATTTAAAAAAGGGAAAAAAGGAGGATCCAGGGAACTACAGACCAGCCAGCCTCACCTCAGTCCCTAGCAAAATCATAGAGCAGATCCTCAAGGAATCCATTTCTAAGCATTTGGATGAAAAGGTCATTAGGAACAGTCCACATGGATTCACCAAGGGCAAGTCATGCCTGACCAACCTGATTGCCTTCTATGATTAGATGACTGGTTCTGTGGATGTGGGGTGGCCAGCAGATATAGTATACTTTAATTTTAGCAAGGCTTTTGATATGGTGTCACACAACAATCTCGCAGGCAAGCTAAGGAAGTACGGGCTGGATAAGTATACTGTAAAACGGATAGAAGACAGGCTGGAGCATTGGGTTCAGAGGGTAGTAATCAATGGCTCAATGTCCAGGTGGCACTTGGTATAAAGTGGAGTGCCTCAGGGTCAGTCCTGGGGCTAGTTTTGTTCAGTATCTTCAAAGACCTTGAAGATGGCATAGAATAGTGTTTCTCAACCCATGGGCCACAAGAATATATGAAAAGGGTTGCAAGCAAGTCCCAGAAAAACATGGGAAAGCATGGGTTTTCCCTAGCAGGCTGGCATCATTCCAGCCTGCAAGGAGCTGTTTGGGATGACTGGAGGCAGTAGGTACACATGCATGTGTGTGCACATGCACATGGCTGGCATTCAGCCATGCAGGGTATTAGGAGCAACTCCAGCTTGATGCAAGTAAGGGTATGGGGAGTGGGGATTGGAGGTCCGGGGCTTGGAGACTGTCCAAGGGTGTGTGAGGGAGGGCAGGTGCCTGCCAGCACTGGGGGAAGGTGGCCAGCTGCCAAAGCTGCGTCAGAATGGGAGAGCAGGAGAGTGGCATCTGACCCTCCAGCAGGTGAAGAAGTGGGGGGAAGCCTTTGTGGGTGGCGGTGAGCTATGTGGCTGTGCTGGCAGCACCAGGGCCAGGGCCCGTACTCACAGGGGTGGGGCACCTGGGAGATGCAGCTCAGAGGGTGAGTGGAGCTATGACCAGGCTGGCTGGCACAGCACAGGAGGCCCAGCCCAGGACAGGTGAGTGCCATAGGCCTCCCTTCCTCCTCTCTCTAGCCTATGCTGGGGCTGGATTAACTCTACTGGTGCCCAGATGAGCCAGAGCCACAGCAGCCACTGCTCTCCAGCCCAAGCAGGACAGGAGCAGCTGGAGGCCTCCCTCTGGTGGGGCTGGGGGTAGGAGGGTGCGGGGTGGGAGTACAGGGCATCAGCATGGCCTGTGGAGACAAGGGACTGTGGCTTGGGAGTGAGGGGCACTGGCAGGGGTGGAGAGGCCGTGGGTCAGGAATGAGAGGCATTGGCAGGGCCAGAGGGCTGTGGATTGGGAGTGAGTGGCATCAGCAGGGCCAGGGAGCTGTGGGTTAGGACTGGCCATTGATTTTTACAAATGGGTCCTGGTACAAAAAAGGTTGAGAACCAATGACAGAGTGCACCCTCAGCAAGTGTGCAGATGGCACCAAGCTGGGGGGATTAGTAGATACGCTGGAGAGTAGAGCTAGGATTCAGAATGACCTAGACAAATTGGAGCATTGGGCCAAAAGAAATCTCATGAGACTCAACAAGGAAAAGTGCAAAATCCTGCACTTAGGAGGGAATACCTGCATGCACCAGTACAGGCTGGGGGCTACCTGGCTGGGCAGCAGCTCTGCAAAAAAGGACCTGGGGGTTACAGCGGACAATAAACTGAATATGAGCCAGCAGTGTGCCCTTGTTGCCAAGAAGGCTAATGGCATACCAGGCTGCATTAGTAGAAGTGTTGCCAGCAGGGAAGTGACTATTCCCCTCTATTCAGCATTGGCAAGGCCACATCTGGAGTACTGTGTTCAGTTTTGAGGACCTCACTACAGAAAGGATGTGGACAAATTGGAGAGTCCAGTGGCGGGCAACAAAAATGGTGAGGGGGCTGGAACACATGATTTCTGAGGAGAGGCTAAGCGAACTGGGCTCATTTAGTCTAGAGAAGAGGAGACAGAGTGGATTTAATAGCAGCTTTCAAATACCTGAAGGGGGATTCAAAAGAGGATGGAGCTAAACCAAGGGTTGTCAACCGGGGGTACCCATATTCCTGGGGGAACTTTGAAAGGTCCCAGGGGGTACATGTGGGCAGGCAGGCAGGGATAGAGTGCTGCCACCCTGTGCCACTGCCTCACAGGAGCAGGACTGGGGCAAGGCAAAGGCAGTAGCACTCCTCTGCGGGCCGAACAGGCACCACTCAGCTGGCCGTACACGAGGGGAGAAGCTTGCACGCGGCCGCCACTCCGTGTGCAACCCCTCCCTCCCGCCCCATGACCAGCTGCTGCTACCCCCCACTTCAACCCCTCAACCAACTGCTGGGGGTACACTGCTCAAAAAAGGCTGAAAACCCCTGAACTAGACTATTCTCAGTGCTGGCAGAGGCAGCTTCCTCCTGAAGCTGGGTCAATGGGCAGAAAAGGAAATACAGACAACAGGGAATAACTGATTAATTATGAATTTCCAATACTTTCTTAATTCAGAATCACCCCTTAATTCAGAATGACAAAACAAGGAACAATGGTCTCAAGTTGCAGCAATGGAAGTTTAGGTTAGATATTAGGAAGAATTTTCTCACTAGGAGGGTAGTAAAACACTGGAACAGGTTACCCAGAGAGGTGGAATGGCCATTCTTGGAGGTTTTCAAGACCCATCTAGACAAAGCTTTTGCTGGAATGGTCTGGTTGGGGCTGGTCCTGCTTTAAGCAGGGGGCTGGACTAGATGACCTCCTGAGGTCCCTTCCAACCTTAATTTTCTATGATTCTATACCACATGGATCTCCCCCACCTCACTTCTACACTATACCGCACTGCACTACACTCCCACCCCACATTGCTCTCGGCTCAGTCCCAGCACCCTGGCCATGCCACACCATCCTGCCCCACCCCCCATGGTCAGGTAGAAACTGAAAGCCAGAGGATGGAGGGGAAACCCAGAGATTCTGGCTGCTGTTGCAGACAGAGCAATGAGGGAGGAACCGTGGCTGCAAATCACAGTCTGCCAGTTGGACAGACCTGGTCTAGCTCATTGATTTTGATAACAGATTGGCATTAGACTTGCTAATTTACCAAAGGTTAAGTTCAACAAATAAAAGCCTGACACCAACTCCCAACAGAAAATAAAACCGTCTCAAGAAATAAGACTTAGAAATAAAACGTGTTTACCTACAGATGCAACTACCTTGAAAGACTATTAAGTGCCAAAAATATATTGGGCAATAAGTAAAATAATGTACACTATGAAATATAGAGATAATCATTTGTCTTGTGAATGGTCACCAAGTGCAAGACGATAATGAGCAACTGAGCAAGTTATGTATCATTCTTTTGTTTTACTACTTTTACATGGTTCTATGCCAAAAGAAGTTCATTTATACTGGAATAATGTCCAAAGACCCCTATAAGGTCCTTCACTATATAGCTGTCTGCAACCCTTCATAAATGAATATGAAATGCCAAAGAACAGCAGTTTTCTGGACAATGGACACAATAGATTTCATTTCTGTATATGAAGTTTTCCCCTGCAGTTGTCTCAAAACAGTAAAAGAGAAGAAAGAGAGCTCAGAGAGGCTAAGGGAATAAACATTATGCTTGCACTGAGCAGCAAAAGCAGAGGAGAGCAGGTATAGCATAGAACAGGCAAGACCACTAACTGTGCTTAATACTTTGCTAGAGCTTACCTTGGAGCTGCATATGATGCGTCTAATCTAAATGGCACCATTGTCACAGAGATTAGAATCTGACTCAAACCTATTTCCATATAATATAACAATCACCCAAAAGGTGTCATTTTTTAAACTATATATACATCAATACATTAAAGACAGAATATAAGAGCTTCCTCAAATGACTTCCCCAGTCTGAGTCAAGTACTCTTGAGATTTTAAAATGTACAATTCCAACTACATTGTGAGGGAATCTGTCATTAGTGGTTAAGTCTCTTATTTATACTTAACTTTTGCTAATCAATTTATATTATTTGATAAAAAAAATGGATTAATTAGGAGCTTTTAGAAATTCAATATGGACATTTTAACAATTTTATGCTTAAGTAGAATTTAGGTTAGTTTTCAAGCTATGCGTAAACATGCATAGTATTCTATAGCACTGAAAAATATATTCTTTTATATAGTATGTTGTGGAAAATGAAATATCTTTCTGCAAAGTATTTGCAGCTGTTCATACAAGTTATAAAATTACATAATGTTTAAATAATGAGCTATCATGATTAGCCCACACAGACATGACAAGTAAAATGCTCTAATAATTTATTAATTTGATTTACATGTGCTTAAAATTATGTACATATTTTCTCTTCTAAAAATACTCCAGGGTCATAATAAAGGGGCAGTATAGAAGTTTCTCTATCTTATTTTCTTACTATAGGAACACCATAGCCTTTTTCTCCAGAAATAAAACTTAAGCATCTGGTTGCACAATAATTTCATGAACACCATCTCTTCAGTCCACTTTGTATGAAAAAATAGAGTTCAATGAACCAGTTATTTTTGTTTAATCTCAGAAGTTCAAGGTCCGTTTCATTTTGTGCTTGGGATGAGATGACAACAGGGGATGAAGAGAAATGATGGAAGTGCTTGAATACTAGGCAGCAGGATTTACTACACCTGTTTAATAGGGTTAGAAAATATTTTACGAAGGTGTGGACTGGCAGGGCCCGTAGTCCTAACCAGCCAGAATCCTTCTTAGGCCACCAAATTAAATCTACAGCTTTCCCTTACCCAAGTAATTTTCCTGCGCTTTACTGCTGTGCAATAAAGTCATAGAGCTGTTAATAAGTCCTCCATTTCTTCAAAAATATTGGGATGAGCCAATTAGAATTTATATTTTATAAAGATTCAGGTAAGTATACTCTTACCTTCTAATTGAAGGAAAGGCTTTGGTTTCAGTGAAAAAGTAGTAATTATTTGACAAGCTTTGATAAAAGGTAAAGATGAAAATGTAAGTTATAGGCACTAGCTAGTTGCATTTTTTTCAGTATGCATTAGATCATCTCTCCTTTATACTATAAATCATAAACATATGCAAACATTACTTTTGAAAAAACAATTTGATTTATTTATATGTTACTGTAGATATAGTCCACCCTCCTTCAGAAGGTACACAGTACAAACTGCAACTTCTGTACACTTAATATATTTTATTAATACTTGCAATCCTTTTCTCACACTAAAACTGTTTCAAATGCCAAGAAAAAGAACATTCTTTCAGTGAAGTCCTGCAAAATATGCCACCACTGACATAAGGAAGCTGAAAATGAAATATAAATATAGTTCCAGTACAGATTTTCTCAGTAATTTTTAGGTTATCGAGAAAACATCTAGAGTGTTGATCTGGTTATACTCATGTCAGACAAACTACGTGTCACATTAACTACCTCCAGGAAGTTATTCCAAACACAAAATAAACTGTTTATGCCCCTTCTTGGATAGATAGCATGACAGATTGTTATTAGTTGAAGACAGATGAAATACATTAATTTGATTGCAAGCATGTGTTTACTTTCTCACTGTCATGTACACTCTAGTGCCGATGCTTCTTTACGAGGACATAGTAACAAATCAAATGCCGGATTAGAAGAATTGTTAAGGCAGAGTAATAATAGCTAGTGCTCTGGTGTTTTAGAATAGCTATTGTTTTACACCCATTTCCTAAAAAAGCATGAAAATATCTAGGAAGTATTTATAAGATGCAAAACTGATAGCTTGAAAGAGCCTCTAACAAACAATATATTTAAAGCTTCCTCCTCTATAGAACAGCATAGATATATAAAAAAATATGAGTTAAAATAATTCAAGAAAAAAAGCATTATGAAGGTGTATTTTATCATTTTAAATCTGTTTAAACCAAAGGGCCAGATTCTGGCAGACCACTAAAAAATTCATGCCAAGAGAGGAATAAGGCAGAAAGTTTCCAATCCAGTCCTGACTCCTCTAAAACTAGAAAAGTTCCAATACCAGAGCTGCAAAGAGGTGTCTGGGATGAGAGGAGAGATAGGTATACTCCCTTTTGTTTGTAAATCCCCTAGCCATGGCAGTTGCATACGCATACAAAATATAACTACAAAGATTACTCTTGCTTGAAAACAAAGTAATCTTCGAAGAGATGCTAAAGGTTAGGTAGGGCTTTTCAGAAAAAGTAAGAGCATGCTAACATCAGCTTGTCAGCATATGTGCACACATTCATATGATACGTCTAGTGGTTCTAGGACATGAAATAGCAAAAGCTAAACACAGTGGAACAAGTTTTCCTTTACTGGATTTTTCTATTTATTAGAAAGGTTTTTAATTTAGAGGCCATATTTTCTGAAAGAAAAAAAATTACATATTTAATACAGGACTTCCAAAATAATAGTTAAACAGAGCACGTAAAGAAATCCAGCATTTTATCTTCACTAAGTCTACAACAAAAACATTTGTTCTTTCTTTCTTGTTGTTAAAAAACAAGCAAGTCAGCACTGAAAAATGCACTTCTACTAGGTTTTTAAATCAGCTATATATACAGTCAAATAGTATGAACAGATAGCAGTTGCATCGTTGTGCTAAGATTGGATGCTACACAAAGATGCTTCAGTATGTGTTAGATGTTTGCTACTCTGGAGATAAGGTTTGGAGAAGTAAGTTATAATATACCGTGCAAATCCCACCATTTTAGCATTTTTAAAAGGAGAAAAATATGCAAAAGAAATGTAAAGAAAAAAATAGCATATATGAGTTTGTTTTGAAAATTAGAAAGATGTAAAAAACCTAGAACAAATACTATACAATATTTTCTTTTGATTGGACATTTCCCGCATTTCATTTTTGATACATTCTTGGCAAAATCTTTTTGCAGACACCATAGAGTCTTCAACTAAGCAGACTAAGACTACACAGACATTCTGAACTTGATCCATTCTGTGTTTTGTTTTGCTTTCATGTCAGATGTATCTTTAATTGTTATTCCTGTTAGGAATCTATTCTAATAGAGGTACTTTAAGAAACAAGAATGCTTTTCAAAAAAAGAGCATTAATCAAATGTATCAAGTGTGTTGCACTGCAGTAAGTCTTAATTTTACATGTACCATAAAAACAACTGTTTCCTTCATTTTTTTTGGAAGGGATAAAGTAAGAGAGAAGGTGGTTAAAGATTAAAATCTACTGGCTTGTCCTCTCCAGTTCCCAAAAGATATTAGCCCACACAAAGCTCCATGTTGTTTCCAAACTAGTTCCAATACACAAGCTATCTTATTAAAGTTTAAAGATAGCATTGGTATTCCTGTATTACACTACAGTTTACAGTCCAGACATACTCTAAAGGCATACTCTAAAGGCACATTTACATACAGAGACACTCAAGTAAATTAAAACAAATGAACTAGAGGTGTTAACCTCCGTAAAGATGCTCTCATTAAAAAAAATGAGTGGACTGCTTTCAGCTAAAGCAAACTACAGCTATTTTATTTCTGAATGCAATCAACACAGGCTTAAATGTACTTCAACTTCACACCTTAAGTTGACTTGTCTTAACTTTCCTAAGTGTCCCCTGTAACTATGTGTTCTAAGACTATTATTCACTCCCAGTAAGGGCCATGAAGTCCTGTAGCTATAGCATACATACAGCAAAGGCAGCAGTGCTGAAGAACTTTCCTTTACACTGGGGATGTCAAATGCACCCTGGGTCCCAGGCCAGATCCAGACTGCAGGGGCTCCTCCCAGACCAGATCTGTGGGATCAGCAGCAACTGAGGCTGTGTTCAGTAGGCAGGACAGGTCTGGGGGCAGGCAGTGGCGCAGGACTGCATTTAGGTGTCAGCAATGGACTCTAGCCAGGCATCAGCAGGGAGTCGGGGGCAGCTCTGTGGGGCTCTTACCAGATAGCAGCATGGAGCAATGGGCATGCAGTGGCATGGGTCTCCAGATCAGTGGCATAGGGCTCTGACTTGGGACTTGCTGTGGCACGGTGCATGTGGCAGTGTGGGGCTTAGGCTTCACAGCAACAGGCTGCATCCAGGCAACAGTGCAGGAGCTGGGAAGCTGCCACCAATAATCATGTCCATGAGGGTCTAAAGACCTCAAATTCTAGTCATACCTCCCAACTACCAGTAGTCTATTCAGCTATCAGTAGGCCAGACCTGGCCTGCAGGCCATATATTTGACAACCCTGCTCTACACTGAAGCTTTAATATGCCTTTTATAGACAGACCCACTCTGGGAAGATGGCAGTCCTCTTTCTACTGTTATCCATCTAGATATCCAGCTGTTTCCAGCTCTTATCATCACCTCGCAATTATTACTGGATTCTCTCTACAAGACCTTTGTAAGGCAAGTAGGTATTAACTCTATTGGAAAAAAATGAGATACAAGGCCAAACATCATATAAGAAGCCTCTCACTGAACTATGAATTGGACTCAGATCTTCTGAGTTCCTGTCCGCTGAACTATGCTTCATAAAATATTTTCTTCTTCTTGGTCAATCTCTCAACTACAACGCAATCCAGTAACAATGCTGACAGTAATTTCTTGGATTAACACCTGACCAAAGAAAATTGTATGCAATTGCTTATTAAAGCTCTTACTTCTGGACTCAATCATTGCATCTAAACAACCTGCAAGAAAAAAGAAGATAAATGATACATATAATGCTGTTTGAGATAAGAGCTTTAAATTTAATAACTGAATAGATTACAACCTATGGCCTATAATAGAGAAAGAGGAAGAAAACTCTTTTTATTGGATTTATATTCATGAAAATGACTCAGTTGTCACCAACATTAACAAAGCATAAAGTTCTATGTAGATAAATTCTTGCCTTCTGTGCCATGTCAAAAGGGCTAATCTAAAACACCCAGCAACACACTCTATAAAATGTAAGTTTGAGTCCTGCCCTCACTTGCACTAAACCAAAGAAGGAAATGCAATAATTTACCAGATGAATAATGGAATGTGTCTGTTTTACAAGACTCAACTTTTCACAAACACAGAAATAATACAGTTGTTTTAAGTGAAAGAACCAGTACAAGAGCATTTGGGTCAGACTTCCCAAACTTAACTATATGTTAGTTCATAATTTTAGATCCACATATTCCTTGAAACAAAACATTTTTCTTTATAAAAATTCAATTTAAAAAAAATTACAAGTAAGCATCTAAACTTATGACAGCTGTACTGCATTCTCTCCCATCTAATCTAAACAAACCTATTTAAAAGAAGCAAGTGTTTTATTCCAGGAAACGATTTCAATAAAAAAAAAAATTTCTTCTCTGGAGTCAATACATTTTGTAGCTGCTCTTACAATTTGATTTGTGCCGTGTCCCTATTTAAATAACAGCACTATGTAGCTTGAAACTCAGCTTGTTACTAGAAAAATTATCAGAATCTTGTCTTTAAAACTACTAGGAAATATTAGTAAAAGTATTACAAAAACAAACAAATAGATGAGTTATTCAAATCGGCTTGGTTAATCTGCTATGAACATTCATAGATTCATAGATGTTAGGGTCGGAAGGGACCTCAATAGATAATCGAGTCCAACCCCCTGCATAAGCAAGAAAGAGTGATGGGTCTAGATGACCCCAGCTAGATGCTCATCTAACCTCCTCTTGAAGACCCCCAGGGTAGGGGAGAGCACCACCTCCCTTGGGAGCCCGTTCCAGACCCTGGCCACTCGAACTGTGAAGAAGTTCTTCCTAATGTCCAATAATGTCCAATCTTAATCTGCTCTCTGGTAGCTTGTGGCCATTATTTCTTGTAACCCCCGGGGGCGCCTTGGTGAATAAAACCTCACCAATTCCCTTCTGTGCCCCCGTGATGAACTTATAGGCAGCCACAAGGTCGCCTCTCAACCTTCCCTTGCGGAGGCTGAAGAGATCCAGTTTCTCTAGTCTCTCCTCGTAGGGCTTGGTCTGCAGGCCCTTGACCATATGAGTGGCCCTTCTCTGGACCCTCTCCAGGTTATCCGCATCCCTCTTGAATTGCAGCGCCCAGAATTGCACGCAGTACTCCAACTGCCGTCTGACCAGCGCCTGCTAGAGGGGAAGTATCACCTCCTTGGACCTATTCGTCATGCATCTGCTGATGCACGATAAAGTGCCATTGGCTTTTTTGATAGCTTTCGTCACACTGTCGACTCATGTTCATCTTAGAGTCCACTAGGACTCCAAGATCCCTTTCCACTTCCGTGCCACCCAGCAGGTCATTCCCTAGGCTGTAGGTGTGCTGGACATTTTTCCTCCTTAGGTGCAGCACTTTGCATTTCTCCTTGTTGAACTGCATTCTGTTGTTTTCTGCCCACTTGTCCAACCTGTCCAGGTCTGCTTGCAGCTGTTCCCTGCCCTCCGGCGTGTCCACTTCTCCCCATAGCTTTGTGTCATCTGCAAACTTGGACAGAGTACATTTCACTCCCTCGTCCAAGTCACTGATGAAGACATTAAAGAGTATCGGTCCAAGGACTGAGCCCTGCGGGACCCCACTGCCCACACCCTTCCAGGTCGAGACCGACCCATCCACCACGACTCTCTGGGTGCGACCCTCCAGCCAATTCGCCACCCACCGGACTGTGTAGTCATCCAAGTCACAGCCTCTTAACTTGTTCACCAGTATGGGGTGGGATACCGTATCGAAGGCCTTCCTGAAGTCTAAGTATACGACATCCACCCCTCCTCCTGTGTCCAGGCGTTTCGTAACCTGGTCATAAAAAAAAACTAGATTGGTCAGGCACGATCTGTCTGCCACAAACCCGGGCTGATTTCCCCTCAGCATAATTTGTCCTGCCGGGCTCTCACAAATGTGAGACTTGATAATTTTTTCAAAGACTTTGCCAAGGATGGAGGTGAGACTGACAGGTCTGTAGTTGCCCGGGTCCTCCTTCCTCCCCTTTTTGAAAATGGGGACCACATTGGTCCTTTTCCAGTCCTCCAGGACTTGGCCTGTGTGCCACGAGCATTTAAATATTCCCACCAGTGGTTCTGCAATGTTGTCGGCCAGTGCCTTCAGCACCCTTGGATGGAGCTCATCCGGGCCTGCTGACTTAAAGGCATCCAGTTCTTCCAAATGACTCTGCACCATCTCAGGGTCTACCAATGGAAGTCTGGCGCCTTGCTGCTGCCTCTCTACAACCCCAGTGAGAGACTTGTCGTGCCCCTCACTTAGGAACACTGAGGCAAAGAACTCATTGAGGAGTTCAGCCTTGTCCCCCCTGTCCGTCACCAATTGTTTCTGCCCATTTAGCAGGGGTCCTATTCCTCCCTGGGCCTTCCTTTTACTCCCTATATATCTAAAAAACAATTTCTTGTTGTCTTTTACTTGGGTTGCCATCCTCAGCTCCATGGTAGCTTTGGCCCATCTAATTGCCTCCCTACAAGCACAAGCAGAGGAGGTATATTCATCTTTGGTGATCTCTCCCTGTTTCCACTTTTTATGTGCTCCCCTTTTGTCCCTTAGGCTGCTCTGGATTTCTCTGGTCAGCCAGGGAAGCCTCCTGGCCCCTTTCCCTCTTTTGCCTCGCTCAGGGATCGTCTTGCTTTGTGCCTGAAGGATCGTTTCCTTAAGGCACAGCCACCCTCCTTGGGCTTCCATCTCTTCAGATCTCCTACTCTGCAGTGCATCCTTGACTAATTGCCTGAGTTCATTGAAATCAGCTTTCCTAAAGTCTAGCACTTTCACCCTGCTAGTTACCTTACCCACTCGCCGTCTTATGGTGAATTCTATTATTAGGTGATCACTGTCCCCCCCATTGATAGACGTGCTGCTACAAAAAGTCAATTTCCTTTTTGTAAGAATTTAAATTAGAACCTGTTCTGCCATGCAAATAAAATAATGACAAAAATGTAGAATAAATAAATAAAACCAATATAAAAACTAATATATGCAACTTTTTAAAATAAACTCAGCACAACTTATAAGAAAAATATGGTAAGATCTTAAGATGAGTGAAACTCCAAATTGAATAAGTATTTTTCTATTCAATCTGTTATGCTTAAAAACAAAAACTGTAATGTACCAAGTATTCAGAAGATGGTGCTAGTCTAATACATCTGTGAGCCAAGGATGATTCAGTTCCTCTTACAACACCTCTCATATTTTCTGATTTGGATGCATCTAAAATAATAAATAGAGCTCATCTGCCAAATGAACAGGGATGTGTACTGCTAGTTAAATAAAACAGAGAAATGAGTGTTACTAAGTTTATTATAAAATGCATAAACTTGTAGGAAACCTGAAGAAATAAATGTTACGTTTTCCCTATTTTATATACTGTTACAGCTCAGGATCTAACTTAACAATTCAGAGATAGCTGCCTTATAATAGCCCAGACCACTAACTTCAACTCTTAAATGTCTAGCAGTGAAATCTTTCCTCCAATTGCAGAACAGCAGAACATCTTTAACTCCAGTAGGGTCAAGATTTCACCCTCAAAGTTCAAGGCTGATTTATTCAGATTTGGAATAATCTCACTATTAATATGAAAAATTAAATCTTTAAGATTAACGATTAAATAATTCTGGACTAAAAATAGATAGACTGTAAATATAATGAACCGAGCTAGACTGTCAAGTTTCAAATAAAGATTTTGGAGCCAAAGGTTCCTGGTTCAGAAAGGGGGATCACAATAGCTGAGAACAAGATCCTGGATTTCTGTATGTAGGAGATGGGGGTGGATATGAGGGCACTGTCCTGCAATAAGAGAGAGTCAGTCCCTACTACACCCACTGCAAACTGGAGATTTTGTTCTAGGTCACACTGATTCAGTTGCACTAGGTATGTAGGGTTGATGTTTAAGGGTCGGGGGGGGGGGGGGGGGTGTTCCTGGCTTTTAACATGTCAGCTTTAGTATGTTAACTATAGCCTCACATTAGGAAGTACCCACAATTTTCCCCTCCCTTATCTCTACAACAGATGAGACAATTCACTTTCTCAGGCTTCTTCTTCATTCATCTCCATTGTTGGCACCCCTGAGGCATAAGCCATTGTTCCTGGTCTAGATGGAGGTGCAGCCACAGCGTGTTTAGCAGTTGGCTGAGAAAGAGGAGAAACAGGTTTCATAGGTAGGGATCTACCAAATTCACTATTTCACAGATTCTGCGAAATCCGGGCAACGCTCACAGAATCCATGGGGAGGGAGGGGGGAGAATTTACCGAGTGCTACAGCACCTTGTCAGAGTGGGGAAGGGGGGGAGGACGGAGTCGCCCACTCAAAGGGCTGCCAGCAAGATGGCTGCCACCCCTGCCCCTTGCTGCTGATTGGCTGTGAGGGCTGCCTGTCATGTGGCCCTGCACCCTCCACCAATTGGCAGCAGGGGGTAGGGGTGGCAGCCATCACAGCCAATCAGTGCCAATGGGGCAGGGCCCCATGACAGGCCAATCAGCAGCGAGGGTTAGGGCCAACCCCCACCTGAGGTGTGAAGGGCCTACCATGCTTCATGCACAAAATGGCTGCCCAGGCCTGCATTCTGTCCATGAAGTTGCAGGCCAGTCCCCATGAATTAGGTAGGTCCCTATTCATAGGTTTGCAGCTCTTGCTATACCACAATGCAAAACATCTCACAAAGTATCTGTGCCTTGTAAGCCAAATAAAATATACAGAGCAACTATACTTAAAAGTATCAAATTTAGACCTGGTATAATATAAAGCAAGAGGGTTTATTTTTACATTTTCATTTATTAACGTATGTCCACCTAAAACTAATGCATTACAAACAAGTCTCTCAGTAATATATTTCTCTGCAATGTACTGTTCATATGAACATTTTCTTATAAACAAGATTTAATGCACATATCAGCTTTTATCCCTAGATGTCAACAAAATCTACAAAGAAAGATAAGTACTGTTTCATCATCCACAACTTATAAAAGTGGAAACTGAGGCACATACAGGCAAGTGTTTTATTCAGCCTCGCTAGTCAGCAACAGTCAAGCCATTCAAAGGATCCAAGTCCAGCCTTCTCAGTGGCTGCCGTTGCACTGACCTTTAACTCTAAAACTGCTTTGACAGGTGTCCTTTTCTTGATCTCACTTTGAATAGCCCTGCAAAAAAATTGGCTACTTTCTGGAGTGTAGAGGTTTTTTCCAATGGTCTAAATTACTTGCTCCTGTGAGACCCAACCTAGGTCAGGTCTTTGGGCTTTCCTTGGCTCATTCCATTTGTTGCCTCCAATAGATGTAATAAAGAGCTGGAGATACTTAGCATTTCTCCTACATACCTCTCCAGGAGCTCTCCCACAACAAATAATTACAAATGAACATTAAATCATTCTCTAAGGTATAAAAACAAGCCATAAATGTTCAGAGATCAGGCCAAAGCAGTATTATTGTTATTATAATAAACCTTCAGCATTAAGTCATTTCAAACATCACTTCAGTTTCTTCCAAACATTTCTGCAGTTTAGAAGCAAGATTGGCACATATCTATATGCATTTCTTCAGTTACTGACCTATTTGTTACTGCTCAACTGTTCCACGTGAACCAAATACTAGTTTGAGAACCCAGTTTTTCCTGATGTTTTAAAGTTTTTGTAACCAATTATTACCAGGCAAAAAAACAAACAAACAAACAAAATTCAGCCAGAGCCACTCCACTTTAAAATAACATTAAAATACAGTTCAGTAAAAACTGTAACAAACTGTGACTGGCTATAGTGTAAAAAGTACTAAAACTGAACTACAGTAAATATATGGCTTCTTACACAGCCACATTCTGTCTTTAATTACTTATCTGCATTAAAAACCTGTATGCAAATTTTAATTAAAATCTGCATAGTGAGATTTTTTTTCTTGCAACCTTCTTAGTTTCTTCTGTACAACTCAATTCCTAAGACTAGTTCTCTATGAAGAGGTCAAATTAATCTGAAAATATAGTACATAGGCTGACAAAGAATACAAGCAACTGATCTGCCAAGAATAAGTGCAAACAGGTCTTCTACAGTGTATGTATGCACATACACACACTTAAAACTCTTTTCAATAGCCAAATTTCAGATGTTAAGTAAATTCCATATGAACTTTTGCTTTATTGATCAGTTTGTCAACACTCCAAAAAAAGAAAAGCAATTCAAGTGAAAAGAGGTTAAATGAGTCAAATCAGAGATTTAGTCAAACATTAGAAGGTAAGCAACATACAAAAGGGGCAGAGATACAAATTGTTTATATTATATACCAGGGGCGAGCAATGATTTTGGGCAGAGGGTCGCTTACCCAGTTTTGGCAGGTTGTCAAGGGCTTCCTGGGTAGCCCCCCCCTTGACAGGTGGCCTGCCCCCTGATCACCAATTTGGGACCAGTGTCCCAGGACCAGCACCCACCGGTAGGCCCAAAGCGGGGCACAGGCTGGCAGGGGTCTGTGGAGACAGGCTGAGCAGCACCAGCAAGGAGAGGGGGGAGCTGGCCCAGCTCCATAGAGCCCCTGATGGCTGGAACCCCTGTACTCCTGCCGCCCTGATCTGGGCCCCACCAACGCTGGCCCTGGGACACCGGTGTGGGCCCCGTGTTCCCCCTGGCTCCCACACCTGCTCAGTCCCAGTGCCCCCCAGCCCCGTGGTACAGGCTGCGGGCAGCACACAGCTCTGACCCCCTGCTCACCAGCAGGGAAGAAGCTGTTGCTGAGCACAGGGAAAAGTGGCCCCTTGCCTGCCTCATGGCCTGCACTCCCTGCTGCAGCTGCTCGCAGCCCACGCAGGGCTGTCTGGAGCAGGTACAGGCAGCCCCACGCAGGCTGCAAGCGACTGCAGCACAGGGTGCCGGGCACAGGGTGAGTGAGGGGCTGCTTTCCGCCCTCCCTCCCTCCCCCCACGCTCAGCACCAGCTTGTAACCCGTCCCTGCTGCCAGCCTGGACCCTGAGCTGGCCCCGGGCTTGCCCGTTGGAGCTGCGTGCAGCAGCAGCAGCTGCAGCCCCCCCGCTTGCCATGCCGGGCAGTGTTGGCTGCTGCTGCTGCTGCCTGCCCGGAGCACGCTCACGCGCTGGGCAGTACAGAGGTAGCAGTGGCAAACACTGCTACCTCTACGGCAAGTGGAGGGGGCCGCAGCTGCTGTCACCATGCACAGCCCCAACGGGCGAGCCCAGAGCCAGCGCGGGGCCGAGGCTGGCAGCGGTGGTGGGTTACAAGGTGGTGCTGAGCACAGTGGGGGAAAAGCAGCCCTTCACCTGCCCCGTGGCTGGCACCCTGCGCTGCAGCCACTCGCGGCCTGCGGGGCTGTCCGGATCAGGCACAGGCAGCCCCATGCAGGCTGCGAGCGGCTCCAGTGCAGGGCGCCAACCACGGGGCAGGTGAGGGGCCACTTCCCCCACCCCACTGCACTTAGCTTTTCCCCGGGCCACATTTCCCCAGGCTCCTTCCCTGCCTGGGGTCCTCCCCTGCCCTTCCCCCTTACCTGTGGTTCCAGTGCAGGGAAGACATGTGGTCCCAGGCCAGAAGCCTCTACTGGGGCTTCTGGCTGGGGGGGGGGGGGGGGGGGGCAGGCAGGCCCTGCTGTTGTGGGAGCCCACCGGGCTTCCTGTGGGTCCTACTGCCCTTGGTTCCTGTCATTTTTTACAGGAACCAAGGGCAGAGAAATATTAAATTTTCTAAAAATTTTAGGAGCCCTATGGGCCAGATAGAATGGCCTTGTGGGCCATATCCAGCCTGAGGGCTGCATTTTGCCCACCCCTGTTATATACTAACAGCCCCAAAACACCAGGCCTCATTTTCCTTTCAGAGATGGAATAGACCCTAGCCAACACAGGAGTCTGTACCAGCAGATGTTTCCTGCCCCAGTCTCTGTAGATAACTGACATCTCAATATTATCTATGTAATTAACCAGTCAGTAAGAGGGCTGGGTTTCAGGCACCATGGCAGCCTGAAACCACACATGGTCAAGGAAGTCCAAGAACCCTGTGCTTTTGCCTTAAATGGAGTCATACCAATTTATAATCAGGTGAGAATCTGAACTACTTTTTCTTCTGCCACTCTTTCCTGTTGTACTTCATTTCTTATTTCAGCTTTACAAAAACCTGGTCTCCAGCCTAACAGTAAGAACTGCTGCAGCATAAGAACCTTCTCTTCTACCTAGGTCCACCTCTGAGATCTATGCTTAATGCTATTTATGAGCTAGCAGGGGTGGGAAAACTTCTCTTGCTTTTATAGTAAAGGAAACAGTAGTAAAAGGAACAAGGAAGCTACTGAAAGCAGTACTAATTCAATACATTAGATGTTTGAGCTAGTTAGCTTGTTTAAAAATGGTAGCAGGTTAACTGATTGTGAGCTATGTGGCCTGCGTTAGGAAAAAATTTCCAACACTAACAGTTCTTTAAATTTAGCTATAAAAAGCATAATAAGATCCAGTGAATGGAAGTAGAAGCTATACAAACTCAGACTAGAAATAAGTTGCACATTTCCATCAGTGAGGGTAATTAACCACTAGAAGAACATACAAGACCAAATATCTATCTAAAGGATATCCTATAACTCAAATAGAACTGGCTTGATGCGGGAATTACTGAATTCATTATGGGTCCCTTCCATAATATCTGTAAGTCTTAAGAGCAATCTAATAGCAAGTCAGGAAAGACAAAACTCACTTGACTTGCCCATATATTCAATTATTACTTCGGTTTTCAAAAGGTACCTTTAAACGTATACAATGTAGATGATATAGTATTACCAGGGCACTATAACTTCATTTAATTATGTAAATTATACACAAAACTAATCCCAGCATGGACACAGTCTTTAAAGAATTTTAAAAGCTGGAATTAAAGGGAGTCATTATGGACCAAAGGAAATTACTTACCTGTGTGCTTTGTTTACTGCATTTGTCTCATATTCCTCTAGAGATGTTATATCTTATAAGTATTGACAAATTATTTTATTTGTTAAGGAAATAGAGTCCATATCTCTTTAGGTAAACACAGAGAGAATAATATAGGACTACAAACACACTTACTAATAATTCATCATAGTCCCTAGTTCAGTTTCCATAGCTTGCTGTGATATGTTTTAGAACTATATGCCGCATACTAGAAACGCAATGAAACTTCACAATAGACTGACCACTGAAGATGACGAAGCGAGTGTCGCCACACTCGTATGTCAGAAGCACAGGGCCAAAAAGAGCAACAGGTAGAATAGTCAATGTCAATAAGATCTTGGACACCCAAAAGAGGGCCATAAGGGTATTCATAGATCATGTATTTGGCTGTCTAAGCTTGAGCACCACAGTTGCAGCCAGTGTCACTGGAGAGGTCCCAAGAGTCCATGCTTGCCTTAAACTGTCCAATGTCCATTCTGAAATGGTTAAAGTGCAGTCCAACCCTTGCAGGGTGGCTGTGATCCTGAGGGGTAGAGCTGGTGTTGGGGATGAAGTTCTTTAGCCACAATTCGTGCGCAGCATATTGCCTTCTCCACTGATGGGATGTCCATGCTGTAGGTGATATGCCATCTGCAGATTCAATGAGCTTATTGGCCTGAGTGGAGAACAGGTTCCAAGACTTCAGGCCAAGGTTGGTTTTCTGGCTTTCAGCTACAAGGCAGGAGTGCAAAGAATAATCCGGATCTTGGGCTTTGAGGCCTAGGGCCAGGGTAGCAGCTGTCTCTGGATGTCAGGAGAGGGAATACCTGAGAGGACTAGTAAGCAATCATCTGGAGTTAGCGTAAGGCATCTGGCAGCAGTCCTCATGATGCTGTTAAGGCTGGAATCAATTAACTTATTGTGCATGCTCTGGCCTCATACAAACTCACCAGGAGCATATGCAAAAGCCAAAGTGGAGGTGCAAATTGTTTAGAAAAACTTACACCCCAGGTGGTGTCAGCAAGGCAATAGATAAGAGCTCCTCTGCTGTTAACCTTACACCCTGGACCCTTTCCAGATGCTGGCGGTAGGTAATGGTCCGGTCTGACCACTTTTGATTGTCCATGCAACTCTGATGTTAGGCCAATAAAAGTGCTGAAGCCAGATCAATAAAGCATAGAAACAATTGCTCAATACAGCTGCATAACTAAGCAGATAAACACCAAGCCAAACTTCTCTAATGTCATCCAGTGTGGATCTAGAGGTGGTGTGGTGGCAAGTTCACACACCCTTTTTGTAGCATGCTGTGGGAGCAGCAGCCAAAGACATAGAAAAAGGTCCCCAAAGTAGATAAGAATCCCCCAACTTTGTACCTTCTCTTCCCCGCCATACTCAGTGGCACCTCCACTCCCCTCCAATTTCTACCCCCCCCCCCGGTGTTTCCCGCTAGCCCGGGAGGTGCAGGAAAGAGTAACCTGTCTGTCACCACTGCTATCCCATTCACTGCTCCACATCCCCCTTTTTAAAATCCTAGGCCTATGAATGCCATCACTAGAAAGGTAATCTGTATTGTGCTAGCGTAAAAAAAAAAAAAAAAGATACTTCATCCACTTGCAAGAACACTAAAAGCTAAACTGCAGTTTTCCCAAGAACCTCAAAGAGGGGGCAGGGCATTCCTGTGCCCCAGAAGCAAAAAAAAAAAACCAAGAAGTGCAATGTCTCTTTTTGTTTCCCCTCTGCTTTGGGGCAGGGAAGGGCAGAGGTACATTGTATACTAGGGTGCCTGTACCGGTACATAGTCCCTAATGGACCAGCCCAGGTGTGAAGCAAAGAGCACTTGGGAGATCTTGCAAAGGCTCCACCTATTCCTCATTCTTTCTCCACCAAATGTTCCCACAGAGACAGCTCTGCTTCCTGAACAAGCTACCCACATCAAGGGAAAACTGACTTACTGCACCCTTCTTCCCATGTACAGCTTGCAAAATGAGCCACAATTTAGCCCAGTCAGAACAGAAATACACAGGATTTGGACTGGGCAAGGACCATTCGGAAGCACTGCATTTACTAATATTATTCCCCATGTTATAATTTTTCTCCCATCTCCCATTCAGAGATATTTGTTAAATCTGGTTTAATCAACAAAAAAACCTACATTTATTTAAAAACCAGCAGTTTCTGGAGGAAAACAGAGTTAGCCATGCAAATGATGAACAGGATTAGAATGTGAACAAAGTAAGGTGTGAGGCAGGAATTTTCGCCCCTGTGGCTTGTCATCAGGGCCTTGAGAGTTTCATCTGCCTCCAAAACAAGGAGTAGATAAGGTGGACGTAGATATGCCCATATGATGGGTGGCCATTGGCAGAACTTGACCCTTCCAACTTCCTGTACATATCTAACAAGCAATTTCCCCAGATTCAAAGAGAAGTTTTGTAAAATGTTAGAGACATGGCAAGGTACCTTCCCTGGCTTGATTGCATGCGCTTCTGCTTCTATAAACCATAGACTAACTGTTAAAAGCAGCTGACAAAAAGAAGCACTATTGAAATGTGCAGCTAAACCATCAGCTTCACTTTAAAAAGTTTTAAACCTGCCCCCACCACTTTTATAAGTATCACTTTGCTTGTGGCTTAAAACAGCTGGTCACATGCCTCGGCTAGATTTCATTTCTCACACTGAACTAGAAGCTTTGAACAGCATCTTTTTTTTTTTTTTTAATTAAAATCAGAGGTTACAAGGGCCACAGAAATGGGCGATGCAGCTATGCTGATGCCAGAGGAAAGTAGTCCAGAACAAGAAGTGAGGTTCAGTAACACACAAAAAGCCCCGCAAAACTAAATACATACCATGCAGATCTTTTATTCTAGTTGATGGAAAGTTAACCCTGTGCGACTTCTCACAAATATCATCTAAAACATGAGGTCAAATTAATTCTGATTTGGCCAAATTAAAATGTCTCCTGGTATCTTCTGGGTACAAATAAAAAATGAAAGCAACTAGTGACAATGTTAGTTCTGTATGTCCTCAAGGTACTTAAGGAATCTTTGCTACTAATGCATTTAAGAAAGAAAAATAAAAAAAGAGCATTTAATAGCCTGAATTTCATAGGATTATGAAGGAAGTTCTACATTAATTCACAAGGATTATTTACCCAGTAGACTATAGCTGGTTTCAAAGGAAATCCTTCCTAGTGAATATATTATTTAAACCAAAAGACCATAATGGCTCATCCATCAAGTTAATTCATCCAGAGAAAGTGCTAAACTTCTTATAAGAGGTCTAATGTACTAAAATAAGTGCACATGCAGAGCAACCCACACTTCCCAAAACACATGTATGATCCTTACAACAAAGTAAGAACAAAAGTCTGCAGTGCACATTGGGCTGCTGAACCAATGTTCCCTGAAAATCTGAGGGAAACTAAAGTCAATAACATTATAAATTTAATCTCAAAGGCTTGGATAGGAAAAATAATGACAAGAAGTAAGAGAAGCTTAAGTTCAATGGCTAGCAGAGAGAGCAAGGTATGAAGTTATTGAGAAAGTCACAAACAAATACATAAAGAGGTAAATAGAGTTCCAAGGGGGAGACAGTCAAACAAAGATAAGGAGAGAAAAGCAAGATTACATATCTAACTGAGGCCTGGGATCCCAGAGCCTCCAGTCCATACTGAACCCTCCAGCATCAACCCCGGCTCCCTTACAAATGCCTTGAACAAAGACAGATGACTTATGACGTGTCATATTTAGTAGTAGAATAAAATTGTATTTTAAAGTAACATTGGCTAAAATATTCTTGTTAAAAGACTGATATTCAAATATTCAAGACAAATATTCTTGTTATTATACATAACTAGTTAGAGGTTTAAATGGATATCCTAGATTTAGTTCTTTGTCTGCTTCAATGCTTTGTTTACAAGGCAGCCTAAGGGTAACCAGTTATATCTAGATGAATATAAATTACATTTTCGAATCTTTGCATATCACATCTAACAAAATCATTCCTCACAGAAACATCTTCCACTGATGCCCTACAGATGCAGGAAGTCACACAATTGCTAAAAGGAGTAGGGACTAAATAAAAGAGGAGGGACTAGAGCCAAAGTTTCACTAGAGTTTTCAGAGACTGCTGCATTCTGTTCTTGAAAAAATTTTTAGCTGCGATGTCTCTCTTCAGGTCACACCACATCACTGTCCCTGCCACCTACCGCAGGTACTCAAATCTAAGATGGCCCTGAACAGAAGATGACTCAATAATTAGATTCTATATGTAAAAAACGTATAAAAGTCCTTATAATTAGAGACCTCCATAAATAACAGAGGAAGTGCTTCCCCACAGCAGCTACTTTAATTTTTTTCATTTCACCAGCCCCCTCCGACCCCAATTGGTGAGAGGCCTCGCCAACTGGGCCGTTTGCCACTGATCACTGGGGAAGCAAAAGCCATAGGCGCTGACTCCATTGGTGCTTTGGGGCTCATGTACCCATCAAAAAAAGTTAGTGGGTGCTCAGCACCCATACAGGTGCTTGCAGAGTTAAAAGAAAAAAAACCACGACACTTTACCAGAAGCGCAGCATATTACTACTTTACTTCTACCCAGCTCTGCAGCATCTGTAAGGATAGTGTGCTTCAGTGGGCTTTTTGGTGCTTTTAGATTAAGCTGATTCAATCAGCTATTACAGGGGTTATCAACTGGGGGTACTTGGGAAGGCCCCAGGGTATGTGGCAGTGTCGCGAAGTGAAGGTACTTGGGAAGTGTGTAGCAGTGGCAGGAGGTGTACAGTGGCTGCTCCTCCCCCCCCACTGACTGGCCACCAGAGGACCCCCTGCCCTGTTTGTCAACCTGCTGCCAGGGGACACTTCCCCTCTCCCCCATTCATCAACTGGCCACCCCACTTGTCCAGAGGGTACAGTCCAGGAAGGGTAACCACCAGAAGGGGTACACTCCTTAAAAAAGGTTGAAAACCCCTGAGTTATTAGATAAAAGTGCCAAAAAAGCGCCACGAAAGCACCCAATCTTTACAGATGTTGCAGAGCTGGGCAAAAGTAACATGCTGCCTCTTCTGGGCACGTGCAGGGCTTCGCATGAAAACATGCCTAGTTAAAAGCGCTGGGTTTTTTGGAGGGTTTTTTCAGGAGTTGTGTACCCACTGGCAAAAAACAAAGTTGGCACCTATGGCAAAAACCACAGTCTCAAATATGCCGCAGTTTTTGCCTCCTCACTGCTGATTGGCAGAGGGGCTCTAGCAGCCCTGCCTCTTGCTGCTGACCAGCAAGGAGACAAAAACCGTGGCAAATTTAAAACCATGGTTTTTGCTTCTGTGGCAAACGGCAAATGGCCCAGCTGGCAGGGCCCTGCCAATCAGGGCTGGGGAGAGGGCAAGCGGAAAAATTTTTTAAAATTAAAGGAGCTGCTGTGAGTGGCACTTCCTCTGTGATTTACAGAGATCCCTAGTTATAATTTCCTAAGTATAAAATCTGATTACTGGAGGTCTGCCTTGATTTTTTCCACCTCCTGCTGCTACAGCAGGGAAAATAAATCTAGGGGTGGGAGGTCCCTTCCTCTCCCCCTCCTTAAGGTCAGGCCCTGCTTTCCCTGGGCGCACAGAAATGTGACGGACAAATTTGGATGTACTGACCTTGTAATAAACATAATTCACCATGTAGGCAAATTACTACAGCTACCCATAGATTTAGTTAATCCAAAATTGATACGTTTTACTTTTTCAAACTGCTGCAAGTTTTAGCAAAGGTACTCCATTAACCCACTTTCAAGCAGCACTTTTGTACTTATATATATTTTTTATTTTATTTTTTAAGGGAACTTTTTCATGTCCCAAGTCAAATCATCCATATCAATTCCAAATCCGTGAGTCATTCAAGAACCACATGTGGCCCTACTACTGGCAAACATCCTCCACCCCCACCTGTGGCTTCAGATGCTTCCAAAACCCCTGGTGGGCATCCTACATGCAGGCCCAAGCCCAGGAGCTTGGGGTTCAGATGCCCCAGAGTTTCACTTGCCCTCAGCCATATGGCTATAGAAGCAAGCCTCCCATTTCCATAAAATTGGCATAAAGCCAAGATCTTCCCACTGGAAGTGAAAGTGGGGAAGTTAACTATACATTACTTCGGTCAAGGAACAGGGAAAGGCACTCCCTATATAAGCATGGAAAAAACAGCGCAGGGCAGAGAGGTCCACTGAACTGCCCAAGGCCAACCTGCTGGTGGCAGCCAGAAACAAATGGACAACCTCTTCTGGGACTGCCCACATGCCAGAGCAGCTTGGAAGAAAAAACACACGCACTTCTCCTGGTGGTGACAGGTTTCAGAACCCTGACCAGGGAAGCGGTCCTCCATGGGCACCTGACTAAACAGCAAGTAGCACCAACAGCCTGCTTCAACCAGTTCATCTTCTGCTTCAGGTATGCCCTGTGGAAAGCCAGAAACCTGCTCACAGACAGGCACTCAGGCCCCACAGTCAAGGACTGTATTAAAATGGGGCTGAGTGAAATGTTCTGGTACTACAGGAAGACAGAAGAGGAGAATGGAAAAGAAATGGTAGACCTCAATATTCATAGATTCATAGACTGTAAGGCTGGAAGGGACCTTGGAAGATCATTGGGTCCAGCCCCTTGCACCAAGCAGGAAAGATAACTGCAGAGTCAGAAGACCCCAGCAAGGTAACTGTCTAGTCCCCTCTTGAAGATTCCCAGGGTCGGTGATTGCACCATCTCTGGAGGGATCTTATTCCACAGTCTGGATACCCTGACTGTGAAGAAGTTTTTCCTAATGTTAAGCCTGAATCGGTCTTCCAGGAGTTTGTGGCCATTACTCCTAGTTTTCCCCTCAGGTGTCCTGGTGAACAGTTGCTCACCAAGCCCTTGATGTAAGCTGCTACAAGGTCCCCTCTCAGAACCTCTTTTCCTCAGGCTGAAAAGTCACAGATACCTTAGCCTTTCTTCATATGGCTTGCCATGTAAGACTCTGATCTTATGGGTGGCTCTTTTCTTGGACTCTCTCAAGCTTGTCCACATCCTTGTTAAAGCGTGGTGCCCAGAACTGGACACAGTACTCCAGCTGCGGTCTCACCAATGCTGACCAGAGTGGAAGAATGACCTTCATTTTGCTGGAGATGCATCAATTGATGCATGCCAGAGTTTTATTTGCCCTACTAGCTACAGCATCACACTGCAGGCTCATATTCATGCTGTGGTCTATTATTACCCCAAGGTCTCTTTTATTCATAGTGCTGGTCAGGTTGGCATTGCCGAGCTTGTAGGTGTGCAGGGGATTGTTCAGCCCCAGGTGGAGCACTTTACATTTCTCGATGTTAACTTCATCTGGTCCTGACTTACCAAACTTGCCAGCCTGTCTAGATCTGCCTGCATCTGTAGCCTATCTTCAAGCATGACCAAGCTTCCCCAAAGTTAGTGTCAAAGTTTGAACTTGGCCAGTGAGCTCTTAACCCCCACATCCAAATCATTAATAAAGATGTTGAAAAGTACTCCAAGCACCGAACCCTTTGGGACACCGCTGCCCACTTCTCACCAGAGTGACACAGATCTGTTCACTACAACTCTTTGGGTCCTATCCTGCAGCCAGTTTCTCACCCACCTGACTGTGTCAGAGTTAAGCCCACAATCCCCCAATTTTCTCACAAGGACATCATGGGATACTAGATCAAAGGCCTTTTAGAAGTCTAAATATACAATGTTAACCTGCTCTCTCATGTCCAGGTGGCAAGTTACCTGGTCATAGAAGGAGATGAGGTTGGTAAGGCAAGACCTTCCTGTCATGAAGCTATCCTGGCTGCCATTCAGAATCTTGCCTTCTGCAAGCTTATCACAAAGACACTCCTTGATGAACTTTTCTAGGATTTTCCCTAGGATAGAAGTTAGGCCGACTGACCTATAGTTACCCGGGGTCCTCCCTCCTGCTCTTCTTGTGGATGGGCACAACGTTGGCTCTCTTCCAGTCCTCAGGGACTTCTCCAGAGTGCCATGAGTTGTGGAAGAGTTTCGCCAGAGGTTCTGCAATGACTTCAGCCAGCTCCTTCAGCACTCTTGGATGAAGATCATCCAATCCCGCTGACTTGTATACGTCTAATTTTTTTAACTGGTCATACACCAATTCTAGGGCAATAGTAAGACGGCGATTATTTCTACCGTACTCACCCTGTACTCTATGTGGTGGAGATGGAACTGGCATAGACTTTCCAGAAGAAAACCCTCCAAAGAAAACAATGAGGAGGAGGAAAACAAGGAGAAGAACAAGGATGAGGACTGCAATGATGATGATGATGGCAACAATGACAACAATTATGACCATAAGTGAAAGCACTACA
Organism: Alligator mississippiensis; assembly: GCF_030867095.1. NCBI lineage: Eukaryota > Metazoa > Chordata > Crocodylia > Alligatoridae > Alligator > Alligator mississippiensis. The sequence continues at coordinate 31,177,282 of NC_081825.1, forward strand.
ATGGTGATGGGTGTGTGAGCGTGTGAATGCACGGTGTGAACTTTGTGAACTTCGTAACAGGACTAAAATATTTTAACTGTCAAGTCTGTTTTGGTCTGTCAGGTGAACCATCGAGGTCACTTGACAGGGTTATCCATCTCTATATCGATATATAGAGATAGATAAATATCCCCATCAAGTGATCACAATGGTTCACCTGACAGACCAAAACAGACTTGACAGTTAAAATATTTTAGTCCTGCTACGAAGTTCACACCGTGCGCTCACGCGAGGGGGGGGGGGGGGGTGCGTGCGTGCGTGCATATGTATTTCCACCCCCCCAAAAAAAAATATTCAGCATGTTTCCCCATATGTTTTATAGTCATGCTCAGTGTTAGCTGCACTTAAACAACATCATAGTTGCTTTCCATTTATTGAGCATATGCTGCTTTTGACAGCCATTTAATGAAATACAATGTATTTAATGAGGTTTCCCTGTATGTGATTATAAGACAAGAGGCTTTGTTTCCCCCGTGCTGACTGGGGAGGGGGTGGGGAGACCCTGTCTTATATTTGAGTAAATATGATAATAATATACAGCCCTTTAAACAAAGACATAGCAAGATTCAAGAGCTAGATATTGAAACTAGACAAATTCAACAATAAGTTTGGACATTCATTAATTGTGATGACCATCATAATAGCTGACCAAGCAAAGTATATGCTTCAGTATAAGGCTGCCTTTTTGTTATGTGCTTGTGCATTACCTAAATACTGTGGGATTCTGACTTGAGTCACTAATGGCTCATACAGTTTTAATCATAATAAATAACAATAGTTGGGGTTGATTCTCCATTATTTGAAATGGAAACTGGATACTTTGTTTCCCCCAAAAATAATACCCTTTAGTTCAATTTAAATTATAACACTGAAACAAAAATTACATACATAGTGAAATTCTATGACCCGTGTTATGCAGGTCAGAGTAGACAAGTACACCGGTTTCTTCTGGCCTCGAACTTTCATGTGAAATTATGGTACCTGTCACGGCGGGGTCCTCGCGGAGGGCCGTGATCTCCTTGAGGCCCTCTCACCACGCTACTTCGGCCCGAGGGAACCCTCCATTCTCGCCCGCCACGTCTTGCTGGAATATGTAATAGGGAGGCTGCCTTGTGTTTCCTCGGGCACGTAAGCTCCTGGACCCCTCGTGGATCGCCCCGTACGATGGGTGCTACTCAAGCACCCCAGCCTTATGGGCTGTGCGTGGCTCCTACCAGCCCCTAATACCACGGCCCAAGCCTCGCAGATGTAATAGACATTGTTAGGTCTGTACGCCCGCTTCCCGGGCCTCCTCTAAAGTGTAGCCCACTCTGGGCTCTCTCTCTCTCGCACCCAGCCTCTCACTGGGACTCTCCTGATGGTGCGGTCCCGCTCAGGGATTCCCTAGCAGGCCCCGGCCCTTCCGGCCAACCGCACGGGTACTCTCTCTGACCCCAGCTCACCGCGCTGCTACTCCCTGTCTTCTCAGGGCAACCGCAGCACCCTGCCTCGGTTTGAGGGGTGTTGCCGCACTAGCCTGCGGCCGGGCTCGCTATGCCCGTCTCGGGCTCCTCGATATGGCCCCTCTAGGGCTCCTCAGTAAATCGCCCCGCTCTAGGGCTCCTCAGTAAATCGCCCCTCCCTGGGGCTGGGGTCAATGCTCCCCCACCAGTGATGCCCTTGCTAGCATCTGCTGCGCCCGTCCTGGGCTCCCTGATCTGGCGCTCCCCTTCCTCGGGGCTCGCTGTGCCCCCACGGGGCTTCTCAAGAATACAATGTGGTGCTCCCCCTCTTTGGGGCTCGCCGTGCCCCCACGGGGCTTCTCAATAATACAACGTGGCGCTCCCCCTCTTTGGGGCTCGCCGTGCCCACCCTGGGCTTCTCAATGAAATTGCCCCTCGCTCTGGGGCTAGGGTCTATGTACCCCGCATGCGATCCGGCGTCTATGTCCCCCGTCTGCAACCTACTGGTTGCGCCCGCGACCCACTGGCCGCGCTCCTTGCCGCCAGTTGCTCCCGCACTGGCGTGCAAGCTGCGCCTTCACTGGCGTTGTGAAATTAATGCGCCCTCTTGGCGCTAGGGCACCCCACACTCTCTGGGGTCCCTATGATTGAGGCCTCCTCCAACCCCTACAGCCTCACCCAAGCCTCCGGGTGTAATATCACAAATGTCAAAGCAAAGCCCCAAGCCCCTAGGCTGTAACACAAATGCAAGCTCAAGCCATCTGGCTGTAACTCAAACCCGAAGCCCTATGGCCATAACAACATTGCTCCATATGACCATGGTACTTGCTGCTAGGCTCCTCTCCACATCCTCACTCCCAGAGCTCCTGCCTCCCAGGCTGCTGGCAGAGAACTCCTAGCCTGGCTTCGGCCCTGGGCTTCATAAGGGCCAGGCCCTGCCCCCTTCTGGCCAGCTGGCTCCCCTTAGTTGATCCGGCAACCCGCAGCCGTGCTCAATTGTCTCTGGTTCTCTCCCTGGCAGTTTCTCCTCTCTAGAAGCAGAGCACCGAGGTGCCCTGCGACAGTACCACTAAAGTCAAAGGCATAACTCCTATAAACCTTATAAATTTATGCATTATCTTCCTAGAAACCAGTTCTTTCTAAAAGTCATGGAGCTTAAATGCCTCCAATATGGAACCTAATGCCTCCCAAACTTTCAGAGGATATGTAGCCTGATAATATTTCACTCAGTCAAGGAAAGAGTGAGGGGCTACATAGAGGTGGCCAAAGCATGCTCCACATCAAGTTATAACTAGACTTCCAGAGTTACAGGAAGTATCTGAGCAGCTCTGATAGGCTCCACACCACTGATGCATCAAGGTACTGTCCGCCCTTGAATATTAGAAAAAAGATGAACAGGGGTAAAAATATCTTTAGCATAGACATGAGTTAAATATGGAAATTAAACAAAACAAAACAAACATCCCACTACCTGAAGATACAATAATTTACCAACAGGAATGAAACATTAATAGGCATTCTTGTGTAAATTAAAGCATACAGAGTACCGAATGTTTTAGAAAAAAATAGAAGGAAGAACGAGATTGGGAATTCAATAGGGAACTGGTCGAGGCCACGCGCTCCTGATGCATGATCGTCATGGGGGACTTCAACTTCCCTGACATTTCTTGATATGAGCGCACGGTCAAATCTGACAGGCGCGTAGCTTTCTCGCTTGCATTGATGAACTCTACCTAATGCAGGAGGTCTATGGGTCAACTAGGGAGAGGAATTGCTTGATCTGGTCCTGGCCAAAGGGGAGGAACCTGGTGAGCGATGTGAGAATGAACTGGTCATCTTCTTAGTTCACCGAAGAGCAGGCAAACTCCTCAGTAAAGCAGAAATCCTTAACTGTGGGAAAGATGATTTTTGCAAACTCAGAGATTTGGTCAGTCAGGCAATTAAGAGGCCATACGTTCCTTGAAAAGGGAGTACGCAAGGAATGGTCATCTCTCAAAAACATAATCCTTGAAGCACAGGGGAAAGCCATTCCATCTTGCAAGAAATGGAGTCAACAGACAAGGGAGTCCCCTTGGCTGAACAAGGAACTGTTGGACCCCATTAAAAACTCAAAAGAGAAGCTTACACCAGTTGGAAAATGGGAAGCATCACCAAAGAGGGCTACTCAGCACTCACCTGCACCTGTAGGGCGCAGTCCAGAAAAGCCAAGGCACAAACCAAACTCAGGCTAGCTACGGAAATCAAGGACAACAAAAAGTCCTTCTTCAGATATGTGGGAAGTCAAAAAAAGAACAAAGATAGCATTGAGCCCCTACGAGATCTAATGGGGCAACTGAAATCTGACACCTGAGAAAAAGCTGATCTCCTAAATTACATTTTTGCATTGGTTTTTCACCTTCCCAAGGGGATCACACTGTCAGAAAGGACACAAACCATGCTGGGAGCAGATGATGGGCCCCAAATTGATGTGGATCAGGTGAGAGAACACCTTGAGAAACTGGACATTCACAAGTCCGCAGGCCCAAATGGAATGCACCCAAGAGTCTTGAGGGAGCTGGCAGACATCATTGCATTCCCCTTGGCAAAGATATTTGAAAACTCGGGACGCTCAAGCAAGGTCCCGGAAGACTAGAAAAGAGCCAACGTGGTCCCTATCTTCAAGAAAGGGAGAAGGGATGACCTGGGGAATTATAGACCAATCAATCTGATGTCCATCCCTGGAAAAATCCTGGAGAAATTGTCAAGGGATCCATTGACACCAGACTAATGGAAGGCGTGTGTCAGAACCCAGTAGTTGAGTGCCCATGTCACAGTGTCACCTATAAAACAGTGGAATTTCTCGCCACAGTGGAATTTTCCACTATGGTAGAAAACCCCGGTGCAATAAGAGCTCCCGCCAACTTTATGCAAATACGTGCACCACCATTGGCCGGTTATAATTATTCGTATTTGGTGACTAGCAATTGGCTTGTTAGTCATATAAAAGTTAAAGCAGTTTCCGCCCAAGTCGGAGAACTCCGCGCACATCTCAGAGTGAACTTGGTGGACTGATCATCCACCAACAACTCCCCGTCGCCGACCGTCCCGACGTACCCCCGTGCCCTGCCGGCCCGATAAGCTGTTCACGTCATTTTGTCTGACTCGGAGAGCTCACGTTTGCAACTGTAACCTAAGTCAGTTCTTCTTCCTGCGCTGTGTACACCGACGGCGTAAGTAAATAATCTCTTTGTTCAACCAATACGCTTCAGTGCCTCATTCCGCTCCATCGGTCAAAAGTACCCGCCTGCCGTTTCGGAGCTATTGGCCACAGCCCAGCCTACCACTCAACCGGCACAGCATGCACCTGAATGCCAGCCAGCATGGCTTTGTGACTGGCTGGTCTTGGCTGACCAAACTCATTGCCTTCTATGACCAGGTAACACGTGCCCTGGAAAAGGGAGAAGACTTGGATGTCATATCTGCATTTCAAGAAAGTCTTCGACCAAGTTCCCCATGTCCTCATGGTTAAACTGGGGAACTGTGGCCTTGATCATCTTATAGTCCGATGGCTAGGTAACTGGCTACAGGGTCAGACCCAAAGAGTACTAGTTGATGGGAGCAAAATCAATGCGACACAGGGTGACCAGTGGAGTCCCTCAGGGCTTGGTACATGGGTTGGTACACTTTAACATCTTCATCAATGATTTCACTGCTAAGATCACTTTGGAGGCTGATCTATTTGGCAGGCATATCACTAGCTTGAGGATTTATCTGGAGCTTTCAAAAATCTGGGTTTCCTTGCAGGATCAGTTGAGAATACAGTGAAGCTTGGCTAAGATGGAACTTGTAGGAGCTGGAAACCTGCTCGTTAGCACCATGACTGAAAGAGACTTGGGGGTCTTGATTGACCACAAAATGAATATGAGCCACCAATGTAATGCTGTGGCTGGCAAACCAAATCAATCCACCGATGCATCTCAAACAAAACCAGGGACGTCATCCTCCAGCTTTCCTCGGCCCTAGTGAGACCACAGCTGGAGTACTGCATCCAGGAGAGGATGAAGGACTTGGGATTCTTCAGTCTGGAAAAGAGAAGGCTCAGGGGGGATTTGGTAGCAGCCTACAATTATATAAGAGGGGTACATCAGGACCTGGGAGAACAGCTATTCACCAGAGCTCCCCACGAGATAACAAGGTCTAACAGCCATAAAGTCCAGGAAGGTCGATTTAGACTAGACATAAGAAAAAAGTTCTTTACAGTGCGAGTGTCTAGGGTTCTACAGTTCTGCCCCCAGGGGTGGTACAAGCACCTACTCTGGACTCTTTCAAAAACATATGGATGTTTTTCTTGCTGGGGTAACTTGATCCTGGTTGACTTCCTACCTATGGAAGTGGGGGGGGGGGAGGGGAGGGGGCTGGAGTCAATCTCACAAGGTCCCATCCAGCCCCTAATGTCTATTTATAAATATGTTCCATTTCAAAGAACAATGTGATTATATAAACATTTATCTATTCCTTTTACTCTCCAATGACCTGCTACTATTATTATTTCAGGGCTTTGCTTTAAGTTTAAACACGTAAAAGGAAGAAAAAAAAAAAAACAAAATCAGTGTTCAGTCATTGCTTTGGATATCAATAAGACTTCTTGGAACAAGTGAGGACAACTGTATTGGGATTGTGATGTTGCTATAACACTTGCTCTTTAGTGCTATTACTCTAGCAAGTGTGTAAAGCAGAAAGGCCTACTTGCATAAGGTTGAATAAGAGTTTTATGAACTGCAGAAAAGTATGATTAGTACAGGAAAAAAAAAATGTTTCACACTTTTATTGTAAAGAACATGAGAATCTCACAGAAACTGCCAGAACAGATGTTCATAAATTGGGCCCTTTAATCTAGAGCACTTCCCAGGTTTTAAACTATATCCACTGGTCTGTAAACATATTCCTCCCTTTTTTAATATAATTCTCCTATTTAGTTTTTTTTAATAAGTAAGTTTATTACTTCAGTAGTATTGCCAGCTGTTCAATTGCAATTTACTGTCAGAGTCTGCTTTAATATAGAGTGGCTTTTGTGGCTTACTCTTACAGATTACATTTTAAGCTTCAAGATATCACTATAAAGCAGCTGGAGAAAGTACTGGCCATGCTCAGAAACCAATATTATTGCCCTAGCAATCAACATTTGAAATATGCAACTACACCAATAACTATTCAAGTCCTCTGAAAACTAACCTGACTGTGCTTAAATTAAAAGTTGCAACATTTCAGAAAGTTCTCTCTTACCCTGGCATTTAAGTATTTTTACCAAAAGGACAGCATGAGAAATTTAGTAATTTGGTAACATGAATCACTTGCAATGCTGAACTCTCCTTACATTCTTTGTTACATTCGATTTCCTTTAAAAAATCTTCAGCTTTGTAACTCTCAGTTCATTACAACTGAATCAATAAGAAACAATTAGTGAAATGTTTGAATGTGCAGGAGTTCAAATTATAGGTTCTCTTAGAAGTGAAAACTTGTTATTTCAAAGAATTCTCTCATAACTTTTCACTTTTCTTTAGCAAAATTACAACTAGTGAAATGAAGGATGGAATGAAAAAGTTCTAAAGTATCATTTGACAGCACGTGCAATAGGGGTGCACTGATAAAGATTTTCTTGGCCAAGACTGCTAGCCGATTATTAACCAGCCATCAGTCAATACAAATCCGATAACCAATATTTAGTGCATTTAGCACCATTTCTAAGTGTGGGGACACTGATACAGGAGACACAGTGGCACTCTAATTAGTGACTCTAGGATCTACTCTAAAGCACTGCCCCCACCTCCCACCCCCAGGGCACAAGTAAAAGTGCTTATGCCTATGACTGGCTGTGCAAAGCCCTTCAGCCCCTGCCCTTCAATCCCAGCCTGGGGGCAGCTGCCTGAACCTGCCTCGCTGCCCAGGGCTGGGTGGTCTCTGGCCCAGGCTCTACGCTCCCCTCCCTCTGCCCAGGGCAGGGCCACAGGACTGAATGGACCCAGCCCTGGGAAGCGCAGGACCCAGCTGGGCTGAGGGGCCAGGGGAAGGACCCTGCTGCACAGGATGGTGAGTGGCTGAGGGAGGGGGCAACTTTTGACAGCTGCTGCGGGGGGGTGGGGGGGGAGGGAGAACGACGACAGCCTCACCTGAGCTCTGTGAGGTGGCAGCATGTGCATGACCTGGGAAAGGGAGGTGGGATGCAAGGAACTTGCTGCCTTACCCCTTCTCCTTCAGAGTCCTCACCCTGCCTGGCCACAAGAGGGGTTTGAGCACTAGCACTGGGCCAAGGCAGTCAGAGCTTAGCTTGGGGGGGGTGCAGCTGTAAGGGGCCTTGTCCCCCCATGAGGCAGTGCCTATCCCAGTGCCTTGGATGTAAAACAAGCATCCTCCCAGTGCGCATAAAGGGAGGAAGAGCTCCTCTTCTCAGATTCAGGGAGGAGGGAGGCAGACAGCTGTTGCAGCTCCCACTCTGGTCCTAAGCCCAGGCTGGGGCCAGAGTCAGACCCACAGCAATTGTTTGCCCCCCCTGCAGCCTCTGCCCCTCCCCTTATCCTCCTCTACCCCCACTGGTGGCAGACACAGCCAGACATGGAGCACATGGGACTCGGCTGCTGCTGTGCACCCCAGGAGGGGCTGCATTTTCACATGCTGCTGTGCTCTGGGGAGGACCCAGAGCATAAGCAGCTCTGACAGTTGGGGGAAAGGGGGAAAAAAAAATGCCTCAGTCCCTGCCAGGATTTGCCCCAGCCCCTGCTGCACAGAACCCCAAGCACTGAAGGTTTAGTCATGCTGGGCCAGGCTGAGCTATCAGTTTTTTAAACTGAGTGCCAATTACTTCACAACAGTTACAGAAAGGTTCATCAAGTCCAACAAGTGGAGCCTCAAGGTCCAAAAAAGTTGAAAACCACTGTATTAAATAATGCTTTATTAACATTTTTGTCAATACTTAATACTTGATGCAATACTTTTCCTAATAAATTAGAAAGTTAGGTTTTTTGTTTTGTTTTTTTACACAATATTGTTAGTGAGTCAAAGGTATTTTGATTCCAATATCATTAAATATGGCACTATTTTTCAAATGGAAGAACAGATCAAAACTTTAATGATTTTATGGCAAACGTTGCCTGCTGGCCGAGTCTAGAGGATGATATAAAAGTTTAGAGTAAATCTAAAATTGCCTGTCAAAACCGTTTTTCAGAAACTGAAAATTGTTTTTTTGAGCAAACAAAACTTTTGGCAGGAAGTATCTATATTTTCATGGGAAAACTGAAGGCACATATTTTTTGATTGAAAACAGAAATATTTTTAATCAGAAACAGTGCCTTATGGGAATTGTTCCCCATTCTCCTTTCTGGAGCAGGTTTCTCAGATGGACTACATCGGTCTAGATTTAGAGATTGTGAGGTTGGAAGGGACCTTGGAAAAGCATTGGGTCCAGCCTCCCGCACCAGCCAGGACAGACAGCTGGGTTCAGATGACCCCAGCAAGATGATTATCCAGTTTCCTCTTGAAGATTTCCAGAGTAGGCAATTGCACCATATCTGGAGGGAACTTATTCCTCAATCTGGACACCCTGACTGTGAAGAAGTTTTTCCTAATGTTGAACCTAAAACGGTCTTCCGGGAGTTTGTGGCTATTACTCCTGGTTCTCCTCAAAGGCACCACATGGTCAACAGTTGTTCACCGAGCCTCCTCGGTCCTCGGTCCTTGGACCGATACTCTTTAATGTCTTCATCAGTGACTTGGACGAGGGAGTGAAATGTACTCTGTCCAAGTTTGCAGATGACACAAAGCTATGGGGAGAAGTGGACACAACGGAGGGCAGGGAACAGCTGCAAGCAGACCTGGACAGGTTAGACAAGTGGGCAGAAAACAACAGAATGCAGTTCAACAAGGAGAAATGCAAAGTGCTGCACCTAGGGAGGAAAAATGTCCAGCACACCTACAGCCTAGGGAATGACCTGCTGGGTGGCACGGAAGTGGAAAGGGATCTTGGAGTCCTAGTGGACTCCAAGATGAACATGAGTCGGCAGTGTGACAAAGCCATCAAAAAAGCCAGTGGCACTTTAACGTGCATCAGCAGATGCATGACGAATAGGTCCAAGGAGGTGATACTTCCCCTCTATCGGGCATTGGTCAGACTGCAGTTGGAGTACTGCGTGCAATTCTGGGCGCCGCAATTCAAGAGGGATGCGGATAACCTGGAGAGGGTCCAGAGGAGGGCCACTCGTATGGTTAAGGGCCTGCAGACCAAGCCCTACAAGGAGAGACTAGAGAAACTGGACCTTTTCAGCCTCCACAAGAGAAGGTTGAGAGGCGACCTTGTGGCTGCCTGTAAGTTCATCACGGGGGCACAGAAGGGAATTGGTGAGTATTTATTCACCAAGGCGCCCCCGGGGGTTACAAGAAATAGTGGCCACAAGCTAGCAGAGAGCAGATTTAGATTGGACATTAGGAAGAACTTCTTCACAGTTCGAGTGGCCAAGGTCTGGAACAGGCTCCCAAGGGAGGTGGTGCTCTCCCCTACCCTGGGGGTCTTCAAGAGAAGGTTAGATAACCATCTAGCTGGGGTCATCTAGACCCAGCACTCTTTCCTACCTATGCAGGGGGTCGGACTCAATGATCTATTGAGGTCCCTTCCGGCCCTAACATCTATGAATCTATGAGCCCGATGTACCAATAAACTGCTACTAAGTCCCCTCTCAGCCTTCTCTTTTTCAAGCTGTAGAGTCCCAGCATGGGGAACTCGTGTCACCTTAGTAAGGGGGGGGGGGGACGGACGGACACGTGCCCCCCACCCAGCAACCAGTCAGCAACCGGGGGGGGGGGAAGAGGTCCCCCCACAGCCAATCTCACCGACCAGGAAGCGGCCACAGCAACTCCCAGAAGCAGCCCTGGTGCTTCATCCAGCACTCCCGCTCCCCGGTCAGTGCTCTCACGGGGGGACCAGCGCTCCTGCCTGCCCCCCGCCCATCACCTAAGCGGGGAGCGCAACCTGTCATGGGGTGCACGAGCACTCTCAGTGGGTGCACGTGCCCCCTGTGCACCCCCTACACATCGCCACCAAGTCCCAGGTCCCTCAGCCTTTCCTCATATGGCTTGCCATGCAAGCCTCCAATTATATGGGTGGCCCTTGTCTAGACTCTCTGAAGTTGTACCACATCCTTGTTAAAAGTGCTGCATCCAGAACTGGATGCAATACTCCAGTTGGGGTCTCACCAGTGCCAAGTAGAGCTGAAGAATCACCTCCTTGGTCTTGCTGGAGATGCATCAATTGATACATGCTAGAGTATTATTTGCCCTGCTGGTAATGGAGTCACATTGCCAGCTCATATTCCTGCTGTGGTCTACTATTATCCCCAGGTCTCTTTCATTCATAGTGCTGGTCAGGTTGTCATTGCCAAGCCTGTAGGAATGCAGGGGATAGTTCATCCCCAGGTGGAGCACTTTACATTTCTCGACATTGAACTTCATCTGGTCCTGACTTGCTGTCTAGACCTGCCTGCATCTGTGGCCTATCTTCAAGCATGACCATGCTTCCCCATAACTTGGTGTCATCTGCGAACTTGGCCAGTGAGCTCTTCACCACCTCATCCAAGTCATTGATGAAGATGTTGAAAAAGTACAGGATCAAGCACCAACCCCTGTGGGACACCACTGCCCACCTTCTTGCCAATGCAACACAAATCCATTCATTAGGACTCTCCAAGTCCTAGCCCACAGCCATCTTCATACCCACCTAACAGTGTCGCAGTTAAGCCTGCTATCTTCCAATTTTCTTGCAAGAACATTGTGGGACACCAGATCAAAGGCTTTTTGGAAGTCAAGGTATACAATATCCACCGCTTCTCCCTTATCTTAATAAATACTCATCAGGAATTCTGAAGATACACCAACCTCCCCTAACCAAGAATAGACTATTCTGCATCATGGAACATGTACTTTAACTAGGGAGTCAAGGATACAGCAAGGAAAGGAACACAGAAAACTACAGTTCTTGCAAGACAACGACCTGTAGCCAAATCAACATACTGTATTTACCCAAATCCAAGATGACTCCCCAAAATTAAGATTCTATACATGGAAAATTACAAAAAACTTTCTATGTATGGAATCTAATTATTGGAGGATCGTCTTAAATTCATCCCCCTCCCCCACCCCCACCCCCTGTGGCAGGGAAAGCAGCGGCAGGGGGAAAAGGCTTGGGTAAGCAAGTAGCTGCAGAGGCAGGCAGATTGACCCTGGACCCTTGTTCCCCCCTACAACTTACAACCCTGCACCTTCCTCCCCAGTGTCTTCCCCCCACTCAGTTTTCCTATGCCTGTCGCTTGGAATTTGTCCCCCTGCTGCCTGCCCCAGACATTTGTTGTTCCCCTCCATGGCATCCTCCCTCACTGCTATAAGCTGCACTGCTAGATCCTCCATGCTGGGTCTCTCACAGAGCAAGGTAGGTCCCAGCACAGAGCCAGAAAGAAGCAAGGGCCTGACTTGGCCATGCTGAGTCAGGGAGTAGAGAAGGAATCCACACAGAGCTGGGGAGCAGCAAGAGAATCCAGGCTGACTCAAGGTACCATATTTTTAACTTGCTACTCAGTTCTAAGATGAGGTTCCCTTTCCCCATGTTGAATGAGGGGGAAAAAAAAAAAATCTCATCTTGGAATCAAGTACGTGAAGCATTTTGTTTTTAGATTTTTCACCAAGTCATCAACATTTTCCACAGGGAAAAACACTTTGTATATAGCCCAATTTGGGAGTTTGACTAAAAACTCCCATGTATTGCAGCAGGGAATGAGGCAAAAGATAGTAGGCTAGTAATTTCAAAGAACTTTCTTCTGCACGTTTAAGATAATGGAATAATTATTCTGAATTGAGGGCTTTTACTGTATAATTGTTAGAATCAGAAGGGAACATCTTACTCTTACCTATGAAACTACTTTACCTGAACATAAATTTATATACGTTATACACAAAAATTAGGTAAAAAGAATGTTAAAGGTATGTTAACACTGAGACTGAAGAAGGTGGTTGATTTAGGATGCACTGACAGAGGCATTACAATTGGAGTTCACTTTTTCTTTCCATTTTTTATTTTATTTTTTTTTTTGGACAAGCCATTTGGTGCAAGTCAGGACTGTCCAACTGGTGGCCCAAGGGCCAAATGCAGCCTCTGGACTCCTACCTGGCCACCATTTTGGCCACTGTTCTGGGGACAGCGGCCATAGTCTTCCAGATTCTCCTCCTTCCTTCACCTTCTGGTTCCTGCCAGTATTAGGGGCAGAAAGAGCAGGTGTGCTGCAGCTAAAGGGGGCCAGGCTGCATGGGCTGTATGTATGGCAGGGGAGGGAGCAAGGCTGCCCAAGTGATGGGGAATGGGTGTGGGTGGTTGCAGGAGCAGCAAGAGAGGCAGTCTGCCCATGCATTGTGTGGCGAGGAAGGGGAGATGAGGGGATACAGGCTGTGTGTATGGTGTGGAGACTGGCAGGGGTAGGCTGCCCACCTGAGGGGGAGGACACAGGGGTAGAGGGGGAGGACACAGGGGTAGAGGGGGAGTTACCTGGGTTGCAAGTGTGACAAAGGGTGGTGCCCACAGCATGCAGTCCCAGTTCTTCAGCCCATTCTGCATGTAGTCCCTAGTGAGGGAGAAGTTGAAAAGCCCTGGTGCAGGTCACTTTATCATCGTGTGTGCCTCTACTCTTATCTTTTAGGTCTCATTCAGACTGTAATACCTTTTGAGAAAGGAATGGCTTCTTACTCTGTTTTTGTACAGCACTTAGCATGACAGGACAACAATCATGGATGGTGCTTCTAAATGCTACTACACCACAAAATAATAAATGAATATATAAATGTAAGTAGTAAGCAAATTTCACCTCAGAAAATACTAAATGTTACTTATTTCTTCCCATCACCATTCATTAGACAACAATCTCTAGTTAAGTCCTCTGATACTATTACTGGATTACTAAAGTCTCAGATTGAATGATAGCCATATTTCATGATGCTCAGTAAGTAACACAGGAAACATATTTGATATAAGAAAAAAAAAAAGAAGGGGAGCAGGAAACCAAAGGAAGATTCTGGTCCAAATTCTGTTCATAATTACTACAATCTGAGGCAACTGGCTAGATACATCCTAAATTTACACCTGCTTAACCAAGAGCAAATGTTGATCTTTTAACTCATTCACAGCATACTGCTGCACAATTAGAGGCATGTGTTGTATGAGTGAGGTATGACCAACCAATCACCTCTTCTTAAAGCTAATGCAAAATGAAAGGGGAGGGTGGTTAGTGCTCATAGCCAGGACAGTGCGCCAAGGGCTATATATATATTTTCATCTTTGTACAGGGGTCCAAAAAGCATAAATCATTGTATCCCAACATAATTTTGACCTAAATGAGGCAATGTGACCTTATACAGTGAAAATGAAACTGTTAATATATTCACATTTATTTGGAAACAGACTTTAAACAAGTATACGACAATATGACATTTGAACAGAAAAAAAAGTTTGTTCGTTTTTTAATAGCAGTTGTACACATGCACAGATGTTACTTTCTTCTGTTTTATTAGATATCAAATACCCTTCCTCACACGCTTTACACCAGAGATCAAATTGGTCCAGACTAGGAGAGGTTCAATAAATTGGTATTTGAAAAATCACTTTGTGAACTGTAGAACCTCAGCTCCTCTTAAGAAGATAGCTAAGAAAAGCCTCAAAGATGCCTGAGATCCTGACAAGAGAGGAGTGAACTGAGTCATTTGTTTCCATGAGATGCTGAGCCAGGAAGAGGATAATCATATTATGAAGATCTGCACTATGCATTTAGCAGCATTCTGTTTTTGTTCCACAAGTAAGAAGTGCATGGAAGAACATCACCACTTATGTTTTCTCTCATTCTGATGTATAGAATAAACAAGCCAGAGAGAAGAGACCACACAGTTGCCACCTAAACTGAAAGTAGAATCCCAGGGCACTGATGTCCCATCTGTCAGAGCTGATTTGGATCAGTGCCTCAACACAGTGGAACTTTCCAGCACAAGGCACGGTAAGGCAGGAGAAGTCTCGGCATGGTGAAGAGTTCCGGCGTGGATAGAGTTCCCGCCGAGGAAATACAGATTTGCATAATACGATTGGCCAATGTTAAATGATTCCCACATGGCGGCTGGCAATTGGCTCACTAGCCATATAAAAGGTTAGGGGCGTTTCCACCCTAGTTGGAGAACTCCGCGATTCCCCCTGGAGTGGAACTCCGGCAGCTTGATCACCTGCCAACGACTCCCCGTCGACGAAGCCTTGCGATGTATCCTCCATGTTGCATGCCCGAGTTAGACCTGAGCTACCCGGTCTACAAGAGCTCCTCGATTAGCGACTAGAGATTAGAATTGTTGCAACTACGATTGCCTGCGCTGTATACGACTCTACAGTGTAAGTAAAGCCACCTCTGTTTTTTCCAATTGATACGTGTCTCGTCTGTGCCTAACTCTGCTCCGGTGATAGAGAGTACCCATCTGCCCGTCACGGGATCGCAGCTGCAACCCCAGCTAGCGTTCCCGAGGATTCCCGGTCCTCGATCCCCCCTTGGCCCCCACACCATCCAGCGAAGTCAACCTCAGGACTGTCTTGCTAGGTCAACAGAACCACTGCCAAGGACCCAAATTTAGCAAAACGCTTATAATCATATTTTGAGGGTAAGCATAACGTACTGAATGTGATGTTATCTTGGTGTATCAAAAAAATCTAGTTGTAGTAAAATTGTCTATCATTTTGACTTTCAATGAAAAGATAAAAAGAATCGAGCATAAAAAAAAAAAACCCCTTCACTGTATACCTTTGCAGCAAAAGAAGGGCCCACATGAAACTGCATCTGTATGTACCCAAAAGCTAAATCTTTAGCTGTTATTTGCCCTTTATATGCATTTTTATAGCAATTGCCAATAGTAAAAAAGCAATTTTTAGAACAGTTAAAAAAACACCTGAAAAAGGCTACTGTAAAATATTTGTTTTTCCTCAAAACAAATTATTATTTTAAAAAACTATTTTAAACACTGGGGAAAGATACAGATGGAGGGAAAAATAAATGCTCTCCTAATGAATAACTGTGGCAGTGCACTAATTGTGCCTGCCACTTTAAGAACATCACAGGCTGTGGAGCAGCTGGCAGGTGGGTTCAGGCCCAATTAGGCAGTCACCTGACTGCAAGGGGGCACCTGACTGGAGGAGGGCTGGGTAGGCAGAGTATAAGCCCAGACTCTGGGAGCAGGTCCAGCAGTTATGTCTGGGGAGCTGGAGGAATAACAGTGCGTAGCCTAAGGACTGCACCTCCTGTAACATCTGGAGGTTAGGGGAAGAACTATGAGGATGGAGGTTCTTCTTGGTCCTGGGTAAGACCTGAAACTGCACCCTGCTGGGGATGGTTGGTGTGGTGGGGATTACCTGTGGTGGGGCAGCCCCCAGGAAATGCCACACCTGTGCCTCCCCAGTGAAAGGCGAGTGTGGGGTGCCGGGAAGCCTCATCCTCCACTGCCTCGTGGGTCACCCTGTAGAGGGGAAGGGCTTGGCGCCAAAATCCACTGGGAGAGATCTGAGGCCTCAGAGGTAAAAGGCCCAGAGAGGGACCAAGGTCCACTGGGAGGGACCCAAAGCCTACAAAGCATGAAGTGCGGCTCAGTGAGAGGTCGAAGTGTGGCCCAGTGAGAGGGGCCTGAGGCCTGAGTGGGCCAGAGGCCGAAAACAGCCCAGTAAGAGGCTGGGGAAGTGGCATGTGGAATTGGATACTATCTGCAAGGCATGGGACATGGTGTAGGGATGGCTCAGAGCCATGTAACTGGCCCAGTACATCACAGCCGCAAATTAGGGCAACCTCCCACATTTAGAGATCCATTTACATCAAAGCTTTATAGAAAAGTGCAAGGGCAGACTGCCCTAAAACAGGGGGATGGCAACTCTCTCTTCAAGTGCCCAGGAACTCCTCCCCGCCCTTCCCCCCCCTTACAATGACATTTTGTTGTTTACCACTGAAAAGATGCAATGTGGGATAGAGGTTGAGGCCAAATATTTACTAAAACAATAGGGAAGTAGATCAAGATAGCATGCAAAGGTGTTTCTTTAATGTTATCTTCCACAAGGTCAACGTGGCCATAAAATATTTTAGTAATTGAACTTGTGTTTCAGTGTCCCAACCTGCTATCAGTTACATTCATTTGAGTCTATGATGGGATGAAATAAATTACAGGATCTCAAAGTTTTTGGCTTTTTAAAAAAATCTAGTCCGATCTAAAATAGAAAAAACCTTAAGCTTTCCCTGCTAAGCAGGAGATACTTACTCCTTCTTCCTACCCTCTGCCCACCGCAGAGTAGTAAACATTCATTACGTGTAAACAGACCAGATGAAGTTGCAGTAAAGTCAACTTTGTACTTAGCTCCTACTATATTTTATTAGTCTTGATGTCCAGCACTGATTAACAAATAATTCCAAAAATATTTACTTACCAGTATCTAGTCCTTAAATAAAATCATTGCTACAATAATAGACTTTCTTTTCTTTTCTCTTACTTTGTCCAACATTCTGATATTAATGTCCTTTTCACACCTGAACATTGGTTATTCTCTATCATCAGCTTCCTTCAATGGTAATATATGAGACTATATTTCCACAGTAGCTAATGGGAGACATTCCTACAAATCAATGTGCTGCAGTGATACAGAAATAAAAGCTTATTTCACTGTAATGATGCTTCCAGACTTCCCTCAAGTCAGGTGGTTACTTGCAGTTAATGATCTGTGACATACCACACAAGAAGTCCTAAAAAGACTTATTATCCACTGCATGTGCAACAATATTTGCTTTATGGATGGCTAAATGAATGAAGACATTCAATGTAACTGTAAAACTAAAAATCAAAAGAAAACTTACAAGTAACATGTTTTCTTTGAGTAAAAGAGCTGTGAACATTTTCCATTAATACTTAACCTTTTGCTGGAGCAGTGCAACCACATATAATGCTTGAATCCATAAAGACCAAGAGCGGTTCGGGGTTAATGCTGATTAACTGCCCCCAATCAAAATCCTGCAACTCTTTCGAAAATGCAAGTCCCATCCCCTTGATGGCATCAAAATATATTTGTCATACAGTAAAGAGGTGAAGGGGGTACAAAGATTAAATATGTATGTTCCATGCCTTTGCAAAAAACTGTTCATGTTTTATTAACCAAATAAAACTTTTGTATCTAGTTTATTTTTTAAAAGTTATGCAGATCTATTTTAAATTGCATTAACCTATATTAACTCACTAATATAAAAGAATTACAAAGTAACTTTAAGTAAGCTACACTCAGACAGTACAATATCTCCCATCACTGTCAGACTGTGCAGACATTCACACGTTTTCTGTTTATAATTTTATTTCATTTACTAGACTCAGCTTTTGTCCACCATATGTCCACTGTAGATTAACTATTCCCTTAGGTACAATTAAGGGCTTTCCATTTGTTGTAAGAAGACCTAAGTATGAAGGACGCAGCCAGAAAAAACATTTCTACCTAAACCAAAAACAGAAGCACATTCAGCCTGAACTATGGTTTATGCAGCATCTCTTTTCATTAGACGTATGTCTACACTGCTAAATAAACTACAGACAAATCCTTGGAAATAGCACAAGATCTCTCAGCGTTTCATTTGTCTATTATTATAAAAACAGGATGCCCATGCTGTTTTATCCTTTGTATTTAAATGATTTATTACTATTTGTCATTTTTAAAAGGTATCTTCACAGATGCTTGCAAAAATATAAACACAACTGTTACTGAAAGCTAGTATTTACAGGCATTTCTGTAATGCTCACCACAGTGGTTTCTGAGTGTCCAGATACAGTAACAATTTTGTTATTTTTTTGGACATAGCTACTAATTTCTATCCTCTGTTGCAGGCATGACATATGTGCATAAATTAAACAGCACACACGATCAAAATTTTAAGGGGGGGGGGGAGGGAAATCAAGTTATATCCATTAACACAGTATTGATTTATCAATGGGACTTAAATAAGTCTACTCTTTTAAACTGTTCTTTAAACTTTATACTCTCTCTCAAATTCTGAATGAAAAGGAAACTTAGGTGTAATCAGGTACAGTGCAGGTCCTAGTCAGCCAAAAAGTAGGCAGGCTATAGACTACCCCCTCTGCCCCTACTGAGCACAGGAAGTGGCTCTGGGCTTGACAGGCGCTGCCCATAAAAATAATAATCAGTTACAGCAGTTTCTTGCTACCGTACTTAGAGGAAGTTTCCTCATGCTGCCCTATTACTTGGTACTATTGCTACTATGAGCCTCCATAGGCACAGGCCACTGCCAAAACTCATGGTTTCTGCAATCAAACTCCAGGGCAACTAGTGATTTGGAGAGACCACAAGAAAACTTAAATTTTTGTTTAACCTACTGGATGATCTCCACTCTGGCTCCTCACTTCACATATGAATTCAAGAAGGATTCTGGATAGGAACTATATGTAAAAAAAGAGGGCAAGATATAGAGGCACTTATCCAAACAGATAAATGTGTAAAGACTAGGTCCAACACTTGGTCATCCTTCCTGTCCATGTCTAGACTCTTTGAGATGTATTGTAGGGAGAGAATCTTCCTGAATGTATGTTCCCACTTCACAGCCCACAGAGCACATCAGAATTGCAAAACGCACTGTCCTCAACTTTCCAATAATTTGCCATTTGCTTAGCTCCCTTCTGTAGGAACATGCTTGCAGTTAAGTAAAAAACTCTATGATCTGAAATTTAATTTCAATTTGCCCATGTCCCTAATGCAATGCAGAATGCAAATATTTTATTACCTCACATACAAGGTTATTTCCACTTGTCATTTATCTCTTTCATTGACTTAAGTATTGTTTTAGTGATGGGACCAAACTCATCACTGGAAAAACAAAAATAATTTACAGGCTACGTGCAATTTCCTATCCTAGGTAGGAGGTTGGAATAAGTATTTTATGTACATATTAAAAAACAATGTTCTAGATAGACACAAAAAAGATGGCAGACTGATTCCATCACAGTGCAGACTAGTATTTTAAGGGGGTTCAGATTTTTTGCAACTAGGAGTCACATGATTGAACTGTATGAATAGGCACACCAAGACTAAAACGGGAAGCATGAGTTTAGAAAGTTTTGTGAACTGCTCCACATAGCAACTCCCTTTTTGTTTCCTGGTGGAAGAGCTAAGGAAAGTAGGCCTCATGAGCATTACTGAGAACCCCCAACTCATGTGAAGTTTAACTGGGGGAAAAGGGAAACTGAGGTAGTATCAGGGTCTGAAGCAAATTGGACAAGACCTCCTCCTGGCAAGATTCACATGAGTGCAAAGTAAAGCCAAACATTCACATGTGGGCTGGGAAATGTTTGTGCAGTCAGATAAGATAGGTAAAAAGATTGTGTTTTACATGAATGCAAGTTGAAGGGCACACTAAAATGTAACCTTTAATCTTCACAATATAACAGCACATCACTTCCTGCACAGAGATAGTACTCCTAGATCAATCAATCACAGCTAAGGCGAACATATAGTCAACATTCTTAATTAGTGTTGATGCTCTCTCCTTTATGCCCCCCATCTGTCATGAAGACTGTTTAAAAATCTGAGTTATTAGTCTTTATTGGGGAGAGGATCTGGTTAATATCTCCAAGAGCAGAAATCATTCATCCAATGTACATTGGTGCCTGATAATTCCTACACCCAATATAAGTTAGAGATAACCACTGCCCTGGGACCATCTAGGCAGCTATAAATCAAAAGAGTGTAGGCTCCCATGCAACCTGGGTTAATTTTTGTTTAAAATATATCCACTAAGAATACTGGCTTGACATTGGGATTCTGCTTCTAGATCAGATGCAGAAGAAAAATATTTAAGAACTAATCAAAAGTTAAAAAATACATCAGTAGTCAAATAAAACTTAATACAATCTCCGATACACACTCACAAGATGACCCATTGTGAATTTGCTTACTAAGCTGATGCACAGTTTAACAAGTCAAAGATCCCAACAGCAAAAAACGTAGGTTACTGGCTTTAAAACTGTATCTTAATTTATAGTAATTCTTAATAGGATACTTTTGTAAAAGTCTAAAATGAGACTTTTACCACTTTTGTTTCTTAAACTTTTTCTAAAAAATAGGGCTTACATCATTGTCGGGTGCAAATTACGTATTATGTGGCAAAATATAAGGGAGCAAAGCTCTGCTGTTCCAAGTGTTAAAGTCAACTGAAATACCAAGCAAGTTATATACTTTTACTATTACTTCACATCCTTTAGTAAAGCTGTTTAGATTTCATAGCTGACAGTGACAAATGTAAAGATTCAATATTTCATTTTCATTTATTAATAAATCTGTGAAGAATGTGAAATTCTAACTATAAAGACAAATTCCAAGTCAAATTTTAATTAGTTGCTCACTGAAAATGCACAGGTATAGGCAACAGAGCTGCTGATGTTTGAACTAGGTTTGGCAAGCTTGGTCAATTGACCAGTCAAGTATTGTCAATTGACTGCATATTTTTTAAATGGTCAAATATTATAGCAATTTTACAAAAAATCTACTTTTTGCAGTTTTCTTGACAAAAATATTTTTTAAATTGTTTTCGATTCATTTAATGAAAAAAAATGTTCTTTTTCTGTGTATTATTTGGACCTACTGGCTTTTCCTTTTTCCATAATTTTTAACTAATGTTTTACTGGTCCATTGACTGAACTTTATCTGACCGGTCAAATACCCAACCCTAATTTGAGCAAATGGATTTAAAAATGTGAATACAAGCGGCCAACTTGGGTGGGATTTTAGCTACAGTCAGTCTTTACTTGGACTTTCAGTCCGAGTCCAGTCCAAAGGAGTGAGACAGGACCACTGTGGAAGGATGTAGGGGACATAAACTAGGAAGAAAGACAGAAAAAACAAAAGCAGGAACCCTAGGGCATTCATAAACGTGCTCTGGGAGTGGGGGGGGGAAGGGCACTTTAATTAAAGTGGCTTTGAGAACCACTCTAATTAAAGTGCCCAGAGTATCACGTTTCAGCATCACCACTCTAAAAAACGGTGACAGGGGTGTTTTCACTAAAGCATGTAGCACCCCTGCCGCCATTTTTTAGCATGGGGATGCCGATACAGGTGATACTGAAGTCTGCTGGAACGCAGTAATTACCATGCTCCAGCAGACACAATTAATCGATTCTGTTCTGACATGCTGTAATTACTGTGCATCAGAGCAGCCTTCCTGCACGTGTATAGGTGCCCTAAGAGAGAAGGGCACTTATGCTCAAGAAAGGAGAGGGATGGGTCTCAAATTATTCTGTTTTTTTTCCCCCTTCTGCTCCCAATGGTCTAATCTGCAGGGAAGGCTCCTTGTTTCAGCAGTCCTGAGGAGATATCAATAGCTCAGAAGAGGAGAGGAGAAAACCCTCAAGAACTTAGGAGATCCCCAACTCCTCAGAAAGTCAACTGGAATTAACAAACAGCACCCTCAAGGTAAGGTAGAGAAGAGAAAGACTCCTGAATTTTAAAGTTTCCTTATTACATGCTCCTTCTGGATGTAGCAATCCTATATTAGTTAGGCAAACATTGTAGCCAGTCATTGCTTAAACCAAAGATTGAAAGCAGTTGTTAATCATTCTTTAAAGATTAGCCATGCAAAATGTGCATAAACAAGGTAAAAAAAGCCCAAAAAACCCCAGCCCCACCAAAAAAAAAAAAAGATTCTAAATGCAAATTTTTACTGGATTTTGATCCTTGCAGTAGGAAATTGAAATATTTCAGATTATTAAAGGAAGTTCAAGGAGAAACAAATTTGTTAACAACCTGCACAAAGGAGATGCACAAGACTGTGAAAGGTGCTGAGCTTTAGTGATGCCAATTGCATAACTAGGAATGTAGCCCATTTTAGATTTGATGACAACTCTGACTAGGGTGCCACTCAATTCACAGGTAACATTTTTACATTCCAGCCTAGAGGCAAAAATCTGTCCATACTCATCACATTTCAATCAACAAGTTCTCAACATCTCCCTAAATTCTTTGACAACCATACTACTGATGTAAACAAACAAATGAACAAGTTACCTAATCTGTTTTTGACAACCTGACTTGTGAAGTAATATGGGGCCATATTCAGGGTGCAAGTGGGGCCTACAGGAGAAAGGACAGGAAGTGCGGCAAGACACCAGCCTGGCTAAACAGTGAACTCTTCAATGAGATGAAACTCAGAAAAAAACGAATCTTGCAGAAAATGGAGAAGCTTGGCCATGTTAGTAGGGAGGGTATAAGAGTACTGTACGGACAAAAGGAGGAAATCAAGAAATCCAGACACAAACTAAGTTGCAATTAACAAGAGACATAAAATGCAACAACAGAAACCCTCCTGACATACTCATAGGATGCTCAGAGGAAAACGAACTCAAGTGCAAGTCCCAACTCAGAGAAGGATGAAGTGTGCAACACCTTTTTTTCACTTCAGTCTTTACACATAAGGTAAACTATGAAATGCCAAGCACAGCTGGCAGCTAGAACAGGGGAGGAGATGAGCAGCAAGAAATAGTAGAAGAACAAGTTGGGGATTACTAAAATGAGTGTTTTTATCTCCACAAGGCTGGAGGGGATGCATCCTAGAATATTGAAGGAACTGGCAGAGGTAGTTTCCAGGGCCTTTGGCTATCATCACTGGTAATTAGTGGAGGTCAGATAAGGTCTTGGATGACTAGAAAAAAAAAAAGGGGGGGGGGGGGAAGAGGGAAATAGTACCCATCTTTGAGAAAGGAAAGGAGGAGGGATCCAGAGTATTACAGGTACAGTATCAGTACCTGGAAAGATCATGAAGTAGGTCAACAAGGAATCTTTGTCTAAATACCTAGAGAGGCACAAAGTGATCAAGAACCACCACCAGACATTTATCAAAAACAAGTCATGTCTGACTAACCTGAGCTCCAGGACAAAGTGATAGCCTCTGTGGGTGTGGGGAGAGCAGTTGATGATGCAATATACCTTCATTTAAAACAAGACTTTTGACACGATTTCCCATGACATTTTCATTAGTAGGATAAAGAAATACAGCCTAGGGTCGCATGCAGACGTTCCAGGGACCTGATCCAGAACCTGATCCCCGAACATATGTACATTTAGGCACTTAGACTGATTTAAAGTAGAGCTGGTCGACCTACGTGTAATGCCTGCACATGCCTTATATCACTTTGGGGGCTGATCTACTTGGCAGGCATATCACAAATTAGCCCCACACACTTGCCAACTGCCAGTCCCATCCCCTTTCCCTGCCAGATTGGCTGCTCTACTTTGTTCTCCACCCTGTGCTCCTACCCAATCTTCTATTCTGCATTCTTCTCCTTACCTGATGTGTTGCTCTTTTCTGCCCCTTGCCCTATCTGTTGTTATAGCCTATCCACTCCCCAGTCTGCCGCAGGCTGCCTCTGTGTGACACATGCCACTTTTGGCATGCATACCATAGGCTGGCTACCTCTGGTCTAGATGAAAGTACTGCAAAAGTAATATATAATTGGCTCTCATAATTCTCAGTTAATGGCATGTCTAATTGGGAGGAGGTATTGCAAAGGATTTCCAAGGGGTCTGTCCTACATCCAGTACTGTTTCAAATCTTCATTAATTATCTGGAGGATGGGATTGAATACAGACCTAGCAAATTTTCAGGTGATGTCAAATGGGTGGAATTGCAAACATTCTAGAGCAGGAATGCTCAGCCACCAGCACATGGGTCAGACTCAGCCTGCAGCACCACATCATCCAGCCCACAGGGCTCCCCAGGGACCTGGAAATTTGGGGGCAAGAGAATGCTAGCACCACTGCCCTCTGCAGAATTTCCAGATAACATACACAGCATGGTGAACAGAGTAACATGTGCCACATGCATTTTGCAGCACCTCAAAAGGCTTTGAGGCACCACAAACTGCTTGTGGAGATGTGGGCCCAGAGGTCATCTAGTCCAACCCCCTGTATGAAGCAGGATCATCCCTATTCAAACCCTACCCAGGACGGCTTAGACAGGGATGATCCTGGCCTGATCAGAGGGACTGGTGGGGGGAGCAATGTCATCAGGGTGGTAATTGAAAATATCTTTTTACATGCAGAAGTTAATCGTCAATACAGTAAACTGTGGTTGTGTACAACTCCTTGTAATTACACTTACATTTCATTATATGCTTATTATTTGTGCTGCCCAGACTGCTAGAGCTTAGGTGGGAAACCTAATGCCTACAGCTAGGACACTGGCAAAAGCTGATTGTTGGTCTACAGGGACCAGGGAACAGCACCAGTCCTTGCAGGGCAGGAAGCAGCAACAAGAGTTTCCCCCCACAGGACAACGAGGAACATCCCTGGCTCTTCTGGGGTAAAGGGGACGGCTCTACTCACTGCCTCCTCCCTGCCACTGCAGGACACCCAGGAACAGCCTCAATTGGGTGGCAAGAGTGAGGGGCTCACTGAAAGAAGCAGCAGTAGCTAATGGGAAGGGGGAGGGGGGGAAGGAGTCTGTGCCCCCCAATTAACTGCTGCCACTTGCACAGAGCTCCCCAACCCAGGCCACCTGCAAGAGCTTGCAGGCTATCCTATTCATGTTGCTACATGCAACCAGAAAGACTATGGGGACCAGGAAGCAAGAGGAACGGGGATGCCACACTGTCGCCACAGGGTGCCTGGGCAGGGAAACTGGCACTTCCTAGTCCCAGGCTGCTGTGATACCCTTTTAAAAGTGTCCCAGGCATGTGAGTGTGTGGGCCAAGCCCCGATCCCGCCGCCAAACGCGAGTCGGGAGGGGCGATCCGCGGCCCGCCTTTGCGCATGCGGGCTGTGGCCAGCAGCCCGGGCACGCGGGGTCGGAGAAAACCGGTGGCGAGCTAGAATCAGTCACAAATGCGTAGTGGTTGATTGAAAAGATTGTTTACTTACACCCAAAGATGGTAGAGTGGTGTAGGCTGGACAGGTTTCCAGGCACAGCTCCGCTTAAATCCTCGCTAGAGGACTATGACAAATTTGGTTGCTCCCACGGAGTTGTTCAAGCTCCGCAGGTTCGGTTTGGTTCCCTGGTCCCCTGGAGTTGTTTAGGCTCCGTGGGTTCGAAAATTGGGTTCACAGGAAAGGGATACATCTTGGATTGCGCTCGGCGACAGGGAGAGACTAGAGGCGGTTCGTTCTTTTGTTTCCCCTCCGGAGTAGTTAAAGCTCCGTGGGTCCGATTGTTAAGCCTCTATTGCCTGCTTAAGAAAAGCGTTGGGTCCGTGAGGATCCGCAGCGCTTAGAGATCTTCACACAGCGTGAAGTCTCCTCCTCCTGGTGTTCGTGGAGTCCTCCAACTTGGGCGGAAACCACTCAAGCCTTTTGTACAGCTAGCAAGCCAATAGCTAGCCGCCACGTGTGCCTACATTTGGAACTGGCCAATAATGTGGCACGAATCTGAATACAAATGGCGGGAACTCCTTTGCAACGTGCATCACTAGTATGCAGAGAAATGCACCCTGCAAAGAAGCTGTAATTTGGTGGGAAATCCCCCGTTGCACCAGAGTTCTCTCCTTCAGCAGAGAACTCTATTGTGCAAAGAAAGCTACAATCGGCGGGAAAATAATTTAGCAGTGCTGAAGCGCGCACAAACAAAAAATCACAACTTTGGGTTGCGACAGTGAGCACACCAGGACAAGGGAGCCTATTCCCAATCCCAGGCTTCCTGCATGCCAACAACTCTAAAGGATGCCCCAGCAGCCAGGGATCAGGGCTGCATGCCAGACACACTTGGGTAGCAAGGGCTGTCCAGGTGAAAGAGGGGGTGGGGGTAGTTTAGCACCATGGCTGCCCTATCCCCATTGCCACAGAGTGCCCTGCAGGATAATGAAAGCCATCTGAGCAGGAACCTGAAAAGCCAGACGCCTCCTCATATTTCCTTTCCATTTCCACTTTAGAAAGTTTCCAGTTCACACAAACTAAAATACATTTAAATTCCCAAATTAGACATGTCAGGACAATAGAAATGTTCTGGCTTGAGCAGGTTTCCAGCTCCTACAAGTTCCATCTTAGACAAGCTTCACTGTATTCCCAACTGGTCCTGCAAGGAAGCCCAGATTTCTTTCATATTATAAGACTTTGTTGATAAAAGCTAAAGCATCAAATGCATAATTAAACGGAGGACAACGCGCACTTGCACTGTTGCAAATGCTCTAGTACAATGCAAACCACATTAAGACTCTTCAACCAAATGACAGAATACTGGATTCTGTTTCAAGACAAGTCACAAAAGAAAATTAAACCCAACATTACAATAATTTCACCATAACAAGCCAGGAATCAAGTTGCTGCAAGGAGTAGAATTCCCATTTTAAAATCGGAGCTGAAAAGTTCTTCAAGAAGAGGAGGAAAGTTTTCATCTTTGTTCTTAAAGAATAAATGCATTGAGAATACAAAGTTTAAAAAACAATATCCTAGCTGAAAACACAAGTTAGAATTCACATTCAGGACATTCAAGAAAATCAGAGCACAGAGGATAAAAACAGAACAACATCCTTCAGTTCTGATAGGCTAACAGAGAACCTTTTCCAGGTTTCATAAATATTGTATCAAGTTTTCTTTGTGTACCAGTCTACAGCACAAATGGTGAAAGAGGAAGATCTTTTTTCACATTAAAATCAAACTGTTAAATGCAAGTTCTCTCATTATATAGCATACTATAGCAAAATGAACTTAATACACTGAATTCTGGAATTTATTCTTCTTGGTTTACAGAATTTTATTCTGCAAGACTCCAACTAGTTACATTTTGAGAGGAAAATTCTTTGTTCAGGTATTTACAGAATTTTTTTTACCATGATAGAGGAGTGCTGTTTAATTCTAATTGACTATTCTGAAACATATTATTGAGCCCATAAAATTTGCCATTTTTGCTTAAAATATATTGTGCTCATCCTCCTTTTTTATTTTAAAAGTAACAGAAAAATGTTTCTGACTGAAAAACATTCAAAACCTGTCAGTTTACAACAGTGAGCATATTTATATGAAGGAGAAGAACACAATCTGTTTAAAGAAAACTACTGACAGCTCCAAGAAAACTAGATCTAGAACTTAAGAGAAATATTGGTCTTCCACTCATCTGACTACTATGAAAGGAGAAAGAGAGGAACATAAACATTGTTTGAGTAACCTCCAAAGGTTGATGAAAAGCAGATGAAAAACAGCTGAGTAGTTAACATGGTAGTATGGACATGGCAACCAAACACAGAAAATATATACTGCATGAAAGATGCATGCAACATAGTAGACAGACACACCCATAATGGTGGTTTACAAGCTCCCCCCGCCCCAACTAAGAGCAAAACAACTTCTAAAGCAAAATGCGCTGACAAATGAAATCATAAAAGGAGAGAAGGAAGAAAGGTGCATGGGGGACATGAAAAAAAAAATCTGCTCTAACTAGAAACAGTTTAGCTAGATCAGACTCCCTCCCCATCATCATGTAGTCAACAGACTGGATTTTGCACAAAAATGCAGGTTTTGTTGGGCTGGCATAATTTAAGCCTTCATCAGGGCCATCCCGAGGTGGGGAGGGGGATGGTGAATCAGGGCAACTGTCCCAGGCCCCATGCTTTGGGAGGCCCCGCAGAGCCAGACAAAGCAGCGGCTCTTTGTCCAGCAGCTTGCTATCCCCCACCCGCCTTGCCGATGCTGGGAGCCCGGGGCCCACGGAATCAGAGTGGGGACGGGGCCTTGCATGAGCCAATTTCCCCCAGGCCCTGCACCCTACTCGAGTCACCGCTGGTCTTCATACTTGAAAATTTGGTCCTTAAGGAATAAAAAGCTTTAAAATGAAAGATGCAATTAAAAAAGACATATTTTCTTTATAATTAGGGCTGAGTAAATAAAGGATTTTTTCAGCTCAGCATATAAATAGGTTATCATATAATTTTCTTTAGTCCTCCATTATGCTGTTTTTCTACATTGTAATAAAAGTGATGTTGTGAGCCATAGACTGAGCAATCATATCAGTTTAGAGTTTGGAAACCTACCTCCATGAAAGACCCTCTCAAACAGGATTTACAGTTATTACAAATAGAGATTTGCTTGAGAATTTACAGTCGTATGTAACAAGATCCCAAAACACAAGTAGCTGTCACAGAGAAAGTAGTGTGAAAAGTAACCGAGACAAATGCAGTGAAAAATAAGTGCAATTACAAGGAGTTATACACAACCACAATTCACTCTATTACTTGAAGATAACTTTTGCATATAAAAAGATATTTTCAACTACCAGAGTTCAAAACATGGTGTAAGTATATTCTTGTACACACAAACCGAAACATTTATATGCAATTTCAAGGTGGAGGTAAAAATGTCGAGTTTTAAAGAAATCAACTGTTTCAAGATTTTTCCCCACAATTAAAATATTAACTAAATCAAAAATATTCTCTCACTTCAATTCCATACAAGTGCATTAAACTAATATTCAGAAATATTGATTCAATTTGTAAAGGAACCAAGGAGCATGTGTGAAACGTGGCAAACAGAAATTGAAGACAAAGACGATTAAAATATTTAATTGGTGGCACTTTTTAAACCTACATCACAATTTCTGAAATAGTTAGCTAAAGTTAGGCTTCCAAATTCATAGCGATTCACCTACACAGTTACTCGATTTCAAAAGCACCAAAAAGGACTGGGTATTCAGCATTTTTATGGATTTTTTTAGCAGTGAGAATAATTAACCATTGTTACAACTTACCTAGGGAAATGGTGGATTCTCCATTATTTGCTGTTAAATCAATTTATCAGAATATCCTCCTAATAGATATGCTACGACAAACTGGAGCTTGAGACAGAAGTTATTAGATGTGGTTCTTTGGCCTGTTTTATACAGGAAGTCAAACTGCAAGTATCACAGTTGGCCATTTTAGACCTAAATATGTGGATCTATATTTTCCAAACAGGACAACATGCTGAGGAGCTGAGACTCGTCAGCTACTGAAGAGAGAGGCTGAACCATTCTAAGTGGAGCACATTCATCTGGAAACACTTGGTAGTTGTTAGTGGTATTAACCTGCAATATGCAAGAATCAAAACCATGCTGCTTCTATGAGCAATGATTCTGTTATCTGTTTGTGACAAAATAGAAGCATATGTTGAGCAAACCACACTCAGGGCAGAAGACAAATGTTGCACGTACGTAACTGAGAAAAAAAACTGGCCCAAATTTGGTCCCATGTTCATAGGAAATGAAAAACTCTCAACTGAAATAACAAAATCAAGATTTGATTTTTTCTAATCTATGATGGCGTCTTTCCAGCAAATTTCTAGGTAAAATATCAGTGAAAAAAAATTCATTATTTGTATTTCAGTAGAATACAGAATATTACCTTATGTACTCAATTCCAAGCCAAGGTCTCCCCACCCTTCATCATAGGGAAAACAAAGTCTTGTCTTAGAAGCAAATATCAGTCCACTCCAGCTGGGAGCTGTGGCAAGTGCTGTGCAGAGAGCTCAGGTGGGGCACAGACAGCATCAGTAGCATGCAGATTTGTGCTTTCAGCTCTGCTCCCTACCTAGATCCCCTCCCTTGCTCACTGGCACGGAAAGAGGAACCTGGACACTGCTTCTGTGGTCTCCAGCCAGCCAGGCTTCTCTGTACAGCAGATACTCAAAGCTGTCAGCTGGATCAGTCAGTCTCTAGTAGATACACCAGAAGGTAGGGTTAGGATTCACGGACATTGACACATTGGAGGATTGGACCAAAATAAAACTCATGGGGTTCAATAAGGACAAGTGCAAAGTCCTGCACTTAGGATGCAACAATCCCATGCACCGATACAGGCTGGGGACTGCCTAGTTAATCAGCAGCTCTGCCGAAAAGGACCTGGGGGTTACACTGGATAATAAACTGAATATGAGCCAACAGTGTGCTCTTGTTGCTAAAAAGGTTAACAGCACACTGGACTGCATTAGTAGGAGCGTTGCCAGCAGATTGAGGGAAGTGATCTGCACTGGTGAGGCCACACCTGGAGTACTGTGTCCAGTTTTAGGCCCCCTGCTATGGAAAGGATATAGACAAATTGGAGACAGTGGAGGGCAATGAAAATGGAGGGCAATGACATGCCTGTGGAGGGCAATGAAAATAGTTAGGGGGCTGGGGAGACATGACTTATGAGGAGAGGCTGAAGGAACTGGACTTATTTAGTCTGGAGAAGAGAAGAGAAGACTGAGGGGGATTTAATAGCAGTTTTCAACAAAGAGGATGAAGTTAGATTGTTCTCAGTAGTGGCAAACAACAGAACAAGAAGCAATGGTCTCCAGCTGCAGCAGGGGAAGTATAGGTTAGATGAGGAAAACTTTTTCATAAGGAGTGTAGTAAAGTACTGGAACAGGCTACCCAGAGAGGTTATGCAATCTCTGTCCTTGGAGGATTTTAAGACCTAGTTAGACAAAGCCTTGGCTGGGATGATCTAGTTGGAGGTAGTCCTGCTTTGAGCAGGGAGTTGGACTAGATGACCCCCTGAGGTCCCTTCCAACCCTTATTTTCTATGATTCTTAGCTGCAGCAGACAGGAGAGCTCTGGCCATTCCTGCCCTAGACTGCAAGAAATAACTATGCAGGGAAAAGGCTCTGAAGGCAAAGATTTTTCCTTCCCCCTGAGCAGGCTCAGCAGTAGGGGAGACAGGGCAGGGAAGGAGGAACTTGTGCCTGGAAAACCAGGCTCCCAGCATAGCTCCTCCCTGCAGCATGGCATAGGAGCACCTTTAGGGCTTGACCTGTGCCTAGATCAGTGAGGAAAGCAGCAGAAGGGGGAGGTAAGTGGTCAAGGAGTAGTCACTAGGGGGCAAAGGATGAGAGAGAGAATGCCTGCTTTCCAACTTATTTTCCCCCTGCCTGTCCCCTTGTCTCTACCTTCCTCTGTTTTCCTGCAGCAATTGAGGGGAACAAGTTTAAGATTACCTCCCCCAATAATTAAATTCTAGGCATGGAAGGGCTTAGTCTATTAAAGGGCTGAGTCTGTCTGTCTGTCCCTAACACTCTTGGAGCACTCTGGTTACTGAAACAACCAATCAGAATGCTCCAAGAGCATTCTGGACAGGAGGAGGCAGCAGCAGCATGCCGCCATGACAGCAGCAACGGAGGGAACGGAGCAGCAGGGATGAGGCCAGCCATGCTGGACTTACCCCAACCCAGCCCTGCTCCCTGGAGATGGCAGCGGTGCAGGGAGCTGGCCAAGGGGGGCAGAGGGGCAAGCTTCCCCCGCCTTGCTCTTGGGAGGCAGCAGCAACACAGGGTGGTGGGTGGTGGCACTGCATCCCCACCCGCCCCCTCCCCCTGTCATTCCTGATGGGCACCTGGCTAGTAGATTTATAAATTTTCCATGTCTAAAATCTAATTCTTGGTGGGGAGTCATCTTGAATTCAAGGTCATCTTGGATCTAAGTAAATACGGTACTGGCTAGTGGTGCTACAGAATCTGTGTTACGCATTCAGAAGTGCTACTTATATGTGCACAAGAGCTCCGAAAGTCAGTGTTTATTGGGGTGGGGGGGCATGGGGAGGAAGAAAGGGAGGGATGGAGTGGTAGGATCCTTTCAGGATTTCCGTTAAAAAAAAGGTTGTATTGTGGGAACAAAATATTACCTTTCTGAATTATTCTTCCCCCCCACCCCAAGCTGGGTCTTGACATTTTTCAAATCATTTGAGAAGTGCACAAAAATTATTTTGACCTTTTGGGTTGTTAAAACAAATATGTTACCATTACTAAAAGGTGGCAGAACTCCCCCCTCCCTCCCCACCCTCATTTGTTTTTAGACTCTTGGAATAACTTTTAACTTTGAATCCAATTGGAACAGTGTAAGAGTGAGATTGGGTCTTGTTTTTCTAGCCAGGGTATTTCTGGAAGGCTCAGAAAAGGGGAAGCGAGAACTAAGATTGATCTAGTGATTTGTTCTAGTGAGGGAAGAACATGGATGCAGTTTCTTAAGGTTCTTTGATGATAACAACTGAACAAACTATCAGGTCATGTTCTGATAATCAGGAAAAGAGTTAAGGATAAATACAAACAGCAGATTCATGGGAAAAGGGCAACTTAGTCAAAATTACAGGTGGCACATAAGATATCTAACAGAAATCTTACCAACTGAATTCTTTAGACTTAATATCATGTTTTTAAAACACAGTTATTTTATTAAATTTATTCCCAGCCAACAGAGAAAGCATTGTCACTACTGCTGCCATGCAGAACCAAATTAAATTTAATATACAAAACATTTAATTAGAGCATAACAACATAATAGGCCTTATATTATTTCACTCTATTATTTCAAAGCACTTCAGTGTATTTATTATTTTAGCATTAACAACTTACTTTTATTGCCTACCAAGGCCACAAGTGGCTGTGTTTCTGATTCTTCATTCACTTTCTTTACCACATTATACCAGTCTTCTAAATTTTCAAAGCTCTGATAATTGGTAATATCATATACCAAGAGGATACCCTAATAAGAAAGAGATATATTGGAAATGTTGCATTAACTGAAAAAATATTCACTAATGTTATTTACATTTAATTAACATTAAATTTATTTTGGATATTCATCAAAAGCTGAGATATTATCTATAATTAAATTTCATATGTAATCATCACATTACAGTAATAATATAGTACATTGAACTCCACTAAAAAAATATATGTATATATGAAACAAATACTGCAGTTTTGAAAAAATATACAACTCGGCTATTAGCTGCATTATAATTAAATACACAACAGTAAATTAGCAAAAAGAAAACTGTATATTGGTTATATTACAATGTCACTGTCTAATAGCTACATTTTTTTAAAAATATCCTCTCAAAAAAAAAAAATACAGCTTTTCAAGTTAGTCCTGCAAGAGCTAAGATGTAGAAAGATTGCTGTGCATCTTTCTAATTAATTTCTAGTTTCATAGTTTTTCCCCCAAAGTCTGCCTGGTTCTTTTACGCTCCCCTGGGGTAAAAAGCCAGCTCCACTCTTTTACTGTTGCAGAAGACTAGCAAGTAAGTACTGTCAACTTAACTTAAGAAGGACAAACTAAAGGACTGATCCAGAACCTGTGCAGCCTACCGAACTCTCTCCATTTACAGTGGGTTTTAGATTAGGCTGCCAGCAAGAAATACTTAGGATAGATACTAATAAGAAATCTACTGATGTCCCCAATATCCCTACAGATTTTTACTTGCTCTCTTCGTTTCATCTCCTCTACAGATTTCACAGTTATTAATATAGAAATAGCTGGAGAACAAGTATCCCATATCCCCAACTCACACCCACAATCCGCTTCTACAATTCCTGTTCCTATCCTAGTGTCCACCTCTGAAAAAAAATAGTCAAAGAAGCATGTACCAACATTCCCCCCCCGCTACAAATCCATCCCATCAACTTCCTTAAAAAACCAGCACCTCCTTCACATGACCTCCTTCCCTGGAAATACACTTTTCTCCTTTACCACACTTACTGCATCCGATACCTTGCACTGACTTCCACCAATCCACTTGCAAGTCTTCGATCATTTGCCCCTTAACACATTCCCGACCTCCTCATACATATTCCACCCATCCTTTCAGGTAATTTTATATGGGAAAATATGAGATAAACTGTAGGTACATAGTGATTTACTTTTGCATTTCTGAATATCAGGAATTGGAATGAGAGGATTTAAAGGGGCTGTAAATGGAACAAGATTTATTCTTACACAAGCTTGCGGACACATGAGTCCCCGCAGCACCTCCAAGCCGGCCTGGCTAGCCTGCTGCTGGGCCAGCCGCTGCCCATGAGCGCTGGGCCAGGCTGCTCCTACTAACAGGGCTCAGCTTCCCTATCACTGAGCTGCAGCCACTGAGAAGGACCCTGCCACCACAGCCTGGCCTGGCCCCGCCATGCAACTGCTTAGGCCAGGGCCAAGTGGGGCCGGCCTGAGCTGTAGGGGTGGGGCCATCCCCAGTGTCTGCAACTCTGTGACAGCCGCTCTCCGTGCCCAGGATGGTAAGGGGGGGGGGGGGGAAATGCTCCACCCTGGCTGCGGTCCCCTGGTGGGGGTAGGTGGGGGAGGGAAGTTAATCCCCTCCATGCCCCCTAAGCCTTTATGGGGCCATGCTGGGATGGCTGAAGTCCTTGGCAGTGGGACAGGCAAGGAAGGGTGGAAATAAACCCCTTCCTAGGCATCCTGACAAAGGCTGCTGCCACTCCCCCATGCCCAGTCGGATTAAGGTGAAGGGGCAGGGAAAGGGTTAATTCCTCCTCCTCCCCTTCTGCCCCCAGGAACTGCAGCTGGGGTCTGCAAGCCCTGGCCAGCCACAGCCTCCACCACTTGCCTGAAGACAAGCAGACCTCAAGCTGTAGTGGTGGGGAGGGGAAGGAGGAAAGACTTTACCCCCTCCCTGCCCTCTTTGCCTTAACAGGGCCACGCTGGGATGTGTCTGGCCATGTCCCCGCCCCTGCTCAAGCTAGAGAGGAGAGGTGGGGCCAGCCCTGCTCTCTGAGGTGGAGGGGAGGCGGAGCCCCCAGGACCAACCACGACAAGGCAGTGAGTACCCTGTCTCCAGCTTGGGCTTAGAACACCACTGAACCTTTCCTTTTCAGTTATAATTCCATCAAGACATGGCAGATGAGTTAGGAGGGCCCATCCCAGGGAGCGTAGAGATATTCACAGAGCTTACCGAGGTCGTGACGGTGGTGCACTGGCCAGGAATTTCTTCAACACAGGATCAGCGATCCCAACCTGGGGAAGGCCGCCATGCAGCACCCTTTACCCAGGCCATTCAGGCAATAGGACAAGTGCTTGAGATGCTGCAGAGACAAGGGGCACATCAACAGGAACGGATGCAACCTAACACGTCCCTGTTTAAGATGCCCTGGATGACCAAGGATGACGCCCCAGCAGCTTATATAGAGGCATTCAAGTGAACAGTCATACAAATCAGGCTTCATCACTCACAATGGGCTCACCAGCTGGGGGCCCTAGTCATTGACAAGACCCAGGAAGCATATTGAGCCCTGTTGAGGGAGGAAACCCATAATTATGACAGTGAAAGCCACCATCCTGTACAGGCTAGAAATATCGCCTGAGCGCTACAAGCAAGCCTTTAGGGCATGAAAAGCGAAAGAGGTTAAGAGGCCCCAAAGCTTCATGCAATATTTGAGGGATGCCCTGAATAAATGGCTTCTGGCAAACAGATTCGATGAGGAGGGGAGTGATAGACCAAGTCCTACTGGAAGAGTTCCTGTGGGATTTGGAGGATGAGATGCAGACATGGGTAAGACAGCACCAACCACGGAACTGCGAGGAGGCACTCCGCCTAGTGGAAGCATTCTCAGTCTCAGAGAACGAACGCAGCCATGGTCAGGGTTTACAGGCCCCAGTCATCAACCCCATACAGGAAGAGGAGAAGATGGGCCCTCAGAAAGGGATGGTGAGAGGCACAGTATGCTACCACTGTGGCAAGGTCAGTCACGTCTCCAAGGAGTGTGGATTGGGCCTGAATAAACTGAGCCACGTGACAACACCTGCCCCCCCGCCGAGGGACAGGCTCAGGGACATAGAGCACAGAGACCCCATGGACTGCAGCTATGGGTCTGCGTCACAGGAGGGTGGATGGGAATGCCTTGTGGTGACAGCATGGATTGGGGACCGAGCGGTCTGAGCAAGCTTGAACACTAGGCGTTTGCAATCCCTACTCCGTGCTGACTTGGCACCAAAGGCTGGAGTGAAGACAGCCAGCCCCCTCACTATAACATGTATCCTGGGGGATGCTACTTGCCTTTCAGCTTGCCCTGGAACGTCATCGCCCTGAAGGTTGGACTGGCCCTGTCACTGGCCTGCAAAGTGATCATAGGCTGGGAGTAGGACCCCATATATATAGTTTTGGAGCAGGTGAGAATGACAGAGGAAGAGAGGAAACACCTGAGGAAAGGCGAAGGTTGGGCCGGAGAGATGAACACCCGACAGGGAAGAGATGAGGGGGCATGCAAACTGGGAACAGGTGGCTGGTGCGCCTCAGTTCTGGCAGGCCCAGCAAGAGGATCCTGAGCTACACTGATCAGTGGATGAGGACCCCAGAGAAGGGCTATCAGCAGGAATAGCCCAGTATGAGGTAAAGCGGGGGTCTTCTCTATCGGGTATAGAGAGGACAAGGGCTCGGGGCCGAGAAGTATCAGCTAGTGGTACCGAGCCCATTCCAGTGACAGATCTGGCTGTTGGTGCACAACACCCCGTTGGGAGGCAACCTGGGGCGAAGTAAGACGAAAGCACGGCTTGCCCACGACTTCTTCTGGCCACACCTACAGGATGATGTAGGGCAGCGGGGTACAGCATGCCCTGAATGCTAAAGAGCTCAAGAGCGGAGGCCACCTCAGGCCCCTCTACAGCCAATGCCGGTAGTTGAGACTCCCTTCTCATGGGTGGCACTGGATATCGTAGTGCCCCTAACCAAAGTCTCATGCAGGATACCAATACAAACTGGTCCTGGTGGACTATGCCACATGATTCCCAGAAGAGGTGCCACTCAGATCCATTACAGCCCAGCTAGGTAGCAGAAGACTTGCTAAAATGGATTGCCTGGGTAGACATACCTCACGAAATCCTCATCAACCAGGGAACCAATTTTATGTCGGGAATGATGAAGGCCCTATGTAATATCTTAGGCATTACTCATTTGAAGACATCCATCTACCACCCACAGTCCAATGGACTGGTGGAGAAACTAAATGAAACAATCAAGAGGATGCTCCAGAGGTGCGCACAGGAGGACCCACATAAGCGGGACATGGTACTAACGCCACTGTTGTTTGCACTACGTGATGCGCCACAAGAATCAACTCAATTCTCACTGTTTCAGCTCATGTACAGGCACAACCCAAGAGGGTTGCTGCATATGATCGGGGAAAAATGGGAGAGACCGGTGGGACCCAGGGTCACAGCCAAAAGTTACTGAAAGGAATTACAGAAATGACTACAGAGAGCACAAGAGATTGCTACCCAAAATCTACCAGTCACAAGAGTGGCAGAAGGCCCAGTATGATCATGGGGCAAAGCAGTGAGTATTCCAACCAGGAGATATGGTATTAGTCATGCTTCCTACTAGGGTTGTGAGAGGCTTCAGACAGAGCTTCGGATCCAGAGAAGCTTCGGACGCTTTGGGGTCTGAAACAGCACGTCCAGGTCGAAGCGCTGGCCTTGTTAGGCTTCCCGAAGCGGTTCGGAGCTTCCAAAGCAGTTAGGAGCCGTTTTGGTGATCCGGCCATAGGGTATAGGTTATAATGGTGAAAAAAATAAAACATCTATAAACTTCGTTGTTTTTTGTCTGATTTGGATGAAATTTTTAGGGGTGGTAGACTCTGCAGAGAGCACGAAGCCTGTCAAGTTTCAAGAAGATCAGTGCATGGGTTTGGGGGGGAACTGCTCATCAAGCTGTGGACAAGCAAAGCTCGTGCCATGGGTGACACTATGTGTGTTAAGGCGCAGTGGGGTGACAGCTTCAGGGATGGTGGCCCCTGCTGTAACCAAGACGCCTGTCAGCTGTTGAGGAAATCGGTGGGGGGGGGGGGGGGGGGGGGGGGGGGGGGTTCTGAGGCCCTGTACCCCTAGCTGATGACAGACAAAACTTGTGCCATGGGTACTTGTGGGACTGACTCTCTGTCTTGGAGCATGGGAGACACTACTGCAGGCCTGGCTGCTAAGCTACTGTGTTAACCATTTACCAAATCATTTCATAGACATTAGGGCTGGAAGGGACCTCAGAAGATCATCGAGTCCAGCCCCCTGCCCAAAGGGCAGGAAGTCAGCTGGGGTCATAGGATCCCAGCAAGATGAGCATCCAGTTTGCTCTTGAAGGTGTTCAACGTAGGCGCTTGAACCACCTCCGGTGGCAGGCTGTTCCAGACCTTGGGGGCTCGGACAGTAAAGAAATTCTTCCTTATGTCCAGCCTGAAATGGTCTTGTAGTAGTTTATGACCATTCGACCTAGTCATCATCCCTTGGGGCGCTCTGGTGAACAAACGTTCCCCCAGATACTGGTGGTCACCCCTGATAAACTTATAGGTGGCCATCAGATCACCCCTGAGCCTGCACTTTTCCAGGCTAAAGAGCCCCAGGGCTCTCAGCCTGTCATCGTAGGGTCTGCTTCCCTGACCTCTGATCATGCGCGTGGCTCTTCTCTGGACTCTCAAGCTTCTCCACATCCTTTTTGAATTGTGGAGCCCAAAACTGGACGCAGTACTCCAGCTGCGGCCTCACTAAGGCCATATCATGATTCACTCAGGGACCAGCTCAATACACAGGACCTAGCTAATGTAGCCAGTTAATTGCCATCAATTAGCACCTACAAAACGAGGCTAAGGAGAGGAAAGAATCAATACAATCAACTGTCCCAAGACGAAGACATGCAGTCCCACAAGCAACCATGGCACGAGTTTTGTCCGTCAGCAGCTAGGGATGCAGGGCCCCAGAACCCCCCTGCACCTATCTCCTCAACAGCTAGCAGGCGTCGTGGCCTCAGCAGGGGCCACCATCCCTGCAGCTGTCACCCTGCTGCACCTTAACACACACACTGTCACCCATGGCACAAGATTTGCTTGTCCACAGCTTGAGGTGCAGTTCCCCCCAAACCCCTGCACTGACCAGGCTAGAGGAATGGAACAGGAGATTAGGATCCCACCCGGGGCGCTAGTCCAAGAAAGGTGGTGACCCATACCCCAACAGCTACACGAAGAAGTCGGTCAAGAAACAGACGAGATGTGAAAGCAAGGTATCATCTGCCCGTCACAAAGTCCCTGACGCAGCCCCACAGTACCCGTCACCAAATCCGATGGGACGCCCCAATTGCTCATCAGCTATCAAAAGCTAAATGAGTTGGCAACGTTCGACACGTTCCCTATGCTTCATGTTGCTCACCTCCTGGAGAAGATAGGGGAAGTGAGGTTCATATCCACCACAGACCCAGCCAAAGGTTACTGGCAAATTCCAGTGAAAATACTGGATTGTGCCAAGACCTCCTTTGGAATACCCTGGGGCTTATTCAAATTCCTACAGATGCCATTCGGGCTTAACGGGGCTGCAGTCACTTTTCAAAGGTTGATGGACTCACTACTAGCACCACATGTGGCTTATCCGGCCACTTATATTGACACTATAAGTCATTTTTACAACAGACTGGCCTCAACCCCTCCAGGCCCTGAAAACCATCCTAGGAGAGCCAAGAGCAGCTGGGATGACAGCTAACCCCAAGAAGTGCAAACTCACCAGTCATGAGACTAAATACTTGGGATTCTGTGCAGGGCAAGGAAGAATCAGAACCCTGAAAGACAAAGTTGAAGCAATACATCACTTCCAAGAACCGCAGAACTGACGGCAATTATGGGAGATTCATCAGCTATTATAGGAGACTATTATTCATACCGCACTTCGGAGCTAGCAGCAACCCTGACATGCCCTGCGAGGAAAATGTGCAAAGGCACCACAATAGACTCCTGAAATGTCTGAAAGCTTTGAGAAACTAAAGGAGGCAATGTGTAGGAAAGTAGTGGTACATACCCCTGATTTCGCAGCATCTTTTATCTTCCAGACCAATGCATCCAACAGCGCACTGGGAGCAGTGCTGCTGCAACAGCAGGAAGGAAAAGAGCATCCCATGGTGTTCACTAGCTGTAAGCAGCTGAGAGCAAGTATGCAACCATAAAGAAAGAGTGCTTGGCAATTTGTTGGGCGATAAGAGTATTTTACATACCATCTACAGGGCTGGAAATTTTTAGTAGTGATGGACCATGCCCCATTAAAATGGTTAATGAGGTCTCACACAGACAAAACATGGATAACCCACTGGGCGTTAGCCCTACAACCATTTAAATTCACGATAGTGCATCACCCTGGCAAAAAGCAAAAACAACCAACCTCGTGCCTGACTTTCTTTCTAGATATATTAAATCGAGATGACTCCATCGAGGAAGCAAGGCGAATGCACCAGGAACAACACCAGTTGGCAACGGACGATTAGCAAGATGTCATGAAGTCACAAAGCAGGTTAAAGAGGGAGGTCTGTGGTGGTGTGAGCCGTTCCCAAGGACAAGCCCCGACGCTCTAGGGGATAGACCCAGGGACCCCAGCACTGCAGAAAACTTACCAGAGAAGCAGACCGCTCCAGCAGGTGGGTTGTGTGACCTAGCTCTGCACCAACTTTTTAAGCAGTTCTCAATAAAGTTCAGTGGCGGCTGGCTGATGACGTTAGCTGCAGCTGCCACTGTGGGGGATTTAAAAACGCCAGCAGATGCCGACAGAGGCGAGAAGCTGAGCTTGCTGGGCTGCAACCCAGCCAAGCAATAATTACAAACTCTGCCCTGCGGTGAGCTGGCAAAGGCAGTGTTGGGGAGCCAGGCAAGGCTTGTCAACCCCAAGCTCCACAAAAGCGAGCTTGGGGTCAGTCATGAACCCTAGGGCACTGGCAGGGTCTGGCCCACCCTGAGCTTGTGGAGGGCACCATAAGCATAAACCCTATGCTGGAATTAAGAAGAATTGAGGACCTGCAGTGAGGGGCAGGCTGCAACCATGAGCCTGCACTGTGAGCAGAGACCAAAGAAGCTGGGTCCCTCAGCTACAGAAGGGAAGCCGGGACCACAGGAAGGCACAGCGGCACAACAACTCCGACGGTTGTCAAGTGGATGGAGTGTAGGGGAGGCGGAGCCCCAGGACCAACCACGACAAGGCAGCGAGTACCCCATCTCTGGGTTCAGGCTTAGAACACCACTGAACCCCTAGGGAATGACCTGCTGGGTGGCACAGAGGTGGAAAGGGATCTTGGAGTCCTAGTGGACTCCAAGATGAACATGAGCCGGCAGTGTGACGAAGCCATCAGAAAAGCCAATGGCACTTTATCGTGCATCAGCAGATGCATGACGAATAGGTCCAGGGAGGTGATACTTCCCCTCTATAGGGCGTTGGTCAGACCGCAGTTGGAGTACTGCGTGCAATTCTGGGCGCCACACTTCAAGAAGGATGCGGATAACCTGGAGAGGGTACAGAGAAGGGCAACTCGTATGGTCAAGGGCCTGCAGACCAAGCCCTACGAGGAGAGACTAGAGAAACTGGACCTTTTCAGCCTCCACAAGAGAAGGTTGAGAGGCGACCTTGTGGCTGCCTATAAGTTCATCACGGGGGCACAGAAGGGAATTGTTGAGGATTTATTCACCAAGGCGCCCCCGGGGGTTACAAGAAACAATGGCCACAAGCTAGCAGAGAGCAGATTTAGACTAGACATTAGGAAGAACTTCTTCACAGTTCGAGTGGCCAAGGTCTGGAACGGGCTCCCAAGGGAGGTGGTGCTCTCCCCTACCCTGGGGGTCTTCAAGAGGAGGTTAGACGAGTATCTAGCTGGGGTCATCTAGACCCAGCACTCTTTCCTGCTTATGCAGGGGGTCGGACTTGATGAGCTATTGAGGTCCCTTCCGACCCTAACATCTATGAATCTATGAATTTTCAGTTATAGTTCCATCAAGATGTAGCAGGTAAGTTGGGGGGCCTGGCCTAGCGAGGAGAGGTACTCCCAGTGCCTACCAAGGTTGTGACATAAGTGTATTATAGAAATGATTTGTTGGTCTCTAGACAAGGTCTGGTTTCCAGCACTCTTATTCTATTAACAAGCCAACTGAAGTAGCATGTACCAGCTCTAAAGGATGCTTAGAGTGCAGATCCTAAGAGTGTAGGATGGGATATGAATTGACAAGATCATCTAGTCAAATCCCCTGCTGAAAAAAGAATCATCCCCGACTAAACCTTCCCAGCCAAGTGTCTGTCCAACCTGGTGGTGAAAAGTGCTCTCTGGATGGAGATTTCACAGTTTCATAAATTTCACAGACATTACGGCTGGAAGGGACCTCGGAAGATCATCAAGTCCTGCCCCCCGCCCGAAGGGCAGGAAGTCAGCTGGGGTCATAGGATCCCAGCAAGATAAGCATCCAATTTACTCTTGAAGGTGTTCAATGTAGGTGCTTGAACCACCTCCAATGGCAGGCTATTCCAGACCTGGGGGACTCGGACAGTAAAGAAACTCTTCCTTATGTCCAGCCTGAAACGGTCTCGCAGCGGTTTATAACCATTCAACCTCATCATCCCTTGGGGCGCTCTGGTGAACAAACATTCCCCCAGATACTGGTGGCCACCCCTGATAAACTTATAGGTGGCCATCAGATCACCCAAGCCTGAGCTTTTCCAGGCTAAAGAGCCCCATAGCTCTCAGCCTGTCGTTGTAAGGTCTGTTTTCCTGACCTCTGATCATGCATGTGGCTCTTCTCTGGACTCCCTCAAGCTTCTCCACATCCTTTTTGAATTGTGGGGCCCAAAACTGAACACGGTACTCCAGGTGCGGCCTCACCAAGGCCGAGTACAAGGGGAGAATGACATCCCGGGATTTGCTTGAGAAGCATCTATGGATGGAAGCCAGTGTTTTGGTCGCTTTACTAGCCGCAGCATCGCATTGAAGGCTCATGTTCATCTTGTGGTCAGTGATGACCCCCAAGTCTCTTTCTTCCATAGTGCTAGCCAGTGTAGCACTGCCAAGCCTATAAGGATGTTGCAGGTTTTCCCTCTCAAGGTAGAGAACCTTGTATTTTTTCATGTTAAACAACATCAGGTTCTCATCCGCCCATTTGCTAAGCCTGTCCGGTCAGCCTGGATCGCCCTCCTGTCTTCAGGTGTGGATGCTTTGCCCCAAGTGTCATCGGTGAACTTGGCCAGTCTGCTTCTGACTCCAATGTCCACATCATTAATGAAGATGTTGAACAATATGGGTCCAAGGACAGAGCCTTGGGGGACCCCACTGGTCACAGGGCACCATGACAATTGAGTTCTGTCAATTACCACCCTCTGGGTCCGACCACGGAGCCAATTTCCCAGCCAGTGGATCGTGGTGGACCCAAGGCCACAATTGGCCAGTTTCACCAAGAGGTGATCATGGGATACCAGATCGAAGGCTTTTTTGAAGTCAAGATATATGACATCAATCTCTTCTCCCTTGTCCAGGTGATAGGTCACCTGGCCATAA
Organism: Alligator mississippiensis; assembly: GCF_030867095.1. Taxonomy (NCBI): domain Eukaryota; kingdom Metazoa; phylum Chordata; order Crocodylia; family Alligatoridae; genus Alligator; species Alligator mississippiensis. The sequence goes on from NC_081825.1 coordinate 31,220,853, forward strand.
AAGGAAATAAGATTGGTCAAGCAAGACCTACCCACAACAAACCCGTGCTGGCTATCCCTCAGGATGCTGACGTTGGCCAGTCCATTAAGGATGGCCTCTTTAATAAACTTTTCTAAAACCTTCCCCAGGATAGAAGTAAGGCTGATGGGCCTATAGCTTGCCAGATCCACTTTCCTCCCTTTCTTGAAGATAGGCACCACATTGGCCTTCTTCCAGTCTTCGGGCACTATACCAGAGCAAAGACTGGAATTTATCTAGATAGCTTGGTTCCAATTCTTGACCACCCTCAGACAAAGTTTGTCCTAATTAACAAGCTGGATTTCCACTGCTGCAGCTTGAGGCCACTGTTCCTAGTCCTGTTCCTGTCCCCAACAGCCATGGAGAAAAGCCCATCTCCCTCTTCTCTGTAGTTGCCTTTCAGGTATTTGAAGATTGTTACCAAATCTCCCCTTAGCCTTCTCTTCTCCAAGCTAAATAACCCTCATTTTTTCAAGCTTTCCTCATAAGTCTTGCCTCCTAGATCCCAAGGCATTTTTTGTTGTCTGTGCTGGACTGCTTCCAAATCATCCACATCCTTCTTGAAGTGTGGGCCCAAAAATGGACATAGTGTTCCAGGTAAGGGCTAACCAGTGCTGAACAGAGCAAAAGAATTACATCCCTTGATTTGCAAATCACTATTAATATAATCCAAGGTGCAGGGGATGTAGACAGAGACAGCAATTTCAGCTGAAAACCAAAAGTGGGTCTGAAATATAGTTACATTATAAATATCCGAACTGTAATTATAGAAGATTTTGCGACAATAGTAAATGACAATTGTGTAATGTAAATGTACTCATTTAATAACGTCAAACTTTAACAGGTGTATTAAAACAATTTAAGTTTCATACTTATTGTTTTTATTCTCAATGCTTATCCTGTTTTGACTGTCCAATGACTGACCTGACTACAAAGGAGTTGATTTAAAATTTTAAAATGTTGTGTGTTCATGAAATACTACACACCACTCTTCTAGTTGCAGAATAAACATAACTAAGTAATCAGAAGTTTCTCTTCAATATTTTATATATGAAAGGTAGGTTACTGCTTACAAAAGCTCCTACATCTCTCTGAAACAACTATTGCAGAACAGTGACTCTCAACCAGGGTGCCTTGAGATTCTTTCAAGGGTTTCACCAGGTCCAAGATAATGTTAGCACTACTAGGTGTGCAAGTATGAATCACAAGATAAACCCAGAGATTTCAAACAAATTCACAGTGTCACAAACATTCTGACCCTCTGTGGTCTTTCTGTGTTCTATTCAACAGAAGAATTACCCTCTTATTTTTCTATAGTTTTTGCTTTCACTTTTGACTAAGAACTGATATTTTCTGAGGGGTGCTAAGTCTAACAAAGTTGAGAACCACTGCTCTTAGGTGCCACCCTGCCCTATCGTCTGCTGAAACAGGCAGCGAGTTAGGCCATCTTTACCGAGAAGGCACTTTATTGTCCTTGTTTACTTAATCATTTGCCTCTCAGATAGGATTAATAAGAGATTACCAATACCTAGCAATGATGGTCTCTGGGAATAAGACTGTTTACCTCATGAGTAAAAAGGAGCAGACAACCATCTACTGCCGGGGTAGGCAACCTCTGGCCTCTGGAGCAGCTGGGAGGGTTGGGGCAAGATGGGGCAGGAGTTCTCTTCCTGAACCACCTGTGTTTCCAACAGAGGAGGAGCTCTGCCCTGCACCAGACCACAGCTGAGCAATGGGATAAAGCGACAACAGCAGCCAGATCCTAATGCCCAGCCACCTCCCACCCAAACTAGATCATTCCAGCCTCCAATCCTGACCCCTGATCTAACGTAATAAGAAATGATGCAAATAATATATTTAGGTTGTTAATTTCTTATTATATCTTCCTACTGTTAATATAGGTGTATTAAGTTCTTTATACCAGCAGTCATAAGAATAATACATTAACACATTAAATACATTTGTAAAGTTAGATCATAAAGGATGTCTCCCATCTGCATGCTTAAACAATGTTTACTTAGCATCTTTCAAACAGAAAAATCCCAAAGCTCTAACCACTATTATCATTTCAGCCACCACTGAAATGCAGTCAACACACCATTCTAGACCAGCAACATTTAAAAAAAACAAAACAAAAACAATAGTTTCAGGAGGAAGCAAATTACAACTTTGCCAACTGAAACCACATGGGAAATGAGAATTCACACTGGAATTTGACTGGAACACCAGGGTTTCACTACCATTGTAAAACATGGGACAAGACAGCAGCAGCTGCCTCAGTCAAAAGATGGTACCTCCCACCATAGCATAACATGAAGCTCCACCCTGGAGAGTCAATACAGTTCTTACTCACAAGGAAGAGTGCTTCATACAGCATTTTTCTGTTCTGTTTCCGGACTTCGTATGGGTTTCCTGCCTCAAAGGTATGAGCAGAATCAACTGCCTGATAATATAATCAGACTAAATTGTGGCCTAAAATTATGCAAGTGGAAAGCAGTTTGAAATTATTTCTACAGCTCATACTGTATCAGTATCTACCATTTGCTCCAAAACTACAATGGCATTCCCTGTATTCACATGGAGTGCATTCAACTTTACACGAGACAGCACAACCACAGCAGACATTCACATGCAGCAAGTTGTAGGGTCAGAGTCTTCCATGGCTATGTTCCTTGGGAAGGCTTCCTGTTCTATACAATGCAACAAGTAAATTATCAGTTCTTAATAATCAGCAACACAGATGACAGACAGCACCATCTGCTTTAACACCCAAAACTACAGCTTTTTGCATACTCTCCAGAAACTTAGGGATAAATCTTAGTTGCATTAAAATAAAGTAACACTTACATAGCTGTTTTGACATTTATTCACAGTTTGGATTCTATAAGTCTGGCAGAACAGGACTGTTCTGTGTGCATACATTCTAGAAGTAAAACAATAGAGGAGGAGGAAGAGAAGGAGGATGTCGAACCCATTTTTTAACCTAACATTTAGAGCATTTATCCAAGAAGCAGAAGACTTGTGCTCTAGGGTCCCCTCAGAGAACCAAACTTGCTTTTCAGAAAAATGCTCTAAAATCACTAGATCAAGGGCTAGACACTGGCTAAAGCACTCTCTAGCCCTCCTCTTGAAGTTGGTCCATGGCACTTTGAATTTAAGTCACTGGATTAAATTGGACCAATACCATTAGGATACTTTCAACCTCACTGTGACCAGAGCCTCAAGCTAGGACTTAGGACCCCATCTTTTCCAGAGCACTGTCCAATCTTTGCTCTGACTTGCTCCTCTCCTTCTTTCCTAACATGTCTTCCCTGCCTGGCTGTCCAGTGGCCAGGCTTCAAACAGGTGCTCTGGGTAATGCTGCCTATTCTGATATTTATGCAATGTGCAACCACATTTATTTCACACCTAAAAGAGCTGATTGTGTGTGTTTAAATAATATTAACTATTTCTATTAAATTCTGTCCAAATGGAGTAATACAGAACCCACTTTGTTTTTAAAGCATGTATTTAGAATTGGATCAAGTAGAATTGGAAAATGTACAGAGCGGCAACCAAAATGCCAAAGGAGCACACCTAGGTAAATCCCCACTATAGATCTGTCTGCCACTATTGGCATTTGACAAAGAGGGGAAAAAGTGCCATTATGTATGGATAGGCTGACCCTTCTCCGCAGGAATAATTAACAGAAACTTAGGTAGAACACTCAGGTGACAGCACCTACGCTGCCATTCCCAGAAGTGTTTAAAGCAGTTGGAAACATGGGCACGTGAACTACTGTGAGGTAAAACAAGCTTGTGAACTTACTCTGGCGTATGCAATGCACTGTAACTTCCCATATGCTTACTCTTACTCAATAGTTAGTGTGAGGTAGCATACCCCTTAATAGAAGTGCTGTAAACTGCCTCACATTTACAGTGAGAGAAGTGTGGACACAGGCACTTACTGAACTTACAGACAATTCATACCCCACTTCCTTGCAATAACTTGTTCCTATGGCTTAAGCCATAGGCCTACAAACAGGTTAGTTAACTCATGGCAAGTCAAGCTGTCAACACATGACCACCTCAGAAGTTTAGTTCCATTACAATAGTGGCAAATCTATGCCTGGACAACTTAGTGATAAATCTGTCACTCTTTCAAAACCGTATCTTTCAGTAGAGCCTCCTGATTTCCCATGCTTTCAAATGTACAGTGTGTTTATTTGTATACAGCAAACTACAATGGGATCCAGGCTCTTGGCCATGCACTTCACCTCTCCATTCGTGAGTCGCCCACAGCCTTAGAAGCCAAAACCCCATCAACCTTCTATTGGAATTGAGGGCATAACCTGATTACATGTTTCTGTAAATCCCACCAAGCTCCTATTTCTGTACTGAGGCACTTAGAAGTAGATTTACAAGTGTATTTAAGTAAATAGAATCCTGAAGTTTTGATTTCAAGAGAGTAAGTCTGGCAGTGATAATTCATTACAGGATTTTTGCTTCAGAATCCAAATTTAATATATGCAAATTACCATGACCAAATATTTGACATGCATGAAATAATTTCATTTCTAAAGAAAATACTTCCAGGTTTGAAGCCTTATGAAAATAAAAAATAAAAAACACATGGAATATGTTAACAAATTACTTAACACCAAAATAAGGCACAATTCCAATTAAAAGAGCAACAGGTCAGGTTACAGACTTTCTATTTGAATACTTAAAACAATTGACTTTTGGACATCATGGATTTCTACATTTCAATCCTTCATGGTAGTATGACTGTGCTTCTAAAAAGAGCAATAAATTTTGTGTCTAATATTAAAAGTTGACATTACAATTGCTATTGATAATAAGGCTCAACCTCCCAACAATTTCACATGGGTACTGTGAGATGGACAGCAGGTTCATACAAGCATTTGCTGTGCCTACCCATTCCCTTTCTTTAGATGTCATTATGCATTTAAAATGAATAGCTCTCTCCTCCAATCTCCCTGAGATGACCTATTTTAGCTCAACTTTTTTTCTGTTCAGCCATGCTTTCAAGCTCATGCAATCTAGAAGGAAAGATAATAAGACTTATTTTGGTGCTGTTTCATTCATCCTTCAGTGGAGACTCAAAATCCATACTAAAAAAAAAAAGTGGCCTGAACAACCCATGGGAGAAAACTAGTCATATACAAGTTGGAGTAATCTGTACAATAATTGAGAGGTGAGAGAACTGCCACTAGTTTATAAGAAAGCTGAAAAAAGAATAAGTGCTATAGTGGGTCAGATCAATGGTCCATCTAGACTGGTAATCCTACCTCAAAACAGTGGCAGAAGTGGATGCTTTAGAGGAAGAACATTGAATCAGATGCATTTAGAGTGATCTACCCACCATTACCCTCCCTGGCACCCACCATTATTGGTTTAGAGATGCCAAAAGAAGCATCTGTAATTGTTCTGTTCAACATCTATTAAGAGTTCTACCATCCATTAATTTGTTTAGTCCCTTTTTGAACCTGGCTGCACTATCTGCTTCTACCACCTCCTGTGGTAAAGAATCCCACAAGCTACTTGCATGTTGTGCAAAGTACTTTTTCTTTTTAGTTTTAAACCTATATCTCCTGCTAACTTCAGCAGGTGTCCTCTAGTTCTAGTATTCTGGGACTTAGTGAACAATAGTTCCGTGTTTACTTTGTCCAGACTACCCAGTTTTATAGGCCTCCATCATATCCCCCCACCCTCTACCCCTCTTCTTTCCAAACTTGAGTGCTAGACTTTTCAGTCTCTCCTATTATGGCAACTGCTTTATACCCCTGAACATTTTGGTTGCCCCTCTGTACATTTTCCAATTCTACTTGATCCAATTCTAAATACATGCTTTAAAAACACAGTGGGTTCTGTATCTCTCCATTTGGACAGAATTTAATAGAAATAGTTAATATTATTTAAACACACAATCAGCTTTTTCAGGAAATACACATCTCAATGTGAACTTTTTAAAATTATTGTGATGAAAAAATTCCTAAGGTTTTCCTGAAAACAATAAAATAAATTATCAGTCTTATTCCTTTCATTTGCTTACTTAATTCATTTGACAACACTTTGTGAATAGTCCTTGCTTCAAGGTAGCCAGCTTTCCTGTCGCTCCATAAATCTTTCACAAGGAGGAAAATAGTTTTCATTAAAAGAGAGAAACTGTTATAAGACCACAAAAACTACTGGAGTGACATGAAGGCAGGCTTGATGTCTAAAGACAGCTTAACTATTTTTTTTTATTTTTGAAAGTGATAAAATGTTAAAGTTGATGATAGTCTCAGCCTTTACCCTATCAGTCTGCACATCCTAGAGTCTCCTTTAATTGGAAGTATCCTCTGTCTAATAGACTGATGCAGGAATTCAGTTGTAACCCCAGCTCACAAGTTGTGAGAAGTAAAGAGGAACAAATCAAAGTAAAATCAGTTCACCTGTTTTTCTTTTTAATGTATATGGTAAAAGGTATTATTGTTCATGGTATTTATTGCAACTGCCAAAAATAAAAGAACATAGTAGACAATCAGATATCACTGTGCCAGAATAATGAGTGCACACAACATCTAAATAAAGTAAATACTGCAACAGTATTTTAAGTTGCTTAGCTAGCTTTTAGAACAAATTTTATTTTTTCACTATATAGCAGTTCTGCAAAAAATCAGCTACCCAGTCGCCTCCTTTTTCTACCCTCTTATAACCCCAGTGGCATGTATGAACTTAATGGTGTAGGATTGCTCTTAATTTCCTCCTTCTACTTTTTCCCCTCAGGGGGCATCTACTCTCAAAGCAAGCACTGTATCTACCATGTGAATATCCAAATAGCCTGTACTGTTTACTAAGATTGCTTTTTTCAAGCAAGCTACAATACATGGAAACATGCATCTGTTTTGGAGACTGGTTACGGTTCTACAAACTAGCACCTTTCCTTCCCCTCCACCTCAATTAATTTAAACAAATTTTACCATAGCAAAAATAAGACTTCACATGCATTACTAAAGAAAGACTTAAAAATAAGCAGATATCTAATTTTTTATGATCTATAGTTTCCTGAAAAAAAATATATAATTATGAGAACAAATTTTAGTAAACCTGACGATACCTTGGATTACAGTGACTATTTTTACTGTACCTGGGCTCCATAGATATATTTATCCAACATCTTGCCTCCTATTGTTTGCCCACCTATATCCCACAATTGAAGAGTAACATTCACATTTCCTGGGGGGAAAAATACAGAAATTAGTTAACTTATTTGGAGAACTTACATTTAAGTATATTCAAAATGTAGCAGAAGCTTGTATAAAACACCAGTATACAAGTAAACAGCTTTCACAAACAGCACCTTCTATACCAAAGAATATTTAGACACATCAAAATACCTAGAGGAATACATCAACTGGAAGAAAAAAAAAAAAAGGTTCCTACTCTGTTGTAAGTATTAGATCCAGTAAAACTAGATAGATATGAACATTTAAGTGTAAACAGACATTGAAAGAAAAAAAACCTAGAATTGTGCACAGGGCAATTTCCCTAACTGAAGTTTAAAAATATACTTCAGTGAAGCAATTTGAAAATAAGTTTTACAAAAGAAAATTTGACAAGAAAGCAGCTGCACTGTCCTTCATTTCCAGTAATATCAACCTAAACTATGCATTTTATACCTGGAAAAGTTATTAAACTTTCTTTAAAAAGATTTAGAAGCTGGAAAATGCATACAAATAACTATTTTGTCAGTGGTGTTCCTAATACTACCATACAGCTAATGGATTATAATGTATCGTTATATTATCATGGAATTATTAACAGAACCCTATTTTCAGAGTGAAAACCTTCCTCCTCCAAAAAATCTGAAGGACCCCAAAACTAACCACTTGGCCACAAACCTCACTTTACTTACAAATTCCCACTCTTTGAGAGTGTTTTCAGAGCCAGTTAATAGACCATCTTTTGGTTCATAATTCCAAACAATTTTAATGTGAATTTTTAACTCATAATCTATATTTTAGATTAAAAGTGTGGGTACTGGGGGAAGAGGGGAGAAGTTTCCTGTGCTATAAAAAGTTTGCTGCTGTCTATGTAAGCATGCCAAATTAGTATTCATGCAATTTTTAAAATACTTGTACCTTACATCCAAACTCAGTGGTCTGCTAAACCAGATGATTTAGCAGAACTACATTCTATAGGCAAATAATGACAATGAAACACCTACATCCTGATTTACGTCAACTATGTAACGCATTAAGAATTTTGACTGTCCTCTTTTGCTATCAGTTTAACACTTCCAGAGCTAAACTGAATACAAAGTAGCACCATATTCTAGCCCAGTTAAGATCAATGTAAATTTTCAATAACATCAATACACAGCTTAGGTTAATGGTATTTATAAAGTACAAAAATAATTTCTTGTGAATTATTGCACCTAGACAAAAACACTATAAAAAATTAAACTGATTATACCCTAAGTAACAAAATTCAAGTTTAATACATTTTAAAATAATCAAATCACTTGATATCAGAGGAAGGAAAACAGCACAATATTATGGATTATGAAAACAACAACACCTTAAATTTAAAACTATTGTTACTTTAAAAAATTTAAATTTTATATTACTGAACAATATCTTCCATTCATCCATCAATGAGCAGAAAATTTACAAGGAACTACCATTAGCATCGAGTCCTATAAAAAAGTGCATAGCCTGCTTGTGATGAAAATGAATTTTACTGGTTTGTCACTACAGATACTAAGTTACAAATGTATAAATAGATATGCATTGTGTTACAAAGCACGGCTGATCCATTTGTATGGCAACCTCATTTTATTTTGGTTACATGTTCAAATTTTTTAACCTGTTCTTAAAAAATAAAAAAGTCAGTAGCCAGAAATTTCACATACATTCTGCAAGATTCAATTTATGCAAGAGAATGTAGAAACTTTACCTTTTATTTATTGAATCTCTTTTTATGAAATCCCCTTCTAAAATTATATAAATGGAATTTTTTATGGAATCAGAGGAAACTGAACACTCAAAGTAAATTTAACTTTTCACTTGTAGAAAAAGCATATCTGTTCTGATAGTGCATTTACCAGCTTAGTGACTCTTTTAAAGCCTAGAACATAAATCTGCAGTACCTACAGACAGCACAGGACTAAGTCTTCCATAACTTATCTGGCACAGACAAACTGGTGAATCAGCACTGTAAAGCAACTATGCTGCTTCTTCAGTGGGTAACCAAACTAAACATACTCAAAAGCCCACCAGACAAGGCATGCTGCTGCATTCTACATCTGACTTGGTTGAATGATTTTTCCTGACAATTTTCCATTGAATTCACGCCAGATACAAGGAAAAAATATTTTAGAAATACTATAACTTTCAAAAACAAGTTTTTATATGAACAATTTTGTACTAAAACGTTTTTAAATTATTTCCAACTGTATTCCCTGCCCCCTAGGACAGAGTAAAATAATAGGTTCAATACTGGGATAACTGGGTCAAATTATCTGACCTCTGTATACAGGAGATCAAACGAGATGATTTGTCCCTTCTGGCCTTAAAATACATAACTGTGAAGTATTATTTTTCTTCTGTTGACTACAAAATAACCCCCAGGAAAATCCTTTTTTTTTTCCCCAAAAAAATAAAGCCCATGTGTTTCCTTCATCCAGGTGGCTCCTGACTTTAATTAAAACTATAGAAGTTACTGAAATTTATCCTGCTATCTATAAAAGGAGAAATTATTAGCCCTCTTCCATTTAATACATTTTTGCCAGATTTTATGTACTGTATAGCATCTAATCTTGGTCTTTTTTTTTTTTAAGGAACAGTGTAAAAAAACACTCAACTCTTTAAAATTGAATTATTAACTATGGTAACAACTTCTTAAATGCATGAAACTTAAATCTGCTATTAACTGACAAATGTAAAGGAAGTATATATTAATTCATGAATGACAGTATGGGGGGCGGAGGGGGGGGGGGGACCATGGGACATGACAACCTAAATACAAATGAAGGAAAACTATTGCTTTCAAAATGTAGTGCATTCTCTGAAAGCATCAACATCCGTATGCCAGTAAGCAGTAACGATTGAAGAATTTCCAAGAAACTGCGTATGGTTTACAAATAGTAAATAAGAAAACGTGTGTATACCTTACTTTGTAGAAAATAGCACAACGTAGGAAGCTACAATGTGTAAATGAGGCAACAGGAGTGCAGGAATCAAGGTCTGAAGTAAAGCCACTGAGAGAATTCAACAGTGACCTTGTAAAAGTATACTTGGTGAATTGGTTAACCTTACTTAAAGTGCTACAGTCAAGATGGAACTAAAAACCTAAGTCTGCCCACTTCTTGTAATAAAGACTTAAAAAACCTTTTCACAGTAGAACCCTGTTTACTGGACTATACCCACAACCTTCCTGAAAGTATTTTGACTATGGCTCTTAAGAAGCTCTATCAGCAGAACCTCTGACTAACAGATACACTATTTTAAGCAATAAAATTTGCACAGTGGTTGCATCCAGACTATACAGCATACTGGATCATGAAATATACTGAAATGGTTTAGTATTTGGGAAGTAATTACCCTGAAAAAAGCTGCACAAAGAGAATTTGTGACTATTTAAAACACAGAGTCATACTGTTCACAATTAAAACCAATGAAAAAAACTTGTTATTTGTATTAAATTACCATTTTGTTTCACTGCCGGATAAAAGATTCTACTTTTTATAGTGAAGTTACTGACAAAATTAAAGAGCCCAAGACTACTGATACTAGCATTCTATTTTTATTCAATAGTACCACGTTGTAATTTGTTTTTTAAATTAATCTTACCCCATATTATGAGGATAGCAAAATAGGTTTGTTTGGTTTTAAAACTGCATCATTTGAAATTTTGAAAAATCTACTTCCATTTAAATATAAAATAAATTAAATTTTGCAACAGCAAGAATTGATCAACCACCTGTTCTATTGCAGAATACAAGCTAGGGCATCTTTTTCTATTGACATGTCCCTCAAGTTTTGTCCAGTACAATAAAATTTATAAAATACAGACAATACTGTAAAATCAAAACTAGTTAAAAAAAAAAAACCCACAACTAAGAAACTAAAATAATTTATTGAAGTACTGCATTCCATAATATTACTCTTGCACTTTCAAACTTGCCTCCAAAAAATCTGCTTCTTTCCATTAAAAATGTATAAATCTGTATTTACGTATTCATCAATATACACAAATTAAAAAAGAAGTGAAGAAAAAGGTTCTGCATGAATCAGTATAATGTTTTCTATTGTACGTAGAAAGAAATGAAAAAAAATGGCAAGCAGTCATTATCCTGGATGTTCTAGATGTTGTTTATACTTAGGCTCCTACTTTATGACAAACTAGTTAAAGAACAAAACAGAATAAATGGGGGGGCAAGAGGTTGATAGTTCTCCAAGTTTCCACCCCACAAGAATATTTAGAATCCCAATAATGTACTAATAGCTTCTGTATGCTTAACAGCTGGAAAAAAACTTGCAAAAATACAAGTTCTCAGCATGCACGCTGCATGATTTGTGTACACATTCCATTTGCAAGTGCTGCAGCAATTCTTCTACATACTTGTATTTCTAGAAGAGCAGACAGGACAATAAAATATTTCTCATTCCATTTTATAGAGAATAAGTACACAGACTTAGAACTTAAACCAGGCACAGAAGAGTACAGTGGAATAATTAAACAAAGAACAAAATAATCTTTTTATACTCCTACATTCTATTTCACTTGGGTACAAAATAAACATGACTTTGGAAAATTATTGACAAAATAAAACTGTAATAAAATAATGTTCAGAACTACATACATTTTAGAGCTAAAATATATTTCATTTCAGGTTTGCTATTTGTACGTCACCAAAATAATAAGGATAGAACTTGCATCGACTTTATCAAACTTAACTGCAATCTTGGTACTTAAAAATGCTTTCCCCAGCTTTGGTTTATTAAGCTCACCAGGCTAAATTGTTTTTAATGGAATACTATCATGCTTACAGATTGAACCACCACAAATTAACGAAAGCCTCAGTTTAGACCCCCAATTGTTCAGAAGCAAACTTTAAGTAGCAACCATTCTTTTTTATTATTTCTTTGCATTTTCCATGCAGCATGCTGCAACTGGCATCTAAATAGTTTCTTTGCCGAAGTGAAACATCTTGAATGCTCAAACTGTATTTTTATGAGTGCCGAGGGACCCTAAATTTTAGTGGTCTATTAAATGCCAGCAATTTCATGCTGCCTTGCATAAAACAGCATTCACATATTAGAGCACAGCGATTCCATAGCTACATTATACTTCTCCCCCACAACACAAATACAAAGTTCAGTATACTTTATTTTTTTTTAATTATATATCTTTCAAAAAACTTACATTTTGTAGGTAGTTCATTTAAAGTTATATTTTATTTATTCTTTTGCATTATTACACTATCCACTCAAATAAAATGCTCAATTACGGTATCCACTTGAATAACATTCTGTATATGTCTATCAAAAGTAATTTTTAAAAGTATAGCTAACTGACCTTTTTGTAGAACTTAATCTGTTATTCATAAAAGACCTACAAATACACAACCCTTTGCCACTTGGTATCTACATATTAAGAAATATAATAAAAAAAACAAATCACAAATTATCTTTTCTGCATGAAAAGCAGCATATAAGCTTATTTTATGTACTGCATTTTCAAGACCTTATCTCTGCAAGTCTTAGTGTCGCCAGCACTTTCCATGTTAGGTTCTTTATTCTCTTACCTGGCAATGTTATTCTTTTTAAAAAGAAGTCCAATCCTACAGTTTGTTTATACTGTTTCCCAAAAGCTTCTTGGGCAAAACGCGTGGCTAAGGATGTCTGAAAACAGAACCAGATCAAATTAATTTGGTATATAAAAGTCAACAAGCCCAATGTAAAAGCAGAGTTATGAAATAAGAGTCAAGTAACTTTCTAATCAATGCCTGCTGATGGTGGTTACCGCTTGTCTGTATTAGCAAACAGACAAGCATTCTGGTCAGCTGAAAATACAGCAAAAGATATTATAGTAGCATGGTATGTATATAAAAAGAAGCCATAATGTTGCGTTTCCTTTACATTTTTTAAAATATTACAATATTGAAAATCCAGAATTTTACACTGTTTCTGCATGCTATTACTGCACAAAAATGAAGTGATGCAGTTCCTACCCATAGCTATACTTTTTAAAGCAAGTTCTGATTTGTAGAAGAACCAGCTCTTGTCAGAACACAGCAGTTATTAAGGGAACAGGCATTTGCCCCCTACCACAGACTTATTGGGGCTCTCTGTGGATTCAAGGATAGGACTTATCTGGCAAACATGTACCTGCATTAAAAAGCTAAGTTTTGTAAAACTGTGTATACATACATTTTCATATTCATGCCCTTAAACAGTACCCTGGGAATTGTTTTCCTAAATATTACATTTTACAAAACTACATTTACAGCAATGTGGTTTGCTACACAACTGTTTTCTAGCGCAACAGATACAATATTTATTAAAGTATTTGTGAAAAGAAGAGAAATAAAAAAATAGAAAGTGTATGTGTACACACAAACCACGATATAAAAAGGATACAAAGAGTATAGGACATCAACTGTATGCATACTTACAACTTTTGAAAAACTAATAGACGTCATTAAAATTCATGCCATGCCATGCTACACGCACGCGCGCACACCTCTGTATTGCAGATGAGTGCCAAGCATTTATTACATTTCTTGTTAACAAAACGTCTACAAATCTGACAATAAAGCAATGCCAGAAGTTTTTTACATTTCTATACCTATGTGTACAAAAAACGGTATCAGGTAACAGCTTCAAAAAGGCCTTCCACTACCAAGGACTAACAGTCAAAGTGAGCAGAAAAGGAATTTAACCAATCCTTCAGTTTATTAAGACTTTAAAAAAAAAAAAAAAAACAGCCCCCCTCCCCCGCAAAGTGCTGAAATTAAAAACCGGTATTAGAAAATACCAAGTAAATAAGACATGCCTGTAAACAATATACAATAGTCCTGTAAGGAAAAACATATAAGTTGCAATACCATTATGCAATACAATATGGAAAAAATAAGAGACACTAGAAGTTTGTTGTAGAAAAATAAATTAAAAGTTTGTACCCTTTATGCATAAGAAGTTAACTTTAATGTCATAGCCAGGGGAGTCGACAACCAAGGTACAAATGTGAATAAGACGACATTTATTCAGAAAGCTATAAAGTTGTTTAAAAAAAATAATAATACAAAAAGTTGCTTGATTGTCCATTCAAATTTGGATAAATGTCAGAATAATAGGTATTTTGAAAGCAAACAATATTTTAGAACCTGAACCAAAATCCATTAAAAGTAGTAGGAAACTCTCCTTTTACTTCAGAGAACACAGACCTATAGAAAACTAAGAAAATAATTTTTAAAATAGCCAATACAAATGGTATTCTCTCTCAGGGTTCCTAGTGAAAGGTTGAGGACCACAGAACATGAGTCTTAAGGACATTCTAACTGCTCCCTCTGGCTATTAGTTCACCTGCATATTCAGAATAAAAGCTCGCTACAAATTTTGACTGGAATACTAAAAACTCAGTAACACTAATTTTGTAATCTCAATACTTGCACTTTACAAACTTTTTTTACTTGCGTATGAAACAAATATTACTGGTAGACTTAAAAAAAAAAAAAAAAAAAAAAAAAGTGTTGCAGGAACGTACTCTATACCTTCCTCTTCCTGTAAACTGAATGCTACTTTGCAAAACATGTAGGATGCTCTTCATGTAATTTTTCCTTTTATTAGAAAATAATGACTAGCATCTTAGATGCGGAACAAAATATCATCTGACTTTAGAAAATACAGAATGTTGATTTAGATTCACATTAAATAAGCAACTACTCCCTTCTTGTTTTAAAGGGTTCAATAAATATTAACTTTATCATTTTGCAACACCTGATATTCCCTAAATGTTTCTAGGGGTGTTAATAAAAATAAACAACACACATTCAATCAACAGCCAGCCAAATATCACAACAAATAATCAACAGCATGGCCAAGTTCTCTTTATAGGAATTTATAGCAGAAAATCATTGACTAACTTTTTAAATACTTTAAATGAGTGTTAGGGCTCATGAAAGGTGTTGGATTGCCAGCTTTGGAGACTGGAGTCCTCTATTTATTCATGGAGTAAGTATTTATCCACAAGAATACTAACAGCAGCAGTTCAAGTTTCTCCACATCAACAAATGGAGAAATATGCTCAATGAGGCTCTTCTGTAATGCCAGACCTTCTTCCAATTCTAAAAATGATTTTTTACAGCCATTCTTGGAAAAGCTTAATGAAGAATATTACCAGTATCTGTATTCTTTGATCAAGGTAAAAAAAAGGTTTTTTTTGTTTAAATAGTTCGTAAAATCATCCAACCTTCCAAGAAAAAGGATGAGTTTTTCAGTCACTTTAAGGTTTGTCCACCCCCAGAATTTCATTAATAAATCTGGAGAAGTTTTTTGGATTAGGGGATTTTGTAAGGGAGCTTTGCCCTCATTGCCTTCTTGACTAACACCCAAGTGGAACACCGACTGTGGCGTTCCACAGCTAAGACTCTGTTTAGGTCCCAATTCGGCAAGCATGTAAGTATGTGTGTAAATTTAAGCAGATGCTTATGTGTTTTGCTAAATAAGGATAAACTGCTGAATCTCAGCTTTAATGTATATGATAGATAACATTTAAGTAGCCCTTCTTTTACCCAAAGACTCCAAGATGCTAAATTAAAAATTGTCAGTAAGGTCATAAAAAATAAATATTAAAAACAGATAAACTTAAAAAAACAAAGGTGTGGGCAGGGGGTTATTTTGTTTGCATGATGGAGTGATGGGTCCCTTTATAACGAGAATACATTTTAATGTAATAAGTAAAAAAAGATAAATACCTGATAGCTCATCCAAAAACATAAGCAACAACTCATTGCATGACCCATGTTGGCACTGTTGCCATAAACAAACAAACAGTAACATACATGCATACATACATATATACCCTGATGTGTTAGCAGGCAAGTTAAAGGGTAGATACAGTTACTGCCAGATAGCATCAGTCATAGCACCTCACCAACGGCTCAGTAGCGGCCTTTGCCTTTCCTAACTGGGTGACCGCCTGGGGCCCCGCGCTTTATAAAAATAAAAATTAATTACACTGAATATTCGTATTATCAATACTGTATTAAGATACTTTCATTGCAGTTACATGGATAGGGCGAAGTGAAATTGAAATTAAAAAATGTCTGACCTGCTCATAGGTCATCAAAATTAAGCCTCTAAGGGGCCCCAAATGACTCTCTTGCCCATGGCCCCAACAACGTTAAGGCTACCGTCTAAAAAGATTACGAATTACTGGCTTAGAGATACTGTAGGCTTCAGGTCATATCCCTGCCAGTTGTATTTAGTAGCCCTTGATGGACCTACCCTTCATAAATTTGTCCAATCTATTTTTACCCAATTATACTACTGGCTTCAACATGATCCTATGGCAATAAACTCCACAAGTCAATTATACATTGTGTATAAAGAGTACTTCCTTTAGGTTGTTTTCAACCTCCTAATTTCAGGAGGTGCTCCATACATTTTGCATTATAAGTAGGGTCCACTGGAATTTGCACCGGAAGCGTGCCACGCAGCAGCTCCTCTAACCTTGCCATTTCACCCATATACACCCCTACTGCTGATTGACAGAGGGGCCGCAGCAGTCCCACCACTTGCTGCTAAATGGATGGGAGTGGGGAAAAAAAAAAGTGGCGTATTTAAATATGCCACAGTTTTTTTCTCCCATCTGGTCAGCAAGCAGCAGGGCTGCCAGGGCTCCTCAGCCAATCAGCAGCAGGAGACAAAAGCCACAGCAAATTTAAAACTGCAGCTTTTGCCTCTCAGCAGATAAAGTGTGAGCGGCGAGGCCCCTCTGCCAACCAGTGCGGGGAGGGGCACATGGGGAAAACTGCAAGATTAAAGGAGCCGCTGTGTAGCACACTTCCAATGCAAATTCCAGTAGTCCCTAGTTATAAGACACAGTGAATAGCTTACCTGTAGCTCCCTAGTGTCTTTTTCCAGATCATTAACAGCCATGATGACCTTTGTTACCTTTCTCTCCATCTTTTCTGGTTCCAGTATATTCTTTAAGGTGGGATGACATTCAGTATTCAAGATTAGGACACACCATGGGCTTATAATGGCAGTGATGCTTTGTTCTTAATTCCTCTCCTAATTCCTAACATTTTACTCACTTTTATTCACAGTTGTTAAACCATTGCATGTTGACCTGTTTTTTCAGAACTATCCACAATGATTACCAAGTCCAGTTCCCCAAATGAACACCTAATTCAGAGATGACTATTGTGTCACGTGCATTTGTCTCTATGTAAATTACATTTTCCCTTAGCACCACTGAATTTCAGCTATCACTCTGCTCAGTTTTGTAAGAACTTCCTGTAACACTTCCCCAGCAGCATAGCTTTGTACCAGATTATCCACTTATAACCTGGAATTATTTGGTTTCCCACAATGAAAGAGAGTCATTGAAAGAAAACTGATCAACCCTAAAAAAAGTGAAGATTCTGCATGTAAATTTTACTTTTTGTATTTAGGCTGACCAATGGCTCCTTGCATGATACCACCCACACCCAGGGCTCAAAATTGAGACTACAGTATTATAGTGTGGAATAAAGTTTAATAATATCTGTTGAGCACTTTGAAATCTTCAAATGAAAAATGGCATAAAAATACAAAGTACTAGAAGAGTAGAAAGGCTCTCACACACAGAATGCCCATGAAAATAATATTGGCACCGTTTCTGAAAAGCACTACGAAGAAAGGAGTTCTTCCCTTGTACTATGGGCAAGTAACTGAGTAGTGGAAGCCATGCCTGTTCCTCAGCCTGCAACCAGCTCCACATGCCAGATGAGAATTGTGGAACACAATGCACCAGCTTAATTCACCATGCTAGATCTAAGGCCAGGTGTGGGGCCCAATCCAGCATGCCAGTCTGGGGCCCTGAGTTGGATTCAGACAGGGACTGACCTCATGCACCAGCCCAATCCACCACATGGAGTAATGCAATCTAGTGGGGGAGGGTGGGGGTCAGGGGTCTGGATATTTAGCAAAGACAGTGTTACTTACCATAGCTCCATGATCTGCTTGGGGAGCCACAGCAATTAAAGCTGCCACCACTTCCCAGCTACAAAATTTCTGAACTCCTGGGGAACTGCATGTCTCACATATAACGTGTACTTCAATTTCCCCGGTTTTGGGGGAGGAAACATGTATTATGTGAGAAAATATGGTACTGCAGCTAAAAGGAAGACATTTCAGTTCTTGATTTGGCTGATGACTGTCACGTGCCAGTCAGTAAAGAGCTCACCTTCCTCAGAATACTGAAGTCTGCAAGTCCGTTAACCAATGAAACTGGAGGACTTTTCTTTTAGTTTCTGTCATATAAAATAAAAGGGAGTTTGGGGAAAGAATCCAGAGGGAATGCAAAGTTGAAAAACCCAGTTCCAACATCAGATCAAGAAAACAGAATTTTGTGCGTTTCCCAGTTAGGGCCCTGCTCATATTCCATCCTACATATCAAGCCCCGTATTTGGATGGAAGGAAGGATGGCTCCCTACCTCTGAAGTCTTCTGAATTCTAGAGTTATTTCTTCCCCCAGCCTCACAGTACTATAAAAGGGGTGAGGGTGGAATTTCTCCTGCTATCTCTCCAACCATCTGTTTTTTCAGGACCTCCTTCCTTATGAATAGCTCCTAGACCTGCCTCCAGGGGCATACAGTCTTCCAAACAGCAGCACAGCAGAACTCTAGTTAGTACCACTTCTGCCATACTTCTGAAAATGCAAGCCAGTCCATCCATAACAAGATGCAAGCCAGTATCCAGACTACAATACCATTTTTTTTTCCAATCCGCATTTAAGTCACTGATTTTTAATAACCATTTGGAGATAAGCCTAAAACAAAACAACAAAACAAATTCTTCAGCTCAGTTACTTTCTTCATTCTCAGCCCTTTTATAAGTTGCTTACTGTATTACACTGCTGTTTATTTTTATCTAGTTCAGCTACCCTTCCCCTACCCCCTCCCATTTCTGATTTCTTTTGATCTAATTAATTCTATGTTACTCAATTTTGCCCAATTTCTTCTAGCCCTCTTCTATCACAACATTTTCTCATGTGGTGCATTTTATTTTCCCCAGTTTTACCTTCACAAATGTTTTCTTTTCTTTATTTTCACCATTTTATAACTGGTTTTCTTTTGCTTTTTGTCCCGCTTCCATCTCTATCATCATCTCTTTTCTTCTCCTTTCCTCCATCTCCTCATCTAGCAACATTTATTTCTTCCCCTGACAACATTAAAATCCACACTCTTCAGATGCCTTTCACCTCTTCCATCTACCTTGCCACCCTGCCCCAGATGCTTCCAACCCAGGCTGGATTTTCCCACTACAGCCAAGCTATCCCACACTGCACTCAGCTACCCAGGCCTTAAACACTTTTGGCCAGCTACAGAACTTCTATAGGCTGGGCTAGACGACTGTTTGTTTAACCTATTCCTAAAAACTACACAGCCCTGTCAAAAACACAAAGAACACCCTAACCTTCCACAAGTAACAGAGGAGGGTGAAGTCCGTCAGTGTGCCATCAATGCAAAGTAGACGTGCACGGATATATCAGTCCATATAAAAATTGACATTAACGTCAATCAGCATTTTTTGGCCAGTGTAGCCAATAATGTCACTGATACATACCATATGCATGCGTGCAGATGCAGCATGTATGTAGCCAGGAATGCAGCCAGGCAGCTTGGAGAGCAGCATCCAGCCAGTAAGTCTGTCGAGGGAAGGGGTGAGAGGAGTGAAGGGTCATGGGGGGGCAGGGGTGCCGACTGAGGTCACCACGGTGGGGGAGGGAATTAGGGCTGGGGCAGGGTGCAGGATGGAGCCACGGGTGGCACATCTGGGGTGGACAGGTATATCAGGGGTGGGAGGGGTGGTCCCAGCTGCTCTGCACACCCCCAGGGGAGGCATGGGGTCATGTGTCCCCCAGATGTGTGTATGAGGCAAGGGAGGGCTGCCTGAGGCAGGCTTGGGGCCAGAAGTTACGCAGGCCTCTTCCCAACAGGGGGGCTGGGCTGGGCATGCAGCAGGCAGGCGGCAGTGACACTGACACTGGGGAAGGGGGGCTACAGGGTAGGCTGAAGTCGCCTCAAAATTCCCTGTAGCCCCTGTACCCAGTGCTGCCACTGCCTGCCCCAAGTGCAGCCCCAGCCCAGCCCCTCCACCAGGAAGAGGCTGGCATAGCCCCTGGCCCTGAGCCCACAGCAGGCAGCCAACCCTCACCCTATGCACATGCCCCCCATGCCTCTCCCACCAGCAGGAATCTGCCTCCTTCCCCACTCCTCTGTGCCCCCCAGACAAGCTGCCCATGGCTCCATCCCACTCTCTACAGTGCCCTACACCTTCTGGGCAGTGCCTACCCCTGCCCCACTCCCTCCCTCACCACGTAGACTTTGATCTGCCCCACCATGCCCTTTCCATCTCCCTCGCACCTTCCTCCCCACAGACTTAAAGACCAGATGCTGCTCTCCAAGTTGCTGTGCGGCATATCAGCTATTAGATCGGTATCAGTCAATACAGCTGGTTAATAACTGGCCACCAGTATCAGCCAAAAAAAAAAAAAATGTTAATTGGTGTATCCCTACTGCAAGCATTCTTAAAATATGCTTGTGAGATCCAAGGAAAAGGGCCATGCTCCCCACTATAAAGAAAGGCGAAAATCCCCACAGTCTATGTCAATCTGACCCTGGTGTAAAATTCCTTCCTGACCCCAAATCTGGTGACCTATCAGATCCTGAGTAAGAGAACAAGACCTCTAACCAGGAACCTCTGGGTTTTCATCCTATCACAACCACTGAGACACCCCAATCTAACTGTTCAGCCTTTGCTGCAGCCAACACCTAATGCTTCTGAAGAATGCAAAAGAAAAAAAATGAATACCTGTAGCAACAGGTGGGGAAAAAATATTTCCTAGCCAAATGAGGCAACTGGTAACAGCCAAAAGCACAGGAAAACCAAACATCCTCCACTCTGCTCTGCAACCTAAGGACAGAAAGTATAACTCCACACATCACACCCTCTAACCAGACAGCTAGAACTCCCCTATCTGTATCCACTCTATAAACTTATCCCAGCTCCTTTAATCTTCTTTTGTGACTAAGCTGCTTGTGAAGCTCTGCTTCACTGAGCCTGGTTTCTTCCAATATCCACCTGCTAGGGGCTGCACAGCTTTCTTGTGATCGCACATGGAATCACTGGGAAGAGCTTCCAACTGCTGCTTCCAACAGAGATCTCTGGGCAGGGAGAACTCTGCTCCCAGATCCTAGATCATCTCTGACCAATGTTTATCCAGCCTCTTCTTGAACACCTCCAAGGAAGGAAATTTCACTGCCTTGCTGATCTAACAGTGAAGGCTTTCCTGATGTCCAATCTAAACCTATTTTTTGCAACCTCAAGGTATTGGTATGCAGCAGAGAAAAATTGCTCTCCTTCAGATATTTGAAGACTGCTATTATACCACCTAATTACCTTTTCAGCAGGCTTTTGATCTCATGAGGTCTGCCTTCCAAACCTTAATCATTTTTGCCTCCTGACCCCTAACTTCCCGCTGTGCTTTTTAAAATGTGGAGCCTCAAACCATACACAATACACTAAATAAAGCGTAACCAGAACCAAGTAGACACACATGATAATCCCCCATGTCTTATACTCAATGCTCCTACAAAAGCAGCCCAAAATGGAGTTTTATTTTTTTGCAGCCACACCACATTACAGACTCGCACCAAGTCCCTGATCTACCCAGACTCCTTGACCCTTCTCTACAGTGCTGCCATACAGCTAATTGTTACCTATTTGTCTTTGATTATTCCCCCGAGGTCTAGCAGCTTGCATTTGTCAGCACTGAAGTTTATCCTATTAGCTCTAACCCAGCTTTCCAATCTATCAAGATCTTTCTGAATTGCTCTCCTGTCCTCCAAGTGCGTTCACGGTCCTGTGTGTCATCTGTCCCTGTTTCACGCTGTCTGCGGGGGTTGGACTTCATGAATTCGAGGTCCCTTCCAGCCATGCTTTTCCATGGGTTGCCCACAGTGAGAGAAAGAATTGCATTTATGTTTATGCTGCTCCTCACTCCTCCTCGTTGCCCAACAGTAAAAGTGAAGAGGAATAAAGCACCTGTCCCTACCACATAGAAAGGGCCACTTCTGGGCACCGCAAAAAGGCATTACCTTGAGCTGGGACTGGCCAACTAGGGAGCTTTGCTTTAATTCTGCTGCCAGCATTTCCACACAAATCCACCCCTCCTCTCCCAGACACGAGACCAGAAGAGAGACTCATGCAAGTCTGCTGCCTTCCTGTCTGCAAGGTCACATCATCTTGCCTCCTAGAAGACGGACTGAAGTCAGACTGGTCAGGAGGACGAAACAGACAGTAAACAACTCTGGTCTTCACATGGGAACATGCATCTGCCATCTCCCCCACAAAGGAGCCTGAGAAAAAAAATCCTGCAGCCGGGCACCGAGCAAGTTTGCAAAGAGCACGGGATGAAAGGCACGGGAAGAAAGCCTTGCGGAAAACAGACACACACAACATTACCAAGCCTGAGAACAAAAGTGACAATACGGGAGAGGGACCTAAAAGAAGCACGCCTTTAGAGGTGCCCAGACGTGGCCGAGCCCTGCCACCTTTCACAGGGTTTAGTGCTGAACCCGCACAGCTGGGAACAGCATCATCTAGGGGAAGCGGGAGGGAAAGCAACCCGCTCCGCCCAAGGGACGCTCAGCAGCCAGGCCGGGCTCCCCGCTCACGGCGGCCCAGCTCCGGCTCCGGCCCCGACACGCAGCAGTGCTCCAAAGCCCCGGGCTGGCACGGCGACCCAGCCCGCCCCGCGGAGCTGCCGGACCACGACCGCGCCAGGCCCCCTCCGCGGGAGGGACCGGCTTCACCCGCCCCAGCACCGGCGCGGGGCGCCTCCGCCCCCGGGGCCCGCCCCGGCACTGACCTTGCCGGACGTGCCGTCCCCCAACAGCACGAGCTTGAGCTGGCGCTCGGGGCTCTCCTCCTCCGAGTCCGACATGCTGCCTCCGCGGGGCCGCCTCACGGCGCGGGGGCCGCCACCGCCATCTTCCCGCGATGCGGCCGCCGTCACTAAGGCCGGGGCTGGGCGGAACCATTGGGCGGGGGGAGGAGACGGCGTCCCCGCGCGTCCAAGCCGCGCTTGTCCCACCAGCGGCCCCGAGCCGGCCCCTCGGACCAGCAGGCGCCCTGTCACCTCCTGAGGGACAGTGGTACGGCCCGGGGCACTTGGCGCGTCAATGGTTTAGCCCCGCCGTGACGCGCAGCGTGGTAACTAAGGGGCGTGGGGTGAAAGGGCACGCGCGCGGGCTCCTCCCACTCAAGTAGCCTTCCAAGGGGGAGGCTTCCAAGGGGCGGGGCTTAACTAGGATCCGACCCATTGTGGGAGGGGTTTTAGCTGGGCGGTGCCTCGCGTGTTGTGCGCTGCGGCACGTGGGGAAGGTGGGGCTGCGCCCACGGAGCAGGTCGCTGAGCTGTGGGGCTGCAGCCACCTTCCTTGGCAGGGGGCGGGACTTGGGAGAGTGTTTTTTTTTGTTGTTTTTTTTAATGTTTTGTGTTCGAAGCCAAATCAAGTCCAAATCCGTGAGTCAGTTCAGACTCGTAAGTGGTCCTACAGCCGGTGAGTAAGTAGTCCTGCAACCAGGGGCTTCAGATGTTTCCAAAGTCTTTTGGCAGGTATCCTACGTATAGGCCCAAGCCCAGAGACTTGGGGTTCAGAGGCCCCCAGGTTTTGCCGGCCCTCAGCCATATGGCTGCAGACACAAGCTACAGAGGAGCTTCCCATGGTTGTCCCTCAGTTCAGCCAGTCAGAGGTAACGGCTCAGCAGAGGTTGCCGGCTGCTCCGCAGTGACGTGTCGCTCCCCTGCTTGTGGCGTGGGGTGAGCACTGCCCCACAGGCAATAGGAATGCAGAACTCTTGGTTCAGAGGTGAGATCTTTTATTAGACCAAGTAACAAATCACAAAAAATATATATCTTTTTGTGCAAGCTTTTGGGTACACATGCTCTTCCTCAGGCTCAGGGAAAGTGCTTTCCCATTTCCCCACCCTGTTCTGGCTGAAACCCTGTTCAGCTGGCAAGGAAACGCCTTCTTTCCAACTCCCTGTCCAGCCTGGAATCTGGCTGACAACTGGCTGCTTCCTTTTTTCCCCTAGTGCTGCCCAGGCTGTGCTAGTGCTAGGGTGTCCCTGAAAAAGCAAGGTGCTAACTGCCCAGGAATTGTCCAGGTGCTGGGCTGGATCTTTAGGCCCATTCGGTTTGGGAGTTTGTAAGGTTGGGATGGAAGCATGTGATGGCATCTTTCTTGCACTTCCGCTTCTTCATCTCGCCCCTACTTCTGACCTGATTTTGGTAGTCACTGTCTTGAGGTAGTAAAAAGAATCTGTTTTCCTTGGTAGCCACATATCTCCCTTTGTAGAAAGAACTACAGCTGCCCATTATAATTAAGTGGAGAAAATGTTGGACCTTGTCTATGCTAGGGTTATTAGACAATAACATAACTAGTGGGATGTTGTTACACTAATACCAGCCTCTACCAAAACTGTACTGATGTAAATTGCATCAGTACAAGTCACTGCTTAAACCTATAAGCTACATTCATTGCTTTAAAAAAAAATAGCCATTCTGTCTTTGCATCCTAGGCCTCAGGCCAAAGAAAAGGTAAGTCTATACCATTTTCCTAATGCTCTTAAGAATGCCTCCAAGAAGCAGGCGTACTCACACTGCACACATCAAACCCAGGAATCGGGCAGTGAAATCCCCTGAGGGGCATCCCCCACTGCTGTTCTCAAGCCCACTAGAAACACATCTTGAGGGACTCAGCATTGAGGGACACCCTCAACATGTTTTCTCTCCCTCTTTCTGGTTTTGAAAATAGAGAAAGTGGGCAAGGCATGCCTCTTGGCAGCTTTCCAGATCTGAGTGGACTTGAAGACTTTAGACTTGACTTCCCCCATATTCTTGTTTTCTAATCATCACTGTTATTGGAAATTTCCCTTTGGAGCACCTAGAAATGTGGAATGAAACATTTCTTAACCATTAATTGAGGATATTCAGTTTCTGACAAAGGAGTTTTATTACCAACTCTGAGCCAGGCATTTTACTTAATTATATGAGAAAGGGCCACAAGCCACTTAAAAACGGCAGTTATGTCTGAATTTATTTTTAAACCTGCTATAATTTAAAGTAACACTTAAAATTACTGTAACTGGAAGACTGAAGAAAATGAATTTTATTTTCTGCAGTGAAGAGCAATTTTTGGACAGGCTCATCATTTCCTCTATAGAGCTAGTCAGGGGGCAATTCTGCCATCATGCAGCCTGCAGGAATCTACCCAGCCAGATCCAACTGCAAGATCAGAGCCTTCATTTCCCTTATTTCGACATATCTTTCACTTTCATGAAGACAATGGGAAAATACATTCTTAAACCACAGAAATTGGCAGCAGGATTCATGAGTAGGTGTAACCGAAACTATTTCAAACTTATTTAAATTGATGAGATGACAAGCTGACTATATTTAAGCAAACCAACAACAACAAAACAACATTTTAAAATGAGAGAGAGAAAATCTCACCTTTACAACTGGGTTTTGTTTCTTGGTAACTTTATTTTAAAAGTTTCAAACCTGCCAACAGTTCTACACGTATTAGTAGCCCAGTAAGTTTTAGGATGACTGTTTGTGGATATAAGTGTACTTTTATGCTTGCGTGTTTTCAGAGTCAAGGCCAAATGGTATTAGTTAGTAATCAATAGAATTTTTCCTGAAGGAAGAAAAGGGTAAATAGGTCTTGAATTTCGAATGCAAAGGTTAACGTCTATTGAACAGGAACTTGTGTGAGATCAGTATTGTAATTGGACTGAAACAGCTTCTTTATAAAAGGGAAGCAATCAGAACTAATCAAAACTAACAAACTTTCCTTCAAGTTTTATGAAGCTATTGAAGTTTGGTATAATTAACGCTATACATTTTTTTTTTTAATGTAATAGCGTAGATGAGACTCAGAATATGAGGCCTGGTGTTTCGCCACTCACCGGGATAGAAGGCACTCTGGCAGGCCAGTATGCCACTATATTTTTCTCAGCAGCCTGGGAGCACTGCTTCAGGATGCAAGTACCAAATCTCAATTTTCCCAAAATATTTTACCTACTATCCATTTAATAAGTAACATTGTGTACCTACGACAGTGTTGCTATTTACAACAAAGTCA
Organism: Alligator mississippiensis; assembly: GCF_030867095.1. Lineage (NCBI taxonomy): Eukaryota > Metazoa > Chordata > Crocodylia > Alligatoridae > Alligator > Alligator mississippiensis. The sequence continues at coordinate 31,247,285 of NC_081825.1, forward strand.
CCAAATGCTTACATTGCTCATGCACATGTCGCAGCTTAAACTTAATTACTTTTCAAATGTTTTTTTCATTAAATGATTAACTTAATATTTCTAATAGTGCACAATTATTAGAATATCATTACAGCTGGAACAGTCTTCTGCAACCCTCCTGTAATTTAACAGCTAAACTGGTGTTACTCAAATTCTCTCAAAAAGGTCACCTTTGGAAAATAGAAGTTTTAAGCTTATGGGAAAGTATTTTAAAAAGTTATGCCTGAACAAAGCTAAGGGGTTTATATGGAAATGTCTTTTCAGCCTTAACTACAGCATTTACTACCACAAACATAATAAGCGTTATAGCAGGGATAAGCTTTCATAGTTCATGCTAGTGCAATGAAATAACAGTCTTCTCTGCCCAGCAGACTCTTCTGTTCTGCTCTTGTATGGAGTAGAGCAGCTAATTTAAATTAACCAGCTGTGAAACTCAGTAGTAGAAACAATTCACAGCTGGTTAATTTCACTCCCCCATTCCATAGTGGAGTAACAAATCTGGGAATGAAACTAACCAGCTCCGAAGTGCTTCCACTACTCTGCTAACAGCTGGTTATTTTCATTTAGCTGCTTGGCACAAATCAGGAGTAGGGAAAAGGGAAGGAGCAGTAGGGGATTCACAGATTTAGGAAAAAAACTGCCCGGTGGGGAAGGAAAAAGGAAGTCAGACAGCTGGGGGGAGAGAAAGGAAAAAGGGAAGAAATTAGGAATGGGAAGCAACCAAATAAACAGTGAAGGGGGAGAAGCAAAATAAGAAAGGGGCAGGTGGGAAGAGATTATAGAAAAGGTCAGATTAATAATAAAGAAAAAAAATCAGTGAAGCACATGATGAAGTAGTTAAGGACAGTGCATGTGACAATGGGAAATAAATAAAGTGAGAGGATGCAAGTATGTAAATATGGGATGTGGGAAGAGACAGCCACAAAATAGATCTGCAGAATACATCCATTCTGGTACCAAACCATACATATACCAACTATCCTAAAGTACAGACATTTGACTGACTTTCTTTTGTAACTCATTCCTTTTCTTCCAGTTTCTCTACATGCTGTCTTAGCTTAAGTCTTTTTTAAGGTAGTAGTATTCTTACTCTAAGAAAGGAAACATTGTGGAGAGGAACAGTGGTTATCCTCAGTCCTCCTAATTTCTTAGTTTAGCAGTATCTTCATAACATAATTGTTAGTTGTTTAATAATCAAGTTGTTAAAATACCAGAATCTTTTTTAAATCGATAATGCTGAAATGTTGGAAAAACAAAGGATGATGCAATAAATTAAAAAATAAAACTATCTGTGCCACTGGCAGCCAGGAGACAACATGGAAATGTAACTAGGCGACTAAAATTCCAGAGCCTCAGTGCTTTTATTAAGTATCTGGAAGACAACGATATGTTCAAATCATTCTTGGCATATTAAAATCAGTCCTGTAAAATGAAAAAATTGTGAGTTCTAATGCCTACATTGCCCAACAGTATTAAAATTGTAACACATTTTGGTTTTTAAAAAAAAATCAAGGTCTAATTTTCCATTCTGTTGCATGTTATATTACCATAATGGGGTGAAGACATCAGGCTCCAACCTGTTAATCTCAATCTTTTAGGACTCAAGGACCACTCATCCAACTCAAGGCACCCCTTGGAAAATGCCAGCTCTTAGTTTTCATTCATATTTAGACTACAGAAAAATAATAGAATAATTCTTCTGTTGTAGAGAGCTCAGAAAGATCACAACAGGGAAAAATGTTTTTAAAGCTATGGAGTCTTATTTGAAATTTCAGGTTCTATCTTATGCATCATGTGTGCATACCTAACAGTATTAAGACTGTGTGGCATACTTGAAAGGATCTCAGGACAGCTTAGGGTGCCATGGCATGCTGGTTGATAATCACTGGCTTGGTAGTTTATGTTCTTCAGCCTCATTGAGCGCTGCAATGTAGTCACTTTATGCAGAGTGAGAGTATGAATTGTTCTTATCAGCACACCCCTTCCAAGGAAACTATGAAACTGAAGTGTTATTACTGTTGCTGTTTTACTCTGTTATTTGGTACACATCAACAACATTTAATAAGACACAAAATGAAGGTAGTGTATACCCCAAAGAGCAGTTTAAAAGGTGAAAAGGAAATTGCAAGGCATATTACAGAATTAACAAACTAAGGAGCAAAATAGTTTTTTCGTTGCGCAGTAAAAGAGAGATTTCTCATTTCTGGAAGTATGCCCAGCTCTCATTGTCTAAATCTCTTCTAATGCATCTCTGAGAACAGTGAGAAAAAAAATCTCAGAAAAGTGACCTTGAATGTGATTATTACTTACATATGTCCAGCTCATCCAATAACACAGGCAATAAATATTGTAGTTTATTAGAAGGTTCAGTCTTTATTGTGCCGCTTGCTTAATTTGTGATTACTTTACTCTGGTTAACCTGATGTGATTTTTTTTGTAAAAGAGCTTCATCAACAATCCTGAAAACCTCTATAACCATGGCAGAGGCAACAGCAGTGCAAGTTTACCTATTAATGTGCCTTACCCTTGACCTGGTTTGACCAAGTCTTAATGTGAGAGAGTAATTCAATCTCAAATCTCTTTCAGTCTTTGGATTTTAAATATGGATATTTCTACTAGCAACTCGACTTAGAACCAATTTCTTTCACCTGGGACACCAAATAGCATTCAACTGGTAATAGCTGCTGATCTCTTGTAACCTTCTCTACATTTCATGGAAGATTTAGGGAAGTTGGTATTGCATGGCCTAATACCAATACCCTAAGCCACTGATGAGGAGTACTGACTTCTGTCTTCAAACTAAACCAGGCTAAATGATTGTGGCATACTCTGTGTAGGTGTAGCTCTTCTACATGAGCAAATGCATACCCACTTTATATGTGAGAACACGCATGGCTGGATAGTCGGATGCAAATCAGGATTTTTGTATATGCATCGACATATAGAGTAAGCCAGAATTTTCAGCACAAAAATACTTACCTAGGATGGAAAAAATCCTATTTTATATGGAATGCATATAACAAAAAAAATCTGTTATTCTTGTTCTCCTTCCAGCTGGTTCTTCCTTAACATTCCTCCCAAAATTGGTTAGCAGTGTAGGGTAATCGGAGCAAAATTCCACCTATGGAACACATCAACCAGTATTTAAGAAAATTTAGCACAACCTTTCACTATTAGTAAGGTAGGACTAAATTTTCTGTAGTGCTGGTTAATAGGTGGAATTCTGCTCACACTACTCTCCAGTTTAGGAGAGGCATTTTTTCTTGCTATTGTCTAATTCAGCCAAAATTGTGCAGAACTAGTAAACTCCTTATTTCAACCAATCATGCCACTCCTCAGGGATCCAGTTCCCTGCATTAAGTGCTGATTCAAAGCCCATCAAAATTAGTGAGTTTTGTCTCTATAGGGCATCTAGAGTACAACACAATGGGCAAGTTCCATTGGAAACCAGACCATTTCTCCTCCAGCAAGTAAATGTCCCATTATATCAGTTTGACCAAGAAGTCTTCCCAAAAGACTTTGGTGTTTTGGGAAAAAGACCAAAGCTTTAACAAAAAGATAGGGAGGGAGCTGCTTTAGAAAATCAGTCATAGATACACTGGTAGTATCTAGTCCTGCTCAAGTCAACACTGGGCACATCTACACATGGCCATACGTTGTACTTCTGGAAGTACTAAATAATAGTGCAGTAACAGCCCATACTGTGCCATGCCAGCTGCACACAGTTATGTTTAGCTGCTATATTACTGTAGCAGCGCACTATACTGAGGGAGCATGTTGCTACAGTGATGTAGCTGCGTCATCACAGCTTTTGCCTGCTGATGCTACATCACTATAGTGTGTTGGTAGGCTGACGTAGAGTCACGTGTAGATGTGCCCACTATGTTCTTTCTTAGCTCTCAGTCCATCAGAAGCTTTCAGATTTAAAAAAAAATCCCCCTTAAACATTCTGTTTCCAATAATTCCCATAATTAATGTGTCTACCCAATCAGTGCTTACATCTGTGTATTTTCTGATGGGGCAGTTTAATTCCTTTGATGGTAAATTAGATATATGAACCAATAATTGATCAGATTGAAAACTTAGAGGAAATGGTAATGGATCACTTGGTATAGATGTAAATAGTTGTCCCATCTTAAGGTCGAATTTCTTGCCTCTGCTCTGTTCTCCTTTCTGTTTCTCTTGCTAAGTTTAGGCATTTTAAATAAGAGCACTCTACTCTTGATCACGATATGTCCCAAACATTGAAGTGAATAAGACCTTTCATATAGGCATATAGTTAAAGCAAGGCCACAACTTTTATTAACTGCATGACATAATAAAGCAGGAGAGACTACTAGCCAGATCTTCTCCATAAACTACCTCGTAAAATAGACCCACAGAGGTTCACCAAACACATGACTAGGAAGGCATTTACATTCTTGTAAATGTTTACGAGAAGATTAACCTCATCTCCCTCACACAAAATCAATGGAAGGATTTGAATATAACACGCCAGATCCTTCTCTGCTATCTCCTTATGGGAGAGAAAAGGGTCCAGGCACAAAAGTCTTGACCCAAACCCTGCAAAAATGGTGTGGTCTACCTAGACCATACCTAGCCAACCTTTGAGACTGCAACAGCACTTCTGGGCTAGGTATCATGAGGAACCTACACTGGAAACTTACTCTGGAGCTTCATAGAGAGACTAGCCAAATGTGTCTGTCCTACTACACATACTCATTTGCAAGAAAATTATTTTTTGACTCCAGAAAAAAAAGCATCAGTCACACTCAGAAACCAAAGGAAAGAGCAGCAACCTAACTATAGAACTGTAAAAGGGTCTAAGACACTTCCAGGGTGGTAGGTCACGTATGGAAAGAGAGCAACTTAAAACACACATAGGAGGCAAGTCTCATTGCCAATAAAGGTTCCACGTGACCTCCAAACTGTCCAATCAGGCCTGGAAGAAGACCTGAAAAATCCCATTCCCTGTCCTACCTCTTAAAAGTGTGGTTCTCAACATTTTTAGGTTCAAGGTACCTTCCCCTCCCCCCCCAAAATGCCAGCTCTTAACTTTCACTAATTTCTTGATTACAGAAAAATAATTCTGTTGCAAAGAATTCAGAAAATCCATAACGGATCAGAATGTTTTTGAACTATTAAATTCACATTTAAAATCTCTGGATTTATCTTGTGAATCGTGTAGATGTTTCTGCATATAACAGTGCTAATATTGAAGAGCACCCCACGACGCACTGAAAAAAGCATGCGACGCCCTGGTTGAGAAGCACTGCCTTACACAAAGCCCCTACAAATGGTGGAGGAAGCATTCTCAGGGTTGGCCAGGACACTGGGGTGTCTATGCTTTCCTGCTGTCCCCCGACAGCCAGGGGTTAAGCAGGTAGTACTGGAAAGAACCACCTTGGTCCTTAAGTTGCGTCCTCTGCTGTTGCAGGTACCATGTCACATAGTGACTTTTTTGTAAACTTTTTAATATCCATACTAAAAATGTGGTTTGGTTTTTTTTGGGGGGGTGGAAGGTTGCCATCACTGTTCTGAGCAGAAGACTATTCTAGAATGTCTTGGTGCTTAGGAACTTCCTTCTAATTTCTATTCTATGCTTATTAATGGCTAATTTATACCCTGAGCTTCTTGACAAAGAAAATATGGTAATTTTATTGTAGGACTATATCAGACTAACCTGGCACTATCTACCTCTGGTAAAGTCACATTGTATTGTATCTTATTTACCTCAGTGCCTTTAATTATTCTTTCCTTCAAAATCTGCTTAAACCCTTGCCATTCCATTGAGGTTAGACTAATAGACTTATAGTTTCCCTTCTCAGATACTGGTATTACTCTTGTTATTCTTCAGTCTTTTTTCAGTATCACCTCTCCCTTGATAGCTATAAAAAAATTGCTACCAGACCTGCATTTTTCAGAGTTCTAGGTTGGAGATTATCAGGTACCCTGATTTGAATACACAAAACTTTGAGTTTCATTTCTTCTTTGGTGCTGGTTATTTCCATCTCCATACCCTCAATTTACATTATCTATTTTGTCTTTGCCCTAACATTCATCACAGTCTCACTTACTGAAAAATTAGGTGAGGTATTCAGTTAGACTCATACCTAGATTATCCTTATTTATACCCTACTTCTAATTCATGACTGATTTCTTCTATTCTTCTCTTATTATTTATATAGCTGAAGAAACTGTTCTTATTTAATACCCTTTGTAAAGCCTAACTCAGCATGAATTTTGGCAGATCTCAATTTTTCCTTCCACCTTATGATCTCCAAAATGTAGGGCTTTTTGGTGGGTTTTTTGCTGATTAGTTCTTTTTTCCCTATTTCTTGAAGAATATTCTGCCTTTCCTGACATCCTTCGTAAATGGCTGTTCATCTGTTAAGCCCTTGCTACAAGTTTTTCCCTTTCCTCAATAGTTTTAGCACCTCAGATGTAAAAGAACTTTTGAGACTCCTGCACAATCTAATGCCAAGCTCCTCAATCCAGTTAATTTAAACTAGTATACAGCTACTCTTCTCTTTCCAAGAGGCAACTTTAACTCAGAGTGGACTAACATACTAACTTAACTATATACATTAACTAACATACATTAGTGTAAAGCTTGTACGTTACGTGTCCGCTCTACTCATACCCTGAAGTCAAGTCAGATTGCTCTGGAGCAAGCATGTGTGGCTGCACCTTATTGCTCTAGTAGTATATAAATTATCTGCAATTATTTGAAAATGTGAAGTTTCACTGCAGATATTTCACCAAAAAAGTAGAATTTGTCCTTTTTCTGTACTATTAGCTCCATTTATGTAGATCTTTAAACCTTTTTTCTGGAACAGTCTATTATTATACAATCTGTTATGTTTAATACCATCATAATTGCAGGTATTATAAATTGAACCTTATACCATGGAACATATCAGAAAATCTCCATTGTTGGAGGTTTTTAAGGCCTGGCTCAACAAAGCCCTGGCTGGAATGACCTCATTGGAGATGGTCCTGCTTTGAGCAGGGGGTTGGACTAGAACAGCATTTTTCAGCCTGTGGGTCACAACCCAAAAGCATGTCACAAAAATGTATGAAAGAGTCATGAAGAAACTTTAAAAATTAATCAACAACTTTGGATTCTCCTTTAAAGGAGAAAAATGTGGGAAGCAGTGGCTTTTTCCTTGCAGGCTATCAGAGTTCCAACCTGCAAGGGGCTGCTTGGGTTCTCCCATGCCTCAAACACCCAACCCCCTGCCCCACACACTGGGGAGCTGGAGCCTGGGGGCAGGGACAGTGGGTCAGAAGTGAGGGACACTGGTTAGAGACTGGCCATTGGTGTTTACAAATGGATCCTGTACAAAAATGGTTGACGACCACTGGACTAGGTGACCTCCTGAGGTCCCGTCCCACCTTAAAATTCCATGATTCTATGATATCCCTTTAAAATATAAATCAACCCTGAGAAAGTAATGATCATTTCACAAAAAGAAAAAAGAAAAAATGGTTGATTTTTTATTACAGATTATTTGCCCAGGTATCAATCACTTTTGTACAGAAACCGCTCAACAATAATTCTCCTTCAGCATTTTCATAGTCAGTCATCTCAGAGCAAGTTTGTACTTGTACTGTACTATGCTTGTACTGTACTGTACTTTTACAGTGCAAGCTTGTAATAAGCTGACTGATTCTCACAATATCACTTCTAAGTAGTATCATTATTACTATTCTATTTTACAAAGACAGATGGACTAGTTTAAGGTCACACACATACACACAGAGTCAGTATCAGAAACAGGATTAACTTTCAATATTTCCCAACACCATCTGTTCCTGTGCAAATAGATTACATCTCTCTCAAGACGTTTGTTCCTGTTAGACTCCTATCTGTTTCTTGTAGTATATTCTGGTCATACCACTTACTTGAATTATTCTCCTTCTTCATTAGTTCTCCGATCTCTTTTTTCTTTCAGCATTCTGGATCATGATCTACTTCTGTGGCCCAGCAGCTGTTTTCCAGGAATACATGTAGTACATGTAGTAAATCTGTTAGGTTTAAATGCTAGTAGTTTTGAATAAGCTCAAGTACCTTGTAGAAAATATCTTCTGTCATCGTCCTGTCTATATAAATCTCTACTCCCAGATACCTCCAAATCCTGGTGTCCAGGAGAATAGCCCTGCTGAATATTTTACAATCATATTGGTTATGGGGCAAGGAAATAATCTGTACTCAATACCTTACGGAGAAAGAGACCAGACATTCATATCTTCATTCTAGTGCCTCAGGAGCAGATTTTTAAAAGATTGTATCTCCCATTTAGGCATGTAAGCGATGTGCTTGGTACCAAGTGGCTCACATTAACAATAATGGAGCACTGGATGTTATACAACTTCTGAGAAGTCCATCATTTTAATTAGCTACATAGGGATGCAGCTGAGGTCTTTTCAAAAAAATCTGGCAGCATGCACCTTTGGGCTAAATCCCACAATCCTTAAGTCAGCAAAGTTGCCACCACATCAAGCCCTATCACTCAAATATTACCCAAGACTTCCACTGATTTCATTTTGGCAGGCAAGAACTTTTTTGAAATATCTCCTGTTAGAGTCTCATATCAACTGCTTTGTTCCCAAACCGCCACTTGGCCTGCAGCTTTGAACTCTTCATCTTAAGCATAATCACTTGGTCTGAAGACAAATCCTGCTTGTCCCATGTAGGAAGTGCAACTACAATAAAAGAAACAAGGTTGGTTGGAGTGTAGGTTACCTGAGCCGTGTAATATCACTGCTAGTCTTACTTTATTTTCTACCTTTCTAGACCTATGAGAGTAAAGCTTTGTATAAATATACGATCTAAAAGCAACTGAAAATACAAGCCTGTCAGCCCATCAGTGACAAGAGACATGCATACCTGGATCTTGACAAGGGTATTATGTGAGCAAATGCATATAATGAGGCTTTAAAAAGCACCAGTTTAAGACTGGTGAATGGCTCAGAGCTGTGCTTGTACAAGCTGTAATTTAGAAGGCTAGGGGCCTCATTGTGAGCCACTAAAATTCAAAGTGACAGAAACCTACAAATTTTTATTGCTGTGCATTTAATAAAATTTACATTTACAAGCTGTCAGTTTGAATGTTGAATAACCCCTAGTTCAGAAAACTGAACAGCAGTTTGGATTGTGCTTGAGGTTCATTACTACCTACTTAGAGTATTTCTCAGATACTCAGAATAATCCTTCCATCCCAGCGCCTTTGTTATATCTATGAATTCAACACTAGTACAAAAAATACATTGACTTTGCAGGAAGGTCAGCAGAAGGAATTTATCAAGTTCCCATAAAATCAGGTATAATTAAGAGCTCCCTTTTTGCTTGTTTAATGTGCTAATATGAGAACATTAGGGCCAATGTCCCATCTATTGCTTAGTTTCTGCAGCTGTCTGGGTTTTTGTTAATTTACAGACTCAATTATGCAGCCTCTCTTAAATCCACAGCATTGGTGGGTGGTAAGGTAGATGGTTAATGAAGAAACATAGGGTAGGAAACCCCTTTAATGCCTGTTTTATGTGCATCTTGGGTAACGTTTTTTGGAGAACAAGGATCAAAGTTTGTAACTTTAAGAAACTCTCAAGACAGGAATAAATGTACACAGTTTTAAGACACCCTAAAAATTATGAGATGGCTAATATCCCTATGATTTTGTGGTCTGTTCTAAAACAAAAATATTAAACCAAATGTTTGGCTCTGCATAATAAAAACAGATTATCTAATGGTTTCCAGTGGGAAATATGAGAAAGACCATTCATAAAGACTCCCTAATAGTTATGAATTATAAAGACTTCCTCATTTTCAGTGTAAACTAAGATCCCAATAGAAACTCTATTAAGAGCATTTATTCACATGCTCTCAACGGGACTACACATGGTCTTTTTTAATTAACATTATTTGCAACACTTTCCTCACCTTGTTCATTATTAATTTGATGCATTTTGAAGTCCTCACCAGAAAATTTTCATCACTTACTCTAATTGCACCATTCTTATACTAGTTTAAGACTTTTAAATGGATACAGCAAATTGCAAGCTATACTTTAATTAAAAAACAAAACCATGTTTTGGTAACCTTAAGGCTGCAATATACCAAAGAAAAGGCTAGAAGTTATAAAATAAATGTTGGTTCACTCTCTTTTATATAACAGTAAGCCTTTTTGAGAGAAACAGAGAGAGAGAGCATTTAAAGGCAAAGTCATGGTTTGAGAGAGCTTCTGCAGTTTCCAACACACTGAGGGTCTTCACCAAATAAATTTCCAGGTTTGACAATGGAACTCCATTGCTTCCTCCATGCATCACTTTTGTGTTTTCTTTGCAATGAAAAGGTCTGGTGACTTAATGTTTAAACAATTATTTAAAGTCTAGAACACAAGATGGGAACCTTAAAAGAAACATGCCTATTTGACAAGGTACTATAGGCTGGGAATGGTTGGGGAGGGAGTTTGGTATCCTCATCTAGATGGGAGGTAGAGCTCTGTAGTCCATTACTTCTCCCAGAACAGCTGCAATGGGCACTCAACTGCTTGTAGGATGGATCTTGCAGGGCAAAGGTAAGGTAAGCAAAGAAGCAGAATTACCTACAGTTGGGATGTAGGTAACACAGCCTGCAAACTGGATCTAGCCCACAGCGCCATTCCATCTAGCCCACCAGTGGGCCATGGGATTTGGGGGTGTGGCTAATGGTGGGCAAGTCTTTCCACACCAGGGGTCTGAAAAAGGGCTGTGCTGCTTTAGCTACAGCAAGTGACTGCCACTTGCCCCACTGCTGCCATTGCCACATTTGCTGCCACTGCCACCAGACCCACATATCAGACCCACTGAGGAGCCCCACAGTCTAGATGAAGCCTGGGGTATAGGATATGTTTGACACCCCTGTCCTACAGGACCCCCAAGGTCCATGGCACTAGGGGGGGAACATGTCTTCCAAAATCTTCAGCCTCATTCCCTTCCCCCCAGAAGAAAGAGTGTTAGGAAAACTGCAAGGAACCTCACTCTACTCTTTTTAAGGCTAGTTTTGCAGAAAAATCAGATCTGAACTTTTACTATGCCTTTCTTCATATCTGTAAGTCTCTTCTTTTAGTGGGCTAAATAAAGGAGCTAGTAGTATAGTAAATGAGGACCAAATCCTTGTCAAAGACATTCAGGAAAGAACATTTATGTGTTACTAAAAACCCATGTTTTAGTTGTACTGCTTAGTTCAATACAATTAAGGAAGCTGATGGTCACCTCAAGCCAGTATGCTTGGTAGGCTTAATAATGACTGCCTTTCTTGCATGCATACCAACCTCTGGCTTCTTTACTATTCATTCCATCCAGGAAGAGCGCACACCAACTGCACACTAAGCCTGATGAAGGGTTTTTAAACCTGAAAGCTTGCTAAGAAAAAATGTTCCAACTATTTAAGTTGTCTAATAAAAGATACCAGATTCAAAGAACCTTCTCTGCCTATATCATTAGACCAACATGGCTACAACCTACAACCCTGTAATCATTCTGCTAGCACTTGGAAGGGCCTCAGGGCAAGTCCTGGTTCCACTGCAGTCTACATGCCAGCCACCTCCTCTGGGTGCAAAACTAAGACGCTGGTCCCGAAATTCTTCTGCAAGTGAAACCTATTGAATTTCATTGCCTGGATACAGGAAGAAGTCCCACTGTGTATATCGTTCCACTGATTTAGCCCCCAGCGATAAGAAAACAGAAATACAACAAAATACTCATTTGACAAAGCAAAATCAGCCTCCGGCATGTTTAGCCATGGAGACTTGGATGGGATCTGCTGGGACAGGGGTGACCAACCCACAACGTGTGTGCCATGAGTAGCACGGGCAATCTCTGTGTGTGGTGCACAGACTGGAGAGAGGACAGGCAGGATAGTAGTAGACAGGGCAGGAAGGAGAGAAGCAGAGCTAGGGGCTGGAGTAGCACTCAGGGAGGGTCCAGGCTAATTTGTGGTACACCTGCCAAAAACTTTTGGCCCCACTGTGCTCTGAGAAAGGGAAGCAAAGAAGGGAAGAAAGAGTTTAAACCCAGTGAGACAATGCCTTGAATAAAGATAAATTTGTCCAGTTTTTACTTTAATTACAACTGACAGCAATTTCTTCTTGGTACAAGGTAGTATCTTTTCAGGACAGCTATGCAGAAGTCTGTTTTCATGAAAGGAGAATAAGCTATTCCTGGAAAACACTGTGCTCCTTAAGTCTGTTTGTTTGCATTTCAAAGATCCATCTCTTTGTTTGGCGGCAAATCCCCATGTAGTCTTGGCAGCACAACATGCAGCGCAACAGCTGGTTTGTGAGCCCGTGGGCCCATCCTGCACACTGGGACAGAGCAGGTGTCCCGTGCCCACACCAGCCCTCCCACTGCGGGCAACAGGTTTGCGAGGGAGAGGAGGGACGGCTCACCCGAGCGGGTTGGCTGCTAGGTGCTATGCTCCAAAGAGCTGAGTCGGATAATACTACAAGGAGGCTGCTGCTCTGACGGGGAGAAAGATCCTATGTAAGCAGCTGGCTGCTGAGCAGAAGCCAGATGTTGCTAGGATTCCTCCCAGGGAGCGTCTCGATGCAAATCGCCTCCGCTTCAGCCGGGCTCGGCCTTCCGCAGGGGCAACGCGTTGTTGGGGGCACGGGGCACTGCAGGCAGCCTCCGCCTCTGCCTCCCGCACCGCGGGGCGGAGGCGGGCTGGCGGGCGCGCGGCCCCGGGGGAGCAGGGCGAGTGGGGCAGGCGGGCCCAGCCTTCTCCAGTCCTTCCTCCCTTGATTGCTTTGCCCGCCCCATTGCTGGCAGCGCGGGGAGCTGCTGCACACCCTGCCCCTGACCCCGCCGGGCACCCAAGAGCCGCCCCGTCCGTGCCCCAGCAAGATGCCTGAGTGTCTGCGAGGGCTCCTCTCCCCTCGCTCTGCATTTACTGCTCGGCTGAGGACGAGCCCCGGGCATCTCCCCGCTCCCCGGGGCATCTCACCTCCTAGGCGGGAAGGCAGACGGGGCTCCCGGCATCGACCTGAAGCTCCGTCGTGGGGAGCGCGCCCCTGGCAGCTTGTCCCCGGCATTTATGTGCGACCCGAGGGCTGGGGAAGTGTTTTGGCTCCCGGGGAAATGGCAGGAACGCCTCAAACAGGCCGTGAAAGTTTAACTGGGAATAAACCTTCCCATCAAAATACCTCCCTGGGAACCGAGAAATCTCAGACAAGCAATTCCCCGTAAGCAGACACGTGGACAAAGCCTTCCACTTTTGTGGCTAAAAGAAATCCTCCTTTCCGTGGTTAGGAACCTAATTCCCTCCTAGCGCCGCGTCTGCCACCGGGCTCGAGGGGCGATCCTTGTGGGAGAGGGACCTGGGGGGAGCAGCCCTGCTCCGGGCCGGGGAGCTCTGCCTTGCTCCTGGGCTGGGCACCTGGGCCCCAGCGCTTGTCGATCGCACGGAGCATGCGGCAAGGAGAGATGGACTCTCCTCCATCTTTCCGGCTGCCTCTAAATCCGTGATCAAATCCCTGATCCGCTCACAAAGCTTTTCCCGGGGAAGGATCGGGGGTCGCTCTTTTCGCCAGCAGTGATCGCCCGGGTATTTTGCCCGCACGGTTCCCTCCAGAGGAGACGGTCCCGCAGCTGCTGCGCGTTGCCCCTGCGGACCCCGGAGATCGGCCGGGAGGCAGCGGGCGGCCGCGCCTGGCAGGGCCTGGGGGCGAGGGGCGCGCGGGGCAGCTGGAAACTCTTCCCCTGCTCCCGGTGCCCGCCTGGGGCCTTCAGGGCTCCCTCGCGGGCAGATCTTGCTGATCTACCCCATGATGAAGGCAGTTCTTACTCCAAAGCTGTTGTTGGCATTTGCTTTGTTTTGTTTTAATAGGGAGCCGTGTCAGCCTGAAGTCAAGTACCAGGCAGAGGAGATTTGAACCAGTAAACCAGTAGACATAGCATTACCATAGACTGACCAAAGTATGTAGATGTGTATATGTATTATATATACCAAAGTGTGTGTGTGTGTGTGTGTGTGTGTGTGTAGGAAGACAAAATGATCTAGGTAGATGTGATATCTTTTATTAGACCAACTAAATAGTTGGGAAAATTAATCTTTGCAAGCTTTCGGGCACAAACCCTTCTTCAGGCATAAAGAGTCTGTGTGTGTGTGTGTGTGTGTGTGTGTGTGTGTGTGTGTATACACACACACACATATGCATATGTACACATGCAAACACATATATGTGATATGTGTGATGTAGAATATAGACATTTAATATATTTTAGGATATATTTAATATATAATATATTTCATATATCGTTCATATATTATATATAAATATTGTGTGCGTGTGTGTATGTGTGGACTGGGAATATATATGCATCACAAGCTTTCGTGAGCGGGCGCTCACTTCATCAGCCCCCGTCCCCGATCTGTATCAGCTTCAGATGAAGCTTCAGCTATGTCTATAGATCGGCTTGTGCTAAGTCTACAGATCTGCCCTGGCCGGTATACAGGGCGCCCATCGACCCTGCCTTCTCTTTCTCCCTCTCCTTGTTCTTTTCCTTTTTTTCCGTTTTTCCTTCTTTTTTTTTTCTTTTTGTATTTTTGTTTTTTGGGGGGTTTTTTAGTAGTCAGTTTAGGCAGCTGTGAAGGAGCCCGGCTCTGGGCAGGACGGATCCCTGCGTCTGCATTCAGAAGCTGGGGGGGGATCCGTCTGCTTCATCTGGTTGTGACAAAAGGCTCCCCCCCCCCCCCCCAAGTCTCCCCCCGCTGAGCCCGGGCAGGCTGGTGTGAGGGTGTCGCTGGCGGAGCTGCGGGCCGGGCGCCGTCCGCGCCGCTCGGGCTCTCCCTGAGTACCGGGCACCGGCGTCCCGCGAGGGAAGAAAAGGGAGACGCAGGGGCGGCGCGGGAGCCCCGCACGAGGGGCCGGCGAGGCAGCCCCGCGGCGGGCCGGGGTTCCCCAGCGCCCCGTTCCCGCGGCCAGCCAAGCGAATCGGGATGCGGGGGCTTCGGTTGCGGGGCTGCTCCCGCGGTGCGCGAGGCCCGGGCAGGTCCCCCCGCCCGCAGCCAGGGGAGGAGAAGCCAATCTCATCTCAGTCTCCGACCCCCCAGCGGCTCCTCTGGCGGCACCTGAGCGCCGCAGCCGCGATGTGCGGGGCAGCTAGCGAGGGAGTCTGGGGCCGGAGGCAGCGGCCACGCCGGGCCGCGCTGCCCCGCGCCCCCGCCCGGCCGATCGGGTGGCGCCAAGCGCCTCGGCAGCTCCCCGAGCCGTCCCGCGGAGCGGGGCCGACCCGCGGGCCCGGCCCGTCGGGGTCCCTGCGACGCCCGCCCCGGCGGAGCGAGGGGTGAGGCCGGCGGTACGAAGCGGCGGAGGGAGCCAGCCCCGGCCCAGGGCTCCCGGGCGCAGCCCTGCCCAGCTCCCGCAGCAGGCGGAGGTCCCTGAGGGGCCTGCGGGCGTCCCCCGCCCTCGGGGAGGCCGGGCAGGAGCGGGCCCGGGGGAGCCGGCTCCGGGCTCCGATCTGGGCACCGGGCTCCCGCGCAGGCCGGGAAAGCGGGCTCGGCCGGGTGCGGGCCGGGGAGCCAGCCAGCCCGCCCCGCCGGGCCCCGCCGGGGAGAGCGCCGTGCCGCGGGGGGGAGTGGGGGGCACCGCCGGGGCAGGGGCTGTGCGGGCGTCCTCTGCTCTCCCCCGGCGCTGGGGGTCCGGCGGGGCCCGCTGAGATGTCATCCGTGTCTCGCACCGGAGCCACATATGGTGTGTGGATTTAGGTGTCAAAAGCCGGAGAATTAGAAATGGTAATTGTCCGTCATTACGGTGAAACGCGATCTATCACAACAACTGGAACATGTCTGGGCGCTAGCGAAAATAATTTGAATGATTAGTGATCATTATGGATGTCAAACCGAGTCCATTAAGTTGTATGAAGAAATTACCCTTGACGTGCGAAATCCAACTACAAATATACAGGCCTGGCATTCAGGAGAGCCGAGGCTGGGCCGCGGGGAGGGGCCGCGGCTGCCTGCGGGGGGCGCCGGCCAAGCCGCCCTGTCCCCTGCCCAGCCCCGGCTGAGCGGCGGAGCGGAGGCAGCGCCTGCTGCGGGCCGAGCCCAGCGCCCGGCTCTTTCCAGAGGGCCGCCAGTCCCCGTGCTGGCCCCAGGCGCGCCCCTGGGGGAGGCCGGGCTGGAGGGGCGCCGAGCACTGTGCAGCTGAGGGAAGCCAGAGCCAGAGCCGGGCCACAGTGACGTCGGGGCGATGTAACTGGCCGGCCTGTCTCCAGCCTGCCCGGGGTTTCCAGTAGGGAGGGCGGGGAGGGCAGGAGACAGGCAGGTCCCGCGGCCCGGGAGCATCCTGAGGGTCCGGTCTGGAGCACCTGCTGTTGCTGGAGTCCTCGGAGGACCTGCCCGCCTGAGCCCGGTCCTCTCTGCTTCCTGCGGCTTATAGCTCTGCTGCACAGCACGAAACTTGTGCCCTAGCCCTAGCCCTGGTTTTCTCACGTACATTACTCTTTCCTTCTGAGAAACACGCACCACACACACACACACACACACACACGTACCCCTGTATGTTCGTATTTGTATATGTGGTGAGTGTATCTCAGAAGTGATGTACGTGTGAGAAAACCAGGGTTAGGGCACTAGTATGTATGTATGTATGAGTGTACGTGTGTGTATACACACACATACACACACACATATATATATGCATATGGGGGTATATACATATATATGTGCCTATATCATATATATTTGATATATGATATATGTTTATGTGTGTGTATAAGTATACATATATACACGTATATACATATATGTACGTTGCGTGTGTATCTATACATATATGTGCTTATATATGTGTGTATCTAAATATAAACATATATGTGTTTGTTTGTGTATGTATATAGATACACATACGTTACCTGTGTTTGTGTGTATCGAAAGATATTTGAAACCCAGGAGGATCTCGCTCTGGTGAGAAACTGGAGATGAAAATATTCACTCTTTTGGACATAAAATGAATTTTAAGCAGAGTTTTGTTTTACTTTGTTTTTTGCAGACTTTTTCCTAACAGGAATGGTCAGCTTTCTATTATTTGGCTAAGACTGCCGCATTTCCCCCTTCCCCCTCTCCCTTTCCCCTACCTCTTCTCTTTATGTTAAACATATCGGACAGAAATATCTTGATCTCGTTGAAAAGCAATTTTTCGTTTAACTAATTTAGAAGCGCGCTAAAACGACGAGCACAACGTTCAAACCGCAGCCTCCAGGTCACTGCCGCAGATCTGTTCGCAGAACTCGGATCGATGCTGCGACTTGCAGTTCTTGGGATTAAAAAAAAAGCGTTACCCATTTTCTCGTGGCTACAGCAAACTAAAATGATTGCCGTTCTTGCCATAAAAAAGTCTGAAAATGGTTGACTGGTTAAACGTAAGCGAACGTGTACCTGTGTGTGTGTGAAGGACATGCCAACATTCATGTTTTTAACGGGAAAAAACCCGCATGTGTCTAATTCCGAACTGCTGGGGGAAATGATGCAACGTCCATGTAAAGTTCCGTAAATTTTTTTTTCATTGATCATTTTTACTCTCATACTAGTATAAGGTAGTTCTGGTTTTGTGAATTTCCCCCTCTTTCACTTTCTGGTAAGCTGTTACCCCAAGCAGGAGGGAAAGGTCCGGCGAGAAGCAGGCGTATTTCATTTGCAAACAATCGAAGGCAGAAAACAGCCGTCGCCTGCAGCCTGCCATGCAAACGCAATGATCAAACCCATCTCTGCTTGCGTTTGCTAAAAACGCCGCAGCCCCGATCGCTTCCCAGCGCCATTCAACCAGAGACAAATCCGGGGCAACTCTCCGCCCCTCAGCTCCTGGCCGCAGGTATTCTGAGCGCTGCCTTTTGCAGCCACGAATTAAGGGACCCTTCATTCATGATCTCACTGCAAAAGCCGAGAAAGGCGATGCGTGCTCGGCTGGCTGTGTGATCCGCCCCGCCGGGGCCCCGCACCCTCAGTCCTAATGGCCCTTATTTGCCTTGGCCAAGCTGCGCTGTTCTCCCCCAGCCCAACAACAGCATCCTCTTCTCCCTCCTCAAAACCCTGCCATGCCCAAGCGCTCAGATCTTCTCCCTACTGACCTCTAAAGCGAGGCAAGGGACAGGTTTATCTGTGGCCAAGGGAGAGAGTGTGTATGTGCGGGGGGATCCCCGCCCCCCCGTGTGCTAGGACCGTGCGGCAGCCCGGAGAGTGCACTGCCAGTCTCCCGCGCTGAGCACAGGAGTGAACCCCGCGATTTGCCAGCCTTCACCCCTGTTTCCTGCTCAGCCGGAATTTCGTGTCTGATTCACTCTTCGCAGTCTGACCAATGTCACAAACTCGGACCGGTGCCCACGAGGAAGAACTGATCCTCTCGCCCCCGGCTGGCTCCGACAGCCTTTGCCAGGCACGGCGGGATCACAAGCGCGGAGCACCGGGACTGCGCTGCCCTCCTGCCGCCCCCTGACCGCCCCGCTCGCTGCCCGCTCTGCCCGCGGCCTTGGCATTGGCGGCGCTCGGGATTTCCCCAGCCGCGGCTCTGAGAAGCAGCTTTCCGTTTGCTTCGTCAGCCTCCGAGAACCGTTTTTATGATGGTTTTCCCTGCGCTTTAAATCACCGGCTTGTTTTGCCATCAGCCCTAAGTGCAAAAGCTCCGCGCGGAGCCTTTCGAGGCGCCTGGTGGCAGAAGCGGGGCCAGGTCCTGTCCGGCTGCGACTCTAGAAACCCAGTCCCGGGTCTACCCTGCAGCCGCCGCCAGGGAGATCGGGCTATTTGATCCCCGGGCTATTTGATCCCCCAACCCTGCTCCACACTCGGAGAGCCCGTCAAGACCAGGGGACCGCGCGCGGCCCCGCTGTTTGTGCAGCCGAGCTTCGCTGGAAGCCCCGAGCCACACCTGGGAGGCCGTCCCGCTTCGCCCTACTTCCCGCAGGGCCAGGAGCAAGACCCTGGCTGACTCGAGCCATGACACGGATATATGGGGCCGTCCAGCTGGCCCGGTGCTGGACGCGCTGGAGATCCCCGGGCCGTGCCTGGGCCGGGAGCGGCGCAGGAGGTGGGAGGTCCCGGGGAGAGGCAGGGAGCGGCTGCGCCCCGGGGCAAGGGGAGCTGCTCCTGGACTGCGACAGGACTCGCATCCAGCCACTTACCCAAGGCTGGGGCTGGGCGGGCGCGGGAGCAACAACAAACCCACGCACGCACCTCCTGTTGCTTAAGCCCTGCCCGGTCGCACCCACCCTGCAAGGGCCAAGCAGACCGGGGATCTGGGGTCTCAGCCAGCACCGAGAAGGAAGCACAGCAGCGCCTGCCCCTCCGCTTCCTTTTGCGGGATGAGCGGGCCGGGACTCTGCGTTTCGCCTCGCCGCTTTCCCCGCCAGTCCGCCTGCCCTGGCCTCTTCCCGCCCTGCTCCCGGCCTGGCCATGGCACTGTCACCGTGGCCAGTTTCCACCCAGATAAGTCTGGATACCAGATCTTTATCCAGCTGGACTCAGTCCCATCTTACTGCCCCTCGCGGGCTCACCCGTGGGTGATTTGGTGGGGGGGAGGCATGAGAGGCACCGTTTAATTTTAAAAAATCCCCGGTGGCCGCAGGCACGTCGTGCAGCTCGCTATGGGCACCGGGCCGGGCCGCTCGGGCCGGGCTTCGACGGGGCGGGTGGGCGCGGAGCTTCCCATGCTGCCTGCATCCGTCTCTCTCCTTACCCCCGCTCTCACAGTGGGAAGCTTTGCCTTGCCAAGGCCAGGGTGGGAAGCAAAGCAGTGGCGTCTGAGCTCTGCTCCTCTCCATCCACAGGGAGAGCCGTGTGTTTTGGTTCCTGCCTGTCCCTGACAGTGGCAGTGAATACATAGGGATCTCTTTTCCCCTGCACTGAGCTAGGAGATGGCAACGATCCTCTTCGATATCAACCTCTTTGTGATCCCCCCCCCCCCATCCGGGGGCCTCCCAGGGCCAGACTGTGCAGGAGGCAGCTGTGCGAAGCCCCGTCCAGAGTGCACTCGAGCTCCTGCCTAGATTGACCTGGGAGCCCCCCTTCTCCCGCTAGGCTTTGTCTGAGCAGCTGAGATCAGCCGGGAGCCCGTGGCTAAGAGTCCCAAACGTGAGAGACGCGGCCCGGAGGCAGAGCGCTGTCAGCATCAGCCACCCCTGCCGGTCCGAGCCTGCTCGGATGTGTCGGGAGCGTCCGGGCTGGGTGAGAAAAGATCTCTTCCGACATGCGCTGCTGAAAAAAAATGCTCCCGCGTGCACCCGGGCAGCAAAACCAGCGCATCTGACAAGACACAGGCACAGAAGGGAATGTCATGAAGCTAATGCCCGGGAGTGAACCTGATCACGCCAGGTGCTGGATGCTTCTGGCAGGAAAAAGCAGCGGCGATGCGGTGAACAGCCCCGCCTAGCATCGCCTTACCTCTACCAGGCTGCGATCAAGATCTAGGGGAAGGGGAAGTCAGTAGCAATTCCACTTGTGGAGGGGATTACCAGATTCGGCCCCCTCCCCACTGCTCCACCCTTGCCCTAGTCCAAATTGGATCAGTGCATCGGCACTTTGTAGCCCCTTTCAGAAGCCTGGGGCGTTCACAGGTGCCCCCGGCTAGCCCTCACTCAGCTCCCCGGCCGGAGCAGGGGGAGGACGATGGAAGACGGGGGCAGGCAGCCGCACGTGCTGATCGCCCGCGGAGCACTGACATTCCCGCTTCCCTGGTAGGGGCAGTACTACTCTTTTTTTCTGTAGGACCTTTTTCGCTTTTCCAGGGATGAATTCCGCAGTAAGGTCCGCAAGCCCCTCTGCACTCGTGGATTTCTATAGTTCCACACGCCCATCCTGCACATAAAATCAACGCACCTATTTATCAGACGTGGCTAGGCTATAAATCATTGCGATCTCCCGTTTTGTTGCAGGGGGCAGCTGAGGAAATTAAGTGGTATGGGATCTTAGGCAAGGATCTACGTTCCTCACTCAGGGAAGTTTCCCACTGAAAACAAACAAACAAACAAACAAACAAAGCCCCCCCAAAACAAGTGAATCCTGAAAGCTCAGCACACACTTTAGCTCTGGAAATACGATCCTGGAGCATCTTTCTTTTGTGCACTGGGTTTGGGACTGCAGCTGTTTACGCCCAGCAGCCTTTGCCGTTGCTATAAAACAACGCTAAACACTGTGGATTCTTCAAGTGAGTTTGAATGAGAAACATGCGACAGTTTCTCAGCCCAGATGAAGAGGGAACGGGAGGTGAAATCAAAGTCCGGTGTGGAAAGGTCAAGGGAGATTTTATTTGTCCTCGGTAGCAAATTCCAGGCAGCTTTCGTATGCGCCTCTTGCCTTTAACTGCAATGAAAACCTCCGCACAGCCTGCTTTTCCATCACATCCTTCTTAGCCGTGCCCCTCGCCTCGAAGTGACAGAAGCCCCATTACCGCCCTTAACCTTTTTTTCACCTTTGCTCCTAAAAAAGTCCTTATCGTGGTTCCTGCGGAGCCCCTGGGAAGCCGGGCAGGTGCCAGTGCGCTGGGCGGGGGGCAGAAGGCCAGTGCCCAGGTCGCCGGGTCAGTGTGAAGGCCAAAGAGGACAGGCGGCCTCCGGGGGTTAAGGCAGAATATTTTAATGGAGTGTTTTTTCTTTGGTGGAAGCACAGCTGACACCCCCGCCCCCCCGCCCTCTTCTCATGAGGGTGTGCGAACAACACGTAGCAACACAGGCAGATCCTGCATTGTCAAAAGCCTCCTCACTCAGGTGTCTAAACCCCACACTCGGAGACATCCAAGGACGTTAGATTACACAGACATCGAGGGGTGTTTTTTAGTTGCGGTTTATTTTATTGGCTGTTTTTATAGGCGTTATTTGTTAATGATTGGATAGCGATTTAATCAGACAAGAAAGGTTTGGTGGATTCGGTTGAAACACGGCAGCGGGGCACAGCGCCAGGATGAGTTTTCTCCTGCTTTAATCGCGGGAGTGCTGGTGGCCAGCGTGCATGTTTTGGGGGGGATGATCTTTAGAGTCAAAACTGATGTATCAGGTAACCCGTGGAAATCCAGAATAAGCCCTCGGCTTTCAGGGGTCAGCCCAGATTTGCGGAAACTTTGCCGTTTGAGTGAAGACCAAAGCCCATGCATTTGTGCATGTAAAACACAATAACCCGCCTGGTTCTCTTTCTCTCGGGAATCAGCACTTTCGTTTTCCTCCGCGGTGCAACTTTTAAACGCCGTCTCCCAGCCCTCAACGGGGTCAAGCCGTTGTGTCTGCCCTCCGAGCCTGGGCAGGGACAGAAACGCAGAGGCGCCTCGCTGGAGGCCGGAGCGTGTCCCCCACCCGCCCCCGCGGATCCGGAGCCCCCGTCCCTTCCCCCGCGCTTGACAACAGACTGCAGCTCTGCGCGCATCGAGCAAACCTTTAAGCACACGCTGGGACTCACTCAAGGGGCAGCTTCAAAACGCCCCTGCTCCCCGCATCCGGATCTGCGGCCCCGCTGCAAAACCAATCGCGCGGCTGCGGGCCCTTCCAAGTCTTCGCCGAAGAGAATCGGGGCCAGAGGTACAGAGCTGCGGTGCATTTGCAGGCGGCGGCCTTGTCCGCAGCTGGGCGCGGGGGGAGTGAGTGGATGACAGCTAAGCATGAGCAGGGGCTCCCGAGGGAGAAATCCCCGCGCCTTCAACGGTGAAAAGCAGTACGCGGCGCTACCTGGGGTCCCGGGGACGGGTCCGGCAGCCTGAAGCTCTCGTGAACGTGTCCCGGGGCTTTGCTCAGGATCGGGCCCGCCGAGAGCCCTCGCCCCTCTCGCAGAGACGCGCTACCAGGAGCCGGCCCGGCCCCGCGGAGCAGCGAGCCTGCCGCCCCGCGAGCCGCCGGCCCCGGGAGCGCGGCTGGGCCACGGGGCCCCGCACAGGCGCCTCGGGCTCAGGACCGCTGCCGAGAAGCGGGGCTCGGATGCGCGCTGCCCCGGGGGAGGTGGGGAGGAGGAGGCCGCACCTTCCCGGGGACCAGCAGGCAGGAGAGCCTGGATCGTCACAGCCAAGGCGCGATCAGCGAAGTGTTTCTGAGAGGCCGGGCGAGGCGAGCCCCAGGGCGGCCCCGAGACAGCTCGGCGGAGGGGGGGATTTGCCCCGAGACAATCGTGCGCGAGTGCAGGGCTCGGCGCGGGCGGGGAGCTGCAGCCCCGGCAGGATTGCAGCGCCGCGCAGCCCTGGGCTTCCAGCACAGGCCCCGCAAGGGGCAGCTCCGAGGAAGACTTCAGGGTCCACTTCAGAAGAAACAACCCTGCGGATCCGGGAGCAAGGAAGCTTTTCTTTGCATCCCGCCCACGACAGACAAGCCCTGGTTCAAACCAAGCCGCCCTGGGCCGTGAAAATGCACCGCTGCTCGGCCCTGAGCCTCGCCGGCTGGTATCGGACTGCGGCCGGCCCCTGCAAGGAGCCTCCGGCGGCGGAAGGAGAAGGGCCTGCTGCAAGGCCTGGCCACGCCGCCGGCCCCTGTCCCTCTGACCCGGGCCGCGGCCCTGGCCTGGCTTCAGAGACACATCCACAGCGAGAGCAAGGATCCCGTCCAGGCCGAGAGGCCCCGAGGCCCAGGCCCAGGAAGGCAGGACACGAGCGCCCCGAGCCGGGGAGCGGGCCCCGCCGCAAGGAGCCGCCGAGCTCAGGAAGGACGCAGCGGACAGAGGGACTTGTTCAACTAAACATTTATAAATTAAAAAAAGAAAGGTACAGCGGGTAGCGTACAGACATTCACAATTCATCTGCAGTAAATAACCGGGTCGAGTGCACAGTGCCATCGAGAGAGAGAGAGAGGAAAGCCACGAGTTACCTAGAAAGAAAGAGGCTCTTGTGACACGACTGAGCTGGGACACCAACACAGCCCGCGAGGAGAGGTTTGCTGAGGAAAAGGCACTGAATGGTACTAAAAAACCCCAAAAACAAAAACAAAAAAACTCCCCGTGACATCGATTTTGTTTTTTTGTTTTGTTTTGTTTTTTAGAAAAAGCCTGACTAGAAATATTCACATTGAATAGAAAAACAACGACTTTAATACAACTGGAAAGTGCGAAAAGTTCTTACCTCCTCCCTCCCCCCCTCTCCAAACAAGGACAGATCTGCGGAGGGGGGAAAAAAACACGTCTGGCTTTTCGGTCTGGGGTCGAGGTGTCGGCCCCCCGCGCCCCTCGGCCGCATGGAGCGGGGCCCCGCGGGGCCGGGAGCCGCCAAGGAGCCGGCCGTACATTCAGCACCATACAAGGCCCGCGCGGCTCGCGACGAGGCGGAAGAGGAGCAGGGAAGAAAATGTCAGCTCCCAGCCGCGGCGGGAGTCCGTGCTCGGCCCTGCCCGCCCGGGGCTCCGGCACTCCGGCCCCGCAGCCGCAGCCACCGCCACGCGAGGCGGGAACTCGCCGGTCCACGCATCGTCTGGGCAACACGGATCCCGCGGGCGGCGTGGCCAGTCCTCGGCTTGGGGGAGGGGGGTGGCTTGCAAACTCGGCAGGAGGGCGCGGGAGAAGGGAGACAAACA
Source organism: Alligator mississippiensis (assembly GCF_030867095.1). Lineage (NCBI taxonomy): Eukaryota > Metazoa > Chordata > Crocodylia > Alligatoridae > Alligator > Alligator mississippiensis. The sequence goes on from NC_081825.1 coordinate 31,271,822, forward strand.
ACCCGCCCCAATAATAATAATAATAATAATAATAATAAAAATAGTCGTAATAAAATAATCATAATAAATACTGTCCGAGGCGCGTAGTCCGAGAGCGGGTCACTGGGTGCCGGCCGCGGCCGCGCAGGTGGAGAGCGCCCAGCCGGGCAGGCAGTAGTAAGGGTAGTAGTAGGAGGGCTGCAGCGAGAGCAGCGAGGGCGGCCGCAGCACCTCCCCCGGGTGATACTGTCTCTGATCGTCCCGCACCAGCACCTTCACCGCCACTTTCTTGGCGGCGGGGGCCGAGGCCAGCAGGTCTGCGGCCATCTGGCGCCGCTTGGTCTTGTAGCGCCGGTTCTGGAACCAGATCTTCACCTGCGTCTCGGTGAGCTTGAGCGAGGCGGCCAGGTCGGCCCGCTCCGGGCCCGACAGGTAGCGCTGGTGGTTGAAGCGCCGCTCCAGCTCGAAGACCTGCGCGTGGGAGAAGGCGGCGCGGGAGCGCTTCTTCCGCGGCTTGGGGGCCGCCGCCTCCTCCTCCCCGGCCGACAGCAGCTTCTCGCACTTGCCGCCGCCGTCCTCCTCCTCGCGCGGGCTGCGATCTGCTGGGGAGAGCCAGAGCAGCCGCGTCACGGCCCGCGGCACTCCCCGGCCCGCACCCCCGGGGCGGCTCGGGAGGAAAGGACCCCTCGGCCGGGGAAGGTCCCCTGCCCGCAAAGCCGGCCCGGGGCAGCGCGCTGGGCGGTCCCCGCAGGGGACGGCTCTGGGCTCCGAGGCCCCCATCGTCGCTCGCCAGTTGCCTTGAGAGAGCCGGGGCTGTCCCCGTCCCCCAGGCACCCGCCCCGCCGCCGGGCCGCCTCCTCCCGCCCGGGAGCAGGGAGCCGGGCGGGCGGCTCCGTGTCACTCGCGCTCGCTCTCTCTCGCCTTTGCCCAGCGCGGACGGACCTCCCTGCACGGCTCCTTCCCGCGGGATGCCCGCAAGCGCCGCCCCGGGAGCGGGCTGTGCCTCCCCCCGCAGGCCTCTCCTCCCCACCCGGGCTCCCGGCGGGTCCCCAGCGGCCCTCGGGGCGGGCTTCCCGCGGGTCTGCCGCCGCCGTACCTGCCACGCCGGCCGACATCTCGCTGTCACTGAGGCCCGGGGGCTCCTCCTCCCGCTCCGGGGGCGCGGCGTCGGGCGCGGGCCGGCCCCGGCGCGGAGCCTCCCTGGGCCGGGCGCTGCCGCCGGGCGGCCCCCGCTGCGCGCCCTCGTCTTCCTCCGAGCGCCGCTCGCCCTCGTGGTCGTCGCTGAGCGCCTCGTCCGAGTCCCAGCCCGCCGGGCCCCGCCGCCGCGCCTCGTCCGCCGCCGCCAGCCCCGCGCCGCCGAAGAGCCGCCAGCAGCCCGCGGGCGCCGCGCCCCCTGCCGGCGGCAGCCGCCCGCCCGCGCGCCCTGCGCGCTCCTCCTTCTTGTTGAGGATGGCCTGGATGGAGAAGGGCGTCGGGGCGCTGCCGCCGCCGCCGCCGCGCACAGCCATGGGCCCCGGCGGCGGGGGGCCGCGCCGCAGGGCGGGGACAGTCACTGCAGCCCGAGCGCCGGCCCCGCACGTCCGGCTCCTTCAGCTGGGGGAGCTCATCGTCCGCCTAGGCGGCGGCGGCGGCAGCCCCGGCCCCGTCTCCCGCGCTCCGAGCAGCTGCAGGGACTCGGCTGTGCTGCTCGCACGCAGCGCTCCCATAGGAGCCGGCCCTGCCCGGCGGCAGCTGCAGCAGCTGGATCCCCGGCGGCGCGGGCGCGGGCGCGGGCGCGGAGCGGGACCCTCCCCGGCGCTGTCTGTTTCTTTCCTCTTCCCTTCTCCTCCTTTTTCTCCCAGCCCCGGTGTCATTCCTCACCTATGAGTGACAGCCCCTGGCCGGCGCCTTCCCATTGGGCAGGACCTGGCGCAGGGAGGCCGCTGATTGGCTCCGCGCAGCTGGCAGATGTTGCTCTTGAGACCGAGTGGGGCAAGTTGCAGGGAGTGGGAGGCGGGCGGGTTAACCCCCTCCGGCCCGGCCCGACCGGGCCCGCCGCTGCCCCGCGCCGCTCCCCTGGCTGGCGGGTGCCTCGTGGCCCGGCCCCCAGCGGCTCCTCCGGCTTTTCCTTTGCAGACTTAAACAGCGCTTCCAGCCCCGCTCCGCGGATCGCTCCTAGAGTCACTCGCGTGTGTGTTGTGGTTTGGGGAAAAGTGACTCATCCCTTCATGACAAAAAACAACCCCCAGAGCCGAGCGCGGGGCACGAGCGCTGGCTGGGAGTTTGCGGGGCGGGGGGGTTGCCTAAAGGAAGAGCCCAAAGCTCTCGCGCCGGCTGTGAGCAGGGTCCCACGGAAGGGAGACGCATTAGACAAAGCTGGGCCGAGGCTCGGAAGCGGGGACATTTCCCAGCTGCCTTATTTTCACAAGAGTCTTTAGAAAGGGCCCGACCCATCGCCTGGCTCAGGACGGGGTCAGACGTCGCCCGGGTCCGAGGCGGCGCTGGCGGGCCCGGGCCCCGCACGGTGTTGCCGTGGGCGCCGTCTCGGGTCGGGTCTTTCCCGGCCCTGCCCGTGTCCGCATGGTCCGACGGGATTCCCAGAGCCCGTTTCTGGCCCTTCAGGGCGGGTCTTGTTCCCAGCCCGCCGCGGCGCTGAACGGAAGCACCCGGGGAGACATGCCGGAGGCGATTGCACCCCCGTGCATGTGCGAGCAGTGCTTCTTACAGGGTCTTCTTCTCGTTTCCCTTCAGCCACGGCAGAACCCCCCCGACGGGCGTTTGCGGCTTCAAAGCTAAAAACGAGCCCTCGGTCCCTGACTGTCACCCTGGGCTCTGAAGGCGGGAGGAGCCGGGCAGGTTCCCTCGGGCTTGCCCCTTGCTTCTCCCGGGCGCCGGGCCCGGCCGGGAGAGCCCCGCAGCCCCCGCCCTTTGCCAGGGTCCCGCGGAGCCCCGCAGGGCAGAGCGGAGCCCTGACGGCCTCTTCAGCCCTGCTCGTGGGGCTCCTTTGCCGCCCCGACGGGAAGAGGAGCCCCGAGGGGAGGAGAGGAGAGCTGCCCAGCGGAGCAGCCCGTGCCAATGCCAAGAGCTGGGCTCATTTTTCCTCGTGCTTCGCGTGTCCCACTAGCTGCTAGGCGATGGCTGCCCCTGTGCGGGGGCGGGCGCGGGTGAGACGGGCACCTCGGGGGACCTGCGGCGGGCGCCCCCGGGCACAGAGCCGTGCGTGTGGGAGGCGCTCGGGGCTCTCCAGGTGGCCGGGCCAGGCCGAGCCCGCGAGGCTCCGCTCCCCGGCCGAGCCCGGGCACTCGCACATGCTTGCGGTGAGTTTCCAATAGCTGCGCCTCTGCTGGCTTGGCCGCCCCCACGGAGCCCCCTGCGGCCGGGGCCACGGCGGTGCCCTCTTCCAGGAGAGAAAAACAATCCTCTGGCGGAGGAAATGCCTGCGGAGGAGGCCGGGCAGCGAGAGGGGTGAGGAGCACGCAGTGCCGGGGGTGCGGGCCGGGCGGGCTGGGTGGTCCGAGCGGGGCCAGGCGCGGAGCTGGAAGAGCTGGTGCCCGTCGGGCCCGGCGCGGGGCATCCCCGGCTGCACAGGGCCTCGCTCGTAGCCCGGAGCCGGGCCGGCTCCCGGCGTCGTCTGCCAAAGCCCCGTGTGCAGCAGGGCGGCGTCCCCGCAGCCGGCCCCACGCGGCGCTGCCGCCGCGCTCCGTGCAGCGCTCGCCTCCCGCCGGCCGCGCGGCGCAGGGCCGGGCCGGGCCGGGCAGGGCCGGGCCGCGCGGCTCTCCTCCGCCGCGCGCTGCCTTTCCCTCGCAGAGATCAATTGCTTCCTCTGCCTCCCCCCGCCTCTGACACCAGCTGCTCGCGCCGGCCCCGGGTGCTCCCAAGCCCGCGCTCTCCGACAGCCCCGGGGGAGCGCGGCAGCACGAGCTGGAAGGAGGGGAAGGCAATAAAGAGAGATTTACAGGGCGCGGCGGCGGAGAGGTCAGGGGCTAGAGTACGGATGCCCGGGAAGTGGCCGTTTCCCCAGCTCCCCAATCCATCAGCGAGCCCCCTCTCCCCCCATTTCACCACGGCAAACGAGTGCTTCGTTCCCCTCCAGGTGGCTTGCAGATAAAAACCCATCCATCAGCCGTGCTTCTAGCCCAGGTTTTGTTCAGCTTTGGGATAGCCGCGATTCTCGATTCCTTTTCACACTCCCCCCCACCCCTTAGGTATTTTTTAAATTCATTTTTATGATTATTCCCCGCGGCAAGGCACACTTTTAAGCCAAACCTGCGCGATCCCTTCTTTAAAGCTCGCGCCAAGAGCTAGGCGAGACGGGCTTTGCAATTTTGCGGCGCTGGGAGCACGCGGGCGGGAGCGACAGACGGGCCCCGGGCCCCACCTAGAGGCACGTCGGGGGCACTGCCTCGCTCCCTCCTGGCTGGGGTGCTGCTCTTGAAACAGCTCCTCTGAAAACCATCTTGAGCCCGAGCATTAATTTAAACACGACTGTAGTTCAGGAAGACGACAGCAATGGACAGCGAAGTCTGAGCACTAGCTGAGGTAGTGTTAGCGCTTTTGAAATCGGTTTTGAACGGTGGTAGACAGTTGGGGTATTGAATTTAGTGCCTGGCAGACTGGAGGTAACAAGTGTAGGACTCAAAGTGCTGTAGGGACAAACTATTGGTGTTCAAATTCGAGGTAGGCCAGGGGCCTGGGAAAGAGCATTTTTTTTCCCAGTTAGTTCTTTTATTCCATTAATCTTAAAGGCTTTTAAACAGCTTCCTTCTGGGTCCTTATTTCAGGTGACTAGACCCTGTCTTATGCTGTGGTTCACCCTACTGGGGCAGGGGAAGAAAACAAGCAGTCTCAGAATAGGCAAGCTACCCTCTGTTTTGGGCGAAAGGACAGGAGGAGATGCAGGATGGCACCGGGCAAAGTATATAACTCTCCAACCGCAATGCAAGTAATGCAAAAAGTATCTGGCTAAATGTTAGCATGTTAGGATGAATGAGCCATCTGGGTAAAGTGTGGGGTTGCCCAATTTACATGCATGCATTTGAGGAGCTCTCAGTCACCTCTATTGGGAAGTGCACCTATTGCCGAATAGGGAAAATATCAACAACAGAGCAGCAGGGCTTGGAGCCAGACAGTTGGCTTGTGAATATTCTAGGCTCCACAAAGATACTCATCTGCCAACCAGGGACCTATGTGTGTATTCACCGCTGTGCCCCACTCCTGTTCTGCATTGCTTTCTTTTATATAGCAGATACTGTGATACTTATATCTAAGGGAATGTCTCATTATATGTTTGTACAGCACCTAATGCTGACAAAACAGCTTTTGGCTTCAGTGGAGGTAGGGTGGGGTCCTTCATATTAAGAGAGGTGTTTGTGTAGCTTTTTAAAATGGGACTGAAACTTTTTTTTTCCTTTTTAAACTTAAAAGAATCCTTGTATGTTGGAAAACCCATCAGGCATCAGCATGAGAAGATGTACCTGAAAATGACCTGCCTGTTTTCATTGTGTAAGCTGAGTGAAATGTAACACATAAAAAAGAAACATATATTAGATTTTTAATATTCTATTGAAAAACAATACGATGCTATGGGTATCACAGGGAAAATTACTTTATTTATAAGTGGCGCTAGATCATCCGTTCTGTGGGAATAGGGTCCTCTGTGTAGGGTAATAAAAACCATTGTAGAGTTTCTAGGCATTGCTCCCTTGGGGAACAGAATTTCCCTACCTGGGGTTCCCTAACTTTAGTTTTTTTCCTAAGATCTGTGCAGTTTTCAGGAGTGCCACAAGTCAGGCCGTTCTTTGGGTTTTACTCCAACTTCTGTACTATTGCTCTGTCCCCCTGAAGTGCTTTCCCAGTTCCTGCCGAAGCATAACTGCAACTGAAATGTGCTGCCAACTGCTTTCCCTCTAGTTGAGGCTCTGTTGGTAGCACTTTCAAAGTGTGGAGAGGGACTCAAGTAATGTGCTCTCAGGAAATAGTCATTTTGGTAAGATTTCTGCTGGACATTAACTGTCCTCCAAAACTTTGACCCTGATTGGCCCATGGTACAAATAATCCCTATATAAGGCTTTTTCATCCCCTGTGATAAGGGATGATTTCACCCATGGTTCTCATCTGGGCTATGCTTCTGTAAGGTTCTGCAACATGTGCAATTTAAAGGATTTTGGACACAGTGCTAAGTTTTCAAGAAAGCAGCTGTCAACTTCTTCTGAATATTACTTGACTACTCTAAAAAAACCCATTTGATTAAGTGAGCTTGGGCTCATGGAAGCTTGTGCTGTATGCTTCTGTATACATACATACTTTGGTTAGTCTACAAGGTGGAAATCAACCAACTACTATCTGCATTCTACTTTTTGAAAATCATGTTTTTAATTGAAAATTAGGCAAAAAGGCATGGGGATTGTAGTATGTGCATTTTAGGGAATTTGCACCAAAGTTTTCTTGCTTGTATTTGAGTTGGTCTACTCATGTAAATAAAGACCTCAATATTGGGGTTCCAATATTATTTTTACAAAACCTAGGACTGTATGTTACTGCCATTGATGTTAACATTAAAGAGTTTATTTACCTCAGCCAGGCCCCTTACAGAAAGATTCGTATGCGTCTTAGAAAAAATTTAAATGAAGCAAGTATTTTATTTTATTATTAAGCCTAGAAAATACATAAGTATGATATTGAAATTAGAAGTTTAAACTTATCAACTGCTGAAAATACACCCACTAAATTAATGTTGGAAGGTTTTAATAGCACAAGAGTGATCTGGTTCTCTTCTCATTTCCCTTATATGGGGAAAAAGCCCATGTTCCTTTAAGACTGGGAGACTCAAATACAAACATTCCTATAGAAGTTTACAACCATACTGAAAGAAATGCCTGAATCTTGCTGTTTGTGTGCAGGGTGACACTCTTTGGCCTGTTTAAATGCTCAAAGCCACTGCTGCTGGAAAATAAAATAAAACTCATTTTTGTAACCTCATCTTTGGAGTAAAAAGTGGAGTCGTGGCATTCAAAACATTAAGAAAAATAAAAACTTACAGTGTCAGTGCTTTTCAAATGGCATCACAGTAAATCTCCCTTAATACCCCTCCTACTGCAAGTCCTTAAAGAGAGGCAGACAAAGAAAAAAATATCTGAATAACTCAGAAAAAATAGAGATGAACATTTATTTCTATAATGCAGTCAGTGCCAGAAGAATGCGACTGGGTATGTACACACATAGGGTCCTATTCTGCAACCCATGCTCAAGGAAAACTCTTATTTCAAGTCAGTCTGTTCCTTGTGTTTCCTGACTTATTGCTCGATTCCTCAATGCTGGACTGAATTAATTTATCTTCTGATATACTTGCCTATTATACTTGGGCACTGCAGGTGCAGACAGAACAATTTTTGCCTGATCTGGCCATAGAAAGCAGTTTATAGCCATAACCAAACAAAAGTGCATGGGTGCAGGCAGCTTAAAAAATGGTTAGTTGTGTGAAAATCTGACCCCTCATGGTACGAGTTATCAGATGAAGACATTTCAAAACGTAATGTCTTCTGTAACTTGTGTATGCAAAGCTCCCAGCCTGTGCCTGTTTCTGGAATGGGAGGGGGGTAAGGGAGCAGAGGGAGTTCAGACAGGTTTTTTCAGCCCCCACCCCCAAAGGGTGGGGCAGGTGTATTAGAGTGCACCCCGAGGTGGGAGGGCTCCAATCCACCCACCGCACCCTTCAGCACTAGATGGGGAGCCCCAAGAATGAGCTCCTTCAGCTGTCTTTCTCCCCCTCTCAGTCTGAAAATAGCCACCACTGGCAGAGAGCCTGGCCATTGCTATGGGAACCTTGCTGCAGGCTCTCAGCCCACAACTAGATTCCCCTTCTCCCTGAAACTAACAGTGAACTTCTGTTTGGTCTGGGATAATGTAACTCAAAACGCTTTTCAGAAATCATCTGGAGTTACAGTTGGGAGCTGCACTTCTGTCTGCACCATACTTATACATGTTTTAGATATTTGGCTATAATTGCTAGTAAGAACAGTAAAGTACATTTTATGCAAAGGCTCAGGAACACCCAATAAATACGAATTAAGCTTTATAGACTTTATGTGAATAACATGTTACAATACTTAGTTCCTATACTTAACTTTTCATCCATAAGTCTGCAGCTGCTTTAAAGAATGGGTTAGTATAATGATTTCCACTTTATTGTTAGAGAAACCATGACACAAACAGGCTAAACAACTTGTACCCAAGTCACACATCAAGCAGATTGGTGTACCAAGGCCAGGCTGGCTTTCAGTGATGGGTCTGCTCATTAAATATGTCTCTCTCACATAATTTATTAGAACATTCCATTTTTAAGTAGACAGAACTCTTTGGGAAGAGGTGGTGTTTTTTATTAGACCAATTAAAATAGGTGCAATTTTGTTTCTATTTGCAAGGTTTTGGGCCTAAATGCCCTTCTTCAGGCAAAGGAGAATTCAGAGATTGAAAAATTTATCCCAGGCAGAAATGAAACTTCATCTTGCACAGGGTAACTGAGAGATGGTAGAGTTCCCCTGGGTGCAAAAGTCCATTTGTAAAAAGCTGCTCTGTGAGTGTGCAAATTTAGCTAAGACAAAGCTGAAGCAGGCTGATTAGCTGAAGGTATCAGATGACAAGCAGGGTGTTGAATTTAGTTTCTTCCTTGTTCAGTTGTGAAGTTTTCATTTCAAAATGGCTAATGACCATATCTTCCATGTTTCAGGGATATATTTCCATGTTTTAATTCTTAATGCATACACAGTATGTTAAAGGGAATAAATCAGTCACCTGCAAGGGTCCTATGCTATCCAAAATATTCATAGTAGAGCCTCATCCTCCAGTCTTTAATTGAGTATTAGGTAGTAGTATCTTTCACCTGTAACAGTGGTGGTTGGGTTAGCTATGTCACTGGGAGTTTAGTAGGGTGAACATATGTTCCAGTTTGGCCAGGACAATCTTGGATTTTAGAGGCCGTCCCAACATCCTGGCTGGTTGGTGAAAATAAAAGCAGAAGACCCAGATTGGTGCCACCCTGCCCACACTGCCTGGCCCAGCTGCTCCTCAACAGTGGCTAGAGGCAGGGGGCAGGCTGGGCTGGGCATTGTTCCTCTTGCCTGGGGCAGGGCGGGGGCAGAGGGGGAGAGTGCTTAGGCTGCTCATATTTGTGCATGCATGCATGCATGAGTGTGTGTGTGTGTGTGTGTGGTGCCCTGGGTGAACTTGTATTTTGGTGCCCTCCTGAGCAGTGGGTGGAGGCAGTGGGAGTGGGCTGGGTTGAACACCACTGCTCTTACCTGGGATGGGGATTGGCCAGGGTGGGGGGGCACAGTGTCTTCAATTTTCTTAAAAATAATATGGTCACCCTAGAGTTTAATCCCATGGGATAATGACTTAACTGGTCCTTACTTTATTTTACTCCATATATAACAAGTGTCATAATACTGGACTGGTATTCCACTATGGTGCCTAAGGTTAGCTGCTACAAAGTTCAGTGTTATGGTGCCTAAAACTTCCATGCTGGGCTTGAAGAGCAATGCATTGGATTTAGTTAATGAGGAAATGTGTCTGTCTGACCAATAAAGTAAGGTACTACACTGCGCACAACATAGGCTCCTATATGGCTACCATCTTCATCACCTCTGTGGGAAATCAGTTCTTGGAGTCCTGAGAGACATGGGACAGGGAAACCTCAGGGACCTGATGTGGGGCACTGGGGAAGATCTGGAGGGCCCAGTAAGGGCTGGTCATGCCTCTTACCTCTCAGCAGGAACTTTGGCAGCAGCGGGGGAGCAGCAAAAGCAGCAGACATGCTTTAGATTGTGTGCTTGCTGCACATAGTTGAACACACCGCAGCTTCTGGTATAACCGGAAGCTCAGCACTGGCTGGTGGAAAAAGGCTGGTGCAGCAGGGACAGCCAGCAGCAGGAACAGGGCTGCAGGGTTACTATGAGCCCAGCATCCTGTGGGCAGTCCCTGCGCTGGAGGGAGAGCACACTTGAAACCGGGGCACTCGGAGGAGTACCCGGCAGAAGGTGCCCAGAGTTTTGGACAGGTGACGGGGACTCACCATGACCAGGAGTGGACAAGAGATGGACTGAAGGTAGAGGATTGGAGCTCAAATCTAAGTTAAGGGACCAGAAGGTCCAAGCGTTTTATGTTTTTAATTGTTGCTTCTTTATCAATTTGGCCGGACTATTTGACAATGGGGAAAGCCCTGTCTGGGGTGGATTTACTTATTGTCTAAATGTGAGTTAAGGACCGTGTAAGAATTGGCAGAAGGGCCAAAGTAAACCTGACAGAGAGTCAAGCCCTGAGACTCTAAAACCTTACTTGGATATTTTGACAACCCTGACTAGTGTCAGGTGTACGGAATGTATTTCTTTTACTTTCTCTTGTTTTACAATCAGTTTTTCACTTTGGAAACACCTGGTTGGTGTATGGATGGGGTGAAGGGGAGACAGGAGCCCTGTGAGAGAAATCCATGGACCCACTAGAGTAGCACCAGTGACATTGGGAGCCTTCTACTTATCCAATAAGATCAAGACATGGCAGGAAAGAAGAGAAGAGTGGCTTGCAGATGTGGGTACATGTTCTGGCCAAGCTGTCTTCACGTAAGACCAAGTACTAAAGAGCTCTGGCTCGTGCCCCTGATAGTATCGAATGCACTTGCAGCGTTGGATACAACCTTCAATTGGAGAGGAGTAATTGGAGCTGTTGGAGTGTCATGCCATATTGCCCGGCAATGTCAACAGATGGAGTATCAGCACTTCATGGCCATTCATATTAAAAAGGTGCTGAAAAGTCAAGTTATCTGAACTGGAAACATTTTTACAGCAGTTACTACTTGGAGCCAATGTTTGGGTTTTATAGTTTGTCTAATTTACTAGGTTCTATATATGTAGTGGCTGTTTATTTCCTTTAACTACACATCTTTTTGTTTGACCCATGAGATAGTAAGCATTTATTCAATCTTCACAAATTAATTGGTGTCTCTCCTCTACTCAGATCATGTGCCAGAGTTACTGTAACTGTCTTCGAATATTAACAACCACAAGGCAAGTTGTCTACAGAGATTATGGATATTGTTCATCTCTTTCTTTTAAAAAGAGACAGAAAAAAAAAGATTTTAAGTATGCAAATGATGCATGACTACACATCCAAACAGTCACTTCTTACAACAACGTCTATTCTTGTATTCTTTCCTAAATTACCTGTATTTGTTACCCTCATTGAATTTTGTTTTACTCTGTATGATAAAGAAGCCTACTCATGGCTGGTCACTGTGGCAGGCCAGTAGCGGGTGCTCCTGCATTGAGCCACCCACCTCACTGCGCCCAACCACCTTCCAGGCTCTGAGTGCCTCCCTGGGGGTGCCTCACATCTGGCTGACCCCCTTCCTGGAGCACACCCACTAGCCTGGGGTAAAAACTGCCACCACCCAGGGCTGGGCTTGATTCTGGCTCTGTGCACCCTGGGAAACACAGGCCTAGTAGCCCCAGAGGGTACTTGACTCACTTCAAGCACTTGGGGGTGTTTCTCTCAGTCAGAAGCACAAGTAATGGTCTCCCTTAGTCAGCCAAACCAAGGGGACCCCAAGGCATAATCTAGACCCACACCCAGTAAGTTTCCCATGCTAGGTACAAAGGAGAACTTTATTGGTTACAAGGGGTAGGGTTAGAATAGGGTACAGGGTAGAGCAATATCAGAGAAATCCCATAGAGCAAACTGGCATGGCTGGTAGCCTTTGATCATGCCTCTGAGTTACTGCAAGCTGTATATCTAGTTAGATCTCAGGTAGCTTACTCACAAGTATCATCCAGAGGCAGGTGGAGATTCCCCTCTGTCTGGTTCCTTGATCATAAGTTTTGAGAGAGACAGCATGTTTCAGATGGTTCAGCTCTTCTCTCTCTCTGAGTCTTCCTCATAGCTGCTGCCTCCTCCTCCTGGGCAGTCTTTAACTTATATAGCCCTTATGACTTCATTTACCTGGTCCAACGGAGGCCAGCACCTGTTGGCTGTCAGCCAACCAATTTGAAATGCATTACTAGTTGCTGGGCAGACTGGTAGTTTCTAGCAGACTAGTGGTTTCTAGGGTCACACTCAACCCACCCTGCTGCATGAACAGCCTTAGGTGAGCCATCAGGCTTGCCTACTTACACTCTGGGCAATCCCACGCAGTCCTTCTAGTGCCTCATGCACCCACTCTATGTGGCAATGGTCCTTACACCTAACACTAGGTTGACTAGCCACTAGACCCTCTCCAGGCAACTGGCTCTTACTAATGCTTTTTTTGGCTGGCTCATGTGCAGCTCTTCAGGCCCACCTCAGCTGATCCTACTCTGCATGCCCTGATGCAGTCCTTCAGACTTGCTTCAGCAAGCCCCATTCTACACCTGTTACACATAGCCCTTCAGGCCCACCTTGGTGAACCCTACTCTGTGCAGGCCTCTCTACATATTCCTGCTCCCCTTCCTGGGGCCACTCTCTACCCCTCACTGGGGCCAACTCTATGCCCCCTTCTTGGGACTTGGGGTCTTATAACTTCAGGGGCTCAGGTTCCTCTCCGTAGGCAGGCCTGGCCCCATTGTTTGTTCTATAACCACTGAGTAGTGTGGCTGGGGTTATAAGGCACCCCTACCTGCCTTTCACTGGGGAGGCAACTGGCCTGGTATTTCTGGGGAGCTGCTCCGCCATAGGCAGCCCCACCAAGCCATCCTTCCCCAGCAGGGTGCAGTTTCAAGTCATACCCAGGGCCAGGAGCCTCCTGCCATCCCCGTAGCTCCTGCCCTTACCTGTAAGGTGTTCCTGTGCAGCTGCTCTGCCAGGTAGTGCCTTTCTAGCTGCCAGCAGCAGACTACTGGCTCGGGCCTGAGCTAACATGGAGTCTGCTCAGCCCTCCCCTCCAATCAGCTGGCTCTCCTGTGGTCATGTGATCCCCTCATCAGGCCTGGCCTGCATCTGCAAGATGTCTTACTGCCTGCTCTGGCCCTTAAGGTGACAGGCACCAAAGGTGCTCTGTCACACCCTGGATTTAAAGTTTTTTGGATAAGGGTACTCTTCTATTATTTTTTTTATGGTGACCAGTGGAGCCCATACTTAACTGGGTTCTCTGGTCACAACTGAAATAAAAATAATAATGATCTATGTAATTTTTAACCTGGAGGAGGATTCTCTTGGCCACTTTGAGGCAGGCCACATTCACTTCACTTACTTTGCCAGACCCTCTGTCCACTGACCAAATTGCATTACTCATTTCCTTGGTCTACTTGTGCTCTGCTGGCACTAAGCTTGCTCTCTGCACAGCTCCTGGCTCTACAGGCCTTAATCACCTTAAGGCACTAAATTGTGGCCCTCTTGGACTTAATTATGCCTTAAGGGCTCTAATCATGGTCTCCATTGTCCCCCATAGCTGCACCCTTGCCTCCAACTCTGTCTGGCTTTGTGGGCATTGACCAGTCTCTGCCCCCTCTGCTTGCTGTCCACCCTCTAGGCCCCTGCCCTTCCAAGGCGCAAACACAAAGTCCTACTTAGGCACACCCTCCCTATGATTTCCACACCATCCATACAGCCACAATCCAGTTCTCCTGTTACTTATACACAAAATACAAACATAAACCATCAGTCTCTAATATGACTGATGTCTCTACATGCTGCAAGCCACTCCGGTGGCCACATGCTCCAGTCTCTACATGCTGCAAGCCACTCTCTAAGCTTTCAGCTTCCCTGAAGCTACTCCTGCAGGTAGGAGATCCTCACCATCAAGGGATCAGAGCCTGACTGGGTTGAGCTTTTATCTCCGTGAGCACCTCCCCTTTCAGGTATCTCCCTTGAGCTAAGTGAGCTGCCTGATTCTCTCTGCTGCAGCTTGCACAGATGAGCTGCCTATTCAGTTGCTGGCCTAAGCTCAGCCTCCCCCCATCAAAATGCAGCTCTCAACTGTTACTCTCCCATCTTAAAGTAACAAGGGCCTTGGCGCCTTGTTATACTAGGCATACGCTAAAAAAGAGAGGTCTTGACTCTTCAGGACAATTGGACCATTCTAATAATGCTGGAATGACTAGTCATACAGGTGGACACAAGGTTTGCTATGGTTGCCTGGGAAAAAATAAGCTCTCGATGTCTGTCCTGGAAGACTCAAGCAAAAAAAAAACTCACAGCAAGATACATGTATGTGGTTAGGACAGAAGACGACAGAGGAACCTAACTAGATTAACAGTTCATCTGAAGTAGTTCCAGATGGGAGTTTTATGACTTTCTGAGTTATGGATTTTTGTGGTACAGATTAGGGAAGTGGGAAATGCTGTGTGCCAGTTGAATGGCCTTGTTTTCATAAAGCTGATTTAAAAAATAACTATTTTTCTGTTTCAGTCTCAATTTGAGATTTGACTTTTGGTCTAAAACAGTGACATTTTATATTGTGGTATGTAGATAGCTGGTCTTCTGCCAGTAAGTACTGCAACCAACTATCCTTTCATATTTCTGGAGGGTTCTTGAAGTAACTATATTTCTTTCATACAGTATCCACTTTCTACAACATACTTGTTTCAAAGGAATGCCTTTTGAGAAAAAATAAGCAGTAGGATGCGTTAACACAATCCCAGTGATCTTCTGCCATTGATATGCTCCATTATCAGAGGATATGAATCTTGGCAAAATAGAAGTTTTATCCTTAACAGCTCCAAGCCATTGACTGCAATGTGGTCTTCCTTTGGATACAGAACAAACTTTTGCCTGGCCTCACCTCTTGTACTATCTTTATGATTACCTCAATGAAAACAACCTGTGTATATGGTTACATTCATTCAGAGTAGATAATACTCCATACATACTAGTTGACTGACTATATCAATACCAGTTTTTTACACATTTTCGCATGTTATTATAGAAAAGTGTGGTAGAATCTAGTAGCATAACTAGAGGTGGGAGATTGGGGCACTAGCTCATGGTGTTGACCTAGAGGGTCCCCTCCACCTTGTTCTGGCCCAACCCCCTGCTGTGTGCTCTCTCTTGTTTGTGCTGCTTTTCTTGCCACTAAATTCACAGCTTGCAGCAGTTGGGAATCAGTGGCTGGGGTCAAGCTTGCAAGTTTCCTGTTGCTGCCCCAGCCCTTTCTACTCCCTCCTTCCCTCTTGCCTCTGATTTTGCTGCTTGTGGCAGTTGGTGGTGATAGGAAATGACAACAAGGATAAAGGGTGGCAGTTGCTGTAGGGTGAGTGAGAGCAAGAAAGCAGCCCTTGGTACAGAGCAGGGAGGGTTCGAGAAGATGGCTTGGGTGTTACAGAGAAACAATTCAAGGGGAAAAGGAGCAGAGTAGAAAAGGGGGGTTGCTAGCTTAGGGTACAAACTGTACTAGTTACACTACTGATGCTATGTGGTATAAAATGAATCATTTAAGCATTACTAGCATGTGGTGTAGAGACAGTTGAACTAAGCTTAGTTATTGCAAGCTTCATTGTATTACTGGTTTCTTTTACTACTGTTTCAAACATATTGTTCGTGACACGATTTTTAGTTTAGTTGTTACAGTGATATTATAATGTACTACTTTTTCAGTATTTTAATGGCTGAAACTAGTAACTAGACACAGAAAAGCCTAAATGCTATGACATATTTGTGCATGGAATAGTAAATGCACTAAATATTCAAGAGTATTAAAGAGCCTTCTCCTGTTTTAGAATCATAAACAAAGCTATTTATATGAGATTTTTCCCCTAACTGTTGGCCTTGACAACTATCTCTAGATTCCAGTAATCAAGCAGGGTATTTTATCACCAATTGGAAAGGTTCATCAGATTAAATTATGTCTTGCAGTTGTGCTTATATAACCCTATTGTTTATATATTATGCCCTCATTGAAATCATGTATCTTCATTAGTCTTCTGTTAAAGTGAGTGAGTGCTTGCAGGATCTGAGTCCTAATTTGTGCTGAAATTATAAACCAATTCAATTTCACATATCTGTCTGCCTATTCATTTACAGCTTCCTAATGCATAATATCTGAGTGACTTCATCTGAGTTCTTGAAACTTCCAAGTGACCTTAGTATGAACTGAATCAGACATTTACTGTGATTCTATGTGCAAATGGACAGTTAGATGCATTGTACTGAATTGTATATAGTAATTATAGTTGTTAAAATTCTGGAGATATTTAAGTATACTATTAATAATTATGATATAATATTTCTAATGTTAAATCAATATAATAATATGTTCTGTTTTTGAAGAGTGGATAATAGATTGTTCTGAATGCACTGATATAATAACAGTAGTACTGCATATTTATTAGCTTATAGAACGGTGATAAAGCACAAAATGACATAAAAAAGCTTTTTAAAAATATTTTTTCCTTGCATTTAATTTAACTTTAAAATGGGATGAATAATGGGAAAAATTCTGTTTCACCTGTGACTTTTTCTGCATGTCAGATAGTTTTCATTATGGGCATGTCACATCTCTGTGGCAGCTGGAAGCATACCAGGTCTTCACTTTAAACTTGGAATTAGGATTGTCTGCTTGAGAGGTATAGTTTTGAAGAGTTCTTCCTAAACTGAAAAATAATACCTAATTAAAAATTTAAACTCAAACCATCTGCAACAGAGCCTTGACTTGAACTTTACGATTTTCCTGGAGAAATAAATACACTATTGTTTTTCAAACTCCTTACCAAACAAACAATAACCGGAGAAAACAGCAACAACTACAAACCAAGAAATAATGGGGTCCTTGAAGGGAGGTTTACGCTGTCTGACAGAGAGGCTTTTACAAAGAAAATGAGATGGTAAAGTTAGACAGAATTTTCACTGTTTTCTTGGTTCCCTTCAAAGCAGACAGTCTATGAAGTGGCATGTAGTAAGTAGTAAATTGTCCCTAGGAAGAAGATTGAATTTATCCATGTAAAATTGAAAAGTAACTTAAAGGCTACTGGAGCACACTGTGCCATAACACCCTTTTACTAAATGTTGCATTAACAGGAATATAGAGTTGAGACACAGAGACAGCATGGATGGAATACCTTGTTTTAACTAACAGACTTCCTTATAGATGTGTATCTTCTTTTGCAAAATGGCTGATTTTATCAGAGTGCATAGTAATGAAGTGAGTTGGATTTAAGGCTTTGAATGTCTCGGCTGTACTCATTTTTTCCTCTATGGGTTCTGCCCAGATCTAACATCCACTTCTACTTCCTTAGGATTTTTGGAATCAACCAGTAGGTCAACTAGTTGCCATTTCCTAACATATGAGGAAGATGCGTGGTTTTAAAGATGGAGGCCTGTTTATAGAACTACCATGTTTTACATAATGCTTTTTAGAAATTGTGTCAAGATTCAAATCATCCTTTGATAGGTGGTGAGAAAATACTTTTAGTTGGGAAAGGAAGAGTCCTATCAGTTGTGAAGCAGATAGATGGTTCTGTTAGGACTTGTCCATAAATCTAGGTCACGACATAAGGAGAAAGCATTTATCACCATTATTGCAGAAAATGACATACTTCTCAAATAGAGAGAAATGAATATGGCTCCTCCAGCAAACAGATACATATTTAGTAAATTATCTAGCAATTTTTGCTTGTAAGGCTGAAACGATCAGAGCTAAACATCCTTTACTGTTTATATGACCAATAAACTTTATCACTATATTTGTTTTTTACTGTATTAATTGTGAACCTATGCACCACATTTGTATAGATTCATGATCTGATTTAGCACTATATTTGTATTTGATTATGTTAAGGAATAATGTTTTTATAATGGTTGGCTCTATTTTATTATTATATTTGCATTTCTGTTATTTTTGTTTAAATTTATATTATGGTTGTATATCTGTTATGTTGTTTTTGGGAGCATGGCTTTCAGCCAGAATCCTTAATAGATAAAGGATTGAATTGAAATCTAGGTCAGGATAGGAACCTGCATATTTCCAGAGGACTCATAAGACTAGTAATCTTAGGAATCTATCATAAATGTCTTACTGCGTACAAATGTCTTCCTGCATTTGGTGAGTTGCCTTTTCAAAAAGAGTTGACCTTGAGCCCCATGATTAAGCTATCTTGTAAACCTACTAGATTGTCATCTGCTTTCACTGACTTTACCATGATATGTCTTTGTAATTAGTGTCTCAAACTAAAGTTATACTAAGACATCACCTATACGTTTCCTCAGGGGTGCTAGGAGGGTTTCTGTTATTTTCTTAGGACTGATTGTAATTTAATAGATTGCATTGACATTGGGGCTGGAAGGGACCTTGCAAGATTCATAGATTCATAGATGTTAGGGTCGGAAGGGACCTCAATAGATCATCAAGTCCGACCCCCTGCATAAGCAGGAAAGAGTGCTGGGTCTAAATGACCCCAGCTAGATACTCGTCTAACCTCCTCTTGAAGACCCCCAGGGTAGGGGAGAGCACCACCTCCCTTGGGAGCCCGTTCCAGACCTTGGCCACTCGAACTGTGAAGAAGTTCTTCCTAATGTCCAGTCTAAATCTGCTCTCTGCTAGCTTGTGGCCATTGTTTCTTGTAACCCCCGGGGGCGCTTTGGTGAATAAATCCTCACCAATTCCCTTCTGTGCCCCCGTGATGAACTTATAGGCAGCCACAAGGTCGCCTCTCAACCTTCTCTTGTGGAGGCTGAAAAGGTCCAGTTTCTCTAGTCTCTCCTCGTAGGGCTTGGTCTGCAGGCCCTTGACCATACGAGTTGCCCTTCGCTGTACCCTCTCCAGGTTATCCGCATCCTTCTTGAAGTGTGGCGCCCAGAATTGCATGCAGTACTCCAACTGCGGTCTGACCAACGCCCTATAGAGGGGAAGTATCACCTCCCTGGACCTATTTGTCATGCATCTGCTGATGCACGATAAAGTGCCATTGGCTTTTCTGATGGCTTCGTCACACTGCCGGCTCATGTTCAACTTGGAGTCCACTAGGACTCCAAGATCCCTTTCCACCTCTGTGCCACCCAGCAGGTCATTCCCTAGGCTGTAGGTGTGCTGGACATTTTTCCTCCCTAGGTGCAGCACTTTGCATTTCTCCTTGTTGAACTAGATCATCTGGTCCAGCCCCCTGCCCAAAGGGCAGGAAGTCAACTGGGGTCAGATGACCCTAGCAAGATAATCATTCAAATGCATCTTGAACGTGTCCAGAGTAGGTGCTTGCACCACTTCTGGGGAGAGTCTGTTCCAGACTCTGGAGACTCGGGCGGTAAAGAGGTTTTCCTTATGTCTAGTCTAAAATGGTCTTCCAGCAGTTTGTGACCATTGGACCTTGTGTTCCCTTGGGGTGTCCTGGTAAACAGATATTCTCCCAGATCCTAATGTACACCTCTAATATACTTATAGGTTGCCACCAAGTTCCCCCTGAGCTTACACTTTTCCAATCTGAAGAGTCCCATGCCTCTTAGCGTCTCCTCATAAGGCCTGCTCTCTTGACCTCTGACTGTGTGCGTAGCTCTCCTCTAGACCCTCTCGAGCTTCTCCACATCCTTTTAAAAGTGTGGAGCCCAGTACTGGATGCAGTACTCCAGCTGTGGCGTCACCAAGGCTGAGTAAAGTGGAAGGATGACATCTTGGGTCTTGCTTGAGACGCATCAGTAGATACACATCAGGATTTTATTTGCTGTTCCAGCTGTGGCATTGCATTGGTGGCTTATATTCATCTTGTGGTCAATCACAATCCCCAAGTCTCTTTTGGTCCTGGTGCTAGTGAGTGGAGCACTACCGAGCCTATCGGTATGATATGGGTGCTTTCTCCTGAGGTGGAGCACCTTGTATTTCTCTATGGGGAACGTCATCAGGTTTTGATCCTCCCACCTTGCAAGCCTATCCAGGTTGGCCTGAATCCCCAACCTATCCTCCAGTGTAACCAGGCTTCCCCATACTTTGGTGTCATCTGCAAACTTAGCCAGTCCACTTCTGACACCCAAATCCAGATCATTAATAAATATATTAAAGAGTACTGGTCTGAGTACTGAACCCTGAGGGACGCCACTGGTCACCATACAGCATCCTGAGTCGGTTCCATTGACTATCAATCTCTGGGTCTGACTACGGAGCCAATTTCCCAGCCATCGGAAGATAAGATTGTTGAGGCTGCAGTTCGCCAATTTTGCCATGAAGACATAACGGGAGACCAAATCAAAGGCTTTTTTGAAATCCAGGTAAATGACATCAACTTCCCCCCCATCCAAGTGGCATGCCACCTGGTCATAGAAGGAGATGAGATTGGTCAGGCACAACCTACCTGTAACAAAGCTGCATTGGCTGTCTCTCAGAAAGGCGCCTTCTGTCAGCCTGTTGTTGATGGATTCTTTGATAATTTTTTCCAAGATCTTCCCAGGGATTGAGGTCAAACTGATAGGCCGGTAGTTCCCTGGATCTTCCTTCCTTTCTTGAAGATAGGCACCACATTGGCCCTTTTTCAGTCTTCAGAAACCTCTCCTGAGAGCCAACAGTTCTTAGATATCTGTGCCAATGGTTGAGCTATGATGTCTGCCAACTCTTCTATCAATCTTGGGTGCTTTCCATCAGGGGCCACTGACTTATGGGTGTCCAGCCTCTCAAGGCTTAGAAAGTCCTCACTAAATGTTGGCTTATGGTTACCTGTACCCTCGTAGTCCTTTGTCCTGCCAGCCAGGTTGATCCTTTTGGGCTGGTGAGAAACCGATGAAAAGTAATCAATGAGGAGATTAGTTTTTTCCTGGATCTCAGTTATCAGCTGCCCCATTTGATTCAGCGGGGGTCCAGTGTTGCTCTTGTTTTTCTTTCGACTTCCTACGTATCTGAAGAAGGACT
Organism: Alligator mississippiensis; assembly: GCF_030867095.1. Classification (NCBI taxonomy): domain Eukaryota; kingdom Metazoa; phylum Chordata; order Crocodylia; family Alligatoridae; genus Alligator; species Alligator mississippiensis. The sequence goes on from NC_081825.1 coordinate 31,292,562, forward strand.
TTTTATTGGCCTTGATTCCCATAGCTAGCTTGAGCTCGGTTTCGGCCTTGGCTTTTCTGGTCTGCTCCCTACAGGTGTGGGCCAGTGATGCATAATCCTCCTTAGAGGTATTTCCTGCCTTCCAACCCCTATAGGCTTCTCTTTTAAGATTAAGGAAGTCCATGAGCTCTCTATTTAGCCAAGTGGGTTTCCTGGCCCTTTTATTACCTTTCCTGTGGGCCAAAATGGACTTCCCTTGTGCTTTTAGGATTGTGTTCTTAAGGAGCGGCCACTCATCCTGGACTCCCTTCCCTGTCAGATCATGGTCTTTCAGGGCCTCAACAACTAACCTCCTGAGCTTGTGAAAGTCAGCTTTCCTAAAGTCAAGAATTTGTGGATTGCTAACTGATTTGCCAGTTTTGCAATGGATTAGGAAGGTGATCAACTCGTGATCACTGTCACTGAGCTTCCCTTCAATCCTCAGGTTGCTCACTAGATCATCCCCTTTGGCCAGACCAGATCTAGCAGCACCTCACCTCGTGTCAGCCCATGAACTTCGTGAGTCAGTCAGAGATCATCAATGCAGTTGAGGAAGCTACGTGACTGATCAGATTTGGCTGAATGCTCCTCCCATGAGATGTCAGGGTGGTTGAAATCACCCATGACAACCATGCACTGAGAGTGTGCAGCTTCTGTTAGTTCCCTAGAGAATTCATGGTCAAGCTCTTCCTCCTGGTTAGGAGGTCTGTACTAGACTCCTACAGTAATATCCCCTTCACCACATTCTCCCCGTATTCTAACCTAGAGGGTTTCAAGTCACCCTCCTTGAGTGCCAATGTCAGCTAGTAGGGAAGCGTACTGCTGCTTGACAGAAAGCTACACACCCACTTTGTTTATTCTCCATGTTCCTGGCATTAGTGTACAGGCAGCTGAGCCTGCCATTGGAAGCCCTAGGCTTCTTTGTACACTTAGGAGAGTCTCGTCCATGGGCTGGGTAGAAGTAAGTTTGATTGTATTTCCTGACCTGCTGATTATGTTCTTATCTCTTCCTGGGCTTGTTCCAATGGTTGTTCGCTTGTCCCTCAGTGATCTTAGTTCAAAGCTCTGTTGAGCAGGTCAGCCAATTCAGTTGAAAAAATCTTTGCCATTGGGATGAGGTGGATGGAGGCCATCTCTTCCCAGCAGACAATTCCTTCTTCTTTGCTTCCTAACTGATAGATTAGGCTGCAATGGACAGTGGCTCAGGATAGATCACAAATCCATTGTGCTTTGTGTGTATTGGGAGTCTGAGAGGAGTTTCCAGTTACATCAAAATCAGGTATGAGAACTAGGGGTTAATAATCTTTAATAAGATCTTTAATAAGATAATCAATGTGGCTTTTTTCCATCGTAGTCTTTTTTACCATCTTTATTCTCAGGGCCTGAGGAAAGTAGGCATACAGAAGGTTTAGTTTACTTCTGAAACAAATGGACCACAGACTACTTTTGGGTACTTAATCCTTATACAGTACCTTTCTTGGATGCAATTCAGTTCCTCAGTTGGCTTGCAGTGTGGCTTGTGCAATGAAAGACTAGCTGCCCTTGGTTCTGAGTGTGTTTTGCAGGAGAAGCTGTCCCTAATATTTTTCTTGGTTAGAACCCTGAGGGCTTATGCTTTGGACTTAAGGCTACTTCTCCAAGCAACGCTGATGGTTTTTTGCCATCTGAGTGTTTATATACACACTATATTTCTGAAGAATCACCTGTTAAAGAGAGGAGTGAGCTTGATGATCCATAGATGGAGACCAGTTATATAGCATCTATCCACTCTGGGCCATATCCTCATTCAGGTGGCACGTGTGCATCCAGACATATTCTCCACCTACACGGAGTCTGGTATCTGAACTGATGACCAGCTTCTTCATTAACTTTGCTGGCTGTTTAATAATATTAACCAAAAACTGCTAATACTTCATCTTGATCAACATCTTTACGTACTGACGTGCAGCAATTGCTGGCAGCAAGCAAAGCAAGAAGTATGTGCGGTATCCACACATGAGAGCAATTAGCTTAGCAGTTGAGTCAGATTTTATCTTAGGAGAAATATGCTAATGTTTGGAATAATACACTATCTTCTTCAGTCCCTCTTCTGAAATAAAGATTGTCTAGGATGATAACTTAAAGGCTGGATTTTTGTGAGGATTGTAATTGGCCCTTTAACTTGTTTGCTCAAAGCCATGTGTCCAGAGGCTTTTAGAGACTGCTGTTAGTCCCTGTGTAAAATGATGAAAGGTTGCCTAGAGACAATGGTAGACAATGTATCCCTTTCACTTAAAAGAAGGTATGTTATTGCCTTTGGTAGAAGTTAGAAGTTAGTTAAGTGTCCAGAAAATGAGTATTCTCTGTTGAAAATGCTTCTTATAATAGAAGCTAAAGTATCTCTGCACTGATATTCTCTTATCCAAAGCCTCAGTGACTTTTATATTTCCACACAACTCAAAATGCTCAGGAATAAAATATTTGGAAGGATATGAATTTAGTTTTCAATTCTTTAAGTGGAACCATGAACCTATATAAATTGCTTCAATGGCTAATTACCCTACCTATTAAAATTTGCACCTTATTCCTAATCTAATTTTGTCTGGCTTTAACTTCCAGCCTGCTCAAATAAGGAAACCCTATTATCAAAATTCTAGTCTACACTTTCTAGTCCACCTCTGTAGATGAGCTAGGCGAGAGGCTCTGTCACAAAAGGTTTTAACTATGCACTGCTCATTTAGAAGCTGATTGTGAGTAATATCCTTCATCAATCACTGGGCTAAACCCCTAAGAGAAAGAAACAGTGGCATGGAAGTATGGCTTCCATGGAGAGGCAGAGAGAAAGAGGGAGAGGCAGCGTGAGTAAGAGAGACTATGTCGCCTGGGAGACAGAAAGGACAGTCTATAGACATATGTTCTGCTTATCTCCTTCAGGAAAATATTTATCTTTTTGGGACCTCTTGTGGGACTTCTGTAGGCTGGGAGGGCAGAAGAGGTCTGTAGCTCAAGGAAGTGCCTTTGAATGACTTTACCATGTTGCTAGGTCTGGGGTGAGTGGGACTGACTGCGCAAGCTGCGTGTATCTATGTGTGCAATTAACATGTAGCCAGGGCTGTCCCTAGGGGGGAGCAAATCAGAGTGACCACCCCAGGCCCCACGGTTTGGGGGGCCCTGTGGAGCCAGGTGAAACAGCGGTGACAACTACTTGGTCTGCTCCGCAGTAACGCATACATGTAGATGCACCCACTGAGTAGTAAGCCAGAGCCATTGGTGGGGCAAATGACTCCTTGGTATCAAAAGAATTGCAGGAGCACCTTTCATCATAGCTGAAGCCCTGCAGGTAAAACAGCTGGTGGGAAACAGGATCCTTTGAGGCCTTCTTAACAATCTCAGTGGCTGTGTATACATGATATGCTGACTTCATAGTTGTTACTGCATAGTCATTTAGTACTTGTATAACCAAGTACTAAATGACTGTGTAGTAACCAGCATTTCTGCACAGCAGCACAGTAGCTCATTACCACCGTGCAGTAGCATCACATCATGGTTCATACCCGGCGACACTGCTGCGCAGTAGTAACAAGCCACTGCACATCTTGTGTAGATGCGGCCCCTATGGACCTTTCTTTTAGGCTGACTGAGAGTAGGAATTTCTTCTTCTGACCTTCTACAGGGGTAATGTATCTCTCAGTGAGATTCAGAAGCTCTACTGATTTCTTTATGCTTGCTTTGCAAGTTGTGGGGATAGAGGGTGGAACTGTGACAAATTCAGCCCTACTTCCATGCCATTCATTCTGACTTGGTTTCAGTAAAGAGAACTTCCAGGTGACTAGCTCAGTTGTCTTGGTAGACTCTCACCTATATACCAGATATTTCTTATGCCTTGAGGGTTCTTCAGTAGCCTACCCAATTGTCTCAACATGGACCTGTGTCTGGGTCATGAACGACGCATGCCCCCGGTGGCTGGGGGGGCACAGCAGTGGCGGGAGCGCAGCAGTGTGGCAGCAATAAACGGTGATCTCCCACAGAGGTCAGGGTGGTGAGCTCTGACCAGGGGTCAGCGACCACCTGCAGATGCCTCCGACAGTGTCAACAGTGGCCAGTGACAATTGCTGACTGCCTGCAGAAGCCACCAGAGGTGTCAGCGGCGGGGAGGCGTGGCTAGTGGTGACTGCCCGCAGGCACTGCTGACACTGTCAGTGTCACCTTTTTGTAGGGGGTGCACCGCCACGCTCAGGGGGTGCATGTGCACCCCCTGCACATCACCAGTGGCCTGGGTTTTACTGTAGCCTGTTTTACAGTATGAGAGTGGACCTCATGCCAACTTCCATGTGGCTTTCATGTGGCATTATCACCTGTCTCAGCATGTTCTTCACCTATGTGCCATCTGGGAGCTGGGTTTTGCTACAGCCTGCTAACTATCTCAGCCTAGAACTCATCCGCAGTCTGTTGGGGATCTGGTTTCTGTGTGGCATGATCAACAGTCTTCGTATAGACCTAGCCTACACACTAGCTGGGAGCACAATATCTGTGACCTGTTGTCCTTGGCTATGGATGGACATTACACATAAACTGGTTTAAGTGATCAGAAGCTGATTTAAACCTGTAACAGAACAGATGTTCAATGCACATAAACCAGTTTGAAAAAGGCTGAAACTGGGTTGAGATAAACCTGGTTGAATATAGTATCAGATTTACCTGATTTGGGTCAAACCAGTTTATGCAATGTCTATCCCAGACCCCGTGCTGGTTTAAGTTAAAAAGGACTCCCCCAGCATTCTGGCATGCTCTCTGGACAGGGTGGGACTCTCTGCTCCATGGCAGAGCTGGCCCTTCCCCTCTGCTCCCTTGCTAGGGCTCTGGCAGAGACTGCAGGTGTGTGCCTGGCTTCTCTCTGCTAAGCAGGGATTATTCCCTCCCACCCCTCTGCTTGCACAGACACCTCTCAGCATTAGCTAGCAGACCACAGGCTGGATACAGTCCATACTGTGGGAGACAACAAAGGCAGGCAGGCTTTTTGAAGCTAATCAACAGGTAGTTGGTAATGTCTTTCTTTGGAAAAGCTGTTTAAGAAGAGCTTGAACTAATGGAGAGAGGCTTTGTATTCTTAATCAGTTGATAAAAACTGAGTTGCGGTGATAAAGATTCCCTGCTGGGCTGCTCGGGAGGGAGGGAGGGAGGGGAACCCCTCTCTAATGAAAGCATCACGCCGGGGCCTGGCCATGCCCCCACTTAGCTTGGCACTGTAAAAGGGATGGAAGGGCTGCTCTAGCACCCCTTGGTTTCTAGTCTGAGCCACTGCAAGCATGTGCCTGTGTTTCCTTAGTCCAGAGGGGCTCTCTGAATGGTTACAAACCAGTTTAGCCTAGCTCGGTTAGACTAATCTGCAAAGATTAAATCAATTCAGGCTTAGGCTTTTTGAATGTCTGTCCCTATCCCTTATCTTCCATTTCTAAGTGGGAAAGTAAAGAAACATGTTGCCCTTCAAACCCTTTCAGAAAGAAAAAATATTTTTGAGTTTAGCAGTTTTCAGAAATAAAACCTCCAGGCCAATGAAGAAACTACAATATTTAGTTTAAGATAGTTCTAGAAACCATAGTAATGCTCTGTGGGAGACCTGGAGTCTGCCATGTATGCTAACTGGAGGTTGAAAATCCTGTGTGGCAGTATTATGTCCAGACTCAAAGCAAAGATCTGGCGTATCTCCAGTCAGATACTGAGAAAGCTAGCATGGTGGGCCTGAAAACAGGTGACTACTCTGTGGTGTTTGATAATACTAATTCTATTATTATAGCTAAGGTAGCCCAGCACTGCCAATTGCCTTCCTTTCTTTAGCTTATATTTTTGCCATACTCTTAACAGTTTGAGATGAAATTGTTCATGATAGGTGTCTTCCTCTCACTCATTCTTTTCGTTTCTTTTCCTTTGGGACATTTCAGCCAGAACAATCCAATGGTTTCTGAAAAACAGGCTAAGGAAAATATTTTTTGTGGATGATCCTGGTGACCTTTTCTTTATACAGCTATAGGGCCAAATCCTATTTCATTTTATGCATCTAAGTGGCATATATACAGCTACAGAATTGCAAGGTTTGGCACTTGCATGCAGTATGGGATTTTATTTCCACCAAAATAGATTACCCTATGCCCATGCCTACCAAAAGTAGAGCAGGGATGATATCCCTCCCACATTTTATCCCAGCAACCCAATGGTTACATCATGACCCTAAGGAGCAGACAGCCCAGGTTCTAGGGCCACTGTCACTGTGGGGTGGGGGTTAAGCTTCCTGGAAAATCATTCCAACCACAGAGCCATTATCGAGTCCTCCTTCTGAGGCTGACCCACTGCACCTGGCATACACTATTGATTGAATAAACAGAATTGTGAAGGTTTCTGCCCAATTAGGAGGATAGTTCCAGGGTATAAACCAGTACGTGTTCTCTTCCAGGGCAGTATCTATCCCAGTGACTCACATACCCTCTGACTTATTTAGCTTTTCTTGGCCCTTCATATCAATCTCTTGCCCATTAGACCAGCTTCAAAGGAAGAACTGGAAAGCACTGTACATAATAGCTAGCCAGTAGCCTGGTAGTTAGAGCATTTTACTGGACAAGAAGGATCCTGTTCCCTCAGCAAGACACTTAACCACTAAGCTGTTGGGTTAAAAGGTGGGAGGACCCTCTTCCTATGGCATCTAAGATCTACTAGATTTTTTTTGCATCAGTAGTTTCAGGATTTACCCTGCCTTATACCTGTACCTGGGTAATTCTGTTTTGTTGCCAAGCTGGATCACAGTGCTGGCAATGCTTAATTGGAAACCATGTGTAAGTGCTAAAAAGTGTAGCTGTTCAGCTGCTTCTGTTCTATTTAGGCATGGTAAATGAATTTGGACTTGGCCAAAAGCATTGCTGGGATAACACTTTGAACTAGGAACTTGAAATTAGGCAGATAAATAGTCTTTGTGTCAACTAGGTCTAAGCCCTCTTACCATATTCCAAAAGCACAATAAACGCATTATTCCTTGTGCAATACTTCTCCCAAGCCCCCATATATACACCTATAGGCACATAATATATAGGTATGTATTTTTGTTTATGTGTGTGTGTATTGTTTCTGCTACTTGGAAGAAACAAATTGCCATCTAGTGGTCACTGAAAAACTGATGTTTAGAAAAACTGATGTTTAGTTTTGCACCAACCACCAATATAGAAAATATTTTAATGAAATATATTTGTTTTACACATAGAATATAAATAAATAGTAAGTAGTGCAACTGCAAACTATATGCAAATAAAGAAGATGATATATATAACAATGCATATTCTTCATTTTCATAACATGGACCAGATCCGATTATAATTTGTCTCATGGATTCCAAGACTTCACAAAGGTCCCCTCCCTTTCCTTGCATGATATGGAAGTAGTAAATATAGCAATTGATTATATGGAAAAATTATACTAGATGTGTCCATAGGATTTTTAATGTTCTATGTCCAGTTCAATTCAGCATCTGGAAGCAAGGGGGAGAACCAACAGCCAGGTCAGGTGGCTTTCTACATATCAGAAAAAAGTTCTCCCCAGACATCTGGTGATACAATTCAGGATGGGGGAGATTTATTGGAGCTGCTGAAGTTAGGATCAGGAGAGTGGTGTTTGTCAGCTCCTAGGCTATAGATATTGATGGTTATCAGAGTAATGGGGGCAGCATGTAAAGACGGAGAAGACTTTGCAAGTAGCAGGAGGTAGACCAGGATTCAGTAGATGAGGGACAAAGGCAGGTTGAGTTATATTTCATGCAGTTTCATGTATTCTGGAAAGCTAAGAGGAGGAGCCAGAGGTGCATGTGATTCCCCCCCCCCCCCCCCCAGGGGGTTTTGGAGAAGGAAGATGCAAGTGGGGAAGGTAGAAACAAGGGCTGGGAGAAGCAGCTTTTGCCCAGGAACTTAGTGCATGTCATCAGTTCCACAGTATCTGTTCATCTGCTTACTTTTACCTGCAATAAGTGAGAGCTAACCTGTGGTAATTCAGCTTCATTTCATTCAGAGCTGAGTTGCCCAGGCTTAGCTTTCCCTAACTATCAGTTATGAGTGAGCTGGCATTAGTTATTTAGTGGTAAGTACCTGGGCCCTTTTAACTTGCTGTGGTTTGCTTGTTTGCTTTATCTGTAAATATCCCTAGTGACTGAAAGTAAGGCCTTTGACATATTAGCTTATCAGCTATGTTAAGGGATATGAATAAATCATACCTCTTTGATGAAATAGTGGTCTTGCTGAAGTCAGCAGTTCTCCCATTAACTTCAGTATGGCCAGGAAGTTCACTTCAGGTGCGTCTACATGTGCCCCCCCCCCCCCCCCCCCCCCCCCCCATGGTGCAGTTAGTATGTCTTTAGGAAGTAGTAAATAACGGCACAGTAACAGCCATTACTGCTCTGTCCTGGCAGTGCATGATTATTTTTAGCAGCTACGTCACTGTGGTGACATGCTAAAGCAAGGTAGCTCATAGCCATGGTGACGTAGTATTGTCGTCAAGGTTTGTGCCTGCCAATGTTACTTCACTGTAGTGATGAGCTACATCACCATAGTGTGTTGCTATGGCAATGCAGAGTCACATGTAGATGCTTCCAGTATGAATCAAATGGGCTATTAACAATTAACACATAGGCTATTAGCAATTGTGTCATGTAACTTTTACATTGTTTTAACACATAAAGGGCTCAACCAGGATGCCCAGTTTGCTAGGTGTTCCAAAAACTAAAATAAATGACATTTTTCACCCGCAAAATCTTGCTATTTAAACATGCATTATATTCTGACAGTGTATCATCCTCCACCAACTTGTGAATTTGGTGGGGAATTTGGTTGTGGCAAGATTATGTTTGAATCCAACATCCATGAGAAAAAAGGAATGCTGGCAATCAATTTTACTCTTTTTCTTTCCCTACTGTATAAGTTTGGATTACATATGCACAAGGGATTTTCCGTCAGCATTTTTATGGTTGAGAACTAATATGAAGAAGTGAATAAATACTTGAGAAAAAGATTCTATTCTTTTTGTAGTTGAATTGGCAAAAGAGAGAATCAAAGTTAAGAATGCCATTTGAGAAAGGAGTAGAGAGAGAATAAGAGAACACACTGGACTGGAATCTATTAACCTTAGAATAGGGTATTCTTTATAAAAGCATACATCTAACACAGGGGACATGTCTATATGTGCAGTTAATGTGCCTGAATTTTTTGTGCAGAAAATTCAGGTTCATTAAAATACTCCCCAGAGCATGTCTACACATGCACCCCCATCAGGAACAAACTGAGCCTGACAAGAGCAGGCCTGCTTCTGCCCTGCTCTCCCCACCTGCAGCAGCCAGGGGGAACTCCAGGCTCCCTGGGCTGGCAGGAGACATGGGAGTTTAGACCCAGGCTCTGGAGGTGGGTAAGCTGTCCCAGCTAGGTGGGCAGTTCTGTCCTAGCTGGGGGGTGGGGTGGAAAGGGGAGAGGGAGGAGGTGAAATCAGGCTGGCTCCAAGTTGAAGTGAACTGTCCTGGCTTGGTGGGTAAGTGCCTCCCAGCCACTTAGAGATCAGGCCTGGTCCTGATCTCCAAGTGGCTGGCAGGCAGCATCCCACCAAGCCCAGATAGCTCTCACAGCCCTCCGTGGTCCCCTACTACCTAGGCTGATTGGGAGCAATTTGCTCCTGGTCAGTGTCTACACATGCGGTACGGTGCATTACTTAATGTGCTGTTTTTCTAGTACCTACAAATACTAGGAAATGGTGGATTAGACTAATAAACAGCACAGTAATTGCTTGCACATGTAGACAGTGACACTTTACTGCACATTAATCTAATGCACAGTAAGGTATCTTGTGTAGATGTACCCATTGTTTCTCTAACTGGGGTACATGTATATCTCGGGTTATGCAGTAGACTTCTGGAGGAAGGAATAGGAAAGCAGAAGAAAGAAAAAGAAAAATATATATAAAAGAAAAGAAAGAAAAATGATATATGAAGAACAACTCTATAATACCTTTTTGACAAAAGGTGTGGTTGTAATGTCATAAATTAGTACTATTTTATTATTTATAGCACAGAATCATTAAGGAACACAGAGACAGAACAAACCTAAAAGGGGATATGCAACTCAGAAAAGTTCGAGAACCAGTGAATATTTTTAAATGAATGATCTAATTACCAGGGATCCTGGTTTTCAATTCCCCATGGAAAAACATGGAAAAATTCAGATTTTCTCGTTTAAGGGAGAAAAATGTGGGAACCCATGGTTTCTGCCCTTGCAGGCTGGCAGATTTCCAACCTGTAAGGGACTGTTTGGGGCTGTGGGGAGCAGGAGGAAGGTGATCACAGGCAGGAGGGGCCACATGCATGTGCATGCACACACATGCACATGGCAACCAGGCAGCAAGATGCAGAGAAGCTCCCATAGCTCCCCACAGGTAAGTCTATAGGTGGAGGGGCACAGGTGATGTGGGAGACAGGGGGCATAGGTGACATCGGGGTGTGGGGGGGCATAAGGGGTAGGGGTGGGGGGCATAGGTGACGTCAGAGGGGCATGGGTCAGGCACGTGCCACCCCAGATTTTTGTGCACACAGTGGGCATGGGGCTGCAGCCTATCTGGACCAGTGTGGGCAGGAGACCCTTCTGTAGCCCAGTGGGCAGGACCCAGTGCAAGAGGGAAGAGCAGGGCAGCGAGACTCATTGCCACCACCACTACTGGGACCCCTGTGCCAGCCACACCACCAGTGGCACAAGGAGTAACAGACTAGGGGGTGAACTGCCCTCATATCCTCCTACCACTAGCTACTCTCATGCCAGGTTGCTGCTCTAACCTGCTGCAATGGCTCAGCCTTGACCACCACTTCCGCTAGTCTTAGGCCACAGCTCTACCCCAGAGGGGACATGGGGTGGGGGCCAGCGCAAGTGGTTTGAGGGGAGGTGGTGGCAGTCAGGCCAGGGGGGTGAAGTGATCTGAGGCTCAGTATGCGAGTGGCTGGCAGTAGGAGGAGGTGTGGGCAGCATGCCTCCTCCCTGGGTTCGTTACTCCTCACACTGCTGGCTGGTGCAGGGGTCCTGGCGGCAGTGACAATGAGTCTTGCCACCCCGCTTCAGTGAATCTGTGATTTTTAAACAGAAAACCAGGATCCCTGCTAATTACCCAAGGAGATCAACCTAATAAACTATGGGCACATCTACATGTTGCCCAACAGTGATATAGCAATTTGCTATGTCACCATACAGTGTGCTACAGTGATGTGGTGATTATGTGGGCCTACACATGATCGGCAGCTACATTGCCTTAGCAGTGTTCTCCCTTGTTTTAGTGTGCTGCTATGGTGATGTAGTGGTGAAATCTAACCATGCACTGCACGCACAGTGCAGTATGGGCGGTTACTGCACCATGCTTTAGTACTTCCAAGAGGAAGTACTAAAGCACAGCGCTGTAGCAATGTTCCTGTACAGAGACGTGTAGACACACCCCATGAGAAAGAGCTCTGTAAGCTGACACTGAAAACCCTAAGGTAAAATTCCAAGAGAAATGTGCCTTACTTTTCCCTTAGAAAGGGAACGCACAAAGGGCGATTGGGTCCTGCCACCCTCTACGCGATGTCTACAATGCACAGTGGGAAACACTGAGGGAAATAAAAAATTACTAATTGAGGTGTTTGTGATAAGACAACAGATCAGTGATTGTATTTTTTGTCCCCCTCAACAGGTTTAGGCTCTGTTTATTTTAACTGGATTTTTGTGGATCTTCAACCCTTCTGAAAGGCTACTTTTACTTGGGTACCTAACTATGGATGGAGATACCCCGTTTTCGGTCACCTTTCTCAAACTCCTAGAATTAGTGTTTACTGGATGGATGCTCATTTTGAATACATTAGCATTCAGAGTCTGGTGTTCATTTTGTTTCTTCTTTCATTCTCTCTTTTTGTTATCATTTGAATTCTCAGCTTACAAGTACAGCTGGGCCTATTTTCAACCTCCAAATCCAAACATCTTTGTGTACTGGGCAATACCAGGGAAATCATTTTATTCACCTCTGAGACCTTCTAAATTGTTGAATAATTTCACAAAGGAAATGTTAGAATTTGTCTGTTTAGGTTTTATACCACAGACATCACAGTAGTAATCTGAATAGTTAGATGATTTGTTATCCTGGACATCTGAGAATAAAAGGGACCAAGCTCTAGAAAATATACTATAGATGACTTAATGTGTCTTTCATAACTCTAACCATAAAAGGACATAATCCCATTAATGTTGTAATGTAGAATGACAGACGTTAAATTTCTTACTGAACCTAGACAGTACATTTTATAGGGAAGGAAATGTCTGTACAGTGTCCAGCCTCAAGGGGCTTTGATCCATGATTGGAGTTCATAGCCACTGTTCTAAAGAAAAGAATAATAAATATTCTATTCCTTCCTTTCTGTTTTCCTCTTTTTCTTTTTGGTAGTGATTTCCATTAAAAATATGAGAATGGAGGCTGAAAGGGACCTTGCAAGATCATCAGGTACAGCCCCTGGCCCAAGGCGCTGGAAGTCACCTGGGGTCAAATGATCCCAGCAAGATAGGCATCCAAATGTTCCTTGGAAGTGTCCAGAGTAGATGCTTGCACCACCTCTGGAGGGAGTCTATTCCAGGCTCTAGGGACTTGGACAGTAAAGAAGTTTTTCCTTATGTCCAGTCTAAAACGATGAAGTTTGTGACCGTTGGACCTAGTCTTCCCTTTGGGTACCCTGGTAAACAGACATTCTCCCAGTTGCTGATGCACACTCCTTATGCACATCCCTGAGCCTGTTTTTCCAGGCTGAAGAGCCTCATGGCTCTCAGCTTCTCCTCATAAGGCCTGCACTCTTGTCCTCTGATCATGCATGTGGCTCTCCTCTGGACGCTTTCAAGCTTTTCCACATCCTTTCTGAATTGCGGAGCCCAGAACTGGATCCAGTATTCCAGCTGTGGACTCATCAAGGCTGTGTAAAGTGGGAGGATGACTTCCCAGGTCTTGCTTGAGATGCATTGGAAGATGCAAGCCAGAGTTTTATTTGCTTTGCAGGCTGCAGCATTGCATTGGTGGCTCATGTTTGTCTTGTGGTCAATCATGACCCCCAAGTCTCTTTCAGCTGTGGTCCTAATGAGTGTAGCACTGACGAGCCTGTAAGTCTGATGCGGGTTTTTTCTCCCAAGATGGAGCACCTTGCATTTCTCTGTGTTGAATGATATCAGGTTTTGATTTGCCCACCTTGTGAGCATGTCGAGGTCGGCCTGGATCGCCAGCCTATTCTCTAGTGTGACCACACTTCCCCATAGTTTGGTGTCATCAGTGAACTTAGCCAGTTTGCTTCTGAGGCCAGAGTCCAGATAATTTATAAATACATTAAAGAGCACAGGTCCGAGAATGGAGCCCTGGGTGATGTCACTGGTCACCACGCACCATTCAGTTCCATCAACTATCATTCTCTGTGTCCGACCACAAAGCCAGTTCCCCAGCCATCAGACCATAAGGTTGTTGAGGCTGTGGTTCCCCAATTTTACCATGAGGACATCATGGGACACCAGGTCAAAGGCTTTTTTGAAGTCCAAATATATGATATCCACCTCTTTTCCTTTGTTCAGGTGATGTGTTACCTGGTCATAGAAGGAAATGAGATTGGTCAGGCAAAATCTACCCACAAAGAAACCGTGTTGGTTATTTCTCAGACTGTTACCTTCTGTTAGCCTGTTGGTAATGGTTTCTTGGATGATTTTTTCCAAGATCCTTCCAGGGATTGAGGTCACACTGATTGGCCTGTAGTTTCTTGAAGATAGGCACCACATTGGCTCTCTTCCAATTTTCAGGTACCTCACCTGTGTGCCACGAGTTTTTGAATATCCTCGACAATGGCCGCACTATGATGTTAGCCAGTTCCTTTAGCATTCTTGGGTGCATTCCATCTGGGCCAGCTGATTTGTGAATGTCCAGCCTCTCAAGGTGTTCCCTCACAAGATTTATGCCAATGATGGGCGTATGCTCACCCTTACTCTGGTAATCCTGCATCTTGTCAGGCAGGGTGATCCCCTTGGGCTGGTGGAAGACCGAGGCAAAGTAGTTGTAGAGGAGATTGGCTTTTTCCTGGGTGTTATTTATCAGCTGCCCCATTTGGTTTAGCAAGGGTCCAATGTTGCCTTTGTTGGGTTTTTTCCCCAACTTCCCACATATCTGAAGAAGGACTTCTTGCTGTCCTTGATTCCTGTAGCCAGTTGAGTTCAGTTTCAGCCTTGGCTTTCCTAGTTCATCCCTACAGGTGCAGGCCAGTGCTGAATACTCCTCCTTAGTGGTGTTTCCAGATTTCCACACTTTATAAGCTTCTCTTTTTAGGTACAGTGGGTCCATGACTTCCCTATTGAGCCAAGGGGGTTGCCCAGCCCTTTTGCTTTGATGTTCTAGTTTTTTTGTTTATTGGAAAAATAGTTGTAAAAATAAAGCTAAAAAAGAAATGATCAACAGGAAACTAGATAAAATTCTGTTATATTAGGGTAGCAACAGATGTTGCCTTCCATTGCTTTTGTGCCAGAGGTGTCTTTCACAGGATGTGATACATCCTGGCACAGTTGATCTCCTTCTTTTGGTGATGTCTATTTCTACCCTTAATTTTAGTCTCAAATTTGATGGTGCATTGCAAAACACTACTCAGTCAGCAACACTATTCCATTAGCAAATAGAGAAATACTCATTTTGATTTAAAATATATTTCCTGCTTAGCGCATGAAAAAAAAAAATGATTTCCAGAACATCTGTACTAGATTCCATCGTGACTCATGGTAGGTCACATTCCACTGACATCCCATGGAGCAATGTGACACCCAGCTCATTGCCCCCTTGTGGGTGGTGGTTTAGCCTAGGCCTAGGCCAGAACTTGTCTCCACTGCCTGAGAGCCAAGCTGGCGCTGGCCCCAGGCTGTCACTGACAAACATCAGCGAAACCTCATTCCCAGGCCTGCCCATGTCCTCCTTCTGGGTAGCATAGATCTATCCACACCAAAAACGTTGCTTATTGCTGAATTTATCTTATTGCATACTGTCATGGGTGCAGGTGAGCAAGTACTGTATGTGGGTCTGCTGCTATTTTGCCTCTGCTCACAGTTAACCTGTCTTAAGAACTGATTCATTTGCACTGATTTCTGGCAATGGGCAAGTTCCCTAATGGAAGTGAAGAAATGTACTTAAACACGCCCAAAATGTACATCACCACACCTATGCATACTAATATGTAGCATTACTGCTTTCCAACTTGTCTGGGGAAACTGAATGCATGTATAAAAAGTAGATTGTGAGAAGCACTTACACTGCCTGTGCTCAATGCAGGATGCAGGACCAGAAACCCATGAGTCCATCTCACAGACACAGAGCTCCAGAAATCTTGGATGCTTTCAATAGCTCTGGAACGGGCTCCCAAGGGAGGTGGTGCTCTCCGCTACCCTGGGGGTCTTCAAGAGGAGGTTAGATAGGCATCTGGCTGGGGTCATCTGAACCCAGAACTCTTCCCTGCCTATGCAGGGGGGTGGACTTGATGATCTATTGAGGTCCCTTCCGACCCTATGAATCTATTCTATGAGTCCCTTCCGACCCTATGAACATCTATGAATCTATTCTTAGAGTAACCTCCTGCCCCCCATTTAAAACAAAAACCCCTTTGGGATAGAGTGTCTATGATGTTCCCTTTAGGAAACACCTCATATTCTTCAATGGGAAGAGAGGAACACCTCTTTCCCTGCCTTCCCAATCTGCAAAAGAAGCAGTCATTTGATTTTCTCTTCTAAACCCAGTAGATTCCCTAAAATCTATACAGAATTTTGGAAGCCAAGAAATAAACAGGGTCACCCTCTTGAAGCCTTAGTGAGTGGAGGCAGTCAGGTTGTCCCATTTACTGGGTCACGCCTCAGAAAGGACAATTTAGGATCACCAGATATTTGGTACTTTTTCAATATGCAATCAGTTCTTTTTAATTCCCTAATTAGTTGGTGCCCTAACATCACCAGCCAATTGGAGAAATTGTCTGTCTGCAGGACAGACAGTGGAGACACAACCTGCAGGGCCTGGACATTACACTGTTTACCAAGAAAGTGTTGGAAGGTTTTAAAAGGCATTGGTTGTTTGCACCAGGATAAAAATACTCCCATTGTGGTTTTTTTTTAAAGTGACTTCTTGGATAGTGCGGTGAACTTGGAGGGTAAGGGGGTTAAGTTAATCAAACAGTCCTTCGGGGTGGGGGGGTAGTGAGCAGCCAGGTGTAGAGTGTCACAACCAAATTAAGTAGTGTCCATGTCACAAACAAGTAATAACCATTTAAAACAGTTTTTTTTGTACTAGGTTAACTAAGGGTTAACAATAATGATAGTAACCGCTTTTGTCTGCGCATGTCAAAAAGAAATTTATTGCTGCGCCACTAACAGAGATAAAAACTTTTGCCTTCTTTGCTTTATATAAATCATTATAATTGGTCAAAGAAAACGAGGAATAACCCTGTAAAAATAACACCCTAGCAAAGACCACTAGATAATTGGCGATTCTAATTAGATTTATGACGTGGCGAAAAACAATTGGCTATCATACAAACAAAACCCGCTTACATTTTTTGCAAAGTTGAAGACAACTCTGCCCACACCTTGGAGTAAATCTGACAAATTGATCAGTTGTCAGCGTCTTCCTGCCGCGACCTCCCTGGCGTACCCTTGCCCCGCATGCCCGATAAGCCGACCGCTGGCCCGTATATATATATCTGCAAAATAACTAAACGACGATCTCTAAGCTGTAACTAAGTATCTCTGACCTCCGTCTTACACCACCTTGACGTGAGTAAACAATCTTGCTTTGCAACCGATAAGCGTCCGCCTAATTAATTCCACTCCAAGCGTCACAAGTACCCGCCTGACGGCCTTCTACAGCCCCAAACCCTTATCTGCCCGGGTGGGAGTCAGGGAGAGCTGCTGGACGGCTGCCCTGGGTCCCGACATGGCGTCACGAACAGGATCAAGGGGAAATATGATAAAATAAAAATTAATTAATAACTGCCCCTGGTATAGTGGGGGGCACCACATAAATAACGCAGATAAATTATGGGCCCTCATCGCTTATCACCAAGTGAGCGGAGCGGAGACAGGGTGCGTCAGTGACTACTTCTCGCTGAGAAAAAAAAAAAGAGTTGGAAAGGAGTGGGCAAGCTCTGAGTGGGACAAAAAAAAAAATGATTAACATAGTGTCACTCCTACTGCGTAAAAATACAAACTTAAAAACCCAGTTAGCTACAGTCAGCAAAGCTGCTGCGGAGATGACAGCGTGCCAAAACCCTCCGTTACCATCAAAAAATAACACCAAAAAAAATATGAGCTGCCCAAAAAACCTAAAAAAGAAGGGCGGAGCCACAGAAGAACAGGTGGAACTCCACCCAGCTACCCCGCCCCCTAAGATGACGTTGCTCCCAATGGCCCCACCTCCGTCCCACAGGGAGGGGGCAACAAACAAAAATCCGATCCTCCCATCAGACACAATAACAACTACAGCTACCGCTCATCCTATAACAATAACCAAACAAATAACCAACCCAGAGGGTACAACCACCACCACCACCCTTAATGTCATCAAAACATACATAAGGATTTATAAAAAAAAAAATACCATCAACCTTCGCCTTCTCCTCAACCTGCTCGTTACTCAGTCAACAAAAAATCTTTTAAGTCAACTTCCACGACTACAAGCCCTTATAAAGTCAACAACCACAAACTCAGCCGTTGCCCTAAGCTATCTTACTACATATCCAGTCAAACATCAAAAGCCAAGACATTCCCAATTCAACTTACAAAAAAAATCAAAACTACCACCCCAAAAGACACCAGAGGAAAGAGCCATGTTTAGGTTCCTCCTTAACCACTTCACGCTTACCAAACAACGGCTACACGTCCTAGGAGATGCGGAACAACAACAACTAACACATATACTAAGCTACCAATCTCAACCGATCCCGCCAACCGGTCCGAGCCCCGGAGACATCCATGCCTAACAGCGCACTCCGGATAACACCACAGCCTGCCCCAACAAACAACTACTTGAAGGGGGCATCTATAAACTAGCGCTTCAAAAGCCCCAACCATAAAAGCCGAAGCTCACACCTAAACACCACACCATCGTCAACCACATCCACAAATACACAAAAAAATCATCTACAAACCCGAACAATATCCTGGCTCCTACTCTGTGCTCCTAAAAGACAGTCAAACCTGGTCGCTCATCATAGCTCATTACAACTGGCTAACTCGCCGCCATGCTGTTCACCAAGTATAGCCACCCTTTTTTTGTTTGTTTGTCTGTTCGTCTGTTTTGTCCCCTTACAGGCCCAACGAAGACAAAACAACAATCTATAACTGCCTAATCACAAAAATCACCAAGCACCAACCTGCAACACACCCGGGTCGATGCCACAATGGCTGCCTGCTCATATGTCACAAACAAAATCGTTGCTCTATTCCTGCAGTTACCAACAGATTTCTCGGCGAACAGAGCTGACTTCAAAACCTCCAACTCGGTCCTAAACCTTCTGTCATTATAAGCCAAAAACACAACTAACGATTCATTTTATGGTTTTCTTTTCCTATTAATAATCTTATACATATTTGTTTTGTTTTGTTTTAAAGCCTATTCAAAACTTTACACAATAAAGCCAAGTCATAATGTTTTAAATAAAAAGCTCTAAATTATTAAAAAAACCCAACATTGATAATCTAAAGGTTTGGGGGATATCACAAAAAGGTCGACTATAGACAAAAGCATTAAATAAAAAAAAAAAATTTGCCTTTTTAATTTAATTTCTTAACTAAAACACAAAAAACACAAAAAACAAATATAAAGGCTTATTATATATCATAGATAGAGGACAAAAAATATCAAATCATTAAAAAAAACCCAAATAATAATACATAACAAGGTTAATACATTTCAACAGTCTTAAACACAAAAATAAAAAAAATTACAAAAAAAAAAATTACAAAAAACGCCAAACCGACTCTCAGATATAGGCCAAGGTTAGCTATCAAACCTCTTCCGTTAGTTTAAATAAAACACGTGATCATAGTTCCTCAACTTATTAATACCCTTCATTATGCTTTTGTTATCAATTACTATGTTTGTGTGTTTTGGTTATTAAATTTTACAATATCTCAAAACAAAGTTAACCACGCTTTTTGCTTTTATATACACCCGCTTACCAAACACTAACAATAATAAACAAAATGGTCTATACATAAACATAATATTACTTACTGTGCCATAAACAAAGAGACATGTCACAACCAAATTAAGTAGTGCCCATGTCACAAACAAGTAATAACCATTTAAAACAGTTTTTTCTGCACTAGGTTAACTAAGGGTTAACAATAATGATAGTAACTGCTTTTGTCTGCGCATGTCAAAAAGAAATTTATTGCTGCGCCACTAACAGAGATAAAAACTTTTGCCTTCTTTGCTTTATATAAATCATTATAATTGGTCAAAGAAAATGAGGAATAACCCTGTAAAAATAACAACCTAGCAAAGACCGCTAGATAATTGGCGATTCTAATTAGATTTATGACGTGGCGAAAAACAATTGGCTATCAAACAAACAAAACCCGCTTACATTTTTCGCAAAGTTGAAGACAACTCTGCCCACACCTTGGAGTAAATCTGACAAATTG
The DNA here is from genome assembly GCF_030867095.1 of Alligator mississippiensis. Lineage (NCBI taxonomy): Eukaryota > Metazoa > Chordata > Crocodylia > Alligatoridae > Alligator > Alligator mississippiensis. The sequence continues at coordinate 31,312,277 of NC_081825.1, forward strand.
ATCAGTTGTCAGCGTCTTCCTGCCGCAACCTCCCTGGCGTACCCTTGCCCCGCATGCCCAATAAGCCGACCGCTGGCCCGTATATATATATCTACAAAATAACTAAACGACGATCTCTAAGCTATAACTAACTAAATATCTCTGACCTCTGTCTTACACCACCTTAACATAAATAAACAATCTTGCTTTACAACCGATAAGCGTCTGCCTAATTAATTCCACTCCACGCGTCACAAATACCCGCCTAACGGCCTTCTAAGACCCCGGACCCTTATCTGCCCGGGTGGGAGTCAGGGAGAGCTGCTGGCCGGCTGCCCTGGGTCCCGACATAGAGCAGGGGCATGGTGAGCGGTGGAGTGGCGGCCATGCAGCATCTGTATGACCCTGCTCTCACCTTGCCCTGGCCCTGTTCCTGTGAGCCAGTGGCAGGCGGTGGCAGCGCTCTAACCCCACCTGCCTCCACGTGCACCCTGGGACCTTTCAAAGTACTCCCAGGGTAGTACCCCCGGTTGACAACCCCTGAACTAGATAGTTCAGTGTGGGGGGGGATATGGTCGAGGGGGGGCTAGTGCTGGATTATGACATGCTAAGGCCCTAAGCTATGTCCAGTATAAGAGGCTCCATACAATAAAAATAATCCATGAAATCCACAAAAATGTATTTTCATAAAATTTTAAGATGAATTATTGTTATTTCAGCACAAATTTATGAACTCAATATGAATAATAAGTGTGGAGCCATATATATGTATATATTTTTCATATTACAGTGAAAATGTCAGGGTTTTTTTTTTTCCTTATTTAGAGGTCCCTCATATTGCGAGGACCTAAGCTGTAGTTTAAGTAGTTTAAGCCTAAATCTGGCACTGGGTTGGGGGAGGCACTGAACTTCAAGGCTGGGGGGGGCAGACAAATGCTTCATGAGCCTAAGGCACCACGTGGGTCATAGACACTTGAATTTTACAGCCTGAGTGGGCCATAGGGCATTGTTAGACTCATGGGGTGTCAGCTGAAAGCCCCTGGTCAAGTCAAGGTTCTGGAGGTGAGCTGAACAGCTGAGTCCAAGTGAAGCAGGAGCAGGTGGGTGACCATAATGTCCCCACCAGCCAGTTGGGGTGGCTTGGCTGTTTGGCTCTAATCAGGAGCCTTTGGCAGCTCATGAAGCTTGCAGGGCATGTTGGGATGTGTGCAAGAGCCCCCTTACCTGCTGGGCTTGGGTTGTGCTGGCGGGCTCAGAGCCTCCCCCACAACTGCTCACGTGTATTCTTCTTCCTCCTGACTTAACCTTGGGTGCTTAGAGTAAAGCTAAAAAATTAGAGGACTTCTGCTGCGAGCTTCTTGAATGCCTGCACTTAGCCTTAGATTTGAGTTCATATGTTTCCAGGTGGCAGTCTCCGAGACAGATGCGTTGTTGGGTGAAGTTACTTTACACTTCTAATTTAGACTGGACTCTTTTCATTCATCTCTTTTGAGTGATTGCTGCTAGTCACTTACCTGCAGTAGGATCTCTATGGATGAATGCTGGAAGAAGAAAGGGAGGTTAATCATTTGAGATTGTTCTTTGAGATGTTTTTGTTTACACTGATCCTGTGAACTACCTTCCACACCCTGACCTTGACTTTTTGTATTAGTGAAAGAGGTGAGTGACAACTAGGGTTCCTCCATTCTTTATACCCTCACTATTAAGAGCATGATGGTAGGTAAGGTACATTACTGACTACAACATTTTGGGGCTGTGTGCACAGAGTGCACTCAGTGACAGTGGAATCTGTATGGCGAACAAAGGCATCTTGAAGTCCTCCAGTTACTATCAATGATCGTTTTTTCCAGATGCTGGTGCTTTTTCAAAGCTCTTTACAAGAGCCAGTGTGAAATATGACTGCTAAACTCCCCAAGCCAGTAACCTCCGGCTTAATTGCGAAAGAAAGTATAATTTTTCACTTGACTGAGCCTGAATATGAAAATAATCTACTTCTGCCCTCTGGGAGGATTCTCATCTACATCCCAGGCAGTGTTGACTTCCTGTCTACTGGAGGCTTCTAGCTCTCTGGAGCAGACCTGCTAAGGTCAGGTTCAGTTGGACTATCAGGGCTGTAGAGAAAATCCCTTTAAAGGATTCCCTTTAAAGGCTAAGTCTCTTCCAAACAATGCCAGGTGAATCACAAATCTCTTTGCCAGGTAGACTTACATCCTGACTGGCAGAACACCCAGTGCTTAGTATAACCTATATCTAGGCTTTTCACTGATGAACAGGAGTGGGTCTTGAAGGCATAAAAATAGAGGATTTAGATATGGATGGGGGATGTCTCTGTATTTCAATATACTGAAGTGTGATACCATGTTATGTGGTAAGATGCTAGGCTAAAGCATGCACAGCAAACAGCAAAAGGTAGTGCATGTAATAGGCCAAATATGGAAGTGAGTGGGGCTACTAGAGAACAGAGCATGAAGGAATAGTGCTTCCAAACACTTTATTTGGGCCCTGGCAATTGTGGTGAGTCATTGGTGTCTAGATATCCCTCAGATATCCTCTCTTTTGCTTTCTCTTTAGATCTTTGCTTCTCTTGTCCAAAGCTGGCTATGATTCAGGAAGGGGACTGGCTCTTCACCATGGAGTGCTTCCAGGAATGCAAGATCCTAATTTTACTTTGATTAAAGTCTTCAATAAAGAGCGTTTCCTAAATATACAAAATTGAGGACAGAATAGAGTTCTAAAGTTCACGATCAGTTGAAAGAAGTTTTATCACCAGTTTAATGGATTCTTTTAAAAGATGGCCTTATGTTACTTTTTTACTTAGCCTAAAATCCTGGCAGAATAGAGTTAAATAAGCAATCTGTTACTGAGCAATGCTCAGCTTTTGTTTATATTAAGAGAGTAGAGTGAGGCTATCATTGTCTCAAAAGAAAATTGCATTCCAAATCTTTGCTTGCTTTGGGCGTTGAACCAGGACCAAGCGTTTAATTTTAAGAATTTTAAGTTTATACACTGGAGATGGTGATCAATCAGAGGCAGGCAATTTTTTTGCCCACAGGCCACATAGGCAGTTCTGGGGATCTGTGGCAGGCTGGTCAGCACCTCTTCCCTCCCCCACCCCTCACAATAGCCTGGAGCCCACATGCCACTGCCAACAGCACACAGCCTCCAGCCTGCTCTTGCCCCAGCTCTGCAGTACTGGCAGGGACCCACATGCACAGATACAACCTGGCCTGTCCTGGACTCGGCCCTACAGAGCAGACCAGCTCCAGACCAGCCAGAAGCTGTGCGCACAGTCCCAACCCACCCCACATCTGCTCCGGACTCAGCCCGGTGGAGCGGATGAGCTCTGGACCTGTGTGCGCGGCCCCTACCCTCCCCACCCCTTCTCCGGACTCGCCTGCCCATGCTGAGCAGTGGCAGTAGCAGCAGCAGTTGGGCAGAAACTGCTGCTTGGTGCAGGGGAAAGCAGCTCCTCACCCTTGTCGCTTCTTGCTGCAGCTGCTGTGCCTGGGCTGCCCTGCCCTACCCTGCTGCTGCCCAGTGGGACAGCAGTGGCAGCACAGAGGAGCAGTAGGGCAGCCTGGGCACAGGCACCAGGCAGCTGCAGCAAGAAGTGCCCAACAACAGTGAGGGGGAGGGACCATTTTTCCCCTGTGCTGAGCAGCAACTTCTGCCTGGCTGCCGCCGCCACTGCCCCTGCTCAGCAGGGGCAGGTGGTCTGGAGCAGGTGCGGGGGGGGGGGCCGGATTGGAGCTCTGCGCACGGGTTCCAGCCGCTCCAGAACTGGTCCGCTCCACCGGGCTGAGTCCAGGGCAGATGCGGGGTGGGTTGGGGCTGTGTGCACAGCTTTTGACTGGTCTGGAGCTGGTCTGCTCTGCCAGGCCGAGTCTGGAGCGGGCGCGGAGCAGGCCAGGGTCAAGGCTGTGTGCGTGGGTCTCTACCAGTACCATGGCAGCCAGGTTATGCCAGGAGTCAGGGCCAGACACAGGAAACAAAAAAACCAAAGACCTAATAAGGGAAAGGAGGGAAGCTTACAAGGTCAGGAACCAGTACCTCAATCATTTTCCAGACAGTACTGCAGGCTGGGCCTAGCCATTCAGGGCTGGAGTGGGTGGGGCCTGTTATCTGTGACCTTGGGAGATTGGCTGCCCTGGTTGCCCCATTAGGTTTAGTTGGGGCCAGAGCACTGATCCAGGCTCATTGCAAGTGGTGCCTGTTTCCCTGCAGCCTCAGGGGATGAATTGTCCTGATACTCTGATTGGGACCAGCTGGGCTCGGAGCTCTGAACTGGCCTCATTACTGTGTCTCGCTAACGGGTTGCAAAATATTGACATTTTTATTGCAGTTATAAAGCACATAAAGTTTTCTTCCCCTGATGCTGGTACATCTATACCTGATTTTTTGCTCAGCCTCTCAAAATATACATATACATAAATGGCATGGGTTTCATTATCATCATATTTTTACTCTTATTTTTATAAGCAGTGCAAGGGAGTTGCAACAGTTTTTTGTTTTTGTTTTTACTTAGAACAATTATGTCATTAACTGGAAAAACTGAGAAACACTGAGCCAAAGCACCTTGCTTAGAAAGATGCCAGAGTAAAATATGCATAAGGCCCTGACCTGGAAAGAATTAGGAGTCAAATTCACAAGCAGGAATTAGGTTTAGCATTATACTAGCTAGCTTTTAGGTACCCAGTTCCCAAGAGTAATTCACAACCTGAAGTCATGCACTTGGTCTTCCTATACACTGCATGGGTAGACTGAGTGACCTGAGAATGTATTTTACAAAAGGAAGCAAGCTGAATAGGAACTGCTTAAACTAATCAAGCAATGCCTCTAGGAGAGTTAGGCATTCTCCTTCCTCCAGGCTAGAAGGAGGCACCTATCTTTGCTCAAGATTCACAGCTAGGGATGTCCTCCTAAGAGCTAAATGTCTAAAGTAGTTCAATCCTTTTATCTCACATGACACCGGAAGAGGAGGAGAGGATGGTGTCATCCACTACCTTTTTCCTAAAAGCCTGGGCGTTAGAACATTCTCCTGGAATGTGGATTTTTGTCTATGATAGTATGGGATTTTATACAAGTGGAATCATTTTAACAGGGGAGAATGATGATTGAAATTACCCTCAGATGACTGACTAGCTTAATGGTTAGGGCATGCTTAGGAAAGATGTAGTTACAAGTTACCTTATGCACAGTGGGGTTCAAGAACCTTGGTTTTCCACATGCAAGGTAAATGCTGTGACCATCAGATAAAAGAGAGATGACCCCTCTTTCACCGATGTCTGTGAGAAGAAGGGACCAGTGTGGTTTAGGCTAGGAAAGGATTCGTGTCTGTTAATCCCAAGGAGAGATTGGGTTTGTTGATTCCACGAGGCAGCAGGTTGCCTCGACATAAATTGTCACAAGATTGAGTTTAAACCCTTATAAAGCTAGCTCCTAGGTACCTCCCACTTTTGGAAACGGGACTTACACTTGCAAAGCACTTTTTAAAAGGTAACCCAGAATCTTAATTTAAAGACTCCAATTGATGGAGAATCCCCTAGATTCCTATGTTAATTGTCCATTGAGTAATTGCCCACATTGATAAAAAAAAGTCTGTTTTGGCCTGAATTTATCTACTTTCAGTTTTCACCCTTGGGTTATTGCTATCATGCTTGTGATGTTTAGCTATATTAGAAAGCTGACCTGATAAGTGTCTAGGTCCTATTGCAATATAACTGTTAAATGCTAATAACAAATCTGAGAAATTATATAGGTGTCTGTCTATTTGCATATATGATTACTGATTAAAGTTGCTATAATGGTTTATGAAAGCAATATGTACACGGTTTTAAAGAGTTATTCCTTCATTGCTAAGTCATTGTCATTTTAAACCATATTTTTGTTTCATGGTTGTTTGGCACAACCGTTATGTTCCCCCAGTTTCTGGCTTTTTTAATACAGCTATCAAGGGACCTACATAAAGACATTTATTTTTTATCATGTTTTTCTTTTCGACTTTTTTCACAGCAAGGGAGAGAGCTAAGATGCTGAGATCGTTGAAAGTGGGTTTAAATTAGGAAATGCCTTTGGGAAAAATGTATTTGACACTAGAAGTTGGCAACTGAGAAAAGGAGTTCAGCTGGGGTCCCTAGGTGTCTGAACCCCTGACGGCCCACAAGCAGATAGAAGGGAGAGGGGCACAGAAATGCCACAGGATCTGATGGAATTAATCGGATGTCAAGAGCCCAAATGAGGTGCAGCTACTCTGGAAATTGTTAGTGGAAGGAAGCACAATGACTTCAAGAAGGTCTCAAAGGCTGCAGAAAGCCAGGTTAAATGATGGGGCCATTTCCTGTTAACTTAAACTACAAGCTGGTGGAAGGATTTCAGGATCCTGAGAAGTTAAGACAATTGTCTGAAATGCCTAGGTAGCCAATTTTTAACCAATGAAAATACATCCACTTCTGAGACACTGAGAGCTTGGAAGAGAAGCCCAGAACACGCAGGTTCAACAATCTCACTTTTTGTGCCTACATCCTCCAGTATAGGTATTTTACCTGGTAGTTACCTTGGTTGGAGTCCCCTTTGTTTCAGTGGCAGACTCCTTGTCTGCCACACAAGAGACCTGGCTTCAATTCCTGGATGCTTATATAAATACAGCCATGGAGGCACCAAATGTCTGTGTCACAACCCAAGGGTGTGATTTTTGTTTGTGTGCGCTTCAGCACTGCTAAATTATTTCCCGCCACTTGTAGCTTTCTTTGCAGGGTGCATTTCTTCGTTGCAACATAGAAATGCACATTGCAAGGAGTTCCCGCCATTTGTATTCAGATTCGTGCCCCACTATTGGCCAGTTCTAAATTATTCCTACATGGCGGCTGGCGATTGGCTTGCTAGCCGTATAAGAGGCTTGAGTGGTTTCCACCCAAGTTGGAGAACTCCACGACTATCAGGAGGAGGAGACTTCATGTCTTGTGAAGATCTCTAAGCACTGTGGAGCCTATCAGACCCAGCGTGTATATCAAGAAGGCTACAGGGGTCTGATCAGCCTCTCGCCTCTCCCCGTCACCGCCTGATCCCTCGACGTACCCTTCCCTGTGCGCAAGTTCCACGGAGCCTAGCAAACTTCATGTGAGTGAATCCAGAGCTCTACCCGGGGTTCGAGTCCTGCAGTTTTTTTCTTCCCGTCGCCGAAACCCCCATTGCGACGTACTCTCGAGGTTTTTGTTCATCTCCCGTCGCCGAAACCCCATTGCGATGTACCCTTATGTTCTGCAGGTTTGAGTTTTTTGTTTTGTTTTGTAACCGCAACTCAAGCAAGTTTTCCTGCCTGCACTGCGACCATCTTCGGTGTAAGTAAAATAATCTTAAATCAACCACTAAGCATCTGTGCCTAATTCTAGCATGCCGCCTGCCTTCCCTGACCCGGTGTGTCCGGGCTGCTGGCCACAGCCTGCTGCGTGAGAAAAACCCCCTGAGGGCCTCGGACCGCTCCCGGCCCACACATGGCGACGAGGATGGGATCAGGGGAAGGCACGCTGGAGCTAGAATTAGTTAAGAACTGCCCTTGGCGCAGTGGAAAACGCCAAGTAGAAAGCTTTATGGAACTGGAGGCGCATATCGCTTACCACCAGGTGGGCGGAACGGGTGAGAGATTTATCAGCGGATGCCTTTCACTGAAGGGAGAAGAGGGAGCTTCCGAAGACGGAGCCCCGAGAGAGAGGGAAGTGTATTTGCACCCCGCGGCATTCGGGTGTATAATGGGTGATGAGCGGGTCCTGTTCAGGTCCCTCGACACTGTGTCCCTCGCCAGAGTCAACCCGGTGGGCGAAGTGAACCCGACCCTCACCCGGGAGTGTGCCCGTTGCCTAAGATGTGCTCGGGAGAGTGAAGAACCGGTACTGATCAACCGGTTCGCCCCCTTTATGCTGGTGTCTAGATTAAGGGGTCGTGAGCTTCCATCCGAGCTCCGCGAAGATCTGGAGATGGAGGAACGTGCCGCGGATGAGAGGGTGGCCCCACAATACGACAAGGGGGGAGTGTTAAGTGCAACTTTTTGTACAATAACTGATTTAATGCACAAGAATTTAAGTTTGAAAGCCCAGCTGTGTATGGCCGTTCAAGCGGTCAAAAAAGCGGCTGCGAAAGAGAATCCTGAAACGCCATGCCAGGTTGGCGCCGAGCAAGAGGGAGACCACGTGGAAGAACCGGAAGAGAAGGGTGGAGCTTTGGAGGAATCCGTGAGAGTTCGGTCAGCGACTCCGCCCACCGACACAGCGTCGTTTCCGGCGACCCTGCCCACCGATGCAGCGTCGCTTCCGACGACCACACCTTTATGCCGACGAAAGGGAGAATCGAGTGGAGGAGTGCATCCGCCCCTCGTGCCTGAAGCAATAACAGCAGCAGTGACTCCCGCAGCAGTAGTTCAGCCTGTAACAACAACCAGCCTAGTTGCTACTGCCTACTATGCTCACACCAGAACTGAACTACAGGAGTTGTGTAGAGAATCAAGAATCCAACCTGAAGAAACTCTAGCTGTGTGGTTGGGACGTTTGGTCGTGGAACTTGGATCTGACCTGCTGAACCAGAAAGAAGCAAGCTTTAAGGCGCCCCCGGGGGTTACAAGAAATAATGGCCACAAGCTAGCAGAGAGCAGATTTAGATTGGACATTAGGAAGAACTTCTTCACAGTTCGAGTGGCCAAGGTCTGGAACGGGCTCCCAAGGGAGGTGGTGCTCTCCCCTACCCTGGGGGTCTTCAAGAGGAGGTTAGATGAGCATCTAGCTGGGGTCATCTAGACCCAGCACTCTTTCCTGCCTATGCAGGGGGTCAGACTCGATGATCTATTGAGGTCCCTTCCGACCCTAACATCTATGAATCTATGAATCTTGGTCAGACAAGCTTCATGGAGTAGAGGACATGTCACTGACATCGACATGGTAGTGGTTAACATTTGCTGGCCTATTCCACTGCCAGCGCTTGTTGCAGGACTGATCGGTCAGAAAGCCCACGCATGGCATGACGGACGGCCAGAACATACCAGCGCAGAACATCTCATGCTAGCAATCATCGGAGTCTCGTACTGTGCCTGGAACCCCAGAGCATGTGCGCTGGGACTGACATCACTCCAGCAAATAAGACTATGGCCTCATCATCATCTACGAGATCCTGGAACCATTCCAGTGACCGTTCACAGCATAGATAGTTGTCTTGAGGTTTATGGGCGAAAGAACGTTGTCGTCCTCCGGATTCAGCTTAACCCAATGGTGAACCAACCTGTGAGTAACCTCCTTCGTCAGTTGTCCCGACTGCGTATCCTGATGGAGCCAAGATTGTCTAGTGATCGGGAACGTCGACACCCAACCGAGATTCAAGGCACAAGACACCATGAATCTGATCTATCATTGCCACAGAGAACACCAGAGGAGCGATACATGTTTGGATTTCTCCTACAGCGTTCTGGACTCAATAAGCGGCAGCTTCGGATTTTAGGGGACGCAGGCCAATGGCAACTGGCCTATGAGTTAGGTTTCCGTTACCTAGAAGAATTAGACAACGGCTCCTCGACGATTTCATCTAGTTGTGTGTGCAAGAAAGGGTAGTTCAAAGTAGCAAACACCTGTATTATATGTTTTAGAATTGATAGTGTAGTTCCATGGAAATTTTGTAAATATTTTGTTATACGTTAACTTATTTTTTGAGAGTTTTGTTTACAGATCCGGAATTCAGAGTGCGTGGTGAAGAGAAGCCCCAAGAAGGATAACATCATCGGAAGAAGTGAGGGCCTGATGCGCGACTTCGCCATGACGCCCACTGAAGCCCTGATCATGCAGTTCTTCGTTATGAATCTGGTCATGTGTGTATGTATTTGTGTTGGTTATTGTTTGGTTCGATCCCTCGAGGACGAACTTCTTATGTTGGCCAATTTTATGTTTGCTCATTTAGTTCAACGGCCCGTGGTGGGAGCTCTTGATAACCCGAGTGACGAGCGTGCAGCATAATTTAGCTGTGCCTTCAGCAAGGGGAGATGTCACAACCCAAGGGTGTGATTTTTGTTTGTGTGTGCTTCGGCACTGCTAAATTATTTCCCGCCACTTGTAGCTTTCTTTGCAGGGTGCATTTCTTCATTGCAACATAGAAATGCACGTTGCAAGGAGTTCCCACCATTTGTATTCAGATTCGTGCCCCACTATTGGCCAGTTCTAAATTATTCCTACGTGGCGGCTGGCGATTGGCTTGCTAGCCGTATAAGAGGCTTGAGTGGTTTCCGCCCAAGTTGGAGAACTCCACGACTATCAGGAGGAGGAGAACTTCACGTCTCGTGAAGATCTCTAAGTGCTGCGGAGCCTATTGGACCCAGCGTGTATATCAAGAAGGCTACAGGGGTCTGATCAGCCTCTCGCCTCTCCCCGTCACCGCCTGATCCCTCGACGTACCCTTCCCTGCGCGCAAGTTCCACGGAGCCTAGCAAACTTCGTGTGAGTGAATCCAGAGCTCTACCTGGGGTTCGAGTCCTGCAGTTTTTTTCTTCCCGTCGCCGAAACCCCCATTGCGATGTACTCTCGAGGTTTTTGTTCATCTCCCGTCACCGAAACCCCATTGCAACGTACCCTTATGTTCTGCAGGTTTGAGTTTTTTGTTTTGTTTTGTAACTGCAACTCAAGCAAGTTTTCCTGCCTGTACCGCGACCATCTTCGGTGTAAGTAAACAATCTTAAATCAACCACTAAGTGTCCGTGCCTCATTCTAGCGTGCCGCCTGTCTTCCCTGACCCGGCGTGTCCGGGCTGCTGGCCACAGCCCACTGCGCGAGAAAAAACCCCTGAGGGCCTCGGACCGCTCCCGGCCCGCACAGTCTGGACCCTGTCTGACCTTTGGATTCTGTCTCAGTGACCTAAAGCGGGGATAGAAGGTCTGGGCAGCCTCCACTACTCCAAAAAACCCCTCTTGCCTAGACATATACATTAAAGGTCTGGTTGTCCTTTCATGCATACACCATGATCCAGAAGGATCAATGGTTGCCAAACATTTACCTTGGTTAGTCCTTATTCCTAATAATACATTTCAAAATAAGATTGGCTTTGCTTAATTTGCCAAGCATGAAACAGCTCCCAAACAGAAGTGTGCTGGGCCAGATTCTGAACTTCATCACCCATGTCACACATGTATGGATGAGGTTGTTAACACTGAGGTGGGAGTATACACTTAGCTTCTCAATCTGTTATGTATATACTCTGCTGGTCCCAAGAAAAATTACAGACCCATAAAAATGCTTTATTAAAAAAATGTTAAGATTAGTTTTGGCCAAACGTATTGAGATCTGATTCAGCTTTTCATATCTGAATCCAAATCGTTGATGAATATATTGAAAAGCAATGGTCTGAGTACTGAACCCTGAGGGACGCCCCTGGTCATCCTTCGGCATGACGACTCAGTTCTGTCAAGCAATACTCTCTAGGTACTACCACAGAGCCAGTTTCCTAGCCATTGGACAATAAGTCATTAAGGCCTCATTTTCCCAATTTTTTTTCATGAGGACTTCATGGGAGACCAGATCAAAGGCCTTTTAGAAGTCCATGTATATGACATCAACCTCATTTTCCCCATCTAGGTGGTGAGTAACCTGATCATAGAAGGAAATGAGGTTGGTCTGGCATGACCTGCCCATAACAAAACCATGGTGGATATCCTTCAGAATAATGCCTTGTGCTAGCCTGCCTGTAATGGTTTCTTTGATAATTTTTTTCCAGGATTTTACCAGGGCTTGAGGTCAAACTGATTGGTCTAATTTCCCAGGTCCTACTTTCTCCCATTCTTAAAGATAGGCACCACATTGGGCTTTTTCCAATCTTCTGGGACCTCTCCTGAGTGCCACAAGTCTTCAAATAACTTTGCCATCGGTCATGTGATGACATCGGCCAGTTCTTTCAGTATCCTTGGGTGCAACTCGTTTGATCCTGCTGGCCACTCTCTGCTGCTACCTACAAATATGAGAGGCAGCAGTTTAACTTGCTGCGTGAGGACATTCTGTAGTCTACATGCAAACAGAAATAAAAGCATGAGAGAGAGAGAGAGTGTGTGTGTGTGTGTGTGTTTGGTGTTGCATAGACAGGGGGAACAGAGATCAGGAGTAGATAAAATGATGGAAATAAGGAAGATTGGGAGGGGACTAGGGGCAATGGCAGTGAAGGTAGAAACAGAAATGCAGTATGGAATGAATATGGCAACACAGAGGCAGGAGGGAATGAGGCATAATAGTCATTATGGAAGCAAGGGAACCCTAGAGCAAGAAGTAGGAATGGGGAGATGCTGTGTAGAGCTTGTCAGCAGGAAATAAGCAGAAGGGGGCATCTGAAATCCTGCTCTTTGAAGCTCAGGGCCCTGCCCTTGGGGGCCAGAACCCAGAATCCTTTCCTAAGGATTAGTGTTTACAGCTGCTCTTTGAAAGAATGAACCTCTTACCCTTTTCTTTCATCACACAGCTGGAGGACATGCTGGTGCTGCCCACCCTTTACAGAGAGATTAGAACTCATTCAGGAAGTGAGTCCCACTTCCCTCCTCATCCTAAAAGATTTCAAATTTACCTCTCCCACTCGCAGGCAAATACCTAAAGCAACAGTCCGTAGCACGTGGTAAGGAAGGGAGCCCTCTTTACCCCTCCTAGTGAAGTCATGCTAGGGCAGAAATAAATGCCATTCAGTGAGGCCAAAGGAAAGCAAGGATGAAAGAGGGGTGAGCCTGTAGGCCCAGTGGCAGGGCACTGTCCAGGTGAGGGGAGTTCTAGGTTCAGTCGGTGCTTGGAAGCCACCATCCCCTGCTGAGTGATAGTCAGCCTCCCTAGTGTGCTTTCTTCCTAGCCCCATGAAGCTTCAAGACGTACAAAAAACTAGAACTCTTGGTTCCAACATGATACCTTTTATTAGACCAACTGGAAAATGGCAAGGAAATTGTCCTTTTCTGCAAGCTTTTGGGATCAAAGTCCCTTCATCAGGCGTTAGGAAAAGTGTAGATGGTATAAGATAGTAAAAATCCCCATAGATAGGAAAAAAACTTCATTTTTGCATAGAGGGAGCTGAAGATGGAAAGCTATCTCCCTCTAGGTCCATGAGTGTCTGTGGGAGCTGTGCTGAATAGCTCTTTGATGTGTAGTTTTTTTGTATGTCTTTTTGTCTCAGACCCACACGGCTACCAAGTACACCCATTAAGCTTCATTTCTTTTTGCACGTGGTACAGCTTCAACAGCAAAATCCCCCCCCCACCTAGCATGAGCGCTCCTCTGGGAAGTGGCAAATGTGGGTTTGAACTCCTGCAGCTAAGGGGGTAATCCAACCCAGATCTCCAACTTCCTGGGTAAGTACTTGGAACATGAAGTTACAAGGACAATGGCAGCAATTCTTCCTTCTCCTCAGCAGGCTGTTAAAGAATAAGCAGCCAAAGATGCAGCTTGTGGAGGGCCCAATCTTGTCAGTGTGTGAGGGGAGCTTAAAGCAGAGTTGCTGAGAGCTTAAGTACAATTGCTGGGTCAGACCCCGGAAGGTACTTGGAAACCACAGAACCTAGAGCCCAGTGGGGCTTAAGTAGAAGCTAAGCACTTTAGTACTCCAAACAAAGCAGGTGCCACACGCACACCTCTAGTTGCTTCTGCTTCTGTCAGTTCAGAGAAATGTTTACAGCGTGGGATAAACTTAGATCAGTTTTGGACTTAAGTACTAGGGCTGTGTAAAGCTTCAGTCTCTGGTTCGATTTGGAGGAGATTTAGCCCAATTCGGTGGCGGAATCTCCGAATGTGAATCGAATCAGGAGACCCTTTAATTTCTCCAAATCAATTTGGAGAAATTCAGAAAGATTTGGCAATTCAGGCAGACACAGCTTTAAATATATATATATATTTTTTTACATGCCTCAAGGTACCAGGCAGCTCATGAATGCTGCGATGGTCGGGCGGATGCAGCATCCCACAGGAGTGGGGGCGGCGGTCCCCAGCGTGCTCAGCAGCAGACCCAGAAGTGGACCTGGAAGTGAACTAGGAATGCTTCTGGTCTGCCAGGGAATGCACTGCTCCCCCCGCCCCCAGCAACTGGTGCCTCCTGGGTCTGGGGAGGCACCTGAGGTCCCCCTGTGGCCAATTGCTGAGCTTGGGTCACAAGGGAGCCCCCCCCACATGCTCAGGGGTGAACCCAAAAGTGGACTGGAAGTATTTCTGGTCTACTTCCAGGTTCACCACCAAGCACACAGGGACACGCCTGTGGGACACTCCATCTGCCCCAGCATTGCAGCATTCACAAGCCGTGCCTGGTACCTTAAGTTCTGTAGCAAAAACATTTAAAGCTGTGCCTGTGGCCGAATTGCCGATTCTCCGAGTCATCCGAATCTAAAGATTCAATGCTTCGGTCAAATCGTGTTGGGGACAGTAATCCAGATCAATGAATCAAAACACTGTCCCTGATTCGGGCCAAATCCAAATCAAATACGGCTTATTTCGCACGACCCTGTTGAGTACCCAGTCTACTTTTATTCTGGTTTAGGTATCAGATTTGTTTTTTTATATCTGGCCTAGAGGCTCTAACAGAGCAAACAGAGGAAGGAATGGAGGATTGTCATGCTCTGGAGGAGGAAATAGGAGAACGTGGAGCCTTTGGCATCATAGGAGTGAGGAAGTTGTAGAAAGTCTCTCAGACTACAGAAAGTATGACATGTTCAGCACCCTACTTATGTTTCAGTATACCAAATCTCTGTAAAACCAGCTGGCTAAGCACATTCTATTTTCATTTGAATTATTGGTAAACTATTAGGAAATATACTTAGAGTAAGATGTAGATTTCTGTGGTGATGCAGAAAACCCCAAAACCAGTAATTGGGGCTAGTGCATTTGACCCATCAGGAAGTCCTCTTTTCTGTATTGCCATGGGTCATTCTTACCTTTGGACCCTTCTTGTTCTGCTGCTGTGCCACAGCATGTATATGTCAACCTTTAGGGCATTATGGCCCTGCAGTCAGCCTCCAGTTAAATGTGATACTTCAGGCACAAGCTTAAATGCTTTGCTGAACTGGACCCTAAATAAGGCTATGAAAAAGATTCAACTGGTTTAATTTTAATATAATCAGTTCCCATTGGAAGACTGCTTTTGGAATCTCAGGACATGGGTTTTGAGCGAGCCCTCTAGAAGTATTATCTTTACCAATTTTAGTGAACATAACAGGAAAAAACAACCTAGAGTAAAAAAAAAACACACAGAAGAAAGGTAGCAAAATAGGGTTATTGGAGTAGTATTGGAATCTGTTGTTAGTGCCTAAATACGATTGAGGAACTGGACCCTTTAGCAACTAATAAGTATTTCTGCTCAAAGATGTAAGTTCATCACCTGGAAATGGTCAAGAATATAAGGGTCTGGGTGTATTAATGGATGACCACAAGCCACCGACTTGATGCAGCTATGAAAAATGAGATCCCAGGATGGATCGAGCAAAGTATTTCCAGCATAGATTGAAAAATATTAATGCCATGATACAAGACGTTGTACCATGATAAAAGATGAGGCCTCATCTGAAACACTGCACACGTCTGGTCATTCATGTTCATGACCTACGAACAAAAATTGGAACAGCTGCAGAGAAAGGCTACTAGCATCATCAGGGGGCTGAAGAGCCTATCATTTATATGAGAAGCTCTTATGTTCCCATATATAGTGCCAGGGTAACATGGTAGAAGTTGATGAAAAGGAACCGATTACTTACGTGACTAAATCCGAGCAAGTGAATGTGTAAATGCAATTTTTTTGGTAATACAATTTAAGTTAAAGATACCACAAATACTCCACTCGGGTTTTGGGAAACATTTTATATTTTTCATATAAAAATCTCAGTAAGAAACAAAGTATAATATCTGACAGATGTATCTGCCTTACAACAAGTCAAAAAAAAGAACAAAAGAAAAAAATCCCTCAAAGCACAGAATGCCGATTTTAATTATAAAACATAATATGAACAAAACACTTAAAATAATCTCAGATTATTTGGCAACTCACATCATTACAAGACAAATTTGATCATAAGAAAAAGTTTAATTTTATGTACAACTTAACTTGAACATTTGCTCTTAAGGGCATTAAATATGTTAAAAAAAAGATTCTGGCAATAATACCAGGTTCTATTTTTAATACCTGTGTATAAAATGTAACATAAAATGCTGAAGCTCTATACTTGCTAGAAGTGACATTAAACTTCACTGGGTCCCTCTTTATGGAAAAAGACAAAAAACACTGAAAGAACAGTTGTTAAAGTTGTAAATAAAACAGTTTACTTCAGAGCAGTTTTGGCTGAAGTAGTCCGAGTAAACCTAAATTAGTACTATTTACTTCTTTGAGGTTGGTTGTAAAAATCACAGATGAGAATATAATCTAAAAAGATTACATTTTTAAGTTTTATATGCAGTCACAACTGTGAACAGAAAGGAACAGGAGTCCCCTTCATTACACTAATCTACTTTAGTACATGCGAGAGAATACTTTGCTAACTGTCTGAGCATATTTCAGAGAATTTCAGGTTTTAGACAGCCCTGAAAAAAAGTTCTTACTCATGGCTGCATAGGCTTTAAAATATATAATTAGAAAAACCTACCGTATATACTAAAAGTTTACAGATCAGTCCTCTCCATACAATAAATAAGATGTTCATCATTGATTAGATTCATACACAGAGTAAAATACAACCTATTTTTACAAGTTTATTTACAAAGAACATTAGTAGGCTCCTTGGTGCCTGGTGGTTGGAAGCATCTGTATTAGCACATCATATTGGGAACCCCCAACTTTCCAAGTCAGTGTTAAAATATATAACTACTTTGTTTTTCATTCAGATACAAAGTAAACTTATTTTTATATCTGAAATAAATGTACATAATATTCTGTATAAACAATAGTTTATAAAGCTGTTTAAAATGTAACTTAAAAAGTTCCACATCTATTAACTTAGACCTCTGAAACAAGCACATGCAAATCCCTTTGCTTAAATAAAAATAGAAGCAGAGATCTCTTTCTTTTCTTGCAATTTTTCCATGAATGGCATTGGCTGGTAATGATTATCGCTTTGTTTTTTTAAGTGGCGTTTCATCAGGTTTCTGCTGGCCTTTTCTGCGTACCACTGTTGGACTGGCTTCCCTTTTACGCTTGGTAGACTGCATCTTTAACCTTAAATAACAAAACAAAACACAATCATGTTTACGCTAAGCTCAGAATTTTTGTAGTTTCAAAGGAGTTTTGCGTTTAGTCTTGTTCTGAGAGTAAACTGCAGCTGTCCCATCCAAGGGCAGACTGGGAAACATGATGTCACAGACGTCATCACTATACAATATGTTCCAGT
The DNA here is from genome assembly GCF_030867095.1 of Alligator mississippiensis. Taxonomy (NCBI): domain Eukaryota; kingdom Metazoa; phylum Chordata; order Crocodylia; family Alligatoridae; genus Alligator; species Alligator mississippiensis. Next base: position 31,329,597 of record NC_081825.1, read on the forward strand.
TTTGCTAGTTAGTACAGCAAATGTAGGGTTGGTCTCTCCTCTCCGTTATTTTGGGGGTAATTTGTTCCCAGAACAGAGTACAAAATAGGAACCACCTGAGAGTGTGCAAAAAAGTAACCCGGGCTTGAATTTCTTGTACTAAAAGAAAAAAGGGAAGGCACTTCACTTCATACCTCATCGCCATTTGCCAACCCACACAAGCTAACCATGATCCAGCCCTAAACACATGGCCACAACTCAAACTCTTGGTCTTTCACACAACAGTAAGCAAATAACATCTACTGAAATACAATTCCCAGCAGTTGATTGCTGCTTTAAGTTTTTTTGTTTTTTTTTTAAGTGGTAGATGTTGCTCAATGCCCAGTTATGATTACTAGCCAAATATGGGTCTCTATGGAAGATGAGTATTTCTGTGGCTAAACTACACCACCACACAACAATTATGTCCCACCTTATTACTGTCATGATTTCTGAAGATGGTTTCACATTTAAAAAAAAGATGACATGTTTTTCTATACTCCTCTCCCACTGCTTTCTTTTCTTAAAATTCAGTATGTGGGGATTCTCAAGCCTTACTTCCCTCTTTCTATCAGATGATCTTGAAGCACCTCAGCAGTGATGTCAGTTGCCACTCTCCTTGCCCCTGCTAAGAATGTAATCTTTTCACCCCAGGAAGAATTTGAATGCAGATTAAAGCCTTGCGACATCACTGTTCAGATTCACCCAAAAGCAAGTTATGATCGAATACTTCAAATGCAAAAATAGGAACAGAAAAAAAAATGTAGAGAAGAATCCTTTGCATCCTTTCTTGATCCATCAGAAAAGCAAGGAAGGCCAAAACTAAATTGCCTTTTAGCTTTCACATAGTGTGTTCCATGCACAGAAGAAAGCTCAACCTAATGATATCTAAAATAAATAATAAAATAGCTTAATTTTCATACTTACTGTGTTGATGGAGGAGATTTGCTAACTTTTATATCACTAGGTGACCTTTTTTTGGCTGCCAACTTCTGGTGTTTGCTAGGAGAAACTGGACTTGGGCTGTTGCCTTTAAAAGTTGCACGTGTAGTTGGCTTGCTAGGCTGTTTTCTGCAAAGTTATCAGGAAACATTATAATAAAATTGAAACCATAAAAAGTGCTTTTATTCGGGTCATCTTCAGCATACATACAAAACGTGGGAGGACAGGAGTATAGTGTGTGTGACAATGGAATAAATAGTGTCACTAAACAACATGGTAGAGTCGCAAGGGAAAGTTGGAAGTAATACAAATGTATTTAAAACTCTAAAGCAAAAGTCGTGCTTTTAACATGAAAAGATAATAACCATAAAAATATTGTTGATCATTTCGCTATTCAATAAAAAGCTGGATTTTTTAACTAGCGGAGGGATGTCTAACTTGGGGGCTAGAGACCATGGACCCTGGGATGCCACCCCCCACCCCCACCCCACTGTGCTGCACACACAGGTTCCCACTTGCAACACTATGCACCCCTGCCCCCATTCCACTGGGCCCCTGCCTCCCCAGCGCACCTTGCTCTATCTGCCCCCTCTCCCCTGTGCCACTGCTCCCAGGCACATCCCCTGCTGCTGTTCCCCACACCCCTCTGCTGCAACATAAACCCAGGTGCCCAGACTCATCCTTTCTTTACTGGCTGCAAGCTCCCCTGCTACACCATGCCACTCAGACACCCTGAGCGGTGAGTTCCCTAAGCGCTGGAGGCTGTGCTGTGTTGCACCACTCCCCTGGCCCGGCCCTGCCCTGCCCCGTGGGGGCAGGAAGGGGAAGCCAGCGGGAATGGAAGCCTCTTCTAGTCAGAGCAGTTCATGAACGTTAATAGCAATTCCTCCAATTTTAAATTAATGTCCGCCAAGGTTCCAATTCTATCTTTGAAGGCAACAAAGCTGAGTCAAAAGTTCCCCTAACTGGATTTTTTGGTTCTTTGGGAATTTTATATTTCAATATAACCATAAGTGTAACTAATGAGGTATGTATTTGGCTGCAAAGAGGATGCTTTTTCATTCCCACTGCTATATCAGATCCACCATCACATACTTTTTCAAAGATGGGTAAGACCCATGAGAGGAAGGGAAACTGAACTCTTGGAGAATGTGTACAAATGTGATCTTTAGCACTAAGAAACGACATCCCTCTAAAGTAAAAAACCATTATTTCAGCACTACAGATCACAGCTGTGTTCATAACAGATTTACTTTAACAATATTTAGGAGAGAGAAATTAAATGTTGAGACTTGTAGTTCTGACTCATTTTTTCTCTTGGTACAAAAGAGATACACTGCCCTCCCCCAGAGGACTGCATGCTACTGGACCTCATTAGAAGCCCTTTCTTCCTTACTAGATTGTCCACACTTTGTAGGCCCTGAAGTTTGGAAAAAAACCCCAAAAAACAAGACACCTAAATCAGGATTGTGAAAAAAGACATTTGAGTATTTATACAGTTTCAGCGCTCTCTGATTGGGGAAGACGCCCTTCAAGCTTGCTCAAGAATATCAGTAGTCTGAATCCGAGCTCTTTAGGAAAGAATATTAGGACTTTTCCAATTCTGGACAGGACCTCCTATCTTCAGGACTTTTACAGACAGTTAGATCAAGATCTCCTGAGTTATCATGGAACCTGCATTTGGAACAGCCTGAAAAACTAGCTGGAGTGCTTTGGCAGGGTTTTTCAAATGAAAATTTGCCCATGCACTGCCATTAAGGTAGAGACTCCTGAAACCAGCCTTCCTGTCATCTCTGGTGTCCTGAACTTTTGAAGGGTAAAATAAGCCTTACATATTACAGTCAAATGATCCTTGGAAATTAAAATAGCATTCTGTATCCATGAACCCTAACTGCAACACCCCAATACTGGAATGAAGAGATCCTGTGGTTCTCTCAATTGACCAGTCATTTGGACAAGAGAAAATCTTGAACTCTCATTCTTGTGTAGCTGTATTTCTATGGCCATGGAACATTTCAAGGACAAGTACAGTATGTGTTTAGTCCAAAACAACTCACTGGTACTGCCAATTCCCAATTAAAAAAAATCCAAATCCAAGACATATCAGAGAGGTAGGATGTAGTCATATTACAAATGAACTGCTGATTAGTGCCTACATGCCCTCAAGAAGATGGAATACTGAATTTATGATGGCTGAATCTGTATTTCATGGAAATATCCTGTTAGACTTGAAACTATTTATTGAAGATATCTTAAAATACTCCAATATTGGAAAGGCTACAGCACACATAGTACAGGATGTAGAAAGCCACACTCACTCTTCCATTAAATTGAGAAATAAGTATCTACTACAGAGCAAAAAATATAGCATAGTATAGAAAAACAAACAAAAAATACCCTGCAGCTCAGTTTCCAGCTTCATAGAAGAAACCACTCATACTATGATAACAATTTATAAAAACCTAATTAAAGCCAGCTTTCAAGTTTCTTGTAGATGCAACAACTTTACAGGATACCAGATATGTGACTACAACATGAGATGCAATGTTTGAGGGGGTACAAACTTAGCTCCTATACAATCACCAACACACACACACAACCAACCCACCCCCATCTCCCAGGACTGAGCAGTTTTACAAAACACATAAATATATTAAAATGTCAGCTTCTGACACTATTTAACAGCCACATACTGTTAAACAGGCTCTCTCATTCCATCATTCTCCTTCCCTGCTTCATTTTTATATATTGGAAAACATGCCCATTTTCAGGTAAATGGAGGGATGGATTGAAGAGTCTGATTGCAGGAAACAAAAGCCATTACCTTGAGTTGTTAGCTACAGGTCAACCTGCTGAACAGCCTGCTTTTTGGCAATACTGTTACTGTTCTGAATAATTGATAAAATATTTTTAATAATAGGAGTTTTTAAAGTACTTAAGAGGGAAAGGTTAGTAAATATTGAGTGTTTTTTAAAAAAAGCTGGCGGCAACTATATTGGCTAACAAATATTACCTTTGAGCCTCTAGTCTTGTGGCTGATCTAGTTGTGGCTCCGGAATGTGCTTCATCATCTTCATCACCATCTTCATCTTCATCTTCCTCCTGATCTTTTGTTTCCTCTTCAGTAGTAGATGCTGACTTCCGACGTTTTCTTTCTGGCTCCAGTGTTTCTGTCCATGCAAAATTGTACATATGTGCTATAATTTCCGAAAAGGCCCTCCAAAAGGATATAGACACTTAGTTTAGAAAAGGAATTAAAAATGGAAGTTGAGAGTAGAATAAGTAATTTTCCATTTCCTTCATGCTTCAACACTTCTAATTCACACTTGTTTGACTTAATCTCTCAAACATATTCGCAATAGTTTACTTGTGCAGTTCACAGCCAGATTTCATAGAGAAATCACGTGGGTTTATAAAAGCATCTGGGATGTACCAATTCTGACATGAGATTACAGCAATTTACACATATTTACATAACATTTACATTTGCTGCAACTCAATGATTTTCTCTAAGAATGAAAAATACAATAAAGTTGATCCTGTTACAATTTAATGTACATCCAGGTAGTGAAATCTTTTCGATCTGTTAAGAGAAGTACCATTTCAGGTCTTACCAGTTTCCTCTGCCGGAATCAGAGAACGTTTGGGCTTTCTTCCTCTTCGACGCACCATCACCTCTATTTTACCTGCTTCCTCCTCCTATGAGAATAAATGAAAGCAAACAAACCTAGACTGATGACATTTTCATGGAAGGCAGCCTTTTTCCATTATATATTCCTTACAAGCTTGCAGTAAACATGCTTACACTTACATTTGCAGTTTCTTTCTGAATTGACAAGTCCTTGGCTAAAAAAAGAAGGAACAAAGTAAGAACTCTGCACAAATGAAACCTAAACTTTACATTCCTTTAGCAATCAAATGGTATAAGAGGGGGTTGTTTTAAACTGTTTTCTTTGCAAAAAAATATCCAGAGCAGTTTGAAATATATTTAACATTTCTCTATAAATTGAAGAAAGCTTTTCATAGACAGAAATCCTTCATAATAGGAGTAAGGGCTCCTGGTAAAAACAACTTCTTGTGTTGTTTTGTTTTGCCTCAGAATAGCTGCCTGAAAGCCAAGTTTTCTGTTTGCTTATGACACCTTGTGTACAGAAGGACCACTCTTAATTCAAATTACCAGAATTTATGAGAAGACAGATAAATCAGTAAGTATTACTAAAGTACTAAAGTAGTAAGTATTTCAACTTAATGCCAACAGACTTAAAAAAAAATAACAATGCAAAAAACCCAAAAACCGTAGATTTAATAAAATCTTGAATTTGGAGTAAATTAAATCTATTTAAAAAAGAAAAAAAAAATCACCTCTTAAACTTTAATAGAAATGCAATATAGGGAATTCTAGACCTATGAACTTTTCCAAACAAAGTGTTTTTAAATAATACTGTTACTGTTCTGTTTTGCATATGTGTTAAAATATTTTTAATATCACGATTTTTAAGTACTTATAAGGGAAAGGTTAGTTAACATGGAGTGTCTTTAAGGCAACCCTCCAACAATTAGAATCAAGACATAGAATCTTAAAACAAATTTAAAGTTTTCCAAGTCTATAATCTAATAATTGGGTGGGGGTCATCTTCAACTTTGAAATCATCTTAGATTCAAGTAAATATGGTAATTCATTAATAAGCACTTTCCAGTAACAACCACTAGTTGAAGTTAAGGAGTTTTAGCTATAAATCCACAGTCACTTAACAAAAACTTTGTGAAAATTCAAGTAGGGGAAAGTTTTCATACTTAATATCTTACTAAATTTCCTAGAAGATGTCACTAAAAAACAAGGGCTGTTTTTATTTCCCTGTATACTATTTCTGTGAATTTCTGTCTGTATTTGCTCTCCAGCACTTACAATTTGCATGTTCCACACAATCATATGTTCTGTCATGTATTGCTCCCTAAAAATTCAGAGCAGTACTGCTCTACTAAGTTGGGTTTTTTTTCCTTTTTCACTTCATTGTAGACTCCATGTCTTCTCCAGTACTTTTATTTACATTATATTGAGGGGAAATGATTAGGAAGCTTAGGAAGGACACCAAAGATTCTGCAGTGTAAGCCCTTATGAATTTCCTGCCTTCCCTTCCCTTATATTCTACTTTAATAGAACAATGATTTGTTTGCTTACCTGTTTGAGGAGTGTTTTCTTCAAGTGCAGAAGTTGGAGACTGTGTCCAAAATTAAAAACAAGAGAGATAAAATGCATTCATAAAAATAAACAGAACTAGAAAAAATTAATGTCGAGTTCATAAGCATTAAAAGTTATATTAAGATAAAAGCAAGTTTCCAAATTTGGAAACGAAAAAATCTGACTGATACACAGAATACATCATCGTTATGATTTCTATGTATTTAGAAGTAGGGCTGAAAGGGACCTCCAGAGGTCATCTAGTTCAGTGGTTCTCAAACTTTTTTTTTTTCGCGGACCACTTGAAAATCGCTGAGGGTCTTGGCGGACCACTTAATTTCTGTCATCAGAAAAAATAAATCAACTGCAGGGCCAAGTACAGATATTCTCAATTGTTCCGCAACCTTTCTGCGTACTACCTGAATGGAGCTCGCGGACCACAGTTTGAGAAACTCTGATCTAGTCTAACCCCCGCCTGCCTTAGGCAGGATCATTCCTATCCAGATCATCCAACACAATACACAATCTAAACTCTTTGTAAAACTACTGTCAACTCTGACACAACACGAGGCATAAGACCCTAACTTGAGGCATAAGACCCTAACTTGCTAACACTTATTTCATATCCTCAAAGTTATTAGGGTGTTGCATACAGGACTGAAAACAACCCATATTAAATCAGTTTTTAGAAAACCAACTGCATTGCCAGTTTTTATAGGCTAAAATCCATTGCTTAGCTTCTGAGAAAACAGGTTGTAACCACAAAAGCTAATGCCTCTCTGAATGAGTTATACTATAAAGGTACCAGCCTGCCCTGCCTTCAGCCTAAATTCAGCCTAACATGGCTAACTCCCTCTCTCTATTCAAAGACAATATAAGAACATAATGTCTAAGGTGGGGTCTCCAACCTTTTTAAGTAGCTCACTTGAATTAAAAAGCAACCCAAGATCTACTGTGTGCCATCCCTTCCCGCCCCCTCACTGCAGGTCAGTCTGTGTTGTGGGGAGGGAAGGGGAGGAGCAGATTGAAGAAGAGGGAGAAAGTGATTTGGGGGTGCACCCTAGGCCTCTGCTTGTGCCACACTCCCCCCAGCTCCTGCTCTTGCCTGTGCCCCACTCCCTCCCTCATCGCTGGGGCCTCATGCCCAGCGGTGAGGGAATGGGGCTGGGGCAGGGGCAGGCCATGCCTAGCCAGGGCGGAGCGTGGGACAGCCGCGAGTGGCTTGCCTGGAAGGCATGGGGAGCAGTGGCATGCAGCCTTGGGGGGCATAGGGGGCATGTGCCCCCAGACCTGCCTGCAGGGTGGGCCAGGCTGTGCTTGGGCTAGTTGGTGGTGGCGGTGCTGGGAGCAGGGCTACAGGGGTCACCCAAAAATTCGCTGTAGCCCTCCCAACCCCCCTCCCAGCACTGCCATTGCATGCCACAAGAGCAGTGCAGTCCAGCCCTGCAGCGCTAGGAAAAGCCTGGCACAGCCCTCTCAGCCCCAGCCTGCAATAGCAGTCCACCCTCCTCCCCTGCGCAGATCCTGGGCACATGGCCCCTATGCCCTCGGGGAGGGGGGAAGGCAGGCAGGCTCTTTCTGGTAGGAAGGCTGGGCCATGTTGCACTCAGGACAGGTGGCAGCAGCACTGGGGGGGGGAGGAGGGGGTGCGCTATGGCAAATTTTGGGGTGCCTGCAGCCCCCCTCCCTGCTCCAAGTGCTGCCCCTGGCCCAGGCAGAGCCTGGCCCAACACCCCTGCTGGGAAGAGTGGCCCCAGTCCCCCAACGCTGCCCCGCATCTGTGCTTGCTGGAGGCAGCTGCCATTGCAGACTAGGCTTTGTGCCCCGAGCCCTGTTGTAGCTGCCCCAGGAGTGGCCCAACGCCATGTGCCCCTGCCACTGAGCTGAGCCTCACCCCCTGCCCACCCAGCAGCAGGTGCACATGGCATGGGGCTGCTCCGGAGCCAGCTGCAGCAGGGACTGGGGCATAGAGGCCAGCCCACAATGGCAGCTGCCTCCTTGAGCTGCCCGGGCTCAATCCTCCCACCACCTACCCAGCCAGGACCCTACTCACTTTATCTTTGTTCCTGCCTCTGCTGCACTCTGTCCCTCACTGCGGGGGCCTTGATCTGGCCTTTGCCCTTTCCCTCCCTGGTGGACTGACCTGTTGGGCTGGGAGGTGGCATGCGCACACATGCACACACACGCTCAGCCCCCCCCCCCACAGCCTCAGATCAACTGCAAGAGGCTCTGCGATCAACTGGCTAGTGACCACTGGTCTAAGGCCATAGAAAAAGAACATGCAGTGCTGTAATTTCACATGAATTTTAAAAATGGACATGCACAAAATTACCACAACCACAATACATTATTTACTTTTGATGGAAAAAAGCTGTGTGGAATAATTTGCTATAGCAACAGTAATAAAAAAAAATGTCATCGTTACTCAAGTTGAGAGCCCATACTAAGGGGTCTAAAGCTCCATTTGAAGCATGCATGTTGTTGGGAACAAGTGGGACAGGAAGGCTGGCAGACAAAACTGGTCTTAGTCACTTTACCTCATGTTTAATTATTAGACCACAGTAAATTCTGAGAGCGCATGTGTGCATACACACACTTTAAATCTGTGTACAAATGCACCTAGAGAATGTCTGACATTTTCATGGTAGCCTCAACCTTTGAATTTATATCTAGTGTGATGAACTGAATATAGCATTATTAGGCTGCTTGACATTGTCGATTAGTTCCTAGCATTTAGAATGCTTTGTTTCTTACCCATTTGACTGCTGTATTGAAAGATTCTCCAGACATTGTTTTTAGGCTTATACAGCTTAATTTTCTAGTTTATTAGTTTTTGCTCCACGCTGCACAGGTTCACTCAGACTCTAAAATGTTACCCAGGAAAATATGTTTTTTTAAAACAGTCAGTACAAATGTGCTTGTCCAAATAAAATATGATACTTACATTCCCAATGCTTTTATCAACTTTTAAATTTGCATCTGAAAGAATAGAAAACAACTCAGAACGTCACTGTTAACATTGTCATGTTTTCCCTTCAAAGTTTCCCCTAGTATTCACTACCTGGCTGTACTGCTTCAAGAGGGTATTTACGAGGCCTTCCTCTTTTCCGTTTAACTATTGCAGGTTGATTTTGCTTTAAACAAACAAACAAACAAAAAGATGTTGTTACTGTCACTGAGTCAGCACAGGTATCTGCTCAAACAACAGGATAAAGACTGCCTGTACTGCCACAATCATTTGTAGGGACCACCTAATGCTTGGTGGCTGCTTCCCAATTTCATAGGCAGCCATTTTTCAGGTGGAGCATGGCAGGCCCCCTCCCACACCTCTGATAGGCGAAGGGGCCCCGGTGGCCTCACCCCTGACTGCTAATTGGCTGTGAGGGCTGTTGTCATGCAGCTTTACTTCTCACTGACTGGTGGGGGGCAGGATCATGTGACAAACAGCCCTTGCAGCCAATCAGTGGCAAAGGGTAGGGGTGGCAGCCATCTTGCTGGCAGCCCTCTGCCCTCGGTAAGTCCCCCCCCCCCCGCAGATTTTGTGGATTTCACGGGCAATGCTGGATTTCACAGAATTCATGAAATCGTGAATTCGGTAGATTCCTAAATCATATGAAAAATGTGAGTAGTCCAAGACCAGTATTTTTTTGACATACAGTTCAGCCTACATGTTATATAAAAAAAACCCAACTCTGCAGTCAACGAGCTGAAACATTCATATTAGATAACCTATTACTGCATCAGAACTGACTACTATTTTAGATCAATGTGCTTAAGAGCAGAAATACAACTGTTGGGAGGAAATAGTGAAAAAATCTCTGAGAATGTTTTAAAAAATGAGGTTGCTTGCATCTGTTAACATCTACTGATTTTATGAGTAGCCTAATTAGGGACATATTAGTACGGAGAGTAGAAAAGAAAGTAGTTATACTTATATATTAAAAAGCAATAGCTTTGAAGGTCACATATCAAGCACCAGCAGATACATGCAAGTCATCGGTGCATATGCCCTGACTGAATGCAGATGACAAAACAGTTGAGTTTAAAATAGAATTCTTTTAAGTCCCCTTATCTGCTCCCAAAGATAAGATGATTCTTGGCACACAAGAAGCCATCCCTTCTGAGGTCCAAAGTTGGAACAACACTCTTATAAGACAGCTCTGCCATCAACACAGTGGAAGGAACACACTGAAGAGCTCCTGACCCAGGATTCTAGTGTTGAAAATGAAACCACTAAAGCCATTCCACAACACACCCCATTAAGCCTTCCTAATTTATCAAGAAGCTTTGAAAGCCATTAAGCAGATGAAGAACAACAAAGCATGTGGTTCTTATGGAATACCAGGTAAAAGTTATAAAGGTGGAAAAAAAACCTCTCTCACCAACTGCACCTGATTATTATGAAAATCTGGAAACATGAACAGATTTGCAGCAACTTGAGGGATGCCAGAATTATTAGCATACTCAAGAAAGGAGACATCAGATGGCAGCAATTATTGCAGTATTGTACTCCTTGTCCATAGCTGGGAAGATTTTTGCCTTCATTTTCCTCACTGAGAAGCTTCACCTGAGTCCCAATGTCTTTTCAGACTACTTAGGTAAAATAGATACGATCTTTAGTGCTAGACGGCTGCTGGGAAAGTGCCCTGAGCTACACCAAGATCTTCACATGGCCTTCACTGACCTGACTAAAGTCTCTGATTAAGTCAACAAAGAGACCTTGTGGAACACCCTGAAGAGATCTGGATGACTGACAAAATTTGTTACTACTATTAGACTTTGCCATGATGATAAGACAGTAACTATCTTAAGTAATGGCTTGGAAATGGACCCCTTCACTGGAGTCAACCAAGGTTGCATGGATTGCACCAACACCCATTTCCATTTATATCAAAGCTACTTCACATCTCATTACTGACAGACTTCCATCTGGAGTCAGCTTCCAGTATGACTAGACTTGGCAGAATTCAATTTTTATTTTAAATTCCAACAGGTAAAAATCAATGTTTACTTTTAAGCAATTAGTTTGATTTTTATCAATTGACATCTTTAGGACTGTACATTATAGGTGATTTTTGATTTTTTTTACTGATTTATCGCATGTACACACACACACATGTGCATGCATAGCAGCCGCTGCAGGAGTTGGGGGCTGTGCCAGGAGTGGGGGATGTTGGATGGTAGTGTCCAGGAGCTTGGTGCCACTGGCCACACGCTCTTCCTAAATCCCAGATGGAGCAAGGGCCAAACTCCTACACAGCCCAGCCCAGCCAGGCCACTATGGGAGTTGGGCTCCTGCCCTGATCATGCAGGTGTCGGGTCAGGCTCCACAGAAATTTGGCCCCTGCCCCAGCTGGGACCTGGGCAGAGTGAATGGCTGGCAGCACCAAGCTCCCTGCTACTAACCCTCACACCTCAACAGCCTTACTGACATGGCCCCAAGCTCCTGCAGTGGTGTGTATATGTGCATATAGTGTTCCCTACAGATTTTTTTTCTTGTTTATGTCTCTTTTATGTAAATTTCAATGATTACTAGCAGAAATATTTTTCTGTTGGTTTGTGAGTCAGGTGAAATCGATGTCTATCGATAAAAATCAAATCCTGCCAAACTTTTAACATCAACCATTTACATTCCAAATCCAAGTTAACCAACACCTCCATTACTGGTTTTCAATATATCATGCGTCACGTGTGCCCACTCATCTAAAGAGCTCCAGATCACTCTTGACTGCTTCTGTGAAGCACATGGAATGCTTGAACTCACCATCAACTTCATGAAAACTAAAATACTTTACCAATCCACCCAAAACAACCAGCTGCTCCTCCATACATTACAATTACAAGTGGAGGTACACCAATACATCGGTTCATATCGAATCAGCGCTGACACAAGACAAACTGATATTAAGATCAGCAATTGGCTTTTTCAGCTGATGTGGCTGAAAAATGTCACCGATAAATGCCACGTGCATGCACATCTGCAGTATGCATGTGGCCAGCCCAGCAGCTTGAAGAGCAGCGTTCAGCTGGTAAGTCTGTTAGGGTGGGGAAGGGGGAGGCAAGGGTGGGGAGGTGATCGAGGCCCCTGTGGTGAGGGAAGTGGGGGGCTGGGACGGAGTCATGACCAGCTCATCTGGGGGCATGGGGGGGGAGGGGGGAAGAAGAGGCAGCTCCCATTGCTGCACGCACCCCTGGGGGAGCTATGGAGGGCATGTAACCCCTGAATCTGAACAGTGCAAGGGCAGGCTGCCACTGTGAGCTGGGACCAGGGGGGGCTCTTCCTGGCAACAGGGCTTGGCCAGGGCTCTGCTCTGGGTGGGTGGCAGTGGTGGCCGTCCATGGCTGCCCTGGAGATGTGTGCAGTGGCAGGAGCCACGCTCCCCTGGGATGAGCTGCTCGTGGCTCCATCCCGTGCCCAGCCCCACTCCTTCCCTCACCGCAGGGGCCTTGATCTACACCCCAACCTTCTTCTTCCCCTCCCTCCCACAACAGACTTACCAGCTGGATGCTGATTTCCAAGCTGCTGGGCTGCATATCAGCAACTGGATTGTTATTGGCCCCAAAAGTCTTTAATCAGTGTACCCCTAATTACAGGGCAATCTTTGGAGAATGTTGAACATTTTCCTTACCTGGGTAGCTACCTTTAACAAAAGGCAAACATATACAATGATATTCAACACCAGACAATCTGCCAGCGCTGCCTTTGGGCATTTCCAAAATTGTGTCTTTGATGATCATGACATCAGGACTCAAACCAAAAAACTCTCATCTACCAGGCTACTGTTATCCCTACCCTATTGTATAGATGTGAAATTTGGACAACATATAGGAAACAACTGAAATTTTTGGAACCTTATAATTAACGATGTCTTCAGAAAATCCTCCATGTAATTGGAAGGACAGAAGAATAAGTGCAAGTGGTTCAAGCAAATACTACTGCTATTGAAGACATGGTTGTGGCACCAGCTCCACTGGACAGGACACCTCATAAGGATGCCTGACAACTGGCTGCTAAAACAGGTCCTATATACCCAATTTACTGATGGTTATCACTTTTCAAGGTGGGCAAAAGAAGACTTCAAAAATAACCTGAAGGCCTGTCTGAAGAAATGTAACATGAACATCAATATCTAGGAGATTCAATCACTACATCATCCCCAGGGGCACTGTGAGATGCAAGGCTTTGAACATTTTGAGTAAACTCGCCTCATTACGGAGGTAGATAAACTAAAACAAAGGGAATCACCAGGATCTACTCCTTCCTCCTTGCACTATTTGCCACATCTGCAGTTGAACATGAGGATTTTGGATCAGCCTTCTCAGTCAACTACAGATGCACCAAGGATATCCCTATCCACTAAAATACTGTCGTCCTCATTGAAGGACTGCTCATGATCAGAAGATGCAATGTGTGTTTGCATCTTCTGTTAATTTTAATCTTAAAAAAAGAAGAAAAAGTGCACAGGAAATACTTGACTGATGACTCGCCATTCATTTTCTGTAGCCTGAAATGGATAATTAACAATGTTGTACATTTAGGCTCCTGGCGCACATTCATTTAATGGAACAATGGGAGCTGATCCCAGCAACTGAACAATTTGGGGTTCAGGAATCGGGTCCCAAAAGTACCATTACTACTTGTGGTACAAGGGGAACCCAGGCAGTTCCAGATGATTTTCAGTTCCAGCCCCAGGACTACACCAGAGTCTTGAGGCAGCTTTGGTTACCCTGCCACATGTTCAAATTTAAAGGTGTGATAGAAACCAGCCTCAAAAATGTTACGCATCTTATGAAATATTTTTGTGACTGATTTCTTGTTTTATTGTGCTATTAATTCCTTGAATGTGTGGCAGGGTTACTATTTATGGCATTAATAAACCATTAAATTGCATCTGAATTGCAATGTCTGCCAGGGTTGTTAGTTGGAATACAATGCTCCTTCCTGAACAAGTCATTGTTTTCTTTTATGACTGTTCCCACAGCTAGTGAAATCACTATTTTTATTGATGCTAAATAAAAGACAAACTTCTCTCTCAAAACTAAAAATCTTTCACATGGCAATGAATTTAAATGGATAAGACTACTTGCCTCTACTGAATTTATATTAGATTCCGAAATCTGGTCTGCCTTTTCATAAATCTCTTGTTTGCTGGTAAATTCATCTGCACAAAAACAAAATTTAAAAGAAAATTTCACTATCTCTTCTTCAGAAAATTGGCAAAATATATTGGCTGCTATCTCCGCACTTTTCAAAAGCACTTTTAAATACAACGGGGGCTTATAAATTCAACTTTAGTAAAAATAACTCAAGATTGGGTATGTCCTATTTTTTGCTGTATTATGTTGCCTAGGTTACACTTCCTTAGACAAGAAAAAATTACTGTATTAGATTTCATAATAAAGGTAATATAATTGCAAAAACCTGAGATGGCTCATACTATAAACACAGTCATTTGTTACTATTACAATTTTCCCACATCCACAAATCAGAAAGCTGGGAAGATGAGCAGATCAGGTGGTTAGCTGCAAGACAAACCAAGATATGGAAGCAAGCTTGTTGAAGCTAAGATACAGAGCCATTAAACAGATCAAATGCACAGTAGCATATAGAACCCACCTATCCAAAGGAAGCTAGACATCTACATTGATTCACAGAGGCAAGGATTTCTTAGGGAGGTATTTTTTAGTGGATCAACTGCATAATTGGGATAAAGTTAAACAAGCTTTCAAATGCAAGACATTCTTCATCAAGTCTGACTACTACAAACCAGTCACAGCAAAATAAAAAAAATATATGTATAGGAAGGAGAACAAAGCAACTGTCAGGGATAGCACACAAACAATTAGCTGATTACTGGGAGATTACTGGGCTCTCAAAAGAGGGTCATTCTCACCTTTCATGTATGAAAAGAATTCAAGAGGTAGGTACTACACTACACTTGACCTGAGCCCACAGGAGGCTGAGAAGCGATAATGTGCCATAAAACAATATCAGTGTTAAGTCCTTACTTCTTATTGTCTGGCCTGAGTATGAATTTTTGTTCCCAAGTTCACCTTTTAAAAGGCATTGGGTAGATTTTCTGTCAGTACAAGGATGGTAAGATCAGAGGGAGTTGTTACTCTGTGAGCAATGTGCTCCTAATGATGTGTGTGTGTTTGCTCTTTATATATTTTTTCTGCAGGAGTTCATTCTGGTGAATCTGTTTATTTTTACCCATATAGTTGCCATGAGGGCATCCAATACACCAAATACCTTGCATTCAAAAGCCTGTATAGCTCTCTCTCAACTATGCAGTTGGTCCAATAAAAATATCACCCTAAGAAAACCCTGCCTTTCAATTTCTGGACCATCATGGCTACAATATCACTCTAATACTACTAGAGATTCAAAGGCATTTTACTTCAGTTTTTCCTTTTAATGCCATGGTTAAATTAACAACATTGAACCATCCATGTTAGGGCAACATAATTTCCCTTTCTTCTGCAGCACAGGCATGTTGGAAAGTGTGTGTGGGGGAGGGGGGAGAGGGGGGAAGGAGATGGACACAGAGTCCTCTCAGGGACAGCATGTTGTGCTTCTATGAAGGGTGCCTTTAAATTTACAACCCTAGGGCACTTTTACACGTGCTCTGAGAGTTGGGGGGGCCAGGGTGAAGCTTTACATTAGAGCAACTCAGAGTGGCTCATTATGTGGGAAGCATTTTAATTAGAGCAGCTCATTCGACTAGCTTTATTTCAAGCGCCCCTGCCGCTATTTTTAAGCATAGGGACACTGATACACGAGATGCAGGAGGTTGCTAGAGCACAGTAATTGCCATACTCCAAACTCAATTGGAATTCCAGTGTGTTGGAGCAGCCTCCACGCTCATATATAGGTGCATCTAATTGCTAAGACCCTACTAGCAAGGTGTATGGATCTGGCCACATCCCCAGCCAACTGTCCAATTTTTGACTTCAGGATGCCCAATGAAGGAAACTGGTTAATGTCAATATCAATTTGGCATGCCTTCTACTAGCAGGGATGCCAGATTCACTCACTGAGAGTTTAAGAAATTAATCACAATGCATCATTCAGTAGTTATGTGCAGCCAGAATGCTGTTACTGTAGAACACAAGCAAATACTTAATGATGAAATTACTATATTTACTTGATTCCAAGATGATTTTTTTTCCTTATTCAGCATGGGGGAAAAAAGTCTCTGAACTTTCACTGGAGTACAAGGCTGGGGAAGGGAAGGAGGTGGCAGGGTAAGGTAGCTGCTTCAGGTCTGGCTCCAGTCCTGACCTAGACAGAACCTCAGTCATTGCCCACTCTTTGCCCCTGTCAAAGAGTGGGCAATGACTCTGGTTCCAGCCTTGGCTCTAGAGCTGCTAAAACATTGAGCAGGGACTGGAGGCACCATGTGCTCCATGGCCCAGGCCAGAGGGGATTGGAGCTTGAGCCAAAGCTTGGACTAAGGGTAAGAAGAAAGGAGAGGGGGCAGACACCATGAAAAGGCAGTAGCCAGAGGGTGCAGGCAGAGCTAGGGGGTGGGGAGTGGAGAAAGAGGTGGGGCAGTAAGTGGTGGGGCTCAAGCTGCTTAACTCCCCCGCTGCTTGAGGGCTCCCTCCACCCTACCCCTCCTGCTGCTTTCTTCACTGTGGTTGGAGAAACTCACAACTCTCCAGTAATTAGATGCAATATACAGAAAATTACAATATTTAAAAAAAATTTCCATGTCTTGAATCTAACTACTGGGAGGGCTGTCTTTATTTCAAAGTAATCTTGGATTCAGATAAACACAGCAAGATTCTCACATATATTCAGATTACATTAACATATATTTTCATTACCTATTTCTTCCCCACTGCTTGAAAGAGATGAGCGTTTCTTGCTGATTACTTTGGATACTTCTGCTGTATCTCCAGAATTAGTTTCCTAAATCATTTAAAAAAAAACCCACAAAAAAACAGTACAAATTAGAGGCTGCTGTCAGCTATTCGCTTTTTTTTAAATGTAATTTTCATTCTTATTGGTCCATAATCTCCAACTTTAGGTGCAGATGATTCTGTCTTAGAAATGGGGGGTGGACAAGATAAACTCTGGGTCCCTTTCAGCCCTATTTTTTATGATGTTACAATCAAAACTTTAAGCTGCAATTTTGCTATTTTGTATAAATAAGAACAGTAGCCAAGTGTGTAAACATCACACAGACGTATGATATTTAGCAGCCTTGTAATTTTGGAGGTGATGAAAACTGAGGCTTGAACTGTTTGACCAAATCTTTTAAGCCTTTAAAGATTTTTGTAATAAATTTAGTTGAGAGAGTTACTTCCCTCCCCAAAACTGTCACCACAAATATCAAAATTAAAATTAAGCAACAATATTCCCTCATGTAGTGTTTACGTCTTGCCAATAAAAATGGATAAAAATACCTCAACAGACTTCGATTTGGTTTTGGAGCACTGACTCTGTTCATCTTTTTCCCAATCCTGAGTAACTGAACAGTCATCTGCAAAAGACAGTTGAAATGTTTAACTAAAATGCTCTTTTCAGTTATTTCTCAGGGCCTGGTCTTCTTCTCTCACCAATGCTGCATCAGTGTAATTGACTTGTTATCAGTGCAGCTGCACTTGATTTACAAAAATGCGAGAGGAAAACCATGGCACTTCTTGTCTTGGAAAGATCAAATACAAGAAAGCATAGAAGAGGTCTTCAAATTTTCTTTTTCCAGGTTTGAAAAGTGCAAACAATCAAAATTTGACACTTGTAACATAAACAAACTATGGATTACAACTGCACTGCAGCCAGATGATGCTATAATACTATTTTATTTTACTATTTTGCTATTTATTTACACTATATTATTTATATTTATAATTAATCAATTTGACAAATTCAATATTCTCTGAAGAAAAGCAGTCATCATTAATCCAAAATCATTCTCATCTCTTTATTCTTCTAATGTAATCTTCATGGAACACAGTCCCTCTCACAACTAGTCATATATTAATTTCTTATTAGAATATCCTCAGTGCCAAATGATACAGTGAGGAAGGTTGATTAATCTGACCAAGGAAGATGACCATTCTTGGATGGATAGTTCCATGAAGACACTGAAAACAAGCACTCTTATTGCATAGGTATGCCCAGAAACAGTTGGGGATGGGGAGGTGCTAGAGTGCAGTTCATTTCCTCTCTCATGACTAAGTCAAATCAAGGCCGACTCCTTCCCCTGCTAGAGCTCAAACTGAAACAAAACCCAATATTCTATTATTCGCCCCAGCTCTTCCCAATTCAGATGCTGTCAATTTTAGTCACCAATGGAAAGCCCCACTTTCAGCAGTAGGTAAGTGGGGAAGGCAAGTGGTGGCATCCCTTGGGCTCCACAAGCAAGCTGGTGCAGCAGCTTTGACAGCTGTGGCAAAAAGTCCTGCAGGCCACATCCCACACATGCAGGTGGGTCACTTAGCCTGCAAGAAGCTGGCCTTCAGGCTGACTCTTTAATACCCCACCTACTGGTACTTATATTCTATGCCAGACTTTGTAAAAGGGGCTCATTGTAGATGAGAACTACATACCCTCCTGGGCAATATTCCTACCTCTCCACTCTGGTTCAACTGGTCAGATTAAGCGGGGGAAAAAAGATATGAGCATACCACTCCTTTCATTCACTCAAACACCAAAAAGAAATACCAATCACAATGGACTGTGCAGATCGCCTTGCACACTCTGCTTTCTTATATGCTTTTCTTAGTGGTGGAATAATGTTGGCATTAACACTTCCCATGACTGGGCATCTGAGTTAGCAGGCCATGAAGATGAACGGGAGGCATATACATCACTCGGAGCTACTGTTTTTGACTTTATGTACACTCAAACAAAATATTACTGCACTGATCACATTATTTTCACGGTTATTTTTCAAAGTCATCCGGAATAGTGACTGTTTAAATGAAAACTGAGCTATTGGAGAAAAAGATGGCATCCAATAATAAACAAATAAATAAAATAAAGAAAAATAAATGTTAGTCTAGTCCAGCATGGCCTAAATTGGGCTTTTCCTTCCATTCCCGTTCACATACCTATATCCTTCTATAGTTTTCTTCAGCTATATGAGAGCTACAAACAAGGATCTGAAAAAATATTGGATGTCCAAAGTTTTTACCATCTCTGACTTTAGGTTGTATATAACATTTAATGTTATGTTCCTCCCCATAACATTTCTACATGGTTAGATATGCACATGGCACTTTATAGATGAATAAAAAAAAAAAAAAAAGAGGAAAAACAGTGGATGGATTCCTACCCTGAGAATAGAATAAGGGTCTCTAACTTGATAGCATTATTCCATAAGACAGCATTGACTGATGAAACAGATACTCCTACAAATTTTTGAGAACTAAATCGTGATAGCATCTGCAATCTTCAAGGCTAATGACAAGGATGGACAGTAAACCCAAGTATAATATATAGCTTTGCCAAGCAATACCATTAAATTATCTCATTGGCCCATGGGCCACAGTATTACAAACAATTTTTCATAAAACAATAGTCAGACCTCAAAGTTTATTAAAATAGATGTGTTTTCAATTATGCCAACTACCTGTTTCACCCTCTTGTTTTTTTCTCATTGCTGACATTCTGATTCCTTTTTCCTGATCAGGCATTTCTACCTGTAATTAAAAATAGAAACTATGTCAGACTTACCACAGAAGAGGCAATCTTAATCAAAGATACAGTAGAACCTAGATACTTTGCAGGGTTAGGTTTCTTATACCCTGAGGAAGATGAGGGTTTGCAAATTAGATGGGTATATAAATAAAGCTACACAGGACTATTGAGGTGCTCCATCTGTTTGCTTCAGCTTTTACTGCAAAGGGTGCCACTTCTCTGAACAGCTATGTGGCTTTACTCCACCTGGGTGGAAAAACAGTGCCTTCTGAAGTAAGAGCTCAGAAAACAGCTGAGAGATTTATTCTTAATTCAGCAAACAACTGCAAACTAACCCAGCTGTTAAAACACCCGGATACAAATGATCTGGGTTCTACTATATTGGCTCTTCATGAGTACCTATGTTTGTAGTAACCGATGTTGCATTTAGAAAGCTGGATCAAGAAACTTAGGATATTGAAGTAAATGGTTATCTATTTTCTGGTTATGTTTGTAAGGAGTGAATATAACAAGCATGCTTACCACTTGTGATTTTTTTTTAGTCTGGATTTTTATCATTTCCATCATGACCATAGAATTTGAAGATTCCTGTACTGAAATATAAAAGAACAAATGTATAAAAGTTACCCAGTCACTAGGATATTCTAAATACTTTCAACGCAAACTGCTCAAAGTTATAATCATTACAGTCCTGGAAAGGCTACTGTATCTTGCCTGCAACTGGACAGAGTTACAGAAGTGGATTCAACATTTAAAACTTGATTCTAATGAAAATTCTAGAAGTTGTTCCTCTAAGTTCTGCAATTCTGGAGAAGCCTGACACTGCAGTTACATGTAACGTGCTTGTTTTGCAACTACAAAAAGACTTTGAGGATATCAACAGAGTACAATTTGTGATCACAGATATCTGCATACAGGAATAAAAATAAAAGGTTACATGACAACTGATTTTTGTTCTTTTATTCTAAGAGCAGGAAATACCTTTGTCTAACAGCAAGTCTGGAAGAAGGCTAAGATTGAAGTCTGAGCATGAGAAAGCTTTCTGTGTATATACTTTTTCTGGATTTTGTAAAAAAGGCAAAAGGATGCAAACCTTATTTTAAGACAAAAATGTGCTTATTCAATTATGATCACTCTAGTGTCAACTGTACACTAGTGTTGCATGTGATACTCCTTACTGGTCTTTATTGCAGTGTAGCAAATTCCAGGAAATTCTACCTGCAGGAATAGCTGCATGGACCTGAAATCATTTTGTTCCCAGGACCAAAGGTTAGTAGTCACTAGTACCACTAAATTCTTCATGGAAGAGAACTAAAAAGATGGAGGAAGAGGGTTAGCACTGGCATATTTGTCGTGTATGGAATCCTAATTGCTTATTCAGCCAGCAGCACCAGAAGGGATAAACCCAAGGGTACTGAAGGAATTGGTTGATGTAATTTCAGAGCCACTGGCTATAGTCTTTGAGAACTCGTGGAGGTTAGGTGAGATCCTAATTGGAAGAGGGCAAATAAGTACCCATCCCTAAGAAAGGAATGAGGAGGACCTGGGGAATTACAAATCAGCCAGCCTGACCTCAATACCTGAAAAGATCATGGAGCAGACACACAAGGAATCTACTGTGAAGCATCTAAAGGAGAACAATGTGACCAGGAATAGCTAGCATGGATTCATCAAGAGCAAATCATGCTTAACCAATCTGATTTCCTTCCATGATGAGGTGACAGGCTCTGTGGATGCGATATACCTTGACTGTAGCAAGGTTTCTGACACCATCTTCCATAACAGTCTCATTAACAAGCTAAGAAAATATAGACTAAATGGAAATACTATAATATAAGTGCCTGGCTCATCAATGGCTCAATGTCTAATTGGGAGAAAGTACCAAGTGGGGTTTGCTAGGTTCTGTTTTGGATTTAGTGTTATTCAAGATTTTCATTATTAATCAAAATGATGGGATTGAGTACATTCATAGCAAATTTGTTGATGACACCAAGTTTGGTGGAGTTTCAGACCCACTGCAGGGCAGGGCTAAGATCCATAATCTAGATAAACTGGAGAAATGGCCTGCAATCAATCAGATGAGATACAATAAGGAAAGTCTAAAGTCTTGCACTTGGGACAGAATAAATTGCATGCAGAAATACAGACTGAGGAATGAGTGGGTAAGACGCAGTATGGCAGAGAAGGCTCTGGATGGGATTCCCATGAGACTAGTGGTTTTCAACCGTTTTTCATTTGCAGGCGCCTAAAACATTTCAAAAGGTCTGGACTTCTTTGAATGGTAAGTGTGGGTGGGTATTCACATACTTTTGATTGATCACAGTCATCTTTAACAGACCCCTTAGACAGTCTGTAAACCCTCAAGAGTCCATGGACCACAGGTTGAAAACCACTGCACTACATCATAAGCTGAATAGAAGCCAACAGTGTTCTCTAGCTGCAATAGAGCCAACATCATCCTGGGCTATATTAACAGGAGTGTCACTTACAAATCAAGAGAAGTGATTCCTCTGCTCAAAATCAGCACTGGTGAGTACCGTCTCACCTGGAGTACTGCATCCTGTTTTGAGCCCTACACTTTCACAAAGGTCACAGACAGACTGGAAAGAGTTCAGTGCAGGGCAACAAAAATGATCAGACAAGATTTATGAGGAAAGGCTGAAGAAACTAGGGCGCATGCAAAAGTTAAATTTGTTGTGCAATTGGGCTTGTGGAAATGCTCTACTGCCATGCCGTGACATACATGCATGGCTGCAGGGTGCTTTAAAAGTGGTCAAAAGCACAACAAATTAACCTTCATCTAATGAGGGATAAGATGAAGGTGCTCAAAAGTGGAGTGCTTTAGGGAACTTCTGTTCCCTAGGGTCAATCCTTCACACAATTGCATCAGCCCAGTCTCCACCCCACCCTCCTCCTCAAGCTGTCTGCAGGAAGAGAAGAGGGAGAAGGCAGGGGGAGCAACCTGTGGGCTAGGATTTGCCTGGCCTGAGCTAGAGGGAGGGGCAAGTGGATTGGATTGGAGCCCCCCAGGCCCCTCCCTCCTCCCCTTCAGCTCAGGCCAGGCAAACCCCAGCCCGAAGCTCGCTCCCCCTCCCGTCCTGCAGACAGCTCCAGAGCTGGGGGGAAAGGGGAAAACTAGTTTAGAAGAGACAGGCTGCAGGCAGACTCCTCTGCTTGATCAGTTCTGAAGTGAAGCTGTTTTCTCCACCTCCCACATGAGTTAGAACAGGGGCCTAGAGTTATTTAGCTTGGAGAAGAGAAGACTGAGGGGGAATTTTGTAACAGTTTTTCAAGCATCTTGAAGGGCAATTATAAAGGAGAAGGAGATAGGCTTCTCTCTGTGACTACAGAGAGACAGAACTAGAAGCAATGGTTTCAAGCTGCAACAAAGGAAGTTTAAGTTGGAGATTAGGAGGAATCTTCTATGAGGGTGGTCAAGCACTGGAACAGGTTACTTAGAGAAGTTTTGGTATCTCCATCCCTGGAAAATATTTAAGAGCAGGCTAGACAGACACCTAGCTGGGATGGTTCTGTCAGGGACAATCCAGTCTTGAGCAGACGATGGACTAGATAACCTTGTGAGGTCTCCTCCAGCCCTACTTTCCTATAATCTTATGAATGTTCACTGTAATGAACAAGTTTCAATGCATCACTTGGGCATGAAAACATACAAGAACCTACTCTCTTTATTATGTACATTACTCTTTGTAGATAAGAGTTTGATTTTGAACTATTTGGGAAAGTAGATAAACCAAAACTTTAATATTAAGAATCAAAACAAAGTTCTACTATCCAAGACAATCCAAACATAAGAGATATTCTTTTATGAAAAGGGAGTTTTAGACAGCACATTAGGCTTAGTAATGCAGTTACCTGTGAGAAAAGTTATTTCATCTACCAAAGAACTTCATTTTAAGATTTAGCTAGGTGTGCGAACAGCAGATTGGTGCAGAAAGAATAAATTCAGTTTTATGAAGGATTCTGACTTTTGATTTTCTTCTAAAAATTAAATCTGAAAATTGAGAAAATCTCCCTAAAAACAAAATTCTGAAAAAGTAACAGGTTTTAGGCTGATCAAAATATTTAATTTCAAATTAGATATTTTTATTGTATATGTAAATATAAAATTCAAAATAAGAAGCGACTTAAAAAAAGAAAAAATATTTAAGTAATTCTTTCTGCTGGTTTTAAAAAATGACATTTTGACACTGTTAGAAATTCTATATCATTTTTTCTCTAAAGGAAAATTGACATAAATGTTGCTAGAACTGCTTTCTTACAGTATTTGTACCTACCACTTTCTTTATCAGTGGTTTCCAAAAGCTTAGATATTTTTTCTTTGTAGCTGTATTCAGCTGTTTGCATACCAGAGTTTTCCACCTAATTTTGAAATAAAATGCAAAATAAGTTTTGTATTTATTTTTATTTATGAAAGTAAAAAAGAATTGTTAATGGCTAGTCACATAATACAATAAGCAATAGAAAGAATAAATAAAATCAACCCACAAATTCACGCGTTTCTAAACCTCTAATAACAATACTACCTAAAGCATCATGATGAAAAACCACTTTAGGTCTACAGTTTAACTATTAGTATTTTCAGGATGTCCACTGAGCATATTATCTTTAAGGTAATAAAGGAACAGTTAATATACAGCCTTTTCAAAGCCCATAGCAATAACTTATATTAACTACTTTGTATGAAAGGGACAAATGTGCATGGGTAAAAATTAAAAGTTTCCATTCTAGTAGAACCAGAAATGTAGTAAATAATCATGTTATATAATAGAGAATTCTTGCAAAAAAGTCAAAGTGGTAAACTGATAAACAAAATGTCAAATGACTCCAAAAGTTGAAACTAGGTAAATGTATAGATGTTAATCTTCTTCCTTTAATTTACATTATCTGGGTTTGTTACTTTGTTATATAACAAGCATTGGCTATTACAGAGAGTGTAGACAGTAACAGCATAAAAATCATATCTGAAAGGAAAACTACCATATAGTCCCTGCACACAGAAATTCTGTATTTGAATAAAAAGAATATAATATTATGATTGTACTACTGACCACCTGATAAGGAAGTGAAGGCAATTATGAAATGCTGAAGGAGATTAGAGAAGCCGCTAAAATGGGACAAAAGCCATGGGACTTCAACTATCCTCACAGAGACTGGGTAAACAACTCATCAGGGCAAGATGCGGAGATAAAATTTCTGGATGTGATATTGACTGCTTCCTAGAACAACTCAGCTTGGAACTCACAAGAGAAGAAGCAATTGTAGACCTAATCCCATGCAACACACAGGACCTAGCTCAAGAGGTGTCTGTTGGTGAGCCACTCTGCAATAGCAACCATAATCAAATCACATTCAACATCCTAGTGAGAGGGAATAAGCCAAAAAAATCCATCACACCAATATGCAACTTTAGGAAGGAAAAGTACACAAAAGTGCCAAAGTTGGTAAGAAAAAAAAATTAAAAGGAGCAGTCAAAAACATTAATGGCTTGTAGGCATCTTAGAATCTGTTTAAAAATAACATATTAAGAGACCCAGAAAAAGTGTATACAACAAATCAAAAAGGGTACCAAGTGATCCAATAAAATCCCTACAAGGTTTAATAGCAGAGTTAGGAAGGCCATTCAAGGCAAAAAAGGCATCCTTCAAAAATAATGGAAGGTATACCTAAATAAGGAAAACATGAAAGAGCTCACAAATTCTGGCAGGTCAAGAGTAAAATCAAATTAAGGCAAGCCAAAAAAGACTGAGGGGCATCTAGCAAAAGATCCTAAAGTCAGTAACATTTTTTTTAAATGCATTAGAAGCAGGAAGCCTGTGCGAGAATCAGTGGAACTACCAGATGACCAAGGTGTTAAAAAATGCACGCAGACATAAGGACATAGCAGAGAAGCTAAATTAATTATTTGTGTTGGTTTTCCCCATGAAAGACACTGGAGAAATTTCCATGACAGATCAATCCTTCCTAGCAGATAGGTCTGAGGAGCTGGACCACATTGAAGTGGCAACAGAAGAAGTTTTAGAACAAATTGATAAATTAAATACTACTAAGTCACCAAAACCAGATGGCATTCAACTAAGAGTTCTGAAGGAACTCTAAGGTGAAATTACAGAACTGCAGGCAATAGTGTGTAACCTACTGCTATACATGGCCTCTGTGCCAGAGGAATGGCAGGTTGTCAACATAACACCCATCTTCTAAAAGGGCTCTAAAAGGTGATCCTGGGAACTAGACCAGTGAATCTCACTTCCATCCCTGGCAAGTTGGTAGAATCTATAATAGAGAATAAAATCAGTCACATGTACAAATATGATTGATTGGGGGAAGAATTAGCACAGGTCTTTTAAAATGAAGTCCTGCCAGTCTGCTGGAGTTCTCTGAGGGTGTTAACAAGCATGTGGACAAAGTTAATATGTCTAGTTGACATATAATATATCATATTTGGACTTTCCAAAAGGTTTTGACAAGGTCTCTTACCAAAGGCTTAAAAAAACAAAAATAAAACCAAAACAAACTGTATGGCTATGGGACTGGAGGGAAATTTCTTTCATGGATTGAGAGCTGATTAAAAAGATAGGAAGGAAAGGGTAGGAGTAAATGGTCACTTTTCAGGATGGCCAGAAGTCAAAAGTGGGGTCCCACAGGGATCTGTGCTGGGCCTAGTTTTATTCAACATTTTCATCAATGATCTGAAAATGGGGGTGCACAGTGAAATTTCTCAAGTTTGCAAATGATAGCAAATTATTCCAGGTAGTCAAATCCCAAGCTGACTGACAGAAACTGCAGAAAGATCTCACCAAACTAAGTCAGGTAAGCAAAAAATGGAAGGATGTCAACTTCAGCATCAACAAGTACAAGGTAATGCACCCGGGGAAAGATAACCTCAAATATAGGTACTCAGTGCTGGGTTCTGAACTAGCTATTATGACTTAGGAAAGAGACTTTGGAGTCATTTTAGATAGCTTTCTAAAAACATCAGCTCTGTTTGCAGTGGCAACTAAAAAAAGCCAACAAAATGTTGGGCATCATTAAGAAGGGAAATTGAAAATAAAACACAGAACATCATCATGCTGTTATACAAAATCTAGGATGCACTCGCATATTGTGTGCAGTTCTCATCTTCAAACTCAAAAAGGATGCAGCAGAATTGGAAAAGGTACAGAGAAAGGCAACCAAAATGATCAGGGATATGGAGCAGTTGCCATATCAGGACAACTAGAAAGCCTAGAACGTTTTAGTTTGGAAAGGAAAGGGTTGAGCAGGGTATAATAGAAGTCTATAAAATCATCAAGAGTATAGACAGAGTGAACAGGGAACCGTTACTCACCAAGTCCCAGAATACTAAAACTATGAAATTAATACAAATACAGATTTAAAACTAACAAGAAAAAGTCCTTTTTTATGCAGTGTATCGTTAACTCATGGAATTCCTTGCCATGGGAAGTGGTAAAGGCAGATGGGACAGCCAGATTCAAAAACAGACTAGAAAAATTCAAGTTAGAGAGCAGTGTACTCTTACGGAAGGTAGAGTGTGCTTGCATCTAGTGCTCAATACCCACTGGATTGAGGAGAAAGACTCAGAAGACAAAAGCAAAACTCTAGGTCAATGAAGACATAAAAGCCAAGTTACTGTGAAGGACAGTTAGTCTGTAAAGTTGAAGAAGATTTTGCATGAACTTGCACGGTGTATTATATCTCCTTATACAGATGTTCTACATGCAGTAAAAATAAAATTTCCCTTCAACCAAGTGCTTAATATAAAATTAAGAACAAGAAAACAGAGAAAATAAGTAAAATCTTACATCTTTAGAATCTTTCTCCAAAGCAGCATTATCTTGTAGCAGATCTGTTAAAAACAGAGAAATGAACCCATCAAATGCAAATCAAAAAGCTCAATGGGAGTTTAGTGCCATCTCCCCAAGAGGACCTGAAGTTACTTTATCATCTATGTGCAACTTTGTGCATTAGAAGTAGCTGAACAATTTACTCTTAAGATATTAAACAAAACATGATTTGTGCTTCTAAAGAGGTAGGGTAGTTTAGAATCATTTTATGGTTACAGATAAGTTAGATATTCATAGGTACAATTGAGGCCCCTTGAAGTCCCCTTGCAGTTTACTTGAATGGGAATCGAATCAGGGGGAGGAGGGGTGGCTGAGGGCTGTGAGCACAGTGGTCAGGTTTTTAGCCAATTTGTTTAAAATCAAAAAGCCTGATCATGGGATAAGAGTCCACCATTAGGTTCAGTAAGACTTCAGCTCATATGATCCCAGAACATATTTCAAATACATTATTCACATTATGTACTAAGGATAGAAAAACAGCCTAGCACTTGGAGCACATGACTAGGGGTTTGTACCTCAGCACCACCACTAGGGATGTGGCAGGGCTTTGCTGGCCACAGTAGCAGTGACACAGTTGTGCTTGCCTGGCTCCACTGATCAACTGATTGAAGAAGGAGCTGGGCAGGCATGCAGCCACTGTGGCCAGAGCCAAAGCAATACTGTGACAGGCTGCCCCTGTGGAAATAGCTGCTGCTGATTTAAGAGCCCTGGAAAGAGCCAGGGTTCTTGAAGTGGTGGCAGGAGTAGCATCAGGGTCTCAGTAGGGCTCCCTGACAGCTTGCTGCTACCAAGAAGTCAGCCGCTCTCCCTCAATCAGCATAGCTACACATAGTGCTACAAAACTGAGAAATTCCTTTATAAAAGAGGTACTATTTTGAATGGCTCTATACTCGCTTGTTCCGGCACTACAAGGACACATGCAATACTATGAATGTAATGCTTAAGATATGGCCTAGAAGTGAATACCCAAGTTACACAATGGCTCAAAGTTAATTTTGTGCTTTCGTTCCCCCTCCAAAACGTATAAAAGGGGAAAAAAAAAAAACAAAAAACATATACTGCTGGGTCTTCAACACCTTTGATTGTTCCATTATCCAATATAGGTATCTAAAAGAATAAGTTGTTCCAACCTGTGGCTGCTGCGCCCTTTTGAAAATCTGGTCCACAAAGCTGCAATTTTTTACTTTCACATTAAAAGTTTTCAACTAAAATCACTCCCAGTAATTAAAGTTTCCTACTCTGCATTTATAATTAAATAAAGCTAGAGTTCAGTTTCAATTAATTATCTGTGGCAGCATGGTTATTCTGTTTTTAAAAAATTACAGATTCTGAAACCTATGTAAACTCTTTCAATGTGGCAGCACTATGCTGCAAAACAGTGTCTTTCAATTGTTAAAAGACTGTCAACTGAACAGTTAGATCCTGGCCACTGAAACAATGTGTTTACATTCTCTTGACTTTTGTACTACTAAATTATTGCATCTGCTGTTCATACTTTGTGACAGAACACCAATTTGTCTTTTAAACAGCTGCCTTTTATGCATGTTTATGAGACTAAACACTGTAAAGGGATTTGGGGGTAGGGAAAAAACTTCTATTCAGAGCAACACAGAATTAGATTTTTGAATGCATGTCAAATCTAACATGATTTACAGGACAAAAGGATTCTTTTGTTAAACATTTTATAAAAGATTTCTTTGGCAATTAAATCCACTAGTTTTAATCTTTAAGTATTATATCTGGATGGCTGGGGTCTGGCCTGATTGCAGTTTTGGACTCACTGTGCTGAAGAAAACAGGCTTGCAGGGCATGATCAAGGTTTACAAACTTTTTTGGTAAATATGTATTTATGCATTGCTTATTTATTTCCTTATTTGCCATCATCAAGTTAGTTAGAAATTTTACATCTTTAAGAGTGACTATTGGATTTGATGCTCTTAGAAATAAATCTAAAATTATATCCCTATATTATGCATGAGGGGCACAATCTACAGATCCCATAATCTAGAACTTTAGAAGTACACCTAACCTTTAAGTGTTTCATAAAATGTAATCATCCATTAGAATAGCAGTGACTCTCCCATCTCACTTGAGGAAAAAGCATAACTTTTGGTCAACACTACTCTGTATCGCTATGAAAATTATACGTCAATATTAACCAATACCACGCAGTTAGACCTTTGGAAGCGTCTCCAAAGAGTAGCAGGTCTGCAATGACAATGATATAGCCCTTATAGGAATTGGGAACGATAGTCCCACTCCATATCAACAATTTCATTTTTTTTTTTTTAAACATTTTGCAAAAAACAAACAAAAAAAGAAAAGCAGAAAAAAAGTCAAAGTAATCAAACCATTCTTTTAAGGGTTTAGCAAAGACTGTCACATTACTTAACATATTGAAAGCAGAGATTAGTTATTATTAGTTACCATCCAGAAAAAGATTCCCCAATTCTAGTTAAAATTTCACAATAATATGAAAAAAATAAAAATTAATCAGATCTTCTGCCAAGAGCTTTTTTTCCTAAGTTCAATGGAAGCATATGTATTTTGCTCAGTATACAAGTTTTTCCTGCCACAATAAAGACAATTCAAACCCTCATTCTGTATTTCTAAATATTGCAAAATTGCCTTGCAAGAACAGCTGCCTTTAACATGGACTGTCTCCTATCATATGCCTTATGCTTTCATTTCCTTCTAGATACTCACTTCCTTTTACTAGGTCTTTAACAATGACCTTCATCCCCTTCTCTGAAAAATCTAACTAAGTTTCTTTACAACTGACTTACCCAATTTTTTGAAGTTTAGTATTACTGAGCTTTTAAAGGAAGGAATTAATTAAGCAGAGAAACATTTTGATTAAGAGAGATTTCCAGTGGGTTAGGGAGTCCTAAAAATAACTCAACCTTTAGTGCCAGGGATGGTAATTTAACTTAGAAATGTTCTTCAAGCTATGATGGAAAGGTAAATTTCATCATCCTCTGACTAGCAGAAAAGATAAATGAAATCTTCCTGTGAAGCCAGTATTAGCAAGGCCCTGTAATTCAGCCAAGTTAGAAATATAGCTATTTATGACATCCCTGGAAAGGACCTGCTACAACACTAGGAAAAAAATTAAGTTTAAGGATGTAAGTACCAATCTATCAGAAAGTTTCTGTTTTTTATGCAATTGCCATTAAATATTATAATAATCCTTTGTTGACTTTAATGAGAACTTAAAACAGTTTTTTAAATTGCAAGCGGATTGCAATCTTTTTTCATGAGACAAAAATTAGAAAAGGGAATGGAGACAAGGGATAGCTGCCTCAAGCTATTTCAGAGGCATCTGTGCCAACTCTGAAACAAATTTCAAGTGTACAACTATCTGCATTTTTGTGATGCAGTAAAATCCCTGTTATCTGGGATTTTACTAACTGCATTTCTAGTAACCAGAATTTCCAGCCGGCTGGACTTGGGGAAGCTCGCATACAGCTGCCACCACCCACCATGCTGTGCTGCCACCCACCTGACCCCTGCTCTGTGGGCAGCCACCATCACCCCTCTACCCCGCATCCGGGTGGAAACCCTGTGCCCTCAGGTAGCCTTCCTTCTAGGATTTGAACCTTAATCCCGACTACCTTCGCTGGCTTGCTAGTATCCTGACTCTACCCCCAGTATTCTGGTTCCTGTTCACTACAGCACAGATTCTGCACCCAACTTGCACAGACACAAATGGGAGTTAGGCACCTAAACACCCTTAAAAGTTTTGTTCTATAGCAGCAGACAGTCAAGGCAGAAATTAGGGCAGGGTGGTAGTTCACAGACACTAAACAGTTCAGAGACGCATGAGCTTTCACAGGCAACAATCTATTTTATTAGACACTATAATGGAACTGACAAAAAAAGAAAAGATTATATAAAGGGAAAAGCAGTCAACATGTCCCATCTTTATAGCAGGCTCTGTAGTGTCCTACAGACATTGATCACCTGCTTTCTGCAGAGGGCAGGGCCTTAATTATTTACAAGCTCTGTTCACTGAATTATGCTATTTCTTCAGGGGGAAATGCTGTTACTTGGGCTTTACTCTTTGCACCTTATGCATAATCTACATTAAAGCATTGGTGGGGATTTCTGTAAATCATGCTAGAAGTGCCCCCCCACAGGGGCTCCTTTAATGTTTTTCATTTCACCACTTGTGCCCCCTGTCCCTGAATGAAGAAGGGGACACACTGCCTGGGTTGTTTGCTGCTGATAGCCAGGGAAGCGAAAACAGAGGCATAAAATTGTGGGAATTTTCACTTCCCTGGTGATCAGCAGTAAATGGTGGGCCGCTCCACCAATCAAGGTGGGGAGAGGGGAGGGTGGAACAAGCAGCAAAATGAAAAACATAAAAGAACCTGCTGAGGTGGGGAGGAGGGGGGCACTTCCAAAGCAATTTACAGAGATCCCTAAGCACTGGATGTGTGAAGAAACTGAGGGATAGTAGTCAAATTTTACAAAATAAAATAAAAAAAATGCTGTCATTATAAAAATAACCTTTTTGACACCCTTTAGCAAGTGGCTCCTCATATGGGTCTTCTCTTGTTGGACCTTTAAACTCCTTTGCCTAAAACAGTCAGAAGAAACAAAAATACTTCAAGCTAACATAAAAGAACACTTTACATACAAAGTAACAAGCTTTGCCTCATCCTCAGCAAAACTTTCATGTAAGATTTTAAAGCTTCCAATTCAATCAGCAGCCCAATCAAATACTGATATAGCATATGTGCAGTATTAGCTCTTAATACCATAGTCAAGACTTCATTGTTAAATCAAAATAGATTAATGCATCATGAAGATCCCAAAAGAAATTCCAAAGCCCAATGCAGCTTCTAAGGCTTATTCTAAGTAAAGGTATCTGAAGGGATTGTATCATACACCTCAACTCTTTCTCTTTAATCTATAATAAGATTTCTAAAGTAGTTATCAGAATGTGACTTGCTGCAGCATATAGAGTCCTTTTCTCTGCCTTTAAAGCTAAAGTGGATTCATTCAATTTTCCCTTAATCTTCTCCTACAACAGGTGATTTTGCAGATCAGAATAAAAAGGTGGTGTTGCAGAGAAAATAAGCATCAACTGCCTGTGGCTAATATATCAAAATAATGAATGAATGTTAGGGACTGTACATTTTATATATGCAAAAATATTTTCACAAAACTATTTACCAAATCAGCATATTTATAATATAACTCCAAAATTAGGAAAAAGAAAGATAAACTTGAACCATAACCAGTTGTGAGGGAGTTACATTATTGAAACAGGTGATAGGTTTTGCAGCTGCAACATGGAAAGCACAAGAGTTCAGTCATGGAAAAAGCTGCAATTAAATACTTTTGTAGTGTCCCTCAAAAAATTGGGAAGATTCAAATGCTATTTTGTGAAAATAGGTCATAAGAACCCCCCCCCCCAATCATGCCCAACTCCATAAAAATAATATTCTCAATTTTTCAAAGTACCAGAAATACCTCTTCAGTTTTCACCTCAGTTTTGAATTTCAGTTCTTCAGACGAATTTGATACAGGTGTTTTATTGCCTAATGAAACACATGAAACAAATACATTTTAAGTTACTGTTACATTACATTAATCTAGTCTTACCGTACAACTACTATTCCCTTAAGTACATTACAGAAATGTTATGCATCTGAGTAAGCTATTCCAGTGAATGATACATTTAGTAAATGGATTCATTTTAAAATCCATTGCAGTAAATCCTTTAGATTAAAGTTAATTTACTCAGCTTTTCCTTAATCCTCTTCTTTTACAACACATAATTTTGCAAATCAGCATAACAATGTGTTGCAGGAAAAATGAGAATCAATTGCAGGTATCTATTATTTCAATATAATTAATATAAATGAAATGAAAATAAGCTTTCCTCTGAAATATGGTTCTGCCCTCAACCCACTCTTATATTTTGATGAAGTATTTGGAATGTGGACCGCACTGAGTTTTGAGTTATTAACAGTTAAGTTAGGTCTTTTGATTTTGAAACTTATAGGCAATATTTAAATGTTGATACAACTACTGCAAACTATTTTTAATAGGCTTCATTAAGGACAGCTCCAAATAGGTTATTAAAATTGTACAAGTCATATTAAGGAATGCAAAAAATGGAAGCATAAAATTGGGAGTCAAAGTCCAAAACTTGGTCCCCCAAATGAATTATCTGATTTTCAGAGGCTGAGCACTCAAATAACTACCACCAAGGTCAAATGATTATTTCACAAGATCTTGAAATCTTTTAACATCTATCTTTATATCTTCAAATATGATTTGCTGGTTACTCAGAACATCTGGAAATCTATATATAGATTTTTTATAATATCTTTAGGAAACTGCCTTCCCTCCCCACCTCAAGCAGTACTGGTGTCACCTGGAACAATGGGGGCAAGGGACCAAATAAAGTATGAAACTGAACTATCCAGTGTCCTCCTGTAAATTAGGGAAGGAAAGATTTGCAACCAGTATTAGAAATGTGTGCTGTCACAGTCCATTGGGGTCAGGGCAGGGTGGGGCAGGGGGAATTTAGAGGATATATTTTTTTTTTTCCTAATCCTTTTTTTTTTTTTTTTTTTAAATCCTGGATTATCAATTTAGCATTTTTCCTGGTGATCAAAACCTACAATCACAAAATATTAAAGGGACCCAACCCTATTTTAGGTACTATATTTCTACTGAAACCAGGGGTGTTTAAGCATTCAATTACTTGCATGGATTTGACCTCAGTTCTTCTTTTAGTCCATTTCTTCTATTTATTAACACTACTGAGAAAACAAGAAAACTTCTTAAAAGGGTACCTGACCAGTTCTGTTCTCTTTGCCATTAAGGAAGACAGAGCTGAATTCCATTTGATTGACTGCTTACAGACATTTAAAAACAAACAAACAACAAAACCCCAACCCCCCAAAACCAACAGCAAAAAAAAAAAAAAAGCTTTACCAGCAGAAGCAGTGTGTTAGTTCCAAACAGACTTTAGATCAAAATGCCAGAAAAGTCCTGCTCAAGTGCCTGATCTACAGACAGTGGGAGGTCCAACTAACACACTGCCTCTTCTGGGCATGCACAGGGGTGCACAGTGTTTAAAGCACCGTATTTTTTTTTGAATGTCTGTAAGCAGCCTATGCATCTAAATGGCAAGTAGACAACTGGAGAGCTACAGTTTTTTCACACTAGATAGAGCTTGGGATTCTATTTGTGCTCTGGGGCAACAGAAATGCCCCACCTGTGTATGTATCAGAAGTGGTGGTGCTGAATGCCGCCACATTTTAGCCCCATAGCTTATTAGTTAGGGCACTTGCCCAGGCAGGAAACCAAAGTCCTAAATCCCCTTCACCCAGAGGGGGTTAAAACCCACATCTCCTGCTTCCCAGTATCCTAATCACCAGATCAGAAACCAGATACTGCCCATGCCCTTCTCTAGCCCTCCTCTTTGGTCTGGCCTACTGATGCTTGGTATTTGATATTCACTGGATAAAGTAAATACAGTGGGGAAGTTTCTATCCCATTAGGAACACAAAACTCTCCCCCATCCACAGCAGCAGCACTGGATTGAGCCACCCATGCTTTAGTTTGGTCTCTTCCTCCTGTCTCCATATACATCTTTCTCTATTTATTTCCCAATGAGCCAGCTTCAAGAAGAGGGCAGAAGGGTTTGGGCAATACCTCCCCCTGTGGGCTGGTGGTTATGGCATTTATTGAGAAGCAGGAGATACAGATTATAACCCCCTGTGGGCAAGGGAACCTAAAACACAGGTCTCCTTTTCCCTGGACAAGGATCTTAACCATTATACCATTAGGCTCCAATGCAAAAGACCTCTTCCTCATTCCCCCCACAATCCCTCACTAGATGTGGAGTTTTTTGGCTACTAAAAATATCTGAATGTACCCAGTTTTAAGTGCATACTGGGTGATCCTATTTCACTGGAGTAGCTGTCTGGACAGAGCATGGCCCTACTGAACATACAGGCTCATGACCCAGAGATGAACTGCAAACTGTGCGTGAATACTAAAAAAACTGCAGTTATGTGGCTGCAGTATGTGCTATGTAAGCCTATAAAGGGAAATAAGATTTAATCTACAGTGTGTTCACGATGATCTTTATGGAAATCATTTTACAAACTTGGTGTTTTTAATTACTTACAAGTCACTGAACCCTTTCATAGCACTTCTTTTGCCACTGTGTGAGCGATGTGGCCAGGCAACCCAGCTAGGCAACAGCGATGCACTGCCTCCTGCCCGCCCTGCCATTACCTCCAATCTCTCTGCAGGGCCCCTGCTGACCTACTGTGGAATCCCAGGGTTCTGATGAATAAAAGTCTGAAAACCACCAACTTAGGAAAAGCAAAGTGGAGAAACCTTGATGGAGATATATGTTTGTTACCAGATTTTTAGGGACAAATTTGCAAGAGCTTTTTACATTTTATTTTGTAAAACACAGCTCTAGAAGATACTGTATACTAAATATTGCATACATTATAATAATTTAGGCTCTATCTTAAAACAAACAAACAAACAATCAATTTGTTTTTTACCTCAAATATTAAATGTATTTGGGTCACGGTCCAATACTGTTATTGACAACAGGCACCACCCTATTCACAGTACTCCTAAAGTAGTGGTTCTCAACTATTTTTTTTTCCAAGATTCAAAGCACCTTGTGTCAGACTCAAGACACCCTCCATATATTTGTGAATTGAGGAGCACTCCATTTTAAGAACTAATTTATTTATTACAGGGGTTAACCCTCCTTGCAGAGGGGGCAGGTGGTGGTGGGGGGGTGAAATCGAGGAGCAAGTAGGTAGGGAGAGCCTGAGTCTGCCTGTAACAGGTTAAGCTACTAAGGACTGCTGTGATGCCCCCTATAGGCTACTTCATCCCTGCCAGGCTCTCTCTGTCCTGTCTTGCAAGGTCTCACCTGCCATGTCTTGATGGAAGCTTCATGAATAGGAGGCTGCCCTCAGAGACTGATGAGCCTAATGTGCTCCCTCTTCCTCAATGGTTGACTCTCCTGATCTTGCTGGCCTTATAGGCTTAAGTCATGATCTCCAGCCACCCCCGTAGTCACACCCATGCCTCACAGATGCTGTGTAGCATCACTCGGTTGGGACCCTTGTTCCTCAAAGCCACCAGGCCACCTCGGGCCTTCACTCTTGCTGGGGTCTCAGCCTTCCCAATTTCCACCCCTCTACTCTAGCTGGTCCCTTAGCCAAAGCCCAGTTGTGGATCTGGTTTCCGGGCTCCAGCCCCTTATCTTGCCCTCTGCGCCCTTTATCTGTCTTGCTTGGGCTCCGGGCCCTCTGGCCCCAAGCTCTACCCCTCTCTGGGCTACTGCTGCTCCTTTTCAGGCTCCAGCCTCGCCTCGGCTCATCTGTGCCTTCAGCCTAACCGCTGGCAGGGCTCAAGGCAATCAAGTACCACTCTGGCACTAATGGGACCTCCAAGCCACTCCTTTCTAGTCCACCCAAATCACCAAATAAATTTAAGCCTTCTGGCAGCAGAGCAAACATCCAGCCCACCAACTACCTACCACACTTCTTCCAGGCCCTAAATCAGGTCCCTTGGGTTACACTCTCCTAGGAAGCTCCATGACAAGGAAATCATCAGTAGCAGTGATCTCTCACTGCAAGGCCTTACTCTGCTACTTTCCAAGTCTAACTCCCTACTCTGGCTCTGACTTGTATGCTACTAAATCCCTGCCTCTGTCTGCTCATGCGATTGCCTGGTCAGCTGACTTGACCACAGGGCTGTTCCTTTACCCTGCCCTTCTGGTTGTCTGTACCTGTCCTACAAACACCCTGCCTTTAAAGAGGCCATGGCACTTTCCAGTAACAGGGCAAGGGGTCCCAGTAGTCCTTAGCTGCTCATCTCCTCACACCTGAAGCTGGAGCCCTGCCTTTATCTGCTTATCTTCTCATGCTTCCTGCAGCACCCTTCAATAACTACTGTGGTACTTCATAATGCCCTGGCACCCTGGGTGAGAACTGTTGTCCTAAAGTGATGCTTACTAATCCTTATTTTCAAGGGAATTGTTACTAAACCTTGTAATCCCTATTGTACTTAGTTCATTTCTATTATCATTTACCTTATGTTTCAACAAAGATATATTTTCATACCTTATTAAAATTTATTTGAATGTGTATTAGATACATCTCAATGTATCCTTTTTTTTTTTTTTCCCCAAAGCTGTCCAAAGTTACTGCTATACCAACAGTGTAACTTATGCAAGTACTCCCTTTGGCATCAATTAACAATTAAAATATTAACAAATGGTACTTTCAAATATATATAAATTCCATTGCATATCTGAAAGCATCTTTTCTTAATATTTTAATTGTGAATTGATGCCAAAAGGAGTATTTGGATAAGTTACTTTGTTGGTAATATCTAAGATCATATATATATATATATATATATATATATATATACACACACGTAACATTTTATTTATTTAGCAAATGCAAGTCTGTGAAAGCCAATATTTTTAGCATAAAGATCATATACAAATTAAATGCATAAAAATAAGCCTAATTTCATTAACTGAAAAGTGATCTTAGTTTTTTTGGTTTTTGCTTTTTTTATAAATCAGAAAGAAAAAAAAAACTCACCTGAATTAAAGGTTGTATTTTTTTTTAAAGAAACTTCAAATCCAAGGTCATCATTTACTTTGACAGCGTTTCTTTTATCACCACTCACAAACTGTTCATCCACATACAAAGGCAAGTCATTCTTTCTCCCCAGTTTTGCCGCTAAAGATAATTCATCATGGCTGGTATTTACAGTCAATGTACTTCCAAATTCAGACAGTAATGAAAGTGTTTGTTCCCTATATGGTGGAGTCCTTATTTCTGAAAAGTCACTTTCTGACAGCAAATTAGTATTAACCTTGTAGTCTACATTACCCACTGCAGCTTCTGAAGACATACAAGAAAGTTCTGATGTAACATCTACATACGGCAAATCATCTTCAGTTCTTTCACTGTCTGTACTCACCTCTGCAGATGGACTAACACAGGCTGTGGTTTCTGTAATCTCCACGCAAAGGGTTTTACCTATACTCAGGAGTTTCACTGTATTCTCAGCAGTTCCTAGTACTTCAGTAACTACTGTACTCTTAGATGTTGTTGATTCTCCCATCACAGGAGTGTCATGATTCTCCTTTTTCTCACTATGGACACTTTCATCTTCTCCTTCACTAGCCAGAGGCAGAGAACCATCACTTTTATCCGAGTCTGTAGATGATAGGATATAATCAATCTGGGCGGTACTCTTAAAAGTCACATCATTTTTGTCTTTTATTTCTGTGCTCGCAGCATCAAGCTGACTTTCTTCTATGACAGCAAAGGTAAAAAGACTGTCACATTCTTCTACTGCACTCAGAGTGATTACAGCATTTTCTTCTGTATTCTCTGCACATGAAGCAGTGTTTGAATCCTCATTGTTGCTGGCAACAGCAATCATAGGAGCCCCACATTCCTCTACATTTCCAACAAAGATCACAGAACCTTCACTTTTTTCTCCTGGGTCTAAAGTAGCTAGTTCAAACTGTTCATCTGTTGTTGTACTGGTCTCGACAATTTTAGATTCCTCTGGTGCATTTGGAGATATAATGGTAGTCTCATGTTTTTGTTCTGCTCTTGTTACAATAAGAGGATTTTTAGGTTGTCTGGCTGTGCTGATCAGAACTATCTCACATTCTTCTGTCATACTAGTAGTGATCATGGCAGTTTCATACCTTTCTTCTGCTCCTGAAGCAGTGAATTGATCCTCATCTTGTGCGACTGCACTGGACACATGAGATTTGAAACATTCTGCTGAACTTGTGGGGATCATTACTGTTTCATTTTTTGCTTCTCCACCTGAGGCAACATGTTCAACTCTATCTTCTGTGACTTCACTGGATATGAGAATCACTTGTTCTTCTACTATGCTTGTTGAAATCATAGCACACTCATCTTTTTCTTCTTTGCCACTACCAGTTGGGTGACTAGTATAATCATCTTCAGCACTGGATGCGCTGGGCATGGGGACTTCATATAGTTCCATATCAATAGAAACTACATTACTTTCATTCATTTCTTCTGTCCTTGCAGCAGTGCATTCTCTAGCTGCGCTGGGCATGGGAGCCTCAAATTCTTCTACTATACTTGTGGAAATCATAGTACACTCATCTTTTTCTTGCCTACAGCTAGCAGTGTGTAAACTCCCTTTAAAATCTATGGCTGTACTGGGCATTGGTGCTTCTGTTTCTTCAGTGTCTATTAGGGTCAAAGAGCTCTCATCATTTCCATCTGTTCTTGCAGCAGAAAGTGGGCCCTTCTCAACTTCTGTGACTGAACACTGTAAGGTAGCATCACCTTCTTCCACTGTACTTGTAGAATGGATGTCATCTTTAGATTTTTCTTCTTTGTCAGTATAAATAAGCACAGGATTCTCATCTTCCTTTGCAACCAAGGTAGTCATGGGACCCTCAAAATCACTATTGCCTACACAAATCATTGCATTCTCCTCCTTTCCTTTAGCAGGAGCAAACTGCTCCTTATCTTTCTCTGTCACTGCACTAGTCATGGGGCCCTCAGATCCTTCAGTATCCAAGACTACGGCTTCCTTACCTTTTTCTGTGTTTGGAGTCATGACATCTTCGTCTACTGTGCCTGCACTTGTTACACTACTCTCAACTATTCCTTTTACATTTTTGCAGGTCAAGCCACCATTAGCTTCTTTCTCTGCACCAGTCAAGCTGTCAACACCAACTTTATTTACATTTGTGGCAGCTACACCTGATTCAGCTTCTACGTGTTCTGCAACTATGCAGATAATAGAGCTTTCCCCTTCTTCTGCACTGATACAAATAAGTGCACTTTCATCTTCCATTCCTGTACATGTTGAAGCATGCTCAATTTCTTCGTTTCCCCTTCCCGTACTGGTCACAGTATCCTCACCTTCTTCATCATCTTCTTTTGAGCCTGTGCTAGTCACAAAGCCTTCATCATCACATGAGCCTATACTGATCATAGTGATGTTATCTTCTTTTGCTCCTGTGCTGCCCATGGCACTTTCACATTTTTCTGCACGTAAACAAACTGCAAAACCTTCACTGCTATCTCCCAGTCCTGTGCAGACTACTGCAATGTCAGCATCATCTTCTGCTGTTATGCCTGTGCTGGTTACTGCACTTTCACCATTTACAGTATCTTCACATTTGTTGGGCCTTGTTCCAATTTTGGTATTGTTATTTGTGACCATTTCAACACATGCACCAGTTACAGTACTTTCTTCCT
This sequence comes from Alligator mississippiensis, assembly GCF_030867095.1. Taxonomy (NCBI): domain Eukaryota; kingdom Metazoa; phylum Chordata; order Crocodylia; family Alligatoridae; genus Alligator; species Alligator mississippiensis. The sequence continues at coordinate 31,370,547 of NC_081825.1, forward strand.
GGGCATCAGCATCAGTCACTGAGCAAATTATGAAGTTATGACCTCTTTCTTCTGCACCTGTACAAGTCACAGCACCTTCAGTTTCTTTCATCTGGTCAACTTTAGCCATGTTGCTTTGAAATCCATCTGAATTTTCACTGCTCCTGGATCCTTCACCTGCTTCTGTGCCTGCACTGGTTACAGCACCATCACTTTCTATTTCACCAATACAGGTAACAGAACCTTCAAACTTGCCTGTACCTACACAAGTTGAAGCCTTGCGTTTTTCTTCAGAGCCTGCACTAGTTACAGCATCATCCTTTTCTTCTGTCCCAGCACTATTCACATGGTCCTCAATTTCTACTCCACTTGCATTAACTGAGCCTTTACCACTTTCTTCTGCATCAGTCATGGTGCACTCACCACTTTCTTCCTCCTTTGTACTGGTCAGGACACTTTCACTTTCTGCAAATCCTTCTGTGACACCACCACCATCTTCTTCAGCTGTGGCAACAGTACACTCACCCACATCTGCTTCTGAATCTTCACTGCTTTTTACCCATATGCCTGTTGTAAAGCCTTCATCTGCTTCTATGCTTGTGCAAATTACAGTAACCTCACTTTCTTTTTCTGAGCATGTAGTTGTGGCATCACCTTCCTTTTCAGAATGTACAATATGACCACCTTTACCCTGCTTTTCTCCTGTACTAGTAGCCATTATAGTATGTTCAATGGTCTTCTCTGTGCTGGTTCCTATTGCAGTGGCTTCAGTTGTCTCTAGCCTGTTACACGCCATACTGTGTTCACTATTTCCTGCACTGGTGCCTACTGCATTGCTTTCACTTTTACCTTCATCATCATCTATTAGGCCATCACCTTCTTCTGTTCCACTGGCTGTAATAGAATCTTTAAATTCATCTTCTGGATCTCTTGTAACATTGGCAGGCACTAATACAGAAGAAGATTCTATCACAGCACCCCCATCATGTTCCTCATTCTTTTTTACAACATCCGTGGCAAGTTCTTTTTCTTCTTTTGCAGCGCAGCCTGTATGTAAGCTCTTTCTTTCTTTCTTTTCTGGATTCACTACAAGTTCTTTTGTTGTTATACCTCCATGATCGGCAGCTTTGTCAGTGAAACTTTCATCAGTTTTTAGATCAGTTATTTTACATTTATTTCTTCCTTGCACTCCATCTTGCTTAGTTACTTGAGCATAATCTTCTTGAATACCCATTAAACCACTTTTGTCCTCTCCTGATTGTTCACTAATTAGGGGACTCTCTTCCTTTTTTTCTATCTTGTCTGTCATAGTGACCTCACCTTCTTTCATGAGAAAACTTAGCACAGTACCACCACCTTTTCCCGTGTATTCTGTTGCTGCATTATCTAAAATGAAGGTGTCTCTATTTAAAGTAGGTCTATCTAAATTAGGAGATTCATTTTTACATGTGCTATCCAAGGAACCAGTAAAACTTGGTAAGTACTTATTTACTGATTTTGTATGGGAAGCATCTTCTGATCTGGAAGAGGTACTCACTAAAGAAACATTTTCTTCATTAGGACTGACCATGTTTTTTAAATTCTTTGGTTTTTTGACATTCTCTGAAGTTAGCTCTTTACCTGGAGCATTAAGTAAAATTGTACCACTTTTTTCATAAACAACATTTATTTGATAAGCTCCCTGTTGAATGGGGCCTTGATCTTGAGATGCTTGTTTGGACACTTTATCTAGGGCGTCATCTACTTTAGTAAAGGTGCAGGTGTTTTCACGTTCATTTGTTTCTTCAGAATTTCGATTAGCTGTACCTGGAAGTTCTGATGCACATGCTTCAAAGTCTACAGACTTTTTTCTTAACTCATTCTTTGAAATGTGAACAGACATATTTTCTTTTAAAACATTTTCAAAGCCTTTGTCTTGTGAATTATTGCTTTTTTCTTCTATTTTAGAGGCTGCATGTACTTTTGTTTGTTCTGAATCAAGCTCCATTGGGACTTCACATTGCTCAGAATATGAGTCATCATTAGTCCTACCTGATGATTGAGTGGCTGGAATAGGGCTGGTTACAAATACGTCTGTTGCTTGTTTTTCTTCTTTTGTTGTGACTTCTTGCATTAAGAAGTTTCCTTTCTTGTTCTCACTTAAAAATCTCTTGCTTGACTTTTTATCCATACCCACTGTGGTCCCTAGTATTCTTTCATGACTACTGTCAATTTCTTTAATGTCTTTGTCCTCCAATTTAGAACTCTCTTCCTTCTTCATTTCTTTATTGCTATGCTTTAAGCTTTTGCTTTTGTGACCTTCCATTGAGAACTTTCTTTCTAATTTGGTGCAACTCAAGTCTTTATCACTTCTGGCTTTCTCTTTTACAGCTATTTTTTCAGATGGTTGTAATTTAACTTTATGACTAGATTCTTTTTGTGAATTATAAATTGTGTGCGCACCACTTTCAAGTTCAGGCTGGATACTGCTTTCCTCAAAAACTTTATCTTCATTTTTGGATTTGCGTTGCTTCTCTGCATCATTTTCGTCTATATTCTTATCTTTGTCTGGTTTCTGACTGCTGTCTTGTTTTGTGAAACTCTCTTGCAAGTCTGTTTCAAGTATTTTAGACTGTTTACTGTGACTTTTAGATTTAGACTTTAACAAAAACTTGTCTTCTACAAGACTCTTGGACCTCCGTCTTTCTCTATGAATATTATCTTCTTGTTTTAAATTACTGTCAGAATTGGCTGATTCCACTTCATGTTTATCTTCTGAACAGCTTTCACTCCTTCTCTGTGATGCAGAAGCAGGTTGCCTTGAAGTACTTTGAGAATCCTTCTGTGGTCTAGAATCACTTGATGATCTTTTGGACTTGTATTCTAATTTTGGTTTTTCTGTAGAAATGTGTCTGTCTTTTTTGTTATTTTCTTTACGCAAACTTTCATCATTCTTAAAGGTGTGTTCAGAAGCATTTTTTCCTTCTTTGCTAGCTGCTGACATTTTCCTTTCACTTCTGTGTTTACTTTTTCTTTCCGATTTATCATCTGAAGAAACCTTTGTTAGTTGATTATGTTTCTGCACACTATCCTCTCCTTTCAAGCTCTTCTCCAAAGAATGAAGATCAGTATCATCGTTCGCTTTATGTATGCTGTCTCCTTTATATTTATGTTTTACTGACAACTTATCTTCTGAAAGAGTTCTCTCCTTTTCATTTTTATCTCGGTTTGACTTTACCTCTTTCTTAGTAATACTTTTCAAATTTTGAGTTTCTGCATCATCTTTTTTAACATATTTTTCATTTTTAAATATGCATTTCTGCTTCTGAACTTCTTCGGCACTAGTATCTGTTCTATCCAGCTGCTTTTTAGGGTCCCTTGTTTCATTTTCCTGCTGCATGCCTTCCATGTGAACAGAGGTAGATATTTTTCTCTTATGTTCTTTTTCCACTTTGGAATCATTTTTGCTTTCCTCAGTAGAATGAACCGACTCTGAAAGTCTTCTGACAGGCTTAGTTGCTTCACTTTTACCATGATTATGTTTCATCTCCTTTGAGATTTTTTCACATACCTAAAACACAAAATAAAAGATATGAACAAAGAAAGAGAAGTAGAATTACTTAGAGAGCTAAATTAAAAGGGTAAACCACTCAATTCAGTGTAAAAGTGAAAGTTGTTTTCTTAATGAATTCATGTAAGCTACTGAACGGAGAATTGAATTAAATACCATGTCAAGAACCTGAAATTTAAAATGTTTCTCACCAAGTAGGTAAGTATTTGAAACAATCATAACCAGCAGACTTGCCTGAAATAATTCCTATTTGAACTAGAACATGTCTTTTAGAGAAACTATTCATCTTGACTTTAAGATTCAGGGATGCATAATAAAATATAACTAGGTAAATTATGCCAATGACAAGTTACTTTCAGTGTTAAAAAATTACTTTGAATTTGTCAAACTTCAGATTCCAGCCATAAAATGTTGTCTGCTACACTGAGCAGTTTCTATCAAACGTCTGTTCCCCATATAATTAATTACTTATAGACTGTGCTGAAGTCACCCTTTAAATTTTCTCTTTGGTAGATTATATAGATTGAGCTCAGTGGGCATGTCCAGATGATCATGGAGTGCTGTATGTGGTGCTGCAGGCTCACCTGCAGCGCCAAATACCGCACATGTAGGCATTCCACACCAAAAGGAAGTGGAGTGGCACACACGATGGCAGCATGTACCGCCTAAAACTGGAGCTGGGCTGGCCAGAGCCATGTTCCAGCTGCCAGCCAGGCTTCTTGCTACAGGCATGCTGCAGCTGCAGCTCCCGCTCCCTGAAACCCCCAAGAACCTAGGTAAGGCTGCTGGGGCCAGCACAGTTGCTGGCCCCAGCTTCCCCTACCCCACCCAGGGTAACCTGCTGTGCTTCTGCTACTTGTCCCCTGCGAAACACAAGTTACTGCTCATCTGGACACTCCAACTGAGTCTTTCAGCTGGTATTTTTTCTAACTGTGGTTCTTGTAAGCATAAATGAGTTATCTACATTAGCTCTTCCAAAAAAATTTACAAAGCAGCACTGTTAAAACAAGATTAGAAAACAATATGAATGGAAAGAATGAGAGAAAACTAATTAATGAATATTAATCTGATAATAGAAAAATGTACTGTTTATAAGTAACATCAACCCTTTGTACAATTAAAAACAGAATAGAACATTCCCTCATTTCTCCATAGTTAAAAAACAGTTTTGAAATAAATTTAAAAATACATGACACCTACCTCATTTGTCTTTTGTGTTTCTTTGGGATCATCTTCACACTGTTTTTTCAAACTATTTTCCACATACCTTAAATAAAGAATCAAAGACAGACTGAAAAACATGGTAAAAATTCATACCAATGCATTAACAATTGCAAACTAATCAATTTTTGATTTAGACAATTTTGTATTAAAATATCAAGTAGCATTCTGTGCAACCCTTTAAAATGCATTTAACTACTTAAGTTTCTGTTTCCTCAACTACAAAGAGGGTCAGTATTTACCAACTACGAATATGTGGAGTTAACCTTAAAAGTATATTCAGTGCTGTGAGGAAAAAGCCTGATAACTATTAGTATTATAATTAATAAAGATTGCAGGAATAATTGGGATAAGTAAAACTCATCGCATAGGGGAGAACAAATTTTCCTCCTTAACACAAGCATAAAATGGACAGCTGTCTACGCAATGCACAGATCAGGGGCAGTGGCTGGTGGTTCGCTGCGGCATGGGGAGACATGCCCTTCATTTGTTGGCCAACATGTTGAGAGGCCATTTAAGTACTAGCTTGCAGGAGCAAAAACAAAGAAAAGAAAGAAGCAAAAAGGTTAACTCTCAGGCACCTTCCTTCCTGACCCCCAGCATCCTGTTTCTGCCAGCTGCTGTGCTTGCACGATTCACTGCTGTCAGCCAGGCACTACTGTCGCCAGCTGCTGGAATTACAGCTGCTCCAGGGTGCGGGGGAAGGTAGGGATGGAACATAAGCAACAGAAGGGCAAGACAAGACACCTCCCACACTTGCATTCTGGTACCCTTCCCTTAGGCAGGGGCCCATGCTCCTTTCACCCATCCATTGTTATACTACCAATTTTTATTCTACAGAACATACCTTTAAAAATGTAAACTTAATCTTCTACAAATTTTGCTTGTTTTGTAAGCTGGATTTAAAAACACAATAAAAACAACTTAAGTTTTCAGACTAGCTGAACTTCGCTGGTACCCTTTATAAGGAGGGATAGATAACAAATTCCAGTTTGAACTGCACACTGTATTGTATTAATTGATATTTCTGAACTATTAACCCAAAGCCATTATGCCTAGCTCAAAGTCCTTATTTCTCAAGGTATATTTTTGTCATGGACCATTTTATATTGGGAACTTTACATGCATATTTTTAGCTTTTCAAAGCGAGGCCATGAAGTTGTTTGGCTGTAATATTAATTAAAATGACAGTGTAACAATTCATTTTAGTTTGCTTTCTTGTTAAATTCACTCTTCTTAAGACTGATCTGCTTACAGGCACTGAGAAAGAGAGCATAAAGCCAAAAAAGAAACAGGAGGAAATTAGGGGGAAAAAAATAGTGCTAGGGGAAAAAAGTTTTCAGATGAACAAAAGGTTTTCAGAGCTGTTCGTAACATACAGTTTAATGATGTTGTAGACTAGTAAGACCTTAAGCTGAGGATGCTATCAAGACCATACAACTAGGAGTGTAAAACAGAAACAGATTATCTCACGATAAATTAAGCATCACAGTTTTGTTTCTAAAAATTTTAGTTTATAAACTCAATTTTCCTGAAATATTGTTCACACATATTAAGTGTAAATTATTATTGGAATAGATAAGTGGTAACTGCAAAAATAAAGAGGTTTTTTTAAAAAAAAAAAAAAAAAAAAAAGGTGTATGAGTTAATATGTATTAATCTATCTGTAAAAAGAAATACCTTGAATCTCTTTTTCTTTTCCTGCTCAGAGCTACCTTTTTCTCTAAAAACTTCTGTTCTTTAAGCACATCTTTAATGCTGGTGCCAGTAGCTTTTATTTCAATACCTCTGACTGAAGACTCTTCTGAGTTCAAGCCACTTTTGCCTAAAATGACAATATACAAATACAGTGCTTGAAAAGCATATCCTTTATGATTACTTTCAGTTTCTTACAATGCTGTATACAAGTTTGGAAACTACTAAACTGGGCTTTTGTTGTTTCAGCTGTGCACACATTGTGTGCACATTTCACATTGTGGACAACGTGAAACTGGAATTTTGCCTACTTTGCTTTAGGAAGTGTTCATTTGTAATAACAGGTGAACTTGACCCCTGAAGTAAATGGCAAAACTCCTATTGACTTCAATAGTCAAGACTTCACCTTATTTGTTTTAAAAACAAAGGCTGTTGTTGCTATTTTAACACCTTTAGCATCTTGACTCCCAGTTTTCAGTGATTTGGTTTTTTCTGCAGCTTTTTGTTTACGTTTCTCTTCAAGTCTCTCTCTGTTAATCTGCCTTCTTAAGAGTCTCTCTTCTTTTTCTCTGGCCTGAAGAAAAAAAAAAGAAAGGGGGGATTTTTTTTTTTTTTTATCAACAGGCCAAATAGACAATGATGATCGTTATGAACAGCACAAAATGCTCTACAAAAGGCAATTGCTATAATTCTGCAGAAATCAGAAAGTTTCGCCTTGAAACCAAATAACCAATAATCTTTTAAACATCACTGTACAAACAATAATTAAACCGCATACTACTTTCACAGAGGTCACGAGTCTTGAAGGCATGTAGTCCATGAGTGTGTGGAATCTTGTCTCTGGCTCCATGCTCCAATTTCAAGTTCTGCCCTTTCACAAACTTTGCAATGTTTTCTTTTTTCCCCTCAGACCAAGGCTGTTTGGGTAAATCTGGTATCTTTTACTAGACCAACTAAATAGTTGGAAAAAATTTTCTTAGCAAGCTTTTGGATTTAAAAACCCTTTGTCAGGCTGAGTAAGTACCTGCAGTTGGTGTGCGCTCTTTCTGGATGGCACACACCAACTTCTTCTTTCTTTCTCAACTTTTATACATAAGATTACCTGGGCAACTGCAGAGTTCAATTTTACCCAGTAGCTCTGTGAGGTATACACCTGGATATGAAGTGCACAAGCCAGTATATCATGTGAAGGTTATGAAATAAGAAACCCAACATTTTTTCTAATAAATCCTTCACACAGCCCAGCATGTAGCCGTAAACTTCTCTCCCCCTTTCTGCTGGTATAAAGCAGCAGATTACTGCAAGAACAGTAGCAACTGCATTGTAGAAGACTACTACTCTGGACCAAGCAGGCTTGGGTTCTGGCATAAGTTACTCTGCAGGTAGATCCAGCCTTCCTTTCTTCTCTAAGCTAGAGTTTTGCTCAGCTGCATAAGCCAATAGTTATCCATGTATGACCAAAAGATTCTTTCCACGAAGAGTTGACAAGTCATATAATACTAGAGAAGGTTTGAAGAAGCAAAGTTGCCACTATGAAGTCAACTGCCAAATGAAAAGCAGAATTTTTGTATTGCAAAAAACAAAAACAAAAAAATCCCCAAAACAAAACCTGAGAGAAATAGAACTATTCACTTAACTAAACTTACAATAGACTGGCGGCGTTGCTCTACAGTCCGCTCATCATCAGAATCACTGTAATACTTGGAATACAAAAAAGGCTTGTGAATATAAGCATGACGAACTGGCTTGGTTTTTCCATCACTTGGCTCATTAGTCTGAGTTTTTGTCTTACTCCGATTGTTCTTCTCTTCTTCATCTAAAAAGTAATAATAACCCCCCCCCAGTAAAACATGAACGTAAATTGGTAAGTTAGAGAAAGGCATCAATATACACTTATTTATTTTTATAATATATACATTTTCTGGTAAATTTTACAAAAAAACTAGCAGCAAAAAAAGGTTCAAAAATCCAATTCACAGTTTACAGAGTGTTCCTAGAGTATGAGAACCTGAAAATGACACTAAACTTAGCTGTTGCCACTGTTCTGAGAAAAAAGTAAATAAATAAAATAATACATACTAATAGAAGGCATTTAATTTTTTTAAAACACTTTTAATTTTAGGGGTGTATTTAATACACTGTACTTGCTTAAATCTAAGATGAGGCGTCTCCCCCAAACAGTATGTGGGGGAAAAGCCCTTCATCTTGGATTCACATACAAATTGGGGGATAGTGGTGGGCGGGCAGCTACTGCAGCTCTGACTCTGGCCCTGAGCCTGGGTCTGGGCCAGAGTCAGACCCACAGCAGTCTCCTGCCCCCCTCCTCACTTTTTCTCCACCCCCCTACCACTACCCTGCTTGCTCTCTGCAGCTTCTGCCTCCTTCTGTCCCCTTTTACCTCCTTTACTGTCAGGGGGACTCCCTCCTGGGAACAGAATACAGGGCAACTCTGTACAGGTCAGCAGCGCTGCTGCTGCACAGCCTGGCACAGGATGCACTTCCACGTGCTGAGCTCCATGACCCATCAGGGAACAGAGCCCAAGCAGGATCTAATAGCAAAGCTATCGGGGGGGGGGGGGGGGGAAGGAGAGACTGTGGGGAGCTGGGGGAGGGTGTAAAAGTGGTAAGGAGGCAGGAGGCAAAGGTGGGGGAAGGGGGGTGTCACTTGACCAACCCTCCACCTGGTCACTGCTTTCTCTGCTGTAGTTGGACACACGTACACACACACACCAACAAATTTAAGACAACCCTGCAATAATTAGATTCTATACCTGGAATAGAAGAAATGTATACATTTTCTATATATAGAATCTAATTTTTTGGGGGTCATCTTAAATTCCAGGTCATTTTAGAATTGGGTAGACATGGTAGATAAAAACATAAATATTAGTCTGTTTCACCTGTATGTCATATAATAAGTTGCAAGATAAATGTTCTTGCCCATTCAAAAGTAAAAAGCAACCATCTTCCACATACCAAAAAAAACTGAACGGAAATTTTTTGATTTAGAAAAATCACAGATGATTTCTTTTCTTCCCCTTAAAGCATCCAAATGATTTGTGTATCCCTTTACATTAGTCAATGGCTGGAGAGTATTCTAGTTAGCACAAGCATATCAACTTTATTTTGGGAGGGTTATTCAACACGAACATATAAACACCAGCGTTTAGGTTCTATACAATACAACGTATCTGCATCCCCAAAACATGAGGCTTGTCTTCACTTCATATTTCATCAGAACTGATAAAATGTTGAACATGATTTGTTCTATATTATATTAACACCAACATCAAACAATTTCAAGTTAGTAACTCAATTCTTTCTGATCATTTTTAGTCAAATATTACAGGTCAAACCCACCATGTGCAGATTCAGTGTCAATACTATTCTAAAGCAATCTATTCTATCAATGAGAAAATCCAGTTGCCTACAGACCAACCAACCTCCCCCCACCCCCGGCCAAACCTCCTGAAACCTCAAAACGTACCAAAAAGTTAGAATTGCCCAAGATTAGGAATGGACAGAAATGAAACAGAAAGAACAACGATTTCTTCTTCTGCTATCCCTACACACGGACTCATCCAAGTCCTCTCCACTAAGGACATGTCAGTCAAAGATCCACCCAAACACAGCAGCTCAGCTTGAAAACCAGTTCTCTAGCCTAATGCACATAAGGACACAATGTGGCTAGCATGACATGCTACCAGTTTCGACTCCACAGCCCAAATGATCAGATACCCACTTACAGCTTGATGGAGTGGGAACAGCCTTTGGCACAAGTCCAGAGAAAGGCTTGTAGCCTCTGGAGCCACAGTGATGCTTTACCAACTCCTCAATTCCAAAACAGCCTGCCCACAAGACACCTGAACTCAAGTTAGAACTAGAGTCAAAAACATAAAAAAGGTAGGGGAAGAAGGGGAATAGAGAGCAGAAGGCATTTTTATGAAGCATTCCCATACCATCCTGAAATTCTTCACACAAATAGAGTGACTGCAAAATAACAAAATAATCATGAACTAATATTTCAATATGATGAAATATCTATTATTGCTGATAAGATTTGTGAGGAGAGGAATTTTTGCTAACAAAAGATGCTTTTCCTCCCCTCAAAACTCTCATGCACATGTATATTTTGAATTATATTTTAGAGAGATTAAGTCATACTATAATACTATTCATTTAAGTGACAAGAGAATTATTTTTTAAAATAATGTTTACCATCAGATGTGATCTCTCCTTCTTCAGTGGTATCAGAAACTACCACTTCTTCTTCGCTTTCTTCTTCAAAGGAAGAGAGGTCACTTGTATGGACAGAGCTTACAGTGATATCACTAAGTACCTCCATATCTGAATCTTCCATAGCATATTCTGAAAAATTAAAACAACATATCAAATCTGCATCTCAAACCTGTTTTCATAAGGCAACTGCAATATATTTTAACTGTTATAGAAATTCCCTGATTTAGAGATACACAACAGCAATTCCTTCAACCACAGTAATTTCATTAATTTAAGTGAAACAACTCAGGTTGTAGAAATAAACAAAATTAGGAGCTCTCCTGTAAATCTAACCTGTAGGCCAGGGGTTGGCAATACTTTTGCAGCAGAGGGTGCCAATTTAACTGAGCTTAGGTCCAAGCAGGGATCCAAAAATCAGCCTATGCCTCCGAAGCTGCAGTTATCACTCCCTCTAACCCGGCTGCTATCCCTCCTGCCCACAATGCTATGATTACTGCTTCTCTCTGCTGCCTGGCCTTGTGTGAACAGAGCCCCACCACTGCTGAAATGCCAGAGAGGGCCCCTCTCTACAAAGGAGATCCAGCCTGCAGACTGCCAACCCCTTTTCTAAGAGGTGGTCTGTGGCCTCAGGTAAAGCTTGTTATAATAAAGACAGTAGTAGTTCAAAACTTATAGTTAAACGACTACACTTGCCAGCATCATTAGCACCTCATCTTTTTCAAGTTCACCTTTGAAAAACTCCATATCAAAAAACTATACTGCCAAAAATTTCCCAAAACCCGTGCCTACTAGTACATTTAAAAAACAAACAGTTTTCTCCTCCTGTACCTTCTTTTGTGCTTTCTGCTGCCCTGTGTTTATTGCTGTTCTTTTCTGGAACCAATTGTTTTACTGATTCTACCTCTTTCACATGTTTTTCTTCCTTTGATTTTAGGTTATCATCATTCTTCTTTGTGTAGTCAGACTTCTTGTCAGCCTTTTCTTTTTTGTCCTTCTTTCTTTCCCCTCTCTCAGTGCCGTCTTGTTTCTTGTCACCTTTTTCTGTTAGTTTGCTTTTCTGGTCTTCACTTTCTTGTAGAATTTCTTTGCTTGCATGAACCAAGTTGTTAGCATCTTTTATTACATTTTTGACCTCCTCACTTTGACACGGGAGCTCAATTAAATCTTCACACTTAGCAACTGTTTCAATTCCTTCTCCTTCAGGATCACAAATAGCTCGCTCTCTGTCTGGCAAGTCCTCCGAATTTCGCTCTCTTTCTGTGCTACCGTCAATACTCTGTTGAGACAGGAGTCTTTTTGAAGGCCTGTCATTATTCTTGGAATTTGTATTGTCTGTTGAAGCTCTGGCAGCACTTGCTTCCTGGTTAAGAGAAGTAATTGTTTCCAAAATGGACATGGCATCACTAGCTACACTAGCACTGGGAGCAGCAGTAGAAACACCTTAAAAAAAGAGAGAGAAAGGAAAAAGAAAACATTTTAGCTTGCCAAGATTTCTTTAGCTTTTGCTAAAAGAAAACAGGTATTGTTATATTGACTGATTGTTTTTGAGGGAGAAGCGTTTTCCAAATAAATCTATAATCTCAGGAGTTTACTGGAGGAGGAGAAGGAGGAAGAGGAGGAGGAGGAGGAGAAGACTTTACCTTTCAAGAGAAACTAAATTATTGGGAGTTTTGCTTTATTTTGAACAGTGTTTATTTATTTATTAATTTTTTTACCCAATAACAAGATGCCGGTCTACTAAATCAATTGAGATTTGATAGGTTTGCTCTTTGCAACATTTTGCTGCTGCCAAGATAAGCAGACGTAGTCCACAAAGGGCCTGATTCCATTCCTTTGAAGTTCAGTGTAGCCTCAGAATTTGAAAGAAATGTTCTGGTGATGATTACAGGAAAAATGCTAGGTATTGTTTCCTCTAATAATTTTTAAAATGATCTTGTCACATTATTAAAACAGATTAACTGTAATTGTAGTGGATATTATATTGTGCAGAACGACAAACAAGGAAGACTCAATGCAACAGATGGGCATGTTTTGCACCATGACTACCCTCTTAGACCATGTCCATATGAGTGTAGACATTTGTTTCCCAGGGATAAGCAGCAGCACACCTTGTACCACAACTACTTGTCCCTGGGGAATACCTGTGCCACATGCCCTCTGGTACAAAGCAGGTTACTCCGAGTGGGGTAGGGGAGGTTGGGGCCAGTACAGTTGCAGCCTTACCTGGGGTCCTGGGGGAGCTGCAGCCATGGTGATCATGCTGTTTGGAGCCTGGTGGTCAGCTGAAGCGTGGCTCTGGCCAGCCAGGCTCCGATTCTGGGTGGCGCACACTGTTGCCGAGTGCACTGCCCCCTGCACACTTCTGACCCCAGGATCTCCCCGTGTCAACCCCCCCCCCACCGCAGCGTGTGGCGCTGCAGACAGGTCTGCAGCACCACATACCACATGGCCGTGCTTGTCTGGATATGGTGTTAGCAGTTACTCTGAAAGTGGGCAAGGAGGAATTAAATGAATTAGTGCTTACCCACTGCTATAGTTGATTTAAGCGACCTGATTAACTTACTAGATTTAAAGGAAGTACAGCCCACAGAAAAAAAATGCTGGTATTTAAAATAAGTGTGCTGATTGGGAGAATCTGTACCCAAGACCAAATCTGTGGAGAAGACTCAGTTGCACGGTTCACTGAGAAAGTTTGTTAGCTAAAAAACATGAGCAACCAAAAATCTGAAAACTAGCAACCATTTAAGCAATGTAGTTTTGCTAAACAGATCAGAACCCAAATGCTTCTTTGTACTGCTCAAATCTTGAGAGTAATGCAAATACTTGAGTCTTTCTATGCATCATTACATTAGAACATTTACAGTTTTTCAATATATCTTACATAAACAAGTAGTCTAAAAGAAAGGTAAGAGTTTTTCTTCCACAGAGTTACTGTTGGTCCTCCAAGGCAAGTCATAGGCTGCATTCAGATGTGCAGGGGCATGTACTTGCAGCAGCACAAATAGTGGTGGCACAAATTTGTGCCGCAGCACACGTCCCCGCATATGTGCTTTGGTGAGGAACAAATTGTCCTGCATTGGGCGAACTGCCTTTTGTCCAAACCACCTAGCTCCCAGCATGCTAGAGCAACTGGAGCAAAAATGAAATAGTAGAGACACTCTGGCCACCAGCCAGAGTAGCTCCCTGAAGGGCTGAAACTCCTTTTGTTCCAGAGCAATAGTGTGCACCACATCACTTTTTTTCTTTCAGTATTTTTTTTTGTTTTGTTTTTGCTACTGGGAAATCCCAGTGGCAAATCTGCAGCAATGGGGCACATTTTAACATTATGGCATGCAGTTTTCAGTAGTGCAAAGAGATTTTCAGGGCCATAAACCACATGTACCTGCATGTCTGGATGCAGCGACAGTGTTGGAGTTTTGGACCACCACTTAGGGTAAATTCATTTCCTGGACTTTTTTTTTTTTTTTTTTTACAGAACGAGTGATGCTGTTAAAAATCATTAACTTCTTTTTCCTCTTTTCTTCTCCCCCTCCACACAAGACAGCAGTAAATGATTATCACGAATTACTCTTTAGAGATCCTACTGATGCCAAGATTTACTGTTTAGTGCTAAAAGTAGTAGTCAGGGTTGTTTTTGCTAGGCAGTGCAGGTAGCAAACAGACAATATAGTCTAAAGGCAAAATACCTTGTACAACGATAGAAGTGTCTGCTTTTTCTTCGCTTGGAGATGTACTGGGACCAGCCTCCTCCTTGTGATTTAAAGTGGCTAAAAACTCATGGACAGCTTTTTCCACCTGAGGTCTGAATGTATGATTGATCTTTGGATCCACAACCTGAGAAATAATTCTGTCAATTCCAGATTCCAACATTCCAGACCTGAAACAAAGTTACATTAATACTTAACTATAAGGTGAATGGTTTCCAGGAGTTAAATTAATAGTTGCACTCACCTAAAACATGTTATAGCAGAGCTTCTAAAAAAAAAAAAAGCATTAAAAAGTATTTGGAAAAGTTGCTTCAAAAACATTACTAGCTAATTATTTTAATTTTATTAGTATTCAAAATGTACTACCAAAACACACAGGAAGAAACAATTCCACCAGCCTGGAAAAGCTTGCAGCACACTGAAAGGTATAAATAAAAATATCCCAACTAAAATGAATCCAATAACTCAAATATATCAATAGCTTTTTCATCATGCTACTAATAAAGTAGCACCTTCAAGATATTGCAATAAAACTGGTGTTTAGCATCTATGTATTTCATAGTGTGTGATGGTATAATAAGCACAATATCAACTGTCATCTCAACAACTCCAATGATGTAACAATTACAAAGTAGAAGGGTTTAAATAAAAAATTAACTGTATTAAAAAGAAAGAGTGAACATTGAAACTGTTACAGCGTCAAATGGTTTGCCTTTAATATGCCAGCAAGCTGTAGATTGTCCTGGTGACATCTCACTTGAGATTTAGTCTCCACTGAGTATGAACTCTAACAAGAAGAATGTTTGCTCATCATCAGTTGTTGATTCCCACAACTAAACTCTGGGAAAATTGAATATGGGAAAATGAGAACATATATACTTAAGGACTATGAATAATGAACCTTTCAGGTTCCTCATGGGTCACAGAAATGGACAGGACAGGATGCCTAATCTAGCGTTTCCCAACTCGTGTGCCACAGCACAAAAGCGTGTCATCAGAAACGAACAGGTGTGCTGAGGAATTTAGCCATAGCAATGAGCTACAGTAAGTATGAGGATTGGGAATGCCTTAACAGGTGTGCCACGGAAAATTTTTATTAATGTAAGTGTGCCTTGGTCTGGAAAAGGTTGGGAAACACTGCCCTAATCCATACAAGCTAGCTTGGAGCAATGACTATTTATCCTTGTCTTAACACAGACAGAAAAAAAACAGGTGACCAAGTCTATAGCATGATATAGGCACCGGAAATGCTCATTCCAAGTTATTTTGTCATAACTTTACCAATAATTCTTTAAAAACAAGAAAACAAAAAAAAAACCAAAAACAAAACAAAACAAAAAATCAAGTAGTCAAATCAGTGTGGATTTTGCTTTGGGAACACATTTGAACACTTCACTCCCTTTGATTTGTTCATTTCTGACCCTTAACTTATAAGATTTAAATGGCAAAAGAGAAAGTAGGCTAGGAGCTCTGTGTGACACAACTGAAGCACTCACACTCTAAAGGAACCCAATGGCTCTTAAGTATCCAAAGTGGCGATACGGAACCAGGGACCATTATCACTAACTCTTGATGATGACAGATTGGCAAATCAGTAATTCTTCATATGGTTTCAGTGCACCTTCTTGAGCTCCTTTACAAAATCCTAAGGAGAAACAAACCACCGGAGCCCAAATTTCTCTGGGGTCTGAGTGGCTCATGGAAGTAACTCTGTGTCCTGAGACTTACTTGAGAACCTGCTGCCTGATGTTGTTCCTCAGCTGGTTCTTGTTAAGGTGAGGACTCCAGGTATGAGTTGCCAGGTGGTTGGACACGAAGTTGTCCACGCGCTGTCTCAGGTTCTGGTAGGCGGGCTGCAGGAGACAGCGTGCAACCACACACGCATACACAGAGGCACCAGTCAGGGGACTGAGTCATGACAGACAGTCAAGTCCAGCACCCACCTTGCCACCCCAGCTGCTCTAACCCCTTCCCTTCACACAGCCCCTGCCCCAGCGCAACAGCAACCCGACTCCGCTGAAAGCCTCGGCCGGAGCGCTTCCAGCCAAGGGAAAGCCGCCTACGAGCTCCCTCCCGTCGGGCCCGCAGCGCCCTTGTCTGCCCGCAGGGCGACGCCGGCGGGCCCCCCGGCCCGGCCCACACCTTGGTGTCCACGTCGGCCAGGCAGTCGCGGCGGAACTGGTCGAACAGCCCCTGGCTCTTGAGGTGACTGACGATGCGCGACACAAGCTCGGGCTCCGCCGCGCCGGCCCCCGCGGCCGCCCCGGCGCCGGGCAGCGGCGGCTGCTGCTCGGGGGGTGGCGGTGGAGGCGGCGGCGGAGGCGGGGGCTGCGGGTTGCTGGCCATGGGGAGGCGGCGCGGCGCGGCCTGCACGGAGCGCGGCGGCCGGCGGGCCGGGCCGGGTCCCGAGGCAGCGGCTGGGTCCCGAGCAGCGGCCGCCGCGGCTCTGACCCCGGAAGTGAAAGGGAACGGAGGGAGGGAGCGCGAGGCGACGACACGGGAAGCGATGCCATGGGCGCGCGCGGGGATTGGCTGGCGTGGGGGAGCGGCGCTGCGGGCCCTTTAAGAGCGCGATGGGGGGAGGGGGAAGAGCCGTTGGAGGGCCGCTGCACCCCCCTCTCCCCCCCCCCCCCGTTCCGCTTCGGGCCTGAGAGAGCAGCTGCAGGGCCTCGCCCCGGTGCTGTCTCCCTGGCAGACGGCAGGTCGCCCTCCGCTAGCCCCAGCAGCCTCCCGACGAGGCGGAGCCGCGCTGTTGCGCTCTTCCCGGCAGTGCCCGCCAAAGCCCCGCCCCTTCCTGCCCTCAGCACCATAGTGCCGGGGCAGAGCGAGCGTGAGGGCGGGGCCAGTTTTAGCCCCGCCCCGGAGCGTGACTAGGGACCGCCCCCTTTCCTGCCGGCTTCAGCTGCGGGAGCGCATGCGCAGGTGGCTCACACGGGGTCTTAGTCCAACGTTCGACCTGGGCCGCTTGCGAACGCGCGGTGTGCCGGGCGTACAGAGGATCTCGCTTTGTGATCATCAGTACTAAAGTATTTAAAACGTACAATACTTTTTGAGGCAGCTGATTGCTGCAGCATGTGCAAAACCCAACTCACTCTCAGGGAGCCTAAAGTGATTTTTGAGGGAGGTTTTTTTTTAATATAGTATATTTCGGGTTCCAGATCAAAAGAGCCAAATCATATGGTAGGAATTCTGCTCAATCGATAGGAGTTGGAACAGGTTCAGCTAATTTGGCTCCGAAACCCATATCTGTTGAGAGCTCACTTGTTCTAAGCACCATGAATGGGGCTAGAACCCGCGAGCATCCTCCACCCCCGACTGCGCACCCTGGGATTCAGATATTCCCAGTCCTGTTGGCAGGTACTCTGTGTGCAGGACCCAGCCCAGAGGTCTTGGGGTTTGGATGCCCCCAGATTTAACTTATGTTAAGAATAAAAATGACAAAGCTATAAGTGTGCCCAAGCAAGGGGCTAACATAAGGGGGATGGGGGTGAGGAGAGGAACGCAACTAGGTTATATAATTAAAAAGTTAGCCATCTAAACCCAGGGGGTGTGGGGGCTGGGGTGGGGGTATGGGAGGGAGGTGGTGGCAACACAGAGAGAAAGAAGATAGGTAAAAAGGACCTACTAACAGAAGTCTGCAATGGTGGAGGGGGTAGGTTGAACAAAGGAAGTTAACTCAGTCCATAGTCCTATTGCGGGGGTCCTTGTCAGGTAGAGTGGAGTGGTCTGTGGTTTGAGAAATAGCTCTCAGAGTCCATTAGGTGCAGAGGGGGGTTCAGATGGTCCCCTCTGGGTCTTGTCCGGTGGCGGTCAGTCTGGTGAGGTTGGTGTACTGGCACTGGCCCGTGATTTGCTTGATGTAAATGTTGCAGGACCAGCGGATGGTGTCAGACCAGCAGATGGCATCAGCTTGGCGTAATGATGGGAGACGCAGCAGGCACGCAGCACACTCTTGTTGCTGGGGTCCCAGGCTCCGAGTGCTCCCACAATGAGCACATCCACCATCATGCCGTAGCCACGGTTTCTCAAGATGTCGGCCAGTGGGACATACTTCTCCCGCTTGCAAGCCCGGGCATTGGTGAAGGCTTGGCACCAGTTCTCAAAGGGGATGGTTACATCCACGATAATGATCTTGGCCTCCTTGTTGGTGATGACGAGGTCGGGGTGCATCTGGCTCTTGCAGCCCGGGATGACGTAGTTCACAGAGATCTCTCCCGCTGTGGCTGGGATGGCCTTCACCAGCTGGTCCCGGACTGTTGTGGCAGAGCTGCCAGTCTCTGGCATGCAACTTGCAGGTGCACAGCACTTGTGGGAGGGTCTCCATCTTGTAGCCACACTGTTGGCACCTCTTGTCCTGGCGGCCATAGGAGACAGCCTCATTCAGAGGCAGGTAGTTAAGGCAGGCACAGTGGAGGAAGCGCCAGTCTGCAAAGCTACCGCTGGGCATGAAGTGGTTGTTGGAGTCCAACCTTGAGGTGATGTCGAAGACCTTGCCCTGGTTCAGGTTTGGCCTTCAGGTTGCCGGCATACTTGTTGTGGATGGTGTCCTTCAGGAACCATTCCAGGAAGGTCCTCATGTGGGGCATCATGGTAACACAGTTGGCATGTGGGGCTGGCATCAGCAAGACTCCCAGCACTCCTCAATCCAGGTCCAGGCACAGCTGATGCATTTCCCAAGGCGGCACATGGCGTTGCAGGCTCAGCTCTCCAACAAGGAGAAGCTCCCACTGTCTCTGACGAACTCACCCTCTAGCGAGCCGCTGAGGAAGGTGGTTAGGTCAAGTCCGGTGGGTTGCCTTGTGATCCTCTTGTGGGCAGTCTTCTTGGGGGTGCTGGTGGCAATGATACCGTTGGGTCTAAGCAGGTTAGGAGGCAGTACATGTGGGTGATGACTGCAACGTCACACAGGCACACATCCTCCATCCTGGACTCTTTAGTCCAGGGCTTCTGATGCTCCCTACACTGAACCTTAGCTGGCAAGAGGCTGAGAAAGCTATTCACACTTTCTTATGACTGTTTGCCTCAAAATAAATGCTTCAACTTTGATGACCCAGTTTTCACTCACTCACTGGTGAGTTATAGTGAGCAATATAAAGTAAATAAGAATGAGACTTACTTGTATGTTATTTTGTATATTTATTCCCATACTTGTTTGCATATTTTTCAGTGTACGGTAGTTTTTCAGCAAATAAAATAATTCTGAGCTTCCAAAACAATAATTTCATATTTAAGATCTGGCAGACCTAGTGGGGAGGGAGAGGGCATATGGGGCTAGTGGGTACTGTGACTGGGGCTGTGGCTGAATGCTTTCACATCAGCAGGGCCCAGGAAGTTAGTGGCATTTTCCTGCTAAAACAGGACCCTCGAGCCTCTTGCCTGTCGCTGTGGCTGTCTGCCATTTACTGCATCAGACCAGAGGTGCATCTTGCCCAGGCTCCAGATCTGGCCGCGGCAAAAGGGCCAAGGGCCTGGGGAAAGGAGGCCACCAGCTGCTCTGAGACAACATCCAGGGCATCACCAAGTCAGCCATCCACGGTGGTGTGAAATGCACCTCCAGCCTGATCTATGAGAAGACCCATAAGGTGTTGAAGGTCATCCTGGAGAACATGATCTGCAACACTCACCTACACCAAGCACAGCAAGCCCTTGACCATGAAGTGTCAGGGTCACACCTTGTACAGACTTAATGGCTAAACTCTCAGTACCAAAACACTCAGTGTCACATAGTGGCTGACAGACGGGCTGAAAGGGAGAGTGTACAGGCTATGACAAGGGTTTTTCCCTACTGTTTCTCTCCCACTTGCAACCTCCAGCATTTACCGCCTAGGACATTCTTGATTCAGAGGCCCAATCTCAGTAGCTATTGATGTACTCTTCCTCCAAGAATTTGTCCAATCTTTTTTTGGAAAAATTGAAATTAACTGACTTGCATAATAGTAACTGGGAAAAAAACAAAACAGCAGGAGTTACAGCATTCTAGCACCTTTTTATAATTCTTATAACCCAAGTTAATAGGAACACAAAGAATGCATTAATTTGTGTTTTAGAGTGAGGAAGATCAGGTTAATTCAGTTGAAATCTCATTTGGCCTTGTTCACTTGCCAAGTTTTCTTGGCCTGAACCCATTTAGCATGGTTCAGCAAGATCACTTTTGTTGAAGTATAGATAGGATAATAGAAACAAAATAAAAAAGGAAGTGAAAAAAGAAAATGGATGGTAAAAAAAAAAAAAAGGAAACCGATGGAGAAAAATAAAAATAGAACAAATAGAAGGAAAAAACAAAAAGTTGGCCAGAATGGTTTTGATGAAGAGTTTGTGCCGAATTGTATAAAGTGTTTGTTTAATGGCAATGGCAGACTTAAATGGAAGAAGTTTCTTGTCATAGTTAAAGCTATAGTTCTCTGAAAAAGCCAATATATAATGGCTAGATATAGATAGCAGTACAACATAACAGTAAAAGACAGTTACAGATAATACTGTAGCCTCCTTTCCACCTTGGCTAAAGTCACTGCCTTAACAAGCAAAGCAAGGATGAAAGTAAGCTTACATATCGAATGACAAAAGCATGAGTAACTCATTTTTAACAAAAGAAAAAGGACTTAGCTGTAATTGTGCAATTACACAAAATTTGGGGTGTAATGAATGGAGATCCTGTTTTGCTTCAAATGTTGAAAACTGCTATCTGCAGCAGCAGGAATGATCAAAGATCTTTTGATCATAAGAGCAGGGGTCACAAGGCTGCTACAGCAGATTTTAAAAAGCAGGCCAAAAATCCAAGTCTTGGCTGCAGTTTCTCCTTCATGCAATAAAAACTTAGAGGCTATTTAAAACTGAATATTAGGGATGGGGGGAGAGGGCAGTTTTTCAAAGCTATTCAGACATCTATCTAAATTTCAAAAACTTCAACATTTTTCAATAATGGGACTTCTTATAGTCTTCTGTCTACATTTTTGGTGCTTATTTTTTTCTTTTTAATCTGAACTAACTTGTTAGGTCTTCAGAGTTTATATTAGGGGTATGCGAAGTAGGCTGTATTTGATTTGGATTCAGATTCAGCCTATTTCGGGGGACAGTGATTCGATTAGCTGATTTGGATCACTGTCCTGATTTGATTTGACTGAATTTGAATCTGAAGATTTGATTCTGATTCGGAGAATCAGCGATTCAGCCATAGACACAGCTTTATATGTTTTTTCTACATACCTCAAGGTACCAGGCGCAGCTTGTGAACGCTGAGATGGTGGGGCGGATGGAGCATCCCACAGGAGCACGGGGGGCTCCCCACATGCTTGGTGGTGGACTGCCTCCCCCCACATCCCCCTAGCTTGGCAATTGACTGCAGGGGGACCCCAGGTGCCTCCCCCCCAGACCTAGGAGGCACCAGCCGCCAAGCCGGGGGGTGCATGAGGGTCCCCCGCATGCTTCGCAGTGGACCTGGAAGTGGACAGAAGTGCTTCTGGTCTACTTCCAGGTCTGCCGCCAAACACGCTGGGGACCCCCCCAGTAGTCCTGTGGGATGCTCCATCTGCCCAACCATCTCAGTGTTCACAAGCCACCTGGTACCTTGAAGTATGTAGAAAAAACATACAAAGGTGTGTCTTTGGTCGAATTGTCGAATCTCTTTGAATCTCTCCAAATTGAATCAGAGGCTTCTGATTCAATTCAGAGAGATCAATGGGTCTCCTCATTTGATTTGGATTCTGAGATTCAGCTGCTGAATTGAGCTGAATCTCTTCCAAATGGAATCAGCGACCAAAGCTTTGCACAGCCCCAGTTTCTATATGCCTGTTGAATTGCAGCCGTTGAAAGATTGTCAGGGAAGGGATAGACAGTAAACTTAAGCAATGTGACAGATGATATAATAGCATGTAGAGATGAAAGTAAAGAAAGTAAATGAACTACATTTTGGGCTTAATGTAATCAGGAAGTTATGAAGAATAGTGCAGTAAACTTAAACTTTATTAGTAAACTTCATAATGCACGTAGTGAATTAGCACACCATACAGAATACCAAACAAAGTAGTGAAACTTGCTTTTGTTATTTCTCTGTTGTCAAAATGTAGCAAGTCGAAGTGTTGCTAGCCTATGGTCTGTAAAATTGCTGTGCAAAAACTATGCTGTTCATAATTAGTTTTTCATTTTGTGTCTGGTCCTTTGTGTCTTTATGTATATTAAGACAACTGAAATTAGAAAAATGTCTGTATCTTGAGTAAAAACTACAATAAAGGACTGTTTGCAACTTGGATTTGCAGTTTTAGGGGTAGACTGTTGGTTGGTGAAAATGTTATAGATCTGTGGTGTTATGACACATTGCCATTGCCATACAGCGATGTTATTATTGAGTCGTGCTTTAGGACTTCTTTATGGAAGTCCTAAAACACGGTGCACTATGGGTGGACACTGCACCGTGTGCATGGCTCATGGGTAAATTTCACTGCTATGTCACTGTAGTGGTGTGCTATACCCTGGGAGCGTGCCACTACGGCAACATAGCTTGTGGTCATATGTAGACAGATGTGATTGCTACGTTGCCATAGCCCATCTTAGAGTGACGTAGCGCATCGCTACATCTCTGTAGGGCAATATGTAAACACACCCCTTGGTGTGGGTCAGTCCCTAAGTGTCTGATCTGTCTTGGCAACTACAAAAGCAAATCTTAATTTTCCCTAAGACCTAATTGTGGTAACAGTTTACTATGCAGGTGGTAACTCAAGGTCAGTTTTCAAATGGCAAGTGAAGAGTGATGCTGCCAATTCACAACTTAATTTGCACCAAAAAATCAAACTGCAGGAGATGAATGTACTTTAACCTTAATAGGGTTGGCATTGGTCTACTAGAAGGGAAGACCATCATCTTTACAAAAGATTGTCACAGTTGTTCAACGTGGCCTTGGTTGCAACCTACTTCAGTGGGCATGCTATATAGGAAACTAGATTCATGAAAGCAAGAATCCATTAATGGGATTAGGGAATTTAAGGCTAATCAAAGATCAGTTGTTCCCACTGATCTGAAACAACTGCAACTAACAGTCCATACTCTAATTGTTTCAACAGATGAATGTGAAGGACTGTTTTGTGCCATGAAATATGTAATATCCCATGCTGCTTGTAACTCGCTAAGGGTTCCAGACTTGTCAAAGCAATTCTTTATCAACATTCAAGTCTGCTGCTTTAGAACTTTAATCCAAAAGACTGTCTGAAAGTGGTTTATCTGTTGTCTGGGACTAATCGCACATTTTTATATTGGCAGAAAAGTGGAAGAAATTGGAGACTTCCTGAAATGAACCAAATGGTATCATAAATAACTTGACTTCAGTTAAAATTATGGAATAACATTATTTGTTTATAAACCATCTAATATAATTTTGTCAATTATAATACTAATACATTGTATACTATGGCTTGTATTAAATGTCTGTATTGTAGTTGTATATACAAGTAATTAGGAATGCATGACAAGTATTTTGTAGCTTGTAGTTACTAGTTAGTCCAGGGGCGGGCAATTATTTCAGGCGGAGGGCCGCTTACTGAGGTTTGGCAAGCCATTGAGGGCCACATGACAGGCAGCCAGGGGCAGATAAATATTAATTTTCTAAATTTTTAGGGCCCCCACGGGACGGATAGAATGGCCTGGTGGGCCGCATCTGGTCTGTGGGCCGCATTTTGCCCTCTCCTGAGTTAGTCCATCTAATAGTGCTGCCACTGC
This sequence comes from Alligator mississippiensis, assembly GCF_030867095.1. Taxonomy (NCBI): domain Eukaryota; kingdom Metazoa; phylum Chordata; order Crocodylia; family Alligatoridae; genus Alligator; species Alligator mississippiensis. The sequence continues at coordinate 31,394,643 of NC_081825.1, forward strand.
ATTTTTTTTAACTCACCATGATATCCAGAGTTGGGTAGTGGAGATGCACCATCTCTCCTGGGTGTTTATTTAAAGTATTGAATTGGACTTGGCATTCATTTTCACTCTAGTCTGATAACTAGGAGTGGCAGTTCAGCCTGGAACATTAAGGCACAGATTAAAGACTAACTTGTATATGCAGAGGATTTGCCTTTCAATCTTTTGCAACTTTGTGTGCTTATTAAATCTAGTAATCTCTTTGCTCACCTTAAAAATCCCAGATAGTCTCATCCTACATTTTTGTTCTCACACATTGGATTTTCATTTATTTTATGTTCTCTTCTGTGCTTGGAACAGTCCATCTAGTAGTCCATCAAGTCTGTTCTTACCACTTCTTCCGTATTCATCCTACCTCATCCATTCACATCTTGGTATGTGCAACATCTGGTGTTTGTTTGCCTTATGTCTCGTACTGTAAATTCTTCAGTGCTAAGAACATACATCTACGTTTTTATAAAGCACCTTGTAAATTTATAACATTACGTGCATAATCACGTAGGTCATGTCCATATGTGCGTGAACGTTTGGTTCTCCGGGGACAACTAGCAGCAGAGCACCTTGTGCCTCTGCTGGTTGTCCCTGGGGAATGACTGTGCCATGCACACCCTGGCATGCAGCAGATTACCCCAGGTGGGGTAGGGGAGGCTGGAGCCAGCACTGTGCTGGCCCCAGCAGTCTTGCTTGGGGTCCTGGGGGCCTCCCGAGGCTCCAGCAGTGGTGATCCTGCCATTGCGGAGCCTGGCTGGCAGCTGGAGTGTGGCTCTGGCTAGCCAGGCTCCAGTTTTAGGTGGCGCACACTGCAATTACATGTGCAGCTCCACCTTTTTTTCCACAGGTTTTTTTGATCTATGGATATCCAGGGGTCACCCCCTGTGCTGCTCCATTGCAGTGCAGAGAACAACTGAATGTGCAGTATGTGAAGCTGCAGACGTGTTTGTGGTGCCACATACTGCATGGCTGTTCTCATCTGGATGCAGCCTTAGCGTGAGAAATTGCAGTCTTTTTTTAACTGGATTTTTCTTCAAAAGCTGCGGTTTAGTTTGTTTAGGAACTTGCCAGGACTGTTGTGCTACACAGGGTAGGACTGGCCTACTGCAGGTACAAGAACAGATTCTTGCCTGCCTCAGTTTTTAGGTCAATTAGAGAAAGGTGATATCTAACTTCAGCAAAGGATGTACGCCAAAAAATCCACATTGCAGGAAATAAAAAAAAAAAAATCTCCCTTGTTGACCAGGACCTTTCCAGCAGGGGCAAATTGTCATGATTGATAGCAACACCAGCCAACATACTCTGGTCCATCCTTCTTTCTGGTTTTTAGTAGGGAAATGGGGCCAATATGTTTTTGTTTTTTTTTACATTGACCTTAGCCAATGAGGAGCTTCAGCTGGACAGTAGCACGAAAGGCATGGCCAAGGTAGCCAGCAAATAGTTTAAGTAGGCCCTGGACTTTTAATTAGGGAGAGATCAAATAGTTCAAAATTCAGAGCTCTGTGTTTTAAAGGTCTAATTCTGAAATGACTGCCTTGATGGGTAGAGGTCTTTGACAGATTGCTAAGGGCTGAGGTTGTGATTGCATAATCATTTCTTTATAAAGGAAAAGCATTTGTGTATGTTTTTAATAAATCATGCTTGGAATGCTCCTGGCTTCAGGACTCTAACAGTCTTGCTCCCCAAGTTCTTGCCAGTGTCTCTTGGTTCAAGCACCAAATCTTTTATTTTTGTCTTGCCTGGCACTAGCAAATAGACCCTGTAAAAGATGAAGCTTTTTTATTTTCCCTAGAGGGAGGACAAATGCAATTTGAGTCAGTGGGAGACTGGAGCTTTCCTAAGTGTTTCTCAAAAGCAAACCTTTGGCAAGCTAAATACTTGGCACAGATCAAAATGGTGACTGGACAACAGGTTTCAAAGCACTGAAAGGAAAGCTTTTATTCCAGCTAGCATGCAATGACCTTGGTGCTGACACCTCTAATGCTTTTCAGACACTTTTAAAGTGATTCCTAGAACAAAACTAAAATTACTGGGAGATCCTGGTTCTCACACAGAAATTAAACAGAGCTGCCCTTGTCACTGACAATTTGCTTCAGCGGAAGCTACTCACTATAGCTCTTCAAAGTGGCAAGTCAAGCATAGTTTCTTCCTTCATATTTTTTTCTCTTTTTATTCAGCTAAAAAGGAATTCTTTTTGGATATTTCTAATGGGAGAACTAACTGTTTAAACTTAATTTTGGCAAGAGATAACCAACAAAATTCAGTCACACCTGTCACTCTGCATAGATGCAGGGTGCTGACAAACATGGAGAAAACCCCCCAAATGGTGCTTTTCTGGAAGAGGAGCCATGTCAGTTTGACCTGGCTCACCCCGTGTCTGTATAGATTGCGCACTTCAGTGGGGCTTTTTGGTGCTTTTATACAGGTGTGCTGGGCAAACCAGATCAAACCGACGTGGTCCCTCTTCTGGGCATGTGCTGTACTTGGTGCGGGGACACAGTGAGCTGAAAATGAAGTGCAATTTTTATTTTTTTCCACGTTTCTCAGTGGCCACAAACTCTTTATTTGCCATTTCTAAGGAGGAAGAATAACTTAAACATTCTCTGAGTTGAGTTTTGCTCAGATCTGACTTTTCCATTTTAAGGGCTCTTTCAGCACTTAAGGCAACTATACACATGCCCAATGCCTGGTCTGACACATTCTAATTATAACGGTCCAGCAGCCTCAGCATCACATGTATTCAGCATCCCCACATTTCAAAATAGCAGCAGGGATGATTTAAGTAAAGCTCGTCGAATGAGCTTTAGTTTAGGTACTGCCACCACCATTCTGAAGCATGGGACACGAAAAGCATGAGATGCAGTGGCCATTTTAATTAGAGTGGCTCCTGAGAGCTGCTCTAATTAAAACACCCTTTCCCCCCACCTCATCCTGGAGCACGTGTAGAGATGCCCTTAGTGCCCTTAGGCTTCACTTTGCTGTCAACACTCAATTCCCATTATGTAGCTGTTAGCTCTCCCTCTCAAGGGCAACAATCGAATACCAGGCAGTGCCAGGAATAGTTTTTTAGTGTTCCATGCCCTAGTCTTGTGATTAATGAACAGATGATGTTCAAAGGGACTAAAAGCACTTTGGAGGACTAAAAGTAATTGTCTTAGTAAATAACTGACTTCAACCCACAACAATTTTGTAATATAGCTAAAATTGACCAATTCCCAAGCTCCATAGACGTGTAGCTCCTCAGCACTTCTATACACACTCATGGGCTAGTCCATGATCCCAATGTATTTTTTATAAATATAGGATCCTATTTACTGTAGGAGCAGCTAGCAGAAGATACCACTTTTTAAATTTAGATGCTAAGTGTTAGAATGAGCCACTGTATTTTCTGGAAGCCTTTTAATTTTGATTCTTCTTTTTAGACTAGCAATATATTTGGTTTTGCTATTTGTGTAGAGCAGAAGAGAGATAACTTAATGGAAGCTTGTTCTCACAGGCCATGTCTACACATGCACTTTATTGTGGAGTAGACTAATTAGCTGCGGAGTAAAGCATCACCATCTGCATGTGTGACAGCAACCTAATTGATGCTGATGTAAAATAGTACTGGCAGTATTATCTTACACCGGGGTAATTTACTGCAGTTAAGCACATGTGTAGATGCTGACTGCAGGTGTAAATTGCACCTGTGGTGAGTCCAGCCAGCCTGGGGCCTGACTTTTGCCTGCTGCCTAACCACATGGCCCTGCACTTTCAGCACCCTCATGCCTCAGCCAGTCCTTCTGTTACCCGGAGCCTAGGGCTGACCCTTGCCACCCCTGCCCCATGCTCCCTGCTTGCCTGGGCCTGATCCACCCTGGCTTGAATTGCTGCTGTTTTGGGCACTGTAACAGGGGGCCTACTTGGGGCCATTCTCAGAGGGGCCTACCCACCTATTCCTGGGCCAACCGCCTGCCTTCTCGCCCGCCATGCCTTGTTGGTATATTTAATTAATAGATATTAATTAAGCAGGAGGCTGCCCATTTCCTGCCCCGATGCCAGGGGGGCACTATCTGCAGCTCCTTTCCTCCTCTACACCACAGCCCAAGCTGTGCAGATGGCATCTAGATGTTCTCGTCGTCATCGGCCCCACAGTGGGCCCCAGAATCATCCTATTGAACCCCACCGGGATTCCTTCCCTCAGGCAGCCTCTTCCGCTGTCATACTGGGCACCATAGCTCCCTGAACTGATCCCCCTTTGGGTATGATCCCCCCACTGGGACCTTCAGCTCTCTAGCCCTGGCCCACCTCCAGGCCAGTCGAAACCCCTGGCCCTCAGCTCTTGGGCCTTCCTCGTGGTGGGCCCCCGGCCCTTCGACCCTTCCGGTCCTGGCCCCAGCATGGGCCAGTCAGGGGAAATTCAGACAGGCCTAAGTCTATGGCCCTTATTCCTTCTCTCTGAGGGCCCACCATCCATGCCCTCCAAACAAGGGGTAACCCACCTGGTTGTGGGGGCTAGTGGTTAACTCACCCTGACCTGCCTTTCACTGGGGTGGTAACTGGCCTGGCATTTCCTGGGGGCTCCCGTGCCACTGGGAGCCCCACCAGGCCACCCACTCCTGGCACCGTGCAGTTTTAGGTCATGCCCAGGACCAGGAGCCTCCTATCCATCCCCTACAGCTCCTCCCTTACCTCCAAATGATATCAGCAGCCCTCCGACCAGGCAATGTTGTGGCCTGCGCTCCAGCATCAGAACTGCCCTGTTTATATGGGCAGCCCTGAATCTAAAGTAGCTGCCCTAATCAGGCACCTGCTGGCTGCTGCCTTCTGGCCCTTAAAGTGGCAGGCACAAACAGTGCCCTGCCACTGGCATGCATGTAGTTGTTGAGCCCAGGAGTAGTTTACTCGAGCTCAAACTGCTCCAGAGTTTATTGTTTTGCATTAATTGCACGTGTAGATGCATCCACAAAGGACACAAAAGATGATATACTCTTTCACTCTTGCAGACATGCATTCTTATTGGGGCTGCAAAAAGGTGCTCCTAAACATATGAAAGCAACAGGAGTAGATTCACAAAAGCAAGGTAACTATGATGTCAATGTTCTTAACTGAATCCTAGTAAAATGAAGTTACTGGCTCATAGTTTCTATTTTAGGCTATGTTTAAAGCAAACTTTAAATTTACCATAGCCCCTTAAAATTGCCAAGGGCAAAGTTTTCCCCCTAAATTATAAAACATCCAAACTTATTGAATGTCCACATCTTCTTACTGCTATTACTCCTGCAATAGAGGCTGTAATTCCATAGTGGAAATTGGATAGAATTACTGATACTAGGAAAAATGCACTTTTCATGTAAAATGTGAATTTAAAGAAATGTTTAGAATATTTTAATGGATTTTTTTTTTAAAGAAACCAAAACCTCTTATTTGAGTTTTTTTCTGACTCCCTTCCCTCTCCCTTTTGTGTATACCCATCTGTACATGCATGTGCATATTGGGTGCAAAGAACAAAACCAAAAACTTCAGATTCAAAAGGAAATGCAAAACTTTTACCAAAAAGATTGATGTTTTTTTCATTTCGATCAGCTATACTGTACTTCCTTCACCATACAGCTGGATAATTAAGAAAGCTGCAGCATCATCAGCATCTAGAGGAGGATTTGTAGAAACTATTAGCATAAAAGATTTTGTAAAAAATCAAACAAGACGCTGGACATTGGTTAGTTAGATGCTACATATATGTGGTAAAGTGCAAATTTGATGACTTGATCTCTTAAAAAAGGTTTGGGAGATTGAATTTGTTGACTGGATTGTTGATTAGATTTTAGAGCTAAGAAATCTGGTTGTGGAAGCAGCATGAAATTACTTTAAAGAAAAATATAAATATTATTGGGAGATTGTATCTCCAGCAAAAGAAAAAAATGGTAGGAAAGGGATACAGGTCTGCATGGGTGAACCAGAATCTCAAGCCAGCAATTATGAATAAGCAGAAGCTCTAGAAGCAATGGAAAATTGGACTATTATGTAAAGAGAAGAATCTCTGGTCAAATAATGCAGGAATATAGAAAGGCAGGCCAATGGCTTGGGTGAGTGTGACCTTCTAAGGAATATTAAAATCAGTAGCAAAAGCTTCTTTGGTCACATACATAAAAGGATCTGGAATGGAGGAAGTGATGCCAGTATACACTAAAGACGAGGTAAACATGAAGGACAACCCTAGCCATGGCCCAAGACCTGAGCAAATACTTTGCCTCAGTCTTCAGTTAGGATACAGAATAACTGAATATTGGTGGCATACCACATGGCAATAGGAACATGAATGTAAGAATGACTATATCTGAGATGGAAGCAAAAATTTTACCGACTATCATAAAATACGGTGACCCAATTAATTTCCAAACTAAACTACAACAGTTATTGGTCCATCAAATTGCAGCTCTTTCAGCACAGATCTTTATGGAGTCTGTCAACTCGGGGCTAGTACCCTCTGACTGGGAAGTAACAGATTGTAGTGCCAGTTTTCAAATAAAAAGACAAATTATGGACCCGTTGGCTTAACTTCAACAGTAGAAAACAGATAGGGAAGAAAATAATAGTTTAAAGAGTTAGAAAGAAATGGAGAAAAATTCTATATGAGTATATAACAAGGAACCCCTGCCCCTCTTACTAGGAGGACTCCATTAAATAAAAAAACAGGGGTAAGGCAGCTAATAAGGTAATTAGCTACACCTGGCCCTAGGGGAGAGGGACAGAAGGGCCAACTACGTGACCAGAGGGAGGCAGGGCAGGGCAGGGCAGGGCAGGGCAGGGCAGCCCCAGTCTGCACCAGAGAGAGGAGCCTGGGAGAGAGGAATGGCTGGGGACAGAGCTAGGCCCTTGCAAGCTGCCTTAGGGGAGCTGCAGGTGAGAGGGCTCTGATGAAAGGCAGGGCCTGTGGACAACATTACTCTGAGGAGGACTGTCTGTTTTGAAGTGGTTGTCTCGTGTTTTGTTTTTTATTTTGGATTTGTGAGTGGGGGACCAGTTGTGATTATAGGGGTAGGAAGAGGCCATGGACGGGGTGCCTGAGTGCTCTGCCCTGCAACAGGTACCAGAAGTCACCCCAAGGCAAAGGGGCAGCAGCTACTGAAGTAAGAGTGCACCCCAGGAAAGGGGGGGATGTTGTCAGGGAAAGGTTGATTTCTGGAGGCTGAGATCTTGAACAGTGGGCCAAGGTAAAGGTTACAGTTGAAGAGAACAAGGGGCCAAGGTGGTATCAGCCAAAACCCCACCAAGTCCTTAAAGGGGAGGTACCAGAAAGGGAGCAAAGGCATAAAGTTGGACTAAGCTGACCAGGCAGACCATGTTCCTCAAAGTTATGCCTGGCTCCAAGGACTGCCTCCCCCAGCAACCAACAGACCAGCACCAAAGTCATGGCAAGAAAGAGAGTGGAGGCTAGGGTGGACCAGGTAAGGACTGGCCATTGGGGTAGAGCATAAGGGGGTTCAGTGTCAAGGTGGCTATCTCCCCTTCCCGTGGTCTTACAAAGGACAAGTGTATTAGAGTAAACAATTTATTTGACAAGACAACAAATTCCTTGGATAGGGTAGTGCTATTGACCTAATTTATCCAGATCTAAGCAAAGCTTTTGATATTGTGCCTCATGAGAAAATATTGGCCAAACTGGAGAGAAGTGTAAGGTGTTGGCACTGCAGCCAGACAGCAACACTCGATACCCTAAACAGGGCCAGCTGAGCCTCAGGCTGATGACCAATTCTAGGGCTGCTTTAAGGAGATCTTGCGGCACCTGGCCCCTGTTGTGCAACAAGCTGGTTTCAATCTGTGAGCAGTTCTCACCCATGTGACTTCCCTGGTGCCTGCTTTTGTATTCCTGCCTGTGTACCTACTGGATCTTCAGAAACCTGGTTTGACCTTGGCTCATTTCCTGACATCTGCTTTTGGTAACCCCTCTGGCTCAGCATGTGAACCCTGGTTTGGCCTTCACTCTCCCCCTAACTATGGATGCTAATAATGTCCTTCAGCTCTAACCACTAGGCATAACCCCTCTATGGACCAGTGTTATACAGAAGTGCTCTGTGGACAAGATGCATAAGGGGTTGGTGGAAAGGGAGACTACAACAGGTTAAGTTGACAGGTGAGTTATCTCACTGGAGAGTGGTTACCAATCCTCAGGAATTGGTTTTAGGAGCTATCTTGCTTTACATTAACTTCTCAATTGAATGAGAAGTGCTCTTAAACTTTGAGAACAACATATGAAATGAGGTTATTGCCAATACAAAAGATGGCCAGATTATTATACACAAAAATTAGATAATCTTGTGGAATGGAGCATTTGAAGTGGAATGAGGTTTAATAGTATGAGGTTTAAAGTCATGCACTTAAGACCCAGTAAGGACTTCAGCTATAAGATGGGGTACACAGATTGGAGGTGTCTGAGGAAAAAAGGAATTTGCATGTATTGCTTGATCATAGGATGAACATTGACTATAAGTGTGATGCAGTTGTCAAAAAGAGCTAGAGTCAATTTTGGGGTATATTAAGCTGTGTATACACAGTAGGGGCAAGGAGGTATTAATAGGATTGTACAAGGCATTGGTAAGGCCGTATTTAGAAGACTGTGTGCAGTTCTGGTCACCAGTATTCAACAAAAGTTAATTTGAACTGAAATGAGTTCAGAGGAAAGCTGCTAAGATGGTTAAAGGAATGGAGACCTTTTCTGATGAACAACTTGTTTACTTTGGGAAAATGGAGATTGGGATGGGATCTGATTATCTTTGCAAGTACTTTGGTGGGATGAATGCTGAGGAAGGAACAGCTTTTTAGGCTGGAAAACAACATTGGCAAAAAATCAAATGCTTATAAGAAGACTACAGATACATTTAGACTGGAAATTTGATTTCTTACTAAATTAAGTTATGGAATGGTCTTCCAGGCAAAAAGTAGAGCAAAGAACCTGAATTGCTTTAACATTTATCTTGGTCAGTTTGTGAAAAGGATAATTTGATAGGATAGGGAGGTCTGACACAGTAATCAGTATGTGTGGTGTGGAGTCAGGTGCTTGCAGTCCCCAGACTGGGAGATAGAATTGAAGGTGTTGGTAACCCTATGCCTCAGAGCTTTTGCTGCTCACCAATTAGGGCCAAAAAGAAGGTTATTTTTTCTTACTAGTGGCTTCTGATTTTTTTTTTTCTTTGAGGCACTGGGATACTGGTTACAGTGAAGGCCATGGGGTGTTGACTAGGATATAGTAATGCTCCTGCTGCTACTTAGAAAACTCAGAGGTTCCTGTCTAGAGGGCCTTTCTTTTCCACTTGAGAGAGGAAGCTTACGAGGAATAAAGGACATTTGCTGTGGGGTCTTTGGAACTTCTCAGTAAGACTGATTTTTAAAACAGACCATATTATTCGACTCTATGAGGCAGGGATGATTTTTGAGGTCAGAAAATAATTTATTCTCTTAGGTCAGACTGGCATGAACTGTGTGGTTTTGTGACTTCCTTTATTGTACGGTATGGTCCTCTTCCTGGCGTCTTCCAAGCATAAATAAATCAAATACTTTGGTGGCTGAAGTGGTAGGGCATTTGCAATGCCTTTCTGCTCTGCCTTTATCTATGGCATATGTTTTGGGGGTTTCAAGTTGTGAGGAAGGGTCTGAAGTAGCAATTTTGGGGGCTCCTTGGGTTAACAACTGCCTATAATGCAGGGAACTGGATTTGATGGCCCAGGAGGTCCACTCCCTTCCAGTTTCTGGAGAAAAACAAATCTGCCTCCTTGTGTCAGCTCTCAAGTAGGCCCAGTAGACTCCAAGTAATTTTTTAAGACCTGTTGGTTGTTAAACAGGATGTAATCTCAGAACAGAAGTGGATCCATGGGGGTGCACTGGTGCACTTGCACTCCCCCCACCCCCTTTGATTTTTGTCCCACTCAAAGTTTAAAACCAACTGCTTGGCAGTGGCAGCAGCATTTCTAGTCAGGTAGTGCTGAGGGAGTCACTTGACTTCATGGCTCATTGCAATCTACCTGATCCCTTCTAAATTCTTCATTCCATGGGTGTTAATGACTTTCTCTTCTTTTTAATGGTTGTGATTTTCCATTAATCAAGCTATCCTTTGTTCTGCAATTCTGCTCTGTTAGCTGCTCCTAGTAATGAAGCTTCTATTTTACAGCCCTGCAGATTGTTTTTTTTAACTGATTTCAACGTCGTTATATTAGGTTTTGCTTCAATCTTAAACTGAATACAGTGCTAGGCCCCTAGCATATTAGTAAATCTTCCAGTTTATTTTTAACTGGAGAAAAATTTGTTTTATAAGTGATGATGCATGTCACCATCCTGCATCCCCTTTTCAAAATTCTGGATCTGCCCATGCCTCAGCAGCAGTGCTTCTACAGGAATTCAATCCTTTGCAGGGGACGTGGAATGCAGGATTATCTAGTTTGTCTGGAAGGAGAATGAAAAGTTGGTAAGAATTTAACTATTGCAGTTCCATAGATTCAAACATCCTGACTCAGGATGAAGAGACATTTTTGGTAGGTTTTTTGTGTGTGATTTGTCCTCTGGTCTCAGCTGTCTGGCATTCACATTTTCATGCCTCAGACTTCAACCAGGAAGTCTGGAAACATTCTTAACATGGAAGCAGTGTATCATTAAATAAACCCCAGGAAATTATGCACAGAAATTCAAAATTATGCCCAGAAAATTTCAAAATTATGCAAAATTAATTACATTTTTCTTTATAAATTAAACTAAACATAACATTATTTGAACCTTCTTTAGAAATATATACAAGTATATATTTTGTGGGGGGGGTGTCAGGTGTGTGTGTGGGGGTTTGTGAAGGGGTGGAGAGTGTGGGTATATGTGGCCTTTGTAGAAGAGTTTGTGGGGTTTGTGGGGGAAGTGTGGGCTCCTCTGCCATGGGCTCCCCTGCCACACACCCCCTGTGCACAGCCCCTGCCACCATACATCCCTCTCCACATGTCCTCCCACATGGCCCCCACACGCAGAGTCCCTGCTGCCACCTGCACTCCCCCCCTGGGGACAGCCCCTGCTGCCATACACCCCTGCTGCACAGCCACCACTCCCAGCAGTCCTTTGAGGCGCTCCTGGCACGTGGCTCTGGCAAATCCTGGGGGCTACACATTTGACATGGAGGTGGCCCAGTGTGCTGGCTCCATGCTAGCACATGGGGCTCATGGCACGGCAGGCAGGAACCACGTACAGCTTCAGGCACTCAGCTGTAGCTGCACATCACTGGGGATTCTACCTCCCCCAGCCAGGAGCACCCTGAGGGCCCGCTAACAACTGCTGCTGCTGGTAACAGCGGCTGTGCACCATGGGGTGGGGGACATGTGGTAGGGAGACCCACACCCACCCATAAACCCCACACACACCCCCATGCCCACCCCCTCTCCTGCAGACAGCCCCCTCTCCTCCACCTTCCCGGTCACTAACTACATCCCGAGGAATTACATGATATTATACAATTATGCGCAGTCATACATTTTACGTGCAAATATAATGGGATATAATTAAATCAGTTGATCTCAAGAAAGTGGGGCCTATGAAACACTAAATATTGCAGGATTTCCAATAACATTATGAGATTTTGTAGCGGTGTAAGGAGGGTAAACTTTTTAGCAGTTTAGTAGCTTAATTTTTCTGCTCCTTAAGCTGTCTGCACTGCTACAGGTGTCTGTTTCCTGGCCTATGCGCATATGCACATGAGCCGGGGAAATCTGCCTCTGCGTATACATTGCTGAGCAGGACACATGCCAAATTTAACATAGCCATGGCCAAGCTGCCCCTCCAGTTATATGTATTTGACATTAGGATTTTTAGGATTGTATCCCAGGATTCTTAGCACCACCTCCATCTGAGCCACTCCAGGAATGAATTATGGGAGAAGTTATCTGTCCTTCTTAATTTCCTCTAGTGGAAATGGTTTTCACATTTAGCCGAGATTATTCCAGCTCTGTATATTCCTTACTTATGTCCATTTTAACCAGAGGGCAAATCATGGATCTGTTAAATGAGCTGCATCTGTTTGCAGGGGAATTGTAGATACAGAGAAATAAGAATAAGGTGTGCCATAGTCTGCTTATTTGGAATTGGGTAATGGGTGTGTCTGTTCATGAGTTGGCATTAGGATGGAAAGGTGTTGGATGCTGTTCATTGGAAGGTCTAGAAGTAGAAGAGCCACCTAGACTGGAAGTTGTATTATTTAGAATCTCTAATTTTGCTGCTGCTTATCACAAGGAAATCAAAATACTGTTCTCTCTTTTTAGAGAGAAAGTGAAACTGAATGTTTTTTTGATTAAAAAGTAAAAACACAATTTAAACTTATGCTCTTTTAAATCCATTGCTGTTCCAGTTCACTTTTGGTTAGACCAGGGGTAACCTGTTAAGAAAAAAAAAATGTTATGCTGAAGCCTGATTACCTTTTATTTTGTAATTAGGAGTGTTTGATAGTTGCCACCCTGTTTGTTGAAGATTCTTTTACGTAGCTATTTGACACCTTTTATATGAAGAACGCTTGGCTTCTGTCCCTTAATGTTTTCCTCATATGTTAAACTAGTTCATAAGTAACATTGTTTGTGTTACTGTTACCAGAGCTCAGTGAAAATTTAACCTGGTGCCCTGCTGTCTCCAATACGCTGCTGAGCTGCAGTATCCTTGGAAGAGGAAGCCTATGAGGAATAAAGGACATTTGCTGTGGGGTCTCTGGAACTTCTCAGCAAGACTGTTTTTTAAAACAGACTATATTATGTAACTATGAGGCAGGGATGATCTTTCCATGTCTATTTTGATGTACCTGGCACACACAGTAAGAGCAATTGAACTCTTTCAAGCTGGATAGTTTTGGCAGGAAACTACAGGGCAGATGTTTGTCCTGCAGTTGCAGGACAAACTAGGTGGTGCCCTTACCCTGATGGAAGGGGCCATGCCCTTCTTACTCTTGGAGATGGCAATGGAATTGACTTGAAATGTGCTTGGTTTTCTCAAACTGGTCTGGGGCAAACAGGTAGGGAAGCTGTTCTTCTGCCTCCCAAGTTCCAGCACTCAATACTCTCCTACATGCACTGATTAGCATTGTGAGGCAGTATAGGCCGAAATTCTACTTGTCCCCAGTTCTGTATCTCTTATGATCAAAGTATGCAGTACCAGAGCTCAACTTCCTTTATGCCAAGGTAGAATAAGCAACTGGCTAAAGCTGAACTAGGCAAGATTTACCTAATTATTATAGTTAGAATAACACTTTCCTTATACAGGACTCTCCATAAAACCCATTATTGCCCAGGCCATCTGTCCTTGAAGTAAATTGTGTTAGTGAAAGCCAGACATGGAACTGGCTAGCTTCTGAGGAAATAATACCTTTCTCAACAGCTATTACTCCATACAACAGATGCATCCCACTGGAACAGTGAAATTAACCCCCAAGAAATCAAGACAGTCCATAAAGCACAGAGGAATCAAAGCATCTAGATCAAACGTGTAGTGTCCATTCTCATATGAGAAGAATGGTTGTATATTTCCCATCATGACTTCCCATACTAAATGCAACACATCTAACAAATAATCCTATAAATTACACAAGCTTCTTCTATAAATGGAGGATCACAGGATTCTGTTTCATTGTTAATTCCTGCTCCTATCTCTAAAGACAAGCATAGAAGTGAAGGCAACAAGTACCCAGGTGGATTTGGCCAGGAGTCAAAATATGGGGTTTCCTTTATTGGCAATGCAGAGCAATGTTTCAGGAGGGAGCTCATGAGACTAGATGGTTCTGAAGTTGTTCTAGAGTAAATGGAGCTTCTCCAGTGTTGGTGTCCTAGAGAATCCCCAACATCCAAGGAAGCCTTCAGGATTGTCCAGCTGTCTGCCCATCCACATGAATACAACAAACCTGGATGGTCTAATTCATGTGGTTCACATGACCAAAACACTGCTCCATTTCCTAGAATTAGAGAACTGGAGACACTGACTATCAAACTGGCTGTTTAAAAAAACCCCATTCAGCAGAATTTAAAACTTCGATGGTAGTGAAGCTTCTTTTCTTTTTTTGTAGTTGATGGTTTCAGCTAAAATTCTGAGCAGTTTTGTAATTTATAGCCTGATGAAAAGACTTTGAACAAGAAAAGAGCATCACAAATAAGATGCACACAAGCTAGCCATAGCTAAAATTCCATATAGCAAATCTTTCTGTATTGGCCTACAATAAAACAATTCAAGCATGGAAGGAAAGATACTTAAACTTTTCAGACTCAATAAAAAGCCAGCAATATGGAAAGTTCTCAGGAATGGTTACAGACTTAGAATGTGCCCTGACTTACCCTTGTGCAATTCCATTAATTTTGGTGGTGTGCAGCATGTAAATGAGAATGGAACTCATACACACACACACACACACACACACACACACACACATATACAGGGTGTTTATAAGGTCCTTGTGCAACTTTAAACTTTAATAACTTTGGATATACACATGATAGAAGTAAACTGTAAATGGTGATTGGAAGCATAATTCATTAAGTTTTTTTAGCATAGTGTAAACTGTGTATAGGGTAAGGATAACAAATGCAATTCATGAAATCACTCATCAGCAACTGGAAAATGTTTTCTATGAGTTGGAAAATTGGATTGAATGATGTATCACAAAAGATGCAGTTACACTGAAATCTATAAATTTGAGCGTATTGTGTTAAAACAGTGGGTTATGCTTTCAAACACCATTTGCAGTTTGCTTCTATCATGTGTACATCCAAAGTTATTGAAGTTTAAAGTTGCACAAGGACTTTATAAACACCCTGTATACATGTATGTACACCCCCACTCCCAAGAAGGGAGAGATTTTTTTTTTTTTTTTACCATATATTAAACTAAAGTTCTTGCTTTGCTTCGGGGGACTGAGATTAAAATAACCCCAATAGACAAGTAAACCAAGTGTCCAGGATTAGGTAAAAATATTTCCAGATCCTCCTGGGTTGTATACCATAGGCTATTTCTCAGCTCTTAGCCCACTTAGAATAAATCTCACCCCCAACTATTTCTTTTAAATAATTTTCCTCATAACTGTTTCTATTTTATCTCAGTAACCAGTTAAGATTTTACTAGTGAACTTCGTAAAACAAACCCAACCCCCTCTCCCTTCCTTATGTCTTAAAAAAAATCCACCTTTCATGGCAGAAAGCTTTTTATTGTTTTTATTTACATTTAGAATAAGGTAGTCACAGTTAAAACACACTGAAATTCTGTTCTTTATAATTCCATTGTTATTTTAGATGGGTAATTTCACTAGAATCAGAAAATGCTATCACACAGAAATACAAGGCTCCCAGGTTATGTAGGTTACCTTATATGTTATACTTTTTAGCATTTCTTGCCCTCACTTGAAGACAAACAATGGATCCATAAATTATGAATGCAGAAATTATTGTGTATTAATCCAGTTTCATTCTAGTTTTCCATTCTCCATTACAACCTCTATATGATGTGCCTTACCTGGGTAAAAAGGAAAATATAGACTGAAGTCCCAAGTTACCTGTCCCAAGAAGTTTATGAGCCAACAAGAGGCAAGGTGCTGCTGGACCTGGTACTGGCCAAAGGGGATGATCTAGTCAATGACCTAAGAATCAAAGGGAAGCTGGGTGACAGTGACCACGAGTTGATCACTTTCACTATCCATCCCAAAGCTGGCAAGTCAGCCAGCAATGCAGTAATCCTTGGCCTTAGGAAAGCTAACTTTCATAAGCTCAGGAGGCTTGTTCTTGAGGCCCCGAGAGGCCATGATTTCACAGGGAAGGGAGTTCACGATGAATGGTTGCTCCTTAAAGAAGTGATCCTAGAAGCACAAGGGGAGTCCATTCAACTTTGGACCCCTGCTAAACCAGCTGGGGCAGCTGACTACCAACACCCAGGAAAAAGCCAATCTTCTTAATGATTACTTTGCATCAGTTTTGCACCATTCCAAAGGGACCACCTGGCCTAACATCCATTGGCATGGATCTTGTGAGGGAGCATTTAGTGAGGCTGGACCCCCATAAATCAGCTGGTCTGGATAGGTTGTACCCAAGAGTACTAAAGGAACTAGAAGACATCATAGCACAGCCACTGGTGAGGATATCTGAGAACTTGTGGTGCTTGGATGAAGTACCTGAAGATCGGAAGAGGGCCAATGTGGTGCCCATCTTCAAGAAAGGGAGGAAAGAAGACCCGAGAAACTACAAGCAAATCAGTTTGACCTCAATCCCTGGGAAGATTTTGGAAAAAATTATCAAAGAAACCATTCTTGACAGGCTAACAGAAGGCAACATTCTGAGGGATAGCCAGCACGGGTTTGTTGCAGGTAGGTCTTGCTAGACCAATCTCATTTCCTACCGAGGTTGGACCCAGAGAGTCGTAGTTGACAGAACTGAATCAACATGGCACAGGCCAACCATGATAGGCTAGCAAGAGGGGTGGATGAAAGCCTGATGCCATTCAATACAGAGAAATACAAGGTGTTCCACCTCGGGAATAAAAACCCGCATCACATTTATAGGTTTGGCAATGCTACAGTTGGTAGCACCATGACCGAAAGAGACTTGTGGGTCATGATTGACCACAAGATGAATATTAGCCACCAATGTGATACCATAGCTGGTGAAGTGAACAAAACTCTGGCTTGCATCTACCAATGCATCTCAAGCAAGACCCAGGATGACATCCTCCCGCTGTACGTGGCGTTGATGACGCCGCACCTGAAGTACTGCATCCAATTCTGGTCTCCATAATTTAGGAAGGACATGGAGAAGCTTGAAAGAGTCCAGAGGAGAGCCAGGTGCATGATCGGAGGGCAAGAGAACAGGTCTTATGAAGAGAAGCTGCAAGCTATGAGACTCTTCAGCCTGGAGAAGCGCAGGCTCAGAGGTGACTTGGTGCCAGCCTATAAGTGCATAAGGGGTGTGCATCAGGATCTGGGGGAATGCCTGTTCACCAGAGCACCCCAGGGGATGACAAGGTCCAACAGTCAAAAACTCCTGCGAGACGGTTTTAGGCTGGACATAAGGAAAAACTTCTTTACTGTCCGAGCCCCCAAGGCCTGGAACAAACTTCCTCCAGAGGTGGTGAAAGCACCTACTGTGGACAGTTTCAAGAAACATTTGGACACTTATCTTGCTGGGATCCTTTGACCTAGCTCATTTCCTGCCCCCTGGGCAGGGGGCTAGACCTGATGATCTTACGAGGTCTCCTCCAGCTCTAATGTCTATGAAATCTATGAAGTTGCTAGTAAAATAATGTCTTGGCAAAGAGAGAGAGAACAATCTCAGATCACAGTTTTATTTTCAGGTTCAACTTAGGTCAAGATTTTATTCAAAACTTAAATAAAATATAATGAACACATTATGGGGGGAACACATTATGGGGGGAATTGCTGGAGTTTGCCTTCCTTGTATAGCAAACTGTTCTTTTTTAATTTTAGGGTATTGTTTCATGTGACACTTAACACATGCCTCAAGTCCAAAAAGGTTGAGAACCACTGTAGTAACTGTTAGCAGAAGTAGAAGAGTTCAGTGTCCCTTCTTTGAGGAGATGTACACTTTGTACTGTAATATATCCCACCAATATATCATCTGATTATTTGTCTTCTTGTCCAGGGTGATGGACCACCACTTAGTTTCCATGATAGGCAATGTAAACATACATAGATAAGTCTTTCTGGAAAACTGTTGCACAAAATATTACTCTCATTGACATTTGCAAACCTTCAGTAGTTCAACATAGCAAGTACTAATGATCTTTGAGATTCTTCTGCTGAAGAGCTGTTATGAAGAAAGAGATTGATGTAACCAGGAACGGATCCTGAACTGGCGCTTCAGCAGTTGTCTGCCAGGGAAGGAGCTTGTGAAAAGTGGCTGCATGCTCCTTCATACTAGGAAAGGTGTACTGTTCAGTAAGTTTCTTGGGAGTGAAGCATGGCTCCTGTTGTAGAGGGTATGGCAAAAGTCACATTTGTTCCATCTTAAAACTAGGGAAAAAGATCATCTAACTTTTGTCAGTTTGAATTCTTCCAGAAGTCAAAGGAGTTTGTTGGCAAAGCCATGAGTAAGTTTCACTTTCCTGCCAGATTCGTTGAAGTTGGCACCAGTGTTTTTGGGGCTCCATTTGCCAACAGCCTATATAATGCTGAGCTTGAGATTTATGTCCAACTTGCTCAGAAATTGATGTGCTAAAGCAAACATTAACTTAATGGGTGATAAGTTACACTGAGAATGGGTGGATGAAAACTACTAAATCACCGGATGAAAAAGGGAAAATAGGTGTAATGACAGAATGAATAATACATATCTATTCAAAATGCAGACTTTTTTGAGAGGTTGGGAGCACAAGTCAGTGTTCGGGACATCAAGGTTGCCCAGTGCATGGGTCAGTATTTGGACAGTACAAAACTGCTGTAATATTTTTTGTAAGAATGATTCTTTCCAGTATAATTGGAGTAGGGCACTCTTGCTTCTGCTCAATTTGTGTTATATGCCTGAGTTTGATTTTTATCCCTGCACTGCTGGCCAGTTTCCCTTCCTTTTCTACATCACAATATACCAATATAAATCAGGTCCCATTTTCAGACTGATGGTTTTCACTTTTTTGTGAATGCAATTTGAATTTGTATGTGTGCACACACATGCGCACAGACACATATGCAGGGTTGTCAATTGTCCATCAATTTACAGTCAGTAAAAAATCACCCTAAAATGCCTGTCCTTAAAGTCCATTAAAAAACCTGACCTGCCCATGAAAACAATCGAGCTGTGCCTGTTTTGTGAAGCTGCCTCTTGAAAAGAAGCTGGACAGCTGAAGCTTGATTGAAGGGAGGACACAACACAGCATTGGTAGTTTGGCTGCTTACAGTTGTTAAGAAAAACAAAAACTGGCACTTTAAACTCAGCATGCTGCTGCACTGAGCCCAGCGCATTCCCAGAAGAGGCATCACATTAGTTGGACCCGGCTTGTCCAATATCTATATAGATCAGATGCTTCAGCAGGGTTTTTTGGCACTTTTATCTAATAGTTGATTCAATTGCCTATTACATAAAAATGTCAACCCCCCCCCCACTGGAGTAACTGATCTATACAGCTGCTACACAGCTAGTCGAACTTACATGCTGCTTTTCCGGTAAAGCACTTTTTGCACATCTGGGCAGGACTGGTGGGGTAAAGCTGCGGAGTGGACTGGGGGGGCAGCCAGGTGCAGGGTGCAGTTGAGGGCATCAGCATCTGGGAGAAGGGGACCAATGAGATGGGGACAACATGGTGTAAAACCATTGTTGCCCTCAGACACATTTGCCAATCTAAGAACATTTTCATTTTACTGCAACCTTTTTACTGACAACCAAACATTTTTTTTTATTATGCTTTCTGTTAAACCCTTACATTTGAACCTGGTCCTTCTATTTAGGGCCTAGCAGCGGGACAGGGCCTGGCAGAAGAGTTAAATTTACATTATATAAAACATATACCAGTAAAAACATGTGTCAGTAAAAAAAGTTTGGTTGTCAGTAAAAAGTTCATAGATTGCTAACAATTTTTAAAAAATCTTAGAGTGGCAACTCTGCTTATGTGGCATCTACCTTTATCCATTTCCATTTGAACTGTGAGTGCAAGTGTAGGTATTTACAGGGGTGTAGGTTGTAGCTGTGTTGGTCTAAGGACATAGGCAGATAAGGTTCTTTGGATGAATCTGAGATCTTTTATTAGACCAACTTAAATAGTTGGAACATTTTTTCTTAGCAAGCTTTTGGGTTTAAAATCCCTTCGTCAGGCTGAGGAAGCATCTGCAGTTGGTGTGTGCTCTTTCTGGATAGAATGAATAGTAAAGAGGCCAGAGGCTGGTATGCATGCAAGACAAGCAGTCAGTGAAGATGTCAATTGAGGAATCAGTGGGTGAGAGACAGGCTGGGGGGTGGGGCAGCCTGATTCAGGAAAGGGGGATGAATGTAGCAGGTAAATAGTGGAGAGGTAGCTGGATATTTAAGGTTTTGGCTACCTAACTCCAGGAACAAATTAGTGAGAGGCACAATCAATTAGATAATACAAAAAGTAGGAACCAATATTTTGAATATAAATTGTTTACACAAAAAGGAAGGCAAGGTTGTAGGCTGTCTGAAAATGGAATTCCTTAGGTTCTAGATTCTCATGCCACTCTTGTGCCTTGTCTAGACTGGGATTTTAAAGTTGAGCTGTTAACTAACATGCACTAAATAACCTGTTTTAAAAGGCAAATGTAAACACAGTGCACTGCCAGGCTAAGCTGGTCAAGATAAGGCATAGAGAGCAGCAAAATGCTGACACGTTCCAGATGCAAAAGTGACCCTGCTCTGGGTTCATCCGCAATGTCTTTTCTTGATCATTCAGTCTCCAGCAGGCTGAAGAGTGGGCCAAAGCAATCTCATTGCATACTTTCAGCTCTGAAGTGTGTCAGCAGACTCAAGTGGACACAACATGGCCAGGGTTTGCTTAGTCATATCCTTCATAAGACCAGATAGTAATGTGGTACAGATAATCCTATTTAAGGATATTTAAAGGCAACGCAGCTTGCCTACATGAGATTTATTTTAGTGACTATAGGGTGCACCTACACATCAACCTATGGCATGCTACAGCATCATAGTGATCACATGGGTCTGCACATGATTGCCAACTCCGTCGCTGTAGCAGAGCACTCCCTAGGTATCGTGTGCTGCTATGCCAGCATAGCAGCAAAACCTAACCGTGCACCGTGCTCATGGCACAGTAACCATCTATACTGCGTGGGGCTTTCGTACTTCCAAAAAGACATACTAAGGCACAGTGATGTGTAGACATGCCCATATAGTACTATTTTACTTTAAATATTAATATAGACAGGGTCTTATAGACCACAAGGAAGTGGAGCTTCTATACAAAGTTCTTTGGGGAAGGGACTGGGTTTTTTTGGTCCTGTGCTAGGTTTTGTGACGTTATCATAAATTCCTGTGCATGACTAGAATATAAATAATTAAAAATAAGTTTCAGATTTGCAGAAAACTCCAAACTCCTCTCTTCCTCCCTCAAAAAACAGATTTTTCTGAAAAATGTCCATTCTGGAATGTAACTTATAGATTTTCATTTTTATATGCTTTCATGACTAGTAGTTCACATTATACACTAAGGACATGTTACATGGATAGTACTTAAAATAAGCCATTATTGTTGTATTTATCATGTTTTATTTATTGTAAAAATACAGCTAGTAATTTGTGCCCCTTTCCTCTTTCCATCATGTTGGTATGCACAGGAATCAATGGTACAGAATTTCAATGTATGGTCTCATATATTTCGAGAAATGGCAATCATAGGAGCAGAAGAATAAATATGCTGCCCTGGGACAACTCTCACACCACATACTTAATTCATGCTAATCATGCCTCTTATAGAATTGTTGCAGATAGCCATAGTAAGGTAGCAGCTTATAGCGTATTTTTAAGTTTTTGCAGGCCAAAGTAAAGGGTAACAGACCTCTCGCTGATGAGCACGAAGTAAAGAATTTAATTCCCAAACTCCACATATGGCTGAATAATTTATTGCTTTTTTTTTCTTTCAGCTATTCTCCAACACGGAGATATGCATATAACTTTGAACATTTATTAACACCCCATCTGGTGGTGGTGTCTGGTGGTTTGGATACTGGGTCAAGCAGCTAGAAGTCAAGAGTTCAAGGCCATAGCAGAAGTGCTTACGGGTGCAGCCACGTCAGATTCCAATTAATCTGCAAATTCTGCTATGTCCTTGTGACAAGGTATTAAGGAAAGGAAGGAATGTTTTTTAATAAAGATCTCAGTTCTGTTTGCTTGACCTAAAAATTAAGAGCAAGGGTGAAATCCTGACCCCCCTTGCAAAAGTGCAATAATTCCATAGCCTTCAATGGGGCCTAGATTTTATGGCAATTTCCTTTTAATTTTTTATTCACATTGCTATTTTCCATTTAGTCAGCAGGTGGCAATATCTTCTTTTCATCTGTACTTCTCCAGAAAAGTTTCATGGAAAACGTAAGCTATTCTTTTATTCAAATAGATGTTTGTATTATACAATACATATTAAATCGGGGAGCTAGCTGAGATCTCGTCCAGAACTCTTCTGTAATGTTTAAATGCATACTTAGTTATCAATGTAATTTTCAAACAGATTATATTTGTTTTTATAACAACCACAATTCTTCCTTCTTCCCTCTACTCTCAGTCATATGCAGAAAGAAACTTATATAAACCCAAAACAAGAATAGTAAATCCCATTGTGTTAATTTTATTCTTTAGTTTTAAGTCTGTGGTTTGTCTGAATCTGTCAATATTCAAAGCTTCTTAAACTTACACAGGCAAACCAAGACCTAAAACAGTTTACAGCTATGTTAAAATGAATCTTGTAAAGAGATTAATGAACAATACTCATTACAATTCTCAAGAAGCAATGAAGGTATTTCCAGGCCTGATGTTCATTGGTTTGACCTAGTTGGAAAAACAATCATATGTTCTTTACAGAGAAAATGACCAACAGTGTAGCCAAGGTCAGTAAGACCTTGAGTTATCTGCTGCAGAAGTGGCAGTTCTGCCATGTGGATCCTTCTAAGGGCAGTTCCTTTCCATCATGCACATTCTCTGTCCCATTTTGGGACTTCCTTCACATACCAGACATATGCCAAATCTGCTCTAAAATGTAGATGACTGCATGTTGATTTGCGTACATATGTTCCAGAATAAATTTGAATTCTCTTTTAATATCAGGGGTGAAATAGGGCAAAAAAGGGGAAATTTCTTATCCCTTCCATTGCAAATTATTTGACTTTTAGTTTTATATCAGTAGTTTGATACAAGTTTGTTACAAGTAGTTTGAGAAGCATAGTAAGTTGAAGTATTTTACCTTATCGCAGAAACAAGAAATTGGTATTACTGGCCTTTTATTGTTGTTTGTTCATGAGTATTAATGCCTAGAATCTATTATTAAACATTGTCAGTATTCAGAAGACTTGAGGAAATTTGATGAAGATGAATTGGAAATTAAGTTACAGCCAAGTTAAGCAATTACAATTACAGCACTTAGTCCACTGGAACAAACAAACCTTGACAGGTTGTGTATGGTATCTGGTTGAAAAGGAAATTTACTGAGCAAATGCAATTGTTATAAGGAGGCTTTTGCAGTTGGGGCAAAGTATACAAGAAAAATGCAGGCCATTTGAAGTTTCAAATAGAATTTAAGCTCATTGAGGAGAGTTGTTTTTAAAAATAGCATCTACTCTGTTTATGACCTTCCTCTTCTTTCTGTCCCTGTATGTAGCTACACAGTGCTATTATGAGATCTGAATGCCTCATCCACTGATGGTTTCAGAACTGTAATTTGAGTTTACTGCCTGTTGGCATCTGAAGGTTCCCACACTGAGGATGAGTCATGCAAATTTAGAATAAAATAATGCATCACCATTTCACAATGGGGTTGTTTGGAAGGCTGTAGATAGCATGGGCACAGAGCTACCCTTGAATCTTCCGAACTATGGTGGGAGCTGCCATGTCATTTACATATTGTCCCCTAGGTAATAGTTTCAGGTGCTCAGATACCATGGTGATGACTGCTGTGAAGACAGATAAGTAGGAAAGGCTGCTGAATTGAAAATAGTGGACTAGTCATGCCTAGAAACTGCTTTTCAGTGGCAGCACTTAAACAGCAACTAATTTAATATACACTTAGACTGCAGTGGTTCCTAGTGGCCTTAACCTGGTCAAGGCCTCGTTATGTCTGGCATAACAAACAAAGAGTAAATGAAAGTCCCTGTCCCAAAGGACTTCCAAGTATAGCACTTATATAATGCTGTTTGCTTTTAAGCACTAACCCTCAACAATTCTACAAGCTGTTATCTCATTTTACAGATGGGGACTCTGAGCTGAGGTTGAAACTTGCCCGAGGCCCCAGCAGAAATCTATGTCATAGCTGGGATTAGTAACTGGGAACAGAGCTAAACAGGAAACCTTGCCCATCCACAAAAAATTGAGATTCTTTCCTATTTTTGGTTTAATTAAATTCTATATCTTTCAAAGCTTTTATGATGAGGGAGGGAGAATGTTTTATCCCAGAATAACCTTTCAGTCAAGGCATTGACTGGGGAAGTGGAAGACTCAACTCCCAATTTTTGGTCTTGCGTAGGCCAAACAGTTGAATTTGGGTCTCTCACAGTCCATGTAAGTGCCTTGACCACTTTGCTACTACCTAATCTTGGAATGGACTGGTCTCTTTTTAATTTTGAGCACAAAATCCTGTACTTGAAAAGCTGTTCCCAACAACATTTTCTGCAAGAAAAAGTTTCATATCTGCTCTGCTCAGGAGTTCCTAGCTCCCAGTGATGCTGAGAACATTAGATAACACATCCTCTTTTTTTTGAAAATGACATCATTAGGATCTAGAACTTGGTGTATCTGGCAGGCAAAATTTCTATGAGTTCTTGTTATCCGAAATGCAAATGAAATCCAAACTTCTGAGACATCAGCACATGTGGCATTCAGTGGAATTAATAGCGCTTTACACCCATTTCTTGTTCCATTTCTAGTTCACATAGCAGTACTTAAGTCTGCAATGATTGGCTGGAAACACAAGAATGTTAAAATCTTTTATACCATTCAAAAAAAATTGCCAGTAATTCAGAGCATGACAACATCCAACCAAAGGTATCTTTTACATATTTTTCTGTTTGGAATTCTTGCTGTAGACTTGCCTGGCTCCATAGAGCCCCTGCCAGCTGGGACCCCATTCTCCTGCCACCCTGCTCTGGGCCCCGCTGGCACTGGCCCTGGGGTACCGTTGCTGACCCTGTGCTCCTGCTGGCTCCCCACCCACTCATTCCCAGTGCCCCTCAGCCCCGCAGTACAGGAGGGGGGCAGCACATAGCCCTGACCCCCTGCTCACTGGCAAGGAAGAAGCTGGTGCTGAGCGCAGGGTAAAGTGGCCCCTCACCCGCCCCATGGCCAGCATTCCCTGCTGCAGGTGCTTGCAACCCACATGGGGCTGTCTGGAGCAGGCACAGGCAGCCTCATGTGGGCTGCAAGCAGCTACAGTGCAGGGCATCAGCCACGGGGTGAGCGAGGGGCCACTTTTCCCCATGTTCAGCACCAGCTTGTAACCTGCCCCTGCTGCCAGCCTGGGCCCTGTGCCGGCTCTGGGCTTGCCTGTCAGTGGCAGCAGCTGTGGTCCCTCCACTTGCCAGGCCAGGCAGTGTTGGCTGCTGCTGCCTGCCCGGAGCTCATGCGCAGGGCAGCCCTGAGGTGGTGGTGGCAAACACTGCCCAGCGTAGCAAGTGGGGGGGCCGCAGCTGCTGCCGCCATGCACAGCCTGAACAGGTAAGCCCAGAGCCAGTGCAGGGTCCAAGCTGGCAGTGGGGCCAGGTCACAAGGTGGTGCTGAGTGTGGGGGGGAGAAGTGGCCCCTCCCTGCCCCATGTCCAATGCCCCATGCTGCAGCTGCTCGCAGCCCGTGTGGGGCTGCCTGTGCCTGCTCTGGACAGCCCCACGTGGGCTGTGAGCAGCTACAGTGCAGGGTGCCAGCCACAGGGCAGGTGAGGGGCTGCTTCCCCCCCCCCGTGCTTCTTCCCTGCCCAGGGTCCCCCCTGCCCTTCTCCCTCACCCCTTACTTGCAGTTCCTGCATGCGGCAGCCACGTGCTCCCAGTCCAGAAGTCCTGGCTGGGGCTTCTGGCTGGGGGGTGGGGCCGGGCAGGAGCCCCGGACAGGAGCTCCCTGTTGTGGGAGCCCACCGAACTTCCCCTCGGTCCTACTGCCCTTGGTTCCTGTCATTTTTTACAGGAACCAAGGGCAGATAAATATTAATTTTCTATATTTTTTAGGGGCCCCGTGGGCCAGATAGAATGGCCTTGTGGGCCAGATCTGGCCCGTGGGCTGTATTTTGCCCACCCCTGTCCTACAGACTTCCCAGGCTGCCAGAGACAGCTGATTCCCTGATTGGCTGAGTGGTGTGGAGGAGCAGTTTTTCTTCCTGCTGCTCTATCAGTGACAGGAATCAGAGAATCACAGAGAAGTACGGCTGAAAGGGAGCTCTGGACCAGGCTGGGGATGCCCAGGGGCTGGGATCCAGGCAGAGGAGACTTGTCCCACCGCCTGTGGAGGGTTCGGGATTGAGAGTGTAGTCGGGAGTAAAAGGCAAGAAAGTTTTATTGACTTAACAAAAACACGACTATGCATTGTATAATAAGACAGACAATGACAGACAATAATAATTCGCATTGGCAACTTACTGGTAGTCCCCTCTGATGCCTGATGTATGATAAGTTTCTCTTCTGCAAAGCTCAGCAAAGTCAGACGTCCCAGATCAGCGCTGTCCGAGGGGTACCGGGAAAGACCCTGGTATTCAGTCTTTAGGCTTTTTGAGATCCACTGGCCCACGGCTCCAGATCAGCAGCTAATCTTAAATCAGTAGCTTTTTCACAGAGTTGCAGCTTCCTTCTAAATGATTTCCGGATGTGCCAACCAATTTATAACTTCTGAGCTATGCTGATAACTTACAGCCATCCAGATTCTCCCATTATAATTATTCTTAGGACTGACCAATAGCAGTACAAGCCTTGCATTCTTCTGATAAGATTAATTTTAAGTATGCCACAAAGCCTACCACTACTTCTACAAGACCTTGCTAAATTTACTAGGCCTTACTACATACATTCCACCTCATTACTCTTTGACTTCAATGAGGCTCTTAAGAACAACATATAGCTTAATATCTGAACAAATGACAGAAAAACACTTGGTTTAATCTTCACAGCGTTCAGCAAGCACCTTAGACAAAATTTTCAGCTGTCACAGAGCCTGTTTGCTGAGTGCCAGTGAGGGCAAGCTAGGCATCAGCATCTTCCTGGAGATGCCGTGATGGAGTCTGGGGGTGCCTATCCCACTTGGATCTGTTGTGGATCAGGGGAGGGGTGGGGTGCAAGGCAGGATTGCTTGGGGCCACACACACACACACACACACACACACACACACACACACACACACACACACACACACACACACCGCTCTCTGCAGAGAGCCAGCCAGAGTGGCAGTGCAGAGCTGAATTGCTTTGTGTCCGCACCTGACAGGGATGGAAAAGGAGCTCCCCTACTGAGCACCCGCCCCCCCCCCCCCCAGCTCAGGTTTTGGTGTGGGCTGGGCCTGGCCTACCTAGCAGGGGGGCTCCTTTTCCATGTCCTCTGCCAGAGTTCCCAGTGCAGTGAAAAGCAGCACAGCTCTGTGCTGCTGCTACTGGCTGCAGCCTGGAAAACGGAGCCCACTACCATGGGGGCTTTGGCCCAGTTCCCACCAAAACCTGAGCTGGGAAGGTGGGGAGGCCTGCCTGGTGGAGGGCTCCTTTTTCACCCCCCGCCAGAGTTTCTTGGCATAGTGAAAAGCGATGCCACACTGCAGCTCCTGGCTGCAGCTGCGGGAAAGGAGCCCCCCCCCAGGCTGGGCTGCAGCACACCTTGGGGCCAGGCTAGTTGTGGGGACAAAAATCTCTTTCCCACCTTTCCCCCTGACCCCTGCCCAGGCTGTGGCTCACAGATGACTGGAGGGAGGACACAGGGGTGGGATTAGAGGCTATCACTGACTCAGATCCATGACAGCTGAGGGGTAGTGTTGGCTTGGTGCTCAGGCACAGCAGACAAGCTCTGCCAGAGGAGAGCATGCCATCCTACAAGGGACTCCTGGGATACTGGTTCACTGATGACACCAAACTTTGGGGCAAAGCATCCACACCTGAAGACAGGAGGACGATCCAGGCTGACCTGGACAGGCTCAGCAAATGGGCGGATGAGAACCTGATGGTGTTTAACACTGAAAAATGCAAAGTTCTCCACCTTGGGAGGAAAAACCTGCAGCATCCTTATAGGCTTGGCAGTGCTGCGCTGGCTAGCACTATGGAAGAAAGAGACTTGGGGGTCATCATTGACCACAAGATGAACATGAGCCTTCAGTGTGATGATGCAGCTAGTAAAGCGACCAAAACACTGGCTTGCATCCACAGATGCTTCTCAAGCAAATCCCGGGATGTCATTCTCCCCTTGTACTCAGCCTTGGTGAGGCCACAGCTGGAGTACTGCGTCCAGTTTTGGGCCCCACTATTCAAAAAGGATGTGGAGAAGCTTGAGAGAGTCCAGAGAAGATCCACACGTATGATCAGAGGTCAGGAAAACAGACCTTACCATGACAAGCTGAGAGCTATGGGGCTCTTTAGCCTGGAAAAGCGCAGGCTTGAGTGATCTGATGGCCACCTATAAGTTTATCGGGGTGACCACCAATATCTGGGGGAACGTTTGTTCATCAGAGCGCCCCAAGGGATGACGAGGTCAAATGGTTATAAACTATTGCAAGACTGTTTCAGGCTGGACATAAGGAAGAGTTTCTTTACTGTCCGAGCCCCCAAGGTCTGGAATAGCCTGCCATTGGAGGTGGTTCAAGCACCTACATTGAACACCTTCAAGAGTAAATTGGATGCTTATCTTGCTGGGATCCTATGACCCCAGCTGAATTCTTGCCCTTCGGGCGGGGGGCTGGACTCAATGATCTTCCGAGGTCCCTTCCATCCCTAATGTCTATGAAATCTATGAACTGGTGAATGTGGTCTAGCTTAATGCCTGATGGAATGTCACAGACATTTTAAAAAGTGCTCACTTAAAGCACTTTAGTCTGATAGCATATGCATTGAGGGTTAACTTAGAGCATGATCTACCATTTTTAAAGCCCTCTATGAGCTGTGAATGTCTGTTCTATTATGGCTATAGAGTATTTTCTGCATGCTTATAGCACAATAGCTATAACTTCTGTACCTAGACTATGGTTTCTTGTAGAAGCCCCTTCATGGAAGAAGTTTTTGGTTGGGGCTCTAGGATTCTAGAGTTGATAGGCTGGGGTAAGAGGGTTTAGGAGCATGGGCATAGTTGCTCTATGGTTTGCTACCTATCCTCTCTCTGGAGGCTGTTGAAGAAACCTTGGGAAAAGAAACCCTCAAGTTTCTGGAGAATTTTTCCAAACTGCATGGCTTCCAGTGATTGGATTCATTAACTGTTGGGACCTTATCATAAGAGCTGTACTAGTAAGTAATGTCATAAAACTCAGAAATGTTCTCTTCATGTGGCTGTAACAGAAATGTGAAATTAAAAAAACCCCCAGTGAATAAAAAGTGGCCTATTCTATCCATAGTTAAAAAAATGAGTTTAAAGAATTAGTGTGCTAAAATATGCATATGAATCATCAATATGTACCAATATTCTTGGTGATGCATTTTGTTTTGTTCTTAGTGCTGGGTCAAAATATTTGTATTAAATGGTTGAATGATACATTGATTAAGCTGTTGAGAATGCACACAGCATATATAATCAAAAACTTATGACTCATGGAAATGAAAAATCAAGTTTTGTTTTGTTTGTATGTTTGTTTTTTTTGTTTTGTATGAGTCTGTGTATTGTTTTTTGGTTTTGCTTTTTTGTTTTGTTTTTAAGGAAAGTTCTAGCTGCTGTTTAGGAGGTGATATTTTATCATACGCCCAATAGTTCCTGGAACAAGAACATTCAATGCTACATGTATCTAACTATGATCCTTCTCAGTGAGGACAGTCTTTCAGTTCTCTTACTTTTGATTAAGCTTGCAAGTTGGAAGTGTCTGGTACTAAACATTAATGATGTTTATTGTGTTGTCATCCAAATTTATGAATCTGAAGGCTTGCATCTTCTTTTACGGCCAACTGTACCCAGTAGTGTCCTCAGCTAACTCACATTCTTTACTGCCCAAACCCAGATTAAAAATGAAATTTTAAAATAAATAACATCTAATGTAAATCATTTCTAAAGGGATTATCATCATTATGCTTAAGAAGAAGTACAAGCATTTAAAAAAAGGAAGAACTGTTAGGTCTGCAGTCTAGTGTATTTTAAGGGCAAGACCTTGAAAAGTAGGGGGAGCAGTTGAAAATCCCTGGTGAAGAGATTAATCTTTGCCTGTGACCTGAAAAAGATGCTCTCCCTGGGATGAGGAGTGGACTCCAGAACCCTTGCCCTGGTGCTAACTATATCCCCAGTTTCCTCAAGTGTTTGCCTGATGTATTTTAACCATAACCTCAGGTAGAAAAAAATCAGTGTCACCCCATGAAATTACAGTGATTTGTGCCACCTGAGAATATGAGCCAAGGTACTTGATGCCTGTAGCTCTTGAGGTGAGTTGTAGAAGGTGAACTTATCTTTGCATAGATTGTTTCTATCTAATCAAAAGCTCTGAAATTAGTACTAGCAATCTGAAGCTAATCCAATAGGTAACGGGGGTATCTACATGTGCATTTACTGTACAGTAAGCGGTTTTTATGCCGGCATCTGTATATAGGTGTTACAGTGCAGTAATGCTGTGTGTGGACTGACTTGGGACTAAAATTAGTCCCAAGTCAGTCCACACACACAGGGTTACTGCACAGTAAAGAGTCCACACATGCCCTTTCCATGCAGTAACTACTTGGGCGTAAATTTGCTATATGCATCATGCTGGTAGCAAATTTATGCCCACATCAGCGTAAATTACCATAATTACTGCAGAGTACGGGCACACACGTGTAAACATGCGCCCATACTGTGCAGTAATTTTTGGTTACCACTCAGTAATCTAAGTTACTGCACAGTATGGTCAAGGGCCTGCAGACCAAGCCCTATGAGGAGAGACTAGAGAAACTGGACCTTTTCAGCCTCCGCAAGAGAAGGTTGAGAGGCGACCTTGTGGCTGCCTATAAGTTCATCACGGGGGCACAGAAGGGAATTGGTGAGGATTTATTCACCAAGGCGCCCCCGGGGGTTACAAGAAGCAATGGCCACAAGCTAGCAGAGAGCAGATTTAGACTGGACATTAGGAAGAACTTCTTCACAGTTCAAGTGGCCAAGGTCTGGAACGGGCTCCCAAGGGAGGTGGTGCTCTCCCCTACCCTGGGGGTCTTCAAGAGGAGGTTAGACGAGTATCTAGCTGGGGTCATCTAGACCCAGCACTCTTTCCTGCTTATGCAGGGGGTCGGACTTGATGATCTATTGAGGTCCCTTCCGACCCTAACATCTATGAATCTATGTAACTGCATGTATAGATGCACCCAAAATTGCCTTCCTGAAGTGATAATATTGTGTAACAGTCAATGTATTCTTCTGTATGACAACTATAAGTTTAGGCTATTAATAACAAAGTCATGTCCTTATGGAAAAATCCTACAGAAAGAAATGCTTTTTACAGGTTTTGCCCTATCTTGTACAATTAATAGAGAATAATATGTCTGCTATAGAATTTGATGAAATGGTGCACAAATCTTTAGGTAGAAAACCTTCTTTCTTAAATGCTATAGGGTTTTTGAATAACTTCAATAAAATCCTATTGCTTTCATCCACATAAAATGAAATTATGTTAGCCAGAAAGGCTGAACTCATGAAATTTTGCATCTGAGTCCTGATGATTAAATTATTGATTAAAATATATACTTTTAAAAAAAGTTTGACATTTGTAGCAAATACTTTGAGAGTGGCTTTATCCATTAGTCCAGATCTGAATGCTCACTGTAAAGTAAACAGTACTTAGAACAGTTTTATTTTCTAAAGAAACCATCAATGAAAACAATACATTGGTGTTTCTTAGGGCTTGTCCACATACAGCAGGAGTGGGCAAAGTCTGACCCATAGGCTGGATCAGGCCCATGGCAGACTCCATTACCCAGCAGCCCCTGCCCAAGTCACTGTGGCTAGTTTCCATGGAGACCCGAGTAGTGGCGGGGCCATGACAGTGCTGGGCCAGGGTTTCCATGCTGTTCAGGCTCAGCAGTGGTGGCAGGGCATGCATCCAGGTGGGGAGCTGCTCCCAGGGCTGACATCTTGCAGCAGTGACACTGTTGACTGGAACCATAGCAGAGCTATGATCCACTGCCTGTATGCCGTGGGCAGGGGTGTGCAGGCACTGGATTGCAGCTCTGCCCTGGCTTTGGACCACACTGTCACCACTGCAAGATGCCATCCCTGGCCATAGAGACCCTCCTACCCAGCCATGCATCCTGCCAGTGCTGCTGGGGCTGGTCTCCATGGAAACCCTGGCCCCATGCTGTCATAGCAGTGCCACTGCTGGGGTCTCTGTGGAAAGCGGCTTCAGCGACACGGGCAGGGGCTGCTAGGAAATGGAGTCCAGCCACCAGCCAGATCTGCCATTTTGCCCACCCCTGACATAAAGGCACTTAGGAAAGTTAATCTGAATTAACGTTAAAAGTGGATTAGTTGAAATTATATACATCCACTTTTACTCCAAATGAAAGTGGTTTTAATATGATTTAATGATGTGAATTAAGCTAAATCTAATTAAAGACATTTTAATTCTAAATTATATTTTATTTATGCAGGGATTTAATATGTTTCAACTAATTCACTTTAAAAGTTAATTCACATTAACTTTCCTGAGTGTCCTCTTGTGGACAAGTCCTAAATTGACTCAAGTGCTGTCCAGCAAAATATGTATGTGTTTACCTATAGATGGAAAGACTTTGCTTAGAGAATGGAAGGTCAGGGTTGAATACCTTTCTCTGATAAAGCACCAGAGAGAGACTGTGTGCAACACAGAGCAAGCCTCTCTAACTTGAGGCCAAAGCACTCAGCTGGGAATCTTATTTTACATTAAACAGACACTAGATAAAGTTCTGGAAGGGGGAATCAGAATCCAAAACTCTCCCTTCCCAGCTGAGGGCTGTAACCCCTACAACCACACAGTCAGGTGCTCTCTCACTTATACATTATGAATCTTGCATTCTTTTCTTCACAAGAGAAAAACTTCAAGAGGATTAAACAGAGGGATCCCCCTAGCCTGATTTCAAGTTGGTGGTTAGGGTACTCCTCTACCTTAACTACCTGGAGGTGGGAGATGTGAATTTGAACCCCCTTGGGCAGAAGAGGGCCCAGAACCCAGGTCTTCCCTTTTGTGGTTGGGTACCTGTCACAGAGCACTAAGGTGCCCTGCTCCTAAAGAGGGGAAACTGCCAGGGAAAGAGCCCTAGCAGGGAATAAGGAGCCCAGCTGTGGGTTGCCAGGGCAACCAGGAGGTCAGCTGACTGAAAGGGGCAGGGCCTGGCTCCTATATAAAGCACAGACAGGAGGCCAGAGGCAGTTTCCTGTCAGCAGCCAGAGAGGCAGGAGCTCCCTAAGCCAGGATGTGGGAAGAAGTCTGACCACAGGTACAGCTTACAGCAGCTCTAAGATGCTTGAGCAATGTTGTTATAGCCAAGCAGCTTATGTTTAGGTTACAGCCAAGAGACTTGAGTTTCTGTTCCGTTTTGTTGTTACACCGGTGGTTTGGGTGAGGCTATTAGGGGTTGGAGGAGGCCTCATAGGGAACCCACAGTAGCGTGGGGACCCCAGTGCCAGTAAGGGCGCAGTGTACAGGGTACATAGACCCCAGCCCCAGGGAAGAGCATTTGAGAAGCCCCAGTGCGGGCGTGGTGAGCCCCAGAGAGGGGGCACTATTGAGAAGCCCGAGGGGGCAACACTTCAGAAGGCCCAAAGAGGGGGGCAGCATTACGGAGAAGGCCCCAGAGAGGATCAGCTTTACTGAGGAGTCGTAGAGAGGGGGACAGCCTCACTGAGGAGCCCAGTGCAGGAATGGGGAGCCCCGAAGAAGGGGCAGCATTGCTGAAAGCCCCAGAGAAGGCGCAGTGACTGAGAAGTCCCAGTGTGGACGTGGAGGCCCCAGAGAGGGGGCAGCACAGTTGCTCACTGGAAGGAAGGCCTGGAGAGGATAAAGAGGGGCCCGATTGTGATAAGGCTGAGACAATGAGTATTCCATCAGCGAGGTGTGGACTGCGGTGTAGGGGAAGAAATCGAGCCGCAGATAGCGCCCCCTGGCAGCAGGGCAGTACAAGGGCAGCCTCCCGCTAATTAACATAAATTAATTAATTGACAGCAAGGCATGGCAGGAGAGAAGGCGGGCAGTTGCCTCAGGAGCAGGTGTGAGGGCCATGTTTTAGCCCGGCCCCGAGCGACCACCTGTTACAGTACCATAATTGCATTATATAAAAGGTGGGTGCCATCGCCACTTCCTGATGGTAGCAGTGTTCTAAAGAAAAAAAGGAACTCTGCTCTTTCATTAAAGAATGGATACAGGTGTCTACTGTCAGGAGAGGATTCCAGGCTGTTGACTCAGAGTGGTGGAGAAATGCCTAAGCTCATGAGGGGCTAGATTTCAGACACCTCTATTCTCTGTCTCCTATTGGCTAGTTATAGGCAGTTTCCTACTCGGTGTACCATCACAGGGCCAAAGGACCTGCCTGTTGGGAGCAGGTTCTACCCTTTGACAATTCAGTAGGACCAGGCGAGGTGGTCTCAAAAAGGTAGTTCATAGGAAAGTAACATCATGTTAGGAAGGTATGTTTAGTAACTGCTTATGCTAGTTGCAAGTAGTAGCTCTGTAGTATTAAACTAATACTCGTATTAATGTTGCTAGGCAGAAAACCAGCATGACAGAGAATGTGTTCATGCATGAGTGGTTACATGATGGGACTAGTATTGGTTGTACAATAGGGTCAGTGTCAGGGTGAAAATGAGGTGTCTAATGTGCCTGAACAGAAATGATTTAACTGGTACATCCTCATCAGACCTCCCAACACATGGTAAGGTTCTTGTCATGTCCATCACATACAATACTCTGTGACACAGTCATATTGCGTGTTCTCAGTAAAAGGTGTTGCATCATACCTGCTGTGAGAATTCATTTTGACCAATTTCTCTCCCCTTGGGAAGGTGGACTCATGAGAGGATTCTAGGCTGTGGTTTCTGAATGGGTGGAGGATGCCGAAGCTTTAGAGAGGGGTTAGAGCTATCTTCAGTATTTTCAATTGGCTAACTTGAGGTGGCTTCTTGTTCTGCATACTGACTGTTTCAGATGCCATTCTGAGGCATCTATCTTTCTGCATGCATTGTATAGGTGATAAAGCATGTAACTCTGAGCTCTGAATTCCACTCTGTAGTCCGGTATCTAAAAGTTAGTCAGTGAAGACCCTAATTTATAGGTGCCCTTACTGGATTTAAGCTCTTTGCTGGAGATATCTTTGCTTGGACTCCTTTCCCTTTTATGAGCCTGTAGTATGTTGGGGTCCCAGGGGCAGCCATGACATCTTTTGGTGGCTCCATAACCATTCCCCACTCTGCCCCTAGGGTGCCTTCCCTTCTCATCTGCCATGCCTTGATGGAATAATAATAATAATAATAATAATAATATGAAAAAGGAGAGTGCCCATGGGCCTTTGCATGAGCCCTGGTCTAGGTGAAACCCCCCCCCCCACCTGACACCCTACTCAACTCTATTACTCCCAGGCCCCTCACTGAGTATCTCTGGTCCCAGGCCACTTGCTGGGCCTCTTTGGTCAACTGTGCCCTACAGGGCACCTAAAGTCTTAGGGACTAATTGTGTAGGTCCATGTGACCTCTACACCATGCCCCAAGTCTCACAAGTGTTACAGTAATGTTGTTCTCTTCTTGGGGCTTTAGCCTCCTTGGCCTCTACCCCTTTACTCTCAACTAGGCCTTCTAGCTGGGCCTACTGTACTGGACCTGACTTTGAGGCACTAGCTCTGGTTTGCCCCTTTTGGGCATTGGGCCCTGGCCCCTGTCTGGTCGTGCCCTTCTTGGGTGCTGGGCCCTTGGCCCCTGTTTATCTCTGCGGCCTTGCACTCTGCCCATCTCTGGACTCAATCCTCACTTGGACCTTGAGCCTGCCCCTGGCAGGGCTCAAGGCAATCACGTGTACCTCAGACACTAATGGGATCTCCATATACAGCCCCTACAGTCCCAACCCAAACTGCAAGTGTAAAACTAACTCAAACCATAAGCCCTCAGGCTATAACATAAATACCAAAAGGGGAAGCAGCCCTCTGCACCTTTAAGGAAAAGTTTCTCTCACCTAGGATAGCCTCTCAGCCCTGGACTATGTCCTAGTGAGCTCCCTTAGCCTCACCAGGGATAATGTCTGTTACACAGCCTAAGATAGTTGCTGGCTTCATATACCTAGGAGTTTCTGTCAAGTTCCCTTCAACAAAACTTCTCACCTGCAGGACACCTGTTCAGTCTGTGCTGATTCTGTAAATTCTGCATATATCTGAGTCTGGCTGAATTTTCTGTGGAGCATCTACTTTGATCATCAGAAAGGTTAATCCTTTATTTCCTGGCTTTCATTTTTGGGGGAACAGAAATCTCTCTCTTTCTCTTTTCCAAGGTCTGATTCTGCATCCAGCCATTCACTTGTAGTCCCCACACCCACACAGAGTCCTAATGAAGTTAACTGAAGTCTGCCTATATTGACTCTATAATCAAGACAGTGAATGATCAGAAAGAAGAACTGTCATTGTCTCCAGGGAACTAGGGAGATACAACATTGACACAGCAGCTCTGAGTGAGACAAGATATCTGGATGAGGGTCAGCTGGGGGAAGAGGCCCAGGACAGATGTGTTCACAGCATTGGCTTTGTCATTGGAAATCAGCTCACCACTGGGAGAGCTCTTTGTCAACTTACAGAACCATCAGTCAACTTATGGAGCTCCTTGTGGGCATTAATGAATCATGCCTTATCACCCTCCATCTTAAGCTCAGCAACAAGTACACCACCATCATCGGTGCATATGCCCCAATGCTTGATGCTGACAGTGATGTCAAAGAACAGTTCTACTCCAATCTTGACCATGCACTGATTAATAATTGCAAGGAGGGAAAGGTCATTCTTCTTGGTGTCTTCAATGCTAAAGTTGGACATGACCTGAAATCCTGAAGTGGCATCATTGGGAAGGAAGGAGTAAGGAAGGTCAACTTCAATGGTATCCTTCAATGGCATCCTTCTCCTGAGCAAATGCACGGAGCACAGTCTTGTCATCACACAAACACCGTCTTTAGACAGAGTGACAAATACAAGATCATCTGAAGACACCATCACTCTAAGCACTGGTACCTTCTCAACTATGTCAGTTAGAGCCCATGATCTGTATCATGTGAGCTATGCAAGGAATCAACAACTGTTGGACAGACCACCATCTTGTCATATCCATTATGAACATTTGGCTTGCTCTAAAACACCAAAAATAGCCAAAAGCAATGTGAAGATCCTGAAAGGGGATCACTTGCCAACCCTTCTATCTGAGAAGAAGTCTGGCTTGCCATCAAGAAAACCAAGAACAACAAAGCTACTGGACTGGATGGCATACCTGCTGAAATCTACAAGGGTGAGGAACTGGTACTGAGACTCCACAGATTTATTGTGTGAATTTGGAACATCAAAGTCCTGAGGCTTCTCCATGACCAGACAACTGTGACTGTTCTGTTTAGTGAATCAGAGACAGATCCATTTGTCATCCAACAAGAAATCAAGCAAGGATGTGTCATCACCCTAACTCTGTTATCCTTTTGACAGTCATCTTGGTTCTTATTAAGGACTGCCTTCCTCTTGGCATTGACACTGAATACTGATCGGATGGAGGGCCCTTCAGTCTGGGATGTTTTTGCTTGAAGACCAAAGTATTCAAAACAACCATCCTTGACCTTCAATACACCAATGACTGTGCCTTCCTTTCACACACTGAGGAAAACCTTTAGACCACAGTGGAACTTTTCAGAGAAGCCTACCAAACTTTAGTTTCTTTCATGTTGAAAGAGAGACCTAAAGTGCTCTATCAACCTGCCCCGGGTAATGGATGTGACCCCTCCCCCACCAAGTTATCATTGAGGGAAAGGCCCTGGAGGTCGTCAAGCTTTTCTCCTACCTTGTAGCCACCTCTCTCAGAGAGTGAACTTTGAGGAGATCCACCACAGGCTGCAGTGAGCAACTGCTTTCTATGAGAAATTGCTTTGACATGTCTTTATTTATCAGTCTCTGGAAAAACAACCAAATCTAGGTCTATCATGCAGTCATCATCCCCACATTCCTCTACAGATGTGAAATGTGGGTGACCTACCACTGCCATGTGAAGAGCCTGAACAGGTATCACTAATGATGCCCTTGGAAAATCCTCCACATCAAATGGGAAGATCACTGCACAAATGCCTGCCAGGGATGCTGATCAAGCAGTCCAGTCTGGGCCAAGCAGTCAGGAACTCTCAGCAGGTCAGCCTGAATCAAGTACTCAGCAGCCACACCTGCAGTAAGCACCAGCTAATGAACTCTGTGCCACTTTAGGAGCAGCAAGTATCCTGATTGGCTGCTGGGAGCAGTGTCTATTAATTTAGCACCACCTGGGGCCCTCAACAGTTCTGCTATGGCAAGGCTTCTGGTTCCTGGACTCTGGTTCTCTTGGTTCCTGACTCTGGTTTTCAGCTTATTTTGGACTTCGGCTTTGGATTTCCCTGTGGCTCTGTTTCCTGGCTTCTGACCCCAGTTTTGCTTTGTTTTCAGGCTTCACCCTGTGGATTGTCCCTGATCCTGTGTTGTGGACCCTGCTTCTGAATTTCCCTCAGGTTTTGGCATACAGCTCCTACCTTTTGACCAGGCCCTAGAATCTGCTTTCTCTTAATGGTCTAACCATTAAGTTAGACTTCCTATGCTTTGGTTCCTTACAGCGCCAGCATCCTTGCTAAAGCCAATATTACCAGCATTGAATTGGTAATCCTCCACCTCTGACTTCTCTAGAGCAGACATTGTATGCAGATAACTGACTCAACTCCTAAAGCAAGCGCTCTACTCCCAGGTTAGTAATGGCCTGAGATCTTGTGGTGGCCAAGAGAAATGCTGCAAGGACACATTGAAGGCATACATAAAGGAAATGGATGCTTACATCAAGAGCTACGAGGAGCTAGCTACAAATCGACCCCTGTGGCACTGCAACCTATCATATGGTTAAGGGCTTGCTTGTATGGTTAAGAGCTTGCAGACCAAGCCCTACAAGGAGAGACTAGAGAACCTGGACCTTTTCAGCCTCCGCAAGAGAAGGTTGAGAGGCGAACTTGCGGCTGCCTATAAGCTCATCACGGGGGCACAGAAGGGAATTGGTGAGGATTTATTCACCAAGGCGCCCCCAGGGGTTACAAGAAATAACGGCCACAAGATAGCAGAGAGCAGATTTAGACTGGACATTAGGAAGAACTTCTTCACAGTTCGAGTGGCCAAGGTCTGGAACGGGCTCCCAAGGGAGGTGGTGCTCTCCCCTACCCTGGGGGTCTTCAAGAGGAGGTTAGATGAGTATCTAGCTGGGGTCATCTAGACCCAGCACTCTTTCCTGCTTATGCAGGGTGTCGGACTCGATGATCTATTGAGGTCCCTTCCGACCCTAACATCTATGAACCTCAACCAAGCAACGGCCCGTTTCAAGGTAAAGTGTCTTGCCCTCAAAGCAGAGGAAAACTTAAAGGAAGGAAAAGAAGAGAAATCCTGGTCTATGGCCTACTCTTTTTCTCAGAAAGACCTGCAACTTCTGTGAACGGGTCTGTGGCTCAAGGATTGGACTCTTAAGTCACCATTATAGCATGGTGCTACAATATTTATTTTTACCTTCCTGGTTATCTAATAAATTTGAGGTCCAGACACTGCAGGGATGAGGGCCTTGCAAATATACACATTAATATCTTTATTAAAAGCTATGGAATGGCTATGTGGAAGCAGGATGATACTTTTCATTAGTAATGGACTAAGTACTTTGTGTCTGTATGTGTTGTGTTTAAAACTGCTTTGTTGTAGTTTTAACAGGATGGCCACCTTTCCTGAGTCTCAGAACAGCTCCAGACCATTAAGGTGCTACCACAACCCTCTTCTTTCCCCTCTGTCATAACAGGGGTATGGAATTGGACTGAGAGAGGTTAAGTTGGTGGATACTGAAACAAACAGTTGAGGCTCATTAAACACTAATGTTCCAGCTGATGTGAATAAAAGAGGCAAAGGACAACAGAGACAATAGTGTGCGAGGTACAAATCTAGTTAAAATACTTTATATGTCTGGTTCTAAAGGGGGATGCTTCTTATGTGGTCCTGATTTATACTCTAGAAAGGACGGGGTAATTTTTGCCATCTTGATTTAGACTAGAGTTAGGTGAGAGTAGATTTTTATTTTCCTCATCACATGAAAGAATACACTTTGTGACATTTTCTGCTGTTTTGGTGCCTTTGAATTCTGATACTTTAGATTACCTCCTGCTTTGTCTGCCTACAACTAGAATAGTTTGTCTAACTGTAGTGTATGTTTGGAACAGGGTGTTTCAGTGCAGTACATTTACACAGGTTGTGCCAAATAGAATTTACAGTCCAGGCTGGCCCATGAGCCAGAAGAGTGCTTTAGTATTTTTCCCCCCTGCTTTAAAAAGGACTAGTAGCTGTGGATAACTGGACCATCTGGTAGCTGTTCCATCCAGTATAACATCAGTTACTTTTTTTTGCTTTTCAAGCAGATCTGTTTTTAAATGGCTT
The DNA here is from genome assembly GCF_030867095.1 of Alligator mississippiensis. Classification (NCBI taxonomy): domain Eukaryota; kingdom Metazoa; phylum Chordata; order Crocodylia; family Alligatoridae; genus Alligator; species Alligator mississippiensis. The sequence goes on from NC_081825.1 coordinate 31,435,087, forward strand.
ATTTAAATCAGCAGAAACCACATATGTGCCAGTCAGTCACCTAGTATTTTCCAGCACTCTTCTTGCTGTACAACCTCCTTCTGTCAGCTGAAGTTTTCCCCAAGATGCACTCATGCTGTTACAAATGTGTCTGGTTTTTTTTTTTTTTCCCCCCCCCAGCACATCTTCCAATTTTACATACGTAATCCATTGTTTCCAGCAGAAAACTGCTTCACTCCAGTCCTTCCTTTTCTATATAAACAACAGACAGACCAAATAGACCCACACAAACTTCATTCCATCCTAAACAGAAAGCTATTTTTATAGCTATGATTACTGCTTGTGTACTCTGTACTCTCTTTCCCTTTCTCATCAAAACTAGAATGGCAAAACAGTGCTTTAAAAAGTTAACAACAAAACCCAGGCTTCTTTTAACTTTCTGTAGGTTCATTATGTATTGCAGTGCTGCATACAGCTGTAAAGCAAGTGTACTTGATATCATTATGTAATGCCCTTATGTTTAAATACAGTGCAGGTAGTAGATCAAAAGGGGGGCAAAGATGGGAGAAGGCATAGAAATAGGTACAAAAACAGCTCTTGAGCTTCGGCTTTGCTAGCTAGCAGACTATCCTGACTGAGGAAGCAATGAGCTTCTGGTTTAAGTTACCTACATTTAATGATTTCAACTATCATACCGAGATAATAGGATTCAGAGATCTGCAGGGAACCTCTAAACTGCATATTTTCCTAACTGTTTAGTCTACTTCCTCTCACTTCTAACGCTTCTTGATAGATATGTGTTGTGTCCACAAGATGGTATTATACTACATTTCCTTTTAAATGGAAGAAAGCTTCCAAGATAAGTTCAGTTATTTTAAAAGATTAATTTCTGGGTTTTCTGGGTACAGATAGGAAAGAGTATCTAAGAACTAAAATATCTACATATCACTCATTGAAAGTGTGTGTGTGTGAAATAATACCATGTGTGTGTGAACAGCATGAAAAATTTCAGGTTGTAAGGTTTGCAATTCAGAAATTACACAGTATAGTCACCTTCATATGCTACGGTGTAATATACAGTTTCCGTCTCCATTTATTTAATTTGAAATTGTAGTTGGTCAAATATTGTAAGCGAGGCTACCTTTGGTATGCTGTCATCCTGCAGCGTCCCTGCAGTAATTGTGCTTGGCTTTGTGATGCAGAGGTTTTAATGTGCAGTGTAGCTTCTAAGAACTGGTCTCTTGATTTAACAGCTCTGAATTTGTAACTTAACAATAGGCATGTGTGGGATACTGTAACTATAATTTCACCAAGCTACGTGATTTCTAAAAGTGAACTGGATGGAAGGTTGGTTGCATTAGAACAATAAATCAGTTAAAAAAGAGTTAGTAATAGCAGGTAATGGCCCCCTGAATTTGATACTCATAATATGTTCCCTTTGTATTATGTATAGTAATTTAATTCCTTTTGCTTTGCAAAATTGAATGATTATGTTATTTCAATATACAGTAATAACTTACATGAAGGTAATCAGTTTCATAATAATTTTCCATTTCTAATTTGTGCTTCTTTTCAAAGCTAGCATTATCATGTAGCTTCTAGCATTGCAAACAAAAAACTAAAATGCATATTTGCTGCTACATATTTTATTCAAAACAATATGGTGCTATATCTTTCTATGAGACAGCAAAGATCACCATTAGAGTGACTATACAATTGTATAATTACAGTTTAGAAACTATTAATAGGATGGAATTGTTTTACAGTAAGTTTTTCTAAATAAGACTTTAAAAAAATAACCTCCTCATTTAAAGCACCAGGGTGTTACCATGGAAATGGAAATTGAATTGTCAGTCTCAGTATTATCTGAGAGTAGCATGTTGTCAAGAGATCAGACTGGTGACCTACTGTATTTGTCACCTCATATCACTATTAGCTTAAAGATGACAATTAAAGCTGGTTAATTAACAAAACAATTAATAAATATTTTCATAAACGTGAGAACATAATAGTTGGTAAATATTCAGGAAAACATGCACAGACTGCTGCACAGACATGCATTTGTCTGTGCATTGTCTATTCTTACGTGCCTATATGAGTGCACCCATCTGGTCTTGTATAGGCACTCTCTAGCAACCTTAGAGCACGCACCTGACTCCAGTTGTGGGGTATGTCCCCAGGACCTGTGCGTTGGGTCACGTTCACCCCCGAGGGAGGCCCCGACACTCGCCTGCCAGGACTTGATCTTTTCTTCAATGGTGGGGCTCCCCCTTGCGGATTCTCGCAGACTGGGTGCTGCCCTTTGCAGGCATTCTTGGGGCTCCACCTCCCCTACACCCCAGCCATATGCCAGCCCTCAGGACAACTGGATGATGGATTGCTGGCCTGTCCCCTTGGCGTTCCCTCCTGCTCTTGTCTCTTCCTGCCCGTCTCTCGATGCCCCTTCACCCTGGGTGATTTTGTGGGGTGCGGAACTGTCCTCGTCTCAGCATCTGCTCCCCTTTTGAGGCGTTGCAGTCCACTGTTCTGACTCCGCTCTTCCTCTTGACCTGGGATTACTTGGAGATGCCTTCCCCAGTCTGGGCTCTGTGTGCCCTCCAAAATAATCAAATAAAAGAAAAGAGAAGAAAAGAATAGTCGGGGTATGGGCCTCAGCTCACCCCACTCATGGATCTGGCATCTGTGGTCCTTGGGATCCCTTGACACCTGTCCTCCTTGGCCCAGCTGCCCTGCTGAGCTGGGTGGGTATTCCTTTTAGAGGAGCTGGGACCCTTCCTGTGGGTCCCCGCCTGGCCCCCTGCTGAGCTGACAACCCTGCTGCTGTGCAGCCTGGGGAAGCAGCTTTGCCTTCTGGCTCCAGTGTTGCTGCCCCCACCTCTGTTTCCCTGCCGCTGGCTTTTAAATCAGCTGGGTGGCAGTTTTTGATGATGTCATCCACTGGCGTTGTTCCCAGCCAGAAATAAAAGTGGCTGATGAACCATGCCGGTGGCCCTTCTTGGCGCGGCTTGGCTTCTCCTAAAAATGGTAAGTGAGCCCTCTGTTCAAGGCTTTTTGTTTCTTTCTTCAGGCAGGTCAGCTCTGCCACGGGCCCTGCTGTAGGAGAGAGCTCCATGGCTTCCACTTGTGCCCCCCTGGGACAATGAGCTTCTGGCAATCATTGGTGTGGAAAGTTACCAGTCTGAAAATGGGTATATTGCTTTTTATAAACCTATGAAGATATACTTTGTTTTCATTTCAACCACAAAACAAAAATTTTAGAAGCCCCTTCATGTATCCTTCATTGTTCTCAACCTTTTCAGACATCAGGTGGCCCTCAGAAAATGCCAGCTCTTAGCTTTTCTTCATTTGATGACTAAGGAAAAGTGGGAGAAATTCTTCTGTTGCAAAGAACTCAGAAGCTAAGCACAGGCATTGAAGAAGGTTGAGGTGGAAGCACTCTAACTTTTGAGTTTTACCCTAAGGCGAATCTATACATGTGTTTGGGGGAGGAGGCATTTTAATTGGAGTGGTTCCTGGAGAGCTGCTTTAATTAAAACACCCCAAAGTTGCATCTATTAAGCCTCCACATTTAAAAAATGCTGCAGGATACTTTAGCTAAACCTCATTGCATGAGGTTTAGCTAAAGTGTCCCCACAGCCATTTTAAAATGCACAGAGGCTTAATAGACATGATGATGAGGCAATGCTAGAGTGTTTTAATTAGAACGCAGAGCACACTTGATTAACTGAGTCTGCTCCAATGTGTTCTAATTAAAACATGAACAAGCACATGTATAGGCAGCCTAAGTGCCCAAGGTTAGGTTGGTCACAAACAAAATACAAGTTAGCCCTTGGGGGGAGGGGAAGAAATGAGGGGCCTGGATCTTGCCTGCACAGCCTGAGCCCAGTAGGTAGAAGGGACTCACACATGCCTCCCAGCATGTCCTGCAGGCTCCCCAGGCTGCCAAAGACTTCCAAGGCTTCCACTGGCTGAGCCACCCCAGATTGGTGGTTGTGATGGCCCAGCCAGCCAATCTGGACCTGATGCAGCAGCAGCTTTTCATGGCCACAAGCCATCAGCCTGTTGCAAGGAGCCTCTGATTTAATGTATTAATTATATAAATCAGGATGCTGGAAAAGTGGTGGGGGAAATAGAATCTTGGTTAGCCAAGCCAATAATGGTGTCCAGCTTGGTTCAGTCAGTTTTACTGGGTAACAACAATAGATAAAACAAAATAGAACAGTAATATCAAGAACCAGAACAAGAATGTAAACACAGACCAATAACAATAGGGAAACCAGACAACAAAACACTGGTGTAAAATAGGGTAATACTTTACCACTATGGTTCAGCTTTGACAAAACTAGTTCACTACTGTCCTTGACTGCTGGGAAGCTTTGCTGCTGGTCACTCCCTTGCTGCAGTGATTTAGAAATCCAGAGGCCCTAGAGCAGTCTGGCCACTCACACATGAGCCACCATACATGCAGCAGCACACTATCTCCTAGGTACACAGGCAGTCACACTGGCCCAGAGGCACAAACACACCATAGAGCTGGTCCTGGAGTTGTCTGGTTACTCACACAGGAACACCACTGATCTGGTCCTGGAGTGTTCTGGTCAATTGCACAGGAACCCATGGGGATACAGAGCTCCACGTCTCCCCCAGATGTGACACCTGCACAAGCAAATTCAGACATGCACAAAGACACTGTTGCTGTGTCCTTTTATATTAATGGTTTATGGCAACATGCTGCCTCATCACTAGCCAATTGACAATACCTGCCAATCGCTCAGCTTGCAACAATCTTTCACTCATCTGTCACTTTTACCTGAGGCATGTCACTCAAATGACCTGTCAATCGCTCTGTTTTTCATCAAACACACCTGCTTACTAATAACAAATAGGTTATGAGGTCAAAAGTTTACTCCTTCCAGGCTTTTCCAAGCCTTGCTTCAACTGTGCATACTCAACAGAACTGAAACCTGGACTCTATAAGCAGGCCGTTCCACACATACCCACCCAGCACACCCTGCGCCTGTCAAGTGTGTGTGTGCACCCTAGATGTCTGGGTGCTGTGTGTGTGTGTGTGTGTGTGTGTGTGTGTGTGTGTGTGTGTGTGTGTGTGTGTGTGTGCGCCTGTCCCAGACTCCTGGGTTCCATGTGTATGTGTGCGTGCACTCCCCCAACACACACATACACAGAACCCAGGCATATGGGACGTACACATGCACATAAACACAAACCCCAGGTGTGCAGGGTGCTTGTGCACACACAGAACCCAGGTGTCTAGGGTATGCATGCATACACACACCCAGAATCCAGGCATTCAGGACATGAATGGGCCACCAACTTTCATATGGCTGATGAAGATAATACTTGCCTATTGTGCAACTCCCATTCCCTGGAGTGATACAGAGTAGGTGCTACATCCCCAGGGTCCCTGGTTTTATCATCAATGATGTCATCAACCTCCAATCCTTGTCAGGGATCTAGTCTACCCCCTCCTTCCCTGGCTCATGAGGTCCTATGGAGCAGCTGAACTATAGAAAGAAGCGTTTCAACTATGGACTGGGCTTGGCACCATGAACACACACAGCACAGGCATAGGGGAGAAGGCAAGTCCCCCGCTGATGCATAATGATGCGTAGGTGAGGCACGTGCCCCCCCCCCCGATTTACCGCTTGCCACCTGCTCCCCCCTTGCTGCTGCTGTCTGTAGGTGGTCCCCGCTTGGGGGATCTTTGAGTGTGTTCATAAACTCCTTACTCTGTAGCTCCATAGCAGTGAGGGTGGCCTCCCTCAGATAACAGGGCCTTTTGCACCCAATTGTGGCGTTTACAGACAAGGGAGACACTGAGAGACCTCTGGTGAGTCCCTTGTCCAGACCCTTTCCCCCACTCAGGGCTATGAGCTGCACAGCTGCTTGCAACCTGGCACTGGCCATGGAGTGAAATGCCTGAGTTCCTCCTACCAGTTAGGAAAACCCAGGTGTCTGGGTTCCATCCAGATGCCTGGGAGCTGGGAGGGCTGGGAAGTTGTTGCACTAAAAAGCTCAACACTATAGTATGTAACGGGGTGTAGAAATTCATAATAGGCTGCAAAATTTACATATAGATGTATTTTCTGCACCCTAGGGCATTAGACCAAATAACATAAGAAGACAGACCCTAACTGTTCTCCTGCTGCCAAGTTTCTGGGCCTGAGGAGAGCCCAGCAGGTTAGGTACGGCCTTATCTAAATTTAGATAAGCGGTGGGGTGAATGGAAATGAAATGATTGTTCAAGGTAATCTGGTCAAAATTTATTGCTACAGCACTTTATACCAACACCAAACAAGTCCCTCATTGTGCATGACTCATCATGGTCTGATGAGGAAGGGAGCCTCACCAACCAATCTCCTGAATTTGGAAATTAGTTTTCTTAAAATCAGAGATTTCTACCCTACTGGCTGATTTCCCTGGCTCATGGTGGATGGACAAACTGATCATCTCATGGTTGCTGTCACCCAGTTTCCCTTCAATCCACAGGTTGCTCACTAGATCATCCCCTTTGGCCAGAACCAAGTCTAGAAGCGCCTTGACCCTGGTCAGCTAGTAGACTTCCTGAGTTAGACAGAGCTCCTCGATGCAAGTGAGGAAGCTCTGTGAGTGACTGGATCTAGCTGCAGGGGTTTAGGTTGTAGCCGTGTTGGTCTAAGGACATAGGCAGACAAGGTTCCTTGGGTGAATTTGATATCTTTTATTAGACCAACCCAAATAGTTGGAGAATAGTTATTAAGCAAGCTTTTGGGTCCAAAAATCCTTCGTCAGGCTAAGGAAGTTTCAGCAGTTGGTGTGCGCTCTTCCTGGATGGAATGAAAAGTAAGAACCCAGAGGCTGGGCTGGGGAATCAGTTGTCAGGCAGATTATAATGTGTCATAAATCCAATGTCTATGCTTAGTCCATGATTTTTAGTATCCAGGAAGTTGATGAAGTGGAGTTCATAGGCTCGTCTCTGGGAAGTGTTGTGTAAGTTTCCTTTGAGGATCAGGACTGAGAGATTGGAGAGAGAGTGGTTTTCTTGTAAGAAATGTGCCCCCACTGGTATTTCTATCTTTGATAGATTTCTGGTGTGCGTTTATTCTGGTGTGCAGTTGTTGTTTGGTTTCTCCTATGTATTTTCCATCAGGGCATTTGGTGCATTGGATGAGGTATATCACATTTCTGGAGGTGCAGCTGTAAGATCCAGGAATGCTGATGTCTCTGTTGTGGGGTGTAGTAATAGTGGGGGTGGTGGAGATGTGTTGGCAGGTTTTGCATTACAGCATTCATTCTACATAAAAGAAGAAATGGAACAAATTACTTCAAGAACAGGCTCCTCAGCCACAAAACAACCATCAGAGGAACAACACCAACACCTTACAACATTCCAACCTCAGACTTGATGAAACTGAAAGCAGCAACCAACCCACAAATATTATCAATCTCTCCACACACACGCTTACCAAAACTGAAAAATCTGTCTTTTCTAAAGACCTAAATTTCTGTCCAGAAAAATACCCTAATAAAATACTTCAATGTGGAGAACTAGAATAATTCTTCCGATGCCTGCACCTCAAAGAATATTTCCACAACCAAACTGAACCCACTCCCAACAACAACTCATCCTCTGACAACATTCAGGAAAAGATCAACGCCAAAAAGCCCCCAAAAACATCAGATTGGACACCTCACAGTGGACGAAACCCTAACCTTGACTGCTACATTGACTGCTTCAGGGAAAGAATGAACAATGAAATAATCAGCAACACGCGCTACCACAACAACCTCTTTCTACCAGAGAAAAAGGCCATAGAATCTCTAAGATGTAACCACCAAATAGTAATAAAACCAGCAGATAAAGGAGGAGCCATAGTCATCCTAAACTGTGAAGATTACATACAGGAAGCCAACAGACAGCTCTCTGACACCACCTACTACAAAGAAGTACAAGAAGATCCTACTCCCCTTTTCACCAAAAACTCAACAATACCATCAAATCATTTCCATCAAGACTACAAGAAAAACTACAGACCTTGATACCCCTACTACCTAACCCGGGGACTTTTTACATGCTCCCTAAAATCCACAAACAAGGGAACCTTGGCAGACCTATCATATCCAACCATGGGACACTAACTGAGGAAATATCAGGTTTTGTTGAATCCATCCTAAAACCGCTCGCCACCCACAGAGCAAATTTTGTACAAAACACTACAGACTTGCTACGGAAACTTAAAAACATAGACCACCTTCCCAGCAACACACTCCTAGCCACCATGGATGTTACCAGCCTATATACCAACATCCCACACCAGGATGGCATCCAAGCCTGCCTTACATATCTACAGGAACAAGATTACAACTCAGAATACAGACCCAAAGATATTACTGAGCTTATACACTTCATCCTCACACACAACAATTTCACTTTTAATAATCAACACTTCCTCCAGATGATGGGAACAGTTATAGGCACTAAAATGGTCCCATAATATGCCAACCTTTTTATGAGCCACCTGGAAGAAGACTTCCTCAAGAACTGCATCATCAAACCCTTGCTATACCTAAGATATATCGATGACATCTTCATCATTTGGACTGAAAACCTACAATCTCTGATTGAGTTCCATCAGAAATTCAACAATCACCATCCCTCCATCCAACTTTCTCTAGAATACTCCAGCACCAGCATCTCCTTTTTAGACATGATGATCAGTATCCAGAATGATAAAATACAGACCACGTTATACAAGAAACCCACAGATCATACATATCTGCACAGAACCAGCAATCACCCGAAACACACCAAAAAAGCTGTGATATACAGACAAGCCCTCAGATAACATGGCATTTGTACTGAAGAGAATACCCAGGATTGCCACCTCACCAATCTTAAAAAGGCTTTCACCCAACAAGGACACTCCTCCAGAGAGAGAGATCGCACGTTTGAAAGAGCCACCTGGATACCACGTGAAGAACTGCTGCAGTACAGAACCCCCCCTCCCACAAATGGCACACTGCTGGTTATGACATATCACCCATCCCTTGAACCTGTACGGAAAATCCTCAAACAATTGCAACCCATACTAGACAGAAACCCTATTGTTAAAAAGAATCTTCCCAGAGCCACCCATCCTAGCCTTCAAACAAGCACTGAACCTCGCCAACCTCATCACCAGAAGCAAACTTCCTCACGCCCAGAACACACCAAAAGGATCCAGACCGTGCCATGACGAGAAATGCAAAACCTGCCCACACATCTCCACCACCCCCACTATTACTACACCCCACAACAGAGCCATCAGCATTCCCAGATCTTACAGCTGCACCTCCAGAAATGTAATATACCTCATCCACTGCACCAAATGCCCTGATGGAAAATACGTAGGAGAGACCAAACAACAACTGTGCACCAGAATAAACGCACACCGGAAATCTATCAAAGACAGAAATACCGGTGGGGGCACATTTCTCACAAGAAAACCACTCTCTCTCCAATCTCTCAGTCCTGATCCTCAAAGGAAACTTACACAACACTTCCCAGAGACGAGCCTATGAGCTCCATTTCATCAACTTCCTGGATACTAAAAATCATGTACTAAATATAGACATTGGATTTATGACACATTATAATCTGCCTGACAACTGACTCCCCAGCCCAGCCCCGGGCTTCTTTACTTTTCATTCCATCCAGGAAGAGCACACACCAACTGCTGAAGCTTCCTTAGCCTGGCGAAGGGTTTTTGAACCCGAAAGCTTGCTTAATAACTATTCTCCAACCATTTGGGTTGGTCTAATAAAAGATACCAGATTCACACAAGGAACCTTGTCTGCCTAATCAAAAGCTGGACATTTTACAAATGCCCAGGTAAGGTAGATGGAATCCGCACACTGAGCAGTAATACCAGATAGTGGCTCATGGCTGGCGGGAGGGAACAAAAGGGTGAAGGGATTGGAAACAGGGGCTTCATTGACTGTTGTCAGTCACAGCCTGCGGGCAGGGCTGGTCCAGCGCGTGAGCAGACCACATGAGCTCTGACCGGGACTAGAGCGCTGTCTTGGGAACAGGGGTGAGTAGGGTGCCACAAAGCCATATGGGTTGCCAGCAGAATGTGACCTACGTGAGTCTTAATGGGATCTGGTACATATATTTGTTACAGTGCTGTAACCTACAGTGCTGAAGTGTAATACCACTTCCATCTAGGGTTATCTTAGAGCAGGGGTTCCCAACATTTTTATGCCAAGGACCGGCAAGCTGCAGACTGGAAGTTACTGCGGACCGGCAAACTGCGGACCAGCAGTGACCAGCATACTACGGGCAGGCAGCCAGCCCTTTTTTATATTCAGTATGAAAAAAGGTTGGCTGCCAATCCACAGTATTCCAGTCACTTCCAGTCCGGCAGCCAGCCCTCCTGCAGACCGGCAGCTATGGCCCGGAGGTTGGGAGCCACTGTCTTAGAGTGAGATCTGCCATTTTTACAATGCTTCATGTGTCCTGACCATATGTTTGGTTACAGCTGTAGAGGGCTTTCCGCATGCCTACCACAAAATAAGAGTACCTTCTGTACCTGGCCAGAAAGACCACAACAGGTCAGAAATGCTTTAGGCACTATGGATTTTTATTTGAAATCTTTGGGTCTATCTTATGAATCATATGCAGGTATTTAGCACTGTTAGGTATACAATATTGTACAGTACCCCATGGCACTCTTAAAAGGATTTCATGGTACCCCAAGATGACTGGTACCCTTGTTGAGAACCTGTGCCTGAAGGTAACATTAATAATTTTATCCATAGGTAGAAGTTTTAGCTTCCAAGTTTAATTAGCCAAATGAGCAGGACTTGAGCACAAAGACTTAATTTGAAGCAAAATTCCCCTGTTTGACAGTTTTTTGGCTTTTTTATGTTTACCTTGCTATCTTTTATTATAAAATATGAATGCGTACAGATGAAAACGAAGTACTATCTTTTTCAGGAGTATATGATATTAAATTTACTGCTTACATAAAATTATAACTTTCAGCTGAAATGGAAAACATTAAATTAATGATCTTATCAACATGCAGCAATCAAATACAAACCTTTCCACTGGTTCAAAAAAATGAAAAATCTGTTATTGGTATATCATTTCTATTGCTTCCTCAATGCCACAGATTTAATATAAATGCAGTCTTTCAAAAGGAACATCCAATTTGGGTATCAGGACAGTATATAAAGGTCTATAATAGAAAATATTTGCTCACTTTCATAGATGTGTGTCTGACTGTATAAATTCAATTCCATTTAAGTCACTAGACTGTAAGCATGCGTTATGTATACTACTTAAGGGTAGTGTCTAAATTCTGAATTAAGGAACATCCGCTCCCTTAATTGTAGGGGCTCAGAAGAATCAATTGGTTCTACTTAATGTATCCATGTAGCCAGTAGATGAACTGATTAGATGACCTAGACTCAAAATACCAGCAATTCTGCTCTCAGATAACAGCACCACAAGTAATGTTTTCTGCCATCTTTGCTTGGTAGGGTAATTGTCTCATCCTGGTTAAACTGACCTGATCTCAGTTATTTACTCTTTTGTTATCTTTTAGTTGGACTGGATTCAGGCTGGACATAAGAAATAACTTCTTCACTGTCTGAGCTCCCAAGGTTTGGAACAGACTGCTGCAGAGGCAGTTCAAGCACCCACTTCGAATGCCTTCAAGACACATTTGGATGTTTATCCTGCTGGGATCCTATGATCCCTGCTGACTTCCTGCCTCTGGGGCAGGGGGCTGGACTCGATGATCCTTCGGGGTCCCTTCCAGCCCAAATGTCTATGAAATCTATGACAACAGTAAAGCTATAAACCTTGCCATGAAGCCACCAGCACTTGTGATAACTGTAATTAGTACAGCATGCAGCAGTGAGTTTCCTTAGTAATACAGGATGCTGGAAGCATATTGGACGTGTCCACTTGTCTCTATTTGGCTTATCACAGAATATCAATGCAAGTTTGAGATATCAGTTCTTATCTTTGAGGCCCTTAGTGACATCAATGCAACATATCTAAAAGGTTGACCTAAAATTTGTGAGTGTCACCAATTCTCCTTGTCTGGAATAATGGAACTTTCTACAATAAGGGTAAAACTAATGCGTGGGAGACAGAGCTGCCATGGAGGCCAGTCTGCAACTGGAATGAACTTCCACAAGAAGTAATGACTAAAAAAAATCCCTTTCATTTTCTATTTTTATGTTTGACTTAATGTTTGTTACCTTTCTTTCTCTAACAGATATATAGCAACATAAACCCTACCAAAATAAATGCTTCACTGCATACAATTCTGTACTTGGGGAAAGAAAAAAAAAGAAGCTGTATGACTGCTGTTAGTCATGTAACTTTTGTGCACTACTCTTTGGAGCTCAGATATGATAATGATAGTCAGTATAGGCAACTACATAGAACAGAACATTATCCTCTCTGTTGTGTAGCTTTGTTCTACCAATAGAGAGTCGGAGATACAGCATATTGTGAATACAAGAGAACACACTCAAAGTCATCTCAGAGTTGGAGTGTCAAACTCCACCCTGTTTAGTTGCTACCAATGGAAACTGGTCTCTGAAGACTTAGATTAATTGAGGCATTAGGCATGCACAGGTCAATCAATGTTGTTCCTGTAAGGAACCCTGTTGAGTGATGCCATGCTAAGGAGAGACTGATGAGCAGTGTAGCCTGAAAAGAAACTTCTATCTTCCCAACTTACTACATCAAAAAAAAAAGTTGGTGAGCCAGGCACTGTGAACGAATCAAAATACTGTAGGGCTGAAGATTCCACTCGCCCACATGGCAAATAATGACAGTGTCCTGTGGCAACTCTTGTGTTAAATGTGCCATTTCCATAATAAAAATATTTTAAGTCAATCTAGGGAATTTCCCTAGCAAAAGCATCCTTCTGTTCAATTCCTTAAGGTGGTTTTAAAGTAGACAATCATTCTGCTATGCAAAAATTCTAAAGTGTTTATTTAAGGGTATTATGCAGTCATTTTATATGGCCACTTGACATCTGCAGCTGACATCCCTCGATGCCCTGTGGACCCACTATTGTCTATTTTGTGCAATGTTTATAGTAATTTTACCAGCACAGAGATGATTAGGGTAGAAGCTCACTGGAGAACCAGCCAACTCCTAGTTATGGAGGAAGGAGGCAGAAATAAAGGTGAGAGCCTCTAGCTTCTGCACAACCTCCTCACAAAGGCGGAACTGTAAAACAAAAAATATGCATACAAAGAGAATTCTAGAAAATCAAAGTAAAAAAGCTCATGATATTCCTTGGCATGTTCCTTCTATATATTAAAAAAATAGAATTCTTAGACTCTAAACTGATTAAGAAAAGGTAGTTTTACCTCTTCAGCAACATCCCCTATATACCATAAATTTTACTGATTTGATGACAGTTCTACTGACAAAAGTAACTCAAATCAAACACTTCTTCCAGTGAATTATAAAGAATGTCTGTCCTGGACCAGTAAGCTATAAAAATAAGGGAAATGAAATAAACCTATCTGAAGTAGCAAGAGATAATGAAGATAATGCCCTTGATGTGCTATTTCTGCTACTTCATTCTGCACTAGAGATTATTGTTGAGAATGATCTGCCTCACCAGGTTCCTGCCTGCCTTGCATTTACTGTGACAGCAAAGACTGGCCTGCATTGAATGTAGTATTCATTGACCACACACAGTAAATCATAACTGCTCCACTGAAGCCAAAACAGCACATGCTGTCAGTGCATGGTACAATGCTATTCATTTCATACAGTATCTTCCATACAAACTATTGTCAAATGCTTTGTGGGGTTAATTGATTGAGGGCCCAGTCCCAATGTTCTGTATTGTCTGTGCACTGCAGGCCAACTTCCATCCTGCAGAGCTCTGTCTTGAAGCTGCTTACAGCTTATGCAGTTACTTTCTTCCTTACTTTTCCTAAGGGGGCCGGGAGCGGGGGGGGGGGGGGGGGGGGGGAGAGCAGTTGTGCTCCTACTTGATTGATGTATAGAAGATAGACCCTAAGGGTAACATTGGAATGAAGCAGGACAGGTGACACATTTCTTCAGTGTCTCAGCCTACTGGGGAACTGCTGTTCCCAGACAGGACAAAGTTGGATGAGACAACGCAGTCCGAAAACAGCAGTGCACTGATAACTCCAAAATGGAGCTCAGCCAGGTAGAAGTAGCTAGAGATCCATCAGAGAACCAGTCAATACTCCAGTAATTGAGAAGGGACTCAGAAATAAAGGAGAGATTCTCACACTGTTGCACAAGCTCCCCAAAAAAGTATCATGACTTCAAAGCAGTCTTTAAAACCAATTTATTTTGGCACAGACACTGTTGTTTGCAGTATAGCTCCTGGATAACATTCTACCTCTCTCTCATATTCAGAGCAGTAACCCTTGAGTATTTGTTAAAATGCCATAAAAAAGCCAGAACCTACCATTATGGTAGCGTTTGAGGCTTTATTTTTGCAACTATATTCCCATAAATTTTGATCTTTGCACAGGACTACACAATTATAAGTGATTTCAATGGGGCAAGCACTTACAAACTCAAGACAGGGATTGAGGTTAATTTATACAAGTAAAATAAAAGACTGCCTCTGCACCACAAAGCCTACTATCCTAACAAGACTTTCTTCCTAAATAATTGTGCCTTTAATGTTACTAACATGGTCTAGGGGCTAGGGCACTGGACAAGGAGTCTGCAGATGTCAGTTCCATCCTTGCCTTTTCACACTGGCCTGTTGTATTTGGGGGTTCAGTGGAGGAGCTGTAGTTGGCTTTAAAGGACAGGTTAGATTTTATGGGCACATTCCCAAGAGTGCACATGATGCTTGTGGTGCCTTGAAGCTGTTTGAGGCACCTCAAACTGCACATAGTACACCCATGTGCTGCACTGCTAATTTGCAGGGTGACAGGTTTTCTTTACACTGGGAAACCCTGGTGTCAAAAAAACTGCTGCTAAAGGAAGTAGTGCAGTGCATATGGCAGTAGTGTGTTCCACCAGCAACTGGATCCTGGCTGGCCAGAGCCACACTCTGGCTGCCAGCCAGACTCTAAGCAGCCAACTTGGTACTGCTGCTGCCCTGGGAGGCCCCCAGGACCCCAGTTAAGGTTTCTAGGGGCAGCACACATACTGGCCCTAGCTTCCCTTACCCCACCTGGGTCCATTTGCTGCACGCTGGAGCATGTGTGCAGGGGCGTGCCCAGGGACGAATAGCAGCAGCACAAATATGTGCCGCTATTGTTTGTCCCGCAGGAAATGTGTGCCCCTGAATACACGTACTCATTGGGATGTGCCCTTTTAGTACAATAAACTAAAGTGGAGGGATATAACTTGGATACAATTCAAACCAGGTGGAGTGTTGGATACAACTCGAACCAGGTGTTGTACTTGGCAGCCTCCTCTGCACGGGTCAACTGGGTCAAGAGCTTTGGCTTGGTGGTGGGTGACAGGTGGCAGGTGGGCTCACTCCCATCCATGCTCCGCAGGATTTGCTGGAGCGTGGGCTCACTGCTTTACTTGGGGGTCTACCTGTCCCCCACAGACCTCTCCCTGCCAGAGAACTGGCACTAGCTGGAGGCAAGGGTGGTAAAGCAGCTCTGGGCATGGGCAGGGCTCCTGAGGTGTCTCTCCCTGCATGGGGGAATACTGGTGCTGAACCAGCTGATCCTGCCCATGCTTTGGCACCGCTTACACACCTGGCCAGTGTCCCCTGAGGTCCTGGCAAGGCTCCAGAGATGGATGCTGGAGTTTTCTGGCCAGGATGGCCCTGGGTCATTGTGGAGGTCCTGAGCCTCTTCTTGCGGGAGGGTGGCCAGAGCCTTGTTTGCCTCCGTAGCCAGGTCCTGACCTTCCGCTTTCAGGCCCTGTAGTGACTGCTATACGGTGTCAGTAGCCACACAACATGGGGCCACCTGGGGTGCGCCTTCCTTTGCCACTTGGGGCTCTGATGTGACTGGCAGCTCCTTGGCCTGTGGGTCTTCTCCCTGCAGGACATGCAAGGGCTGCCAGAATTCTACCAGGACCTCACCTAGGCCTGGAGGCTTGTCTCTGCTTGTAGGTCCCCTGCAATACTCACCCAGGGCGCCAACCTGCTCATGGAGCCCCTCCTCTGGAACCCCCAGCTGGAGGTGCCAACAGCAGAGGCACTCTGGTTGTGACAGAGGTTGATCTTGGCTGGTGTCACCTGTGTCAGAGACCTCCTGGACTACGATAGGCATGAGTGGGTGGACCCTGTTGTGTTGGCCCGGAGCATGGATCTACCCACGACAAGTGCGACCTACTGTCTGCTCCAGGACGTGAAATCTGCCCTATCTCCTGATGCCCTTGCCTTTGTTGATCAGGTCCTGTGCGGTGGTGGTCTCCGCCGCCTCCCCTCAGCCCATGTCCTCCAGCCCATTGGAGTTTGTTGTGGGGCCGGATCCTCGCCCAGGCTCATGGCACTCCCTGCTCCACCACTTCAGCCAGCTGGAGGACACCAGACCGGTCTACTTTTCTACATCACCGCCACCTCTACATGCTTGTGTGCTGCATGATCCATCATGCTGCCCTTGCGTCCCACCCAGACACCAAGTGGCAGGACCTGCCCAGTGAGGGCATGGCTGGGGCACCCCAGTGGCTGAGTCTGTACTCCAATCTCATCCCATGAGCCACTGGGGACCTCAGCTGACAGCTCCTCCATGGAGCCATTGCCATGGGAATGTAGGTGGTGAGCTTCACAGACACCCCAGTCTCCTGCCCCTTTAGAGGGCAGAGGAAGACCCGGGCGCACATGACCTTTGAATGAGCAAAGTTGCAGCCCTTTCACCTGTGGGTGGGTGTGGCATGTGGGTGTGTGGGTGAGTGTGGCATATGGGTGGGTGGGTGTGTGTGTGTGTGTGGCTGGGTGTGTGTGTGGCACGTGGTTGGGTGGTTGTGTGGCATGTGTGTTGCTGGGTGTATGTATGTGGTGTGGGTGGGTGGCTGGGTGGTGGTGTGTGGCAAGGGTGGGTGGCTGTGGGTGTGTGTGTGGCACGTGTGTGGCTGGGTGAGTGGGTGTGTGCATGTGCGGGGGGGGTGTGTTGCCTGTGTGTGGCTGGGTGAGTGTGGGGCGTGCGGCTAGGTGGGTGTCTGTGGTGTACGGCTGTGTTTGTGTGGTGTGTGGCTGGGTGGGTGTGGGTGGGTGTGTCTGGTGTGGGGGGGCACACGGGGCTGGACACAGAGCAGGGGGGAGGGGGTTGTGCAGGGCCGGGCATGGAGTGACGGCAGTGCGGGGCAGTGGGTGGTGGTGCTCTGTCCCTGACGCCCATCCGTCATTCTTGATGGGCACTTTGCTAGTAGATCTATGTATCTATATATCTATATATATTAGTGGCATTTATATTATTAGCGGTATCTATCTATCTATCTATCTATCTATCTATCTATCTATCTATCTATTGATAGTTATACCTATAGATATCTATATAGCCTAATATAATAGAGGGCTTAGTCTGTCTGCCTGTATGTTTGTCTGTCCATAACGCTATTGGCCAACTGTGCCTATGCCATCAAGATAGCAGGAGGCAATTGGCTGTGCAGACATGGGCTGTGCAGGCCTAAGTTTGAGCCACTGCCAGAGAAGTTTGTGGTGGCAGCATACACACCCTGGCTGCCTGTGCAGCAGGGCTTCCCCATGCCTTCCTGCTTGTGAGCAAATGGGGTGGTCACGGTGGTGGTGTCCCCCTGCCACCCATCCCCACTGCTGCCCAGAACAGCTGAGGGGAGGTTAAATGGTGAGGGGGTCACAGTGGTGGCTGTTGTCAGGGCAGGTGGCAGGGAGGGAGGGGAGCGGGAAGGGGGCCCTGACAACAGCCAGCAGGGAGGGGAGGTGGCGGGGAGGGAGGGATGCTGCATGGGCCTGCGTGGGTGTGGGGTGGGGGGAGTCGAAGGGGGGGATCATGGTGGTGGCTGTTGTTGGGGGCAGGTGGCAGGGAGAGAAGTGGGGAAGGGGGGCAGGGTCATGGTGGCAGTGCCCCTGACAACCAGCCCTGACAACAGTTGGCAGGGAGGGAGGGATGGAGAAAGGGAGCAGGGAAGGAGGGGAGGCGGGGGGAAGCCCTGCTGCAAGACGTAGGCAGGCTGGGGGAGGGAGCCCCCGCACTGGAGCCTGGAGGAGGAGGCAGCAGAGGGAGTCTTTACATGGCCAGCCCCGAAGGGTGGGGGGGGGAAGAGGGGGGCCATGTAAACACTCTCTGAAATCCATCCTTCTTGATGGGCAATTAGCTAATCTATATATATACGTTGAGAGCAAATTAAGATGCTCATGGCTGGCTCATGTTAGGTTATGGGACCAGGACAGTTCAAGTTAGTAAGGTCATTCACAGGTGAGACTGTAAGTAGGATGAATGATGTCATGCTGGTCCTCAGTTTGGTAATTTTCCATACGATACCCTTAGTTAAAATAGATAGAGTGCTGTGCGCACACTCGTGTGCTGTGTGCAGAGCCCTGGTGTGCCAGGTGCACTACCCCTATAAAGGGTTTTGACAGAACCTGCGCAAGTGAGTGGGGCTTGGTCTGTGCGTGTGGCTGGTGTTGTGTGTGTTGGCGAGGGTACACTTGTGAGAGAGATTGTATAGGAGTGCCTGAGGGCCTGTAAAGAGTGATTGATAGAGAGACAGTGATTGAGGGGACGGAGAGAGAGTGACAGCTTGTGTGAGCGGGTATAGATCTTCCGCAGAATCTGGGTCCTCTGTGAGGGAGGAGCAAGGATCCCTGGAGACCACTGCTCAGCACACTGCTATACTCAGTCAGAGGTTGGCTCCCTGCCATTTTTCCCGTCGGTGCATAAGGGCTTTAGTAGCGGCCTCACTGAGAAGTTGGTGAGTATCCCCCATACCTTGGGAAGGGATACTTTTGTGGGCTATCCTTTCTGTCATATACCCTTGTAAAAGACCAGTGACCAGTAATAGGGTAAGGTAAGCCCTGGCACTGGGTCTGAAGAGGCAGACAGAGTCGCCGATGGTGGTGGTCTAATAAATCTCTCTCGTGATTGCTGTCCCTTTGTTCTGGTTATAGGATTTATATTTAGTGTTGATTGTTACTGGTGTTACTGTTGTTCCTTATATATATTACTAACAAAGTGGTGGCTGTTTTGTGTTGCTTAATGAACTGTTCCATTCATGTACCTCAGGACTTCCTCTTAGTGATTATTAATTAAACCAATGACAGATACGGACAGGGCCAAGATCCACCTTACCTTTCGGGGAGAAATCTGAGGAGAAGCAGTTGTTTAGGCCAGCTTCAAGGTTTGGTTTTAAAAGGCACAATTTTTCCCCAACACACACACACGTGTGTATCTATCTATCTATCTATCTAGAGAGAGAGAGAAAGAGAGAGAGAGAGAGATCAACTGGGCAATGTTTTATTGATTTACAGTTTTAAAACAAACGGGCACATTCGTGCTTCTCTGGATGAGCCCAGCCAGTACTTTCAAACAAGCATGATTACATTAGTACAAGCCTCTTAAAAGGCCAATATCCTTAAATGGCCTCTGGACTGAGCAAATCACTTTGGCTCTCTCTGCCTCTCTTTCCCATCCCTCTTTTTGACTGCTGAGGTTGTAAAGTGTACAAGTGGGGATTGTCTCTAACTATGTGTTTGTATAATGAGGCTTGCATGTACTATTTAATGCAAAATAATTAGTAATATACAAAGTTCCATTGACGTTTGTATATTCTTTTCAAAAGGTCAGTGCAGTGCTGTGCCAAAAACTTAATCCTGACAAAATAAATAGCATACTTACTGGAGGTGCCACATTTCTTTATAATGTTAATAACTCTGACATTTTTTTATTTCCATAAGTGTCTGCTTGTAATTCTGAAATAATGTAATGTAACGTTTTTCTTACAAATAAACCTAATTTCCATCTTCAAACTTCTTAGTTTGAAGAGTATATGATTCACAGCGGAGATACACACACACACACACACACACACAATTTTGATTACTTTTAGTTACAAAAAAAATGTCTACTAAATTACTTCTTGTAAGGATACTTTTGCTTATGAAACATAACTTGAGAATAATATTTTAGCCCGGTGTGGTTTTAATAGTTTTTAGGACTTCAAAATAAAATTAAAAAAAGTGGAATTTGAGAAATCTTTAATTATAGCGGCTCTTACATGTGCTTCTCTGTATCTTTATTATACTTTGAAACATGTTTATCTTTAAACAGTAGTACATTGTGCAGAGTTCTACTGTAATATATTAAAATGTTTTTAATGTAATCAGCTATCAGCTTATTTTATCATTATCAGATCTTCTCATAGAAACATAGGGATCAGACCTTTTTGAGCATAATTTCTGAGTACAACTATAAGTGTCAATAAGTGATTATTGTTATATGTTTTAGTAACTGTCCAAAAGAGAGAATAAAATCCAAGTGTCAAACAGTGGCTCCATTGCCATTGCTCTCTAATAAAGCCAGGATTTCACCCCTAAAAAAACCTGGTGGCTAAATAAGAACAATTTTCTAATGACACTGGGGTAAGTATCTATCTCAGCCTTCTTCATGGTCAGTATGGATCATTTGGAATGAGATGAGGTTGATTTTGAACAGGCCCAGGTCTAGATGAACAAGGGATTCTGAGGGTGTCTACATTGCTGTTAGCTTTACCTGACCCACCCAGCCATTCCAATTGCTTCTGCTAAACCTAGAAATACTTGTGTGAAGCCTCTCTAGGTTTTGGGTTTCTTTGTTGACTCTCAAGCATGCCTGATACTGGTTTGGAGAGAAACCTCAAGGGTTGCCCCCAGAGCAACTTTATTGCCCCATTTCTAAGTATGGTACATGCAAGTGGGAATGGATGAGCAGGACATTCTTGGGAATGTTCCTCTTTGAGAACTCAGAGGACATGCTGCAGACATTCCCTTAACTTTCAGCTTTGTAATGCTTGACTTTAAGTGGCCTGCCAACTACTGGAATTCACAACCCCAATTACATGCCTACATTTGTGTGCAAAACATGGGGAAAATTAATTGCCTAAGAACGAGAGCACTGCCTGGGTCCTGGTGGTATCAGTTGCAGGGGAAAATGAGTCCCCCAGGGGTTCCTAACACCTGCTGGCAGCAGCCGAGCACATGGGGGTGAATGAGGGCCTGGATACCCCTATGAAAGCATGTACCAATGCCAGGACATGGGGGAACACAGTCTGATGGGTGTTCTCATCACATTCCCCCACCGAGGCAGGGGACCAGGAACCCAGGACAATATGCATCTGAACTCTCTAGACTGACACCAGACCACCACACTGCTGGGAGAAGCCAGGTGTCTCTAGGGGCTAAACCAGGGTTCGTGGTGCCTCTGGTCCCACTTTACTCCAGGGGTTTGCCTACAACAGGCACGTCCATACAGAATAAGCCAGTACTGGGCCACCCCTGTTGGACTGAGATTGCCTGACGGAATGCGACTGAAGTACTTGTACGGCCAGAGAAAGGCCTAGGGCATGGCTTTTTGAGTTGTTATTTATTTGATTTGCTTCTTTACACAGGTCAAGCCCAAGTGATCCCAGAACTTCCAGCAAACCTCAGCAATCACAGCTGAAACGTGCTGATTTCTGACTCCCCAGCTGCTTCCTTCTGTCCCTGAGCTTCAGGACAGTTATTCAGGCCAGGCAAAAGTGTACCCAGCACCAAGTGGAACCCCTAGTGGAAAGGGGTGGGGTATAGGGGAGGAGGAACTGCACAGAAGACCTCGACATCCACTCAGGCTAACCTCGGCATACTCTCTCTAAGCAGGTAATACTCTTTTCAACTACATCAAGTCAGGACACGCAAAATTTGAACGTGAGAGCAAGACACCTGCTGAGTATGTGGCATATAGGCCTCAGCCCGGTGTGGCCACTTGGCCTGGGTCCCCTCTACAGACTACCTGAACTTGCCAGTGGGAAATGCTGACAAAATGGTTGTGATTTAAGTCTTACCTCTTTGAGGCATTTAGGTGTCTCTGCTTAGGGTTCAAAACCATGAGCTGTCTTCTAGAGGTAAGTGCCTAAAGCAAGTATAGGGTGTTTGTGCACATCTTTTCACCTCATGTTATAAAGGTCAGAACATTTATCCAGGATTTGGAATACACAGATGTAAATCCCTCCTTTGCTTGATGGGATTTGAACCCACTTTTCCTACATCCCAGAGTACCCTAATCACTTCTCTAGGGTACTCAGGTGGAGTGCTCTCAATTTTTTCCCTTTGAAGATATTCCATTTTGCATGGAATAGTCAGTGAGGGGAGAAGCTGTAGTCCATTAGTCCAGGCAATCACAGGGATCACTCCAATCCCTACTCCAATAAATATTGAAATAGTTTATACAAAGTGGAACAGATTCTACAGAAGAGACTGAGAAAGCCCCTTGCCAGAATGGCTGGTGATTAGGCCATGCTTCTGGGATATGGGAGATTAAGATAATGTCCAATCAGGGAAAAGATGGAACTAAACATTGGTTTCCTATAGTCCTCATCACTAGGATAATGGATAAAGGAAGCACTTCTAACTTTGTGCTTTAGCTGGGTTTAGATATGCTCAAACACAGAGAAAAATAGGGCAGGATTGGACCTCCTGGAGTCATCTAGTCCAACATTCTTGAGGAAAAATCACATCTACTTAAACCATGCAGTAAAATATATGTCTAACTTACACTTAAAAACTTTCAGTAATAGTTATTGTTTTGGTTATTGGTTCCACTATTTAACTACTTTCATAGTTAAAAAGTTCTTCCTAATATCTAACCTACATTCCCCCTTGTTGCCATTTAAGTCCATTAATTCCCATCGTATCATCTGTGGATTTAACAAAGAGAGAGAAGAACATCTTCACAGATAGGCTCACTAACCTAGGGAGGAGGGCTTTAAAGTAGGGCTTCTGGTGGATGGAGACCAAAGCTCTGAGATAACTGGGGAAGCGGGTGACTTGGAGGAAGCACAAGTAGGAAGGGGCAACAGGGAGGCTCTCTCATTCTTCCTGAGAAAGTAGGGCATTCAGCTAGTTACTTCAGGTATCTCTACATGAAGGAAGTCCTCACACAATCACAGAACTATGACATGATTGGAATAACAAAGACTTAGTGGGATAGCTTGCATGACTGGGGTACTGTCATGGATGGGTATAAACTGTTCAGGAGGGCCAGGCAGAGGAGAATAGGAGAAGTTACGCTGTATGTAAAAGAGCCGTATGATAAATCAGAGCTCCAGTATGACAATGGAGATAGGCCTATTGAAAGTCTTTGTGTTAGGGTAAGAGAGGAGAGCAACAAGTGTGATGTTGTGGTAGGTGTCTGCTGTAGACACCAACCAGACTCAAGAGATGACATGGATGAAGCTTTTTTCAAATAGCTAGCAGAAGTTTCCGGATCACGGGCACTGGTTCTCATGGAGAACTTCAGTCACCCTGACATCTGCTGGCAGAGCAATACAGCACAGGCAATCCAGGAAGTTTCTAGAGAGTCCTGGGGACAACTTCTTGGTGTAAGTATTAGAGAGACCTACCAGGAGCCATGCTCTTTTTTACCTGCTGCTTACAAACAGGGAAGAATTTGTGGGGTATATAGTAGTGGATGGCAACTTGGGCAGCAGCAACCACAAGAAGATGGAGTTGAGGATCCTGAGGAAAGAAAGGAAGCAGAACAACAGAATAAGAACCCTGCACTTCAGAAAAGCAGACTTTGACTCCCTCAGGCAACTGATAAGCAGGACCCCCTGGGAGGCCTGTCTGCGGGGGAAGGAGTACAGGAGAGCTGGAATCTTTACTGAGGGCGTAGGAATGAACCATCCTGATGTGTGGATGCTGGGAGAGCAGTGGATGTGATATACTTTGACTTTAGCAAGGCTTTTAATATGGAATCCCACAATATTCCCACAAGCAACCTAAGGAAATACGGGTTGGATGAATGGACTTTAAGGTGCTTAGAAAACTGACTGGATGTCAGGCTCAAAGGGTAGTAATCAACAGCTCAATCTCTAGTTGGCAGCTGGTATCAAGTGGAGTGCCCCAGGAGTCATCCCTCGGGCTGGTATTGTTCAATAACTTGATCAACAATATGGAAGATGGCATAGAGTCCACCCTCAGCAAGTTTGCAGATGACGCCAAGCTGGGGGGAGCAGTAGATATGCTGGAGAGGAGGCTAGGATTCAGAGTGACCTAGACAAATTGGAGGACTGGACTAAAAGAAATCCCATGAGGTTCAATTCTGAGGGTACGAGACAAGAGCAAGTACAAGTACAAAGTCCTGCACTTAGGATGGAAAAATCCCATGCAAAAGTGCAAGCTGAGGAATGACTGGCTAAGCACCAGCTCTGCAGAAATGGCCCTGGGGGTTACAGTGGACAATGAACTGAATATGAGCCAACTGTATGCCCTCGTTGCAAAACAGGCTAATGGCATACAGGGCTGCATTGGTAGGAGTGTTGCCAGCAGATTGAAGGAAGTTATTCTTCCCCTCTATTTGGCACTGGTGAGGCCACATCTGGAGTACTGTGTCCAGTTTTGGGTCCCACTACAGAAAGGGTGTAGACAAATTGGAGAGAGTCCAGTGGAGGGCAACAACAATGGTTAGTTGTAAATTATGTGCTTCGGCCCATGACTTAAAAAGAGAGGCTGAGGAAACTGGGCTTATTTATTCTGTAGAAGAGAAGACTGAGGGAGGATTTAATAACAGCCTTTACCTACCTGATAGGTGGTTCCAAAGAGGATGGAGCTAAGCTATTCTCAGTGGTGGCAGATGACAGAACAAGGAGCAATGGTCTCAAGTTGCAGCAAGGGAAGTTTAGGTTGCATATTAGGAAAAACGTTTTCACCAGGAAGGTAGTGAAGCACTGGAACAGGCTACCCAGAGAGGATTTGGAATCTATCCTTGGAGATTTTTAAGACATGGGTAAATGAGGCCTTGGTTTGGATGATTTAGTTGGGGATGGTCCTGCTTTGAGCAGGGGGTTGGATTAGATGACCTCCTGAGGTCCCTTCCAACCCTAATTTTCCATTATTGTATGATTCTGACTTAGAGAACACTTGATCACTGTCTTGTTTAGAATAATCCTTTTTATATTTGAAGACTTTTATCAAATTGCCCCTCAGTCTTCTTGTCTCCAGACTAAATTCCAATCCTTTTAGATGAGCCTCATAGATCACATTTTCAAGACCTCAAATTTTTTTCTGTTCCTGTCCTCTGGATTCTTTACAATTTGTCCATACATGCCTTGAAGCACAATTCTCAAAATTTGTCATGGTATTTCATGTGAGGACTCATCAATTATGAATATGGTAGAAGAATCACTTCCTGTGACTTTCACATGATACTCCTGTGAATACATGCAAGTATCCAATTAGTTTTTTTGCTCCCCAAAATATTGTGTCATTGACTCATATTCAGATTGTGGTTCATTATATAAACCCCAGGTCATTTTCTACAGTATTGCATCAATATTTGTAGCTGTGTATTTGCTTGTTTCCAACTATGTATAGATATTTGCATTTATCCTTACTGAATGTTATCCCTTTAGTTCAAGGTTTCTTTCCAACTCAAAGTTACTTTAATTTTAATCCTGTCCTCTGAAACATTCACTACTTGAGTTCATCTACAAATTTATTAAGTGCACACTCAGTTCCATCCCTCAAGTCATTAACAATTTTATTAAACAGTACTGTTCCCAGAACACATTCCTGGGGAATCCCATTTCATAATTCCTCCCATTTGCCCTTGAACCATTTATAAATACTCTTTAAGAACAATTATCCAACCAACTATATACCCCCCTTACAATAATTTCATCTAGATCACATATTAAAGTTAGACTGATTGGTCTATAATTCCCTGGTTCCTCCTATTTTCCGATTTGTCCTTTTGTAGTCTTCTGGAACCTTACCTGGCCTCCATGAATTCTCAAAAATAATAGCCAATGGCTCAGCTAACTCCCAAAGAAATCTAGGATGAACCTCACTAGGGCCTATTGAATTGCAAACATTTAGTTTACCTAATCTCCTACTCTAGGCTGACTATCTACCCAGCTTGTCCTTGTTGATAAATACTTGACATCTGATAGCTGAAGTTTTGAAGACTGAAATAAAACAGGGAAGAAACATTTCAGCTGCCTGTGCCCTGTGGCAGTTATTAGTTTCCACTCTCCATACAGTAAATACTTTCCTTAGTAATTTTCTTATTCTAATATCTTTTTTACAAAGTTTGGGTCACCATGTATGCCTCCAGCTAGCTGCAAAGGTCAGGCCCCTGAAGCAGGATAGGTAAAGGGAAAGGAAATACTTCGCATTTAGGGGGCTGAAACCCAGTGACAGGTACTCCTCAGATAATAATCTGCTTAGCTGGGAGACTGAGAGCCAGCTGGAGCTGCTACCAGATAAAGAAGAGGAGCCATGAAGGTGGTTTAAAAACTTCAGAGGAGGAGTGCAGTAAGAGAGACAATAGTAATGGAAAGAAGTACAGGGCCAAAGAGGCTCTTCCACTGTCTAAAAGGAGGCAACAGGTGCTGGCTGGTCAAATGGCCCTGATTTGGGTTGATTTGTTTATTGAGACTATGAAGCATCTCTAAAGAAGAATAAAAAACTGTTTTGAAAGCCTGAACTGAAAGCTGACTGACTTAGCTAAAGAAGCTGGGTGAGTGCTTACATGGAGGAATGCCCATGTGAACTCCAGGAATTCAGACTCAACCAGGTAGCATTTCTGCTTTATATATCCAGAAGCAAAAATGTATGTGCTAAGGGGAATCTTAGTGCCAGAAACTTAGATTCTGCCAGGGAAGGCAAAGGTTTTGAGACTATAAACGTTAAGCATGAGTACCTACATTGCTTTTGTGAATCTAGGGCCCCTTCTATGTGTGTAGGTAAAGGTGCAATGTGATCTAATGCATAATCTATACAACTGTGCCTCCTGCCATGCCATACATGCATGGCAGGAGGTGCAATTGTGGGATTGTGCATTAGATCCCATTATGCCTTATTGCTGGTGCAGAGGAAGCATGAGCCTAAGCTTCCCCTTCATCAGCAAAAAGCAAGCTGTCACAGCTGGGAGCTCCCTCAGCTGAGGGGGCTCCCATCTGTGGGAATTCCCATGCATCCCTACAACTGGGAGATGCAGCTGCTGTCATCTTCCAGCCCAAGGGGTGTGTGAAACCCGTAGAGCTGAGAGATCACAGCAGCCATGAGCTCCCATCTGCAAGGATCTCCCAGTCTCAGGGGTTTTACAAACCCATAGGGCTGGGACATTGTGGCAATAGTGATCTTCCAGCTCCAGGGGTCTCACACACCCCTGGCACACTGGAAAACCAGCATCTGCAGCTTGGGGTGCTGCTGGAACCCAGAGTCTGTATCTGCTGCGGTTGAGAGTCTCTTCAGACTACTAGTCCTAGCTGGGCATGGTGCATCTTTGAGGCTGGGAGCTCCATCAGCTGATGGGACTCCCAGCTGCAGGGGAGATCCTGTTGCATGTGAAAATTAAAGCTATAAAGTTATTACACATTTTTGAGGTCTAGCTTTATAGCTGGTTGGAGCATTTTATGGCATGATAACTACTTTGCAAGTGTAGTTGGTCTAAGATAATCATGCAATTAACCAGTTAATTGCATAATACTTCGAAAGTGTCCAGGGGTCCTAAATCTTGGGTGCTTTCTAGTCCCCCGTCACCAACAATGGCCAGGTCTATTTCCCTCTAATGGTCAATTAAAGTCAGACTTTCATACTTCCATTCATGTTGTAGTTTATTAGCACAATGGAACACCAGTAACATTAATGTCTTGTTCTTGAGCTGGTTTGTAAGATCTGCTCCTATAAAAATAACCTCCAAGTAGTAAATCCAAGTTTTCCAAGTATAATTATTACTATTAGTTTTATCACTAATATTCTGATAAAAAAACAAAACAAAACACTGAAATACTCTCTCTCTCAGGTATTTGATTTTTATGTAACCCTCACCAGCATGCTAGGCTGGGTGACGTGCTGGATTCTGGATCCTCAGGATGCGAGTAGCCCTGGGAACCTCCTCAGGCAGGTTGCCAACTGAGGTGTCCCTCGGAGAGGTGGGTCCCTCAACCTCACTGCCCAAGAATTTACTTTAAGGCCAATAAATAAATGGGTTTCTTTATGATACACAACTATATACAGAAAATAAATAATTAATCAAGAGAAGATATATACACGTATGTATACAATATCAATAGTTAATAATAAAACTAACAACCTGAATAGAATTTACAACTGCAACAATAGGTGAATAATTCCATTATACTGGGTGGTCCCACTTGTATCAAGCAAGCTCAATGATTACATTAATCTGGTTATAACACTTTAAAACAAGTTTCCCCTGCATAACCCAGGTTGGTTTTTCCACTGGTCATACTCCCCTTCCCATAACAATAAATATCAATTAGGGCTGTGTGAAATTTTGGCAGCCGTTTCATTTTGGAGGTGTTTTAGGCTATTTCGGCGCCTGAAACATTGAATCTGAATTGAAACGGAAGGCTCAGAAACATCTCTGAAATGAAACAAGGCATCTAAAATGTTTTGGAAATGTTTCGGAAAATTTAGGAGTTTTGGAGCCAGGCTTGCAGGGAAATAGCTGTACATTGCTGCCCTGCCATGCAACTTGGCTCTGCAGGGAGCAGAAATCTGCGCTGGGGGTCTCCTCCCTGCTGCTGCCCACCCCGTGCTGCCCTGGTGACAGGAGCGGGGAGGAGACTCCCAGCATGAATCTCTGCTCCCTGTGGAACCAGGTCATGTGGCAGGGCAGTGCTGGCCCCTGCCGTATGACCTGGCTCTGCAGGGAGTAGAGATAGATCCAAGGCAGGCAGTGGCTGGGAGGAGACCCCCAGCATGGATCTCTGCTCCCTGCAGAGCCAAGTTGTGCGGCAGGGACCAGCAGGCTTGCTCACCGCTCTGCGCTGCTTCCCTGCCCCGTGACTCAGCATCATAGGGATCAGAGATTCGCTCAAGGGTCTCCTCACCTGCACGGAGGGCAGCAGCCCTCACCCTCGCCTGGACAAGCCACCCACGGCCACATCCTGCTCCTTGCTGGGGCCTGATGGCCCTGGCCCCAAGCCCTGCCTGGCTGGGTAGGGCTATGTGAAGCTTTCCTTGCAGCTCGTTCAAAACAATTTCGGAGGAGATTCGGCCGAAACGAAACAGGACAGTGATCTGAAACAAATCACTGTCCTCTGAAACAGCCAAATCCGAAACCAAATCAAAACACAGCCGTTTTGCACAGCTTTAACTATGATCCACCGCTAGGTGGCAGAGGCAAGGCTTCTGCTGCTCTGGGGATGGTGGACTCTGCTTTTTCTTGGTCACTCAATAAAAAAAACAAGTCTCCGATCCACCACTGCAGGTAATAAGCTTCTTTTCTTTAGTTTCCTTCTTGCAATATACCTCCTGCAAACAATAGGGGTTAAGTGTCCCCTCACACAGCCATGCAGATTTGGGATTCTCATAGTTGCTCCCCCTCTGGGCTCTCTCTCCCTCAGCACCTTCACATGCAGACAAAGGATTCCCTCTGCAGGTCTCTGTCCCTGCAGTACAAGCCTTTCCAGCCCAAATAGAGGACTTCCCTCTGCAGGTCCTTGACCAGGCAGCTTCTCCCAGCTGCCAGCTGTGGGTGCCGAGTATAGCCGGAATGGGGCCGCGATGGAGTGGAATTAGGCACAAACGCGTACTGGTTGAATTGAAAAGAACTTTACTTACAAACTGACGTACAGGGACTCGCGTCGATGCACACAGTGTAGGCACAAGCAAAATCACTGATGTTTTCCGAGCATGCAGGGTACGGGATACATTGGGACAGTCGTCGATGGGGAGTGGTTGGTGGTTGATCAGGCCCCAGTTTTGCTCCAAGGTACGCAAAGAACTCGTTCCCAACGTACACGCGGAGTTCTCCGACTTGGGTGGAAACTACCCAAGCTTTTATACGGCTAGTGAGCCAGTTGCTAGCCGCCGGTATGAATAATTTACAATGAGCCAATCAGTAGCATGCATCCAAATGGTGCAGCTGCTAGTTTTTGGTGGCAGCTGATCACTGCACCAAGGCTTTTCCCGCTGTAGCGAGGCATCCCTTGCACCGAGTACTCTCATCGTGCTTAGAATTCTGCTGTGTCGAGGCACTTTTAATCACTAAGTACTGACATGCACCCTTGCCAATGGCACAGCTGAAATTAAGAGCATATGCGAGTCGGTCAAGTCGTTGCCTTGTCCGAAGGGTTCATAAGGCAAATAGGTATGAACAAAGGTAGATAATGAAACAAGTTCGTTCTCTAAAGATTGGATTAAACAATAACCTAGCAGAACACAACTACATATTAATACATTTGTCACAAAAAGTTCAATCACAAGGATTTCGGTGAGTGTCATGATGACGTCACACATCGAGTCCTTGCTTCTTGGAGTATTCTTTCCCTCTCTTGTCCGGTTCCGGCACGCGTCTCAGATCTCGGACCTGTGGAGAAAGAAACTCTCTAAACCATTAATCAACTTATCTTACAATACTACTAACAAGATGACTCATCATCTGGCTTAACTGAGTATCGAAAACCTAGCTCGTATGCTAGTTTCCATTGACCCTCATCTCCCAAAATTCGCAATTGCCATTTTGTGAGTCTGGAATGCTGCAGGAGAAATCCGAACATTATCCGCTCTTCTGGTGGTCTCTGTGGACACATGTAGTCGTCGCGAGCCAGACTTGTGTGGGTATATGGTGGATCGATGCTCCGAATCACTGGTTGTCTCTATGTCTGGCTTGATGAGAGCTTGCAATCATGGGAGTTGACACAAAAGATTGCCTGTGGACCATCCAACTAGCGGGTTTAGAAGAATTCAGAGAAGGGTGGTGGCTTTTCCTCCGTAAACTTCAATGCAGGCTTCCACGCCGTTGAGCATTATAGGGACAGCTCCAGGATCTTGCAGGTGACGGTGAGGCCATGGTCCTCTTTGCTGGGGTGGTGTCAGTCCCAGTGCATGTGTTCTAGGATTCCAGGTGCAGTACAAGATTCCAATCGTTGCCAGTACGATCTGCTTTATATCAACTTTTAATGGGCAACCTCCATGCCATGCATAAGACTTGCGGCTGACTTGATCTGCAACAAGCGCTGAAAGTGGAATGGGCCAGTGGGGATTATACATCACTGTATTAATGTCGGTGGCATGTCCTCCATTCCACGAGGCTCGTCCAGTTAGAAAACTTGCCTCTTCTCTGTCCACTAGGTCGGACCCAAACTCCACAACCAGGCATCCCAACCACATAGCTAAGGTTTCCTCAGGTCTCATCTTGGACTTCTTGCATAGCTCTTGCAATTCCGTCAAGGTTCCGGCGTGACAGGTGTTAGCAGTGATACAAGCTGTACTCTGCACACCAATCACTCGGCTTCTCGCTGCCACCGAATGTGTGGCCATCTGAGACGTCGCTGCATCCGTTAGGGGAACCGGATACAACAGTTTCTCTGTTGCCCCCTTGCTGTACTGCGAGGGTGGGGCAGTCGGGAGCGATGCAGCCTCATGGGGCGGAGTCAGTGACTGAACTTCCGCCCGTCCGTCAAAGGATCCGTCTTTCTCTTCCGGGTCCTCCGGGCTTCTCCCTTCCCTCTCGACGCCATCTTGAAATGGCAGGGGACCAGGGTTTTTTCCTGTTGTCGTTTGCTCAGCCGCCTGGACGGCAAGCAGTCGGGCTTCCAGGTCTGCCTTTTCCTGCATCAAAGTTGTTACCATGCAGAACATTGCAGTTAACATTTTCCCCTTTCCGTGTTCCGAGCCAGTCCTTCTAATCGCGGGGTGACTTTCCACTTCTAACTTTCCGCAAAGCTCTGAAAGAAGCTCGGGATCTCTCAGCTCAGGCGCCAGTGCTAGATTAATCAGCGCTGGCTCTTCGCTCTCCTGCGCGCAGCGCATGCAGTGGGCAAAATCCTGGCTGAGGGCAGTGCTTTCTTCGCTCGGCTTTTTTCCGGCGAAGAGTTCTGTGCCCCCTTCCTCTCAGGGTCTAAATAGAACCCGCTCACTTCCCATCACACATCCAAATGCCCCGGGATGGAGATGTACTTCCCATTCTTTTGCAGCTTCCTCTTCTCCTTCGAGTGAAAGGTAACCGCTGATGAGTCTTCCACCCATTCCGCCCGCTTGCTGGTAGGCGATGTGTGCACCTAACTCCACGGCATTCTGCACATGGCGTTTCCCACTGTGCCAGGGGCAATTCTTAACTAATTCCGACTCCATTGCATCTTCCCTGGATACTGATCCTGTTCGTGACGCCATGTGGGTGCTGAATATAGCCGGAATGGGGCCGCGATGGAGTGGAATTAGGCACAAATGCGTACTGGTTGAATTGAAAAGAACTTTACTTACAAACTGACTTACAGGGACTTGCGTCGATGCACACAGCGTAGGCACAAGCAAAATCACCGATGTTTTCCGAGCATGCAGAGCACGGGGTACGTTGGGACAGTCGTTGATGGGGAGTGGTTGGTGGTTGATCAGGCCCCAATTTTGCTCCAAGGTACGCGAGGAACTCGTTCCCAACGTACACACGGAGTTCTCCGACTTGGGCGGAAACTACCCAAGCTTTTATACGGCTAGTGAGGCAACTGCTAGCCGCCGGTATGAATAATTTACAATGAGCCAATCGGTAGCATGCATCCAAACGGTGCAGCTGCCAGTTTTTGGCAGGAGCTGATCACTGCACCAAGGCTTTTCCTGCCGCAGCGAGGCATTCCTTGCACCGAGTACCCGCATCGTGCTAAGAATTCTGCTGTGTCGAGGCACTTTTAATCACTAAGTACTGACACCAGCCAGCTTACCAACCCCTCCCCACTCTTTCCCTGGGTACCTGTGTCTGATTGCACAGCTCGGACCCTGGTGGGGAATCAGCTTCTCCTGGGATGACTCAGGCTCTCTGTCCTGAAGTCTGGTCCCCCACAAGCCTCACCTCCGTCCCTCTGCTGGGGGTAAAAGGAGGTGTTGAGTCTCTGCCCCTCTCTCCAAGCTGGTGTAGCTCTCCTGCAGCTTCCCTCTCCTGCTGCTTCCCTGCCTCAGGTTTTGTGGCTCCATAATAGCCAATCAGAGCCCGGGGTTTGCAATGGGGGCTCTGGTCGCTGTTCAAATCCTCCATTAAAAAGCATGCATTGTGCATAGCATACCTTCCGTTTGGAAAAGCTACTGCACCCTCTGCAAATTTTTTCTTGCAAAGTCCTTAGGCACAGATCACCCACTTAGCTTGCAGCCAAGCAAGCCTTTGAAGCTGTTACATTTAATTTAGCATGGTCTGAGTATGCTTTCAAGTATCTAGCCAAATAGACTAGGTGGCAGAGCCAGCAGGCAGCTGGATGCCATTTTCCAGCAGCTCCTGCCCATGTCTCTGCAGCCAGTTTCTATGGAGACCCTGGAGGGGTGGGGCCATGACCATGCAGGGCCAGGGTTTCCAGCACCGGTAGGGCATGCAGCTGGGTGGGGACCTACTCCAGGCCTGGGGCTGGCATCTTGCAGCAGTGACAATGTGGTCTGGAACTGGGGCAGAGCTGTGATCCACTGCCTGCATACCCCTGCCCAGGGCACACAGGCAGCAGATTGCGGTTCTGGCCTGGCTTCAGACCACGTTGTCACTGCTGCAAAAGCCTAGTCCCAGCCCTGGAGCAGCTCCCCATCCAGCCACACACACTGCCAGCACTGCTTGGGCCAGTCTCCACGGAAACCCTAGCTCTGTGCTGTCACTGCCTCCTGGGGTCTCCATAGAAACTGGCCACAGTGACATGGGCAGCAGCTGCTGGGAAATGGAGTTCACTGTGGGCTGAAAATGGCCTGCAGGCCAGACTTTGCTCGCCCTTGAACTAGAGACTTCAAAGGTAGGCTGTTTGGACATATACAGATGTCACCTAGAACTAAACCCATTGCTTTCAACCAACAAAGTACAAATCACAACCACTGGAGGAGTAAAGATTATACAGGAAT
Organism: Alligator mississippiensis; assembly: GCF_030867095.1. Classification (NCBI taxonomy): domain Eukaryota; kingdom Metazoa; phylum Chordata; order Crocodylia; family Alligatoridae; genus Alligator; species Alligator mississippiensis. The sequence goes on from NC_081825.1 coordinate 31,469,031, forward strand.
GCTTTTACCTCTGTAGAGATTAGAAACACATGCACAGAAGTCAAGATATTTCATTATGATCTGGTGGACAACATATATTGTCTAGGGGAACTGGAAACATCACCAGTAGTTTTTCTGCTTATAGTATTTTTAAAATCAATCACAACATTCATGAAAATAAAGCACTCATTACATCTCACTTCCACAGATGCCTTTGTTAATATTTGGCAGCATCATGCTAGTTTTTCATATAGTTTTTTTTTCTGGTACAAGAACCCCATCTTGTTTTCCTGTGGGATAGTTTCTGGGGGGAAAGGCAGTTGCAGTATTTACTAATTTGTAATGTCCTTCCAAATAAAGGAAACAATTGAATAAAAAAGGAATATATAAACATTATAAATGTTTTTGTCTTACTTTTTTCATTTATGAGTCAGTAATTATTTCTGTACTGACATATCTATTACGTGCCAGATGCTAATTTCTGCGTTGTCTTTTTTTCTTAAAGACAGCTGGGGGCAAAATTAATAATTTTAGCTGCTCTTTCATTTTATTTCAGGAGAAACTAATCCATTCAACATAATTTTGCATAGAATCACTTTGCCTCATTCCTTATGTTTGAGGTGACCTTTTTTTTACTTTTCTCTAAATGAAATTACTGCAGATTCATTATTCATAAGATTAAGACACAGGCCCAGTGAATATAAGTCATAGGGCTTCTTTCTCTGAAAGGCTTTTGAAGTGCTCAGATACAGCTTAAATGCTCCAGTATCCTGCTAACAGTATCAACAGCATAGCTCTGTAGAAGTTAGTACAGCACAAGATAGAGAACTATTTTTTCACTGGTGCAGATATTTTAGTAACAAATTACTTATGATTCCAAGGTAGACTATGCCATTTTATCATGGTGGGTTTGTTGGTTAATATTTGTATAAGTTCCACATAAATGGGCATGTTTAATCCACTTTCATAAAAATACTTTTTTCACTAAAAACGCTGATTTGATGGCATGGACATGGCATTTGGATCTTTCATCTTTTTTGGGGAATAGGGCTAGTAATTAATGTTTCCTTGCCGGGCTATCTGACAAAGCAGTGCCTGTGAGTGAATTCAAGTGCTGAATTCTTCATTGGCAGCATACATCTAACCAAAATATAAGTGTATTAATCTTCTGCGGGCATCAGTTTCAAATGAATATATGCAGATCTATTCTTTTTATTTAGAATCACAGTTAAAGAGGAGGAAGTCTTAATACGTTTGGAAGTTATTTGAAATACTTCACTTAAATGAGCAACCCCAATTTTGCATTAGGGAGGAGCAAATGTATTTTGTCCAATGTTGGCCCCTGTTCAAACAAACATCACTTGACTGCATGACTCACACTAATGTTATTTCCATTAAACTGGGAAGGAGTTGTGATGAACATGGTAGAACCAAAGAAATATTTTTAAAAAAACTATATGCAGATGTTACATATGGAGGAACTTCTTCAATCAGCCTAAATCTGGGGGGAGAATTGCTTCTTCTCAAGGGTTTGGAGGAAAAGTCTGTAGACTTTTGTCAGATTTGTGTCCTGTGCAGCACACTGAATACAGTTTTTTCCTTTTACCAGTTGCTGTAGTAATGAAGCAAATCTTCACCATTTAAAAATGCTGTCTCATCTGTGACCATTTTTTTAGGTTACAGACAAAAGGGTATAGGAGTAATTGAGTTTTGGCTTAGTGAGCAAGGGGAAAAGGTTGTTGTTGTTCTTATCATTAATATTACTACTACCGCTTAGTTTGGCTCACTTGTTTCTCCTTTTTTTCCAAAATGAAAAACTCAGAAAATGTGGTATTAGATGCAAATCATTCCACTCATCCCAAAAATAAAATATTTCATTGAGGGAACTTATAAAAAAGTAATGAAGGGCTAGGTTTAAAGAAGAAGGATAGTGCTATCCCTCTTATATCCAACAGTTCAGTAGTTAGAGTACTCCTCCAGCATGTGGAACTCTAGATTCAGTTTCCTCCTCAATCTGAGGAGACTTCAACCGTGGTTTACATCTTCCAGGAGATAGCTATGTCCACCAGTGGTGACGTGTAGCAGGTGCACGGGGGTGCCGGTGTACCTCCTGTCAGACTGTGCTCCCTGTTTAGGTGGGGGGGCAGGGAGGCAGGAGCACCAGTGTCCCCCCTGTGAGCGCTGGCCGGGGAGTGGGGCTGCCAACAGAAGCAGCCATGCTGCTTCAGGAAGTGGCCACGGGGACTTCTGGAAACAGTGCAGCCACTTTTTCGGTGAGTGTGATTTGCCGCAGAAGACTTCCACCCCAGTCAGTGGGACTGGCCAATTGCTGACTGTTGTTAGGGGGGCGCATGATCCCCCGACTCAAGAGGCACCAGTCGCCCATAATATTCACTACACTGCAGGTAACATTTGCATGGTGTGAAGTAGGGTGGGGCCTTTCAATCTCTTCTCTTGACATTGTTGCACTGTCTAAACCAGTGGTTTTCGACCTCTTTCATTTGCAGACCCCTAAAATTTTGAATAGAAGTGCGGACCCCTTTGAATTATAAGTGAGTATTCACATACTTCTGATCCGTCATCTTTTGAGGACCCCTTAGAAATAGTCTGCAGACCCCCAAGGGTCCCTGGACCACAAACTGAAAACCACTACTCTAAACAAACATTGCCTGCACTGGAAACTGTGTGTATGTAAAGGGAATAGTTCCAACAGGCAAGATCTGAGAAAAATTTGCCTAAGTAATATCCTAGTTGGGCCACCCTCTGGGGTAGTGGGAGGGCTGTAATTATCAATGTTTTACAGGGTGTCAAACATATGGCTTGTAGGTCTGATTTGGCTTCCAGAGCTGTGTCACTGGTACTGGGAATTCAGGGGTGGGGTGAGCAAGGGCAGGGCACACTACCAAATTTCAGGGTATGCAGCCCTGTTGGGGAATATATTTCCATGGCAGCAAGGTGAGCAATGGCTGTGTTTAACCCCAGTGGTTCTCTAACATTTCTCACTCCACTGCTGCCACTTGCTCCACTGCCACAGGTGAGTCTGGATCTGGCCTGTGAGAAGCCTGATAGTCCAGATCTGGCCCACAGGCAGCTCCATTATCCAGATCTAGTCGAGAGGGGCAGACGAGTTTGAGACCCCCTGATCTACAGAATAAAAAGGGGATACCATCGTATGGTTGTGACTCTCTAACCCCAATATTTTTCCAACAAAACTATTCAGTAGATTTGGAGGTACGAGAAATTGCATTTTTTTGTTGAATTTACAATTTTGCAAAAAATAAAAAAAAATCACTCAGCCCAATTACATACAAATACAGGAAAAGGATAAGAGCTTTTAATTTGTGACAAAAAGCACGAAATTAGGTTTTATTTTCCTTTAAGAGGTCTGGCCCATGAAACTTGTCAATTTTATTCATGATCTACTCAAGACCGGAAATATTATTATACAAACATTTTTAATGTAATCATTGTGTGCCAGACAAGTGACTGCTCATTTTTAATAAGCCATCTGTTTCATTTAGAAATTGGCTGTTTATAAATTAACTTAAGCCAGTAAAATTTTTGCTACTTCTAATAATATTCTAAGTGCATACAGGATCCACTAAGAGACTGACTTCTGTTTCTACTCTGAAAAGTTGTGGCAGGACAAAGATCACATGGGTATATTACATTAAGTATTTGCAGGTCAGCTTGGTCTGGAAGGTGCATAAGTGCAGGAGGAGAATATCTACTCAGACCATGGAACAGACTCTTTTATCCCTTTGTGGTAGGAGGTGATGTGTGTGTCAGTAGATTTGTTGAAGAAGTATGGAGAGGGAAATGAGAAAATGAATGTCTTGGGAAATACATTAAATTACTACAGTAAAAGCTCTGCTATCTGGCATGTCCTGGGAATGGGGGATGCCAGATTACAAAATATTCTGGTTAATTTAACGGCCCTAGGTGCCGCTTCTCCCGCTGTGTCTGGGGCGTCACCCCACCTCTCCCATGGCATCGCTGCCCCTTGCGCTGCATTGCATGGCCCCGCATAGCCTGTTATACCCCTGGGCCGTGGGGGCTCAGAGAAACTGGAAGTGCTGCAGTGGGCAGTTCTGGTTTCACTTTATCTTACAAGCCGGTATGCCAGTTAGTGGAGCGTGCTAGCTTGTAAGATGCTGGATAGCGCAGCTTTTACTGTTTAACTATTAAAACCAGTTCACACTGGATTCATGTTGAATTCAAGCATATCAGTGCATTTTAAAATAAATGTTACTAAAATCGCTATAAAATTTACTCTTAAAATTCCATTTCCTGTGGCAAAGGGAAATTTGGGAAAGTCCTATACAAGTACATAATTTAGCAGTAACCACTTATAAGTTTCCATGGGACTCTGTTTGAGAAGAGTGTGCCATGAGTCTTGTGTTTGGAGGCGACTGAATTTTAGGACTGCAGTTTTGATCCTTGAGTGTTTTGTTACAGGTATGAGGCCTTGATCTAGTGCCTGATCATACTCTAGCGCAGTGGTTCACAAACTTTTTTTTTGTGGACCACTTGAAAATTGCTGAGGGTCTTGGCAGACCACTTAATAAACTGTTTTTTTGTTCTACAAATCAAAGCACACAACTCATATTTTAATATCAGTAGTCTTACCTTACAGATATTCTCGATTGTTCCACAACCTTTCTGTGGATCACCTGAATGGAGCTCATGAACCAGTGGTGGTCTATGGATCACACTTTGAGAACCTCTGCTTTAGAGAGCTTGCTTGTATCACTTACAGAATGGGTGGTGCTAACCTTGTTTGCATAGACTTAAAAGCTATCTATCTACAAATACTTGAGTACTAAGGAGCGGAATTTCTGTAGTCATTTGGGGGTTAAGCTTTCACCACAGTAACAAGAACTGACACAGACTTTTAGTGACCTGCCTCCAGTATGCCATATTCTGTTTCCCAGCTGCAAAGAGATGTCACTTTTTCTGTGAAGTGCAAGACGATTGTTCTGCTAAAGGTGAAACGTCAGGTATATGGAAGTTTTCCTGAATACACAGATCTGGGCAGCACCATAACACAACCTGCCAGAGGCAAAATCAAGTGACAAGAAAAGACAAAGAAATAAGAGTGGAAACTTGATAAAACCAGAAACAAGAGAACCAAAAAGATACCTTTGCAACATTTGTTAGGTGCTTAGTAAAACATCTAAAGTGTGTCCTTCAGCAAGCCTATCTGGAGGAAGGCACTTGCAGGAGGAAAGAACTGAGGATTGTCCAGCTCAAACCAGCTGGACTTAGCTCTGAATGCTCTTTTGGGTGCAGTGGAGATAGCTTGGAGCCTCCAGTGAAAAATGTCTAAAACAAATGGATAGTATGACATTTGTAAGGAGCAGAAGGACAGTATGACAGTTTACTGCTTTTCAGAAACCTCAAGAACAAACAAGATTCTGAAGTGAGTAGGAGAACTTCCTTTAGTGAACCACATTGGCACTGCATCAAGTACCATTCCACAGATCCTGTGAAAACTTGAGAAATATGGGGAAAGAGGTGAATAAGAGTAATATCCAGCCTATCTTCTAAAAAATCCTTCCTGTTCATTAAGTGGGAGTTGAGTCAAAAGCTGTTTAATTAAGTAGTGGAAGGCTCTTGTTTTGTGGAATATTGGGATACCTCTTCCAGTGATTGGGGGGAGGACATGACTCTGATGACCTCCATTTCCATAGCAGGGGTGCCAGTCCCTTGGATAATAGATTAGCTAATGTAGTTGAGAGGATTTAAATCTAGTAATAAAGTGGGAAATTGCTGATAGAGAAGACATAGGGCTACTTATATGTCTGAATATTTGTACTAAGTTGTCCCAAACATGACACAAACAAGTACAAAGGTATGTGCCAGAAATTTATTTTCCAAATTGTATATATCATAAAATCATAGAAAAGCAGGGCTGGAAGGAACCTCAGCAGGTCATCTAGTCCACCCCTCTGCAATAGGCAGGATCATTTCTATCCATCCTCTATAAATCCATTAGTAAAACTACATATTTGGCCCTGACATAGCTACAAGACATAATGTTATGCAAATAGAATTTTTGCCTGTTGCTTTTAATCTTATATATTTTCTTGAGTTTTGCATTTCCTTAAGAAACTCCATTTTGTATTGCTCTGTAGCTTGACATAAATGCTCAACCTTTTACTCTTTTGTATGCTGTATGGATGAGAGTGTGTTTGTAGAAAAGAAAAACATCAGCTGGCAACTGGCTGAAGAATGCAGACAGATAAAAAACCAAACAAGAAGAATCTGCCCCAGAACAGCGAGAGGACAACAGCAATTGACCTTCAACAAAGAACAGTTATAACTCAGCAAAAGCCCAGAGGACTGGGTGAATTGACAAGGCTATAAAAATTGGGGCGAGACATATCGATGTTGGGTCTTGTTCTGCATGTCATCCTGGAGCATTGGTTTGTCTGACGAGATGGACTGGCAGGAGCTTGGCTCCTACTCGTGACCAACTTGGCTGGCCACTAAGTTGATCCGAGCACTCATAAGGCTGGTAATGTATACCAGTACAGAACAGAAACTGGGGTATAAATGTGTGTGTGTGTGTGTGTGTGTGTGTGTGTTAAGAGCTTAATCAATAAATGCAGCATCTTGACTTATCCTCCCTCATAAGGTCTCACTCATGATTTGACCAATTGGCAATTTGTGTAACAGTAACACCCTAAGCTACCACAGATAAAGTAGGGGGACAATGGCAGCCAAATGGCCTGCAGTTATAAAGGTTGTTCTTAAAAATTACGGTTGAGAGATCCAAGGAATTTGATCATACACCCTGCTACAGAGGAAGGCAAAATCCCCCCCAGTCTGTACCAATTTGACCATTGAGGTAAAATTTGTTCCTGACCTCAAAGGGATCTGGGGGGCTGGGGGAGCAGGTGGGGCTGGTGGGAGTCCCCCCAATCATTCCCTCCTCTAGCCCCCCCAGCCCCCTATTTATCAGCACTGGAACCCGGGTCCAGCTCTCTGCGGCTGGCATGCTGCCTGCCCTGCATGGGCAGACAGCGTGCTTCAGCACCAGGGCGAGGACCAAGCACAGAGACGCCCTGGCAGCCAGAGCATCTCTGTGGAGGATCCAGCCTCCAGCTGCCTCCAGCTGCCCTGCCCCGTTTTTTTTCACTGTGGTTTTTTTGACCCCTGTATCTATTGTAGAGCACACATAGCTAATTTTAGATCATCCCTCACCAATGCTTGACCCGTCTCTTCATCAACACTTCCAGTGATGGAGATTCCACAATATCCCCAGGCAGTCAGTCCCACTGCCACATTGTTTGAGCAGTGAAAATGTTTTTCCTGATGTCATGTCAAAACCTACTTTTCTGTGTCCTGCTCTCTGCCTCTTCTTTATGGCAGTCCTGCAAATATTTGAAGACTGTTTTCATGTTCCCTCTTAAGTGCCTTTTCTGCAAGCTAAACATGCCTATTTCCTTCTACCTCTCCTCATATAACTTGCCTTCCAAGCCCTTTATCATATGTGTTGTCCACCTCCAGACCCTCTCTAATGTTGCCACGTCCTTTTTATAATATAGAGCCCAAAACTGAACACAGTACTCCAAATGAGGCCCAACCACTGCTGAGTAAAGAGGCACTATGACCTTCCACATTTTGCATCTAATGGATCTAGTGATGCAACCCAAAACTGCGTTTACTCTTTGTGTAGCCACATCATACTGCAGACTCATACTGAGCCTAATGCTTAGAGCTTGCGTAGTAAACAAGAGTATTTGGAGATGTTCCTGTATGAGAACAAGCAGTATGGTTGATATTACTGATACTTGGTGGCATGGACCATATGACCAGTTCTTAAGATGTTTAAATCAGTGCTGTCATGTGTTTGTTAAAACAGAATAGGGAAAAGGGGAGGGGGGTGGAATGGAAATTCACATCAAAGACAGTTACCTGTTCATTATAAACTGTTCAGAGTTATAGGCTTCTAGATGCTTATCCATTAACATTATAATTAGTGATGAGCATCTGTTACAGATCACCAATTCTTGCTACAGAATAGGATGAACTGGTCCTTAAACATCTGTCTGTCATATGCAGGAAGAAAAACTGTTTTGCCATGCATTACTTCAATCTGTTGGATATATGCTTGAAATTTCAGGCAGGCCAATCACAAAACTTTCAAAGAGATGATAAAAGAACAGATAGTTCTTCACCCATAATGGGATAATTATATTGAATCTCATTCTGAAGGAAAGAGAAGAGCTAATAACCTTGCACCAAGAAGTCTTTAAAAAAGTTTAAAATTTGCACTCCTTCAACTGCTAATATTAATTTTAAACAAATTTTGAAAAGCTGGGGAATTTCCCAAGGATTAAGAACTAATGTCATTCTAACATTTATAAATTGTAGAAGGGATGACCCCAAGAAGCATAGACAAGTTATCCTAATATTGATCTAGAGCTAAATGTTGGAACTGTTAATTGAGATTTTAAGAACTAGAAGCTAAAATATAACTAATGCCAATTACCATAGTTTTGTGGAAGGAAGTGCTGTCAAATTATTTTTTTTTGTGAGACAGATCTGGTAAAAGAGAACAACTGTGTTGATTGATTATTCTTGAATTTTTTCAAGGCATTTGACTTCAAAACACATGTCATATTGATTTAAAAACACGTATTATATGGAATTAAGAGGGCACATGTGAGATGGATTAAAAACTGGCTCCTTGACAAATCCCAGAATGTAAGTGTTTGCAGGAATGCATCAATGAGCAAACATGTAGCTAGTGGGGCCCCTTGGTTGATCCACTGTTGTTCAATATTTTTATTAGTGATCCAAAAGATTATACCAAGGTCTACAAAAGTAAGTGGTAAATAATGATAGGTTACTACTGCAGAATGATCTAAATTGCTTGATCAAATTGTCACAGTCTAACAAAATATGTTTCAATATAGCCAAATGTGAGGTAATTCATGAGAACAAAAAATATTGGCTAAACTTATAAGGTTGGAGACTATCTTTGGAAATCAATGATTCAGTCAGGAATTTAAGGGCCATCATAAATAACTGCCTAATCATGACTCCCAGTACTGTACTGTGCCAAAAAGGGCTAATGTGTTCCTTGCATGTAAGAGAGAGAAATATCAAGTAGACATGGGGAAATAACCTTGACTCAGAACATGTCACTGGAAAGAGCACTACTAAACTGTTGTGCCCAACTGTAGTATCCAGACTTTTTGAAGGGGAGGTGAAACTACAAAAGGGCTCAAAGGAAGGTCACGGAAGTGATCCAAGGGGTGGGGAACAAGCCTCATGATATGAGGCTTTAGGAGCTCAATGTAGCACATTTATCAAAAAGAAGGTAGAGCAAAGAACAGATCATTGTATATAGGTACTTGCCTCTTCCTGGTATAGGTCCTTAAATCTTCCTGTAAAAGGCATAATAAGACCTAATAGCTGGGAAATGAAGTTAAGACAAATTCAACCTTGAAATAAGATGCAATTTTTTAGCAGTGAGGATGATTAAACATTGCATGGGCAACTGGTGTCACCTTGGTCAGGTGGGGCATGTGCCCCCCCCCGCCCCCAGCGACCAGTCAGCGACTGGGGGGGGAAGAGGGTGTCCCCCCTGCAGCCAATTTCATCAGCTGGGGGAGGAGGTCCCCCCGTGGCCGATCGCGCCAAGCGGGAAGCAGCCATGGTGCTCCCGGAAGTGGCCACGGCACTTTGTCTGGTGCTCCTACTCCCCAGCTGGTGCTCTCAGGGGGGTACTGGCACTCTCACCTGCCTTCCCTGCCCATTGCCTAAGCGGGGATTGCGGCCTGTCAGCGGGTACACGTACACCCCTGTGCGCCCCCTAGACTTCGACATTGAAACATTGGGAACTGTTTATTAAGGTAGGTGGTAGATGCACTGTCATTTAGAGTGCATATGGTAAAACTACATGTATTCATAAAAAAATCCCTTAATTCAGGTTCTAGGAAAAATTATGCAGCCTGTGAGTGCAAGGTGCTAGGGCTGGATGCTAGTGGTGGTTCCTTCTGTCTGTGGAGTCTCAGTATTTGTAAGCTTAGGAATTCTTATTCCTTCTATTCCTTCCTGCGTCATGTGGGAAGATTGAAAGCTTTGCATTGCCTTCAACATGCTTATAACACTTACATATCTTCCTTAAGATGTAACTGTAGTCAGATCTCAGACTGTACTGCTTCAGCCAGAAACCTGCACTGGTCAAGAAAAGAATTTCTCCACCCCACCACCCAATCCTCCAATGTACAATTAACCCAGTATTTTTTGTGGCATTTTATGGGTTTGCCCTTCTCTGATACATCGGAACAGGACCACTGCTTGAGAAAGGACATCAAAAGCTCTGAGATGGTGTAGAGAATCCTTTTTTCTGTTTCAGTTGATTAAGTAAGCTCACATGCTTATGGTTAAATTATAGCATTTAGGAGGAAAGGAAAGAATTTCCTACGGTCAGGCTAGCCAGGATCTTGGGGTTTTTTTGATGGGGGGGTTGTCTTCATTCTCAGCATGATGCACGGATTGCCTCCTAGAATCATCTGGGCTCATCTCTTCAAATCAATTCCCTGCCATTGCAAGAATCCAGAGCATTGTTGGCAGCTTGCAGTGTCCAGTTTTCTGCATGATGCACCTGACAGTTTAATCTTCTGAAGACCAAATTGCTTTTACTCTTGCCCAAGTTATTTCACTCAATATAGTGGTGACCAAGTGAAATTTAATGGTCTGTGATATATTGGAGTTCAGTTTAGATGTTCTGGTGGTCCCAGTCTAGCTTTAAGCTTATGAAACTATATGAAAAATGACAACCTTATTATAGGTTTAACTGCCTAAACAAGAATAGATGATTGTACCATTGCTCTAAAATTCCATAAGATTTCTCCAAAGAAAGTAATTATTCAGATAACTCTCCTTGGTTTTTAAAGTAATGTCTACAGACTACTTCCGGTTTAATCCTGATTATGGATATTTGATCATGATATTTTCCTTGGACGTTAAATAATTACAATTTAACTTAGCTAATTAAGTGGATAAATTAACAAAATACATGATTAAGACATCAGAAATTCTGGATAGATTTCTGATTCTAATAAAGAAAATAATTTAACAGAAAAAATAGTTTTATTGCTAACAAGAATGGGTTTAAATCAGGTTAAAAGTAACACAAGGAAAATTGGCTTCTGGAAAAAAAATCAGAGGGTGCAGCTACACGAGATGCTTTACTGCACAGAGAAGCATCATTGTCTACATGGGTGTGGCATTTACTGTGCAATAAATTAGTCCACTGCATGGTTGGCTTATACCTGTAGATATAGGTAGTAGATGAACTACACAGTAGCTACTGCACAGTAGCACATGCGTAGACAGGTGTCCAGGAGCATATTACTCTCAGTCAACCCAGGCAGCAGGGGGCAGGGGAACTGTCCCCTTCCACAGGCAGCTGCTTTCTAGCCTGTGCAGTGATCAGCAGGAGATCAGGGTGTCTGAGAATTCATCTTTTAACCATGTGCTCCCAGTTCCTTAGTGCTCCCCAGGTTTGCACCATCTTGATTCCTGTCCTTTAGATCATATCATTCCTGACTGTATTTAGGAGCAGGAGCAGCTCGAGAGTTCCAAACCTCCAGGTCTTATCAAATCTAATCAGATACACAGGACAAACCTAACAAAGAAAAAAAAATCCTGACCCTGGTAAAATCAATGGGAATGTTGCATTTTATGTCAATGGGACCAGGATTTAATCAAAGATCATTGGGGCCATATTATACCATGGTATGGTTTTGTTTTTACAAAGAATGAATGACAGGGTGTTTACAGAGAAAATAGAAGATACTGAAAAAAGCTGTTACCTATCCATTTGATAATTAATAATCTGTTGTGGGTTACTGTTTGTGACCTTCTCAGAAGTGAGTTTTTGTTATATGATTTCCACTATTACCTCAGGTTGTGATAGGGAACTGTAATCTATGTACCACAGACAGAAATCTGACATGACAAAATAAAACAGTATATTTTATTTCCATTTTTATGCTAAAGATATTTAGCTTCTTTGCTAAGCTGTTACATGATACTGCACCAAAATCCATAAATACATAACTTTCTTAAACTGCAAATTTATTTATATTGAATTTGCTAGGTTTCCATAAAAATTGCCATAGAAGCTTTGTGGCTCCAGCATTGTACATAAATGCAATTTGCAGGTTTGTCACTTTTTCAGCTATATTTTCTGTCCTTCTCATCTTTGTGTTATGGAGAGATACTGACTCTGTGGAATCACTGCAGAAAGTTATAAATGATGTATGAAATGAGAAATCCCTGCTCAGAGCACAGAACTTAATCTATGCCATTTGCTGTGATATTCAGCTCTGCTGAATGAAGAAAAGCCCACAAAATCCAGAAGCTATAGCCAAAGAAAAACAAAACCCACTCTAAGTATTTTTCACTTATTTTGTCTCTGAGAGAAGCAAGGGCTTGATTCTGTCAGCTGAAAAAAGACTGTAAGAGGGACAATACCAAACTCAGCCTTGAACTGAGAGCTTTCTGCATACTGTGAAGTGGGGTACATGGTGCTTAACCATATGAGTAACTTGTGTGCTTGCACTGAAGTGAGGTGAGCAAGGGCGAATGGTTATACTGGAGAGGAGAGAATGGGCTTAATACAGGGTTAGTACAACTGTATGCACATAGGACATGGAATTGTAGTAGGATCTGGACTATCGACTTCCGTGGGAGCAAGATTTTCTCCGAGCAAAGAGGAATTTTCATTATTTGCCGTAAATCCAGCTTCTGCATGTGGTAGAAATTTACCCAAATGTGGGAAAGTGCTTACTTTGGCAGAAAGTAACCAAAATCAATAACGAGATCACAAATAATGCCAAGTTAGTAGGTGCTACCATATGGCTGGTGCCCAATGCTGCTGTTTCCTCAGGGAACACTAATCCAAAAGCTTAATTTTAGGATGCACCCAGCACAGCAGGTCAAGCCATGCATGGGAGCCCTATCCATAGGGCGCCACTTCAAGATTTTGCCGCACTTCAGGGAAAACCTGTAGACACCACTGCGGGTTCTACAAAACCCCAAGATTTCCTATGAAGCTCTCTTAGGTAGCTGTTCACTGCCTTGTGATGTGGGCAGTGTCCTTATCAACTGCCAGACAGCAGGACCCATTCCACTTAGATTACTTCACCTTATGTGTAAAAAGCCTCATGTATAAAAGCAGGGTAGCTCAGTGATGCTCACTCAACTCTCCTTCCTACAGGAAGGAATACAATGACTAGAGAGCTAGTTGGGGAAGGGGGAAGGATTCCCCTCCAGATAATGTTAATGTTTTTTTTTTTTTCATAGAAATGTATGGTTCATTTAAAAAAAATCCCTGTAGGTTTTGGCCTGAAAGATTTTGGATTGTCAGTTAAAACTTCTGTAAAAACTACAAGTGTTCCCACCTGCAGAATGAGGGTAACAGACTCACAAGGGATCTGGGGAATATGAATCAAAGCTCTTCTGTTTAGCTAAAATTGACCAAACTAAATGTTAAAATATTTTCCCACTACTTTAACACTAAGCATTGGGCAAGTGCCCCCAGTATTCCTAAAGAAGTGTTTCCTGGCTCATCTATCATCTTCAAGGTGAAATAAATGTGGCAGCTACATAAAAGTGATAGAGTCGAGAAGAAAAAATAGACACAGATGAGCAATGGAGAGGTAAAAAAAAATGCTCTTGACTTGCAACTGCAAACTGAGGGTCCAGTCGTGCAGTTCTAACTTAGACAAAACATCCACAGAAATCAAAGAGAATTTTGCCTGGGAGGAACTCTAAACCAGACTGCCTCATTTTACTAAGTATAACTGCTCTGTAGCAGGGAAAAGATTTTTTTTGTTGTGTAGCTGTTAAAATACAACAAATTAGAAAATTAAAAATAATTCTAGTTGATGGAGAAGTCTAGTTTATTTTAGTAACAAACTGAAAACAGTTCCTAAAATGCAACTGAAGAAAAAATAAATGCCAAATTGGTAGTGTAGCACATCTTTAGGAAACTGAGAGGTTTATAAATAGTCATTTATGAGCGTTCCCTTGCAGCTTGGCACATCTTTTTTTATGTCTGGAACATCCCTTTTTGGCCTAACCAGTACATCCTCAGGTATAGAATTAAGGTCAAATAAGTTGGAGTGAGTGAATGGGACAATTTTGTATATTTTCCAGCAATATAAAATACATAATCCTGTGAGGGAACAAGTCTTATTTCTTCCATGTCATTAAAAGAATCAGAATTCTGCTCTGGTCTCCTGTTAAATGTCAGTTTGTTAAAACAACTACATATGCATGTACCATATATTATAACAGTTTAGCTATATAGAGCCAAATTAGAACCAAACACTCTTCCTTCTTATTTTTACATTATATTTCAATTAGAATTAAAAATATACACACATTTTAAATGTGCATCAGTTTTGTGAGACAGTTTGGGACAAGGGGAAAAAACCGTCAGGGTCCTTGGTTTAAGAGTTTGTTAGGAGCAAAACTAATCAACCTCTCATTACCAAATCACAGGATTGGATTTTCTAAGCAATTGTGTATGCTCCTGAATCACTTAGTTTTAGAAATCCAAGTCTAAAAATTCTTTTGATCTTTTTTCCTATCTTTCTTCTATAAAAGAGGCACAGCCTTTCCCCTCCTCCCCCCTTCCTCCTGTACTTTTTCTTTTCCCTTTATTTCCCCCAGGGACCCAGAGGGGACAGTCTGAACCCCCCTCTGCACATTATGGACCCTGAGAGCTATTCCTCAACCACGGACCTCTCCACCCTACCTGACAAAGACCACCATGATAGGACTCTATGGACTAACTTCTTTGTTTAACCTACCCCCTCCACCATTGCAGACTTTTGTTAAGGGTTTGTATCTATCTTCTGTCTCAGCATCGCAACCCCATCCCTCCCCTTCCTCCCCCCCCAGGCGTAGATGGCTAACATTGTAATTACGTAACCTAGTTGCGTTCCCCTCCTCACCCCCATCCCTCTTATGTCAGTCCCTCACTTGGGCACTCTGTATTTCCCTTATGGCTTTATCATCTTTTTCTTTGATCCTTAACATTTTCTAATAAAGTTAAATTTGTTCTCTGCACTTGCTCCAGACAAATTAATTTTTCCTAGTACGGCTGACCACAATAGCATACACAATGTTTGATACACTATTTCTAGGGGATCTCAACAGTGCCTTGTATTGTATTATCCTATCTCTACTGAAAATACCTGTCCTAATACATCCTAGAATTGCATTTGTCTTTTATTGGCTGTAACATGGTCTTTCATCTTCTTTCTGGCTGACCAAAGGCAGAGACAATGTTATTGTGGCCAGTTGTGATGTCTGCAGACCCATCATTGTACTTTGTACAGGCAGTCTTTTGAACTGGGAGCAATGTAGCCTCTGTGCAGCAGTGCAGCACTGTGGGAAGACTAACTAGCGTAGGCCAGGCTAACTGGCAGAGTTTATCAGCAGTATTAATTAGCCAGGTCCAAGTGCCATGTACTTTTAGATCAGGAGGCATTCTTCATGGAGCAGTACAACATATTAGAAGATGCTTCTTCTTGGCACAATAACTTATAGGTTTAGGCACTTTAGCAATGGCTAAGAACAATATTTCACTACCAGAGGATGCCTATAAAAACTTCATAAACAAAGTGTGAATGAGCTACAAGACTTGACAAAGAAATCACAGCAGCCCCATTATACATACAGCAGCATGCATTAGGACTTATTCCCAAGAAGGAAAGCAACATGTAACTAACTTCTTAGTTACCCTAGATCTATATACTTTGTGCCTTAAAAATAAATAGAGCAACAGAACCTAAAAGGCAAACATAAAGCCTAGTGTAGGGGTCTATTAGGACACTTAGCTATGATTCAAAGAGCCTAGGAAAGTGATGGATCCCTGGATTATGCATTTTAGACCTGCTACTTTAGTGGCAACAAGTGAACCACATTTGAAAACTGGGCCTATTCATCAAGTAGTTGGGCCTCACTCAGCTAGAGCTAGGATAAATGGTTCAGCTTCTGGAAACTCAGCCAGGGAGAAATGGAAGGTATGTTTTGAGGGAAAGTTAGATGAGTCTGACCAGGGCCGGGGTCTACAACTAAAAAGAAGGCAAAAGGAAGTTTGCAAGAAAGAAGAAAGTAATTTCTAGAAAGAGAAGGCTTTGAATCCCAGCTCACTTGGATTGCTTAGTTTGGTTAGTGGAACACTTTCTGATGGCTGTGAACGGGCACTGCTGAGATGAAAAACCAAGGATACTAGTTATAACTTGAAGCCTGTTTGTATTCTTCTTGTAGCATGGAATATATTCTTTCTTTTCCTAGCTTCTAAGCTTTATCTTCTAGACCCTCTTTTGACCCTCTTCCTTATAGTTGGTTCCTCAACTAATCTTATTTATTGATGTAGCATTTTTCAGAATAGAGTCTGTACGTTTTTATAGTTCTGCACAGCAATCTTAAATTATATATTAGGCACCTGATAGAAGAGCTGTTAGCTTTGGATACTGTTGTCTGTTTCACAAGTTGGACCACTGCAATATTTTCTCTTCAATTTTCTTGTAATAGCTAACATGATTAAAGTCTGTAGCTAAAATCCATCCAAATTGTCAGTGCATGGAACAGATATACAACATGGATACATTTTCTAGAACACTTTTAGTAGTGTTCCCATTTTTTTACATAGGAAAATATGATTTATCTTTGTAAAGAAAGAAAGAAAACTGACTGCAGTAAAAGCAAAAAAGAAAAAAAGGGGTGGGGAATTCATACTATATTTCTGTTCTAAAGCAAAACTGTGTTGCCAAATAACACAAGACATGCCATGTTGTATTATTCTGTGTATTTCATAAGCTGTAAAGCCATATGGAAAAAGAAAGCCATTCTGAGGATTTCTGCAAGATAATTGGCATTGACCTTCAAAATAGGAATGTTATTTACCATTTATATATTGTTTGAATTAATGAAATAACACCCACAGTTCAGAGTGAATTTTGGTAGATGTGTGTGATTACAGCAGCGTTAGGTCTATGTCAGCAAAAAAGTCTATAGGAATTCCTAATGAAGCAAAAAGAGTTTATTAATATATACACTTATGAATTTCCAATGTACCCTTAACCATCATGTTCACTGCACTGAATACTATAATATATATTGGTGCAAGATTGTCTCTGTGAATTGCAAGGAAATTATGGACTGAAGAATATTATTGCACTTTCCATTCAGAAATATGTCCTTCCATAGATGAAAATTGAAGAGAGTGAAAATTAAAATGTAAATAGACCTACCAAGATAGAACGAAAAATTGAGTTTCTGAACTCTTTACTGTTTTTGCATTTTCTCCTTCAAACCCCAGTTTTGATATTATTTAATTTTATAACAAACAAAGAATAATAGTCTGAAATTTCTATTTGGACTTTTATAAATAACTGACTGCCAGCTTGTTATTGAAGTGTAAGGAGTTTGTTTTTAAACAGTACAATATATTAGCAATAACTTTCCCCCCTGTCATATAAATTCTTAGTATTGGCTAAAGATCAGTGCCTAACAGTTAATATTAGCTAAAACTCTTGTCTTAGCAGTGAAAAAACAAAAGTTAAGAAAATACAGTATATGAGGTCTTTGGTTTGAAGTAAATTCAGCAATTAATTAACTCACTCTCTTTCCCTTTTGTCCCAATACTGTTGCTTTTTTTTCTTTCGCCCTTGTAAATAAAGTTGCTGTTTCTTAGCTGGAGACTAGCCTGGGCTGATAAGATATTGATAATTCCTATGCAGAAGAAAACCATTGGGTCAGGAATGTCATGAGCCTGACTTATGGCCAAATCAGTTTGGTCATAGAGACACCAATATTTAGACACTAGAATACTTAAAACAGACACCTTATCACAGCATGGCTAAGTACAGACAGTCAAAAAGCCCAAAGCTCAGTTGATTCAGTCTTTGCAAATTAATCCAGAATGCACAGATTAAATTGAAACAGATGCTTCCTGGTGCTTCATGCTTCCTGGTGCCTCTGGGATTTGTAGTCCACAGTTGTAGCCTGCAGTACATCTGGGTGGGGAAAAGGGTGTTTAACCTCCCAGTTCCCACCCCTCCCTGGCTCCAGACCCCAAGCCCTAGCTGGGGTTTGCCGGGGGGGGGGGGCAGCCCCCTCCTAAACTGGGTGGCATCCCCAGCTGGGCTTGCCCCTCCCCCACACCCTTGTCAGCCAGCCCTGTTCTCTGGAGCAGACAACCCAGCCCAGCCCACAGCTGAAAAGCATGGTGGGATGCTGGGGGACTCTGATTTAACTTAAACCGGGAAGGGGTCTGGGACAGAAGTTTCATAAACCGGTTTGACCCAAATCACTTAAGTCTGATACTACATTCAGCCAGATTTATCTTAAACCAGTTTTGGCCATCTTGAAACTGTTTTATGTGCACTGAGATTCTGTTCTTTTACAGGTTTAAATTAGTTTCTGCTCACCTCAACCAGTTTGTGTGTAACATCTGTCTGTAGCCCTTGGGTTTTGCATTAGCCCTTGCCTCTCAGGAAACAGATCTTTGTATTCCCAGGGATAGTACCCTCAAACCACCTGTTTTCTGTGCAGTAGTGGTTAAAAAGACAAATAGAATGTTAGGATTCATATGGAAGGGAATAGAAAACAAAGCAGCAAACATTGTTATGCCATTGTATAAATCCATGATGTGCCTACATGTTGAATACTGTGTACTGGTCTAGTTTCTTCACATATAAAAAATATATATAAATATAGTAGGACTAAAAAAAAGTACAGGGAAAGGCCACCAAGATGACAGAGGTATAGAGCAGCTTTTGTAAGAGGAGAGGCTGTGAAGGCTAGAATTCTTTAGTACAATGAGAGATGACTGTAGGGGGACATGACAGAGGTTTAATTTATTAACTACATATCATACTATATGAACTATGATCAAGTCATAAGGTGGCCAAGGTGGCCCAAAGACTACACAGTCTAACTATAAAAAAAGAGTCAAGAGATGGAAATAACAAAGTCCTGACAATATAAAGATGAAAGGTCAGCAAGGTAGACAGTAATTACAGCATACCCACAGCATATGTGTTTAAAGACAACAAACGTAAACTCTTTGGGATTGAGAATATCTCTTTTACTATAGAATTCAGCATGATTCAAATTTTCAGTGATTCACACAAGGTACAGACAGAAATACATTTGTTGTGCAAGCACCCCCTTGAAAGTGTTCTAGAGCCATGCCTTTACAGAAGGGCATGGCTGCAGAGTACTTTAAAAGTGCCTGATCATGCAATCATTACATGAAGGTTCAGATAAAGGCATTTCAAAGCAGAGTGCTTTCATTAATGTTTGCCAGCATTTGCTGGGAGCAGGGCTGGGCTGATACAATCCAACGCAATCTCCAGTGCTGTCTTCAGAATGGGAGGGGGAGAAGGGAGGGAGGGGGGTTCATCTGAGGCTTGTGTCTCAAAACTCAGGGGAGTTGGGAGGGGGTGAGGTGGGGCTAGGGGAGAGCGCCTGCAGACATGCAGCCACTCCAAACTGGTACTTAATCCCCCTGGACCCAACAACGGATGTTTGTTGGGTCAGGGGGAGATGCTGTCACTCAAGGTACTTCCTGAAAAGTGCCATGAGTTAAAGTGGGCAGCTGCACATCTATCAGCACCCAGAGATATGCAGTATGCATAAATACAGACATTAAAAATGCCTGAGGCAGAATCAATCTAAGTTATACGGTTTTCTGAGCAAATCTTAGATCAGTTTCCACCATTTTTAAACCAATCTGGTATGCTGAACTTCTGTTCTGTTATGGGTATAAACTGGTTTCCAATCACTTATACTGGTTAAAAATGTAGTGTCTGTATCTAGCCTTTGGATATATTCTTTGTAACATTTCCAGCAGGAGTCTTTTTCATATTAAAAGAAAAACCTTATTCATCAGCTGCAGCATGATCATTTACAGGATCATCTGCTGTGATCCTGGTTGCAGCTTTTAAGTGATACTGGGCATGTCTAAACATTCATTAATGCGTTTTTGCTACTGTGCATTAAATTTAATACCCCTAATGTGAGGTACTAAATAAATGTGCAGTAGGCTTCCCTAATGCACAGTAGCAACAGCTAAAACTTTTTTATTGATGCTTAATGAACAATATCCTATTTTTACGGTGTATTAGCATATTACCATAGTTTTTGATGTGATGCTTTAACGGGCAGTAAAATAGACTACTGTGCATTAAAGTGCATGTGTGGACACACCCACTGTGAAATAAATAGTTATAAAACTATGCCATTGTATGGAAACCACTGGGTTGGGAAATTTTCATAAGATCAGATGCTTTTTATTTGTCCCTTTGTACTTTCCGCCTTAATTTACTTTATACTAGTTAACTAATTTCTCTTCAGGAACACTTCAGTGAGGTGGATGTAATGCTTTTGATTCCATTTCCCTTTTAACAGGTCTTCACACTATGAAATGGTAAAGAGTGGGAAGGCGTGCTTGGTTAGGTCAAAGCCCTGAGTAGACTGATTATATATTGGTAGAAAAAAGAACATACATTTGTCCTTTGGTGGGGAGGGCAATTCACCTTTTGGTGGCCAGCGGTGTCCCTCAGGGGTCAGTGGTTGGTCCAATGATTTTCAACATCTTTATGAATGATTTGGATGTGGGGGTGAAGAGCTTGCTGGCCAAGTTCACAGACGACACCAAGTTATGGGGAAGCATGGTCATGTTTGAAGATAAGCTGCAGATACAGATGGATGTACACAGGCCAGCAGGTTGGGCAGATCAGAATCAAATGAGGTTCAACATCAAGAAATGTAAAGTGCTCCATCTGGGGACAAAACCCACACTACACACCTACAGGCTTGGCAATGCCAAACTGACCAGCACCATGAATGAAAGGGACTTGGGGGTAATAATAGACCACAGTATAAACATGAGCTGACTGTGTAACACCATAGCCAACAGGGCAAATAATACCCTGGCATGCATCAATCAATGCATCTCCAGCAAAATTAGGGAAGTGATTCTTCCACTGTACTCAGCATTGGTGAGACCGCAGCTGGAGTACTGCATCCAGCACTGAGCACTGCATTTCAACAAGGATGTAGTAAAGCTCGAGAGAGTCCAGAGAAGGACCACCTGTATGATAAGAGACTTGCACGGCAAGCCATATGAAGAAAGGCTGAGGGACCTGGGACTCTTCAGCCTGAAAAAGAGAAGACTGAGAGGGGACTTGATAGCGGCTTACTGCTACATCAGGGGTGTACATCAAGGGCCCAGTGAACAACTGTTCAGCAGGGTGCCCTTGGGGATAACCAGAAGTAATGGCCATAAATGTTTGGAAGACCATTTCAGGCTCAACATTAGGAAAAACTTCTTCACATTCAGGGTGTCCAGACTGTGGAATAAGGTCCCTCCAGAGGTGGTGCAGTCACCTACCCTGGAAATCTTCAAGAGAAGATTGGACGGTCACCTTGCTGGAGTCACCTGACCTCAGTTGTCTTTCTTGCCTGGTGCAGGGGGCTGGACCCGATGATCTTCTGAGGTTCCTTCCAACCTCGCAATTTATGAATCTATGAATTACAGTTTCTTTTGATTACTTCTCTGTGGGACCTTGGTTAAGTCATTACATAAGCTATATGTGTCTACTTATGCCTTCCAGCTTTACAACCTATGTCTATGAATCTACTTGCTTTGTTTTGTGTGCTGAGCTCAAAATAGCTCAAAATGGTCATTCAAAATTAATGTTTTACTTCTGACTTTTTTATCCTTATCTTTTCCTTTTGTTTTAGTTTCTCACATTTTGTGAGGACAATTACACTTTTTCTATGTTCCTGAGGGTGGATAAATAATTGATGCTGTTGAAGGGCTTTCTGGCTGCTTACAGACATGGGAAAAAAATCCATCGCTTTACTTTTAGCTCAGTCCACACCTGCATCAAGTGTAGCACATGCCCAGAAGAGGCACTGTATTAGTTTGACCTGGCTTGTCCAATGTCTGTATAGATTGGGCACTTCAGTGGGGCTTTTTGTCACTTCTATATAATAGTGGATTGAATCAGCTATTAGACAAAAGCACTGAAAAGCCCAGATGAAATGCCCAATCTATACAGACACTGGGGAGCCAGGTCGAACTAACGTGCTGCTTCTTCCAGTAAAGCACAGGTTTTTTCCTCGTATCTGTCAACACCCTCTGATTCTCAGGTCAAGTGAAGTGCAAAATACCATAAAGAGTGGGCAAGATAAGAGAGGGAGTGGCAGGGCACCTTTGGTACCTTCCATTTTAAGAGGCTTTAACAGGCTGTGGAACAGCTGGCAGGTGCAGTGCAGCTTAATGAGGCAGGCACATGACTGGAAGGGGGCTCCTGGATTGGAGGATGGGGCAGAGCAGACTCAGTATAAATCCAGGCCCTCCTAGCTGAGTGGGCAGTTACTGCAGGGAGCTGGAGGAAGAACATTGCCCAGCTGGAGCTGCTGCTCCCAGAACACCTGGTGGTTCAGGGTAGGAACTATGGGGATAGTGGACATTCCTGGTCCTGGGGGATGACCTAAAACTACACCCTGGTAGGGATGGATGGTGTGGTGGGGCTGCCTGTGGTGGGGTGGTCCCCAGGAAATGCCACACTGGTGCCTCCCTAGTGAAAGGTGAGCATGGGGCACCGTATAGCCTCAGCCCTCATGACCTGGTGGGTTATACCATAGAGAGGACAGGTGAGGATTCAGGCATGTCATCAGAGACCTGAGACCCAAGAGACCTGAGAGCCCCAGTGAGTGGTCGGAATATTGGCCCCATTAAGGAAGGGTGTAAGAGTGACTGATTGGGTCATGCAGAGAAGGGTTCACATGGATCGGCCTGAAGGACTTTGTGTGAGCCATGTAAAGTAGGGTCTACATGGGTGGGCCTGAAGGACTGTGCATAGGCTGACCTTAGTGAAAGAGTGAGCTGTGTTTGGAGGGTCCTAAGAAAGTGGATCTGTATGAGAGGAAGTAGGCTAGCTGCTTAGAAACCTGACTGCAGAAACCCTCAACTGGTCAATGCTGGGGCCAGGACCAGAACAGTCAAAGGGCCAGAGTGCCTATCACAAGGGACACGCAGAGCTGCGGGCCTGGGGTTCCAACTGGCCTGGAGGTGAGGCCAGGGCCTGTGTGGCCAAAGGTCCTAGAGGGGGCCATATGCAAGAGGGAGAAGGGTTCAGGGAGCTTGTCAGCCCAGAATCAGGACAGAGTAGACCGCCTGAGAAGGAGGGATCCAGGTGGAGTCTGAACATCAGACTGGAATGTAATGGGGCCCAGTGTGGGGCTGAAGCCACATAGAGATGCTATCTGCAAGGCATGGGACATGGTATAAGGGGAGGTTTGGAGCCATGTATTACGTCCCTGGCATCGGGCATTAAATGGACAGCCTCCCACCTGTAAACATCTACTAATTGGTTTCATCAAAGGCATGACAGGCAAGGCAGGAGGGTGGACTGGCCTAGACAGGCAGGTGGGTCAATGATTTGACTGGCTGCAAGACAGCCCCCTGTCACAGAGGGTAACATTAAAAATTTTCATAGAACACTTTTGCATCTCAGATACACAGATGATTGAAAGTTTTTTTCATATAAGAGTTTGACAGAAAATGGCTTTTCAGTTAAAAAGGTTGTTTGGTAAAACAAACAAACAAACAAACAAACAAGTGTTGTTTAAAAAAAAACTTGTTTGTATATTTAAAAAAAAATGAAAACCCAATTGCTGAAAACTGGAAAAAAAATATTTCAGTATTTTTAGGTTCCAACAAAAACCTCAATTTACATTTTAAATTGTTCTTTATATTTTCTCAGAAAAAAAGAAATCCTGAAATGTCTACTTAATTATTTGATATATCCCTGAATCTAAAATGATAACAACTTTGTATCACAGATACAATTGGTTTCTTGCCACACCTAAGTAATGCAATAGTGTCTGCTTAAAAAATGAAAACTGTAAATATGTTCATAAATATTGTGCTGTAACACCTATGTTGTTATTTGTATAGTATCATTGGTATGCTTTACATTTGAGACATATGTTCAGAAAGTATAATTAAATATTTGCAATATTCTATGTATTTGTTACCCCAATTTCATGACTCACTATTTTAAATTTATACTTCACATTTCCTTTGGTGACCAGCTTATACTTTCAATATTTCTTCAAAGTTAACAGGATTTGAGAAATGTGATCTTAAGCAAGTCATGTGATCTTAAGCAAGGAAATGTTGTAATTTATAACCGGTCTCTTTGTAGAATAGGTCCGGCAAGCAAGAATAATCAAACTAAAGTGAAAACTATTGTCCTTAAACTATGAACTTGGAATAAGTAATAGGTGCTTACAAAAGACTGCAGCTACCACTATACTAGAACTGAGCTAGTTGACAGAGCCAAAGAACAAATGATGCAGAATTTAATGGATTGAGTTGCTCTTTCCAATAACATGCATTTTATACCACAGTGTTTGGCAATTGTAGAATAGAGGGACACAGACACACACCCAGGACAAAATATTATGTAACCATTGGACAAACTTCCTGCATCTTATACTTTTTAAATTAAAATCTTACTTCCATTTTAAGGTGACTGGGAAGTAGGACTAGGAGGTAAAATGTAGAAGTGGATAAGTCTTTTCAGCCAATGGTTACTTCACTATTTAAAAAAAAAAAAAAAGCAAAAACAGCATCCTGCCTCTTTCAGAGTTTTGTAAAATTAATGCCTTTATATAGGGACACATTCAACATACCATATACAAAACTTTTATGACAGCACAAAGCCCAAGCAAAGAGACGTTCATATCCCTTGTCAAACCGCAAATGCCCAGAATTGTGGCTGTGACAATAGGTGGTATACATTTGTACAACTTTTTTGCAGTGGACGTGTGTGTCTTTTATGGTGGGAGAACACAAACAGCCTGGAGCTTCCTGTGCTCTCCAGCCGCCCCAGGAAATTTCCTGTAGGGTACTTCCAGGTCATGCAGGATTGTGCCCATGAAGCCCTCAGAGCACTTACTCTGGTTCTCCTGCTTTCAGAGTTTTGCCCTGGGAATGTGTATCATGCTGCTGTGCCCTGACTTGAGGCATGCATTTGCAAATAAGGGAACCCTGCAGTAACTCTGTTGGTATGTGCTCCTGGGGATCGATTCCTCTGCATGTGTGATTCAGGGCATGGCCTACAAGTGTGGAGAATTCCTATGGGAATTCTCTCCTCTGCACTTGCTGATGCCTATCTGCCCTAGGGATCCCCCGGCAGACCTGTGTTCCAGGTTGAGAACCTGCTATGTCACATGTGAGCCCTGGGAGTGGTAGAGGCCCAACCCTATGAGACAGCAGCAACATTTGTTTTTGGTGACGAATCAAATCAACTGTGTTGGGACATCCTGGAAAAGCTGCTGCCACAACAAAAACATTTATTTTTACTAAGTTTACTAATTCCATCCTTTATAGAATCATAGAAAAGTAGGGCTGTAAGGGACCTCTGAAGATTAAGCAGGGCGACAACAGCAGGTAGCATTCTGCTGCTGCAAGGATTGTTAAAATGCTTGAGAGATCTAAGGAAGAGGGGATATGTATCCTGCTATAGAGGAAGGCAAATATCCTCACTGTCCATGCCAATCTAAGCATAGAGTCAAATTCCTTCTTAACACCAGATGTGGTGATTGGTCTGACTCTGAATGGAGGGACAAGACACTTTAGCCAGTAAACTTCTGGGCCCAATGCAGCAACCAACGAAGCCCAGGAGCGTACCTACTCCTAAATCATTCCTACCCAATGCTTGTCCAACCTCTTGAACGCCTCCATTTAAAGCGGATGATTACATTTTCTAAAAAGGCTGTTATATACTATATTTTATTGCATACAATAATGGTATTATGTAATGTAATACATTACCTCATTTTGAAAGGCAAAATGATGATGAAAAAACTTTTCCGAATTTATGGCTGGATAAATCAGAGACAGCCTAATCTTCATCTAACTCACCTTCTCTAGCTGCTGCTGAAGACTAGCGTCCATGGGTAGATCTATAATTTGAAAAGTACTAAAGAGTCTCCAAGGCTGTGAAATAAAAGAAGAGGGACCAGAAAACTCAGCAGACAGCAAACTTACCCTAAGAAAGGTTAGCTTGATTAGTGGAATATCAAGACCATTAGGTGAGAGAGAATCATTAGCACCTCTGGAGTGAAGAACAATGAGCTATTAAGTCAAGTGAGTCCCTTAGCTGCTTAGGTGAGTAATGCAATGGCTGCTGCATTGTGGAGCAGGAATCGAAGTAGAGTGCTTCTACCCCTGGCAGAAGATCAGCTTCCCTGAATATTACATGCATCCCAATTTGGGGGAAGGGGGCTGATTTTCACGGAAAAAGTATGCATTGTATGTGAGAAAATAGTCTTTTATTCGAGTCAAATTCTGAGGTGGAATGTATGTGCGCAAAAGCCCCCAAATACTTTGACTCTGTGGGAGTGAAAAGGGAAAACACCCTGGGCATGTCCTCATGAGTCCACACGTGAGGTTTGCAGTGCTTCAAAGAAGTTTCAGGGTCAAAAAGAACTAGAAAAAAGCAGCATAGTGCATGTGGCAGGAGCCTGCACCTCCAGAAAGGGAGCCTGGCTGGTCAGAGCCATGCTCTGGCTGCTGGCCAGGCTCTGAGCAGCGAGATCACCACTGCTGCTGCCCCGGGAGGCCCCCAGGACCCCAGATAAGTCTGCTGGGCCAGGACAGGTGCTGGCCTCAGCTTCCCCTAACCCACCTAGGATAATTTGCCCCGCATCCACCCCACGTGCAGGGGCATACTCAGTGGCAAAAAGCAGCAGCACCAATTTTTGTTTCTGCTATTTTTGCTGCACCAACTGCATACCCCTGCAGTGGGGATGTGCCTCATGGTGAACCAGTATCTTCCTGTAATTCCCTAGAGAGAAGGGTAGTGCAGATGAACCAGGGTATTACCTAGTTGTCCTGTGCACAATACAGATTCACTCAGTTAAACAACAAAGGAGCCCCCTCCTTTCTTTCTCTAAGTGTTCTGTAATAACAGCTGAGGTCTGAATTCATGGGTATCCTCGCCTGGTTAATTAGTGCTGTGAAATTCATGTTTCAGTCCCTTGATGATTTTGTTCAGGACTTTTACTTGTTTTTTTTTTTCTGCATCCTAGAAGTGGGTCTTATGAGCTTTACTGATGTGCATTTCATGTGGGACAGTCCCTAATATTGTGTTTCATAAGGTTATAAGAGGAATCGGAAAATAAAATAACACTGTTTTAAGCCTCTTCAAATTAGAACCAAGAGGAAAATACACAATAGCACTGTTCTGTGGGTTAATTCATAGCTAGCCCCAGTCTGATGAAAGCAGATTGTTCATAAAAAGTAAAAGATCTTTTGTTTGAATGTCCTGCCTTGACTCTTGATATGTTATGTGACCCGATGCTTGTAGGAGTCACAAGACTAGCCACTACAACTGCTGATCTTGCTACAGTACTCATTGTGATTGTTTAACAAATTTTCTTAAAAGGGCATTCACTAGTTGGCTGGCATTATTTTTTCCATTTTATCAGACAGATGAATGTCATGGCAGCCAAGGGCAGCTTAACGTTTGAAATAATAAAAACAGAAACCTCTTTCTAAGATAATACAAAACCAATTTTTGCAATGTATGTCTGTAGAGAAAATAGGCAAGAGATTATCAGTCTGATTTTTCTATCTGTGAATTTTTTTACAATCCCCCAAAAGAAAACCTATCAAACTTAACTGATTACTTAAACTTCAGTCTTTCTTAAGACAATGTTGTTTGCAATTGCCACATCATTCAGTTTAAAATAATTTGCATAGCAAATGCAAAAGAAAAAAAAATAAATGGACCCCCCCTGGGACATATGGTAAGACAGCAACAGAAATGATGGATGTAGTGACTGATTGCTTGCTGAACCAGGGTGTGAGAGACTCTGCTAGGAATAATTCATGTCTAGATATGGTCTTAACTAAAAGACATATTAAAAACAACATCTTGACAGGTTTAATATCTTTCATGATACATGTAATCTGTAATGGTTAAGGCATGTTGTTCTCTCAAAACAGGTATTATAGCAAAACTTCAATATTATAAAGGATCTCAGGAGATGGTTGACTCTAATGTAAAATCAGGGTTTTGCTAAATAGTGAGAACATGTGATAACCCACAGTTAGACTGGGGAGCACAAGGGGCTAAGTCCTACTTCACCTTTGCACAACTAAGTGGCACTTAAGTAGCTGCATAACTGCAATTGTAGGCACTTGTGCATAATTTAGATTCTGTTTGCACTAGTGTAGCTATGTTCACACTATGCTGCCTTCTGACCATGCTCAGAAATCCACATTCTAGCCTTGTAGGCTCCAGGGTGGAATAGAATTACTTGGGTGCATATGTAACATCAGGAATATCTGAAACCTAAGTTAGGGAAGAAACCATGACTTTTGAGGTTGGGGAGGAGGATGGCCCTCCTACCATATGCATGCATAATAGGCAGTGGGTGGAGCACTTGACCTCAGAATGGGAAACAGATTCTAAGCCCACTCATCCAGACAGAGGTTGAATATGCATTGTCTGCTTCCCAGCAAAGTGTTCAAACCGCAAGTGAATGGGCCAGACATTGCCTAGAGTAGTCTCCTGCCTTCTTTTTTAAGCTGATGCACTGAGCAGTCAAGAGGGGAAGATATGGGGCCAGGAGTTGGAGAACAAGCTGAATGGTTTGCCCCAAATGGCTTTTCTGTACAGAGTTGTTTTTTTGAAATATTCATTGGATATTAATGGGTAAACAGCAATGGAATAATTTTTGTTTCATAGGGGAGGGACCAGGGTCAGAAATCATACCCCCTATCCTGTCAGGGCAACATCCATTTTGCTGAGCTCTCTTCCCCTTAGCTTAGGTACCACCTCCTGGCCCTATAGATCTCTTTCTCCCCACCATGTCACTGCCTTGTGTGATATTGGCTATAGAAAGTAGCATGCCTTATCATGCTAGCCCAACAGGCCACTAAGCTCAGGTGCGCCTTTGACTTTTTCCTATATAACAACACCTGACTCATGACTGAGTATTAAAGTTCACCTTTTACATGAGTTTACTTGAGGAGGAAATATAACAACAAAAAGTGGCAAAAATTAGCTCAGTAGTTTAAAAAGGATAAAAAGCAGATAAGGCAAAAGGCAGAATTTGTGCATAAGTATCTGCTTCTGATATAAAAGAAAGACTGAAAAAGGTAAAATGGCTATTACAGAGAATACGGTTGGAAGGCCTGAAATGAGAAACACTTGCTTCTGAACTAGCATAAGTTTTATATATATGTCACAGCGCGGGGTCCTGCAGGATGGCTGTGATCTCCCTAAGGCCCCTTCCCATGCCAAGCTGGCCCAAAGGGCACCCTCACTTCTCGTCCGCCACGTCTTTGATGGAGAATAATATATGGGAGGCTGCCTTATGTACTCTTGGACACAGTTTGTTGTAATATCTGACCCCGTGGACTCCCAGACCCCTTGTGGGTCCTGCTCTGCAATGGGTGCTTTGGGGCACCCTAGCCTTATGGGCTATGCGTGGCTCCAGCCACCCCTTTACCATGCCCCAAGCCTCGCAGACGGAATTGACGTTGTTTGGTCAAGGCCTTGTTATAATTTGGCCTCCTTGTCCTCTCTGGGCCCTGTGCGGCCCTGGTCTCACCCTGCGCCCTCTCTGGCGCTTGTCAATGCTGCCCCCTCTCTGGAGTTTCTATTGCCGCCCCCTCTCTGGAGTTTCTCCCAGGCTGCCCCCTTCTCTGGGGCTTCTCCAAAATGCTGCCCCCTTTCTCTGGTGCTTCTCCAAAATGCTGCCCCCTTTCTCTGAGCGCTCACCACACCTGCACTGGGGCTTCTCACCAACAGCCCCTCTCTGGGGCTTCTCAACTGCCCCCTTCTGTAGGGCTGGGGTCAGTGCACCCTGAACGCTGTGCCCTCACTGGCGCTGGGTCCCCACACTGCTATGGGTCCCCTATAAGGCCTCCTCCAACCCCTAATAGCCTCACCCAAACCACCAGTTTTAAACAGTAAACAAAATGCAAGCCCCTTGGCTACAATATAAACTGAAGCCACCTGGCTATAACAACATTACTCAAAACACCCCAGGGATGCTCCATTCTTTACCCGGCTTGGGGCTGTACCTGCGGTCAGGCCTCTCCTCTCAGCTTTGCTCAGGGAGAGCTCCTTCCTCCCTGGCTGCTGGCAGGGAACTCCCTCCTGGCCTCAGCCCCTAGGGTTTATATGTGCCAGGCCCTGCCCCTCTCGGTCAGCTGATCACTGGCAGTTGTGGGCACTAACTATTCTGGTTGCCCTGGTGATCAACAGTTGGGCCCCTTACTCACTGCTAGGGCTCTTCCCCTAGTAGTTTCCCCTCTTTAGGAGCAGGGCACCTAAGTGCTCTGCTACAATATAAAACAACATTTAAAAAAACTATTGGCGGGTGGACCAGTGCATAGAGCATTGGAGTCAGTTCTGCCACTGACTTGTTGGACAGTGGGCAGCAGGATTGGGTGGGCTGGTGGGGCTGTGAGCGGGTTTTCTGTGTGGGGATCAGGGAGTTAAAAACAGCCCAGTCAAGGTCGATAGAGTAGGAAGAGCTCTGCCTTGAGGCTGGAGCAACTGGCTAGGCTTTCCCAGCCCCAGTGCTGCACCCTGAACACGTGCAGATGTTCACTTGGTTGGGCTCACCCCTTCCCATTCTGTGTCTAAATGTGCATATTGGCACTTAGATTGAACTAACCCTAGTTAGGTCAGTCTAAATGTAATGTCTGCTCATACTCCATAACAGCTTTGCCGCTGCCCGTTTAAAGATGTAAGACATGATTCTAAAAGTCAGAAGGCCAAAAATATACACTCTTCTGTAAGAATCACTGATTCCTGTTCTTTCGTTGTTAATGTTTATCAGTGTTCTGTATCCCTGAAGTATTATTGTTCCTAGAATAAAAGGGCAAGTAAAATATTAAATCCCAGCTATAACATGTTCCTCCCTTTTCCAGGTTAAATCCCAGGTTCCTAGGCCTATTGTATGTAGTGTTGATTGTTTCTGCTAAGCAGCCATCTTGTCAACAGCTTCTTATTAATACCAATAATCCTGTTTTCTGACAGATTCTGATATTTCATAACTTAAGTAACCAAGCAATTCTGTGCAGAAACTGCTAGACAAACCAGGATAAGGGAGCATGGTTTCAGTGACCCTAAAAAAACCTCTTTTGCTGACTCTTGAAGATGATGTGACCTGACTGTAATGCAACCAATAAGTCAACTAGGTGATGGGATAAGAGGGACCCAAACAGATCATAATCTAGATCTACGAATATTTGGAGGGCAATGGACAGATTAACAATTAAATAAACAAAATACCATTAACCAGAAGTAAAATAGTAGCAAACTATGATAAGTCACACCTTATATAAGGAAAACAGAACTTTATACTCGAGTCTTTCGCACAAAGGAACAGTTAAAATACTTGGCTCTACAAACTACACTAAAATCACTTCCCCATACTCATATAAGAGATGAGAATTACTTCCATATGATTCTCAGAGGGAAACTGAACATTCAGAAATTAAATGTTGGAATCTACTTTTGTAAGGAAATATCAGTGCATCATAACTTTTGTGAACCTAATTCAGTCAAACCATTTTTTGATGTTTCCCCTGAAAATTATTATACAGGAATCACATTGCCTTATATAAGTCCAATGGATAAGGAAAAAAAAGTGCAGAAAATGACAGATGCTCAGCTGCATTGATGTAATTCCACTGAAGTCAATGTAAGTCCATCAATTTTACATCAGGTAGGCATTTGGCTCTAATTAACTGCACAGCAATATGGAGATAAAGCTGACTGAGGGCAGAGTCAAGGGAAAGAAAAAAAAGCAAAGGAAGTAAAGAGCCATGAATAGACAACAGGATACCACCTAAAGGAGGCAGAAGAAAATAAAAGGTTAATTGCAGTTTTTTTTGTGGGCTGAATGGTATTTGCATCTTGGTTCGTCAGAAAGTGCAGCATAGATACTGCATCTGGGATCAGTTAATCTTTTTTTTTTCAGTTTGATTTACTTTTAAAATTATACATGTCATTGTTCCTTCGGTTTAGTATACATTGCAGCAAATCTAAATCAGTAACATTTTAGTCCTCCAAGTAATACAGGACTTGATGCTCTTTTCCCCTTTTTTTTAATTTGTCTCTGAATTGTGCAAAGTAATAGGGTGAAATAACTAACTGGACTCCAGCACTGGAATTTCAATTTGCTAAATGTAACCTTTGTGAGCACATGAGCAAGCTGCAGCACTTCTCATAAACTGAGCATTAATGACCCAAAGCAAAACAGGAGAGTAAGGCTTTTCATTTGGAACAGGCAGCTTGATGCCTTCTTGCTTAGGATTTGGATAACCTCAGAAGGCCAGTATATTCATAGAGGGCACATCTACACGAGACATCTAAATATGAAGTAGCCTGAGTTTAGTGTGCAGTAAGCATACACATCTACACATGAGCATGCTTACTGTGCAATAAAAACTCTTAATACTGTGTAATTTTGCTATCTGCAAATGCAGGTAGCAAATTTACACAGGATTAGATGCTGTGCAGTAGTATGGGTGACCCAGGATCAGGTTTGCTCCTGGGTCTGCCTTGCCCCTAGTGGGCCAGTCTCAGGCTACCTCAGGGCTCTGGGCTAGGAGCCTCTCCTGCCCTAGGGCTGGGCTACCTCTATGGCAGCCCCTGCCTCAGGCTTTAAAAGCTTACAGGCATTATGAGCCCTGGGGCATACCACCAGGGAGCCCGAGGGCACTCCAGGCCCCCGTGTTCCCCTTGACAGGCCATAGGCTAGCCACACCAGCCTGCCTGCACCCCAGCACCACTGTCTGGCATTGCAGTGCTGAGCAGCTGCCAGGACAGTGCCATCCAGGCCAGCAGGGTGATGCAGACTGCTGCAACGTCTGGCCGGGCCTGTCAGCCCACACATTCAGGTGCAGACCAGGCTTGTCAGCCCACAGAGCCAGCTCCACCTGCCTGTAGCACACCTCCAGCAGTCTGTCCTGTGCCTGCAGGTGCTTCAGGGCATTGCCTTAGCCGTATTGCTGCCAGTCCCATGCCATGCCCCTGCTCTGGGTGCTGCAGGCAGTTGCCCAGGTCCTGCAATACCAGGACAGCTCTGCAGGGACCCAGAAAACCAGTCTGGGACCCACAATGGCCTAATCCTCCTCACTCAGGCCCATGCCTATGCCTGTGCCTTCCACCCAGGACCCCAGCTGGACCAAAGAGGAGACTGGTGACCTTGTGGTGCTGTGGGACGAGGCAGAGGTGCAGCGCCAGTTCGAGTGGGGTGAGCGCTCCGATACCCACATCTATGAGGTGCTGTCAGTCTGGATGCTGGAGTGTGGGCAGGACCAGTTGGCACAGCAGTGCCGCATAACAGTTAAGGCCTTGTGGGCACAGTGGGTTGTTGTGATCAACCATGATCATTGGTTTAGCAGTTCCTGTAAGTCCATGACCTTTATGCAGCAACTGACAGCCATCCTTGAGCCTTGGGACCCAGGCTTCAACCTTACTGTCTACAGCAATACAGTCAGCCTGCCTGAGCCCTTGCCCAAGCCTGGCACCTCCAGTGATGCATCACCAGAGGAGGGCCCCTTGGGAATCCAGTACCCTGTCAGGCTGAGCTCCCCTGCTGCAGTCTCCACCAGCAGCATGGGGAGCCCTGGCCAGCACCTGCGTTGCTACCTCTGCAGCCCCAGGGCCAGCCATGAGGTGTGGCTGGCCATGACACCACCGGCTACCAGCAGCTCCAGCTCCTCCCCGGGGGGGTGGCCCTGATCAGGTGCCTGCATGGCATGCCCCACCATCAGAGGACACCACCCAAAGCCACACACCATCACCGCCAGCCAGGACTGAGTGGAGCCACCCCTGGTTATGTGGTAAGGACCACTTGTTCCTGGGCCAACCGCTTGCGTTCTCGCCTGCCACGCCTTGTTGTTATATTTAATTAGTAGATGCTAATAAAGCGGGAGGCTGCCCATTTTCTGCTCTGATGCCAGGGGGTGCTATCTGCGGCTCCTTTCCTCCCCTACACTGCAGACCAAGCCTCGCAGATGGCATCTAGGTGTTGTCATCATCACCGGTCCCTTGCTCTGTCCCCTAGAATCCTACTGATTGAACCCCAACCTAGAATCCTCTCATCAGGCATAGTCTTCCGCCATCATACTGGGCAATATAGCTCCCTGAGCTGCTTCCCATTCAGGTGTGATCCCCCCACCGGGACCTTTGGCTACTAGCCCTGGCTCACCTCCATGCCAGTTGGAACCCCAGGCCCTCAGTTCTTGGGCGTTCCTTGTGGTGGGCCCCTGGCCCTTCAACCCTTCAGGTCCTGGCCCCAGCATGGGCCAGTCAGGGGAAGCTCAGACAGGCCTGAGTCTGTGGCCCTTACTCTTTCGCCATGGGGTCCACCACCTTGACCCTTCAACAAAGGGGTAACCCACCCGGTTGTGGGGGCTAGGGGTTAAGGTGCCCTGACCCATTTTTCACCAGGGTGGTAACTGGCCTGGCATTTCCTGGGGGCTCCTGTGCCACTAAGAGCCCCACCAAGCCACCCACTCCCGGCAGGGTGCAGTTTTAGGTCATGCCCAGGACCAGGAGCCTCCTTATCATCCCCTACAGCTCCTCCCTTGCCTCCAGATGATAACAGCAGCCCTCTGGCCAGGTGATGTTGTTGCCTGGCCTCTAGCAACCGAGCTGCCCTGTTTATATGGGCAGCCCTGGATCCCAAAATGGTTGCCCTAATCAGGCACCTTGCAGCTGCCAGCTCCAGGACCTTAAAGTGGCGGACACAACCAGTGCCCTGCCACATGCTCCAACTCCTCCAGAGGAGGATGCAGGACCACACCATCCTCCTGCAGCAACTGGTGGTAATGTCACAGGACTAGCTGAAGGACTCACAGAACTGGTTGGCAGGGTACATCACCCAAAAAGATATGCGGGACTGGGCAGATTGCAAATTCTGGAGCACAAGTGGCATCAGCTGCTGCAGGACAAAATGCCATCCTGGGCCAGCCAGTGCAGGCCATAGATGATGACTGCTGGGTGCTGGATATCATTCTGGCCCTGAAGGTTGTGTTAGTGCTTCTCACTCCCCTGCCCAGAACCTAGCCCTGCCTGCCCCTCTCAGCCACCTGCTGCCCCTCAGCAGGCCCCCATCTGGGACTGGGAGGAGGTCAAGCACTGCCTCTAGCAGCCAGGATCCCCTGACCAAGCCCCCACCCCAGGTCCTGTGCCACCCAGCTCCACTGCTCACCCTGGCTCCATGTGGGCACAGAGCCAGAGCTGCCTACAGTGGGGCCATGACTGCATGCCGGCCATGCTAACCCTGGCCACTGGTTGCCCGAGGGGGAGTTGCCCGTGGTTCTGGACCAGCAGCCCTCACTTCCCCTGGGCGAGCCCCCTGCCCACCTCACTCACCACAGCATTCAGACCCATGGGGGAATAGGCAGAGGCTGGGGTGCTGTCTGTCTGCCCCTGGGCTCTGCACCCTAGGTGCACCCACCCCAGGATGGCCCACAAAAGACATTATAAATACTTTTCAGGTTTTTTATTGTTGGTGGGTGGGGTGGGTGGTGGAAGGGCTCTGTTTGTTGAGGGGAGAGCAGGACTGTATGTTGGGGAGAGAGGGGTGCTCTGGTTGACGTGAGGGGAGTTAAAACATGTTCTTGTGAGATGAGTGTGGTGCTGGGGGTGGGCCTTGCAGATGTAGGCTGTGAGGGAGTACCAGTGGTCCTAGAGGCACCTGAAGGTGCACTCCATCAGGGTGTGGGTCTAGCCCAGGCAGCAGTTAAAGTGGGCCTGATGGGGGTCCAGGTGACCAGTGCAGGGCCACATGAGCCAGGGCAGGAGCAGGTAGGTGGGGTCCCCAGTGAGGAAGGGTGTGATGGCCATGGTGCCCAGCTCCAGGTCCAGCACTCCCAGCACAAAGTGGCTGCTCTTCACCAGACCTGGCAGGCCAGAGTTCCAGAAGACATGGGTATTTTGGCACTGCCTGCCCAACCAGCACTCATGTGCATGAAGGCCCTGCGATGGCTTACAATGCTCTGGAGCACTAAAGAGTGAAAGTTCCTTCAGCTGTAATAAGTGCAGTCTTTGTGGGGTGGGCAGGTGACAGGGATGTGGGTCCTGTCCAGGGTACCAATGCACTGCAGGAATCCCAGGGCATGGAACTGTGCCACCACCACTAGGGGGTTGTGCATGTGGAGCACAGTGTCCACCAGAACATCCTGGAGTGTGCCTCACACCTCCAGGATGGCTTTCCTGGAGGTGGCTTTGCCCATGTCAAACAGGTGGCTGATGTACTGCAGGCTGGTGGGCATGGCCAACTTGAGCAGGGTGAGGGTGTGGTGGGTGTCTGCAGGGAGGGGTTGCCGCATGCTGGTGTCCTGCTACTTCAAGTGCAGCTGGAGCTGCTCCACAGGGTCCGGCAACATGGTTATACGGAAAGCCTCCAGCCATTGCTCATAATCCCAGGTGTGCTAAATGATATGCCACCACCAGTACTGGCTGGCCTGGTGGGCCCAGAGGTGTCAGGGTTGTAGGCCCAGGAGGATGACGGTGGCCCTAGTGGTGGTGTCCAGAAGCTTCTTGTCGGCATCCCTGGTAGCAGCAGTTGCAGTGTGGTGGCTGTGGTCCTGGGATAGTGCACTATGGCCAGGCAGGCAGTTGCTCTGTGCATGGAGCTGGGTGGGGTGAGATGGCCGTGGACCAGGCAGTGGTTGGCATGGTGGGCCAGCAGGAGCTTGGGGTGCTGGTCATCTCTGCCATGGGCAGTGGCTGGAGCAGCCATAGCACAGGGAGGCAGAGTGAGCAAGGAGAGAGCTGCTGTTCTTGGGCAGGGAAGTGGCTAGCCAGGGAGCAGTGAGCAGGACTGGCTTTTGAAGAGTGCTGGCAGCTGGAGTCTGGAGCTTCCCCTCATGGCAGAAGGGGCCCATTGCAGGGCTGCAGGAATTTTGGCACTGAGAGCAGCAAATCTGCTTCCTAGGTCCTGCATGTGTAGACGCCTATCCGGGAATGCTTACTCCAGTGTAGTTTATACCTGAGTAAACAGCCTGGATCAAATGCATGTGTAGATGAGCCCAGAGAGAGGTAGCTAGTTATGTTAGTCTGAAGCCAGGTAGAAGGCAAGATAGACATGCACCTTATGGACTAACTAAATAAGATATCTATATATAAGAGCATAAGCTTTTGTGAACTCAAGCTCACTTCACAGATGCTGTGAAAGGACAAGCACAAAGCAGGATGCATTTGTGTATACGTTTATTCATCCATCCATCCACAGATGAATCAAGGATTCTGAAAAAGGGGATGCAGAAGGTGTGGCACATTATCACATATAATGCAACATATCTTTTTCTCTAGTCAAATTGAACCAAATGCTTTACTAATATGCTAATAGGCTAGCACTATGGCATTCAGTTTAAGATCAAAGCAAAACCAAATATAACTATTGGAATGTGCACTAATTTGGTAGATTATATATATTGGGCGTGGCTGGTGAATTCAGACTGGTGAGGTGGTGGAGCGTCCCATGGGAGTGAGGTGGGGAGGGGTTTGCAGCTGGCTGGGGGAGGGGTGTGGGGGTTTGCAGCTGGCTAGGCACTTCGGCCGGTAGTGGGGAGCCTGGAAACCCCCCTGTTCCTGGCCCGCTTCAACCTCCCCCATACCTTGCTGCTGGTCGGCTGCAAACCTCTCCCTTCCCTGCTCCCGTGGGATACTCCACCACCCCACCAGTCTGAGTTAACCAGCTGCACCTGATTATATATATATACAGTTTTAAAGAAACACAACAAATTAGGCAAAATCTAGTCAAAATATATTGTTTCATTTGTCCTGTAGTCATTATAGTTAAATGTACATCTCGTATTCAGATTCGTATAACAAAAGCTAGCCTTCTTGAGCATCCCTCCAACAGTCCAGCCAACTTCACTGTCAATCATTTCTACAGCTAAACTAAAAAATTAATATCTGAGTTAAGGTTTTTTAGATAGAGCTAGAAACAGTTGGGAGCACTGTGAAATAGAAAAGAGACATTACCAGGAATGGCTAACAGACAGCACAATTGCAGAATAGAGGACAGTTTGAATAGTGAGACATAAAGACCATTAAAAGGATACAGGATTGTTAACACCCATGGTGTGGAGAGAAATTATCAGGAACCAAGGAGACAATTAAAGGTCATGAAGTCAATAAACTTTCTCATCACTGCCTGAATAGAAATACCACTGTCCTTCCTAGGCTGTTGCTTTTAAACTTCGGGTGAAGCAGGAATCAAAGCAAATGTACCACTGCATCCCCCTGGATCCACCACTGGATATATGCATGTGTATATCTATTAAGATGGTGTGTGCAAATATATGTATATGTATATATTCAATTCATGGACATTGTTCCATGTTCCAGGAGGTTCACCAAGTCAGTGAGCTTCTAGGCTACCTGAACTTTGATTTAAATAAAATAACATGCATGAGTTAAATTAGCATTTGAGGAATGAAAGAGCACCCTCTTCACTAGGTCCTGATCCTGCAGAGAAATAACTGAGCTCTCACATTTAAAATTAAATGGAAAATTGATGACAAGAAGGGTAAACAATAGCTAAAACTTGAGCAAATTAAATGAGCTGAATATTTTGTACTTTACACAATATACAGTTACTTAAAGCTAACAGACCTCTGTGAACATACCATATGCATTTTTCTGAAATCAGAAGGATATAAAAACAGTGCTTTTGTTTTCCAGCAATCCCACAGGATGGGATACAGAGCTGAAGTACATCAATAAATATTGAATTAGATTTACAGCTTCTGCACTATTATCTAATTATAGCATGCTTGGAGATATATGGTAATTTATCAATAAAGAGAGACATATTGAAAATGTTACTCATAGGTTTAGCCATGAAGGCAATTTTCATTAATCAAGCATCTAGATAGTCATTTTCACCACTTTAATTTAAAATGAAGGTAACTGGGCTTTTTCAATAAGATCCAGTTTGGATCTGTATCTATCCAGAGTGCATATGAATTGAGTATTTTTTTTTTCTTTATGCAGGCCAAATTCTATCTTAAGAACTTCAGTGAATTTTCAGACCGGAATTTGGCTCTGTATGTTTTATTTTGTCTAATCTACTCATCAGCCAAAACCCACCCT
This sequence comes from Alligator mississippiensis, assembly GCF_030867095.1. NCBI lineage: Eukaryota > Metazoa > Chordata > Crocodylia > Alligatoridae > Alligator > Alligator mississippiensis. The sequence goes on from NC_081825.1 coordinate 31,508,231, forward strand.
CCCACCCTGCATCTTAAAGATGTTATGATGTTATTGAGAGTGCAAGGTCAAGCAATAGTTAGGAAATATCAGAGTTAAGTTTGTCTGGGCTCCTTAATTCTATCCCTTTGTGTGTTAGCATATGATGTGGTCTGTAATTATATGATCACAGGGTAACGTGTTATCACATATTTGAATATTAGGCTGTATATATACAGTAAACAAAAAGAGGCTTGTCTGGGTAAACTTAATCTGGAACTTTTTAACTGCTGAGTTGGAAATCTTAAGGCTATGTTCACTTTATTTCCCCCCACCTCTATGATACAGGGATACAAGAATGTCAGTACTGGCAGTACTTCTTGTCTCCTTAGGATCCAAAGCAGTCAGTAAGGACCTGTGTTTTACTCCTAATCCAGTGGTGCCCAACCTTTGAGGCCCATGGGTCAGATGAGTAGCAAAACTCCGGTCCAGCAGCTGGATCCTACAAGGGCTCCATTTATGGGTGCAGTCCTGCACACTGAACCGACCCCGTGTGCCCAGATCTGGACACGCACCAGCCTGAACCCACATGCTGGCCCCACCTCACATTCTGGCGCAACCCTCCATGTCTTTATCCAGCCAGGCACTGGTGCAATCTGATGCACAGAGCCACATTGTCCAGTCTGTGGGGCTCCCCACAAGTGCAGAAATTTGGCAGTAGAAAAGCAACAATTAACACTGTCACTGCTCTCCTGTTGCCAAATTTCCAGACCTTTGGGGAGACCCACGGGCCAGCTAACACAGTTGCATGAGCCAGGTCTGGCCCACAGACTGGGAGTTGAGCGCCCTTGCATTAATCCCATTGCAGAGTTGTTCTTCCAGAATTATTTTTTCCTTTCATAGTGGCAATATCTGAATTGTGATTAGTGCCAGAGATACATACTAAGCAGACACTGCCAAAACCATAAGGTAGTAATACAGCTGCTACAGAAAGTGAATGTAGTGATGATGTTGATGAGATTAATTTTTTGGGGACATCAAATTTCCAGCTGTAATTAGGATCATCTGTTGATTGCCGTCATATCATCCATCAACTGTTTTTGGCCCTTAGGCAATGCCTATGCTGTTAGCTTATTAATAATATTAGTATATTTTATCCTAGTTAATTCATTCCTTTATTTTGCTTTAGTAAGTTTCAGTGTACAAAAGAAATTAAGTTAAAATGAATATGAATGTTTTATTTTTGAGTACTCAAGATGTGGCACCCAACACAAATTAAAAATGCTGGCTAATACCTTGTTTTGTTATGGGTTTCTAGGCAAGGTTTGTATGAGTAAAAGAATTAATTAGAATCACAGAAAATGAAGGTTGGAAGGCACCACAGGAAGTCATCTAATCCAAGCCCCCTTTTGGTCCAATCCTCCAATTTGTTGAGATGTCTCAGAATCTTACCTGTACCCTCCAACGTATCTACTATTCCCCGCAGCTTGGTGTCATCTGTACACTTGCTGAGGGTGCACCATCCCATCTTCCAGATGACTGGATAGTGAACAAAACTGGCCCCAATACTGACCCCTGGGGCACTCCACTCCATACTGACTGCCCCCTAGACTTTGATTACTACCCTTTGAGCCTGATGCTCCAGCCAGTTTTCTATTCACCTTACAGTCCATTCATCCAACCCATATTTTCTTAGCTTGCTTGCAAGAATGTTGTGGGAGACTGCATCCAAAGCCTAGCCCAAATCAAGGTATATCATGTCAACATTAATCCCTGTCAGAGTATTGATTTTTTCAGGTGAAGAAGTGGTTACTCCAAATTGGGTATCCTAAAACACAGCTTGATCTCCTATCTCTCTGACTCAAGCTTCTCATTTATCTGCATTGCCCAAACTCTTGGGATTACTCTCGACCTGAATATTCATTCTCCTGTGCATGCAGATGTGCCTATAACCCACTCTTCAGTATTGCATCGCAGCCATCTACTCATGATAAAAAGTTCATAGAGGCCAGTTGCAAGTCTTTTGAAACTGTCCTCCATTGACAGCCAAGTGAGGGAGACGTTGTGGAGGAGGGAGAGGGCAAAAGGAAGAAAACAAGTCAGAGTCTGTGTGGTTCAGTGAGATGCTGTTACTCTGGCAGGGAGCAGGCCTGGGCTCTAGCTTTGATCCTTGCTCCCAGTGGAACAGGAACACTCCCACTGCTCCTCATCTACTTTATCCACTACGTGCAGGATGCAGTGGCCCAGTTTTGAGAGGAGGGATGGAAAAGGTGGAAGGTGAAAAAGATGATGTCTAATCTGCAGCCTCATTATTAGGGCACTTTTCAGGGAAGTTGGAGACATGTAAACCTAGGAGCTGGGTCTCTGGCTACCTGAGGAAGTGCCCAAATCAAACTGTTATCAGGCTAGAATGCAATAGGACACCCTTCTTTAAACCTAAGTTTGAATATCCCTAGGCAGAGGAAGAATTGCACCACAGACTGGGTGAGTGTCCCAGCCACTAGACTATTATATAAATGAAACTGTCTCTGAAGGAAGTAAGCACAATTCGGAATTCGAAAGAAAGGGCTCAGGCACGTGACCTCGAGGGCTGGTTCAAGACTGTGAATCTCAAAGATGAGGAAGGCACCTCCCAGCATGTTCAAATAAGGTACCCAAGACCCTTGGAGGGAAAGATATGGAAGGATTATGCCATTTATGATGCCACATACAACATGGAAAGTATCAGCACCTGTGCTGAGACTGAGCATGCATAGTAGGCTTTGCACTAGTCAGGAAGGTACACAGATCCACATGCAAATACCAGAGCATAAGTCCTGAAATGGTCATGGAGCATAAGTCCTGTCTCTGTTTGAGGTTGTTGTTTGTTTTACTTTCCATAACACAAAGTTTCATTGGACCAAAGAGGCCACGAGTAACAGGGTGATGCTGCCTAGTGGGTTAGGCATTTCATATGAGGGACGGACTGGGTTCTTATCCCTGTTCCAAAAAACTGTTTATAAATTTTACATGAAGTTGTCATTGCACTCACTGGAGAGCAGTTCTCAGAGAAGGGTCTGGGATGGCTACTCATTTTAATTATGCAGGTTGTTTTTTTTTCTTGTTCTATTGCAGACTTACTTTGCAGGGTCCATCTGAATAATCTGAAGTCACAACTTCATTCATCTTTTTCTTTTGGCATCATTTGGTGGAAAATACTTGAGTAACTGAATGCCAATATTTCTGCTGAAGATGTCATTTGTAGAGGGACAGACCAATTGCACAATGAGGCATGGGCCTCTCATTACGTAGCAATTTTTACATTTATTGCTTCCTGTTCTTTCCTTCAACATTTATAGCATAAAATCATTTCCCCAATAGCTCTCATAAATCATTCTGCTTCTCCATTAGATATAGTGGTATTATTCTTGTATGGGAAAAGCCTACATATTTTGCAAATTCTTAAATTCCTGCCTGTGGAAAGTTGGGCCATTATCCATTTCCAGTGCTTTTGAATTCTGATTATGGAAAGTAACTACAGTCATTGTGTTGGCTGCTATAGAATGTTTTATTTCTACTCTGGGAACTGTAAAATCTCCTCACCTATGACTAATATGTAGTCCTACATGTTCAAAATCCCTGATCACTTGCTTCTTGCATGATGCCCACAAAATGTAAGCCAAAAATAATACTAATGGGAGGAAAATCTTCCAAATGATTTCTTTACCTGGGTTGCTTAGTGAATCCTATCCTTGAGATTATAGGCTATTTAAGCGATCTTAATTTTTTTCTCTTTAATATAGAAAACACATAACTCAGGCTTAATAAATAGACATTAATAATGCTAGTGACAGGTGCTGTGAAGTCCATAGAGTTATGCACACACTACTTGTGGGCTCTGGACTGATTTACAAAAGTGGTGAACAGATGAACTGAAGTTGTGGAGTGAGGCACTTTATTTACGGGCTCTACAAAAGCAGGTTGTTTATTTAGGGGAAAAGTTATGGAATGGGAACTGAAAATTAGGCAGCCATTTTCAAAAGTTTTTGACCTATTTTAAAATGTTGGCTGTAGGAGAGGCTTTGATGTCAGTTTGTTAAAGGTTATTACTACTAGTTTAGAGCCACTAACCAAAATAAGACTGTCCCAAACAAATATACGTGGGAATATTTGGGTAGTGTTCAGGTGATGCTGTTGCCCTGGTGATTCAGGAGCTATGCAAAAAAATTAAATTCTTGTGGGAGGTATCTTTTATTGGAATAACTGAATAGGTGGCATAGATATATTTGGGGATATTTGTTTTCCCTGCTGTTATACTGCTAGACACTAGACATTTATATGGATGGCAGGAAGCAGGGGGGAAGTCATAGGAATTTTTTTTTTATAAAAACAGTGGTTAGACATTTTCCAATAGAACATTTTTTTTCCATTGGAAAATGCCAGTTTATTGAAAATGCAGTTTTTCAAAAGACTGTTTATTTTGAAATGTTGTTGGTTTGTATTTTTTTTTTTAATAGAATTGAACATTTGATAAGGCTATTTTTTTTCTCCCAAAACATAGAATTTTAATTTTCCATTTTGAAATAGTTTTATTTATTTTTTATTGTGCATAATATATAAAAAAATCCCTTTAGGATTAAACATCTAAATTGACTTACTTTTTTCCAGAGTATCATCACACATAACATTTTGACTATTTCCCCCTTTAATTTCTGATTGGAAAAAAAATGAGATTGTATATGTTTTCCATTTATTTCATAGGAATCTATTAATTCTGCAATCTTTTTGTTATAGAATGTAAACTGGAATTATCACTGCAGTATTCTAATTTTAAGTCAATGGATTGATATAAAGCTATTAAAATAGTGGTGCAAAAGTCCTGCATATTAGTCTACATACAGAAAGAAGTTTATAGTTGCCTTTTGCTTTTAGTATTTATTTACTTTTATTTGTTAATGCAAGTTAAATGAATGTTACATTAATTCAAGGTTTTTTTATTTTACTTCATAGTACTCATTCTATTTTATAGTTAATGGTAGATTTTATGGCAAACTATTCCTGGATCTATACTGGCAATGGAGGGACTCCAACAAAGAATCAAAGATCATATTCAGTTTAGGTGGGCAGTATTAAAAAATTCAGAAGCTTAGCTAAAGAGATTTGGGCTATTCCAGATGCTGTATCTGCACAATTTAGGTATGAAGTAAGTTTGTGTGTCTTACTGGTTTTGGTAGTTAGCAATTTCATGCTATTTTGCCATTTTTTCTTCTCTAATATAGAAATGAATAGAGAGGAATAAAAATGAAAAATCATGAAAAGTAAAATTAGTTTGAATTAGGGAAAAGTTTTGGAACTTTATTTTGTCAGAATTGTTTTTTTTGACTGTAACAACAGTGGTTGATATGAACAGTTTGTCTAGCCTGCGTTATGAAAATTCCTGATGTCTTGAATGTCTGTTGATAGTGATAAATAAAACTACATCACAGTGTCTAAAATGAAACAGCTTATAAGTGAGCTAAATTTTTGGCACAAGACATGGGCTGCCATTTGGATTTCAACATATGTCACTGAGGAAGATGTCCACTGGGATGTTAGAATAGCATGGTGCCTGCAGAGATTCAATAAAGATCTGTAAACCATGATTCAAATGGACAAAGGCTTATCTGTATAATCACTCACATTTAAAGAAATAGCAGCACCATTTTTTCTTTACAGCTGGCTTTTTTTTCTTTCTTTTTTTTCAAAATGTGTGTTTCATCCTATTATCAAGACCTGTCTATTTCTGTTACTCTTCTTATAACAGAATGACACATCTGTCACCCTAACAATAACTTAGAGAAAAGATAATACCCTTTTTACACTGATGTCATATTCATCCAACTGCTTTATCATTAAAACCTATAATCTCAAAATGACTGGTAGTAGAGAAAGCCTAGAGGAATTCTATCATTACTGAGGCAGGAACTTGATTGTTATCTAATACATTTTTCCCATATTCTTTTTCTGCAAATGAGCAATACAGTGCTAAGTTTAGACTACAGAGTTAACTTCCAAGGAGTCTAATTCAAACACCTGTTGACAACAGGGAAAGAATATTTTACACTTAAAATAGCATATTCATTGTATGCATTGTATTTAGTGCTGTAATACTAATAAACCCAAATGGCTTTCATCATATCATCCTTTCAAGCTCAAAGGCTAGATACAAAGCCAAACATGGTGCCAACAGAAGTCCTTGGAAATCAATTTGCATGTTTGGGCACCTAACTCAGATGTCTTATGTATCTTTGCGATAGTAGTTGACATGCAATAACCTAGCATCGAGTACTGCTTTTCTTTAAGTATTTCTACGCCATATTCTTTTATTGTAGTGGAAATCAGTCTAAATCATTGTATCCTTCAGAAAATGGTTTGCCTTTGTTTCTACATGCTAAAAAGGTGAACAATATATGTTATATTGAATCTAAATTGCCGGTCATGGAGACACGTTCAGAAGATTCTGATGACATATTATTGCAATGAAGTTGGCATTAGTGAGCACTATTCCTGCTTTGTGCTAGCCATGAGAAAGATCAGAATCACACTCATAATGATCTGGCAAGGCTCTGGAATTCATCGTATTAAAACAGATGAATTTGCTATATCACACCAGTCAGTGGATCTGTTAAATTCAATAGAACTCAGAAGCAAATCTTGTGGATTTGAAGCCTGGATCCTCAAGTATTCTAAAGCACCTAAAATCTACCATTTGGGTGATAGTGGGAGTGTCTACATGTACAATTAATGCCCAGAAAACTTACTGCACAGTAAAGTACTGTGTAGTAAGCTTTTCCTGGCAGGGTATTGACAACGCTCCTGTCGGGACCAAATTTGCTCCTGAGGAGAACAGGTCAGTACAAGACTACTCCAGTCCTGCTGTGCCCCACTACAGCAGCCAGGGGTTGCTCCAGGCTCCCCCAGGTGCCAGCCCTTGGCTGGCAGGGGGCACCAGAGTCAGACCCTGGTCTCCAGGGGGTGGGGAAAGCTGTCCTGCTTCTGGGACAGTTGCCTCCCAGTCTGATGCCCAATCTATGGATCGGGGCATGGGGCTGGCAAAACATGTCCTCCCAGGAATCCCTGCTCAGCCAGGGATGTCTGGGAGCTGTCCCACTGGTGGGACAGCCTTCAAATGAGCCCCTGGCTTAGGGGGATTCCCTGCTGAGCTTGGGGCTCACTTGGGACTCACTGGTGGGACAGCTCCTGCCCAGCCCCTGGCTATGCAGGGAAGGAAGAGTTCCCCATTTCTGGTGCTGTTCAGCTTCCTGCTCCTGTGAGGAGCCGGGAGCTCTGCAGTGCCAGGATTGGGGGAGTAGAGAGAGACCTGGTCCCCATGCTGATCAGCTCCTGGGGGTAACTGGGAGCTGAGCAGTGCCAATACTGAGCCCCCTGATGGTGTGGCTGACCAGGAGCAAATTTGCTCCCAGACTGCATCTACATGAGCCCTACCAAGCAGTATCTCATATGTAGTTAGTTTAGTACCTGTATTTACAGGATCTAGCTAGCTTTTCAGTAGACTGATAAAGCTAAAGTGTTACATGGTGACACTTAATTGTGCAGCAGATTAGTTTATTACACAGTAAAGTGTCTCATGTAGACACAAAGCTGACCCTAGGGGTGTGTGGGGCCCAGGGCATATCAGCCTGTGCGACTACGTAGAGTAGTGGCAGCCTCGGCACGTGCCTGTATGGCACTGTCCATGGGGCCCCCAAAGCACGGGTCCTGGAGCGGTCGCCCCAATTTACCCCCGCAAGAGATCGCTCTATGTAGTCACACCCGCTGACAGTTCTAAATGCGCCTCTCAGTTGCTGCATAAACCTTACAGGAATCTAAGTCTTCTCAGGATAGAACCTGAAATTTATCCAAGGGCCTGTCTGCATCTTTGAATACCTAAACCTACCATTTAGATATCATTGGCTGCATCTACACAAGACTATGCAGTAGTGTTGCAGGGCACAAACCATGATGTGGTGGTACTGTACAGTACTAACAAGCTACTGCACAGTCAGTATCACCCAGGAAGCTGTGTGGGGATCCTACTGTGCAGTAATGCCAGTTGCTACTCAGTCATTTAGTATTTGGGTATGCAAGTACTAAATGACTGCAGAGTAAAAACTGTGCGTCTCATGTAGACATGGCCACTGGCATCCTTGAAAACTGCTGTTCAATTTTCACCTAACCTTCCTGGCACTGATATTCCAGAGGTGCATAACTTGCTTCTATATTAGCCTGTATGGGCTCCTGAAGATGTGCGGGGAGCCTACTCCAATGCACTGGAAATCCAGCGCATTGAAGCAGACTCGATTAATCAAGTGGGCTGGAGCATGGAAATTGATGCTCTCCAGGAGCCTTCCATGTCATGTGCATCAGTGTCCCTGCACATCCCCACACTGAAAAAATGGCAGTGGGGCATTTTGAAATAAAACACGTTCAATGAGCTTTAGTTCTAAGTGCCCCACTGCTGTTTTTTCAGTGTAGGGATGCTGATACATGTGATGCATGGGCTCTTTTAATTAGCGTGGCTCACTAACTAAAGCGCCCAGCGCCATGTCCCAGAACATATATAAAAATGCCCTAGGTGCCTAAATTTGCATCAGGGGGTATATACCATGTGGCCTAAATGCTGTCAGTGTCTCACAGCTGATGACTGCTGAAGGCTTTAGTTCAAACCCAGTGTCAAGTCCCTAAAATTGAATTCTCTCACTTTCCAGTAGGATCCAGTAGGGCCTGATCCCATAGTCATGCTCCAATCACACCTAACCACAGTTAATCTATCTCTGTGTGTATCTATCTGTCTCTCCGTTCCTAAAATAATTTAGTAGTTAGAACACTTCTAGGAATGTGGAAAGCAGGTTTAAATCCCTACTTGGAATTAGAGACTTGAATTTTGATGTCCCACTTCCCAGATGAGTGCTCTGAAACAACATGTTGGATATACCAGGATGAAACAGATTACCTATTGAATCCCAGAAGATATCTCCCTGGGTTGCTTAGGACACCACCTTGGGATGCTGGTTCAAGTCTGTGTTCCAAATCACGTGTGTAGAATAAGGACTGGATTTCTTCCTTTCATACACTCTCATGCTTGAACACCAGCATTTCTATCCAGAAGGGCGAGAGAACTATGAGTTGTTGTTCATATTCCCTTGCTAAGTCATTCTTAGCCAATTGGTACAATGTCTGAGGTTAGAAAGAGATATTGTTTGACATCTCATTAGAGCTGCCATAAAAATTGTGAGCTATAATTTTTTGTGGCAAACAAATATACATCCCTACCTTTTATTGCACCATATCAGTGGCCATGACAAAAAGTAGTGTAAAATAGTGCCACTTTATTGCAGTGGATGTGTATTTGCTGTGTGGGATGACAGTGAGGACAGTCCACAGCTGTCCATACTCCCCAGCTGCCCAGAGCAGATGCTTCAGGGCATGAGGGGTCCAATCCTGCATGCTGTGGGAATTCCTGCACAGGATTGGGCCCTTCAAGTCATGAAAGAACTTTCTTGGCCTTCCCTACTTACAGAGACACACCCTGGGAAATCTTGGGGCATCTCTCTCTAAGCAGGGAAACTCAGTTCTCTGCTTAGAGAGACCTGCTCTGGGATCTCCAAGGGTGCATCTACACAAGCAGGGAAAGCTCACACGGGTTCTGGTATGGAGGCAAAAGACCCAGGAAGTTCCTGAATCCCTATACCTCCATGCTGGGACCCAAGCCAGATCCTACGCCAACCTGGAGACACAGTTTGGAGCAGGTCCTGGCAAAGAGACATGGGGCAGCACAGGACCTAGGGAGTTCCTGGCACATTGTGCCTCCATGGAGGGACCCATGTTGACTTGCATTTCTGAGTGAAGCATGTGTTAGTGCAGGACCCAGTGAGAGATCTGGGGTGAAGGCAAGGGTCACTGGGAATTCCGTGGGTCCTGTAGCACCCCACATCTTCATGCTACCCTGTGAAGCATGGGACCTGGTGTGGGTCCCAGCATAGTCATAGGGCAGTGAGGGAAGCAGGGAATCACTGGACAAGGGAAACACATCACCTGTTGTCTTGCATTGGTCCTTTGCAACGTGTGTCTTATCCTACAGAGCAGATCAACTGTGCCAGGATGCATCTGTTTGTACCCTGAGATGCTGCAAGTTCTGAATATTCCTTGTGCTGTTTTCTAATCCTTTTTTGTTGGATGCATCCTCTAAATAACAGTGAACTCCTCTCCTTCATATCTCAGGATCTAAAAAGGCTCTTGGATAGCTAGTGTAGAAACTTTCTTTTTTTCATAAATAGAGCTGACACTTCAATCTGGGAAGGAATTCATGGCTCAGAAATCTAAGTGTAGGGAGAGAGAGAAGCCAATTTTTTTTTTGGCCAGGTCTGCTAAGTACCCAAGACCAGCCCTGCAGCATTTCTTTGCTTATTTAGATTCAAAATAATAATTGAAAAAATGCATCTAGCCCAGGATTTAGGTGTCCTCATGTATGTTTAATAACATAATCAAAACCCAACAGTATTGATCACTGCAGCAGAAACTTAGCCAGTTTCTTTCCACATCTTCCTTATGTGAGAAGCATACCCTTGGGAGCTGAATCGGAATTTACGACGTCTTTTGCCATATGCCCAAGAAGCCATCAATCTTGCGCTATTTCAAATAAGAAGGGAGTAAATTCCAGAGTCTTGGAGCTTTCACCAAGGAGGCCCCACCAGTTGTTCCCTCTTTTTTATGATGGGGTTAGGAGGTGGCCAGCTGGTATGCTACTGTGGGGCATATATGAACCAACATGGCATGGACAGGGTGGGAGACAGCCCCTCAGGTAGATGAGTCCTTGAAGCCCTTGAACTTCCCCTAGAAACCAATAGGCAACTCGAGAAGCAATTTATCTTGGGATTTACCATGGTTAATGTTCTGTGTTTGGGCATGGAGAGGCTGAAAGAGCAAGGCATGTTCATCTGGGGAAAAGGCACTTACGAGGGGACATGATAGCAGTCTTCAAATAGTTGAAGGACTACCATAAAGAAGAGGGAAAGCACCTTTTCTCTCTTGCTGCAGAGTCAGATGTGGACCAACGGCTTGAAGCTGCAGCAAAGTAGGTTTGGTTAGGTATCCAGAAAAACTTCTTCACTGTCAGAATAGTGAGGCAGTGGAATAGACTGCCTAGGGAAGTTGTGGACTCTCCATCACTGAAGGTGTTAAGAAGAGGCTGGACACCCACTAGTCTAGGTACAGACATGCCTATGTTCCACTATGGGTATTTCCCATGCTTCTTGGCTTTGCTGGTTGCCCCCAACCCCACTTTTTGCTTTTAAGCCTCCCTCAGAGGTGTTGGGTATTGTCTGCAGCCAAGAGGTATCTTGATCAGGGGGAGCCAGTGCTTCTGCTGGGACAAAATCCAGAGATTCCTGGCTAGAGGGTCTTGCCTTTCTACTCAGGGTCAGACTGATCACCGTATTTGGGGACAGGAAAGAATTTTACCCCATGGTTAATTTTGGACAGACTGTGGGGGTTTTTGCCTTCCTCTGTGGTGGCGGGGTATGGCCCTCTACCTGGGATCTCTTGAGTGTATTCATAGACTCATAGATGCTAGGGTCAGAAGGGACCTCAATAGATCATTGAGTCCAACCCCCTGCATAGGCAGGAAAGAGTGCTGGGGTCAGATGACCCCAGCTAGATGCTTATCTAACCTCCTCTTGAAGACCCCCAGGGTAGGGGAGAGCACCACCTCCCTTGGGAGCCCATTCCAGACCTTAGCTACTCTAACTGTGAAGAAGTTCTTCCTAATGTCTAGTCTAAATCTGCTCTCTGCTAGCTTGTGGCCATTATTTCTTGTAACCCCCGGGGGCGCCTTGGTGAATAAAACCTCACCAATTCCCTTCTGTGCCCCTGTGATGAACTTATAAGCAGCCACAAGGTTGCCTCTCAACCTTCTCTTGCGGGGGCTGAAGAGGTCCAGGTGCCCCAGTCTCTCCTCATAGGGCTTGGCCTGCAAGCCCTTAACCATACAAGTGGCCATTCTCTGGACACTCTCCAGGTTATCCACATCCCTCTTGAAGTGTGGTGCCCAAAACTGCACACAGTATTCCAACTGTGGTCTGACCAGCGCCCGATAGAGGGGAAGTATCACCTCCTTGGTTCTGTTCGTCATGCATCTGCTGATAAAGAGCCATTAGCTTTTCTGATGGCTTCGTCACAGTGACGACTCATGTTCATCTTGGAGTACACTAGGACTCCAAGATCCCTTTCCGCTTCTGTTCCACCAAGCAGGTCATTTCCTAGGCAGTAGGTATGCTGGACATTTTTCCTCCCTAGGTGCAGCACTTTGCATTTCTCCTTGCTGAATTGCATTCTGTTGTTTTCTGCCCATATGTCCAACCTGTCCAGGTCTGCTTGTAGTTGTTCTCTGCCCTCTGGCGTGTCCACTTTTCCCCACAGTTTTGTGTCATCTGCAAACTTGGACAGAGTACACTTCACTCCCTCGTCCAAGTCGCTGATGAAGATATTGAAGAGTATCGGTCCAAGGACCGAGCCCTGCGGGACCCCACTGCCTACACCCTTCCAGGTTGATACCGACCCATCCACTACGACTCTCTGGGTGCGACCCTCTAGCCAATTTGCCACCCACCGGACTGTGTAGTCATCCAAGTCACAGCCTCTTAACTTGTTTACCAGTATGGGGTGGGATACCGTATCAAAGGCCTTCCTGAAGTCTAAGTATACGACATCAACCCCTACTCTTGCATCCAGGCGTTTTGTAACCTGGTCATAAAAAGAGACTAGATTAGTCAGGCATGATCTACCTGCTACGAACCCCTGCTGGTTTGCCCTCAGCATTATTTGTCCTGCCGGGCTCTCGCAAATGTGAGCCTTGATAATTTTTTTGAAGACTTTGACAAGGATGGAAGTGAGACTGACTGGCCTATAGTTGCCTGGGTCCTCCTTCCTCCCCTTCTTGAAAATGGGGACCATATTGGCCCTTTTCTAGTCCTCCGGGACCTGGCCCGTGCACCACGAGTGTTCAAATATTCCCGCAAGTGGCTGTGCAATGACATCAGCCAGTGCCTTCAGTACCCTCGGATGGAGCTCATCCGGGCCTGCCGACTTAAAGGCATTCAGTTCCTCCAAGTGACTCTGCACCATCTCAGGGTCTACGCATGGCAGTCTGGTGCCTTGCTGCTGCCTCTCTGCAATCCCAGTGAGAGCCTTGTCTTACCCCTCGCTTAGGAACACTGAGGCAAAGAACTCATTGAAGAGTTCAGCCTTGTCCCCCCTGTCCGTCACCAATTGCTTCTGCCCATTTAGAAGGGGTCCTATTCCTCCCTGGGCCTTCCTTTTACTCCCTATGTATCTAAAAAACAATTTCTTGTTATCCTTTACTTGGGATGCCATCCTCAGCTCCATGGTAGCTTTGGCCCGTCTAACTGCCTCCCTACAAGTGTGAGCAGAGGAGGTATATTCCTCTTTGGTAATCTCTCCCCGTTTCCACTTTTTATATGCTTCCCTTTTAGTCTGCAGGCTGCCCTGGATTTCTCTGGTCAGCCAAGGAAGCCTCCTGGCCCCTTTCCCTCTTTTTTCTCGCATCAGGATCATCTCCCTCTGTGCCCAAAGGATCATTTCCTTAAGGTACAGCCACCCTTCCCAGGCTCCCATCTCTTCCAAACTCCTACTCTGCAGTGCGTCCTTGACTAATCGCCTGAGTTCATTGAAATCAGCTTTCCTAAAGTCTAGCACTTTCACCCTACTAGTTACCTTACCCACTCAACGTCTTATGATGAATTCTATTATTTGGTGTCCCCCAGGTGACTACCAATTTGTAGGTCCCCTACCATATCATCCCATATTCTGATGACTTTTATAGAAGAACTTTGGCTGCTGTAGTTCTCTTGCTTTACCTGTGGCAGGTTAGGATGTTATGTCCTGTGTTGTGTTATGGTTGATGGTGCTGTTATGTAGAGTTTAGATTATAGAGTGGTTTGGATAGGGCTGATCCTGCTGCAGGCAGAGGGTTGGACTAGATGACCTTTGGAGCTCTGTTCCAGCCCTACTTCTCTATGATAAGAAGAGAACCAATACAGTTCAAAACTCAACCTTTTTTCCTTTCTCTAAACAGAGTTCTCACTCATGAAGCACTCTCTGGTAGCAGAAATCTATAAACTTCTAGGCTTACCGTAAACATAAGCATTGTATCATGCTACAGTGCTTCCTATTGGGAAGGTATCGATTGTAATAGCAAGTGTTATTGCTAGAATTATGCAGCCTTTTGAAAATTCAACCCCACTGGCCTACTTGACTCTCTGACCTCCTGCTGCAGTTAACACCACACAGGCTGAATGCAGGCTACGTGAAGTTGCATTTCCTTTCCTTTGTGCTAAGTTTACCTCCATTATTCATGAACAAATGATAACATTAATGTGAAAATATAAAAAGAGGTGACTAATCAGCTTTCACTACACCCTGCATAATCCTAGGCTGCTGACAGACGTGAAAAAAACCAACCAAACAAAAACAGCACTTTACTGGAAGAGAAAGCGTGTTAGTTCGACTCGGCTCCCCAGCTTCCATATAGATTGGGCACTTCAGCAGAGCTTTTTGGTGCTTTTATCTGATGCTGATTCAATCAGCTATTTGATAAAAGTGCCAAAAAGCCCTGCTGAAGTGCATGATCTATACAGATGTTGGGCAAACTGGGTCAAACTAATGTGATGCCTCTTCTGGGCATGTGCTGGGCTCGGTGCAGGGGTGCGCCAAGCTTGAAGTAAAGTGCTGGGGGATTTTTTTCATGTCTGTAAGCAGCGTTATAGACCAAAATTTAAGCCTCTTCTAGTTCTTCTCCTTCCTTACAGCAGTATTCTCATCAGATGCAGGTAATGAATGACTAAATGACTTGTTTAAAGTACAACTTAGGCTGGATACACACATTTGGGGAGGTTATGGGAAGGTTAGATTAGTTAAAAATGACCACCCAATCTAACTTAGTTTGCCCAGGTGCAGACCTTACATTAGTTAAGTTGATCTAAATGCAAATTGTACAGAAGTTCAGAACAGGTCTAAAAATGGCTGATCTGATCTAAGTTAACCCTACCTCCAAGGTACACTCAACTCAGATTGGTTTGGCCATTTTTAGATGGCTTTAACTGTCCTGAACTTCTGTGCAGATCAGGTTGTGCTTTTCCTACCTGCTTGCTGGCCCTGGGCTATTTTTAGCTTAGTCCCCTACCCCTACACCCAGATGGACAATGCCCTCTCCCCGAGCTTGCACAAACACCTATCCTGCAGGCTGCTCCAAGGGTCAATTTTACTGGCATTTGCCAGTGCCAGGAGCCAAACGAGTAAGTGGGCAGGATGGGAAGGTTCATGGGGGGAGGTTGATTGTCTAGGGGTTGAGGGACTAAAAATAGCCCCTGGTCCCTGGGGGTGGGGATGAGAGCCGCCTATCCTCCCAGGCCCATGCCACAGACCCTGCAAGCCTCCCTACTCCTACTACACCCTCCCAGATACCCCAAATCCTGCCCCCTTGTGGACATCACCTGCCTCCCTGTCCTCCCCACAGATGCCACCTTCCCCCCTAATCCTCCCACAGGCTATGCCTGCCCCCTAAGTCCCCCCTGCAGAATTCCCCCATTCCCCCAGAAGCCTGCTTGCCCCCTGTAGCAGACTTGAGCCACAGGGGTGGCCATGATGCCCCTGGTGGCTGTGTGGCTCCTGCCTGCCTCTGTCTCTAATGTGGCCCTTCCTTAATTGCTTGTCTACCATGCCTTGAAGTTATTGGAGTTAAGTAAGGGAGGCTGCCCACGGGCCTGAGAGAGAGCCTAAGCCCAATCATCTCAGTTGTAGCAACTCCCTTGCAGACTCCTGGACCCCACTAGTCTTGTTCCAGCCCTTATGCTAAATAGGCTTTCTCGGCCTGGCAGTGCCTCTGCCTTAAGGGCAAATTGTATGCAGCTCCATTCCTCCCCTACACCACAACCCAAGCCTCGCAGGTGCTATCAGTTCAGATGTTAGCTTCTCTAAGCCCCTCTTCAGACTCTCAGACCCTCTGGGTCTCTCTGCCCTCTTTCTCTGAGTCCTCAGACCCCTATCCCTTCACACCATCCCTCTCAGAGACTGCAGGTCCTCTAATCCCTTGCTCTGATGTTCCCTGGCCAGCGGGTCCTCTGTTCAGCTTCATGACTCAGTCCCTTCTCAAGGCTGGGACACCCTTTGTACCCCGCTCAGATCCTTCTCTAGGATGGTGGGTGCTGTTCCTTTATTCAGCCCCTCCTTTGGGCTTTTGAACCCTGTGCCCCATTCAGCCCCCTTCCCTGGGAACCTGGGGTATCTGGGAGGGTGCAGCAGGATCAGTGGGGCTTGCAGGGCCTGCCTCCAGCAAGGCTTAAGGCTTGTAACTCAAACAATAATTTCAACATAAAACAGTGGCCCTTTGCCTGCATAAATCCTTTCTTTTGTGCCCTGGGTAGTATTCTCTGGCTCCCAAGCCTGCAGACTTGTTCTGCTTCCCCTACCTTAGGCTGTTCACAAGCCCTTCTTCCCTGCTGCAAAGAACTGCTCTCCTCAGGCTCCAAGGGCTAGGCTCCCTGACTGCTCGGACATTGGGCTTATCTACCCCAGCACCACCTGGAAGCTGCCTTTCAGGCAGCGTCTCCCCTTCAAGTGGCAGGCACACGTGCTGCACCCCCACTCAATACTCCCAATCCCTCCCTCTAGTCCCCTGCATCCCAATTTACCTTAGATGAGGTGGCCATTTTTAATTCAGTCTACTCTCTCCCTAACCTCCCCAAATGTCTGAATGCAGCATTTAATGACTGAAGTCTTATTTTGCTATTTGGCATTTTTCCCTCAGGGTCATAACATAACTGCAATTAATTTTTTTAAATTATTCTATTGATAGCTTTCCATCCTTCCTTACTGTAAAAACAAAAGCCCATTTTGTTGAAAAAATAGTCCATACACAAAAGCTTCCTTGATAAGCTGCAGAATTTTTGGACCAATGCAAACACAATATGCCACTGGTGTAAGCAAAGGCTTGAATGCAAGACAACATCAGTGTGGCACTAGCAGTATTTGCATTAAATTAGGAGAATATTAATATTAAGAATAGTTTGAGGCACAATCCCTAATCAGGTGTTTTGTGTCATAGTTGTGCATTAACGGTGCTTCATTGTTTGAATAGGCAATGCAAAGCAACTTCTAGGTTTTCTGTGTTTTAAAACTAGGCTTTTTGTTTGTGCTAATGTGTAAATAAATAAATAATATATATGATAATCTATATGTTTAAAATACTGTGTGTGTGTGTATACACATACATATACATACATACATATATGTAATTCTAAATCTTTCAGAAGAGTAGAACAGTTTGGGAACAATTGCTGACTGCTACATTTGTGCACAATTCAAGAGGACACAGTATTTTAGAACCTGATTATCTCTCCTAACTTGCTATTTATCTCAGTGGGTAGAATAGATGTAATAATTAGAGAATTAAGCCTTGCTCACTCAGTCATGAAGTGCACACAATCACTTGCTGTTTCATATTTATTTTCCAGCTGGAGGAGTTTAATTTATTTTGCTCTCTACTGTGCCCACACCTGACCAACCAAAGCCACTCCAGTTGGGTCCTATTGATCTCTGCTATTTATTTAACCCCTGTCTCTCTGTATATCACTTTGCAAATGAGTAGCTACCTTTGAGACCAATGCCAGTGCTGTTCAAATACAGCCCATGGGAGGTTTTGGAATAGCTAGTGACAGTCAACCTCATTGACCCTGGAATCTGATAGTGCCATTTATGGAGTAGGTTCACTCAATCTGCCAAAGAGCAAGAGATACAAAGAAAGAACCTCAGTCCCAATACCTGGTATTGCTGCTTCCGGCTGATGTGAGTTCAACAACATATAAATCTTATTCATATTCTTTTAATGCCATAATCTCTCATTGTCAGATTCATAGGTCACAGTCATTTTGCTTAAAAAACCCCACAGCATTGTTACCAACAGGCTGAAATAATGATGTATCATTGAGTGCTACTGATGAACAGCAATAATGTGCTCTCACTTTTTAAATTTTTCTATCTGAATCCAGATGTTTTCTGTGGTTCCCATAGGCAAAATGCTGTCTGTGAGAAAGTCCCTGCTGGCTATCACAAGGCAATGTTATCTTGTGAATGGTTTCTTAAATATCTTCAAGGTCATAGAGATTAAATGTTCTCCAGGGAAACACAGGAAAAGTAGAATGTCAGCATCACCTTTCGTCTGAGTGAAAAGTCAAATGACATTTCCAGTAATATTGATTGGAACATCTTTGAGTGTCAAAAAAGAATGGAGATTTCAGTATCTGCAATGAAATGCAAAGGCTGAAGCATGAGAGAGCAAGGGTAGATTTGTTTTTTATTTCAGGAAGGAGCTCAAAATTGTGGACTCAGGACATTTTTCCCATAATATTTGGGACACATACTCAGCGAGCTCAGAAACTTAGTGTCAAACTTTTTCTACTTCCAAATTGCTGTATTTGTAGAACCCATCATATTGCAAGGTTACTATGCTTTCTTATTCTGAGATACTTTTTCTACTAGCTTAAAAACAGGAAAGGTAAGTTGTCATCTTCATCTAGGATACATCAATGCTGCTTTATGGATTGTCCAGAAAGGATGCCTTAAAATGTGCACTAAAGCCCGCATACTTTTATCTCATTTCAGTTCCTACTGTACCTCGAGTCTTTCCACTGCTCAGAAAGCTAGATCACCAGCTGCCAACACAGGACAGCTGCTATTACATTATGAGAGTAGACTTCTGAACATAATGTACTAACATTTTTCTTTTACTTGGAGTGATGTATAGAAGGAAACTACACTGTTTCTTTCTTTATTATTTATCATACAACCTATTTCAAATAATAAATTTCACTTGAAAAATGTCCTCAAATGCTTTCTAGCTTACATAGAGAGACAGTTAAAATGGCTGAGGAAGGAAAAAAACAGAGACATAGGTAATGGAGATAATGCAGGCAAGGCTCTAAGTTCATGTAAAGTAGCATTGCCTCACTAAATCGATGCAGCAATGTTGACTTACACCAGATGAAAATCTGGTTTATCATCATGATTTTAGAAGAGATCTGAAAAAGTATTGAAGCTTAGAAATACAGGACTGTTTCAGAGGGCAGAAGCTACAGAGGATAAGACTTTTGAACCCAAATTGATCAGATTTTTGAGAACAGTCAGAAGAACAGTACTAGAAAAGGAGAGCCACTGAAATAAATAATCATAGAGGGAAGAAATAGAGTGACTGGAGCAAATCTATGGATTACATTGTTTTGAGCTACTTCTAGTATGACCTGGTGATATAATGAATATAAATTTGTCTTATACTATTTGACATATAATATATATTGAAACTTCGAAGCAGTAAAACAGAAAGTAGTACTATTAACAATACAAAGAAATAGTGTGCATGTTCTGACTTGTTACAAGTCAATATGGCCTCATTATTAATAAAGTAATAAAATAATCTTAATTAATGTTCCTATTTCCCGAGTGTTGGCATAAATTGGTAGATGATCTTCTGCCCACTTCGCATTTTTCAGCTTTAATATTATCTCCTGGGTCAGTACCCATTTGACTTCTTACTGTCCTTCTTGACTTTAGTTTTAACACTCAAACAATCACTTTGATTCCTCTGATTTTAGCCTGAGAAGAAAAGAGAGAGAAGGTGTATCTTTAGCTCAAGCACCTGTAAAAGTTCATATTATCTTTTACAATAATAGAATGAATTTAGCTTGTAAAGTTTTGCATTGCATCATTCTTCTATCAAGGTTAAGGGGGTATACTAAGCCTCATTTCATTTCTCTTCTACTGTCATAAATCAGAAGTAGCTTCCTTATAGTCATTGAAGAGGCAGCCACATTAACTTGATATAGATGAGATAATAAGACCCCTTGTCTCTCCAGCAGCAGTAATGTTTTTATCAGAGCTGTGGCCTCCTCTCTGTTGGTGAGTTAAAATGGAAAAGACTTGTAGCAAAAATACAGCCTTTCACATTCTTTTATGCATAACGCAGCAAGATTCAGGAAAACCAGCTATCAAGCTTGCTACTTAAATTTCAGATGGACTTGCTGCTGCAGAGAAATATGTTCTTTACAAAGAGAAAGGAACCC
Organism: Alligator mississippiensis; assembly: GCF_030867095.1. Lineage (NCBI taxonomy): Eukaryota > Metazoa > Chordata > Crocodylia > Alligatoridae > Alligator > Alligator mississippiensis. The sequence continues at coordinate 31,528,336 of NC_081825.1, forward strand.
AGAGATGTGTGGAAAGGAAATCTGACTATTTGCCATCCGTTTGTCTTAATTTCATGTTCTAAACCTGCGGTAGTTAGAGTGGTTTTACTAGAAGCACAAATGGCCTATTTAATAACATGGAAGAAGCTCATTTTGAGGAAATCCCAGTTGAAAATGCTTTGATTTTCTTAAGGAGATATTGGTAAGCTGAGAAGGGGAAAGATGGAGTATAAAAATGATAAAGGTCAGCTTGGGTGATTTAAGGGGCTTGATGCTCTATTGTCACTCAGGTTCACTGATGACATATTTATAGTTTTGAGCAAAGCCAGTTGATCTGTCTCCCAAACGTTGAGAGTGTTTGAAATCTGTACCAGAACCAACAGCTGCATTTGGCTATAGGAATCTATATCCTAAGCAAACTCTGTAGGGCTTGGTTTGAGTGGGGTCACACAAATCAGACCCTGTAGGGATGTGAGGGTTCATCTGGACATAAGCAGCCAGGCCTGTGGAAATGCCCTTCAAATAAGAAGTTATCTGGGTGGGGGCACAGATTATTGGAGACAAGAGGGTATATCCAAGAGATGTAGTCCAAGATGTAAGCTGAGGTCTGGAGTCAGAGAACCAATGCCAAGTTCCAGGGTGAAGGAAGCTAAGCTGAGTCAGGATGCCAAGAAAACCAGAGAGAGTAAAACCTTCACCAAGTTGCAGGGGAGAGCTAGGTCAGAAGTTAGGAAAACCTAGAACAGCAAACACAAGGCTTGCCAAAACAGAGTCAGGCTGTGTGAAAGCATGCTTATAGCCTGATGATGATGCAGGTGTGTTTAAAAGGGGTGAGTGGTGCTTTCAACAGCCAATCTAGTTGCAGAGCACTGGGTCAGCTACGTTAACTAGGGATCAGGGGCAGTTGTGGTAAGTCATGTGTGTAGCCCAGCCAGGCCCAGTTGATCAGAGTCCCTGACAAGGGATTAGGATAACACCAGTTCTTGGGGTTAGAGTCTCAGATGTTTAGAGACTTTTAGTTCAGGGGTTCTCAATCTTTTTTGTATCAGGACCCATTTGTAAACATTGATGACCAGTCCTGCCCCAGTGGCCCTCACTCTTGACCTGCTGCCTCCTGTCCCTGGACCCCCTGAGTGTGTGGGGTAGGGAGTGGGTGTGTGGGGCACAGGGTGGGTATGGGGGTTATAGAACTCCACCAGCCTGCAAGAGAAAAGCCATAGGTTTCCCAATTCTTTCTCCTTTAAAGGAGAATCCATTTTTTAAATTTGTTTGTGACCCTTTCATATATACTTGAGATCCACTTTTGGGTCATGACCCAAGGGTTGAGAAATGCTGTTCTAAAGGCCTTGCTACACGGTAGTTTTGGGCAGCTCCTGCAGCTCTTAACACCTGAATTGTCCCCACATTAACACCTGAAAACTACTTTTAGGGCAGGATAATCTGATCTGTACTACCCAGCTTGTATAACACTAAAGTTCAGCCACTCTAGGCTACACCTTAATGTAAACACCCCACCCACTCCCCCTCCCTGGCTGGCCCAGATGAGGTTTGCTGCCCCCAAGCCCAGCACTCCAGAACCCCACTAACTGCCCCTCCTTCCCTGCTTCCTTGTGGCTGCCCATTGTATGTTCAGGGGGTGCAGGCAAGGAAGAGTTAACTTGTCTGCCCAGCTACCACAACCACCAGCCTAGAGCAGAGCAGCAGGCTGAAAGTCTGGGCAGCTAGGGCTGGGCAGGCAGGTTAAACCTCTCCTGCCTGCTCCCCTGGAACAGACAGCATGGGCAGTCACAAGTGAGTTGGAGGGGAGGAATAGGGGGAGCCCCAGGGAGGAGAAGGCGGGGCAGGGCAGAAGCCTGGAATTGGGACAGGGAGGGAGGGGCATTCTGACCTTTCAGTCCCCCAGGCCCACGCTGACCTGAACATGTGAGTGCTCCAAATGGGAGCTAGCACTAACACTGATTAACACAGGGTTACCATACATCTGGGTTTTCCTGGACATGTCCTTTTTTCTGGTCTGCTGTCCTGTATCTGGGCGGGTATTTTAAATGCAAACAAATGTCCAGGTTTTGGCTCTGCCTTTGTTTTTTCCCCAGGCCTCCTGGCCTGGCTGCTTGGGCCTGGGGGCAGTGGAGGAAGGTGATTGGATGCTGGGGGATCACATGCTCTGTGTGCAGGCCCCCAGGCTGCAGGCAGGTGAGAGAGAGAGTATCTGTGTGAGTGAGCTGCATGGGCAGTAGGGCTAGGGGTGGGCAGGGGGCTGCATGTCAGGAGTGAGGGGCACTGGCAGGGCTGGAGGGGATAGGGGTGTGGGTCAGGAGTGAGGGGTATCAGCAGGGAGAGGGGGGCTGTGGATTGGGAATGAGGGGCACCAGCATGGTCTGGGGGGTGGGGTACGGTGGATCAGAAGTGAGAGGCAGCAGCAGGACTGGGGGGACTTTGGCTTAGAAGTGAGGGGCAGAGGCAGAGCAGGGGCATATCACTGCCCCTCACCCACCCACACTCATATAGCCCCCTCCCCACAGGTGTCCTATTTTTTGAAACTGGAAATATGGTAACCCTAATAACATTTAGGCCACTTAGAGTGTAAAGTGTAACAAGGCTCTGGGCCCATTTATCCTAAAATATCAGTCTTTAAATTTTGTGCCTTAAAGGAGGTGGAAATGTCATTGATTTTTAGTGTTCCATAATCAGGCATGTTAAAATTAGCTATAAAAGCCCTAACAAGGAGGCAGAGCCAGCCCAGGTTCATGGGGGTTTAAAAGGAGACTCCCTGAGTGATCAGGGAATGGGTGAACAGGGATAGCAAATGGGGCATTTTGCAAGCAGTTTGCTGGAAACAAGAGGAGGAAGGGCACCAGATCCTGCTCTGGGAAAGTAAGTGAGCCTGTGTGTTTGGTGGGCCGTGTGTTTGGGCATGTGCTCTGAGCAGCTGGGAGTACTACTAGCTGAAGCATTGTTGGATGATTCCTGCCTGGTGTGGGTATGGAGTCAGTTCAAACCCAGGAGGGTATAAAAGGAGACTCCTTGAGTGAGCAAACAGGCACAGCATACAGGGCAGTTTGCAAGTCAGTGTGCCAACCCCTTCTTTGAAGGGGAGCCATTAAGGTAAGCTGTTTAATTGGAGTAACTAACGTACAATATTTCCTGTAAATAGCTAAAACTCAGAAGTTAGAACACTATATTAAGCCCCTTGTTTAAATAGAGTGAGGGGGAGTTCACTAGAGAGTTTGCCTGCAAATCTCATGAAATTCAATAAGGAGAAGTGTGAAGTCCTGCACTTAGAATGGAACAATCCCATGCACTGCTACAGGCTGGAAGCTGACTAGCTAAACAGCAGCTCTGCAGAAAAGGATGTGGGGGTTACAGTGGACAATAACCTGAATATGAGCCAATTGTATGCCCTTGTTGCGATGAAAGCTAACAACATACTGAACTGCATTACTAGGAGTGTTGCCAGCAGATTGAGGGAAGTGATTCTTTCCCTCTGTTCAGCACTGGTGAAGCCACATCTGGAGTACAGTGTCCAGTTTTGGGCCCCCAACTACAGAAAGGATGTAGACAAACTGGACAGAGTCCAGCGGAGCACAATGAAAATGGTTAGGAGGCTGGGGAACATGACTTATGAGGAGAGGCTGAGGGACCTGGGCTTATTTCACCTAGAGAAGACTGGGGCAGGGGATTTAATAACAGCCTTCAACAACAGCATTCAACTACTGGAAAGGGGGCTTCCGAAGAGGATGAAGCAGACTGTTCTCAGTGGTAGCAGATAACAGGACAAGCAGCAATGGTCTTAAGTTGCAGCAAGGGGAGTTTTCATTAGCTATCAGGAAGAACTTGCTCATGAGGAGAGTAGTGAAGCATTGGAATAGGCTACCCAGGGAGGCTGTGAAATCTCCATCTTTAGAGTTTTTTAATACCTGGCTAGACAAAGCCTTGGCTGGAATGTTTTAGTTGGGGCTGGTCCTGCTTTTGAGCAGGGGGTTGGACTAGACAACTTCCTGAGGTCTCTTCCAACCCTAATTTTCTAGGATTGTATGATAAATGTGAGGCTCAGTGCCAACAGTTTCAAGCCCTTTTTTAATATTAAATGTGATGTTTAAAAGCTAGGCTTGATATTTGTCTATATTTTTTTCTTTAAGACACTCAAACTCTAACTGCACAATATTTCTGATATCAGCATTTTTGACACATTTGGGAGATGCAAACCATCTGGAATTGCTATCCAGGTAGCTTCTTTGGGCATTTATAGACATGCTTGGGGTAGGGGAGGAGGGGCATTAATTAGAATGGCTCTGAGAGCTGTTCTAATTAAAGCACCCAGAGCATCATGTGTATTGGCATTCCCGTGCTGAAAAATGGCATTGGGGGCACTTTAACTTGTCAAACGAACTTTAGTTAAAGCACCTCTGCTGCCATTTTTCAGCATGGGGCCACTGATGCATGTGATGCTGGTGTCTTCCGGAGCACGGTAATTACTACGCTCCAGCAGACTCAATCAGTTGAGTCTGCTTTAACGTGCCGTTATTGCAGCGCATTGGAGCAGCCTCCCTGCACATGTATAAGTGTCCTTTGGTGTACATCAAAATCGTTCTTGTAGGCTACTAAACAGGATGTACTTGAAATTGAACCCCCTAAGTCTTCAAAAGTGATCCAAATTAGCCCTCTTCAGAATCTGCAAAACAACTTGAATGCTTAGTTTCAGTGCTTCTGTTTTGGCCTGTGTGTTCCTTATGCCTATTGGTTGAGGCTTATATGCCTGCTCAGAGGCATACTAATTCAAACATCAAGGAACCTAATGGCCTCCTGTGCTTTATTGCAATCTTGATTGATGCTGAAAAGTGTCTGAAGTTCACCTAAATCCTCAGTTTGTTAGATATCCACAGACTAGGCCTAGAGATTGCTTAATGCTGGTGGCAGCATTGAATTCAGTGCAAAAGGTAGCACCCCGGCTAATTTCAGCTCTCAGACGCATCCTTTAGCATTTTTGTTTAATATGTTGGTAGCTAGAGTGCTCGTGTACTTTCTAGACCCCTCTCAGCATAAGGATATTCAAAACCACATCGCCTACTTCCCAAGAGTGTCTTAAATACTAAATTAGAAGAGTCTGGGCAGGGGGGTTTCTGGCTCTCCTGGTCAAGTCAGACTTCCGGGCAGTCAAGAGTGCAAGATTCATGAGGAAGGAGAAAAACAGGCAAGAGTGAGCCTGACTCTAGCCCAGTAAGCAGGGGACTTTACTGGGAAGAGGGATCCTTTAGCTTTTCCCCTGCTGCTAATGCATTTATGTTAGATGGTTATTGATTAACAGAAAGATAATTCATCTTGGGATATTGAGTTTGAGTCTCCTTAGGCTGAAGAGGGTTAGAACCCATGTCTCCCACTTCCTGGTTGAATGCTTTCATTATTAGACTACTTTGAATAAGATGGGCATTGCCATTGCAACAATGGCAAAATGTAAAGGCTGGGTGGTATGGGGTGTTTCCTTATACTGAGTTCACTGCTGCTTTCAGTGTGAGCTAGTTGTCTTGATTCAGGTAGGTGGCTGAGCACTCTGGATCCCCAAATGACACAGGTGCCCACTGTGGCAATAAGTCAGCTGCCTAAGCTTCAAGGAGGAATGTGACTTCAGACTTCTGGGTAACCTGTTCCAGTGTTTTACTACCCTACTAGTGAGAAAATTCTTCCTAATATCAAACCTAAACTTCCCTTGCTGCAACTTGAGACCATTGCTCCTTGTTCTGTCAGCTGCCACCACTGAGAACAGTCTAGCTCCATCCTCTTTTGAGCCCTATTTCAGATACTTGAAAGCTCCTATTAAGTCCCTCTGAGTCTCCTCTTTAGACTAAATAAGCCCAGTTCCCTCAGTCTTTCCTCATAAGTCATGTTCCCCAGCCCCCTCACCATTTTGTTGCCCTCTGCTGGACTCTCTCCAATTTGTCCACATCCTTTCTGTAGTGGGGGGCCCCAAACCAAACACAGTACTCCAGATGTGGCCTCACCAGCGCTGAATAGAGAGGAAGAATTGCTTTCCTTGACCTACTGGTAACACACTTACCAATGCAGCCCAGTATGCTGTTAGCCTTATCGGCAACAAGGGCACACTGCTGTCTCATATTCGGCTTATTGTCCACTGTTACTTCCAGGTCCTTTTCTGCAGAGCTGCTGCCCAGTCAGTCAGTCCCAGCCTGTACTGGTGCATGGGATTGTTCCCTCCTAAGTGAAGGACTTTGCACTTGTCCCTTGCTGAACCTCATGAGATTCCTTTTGGCCCAATCCTCCAATTTGTCTAGGTCTCTCTGAATCCTACCCCTACCCTCCAGCATATATATTACTCCCATCAGCTTGGTGTCATCTGCAAACTTGCTGAGAGTTCATTCTGTGTCATCTTCCAGGTCATTGATGAAGATATTGAACAAAACTGGCCTCAGAACTGACTCCTGGGGCACTCCACTTGATACCAGCTGCTAACTGGACATTGAGTCATTGATTACTACTCTCTGAACCCAATGCTCCAGCCAGTTTTCTATCTACCTTACAGTCCATTCATCCAGCTCATATTTCCGTAACTTGTCTGAAAGAATGTTGTGGGAGACCACATCAAAAGCCTTGCTAAAATCAAGGTATACATTAATTTTTTTAACCCAGACAGGGCCAGAAATTATAACTTAAGATCACTTGCCCTCAACCAGGCTTGAACTTCCAGCCTTTCAGATACTAGCACTTGGACTCCTCTGTGACTGAGAGGTCTAAGTCAAGTAATAAAGTTTGCAACTTGGAACATCTTTACCTGGATTCATTACCCTAACAGCAGCTGACCAGAGTGAAGGACTGCACTTGTGGCCAGAAAACTTATACAATTTGACATTGACATTGCTGCATTCAGTGAGACCAGACATGTAGGAGAGGGGCAGCTCACAGAGTGGCTGTGGTAGTGGCTACCCTGGAAAGGAAACCAACAATGGGCAAAAAAGACTAACAGATTTATGGTGTTAGTTGTGCTATCAAGACCAAGAATGTTACTCAGATGGTGGAGTGTCTGTTTGGCATCAATGAGCATCTTGTGAACCTTAGACTTCAACTGATGGGCTTAGACTCCGACTCCAACTCCAACACAGATGATGCATTTAGACTCCAGTAAGCGGTGGAAGGACAAAACAAAAGAGATTCAAAAGTTTGCCAACATCTGACATGCTTAACTTTTTCAGTGCAACCAAACTTATCTATGGGCCAAGTGCACACAGAGCTCTCCCTCTGAGGTCCAAGGATAATACTCTAAAAATGGTTCCACCATCTAGGCATGGTAGAAAGAGCACTTGAAAGAACTCCTGAACTGAGACATTAATGTCAAAAACAATCCCATTGACAACATTACACAACAACCCATTAAGGACTACCTTGCAGACCAACCAACTTATCAAGAGGCCTTGAAAGCCAATAAACATATGAAGAGCAACAAAGCATATGGTCCTGATGGAATACCACCTGAATTTTATAACAAAGGTGGAAAAATTTTCTTACCAACTACACATTATTATTCTGAAAACACAGACAGATTCCCAGTGACCTAAGAGATACCAACATTGTTAGCATATTCAAGAAAAGATAGAGATCAGACTGCAGCAATTTTCTTAGTATTGCACTCCTTTGCAATATGCTGGGAAGATGCTTGCCTGAATTCTCCTCAAGAGACTCACCTTCCTTGCTGAGGAAATTCTGCCTGAGCCCCAGGGAGGTTTCAGACCATTTAGAGGTACTATAGATAACTTCTTTGTTACTAGACAGCTGAAGAAGGAATGCCTGCAGGAGAAGTAAGCAACACTGGAGCTAGGCTGTTCTCACTGGTGGCAAATGACGGAACAAGGAGCAATGGTCTCAAGTAACAGTAACAAGGAGTAATAGTCTCAAGTTGCAGCAAGGGAAGTTTAGGTTAGATATTAGGAAGAAACCTCATGAGGAGGGTAGTGAAGCACTGGGACAGGTTACCCAGAGAAGTTGTGGAATCTCCATCCTTGGAGTTTTTTAAAACCTAGGTAGATAAAGCCTTGTCTTGGATGATCAAGTTGGGGATGGTCCTGCTTTGAGCATGGGATTGGACTTGACCTTCTGAGGTCCCTTCCAACCCTAATTTTCTATGATTGTATGCTAACACTGATATCTTTACATGGCCTGAATAAGGCCTTTAATTTTATCAACAGAGAAGCCCAATGGATGATCCTGATGAGATTTGGATGTCGTTTAATTTTTTTTTTCCATCATGGCGCACCTTGCTAATGACACAACAGTGGCGATACATAGTAATGGCACATAAACATCCCCCTTCATTATTAGAAATGGAATTAAGCAAGGATGTGTGATTGCACCAACACTTTTTTTTCCGTCTGTATCATAACTTTTCCACATTTCATTGCTGATAACCTTCCATCCAGAGTTAGCATCCTGTATCACGTAGATGAGAATCTTTTTAACATCAATGTCAACAAAGGAAGTGAAGAGTTTCAAGGATACTTTAAAGGTCAATCTGAAGAAATGTGATATGAACATCAATACTTGGGAGACTCAGGCATTGAATCATTCCCAGTAGCACCATGATGTACTATAAGGTATCAATCACTTTGTGAAAATTTGTTTCACTATAGAGCCAGATAAACAACAGAGACAAAGGGAAAGAGCTGTGACCCAATGTTAACAGGGTCCTCTCCTTCCTCCCAATGTTTTTCATGTCTGCAGTCAAACAGGTGGATCTCAGATTGGCCTGCTTGGCCATCTCTGTACTCATTGATGACTCCCCTATTTACTGGAAGACTGTCCTTCTCATATCAAAGGAGCTAACAACAAGTACTGGTGTCTCTTTCACAGCTCTGCAAACTATTTCTACCTCTTTTCAAAATCCTAGATCCATATGTGGAGTCCAGTCTTCAGCAGTAACTACAGTTTCAGCTTTTGGCTGAGCAGCCAAAGAGCTTCTGCAGATTAATCTGTGGAAATGCTCAAATTGTAGCTTTTGCCTGAGCAGAAAGGGGGGGAGAGTGAATTTAAGATTAGGCTCCGTCTCTGCTTTATGTAGCCATATCTCTGGAAAAAAAATACCTTTTTTTTTTTTTTTTTTTTTCTCATTTTAGATGCATGTATGATTTGGGGGCATATGGTACGCAAAAATATGAGCTTTATTTATCGATTTACATGTCCTTTCTAACAAAAGCTCAAAGTGCCTCATAATAAGAGGACAGAATAGTTTGCAAGAACAGGGCAAAATAGCTAACAAAATGGGGGAATGTAAATTAAAAACAACTTAAAAGAGAATTACAATATTCATGTAATATGGAGACCCCCTAAAGCAGAGGTAGGCAAAATATGGCCTGTGGGCTGGATCTGGCCTATAGAGTGATTTTTATTTTTTTTTCCTTGCCTGTGATGGGTCCCTCAGCCATTATGGGCAGTGCTGGGTGATTCCCCATCCTGTACCAACCAGCAGTGTAGTGCGGTGGCAGCCCACAGCCCTGTTGGCTTAGTATGAAGCAGAGTGGCACAGGGGCAGGGACTGGTCTGAATGGAGATTGTGTATTCAGGTGAAGAGTTGCTCAATAGGGCTCCCGCTGCTGCCACTGCCCCCCCACTCTGCTCTGGGCCACTATAACCCATGCTGAGCCTGTGGGGTTGGGGACATTCCAGGGCGAGCTGTGGCCTGGCACGGGATGAGGGTGCCCCATTGCCATCCACCTCCCCAGGCCCCAGCCTGGTCCTGGTCACTGCTTCCAAGTGAATGGTGGGGCGTGGAGCTGCCACTGGGTCCACCCCTCCCTCCCCTCCCCTGCCTGTGCACTGTGTGCCTATGTGGCCTTTGGGCCCAAATAATTGCCCACCCCTGCCCTAAAGTATATCTCAGTTTAGCTTTGTTTGCTAAAAGCCTTCCCAAATAGGAAAGTCTTGTAGAATTTCCAAGAGATGTCCAAGCTCAGGCTCTGACAGACATCTAGAGAAACCCCTCTCAGAACTGAGGAGCAACTGCAGAAAATGCATTTTCCACATGCATCTTCCACAAGCAGACTTGGCATACTGGTGGTACTTGCTGTTGGTTACTTCCAGTTTACTTTAGGGATTCTGATAGGGTGTCAGTCTGTGAAAAACATTCAATGAAAAAGGTGAGTGGATTCTTCTCCTCCTCACTGCTTTTTTGTAACTTGGTTTTAAGACTCAAATTATTTATTTATGTATTTAGTGAATTCAAAAATGCAAAGCCAAGCAATAACCTCCTAGTTGAGTTCAAAGTTATTAATCTACTTAATCTACAAACTAAGAGGGGACACTCCTCAGTGATGTGCAGCATTGTTTGTATCTCTCCACAAGTGCATAATGGGTTAGCACTGAGGCCCTAGCAGTAAAGGTTGGCTGCACAGGGGCCTTGGCCTCTCCTGAACCTGTTTAGCAGGGACCACTCTCACTGCAGTAGTTCAAAGTCAGCAGGTTGCTGAGTGGGGTTTGTCACAAGGAACTTGTTTGTGGCCTCCTGTAATTCCCATTCCTTGATCCAGAGGGCATCTGCAAACAAATCCAGGTCAGGGAGGTTGCTCCATAAAGAGCGTCATGAAGGAAGGCAGGCCTTGGGTGGGTTAAACAGGTCATTGTTGAGTGGTAAGTAGGGTGCAGCACAAATAGTTTCAACCAACTTTCAGGTCATCATCAAGCTCAAATGTTAGTGGGTTACAAAAGTAGATACATTAATGGATTATTTTTTTAGGGTCTTGAACAAGTTATAGTACAATTGTAGTCAAGTGCCTAATAGGTGGAATTAAAATTATTCCAAAGTGAATAACAGAGGGAACTAGGGAATGTACAGGGGAAGTAATTTAGTGTCATTCTAGCCCTGTATAAGAACAACTTGAAAGTGATCTAGATCCATGGAAAAGCATGTCTTCTTTTTGTAGGTTTCTGTGTCTATTACAGTAAAGAAGGGCACTGACTAAGGACTGAAAGTGAGTGTTTCATGTGTAGAAAACCAACTACTGAGCAACAAAGTGCTGTCCCTGATAGTACTCCTTTATTTCCACCAAACATATAGAAAGTATAAAGTCTGTTATGAGAGAAACAAAAATGGGAGTTATTGGAATAGGTACCACTAGAAAGAGGGTCAGAATATAGGGATGGAAGAGTCAGCCTATCCTCCTGAGAAAATAGACTATTGTATTTCAAGCAGAAGACCTTAAATCTCTAGAGAACACTTGTATAGCCATCATTGTCACCTGTTTAGTACACTTCTTAGTGTGTTCTAGGTTACCTTGGATTTAGTGATGCTAGAGCTCTTGGTTCCAAAACGATACCTTTTATTAGACCAAAAGGAAAATGGCAAGAAAACTGTCCTTTTCTGCAAGCTTTCAGGATCAAAGTCCCTTCATCTGGCTCTGGGAAAAGTGTAGATAGTACAAGATGGTAAAAAGTTCCCATAGGAAATAAACTTCATTTTTGCACAGAGGGAGCTGAAGATGGAGGGCTATCCCTCTGGGTCCTTGAGAGTGTCTTTGTGAGCTGTGTTGAGTAGCTCTTTGATGTGTTGATCACGTAGAATTTCTTCCCTGGAGGTGTCAGATGGCAGGTAGGGAGGTAAAAAAATTTCCTTGTTGTTCTGTAGTGAAGTTTAAAATCCAATTACATATGCATGTGTAAATTCTAGAGCATGCTGCATCTAATCTACACACAAAACGACAACTTCTTGCGTAGTAAGAAGGGGTTATCAATTCTTTCAATTGTAAAGATTGAGAATAGAGGAAAGAAACTTTATAGACAAGCCCTGATAATTTGATAGAAAGACAGCATCAATTGAATGTTTAAACTAGCTTATAGAACTCTATACCAAGGAACCTCACTCTCTATTACATTAAATAGGTTTATAGCAATTTCTATAGTACAGTACCCTTTTGGTTTGTCATACTCAATTTTATGAGACTTCTCTTACTAAAAAGTCACAAAAGATAAAAAGAAAAGAAAAAGAAATGCATGTGCTATACCATTCTTCCCTGCCTGTTTTTTTTTTTTAATATAAATTTGTACTTGGCAAAATATTGACAATAATGTTATCAAAATAATATTGACAAAAATATTGAGCTAATCTTGTAAAGCACTTGTGTTCAAAACTTTAAATGTATTTAGGCACACAAAGAAGAATATGGTTGCCTAGTGGAAACTTACCTTCCATTGAAATCAGAGATTTCTTACACTTACCAGGTGCCTTTCTGTACCTATAGGCTTTTAACTGACCTTAAAAGTCTGGCTTCTAGTACCTGCTGTGATGTACTAGGATCCCTTAATTCCTATTGAATTACAAGATCTGAGAGAACTCAACTCCTCACAAGATGTACTAAGTACAGTGCTGGATCATGTCCATGAATGGCACTAATAATGTCCTGAATACTTATTTCAGAATAAAATAACAGTTCATATTGATACCAAGACCACTTTATGCCACTCTAATTTTGGTGCAAAGGGGTCTTAGAGATCATTCTAAAATAATTTAGTCCCATTTTTCAAAATACCTAGAATGGCCAGAGCAGTAAAGAGGGGCTTCAACATAAATGAGACTTAGGTCTATATTTTACTCTTGATTGCACAACATAAATGACAGCAATCTGTTTTCTGTAACTACATACCTGTCAGAACCTGAACACAACATTTACTTCACCATGTAGAGCAAGGGTGGGTAAAATACAGCCCACAGGCTGGATCTGGCCCGCGAGGCCATTCTATCCAGCCTGTGGAGCCCCTAAAAAATTTAGAAAATTAATATTCATCTGTCCTTGGTTCCTGTCAAAAATGACAGGAACCAAGGGCAGTAGGACCCAGGGGAAGCCTGGCAGGCTCCCACAACAGCAGGGCCCATGCCTCCAGCTGGAAGCCCCAGCAGGGGCTTCTGGTCTGGGACCACATGGCTGCCCTGCGCCAGAACCTCAGGTAAGGGGGGAGGAGGAGGGAGGGCAGGGAAGGAGCCCAGGGAAAAGTGGCCTGAGGAAAAGCGGCCCCTCTCCCGTCCTGTGGCCGGTGCCCCGCATTGCAGTCACTCGCAGCCCAGGGGGCTGTCTGGAGCAGGCACAGGCAGCCTCATGCGGGCTGCGAGTGGCTGCAGCACAGAGCGCTGGCCATGGGGTGGACAAGGGACCGCTTTCCCCCCCTGTGCTCAGCACCACTTTGTGACACAGCCCCATTGCCAGCCTGTGCCCTATGCCGGCTCTGGACTCGCCCATCAGGGCTGTGTGTGGCAACGGGCTGTAGCCCCCCCCACTTGCTGCATTGGGCAGTGTTTGCCACTGCCGCTTGTAGGCTGTCCAGAGCATGAGCTCCGGGCGGGCAGCAGCAGTCAACACTGCCCAGAAGGGCAGGTGGGGAGGGCTGCAGTTGCTGCCGCCAATGGGCGAGCCCGGAGCCAGTTTGGAGCCCAGGCTGGCAGCGGGGCCGGGTTACAAACTGGTGCTGAGCGCGGGGAAAACTGGCCCTTTGCTCACCCCATGGCCAGTGCCCCACACTGTAGCCGCTTGCAGCCCGCGTAGGGCTGCCTGTACCTGCTCTGGACAGCCCCGCATGGGCTGTGAGTGCCTAAAGCAGGGAGTGCTGGCCATGGGGTGGGCGAGGGGCTGCTTTTTCCCACGCTCAGCACCAGCTTCTTCCCTGTGGGCAAGCAGGGGGTCAGGGCTGTGCGCTGCCCTCTGCCTGTACCGTGGGGCTGGGGGGCACTGGGAGTGAGTGGGTAGGGAGCCAGCAGGAGCATGGGGCCTGCACTGGTGTCCCTGGGCCAGTGCCAGCGGGGCCCAGAGCAGGGTGGCAGGAGTGTGGGGTCCCAGCTGGCAGGGGCTCTATGGAGCCAGACCAGCTCTCCGCTCTCCCTGCTGGTGCTGCCCAGCTGGGCTCCACAGACCCCTGCCAGCCTGTGCCCCACTTTGGGCCCCACCGGTGCTGGCACTGGGACATTGGTCCCAGGACATTGGGACATTGGTCCTAAGATGGTGACCAGGGTGCGTGGCACCTGTCAAGGGGTGGGGCTACCCATGTAGCCCTCAACAGCCTGCCAAAACTGGGTAAACGGCCCTCCGTCCTAAATAATTGCCCACCCCAGTCTTAGAATGTGAGATTAGTAGACACAAGGACTCAGCTCCACTCCGACACTTATCTTTAACCTGTAGCTGGGGTGAAAAGTGAAATCAGGTCATGACAAGAAACAGATGTTTCAGAACTTGTAATATACCCAGTAAGAGTTATTGGCTACAAAGGCAGATCACTAGAACAAAAGCAGGAATGTGTGCTAGTGAAAAATACATCTTTTCTTCCCTAAATGTGGGTAGCTTTTCTAGTTACTAAAATAAGAAAACCAAGATAATCTGTGACAATGTGCTCTGTGACTGAAGCCTCTAAGTGGAAAATCGCTAGCATTAAATCGTAAATGTACAGACAAAGGCTTATTTATTGCTACTGACTACATTAAAAATCTGCAGTGCACAAAGAAACCAAACTTCAAATCTTGTCATGCTTAATAAAATATTGAATTAAGCATAAGTGAAACTACCTGCCACATCTAAAAGATAGTCTCAGTGCCCTTTCAGTGTTTTATTTTAAGACCAAGTACAAAAGGTTTTCACCTTAGCGTAATTAACTTTTTATCATTAAGATTCAGAAAAATTGAATTGTGTTGGACACAGGTCATCATAATGAGAATTTAATGGATATGTATTACTACGCAAGTTAAGCTTTGAATATGTGCTAAATGCATTACATTACCATTGACCTATGCAAATTTCCATCTCTGTGACACTTATTCTTCAGTGCCACTGCATTAAGACCCCCTTTTTTCCCTCATCTTCTTAAACAATGATTTCCTCATTTTCATATTAATTGCATCAGTTAACTGAGATAATGCTCCCTCTGAAATGAGCAATAGGATGAATCACTGAAATGGTGCAGTTATTCTTTTTGCTTAACCAATTTCACAGGACCCTCACAAAGAACTGCCTTAATTTGACTTTATATAATTGCTTATCATTAGGCACAGCAGCCCCATGAAGTACCTTTATTTATTTAAGTTTCATCTCTGATTGATGGAAAATTAGTCACTTGCATATCTGAGGAACACAGATTGTTCTGCTACCAGGCAACTTGGTTGTAGAATACCCTGGAGAACTTCAAAACAAGCAAATGCTAATGCATTCTGCATTTTAAATGCAAAGAAACAAAGTGCAACAGCTAATGACACCCAGGAGTTCCTGTAGTACATCCATGATGTCACAAAATTGCTTTACCTGCTCCCTGCTAAATTTCCTACATGGAAAGGAGAAAAAACAGATGAGATTATATATCTATGGTTACAGCTAGGTACATAGTACATATTTTTAACACAGATAATGCTTGCCTGTCACACAGTGAGGGCACTCAAGGTTATAATGTTCCTCCTTTTTAAATTAACAAAGCAGTCTACATGGTTTGGAATTCAGTCTGAGAACTTTAATCCACTTCTCATTTTTTAATATTCTTAAAGTATTTATTCAGAATGACTCAAAGGAAATGTTTATGCTTTTCTTCTTTGTAAGGCAAAGAGAGGGGGAGTTAAAATTTCTAGGGGAAATTATGCTGTTATCATCAGCTGACATACTAAGAAAGGATCTAGAAAGGATGCCACCTCCAGCATAAAAAGAGCCATAGCACATTATCCTATCAAGGGATTTGGGGTGAAGGATTGCCTCCAGGTCTCCTCGAAGCACACTGTGTACTTTGGTCCCTATGGATGAGAGTACCTGTCACTGAACTAGATACCAGCAGCCATTAAATCCATATAGTCATAATATTGTTTCTTCTAGACTTCAATGCTATGATTCTTTTTTTCTCCTTGTATTTATTCCTGCTCTAATTCCACAGGCACATCTATCATTTTTCTCCCTAGCAGAATCCTCAGTTGACCTGTTAGTTGTCACTGGCCTATTGCATCTAATGACAGAGCATTTAAATGGCCCCATAAAACAGCTGTGAATCATCTTCATCTGCCAGTGCATGAGTCAGGGAAAAATGACTTCAGCAATACATAATTATTATTTATTGTTTGTTTAATATGCTGTAGTTGGAGCTGCATTAAACACAAAGACAATACTTGACCCAAACAGCTTACAATCAAAGGCACCCAAGCTTGCAATGAATCTGGGATTTTTGAAAGAGCTCAGTTTTCCCACTGAAGTCACAGTGGAACTCCCTTCGACTTCAGTGAGAGCAAAGAGTGCAGACAGACATAACACTTAAACGGCTCCAAGGATGTCACTTATTGGGAACTGATTCATAAATGTCCTTGGACTGAAGTGTCCACACACATGACTGGGGCTCTAGGCCCCCCAAAGAACTCTTTGGCTTTTGTAACCCCCAGGTACTGGGTGAAACCTTGAGGGCAGTATTGGCTGCATGAGGGCAGCACAGAGAATAAGGAACAGTTCACATCTAGCATAGACATGGCAGCCCTTCCGTTCTAGTAAGTGCCCACTGTTCAATGGCTCTGTTTCCCCACTCTCCACCTTTCAGCAACTGATATGTGTTTCCTGTTACAGGCACAACCACCCTCCCACCACAAACAAAGGGCTACAAAGTGCCTGTTCCTCCAAACCTGGCTACTTCCCTCAACCCCAAAGAACCTTGAATTGGTTCAAAGAGGACTGGCTCAAAATAGTACTTGATTTTTCCCAGTGTGCTTTTGAGAAGTGTTCAAGGAAGTTTAAACTGGTTTAAAGTGGCCTATATGTCTGGGCTCTTGGAGTGTGTCTACATCTTCATTACTGTGCTTTAGGTAATACACATTAAATTGAGTACCTCTGGGCACTTTTACATGTGTGTGTGTATGGTGGGGGGAGGGGTGGTTCTTTAATTACACCAGCTCGCAGAGTTGCTCTAATTAAAGTGCCACTGCGCCTCATGCATTAGCATCCCCCACACTTAAAATGGTGATGGGGGTGCTTGAACTAAAGCTCGTCTGACGAGCTTTAGTTCAAGTGCCCCCACCACCATTTTTAAGTATGGGGACACTTATACATGAGACACAGGAGGCAGCTGAAGTGCAGCAATTGCAGTGCTCCAGCAGACTTAATTAATCAGGTCAGCTCCAATATGCTGGAATTCCAGCATGAATATACATGACACTGTGAGTGCTTTAGAGTGGCTATCAGGGCTCCCCACCCCAGAACATGTGTATAGATGCCCAAAGAGAACAGTCTTAGAAATACAAGTCATGATATAGGCTGCTGGGGGTCTGGCTTGGGCACAGGGGTGCTTCAGTGCAGGGATAACTGGAAGGCATCCACCACACTGAAGCACCATTGTAACCCAAATAGCCAGGGCAGCATATACATGTGTGCTGCTGTGGTGTTTTTTATTCCATAGCTAAATAGCACTTGTATTTACATATACAATCCAGATGCAGAGTAAATTAGTTTACTGTAGCCTAATAGGGGCACATGCATTGATGCTGAGACGTGCTGCACAGCTAATTAGTCTACTGTGCAGTAAACATCTCATGTAAACGTGTCCAGTATAAAGTTCTTATCTATGTGATAGTGGTGCTTTAAAATATGCAAACTATGGGCCTTTACTTATTGGTGGTAGGAAGTTGGGTGTAATGGGGCTTAGCCCTCACAAATGTGGGGCACTGGTGGCAGCAAAGAGGGCCGCCGGGCAGCCCAGCTTCCAGCTCCAGGAAGCTGCAGCAGAGGGGAGGGGGCATGCATAGGCAGACATGCAGCCGTAGCCTGCAGAGGTGGCCAGGCATGGAGCACCCAGCAGGTAAGTCTGTGAAGGAGAAGGGATGCGGGGGGCAAGTTGAGGCCCCTGCAATGAGGCAGGGAGTAGGGTAAAGGCAGGGGTTAGGGTGAATTGGGCAATGGGGCCAGGGCAGGTTGTGGGATGCTCAGAGCCCAGGTGGCTTCGTCCAGGGGCATTGGGGGTGGGGAGGGGCTTCCGCTGCTGTGTGCATCCTGGGGGGGACACGTGCCCCCAGGATTTGTGCACGGGGTGTCACAGAGGCAGGCTGCCCTCTGGGCTCTGTGCCCTGCTGCCATTGCCAGGGAGCCACTTGTGACACCATGTGGCTTTTGGTGGCAGCAGGCAGTGGCGTCATGCACAGCTCCCGGGCATCCCCAGTGGGGCTCAGAGTCCAGCGGGCAGCCCGCCTTCATGATGCCCTGTGTACTAATCTGGGGGGCACGTGCCGCACACAGCGTGTGCACAGTGCCCCGGATGAGCTGCTTGGGCTTCGAGCATCCCATGACCTGCCCTGGCCCCGGGGCTCCATTCACCCCAGCCCCTGCCACTGCCCTACTCCCTCCCTCACCGTGGGGGCCTCAATCTGCCCCTTGCCCGCCCTGCCTCTTCTCCTTCACAGACTTACCTGCTGGGCAGTGTGTGTGTGTGTGCGTGTAGAAGTATGTTTTAATTTTAACTTTTACTCAGCCTCCTGAAATAATATTTTCTTCTTCCACCTATGCCTTTACTACAAACAGGGAAGACAGCACTGAGTGAGAAATACAGAAGAAATTATATATATACTTGTATTTTCTTGACTGTTAAATTCTGAATAGAGTGGTATCTTAGTTTGTATGGTCTGGGGAAATTTAGGATGAATTTCAGAATTAATAACAATATATAAAAGACTTACTATATTAAGCTTCCTCCCTGAATACTTTTTCTTTAAAATCTTTATTCAAATTGAATGAAAATATTCCTTCCTGTTTTTTTTAAACTTTATTGCTCTCTAAATCAGTTGTACAGTAATTACATAGCAGTACTTAAAAAACAAACAGCATGTCAGTATTATCTTGGATTCAGTGAAAAGGCATCTATGTATGTAAGTGTACTTTGTATACAATGAATGTAGTTTTACATATTTTTAGTGAGGCTTAATGAAACCTTAGAACATTCTGTGTTGGAGAGTGATTTACATTCTTCATGACTATTCATTCCTTCATCTTTGCTCTTAAAATAATTTTTGTAAGAAACATTGAGAGCATGTAATACACAATGCACAGTAATGGGCTAGTGTATTTCTGTATTGTTATAAGGGGGGTTATAGTCCTGGGTAGGCTCTGTGCTCTGTAATATACTGTTGCTCCTCTACAGCTGCTTATTTTAATCTAAAATGGTCAAAAATAATACATTTGCATAAATTCTTCCCCCCTACAAACTTCTAACAGTGGTAATAATGACTATGTTAAATCAAACCTTATTGCAATGTAATGAAGCTTGACTGACATATTGCAGGTATAATACTAAGTAATTTCATAAATTATTAAACTGTAATTGAAAGTAATAGTGCAGATTACCTTGTGACTTGCTTAAAAAAGGTTTGGTTTAAAAATAAAGATGGCAATATGGCTGATGGGAAACGACAGTTAATACCTTAATTTTAAGAACAGCTGTCAGTTCCGACCTTAGAACTAGGATTGAGTGAAATATGAATTTTTATCCCACAGGTTAGTCTGAAATTTCAGCACTTGTTTCCATCTGAAATTAGTATGAGTTCAGATTTCAAATTTTTTTATGGACTGAAAATTTCCTAAAATACTGAGTCAGAAAAGCTGATAGGAAAATGAAACATTTGACACAAACATTTTTTTCTGAAGAAATATTGGTTGTTTTATATCATTAAGTCATTATAAAAGATAAATTCCAATCTGCTTTATCTAAAACTATTATTTCCATGAAAATTTCTATGAAAAACTGGGGGTTTATTTTG
The DNA here is from genome assembly GCF_030867095.1 of Alligator mississippiensis. Classification (NCBI taxonomy): domain Eukaryota; kingdom Metazoa; phylum Chordata; order Crocodylia; family Alligatoridae; genus Alligator; species Alligator mississippiensis. The sequence goes on from NC_081825.1 coordinate 31,548,044, forward strand.
GTTCCATTCTCCTTGAAACTGCATGTGATCTCAAAGCCATGACTTGATAACCAATCAGCTCTTTACCATGGGGTGTCGATTCATTTCCAGGTTAAGGAAGACCCGGATGAACAGATATTCAGTAAGTTGAAAACATTTTTTATTTTGTGCCCTGCTTTATGTCCAAGAAGGCCCAAATCCTTGAGGGTAACAAAATATTTTCTGGAATCGCAGAAGAGCTATGAGGTAGAGGAGTCACAGAAATAGTCCCTGAAGTAGCTTTTGGTAGTAAAAGGGGAGGTAGGTTTATAAACTCCATAAAAGTTTGCTTGTAACATGGTTTGAACAGCAATCCAGAAAAAAACTGGGAGGCAAAGGAGGAGCAGGCCAGAGTCAAATTCATGGTATGGGTGCTGAGAAGATATTTTTTTTTCAGTGGGACAGAGCAGCAGGGCAAGTGAGAAAAAAGACGCCAAATGTTTCATGGGAAAGCAGCTAACAAAGTGATGCTACTGCTAAAGAAGTTCCACAGTTACTGGGAGTTGGCCATGGGACTGATGTTTGAAAAGACTGACAAAGATGGACAAATAACTCCCCTCCCTGCAGTGAGCAGGTTATTTAAAGGTACAACACCGAAATCATAGAAAAGGTCCTTTAAGATGGGTTAAAATTGTTAATGCATAAAAAATAGTAGCTCTAGCTACTGGGCTAATAATAATTTGACTGGGTTTTAGGCCCTGGCAGACATTATTTTCATCAAGCAATAGGTAATGTCTTCATGATGGAAAACCATCATGATGGAATTTGTCATGCCTTGTGACCTGCTTCACTTTTACAGGGAGAGCTATCCAGAGCTGGGAACAGTGCCCTGGGAACTTGCCGTGCCAGCACTCACCAGCAAGAGGAGCTGGAGAGACGCTGGCAGGGGCTGTCAGCTCCCCTCCCACACCTTCACCTGTGCTGCTAATGAGAAGTGAGCTCTTGGGGCATTTTTACACATGCTCCAGGGGTGGGCTTTTTAATTAGAGTGGCTCCAAGAGCCAGTCTAATTAAAGCACCTGGAGTGCCCCGTGTATCAGCATCCCTGCACGTCAAAATGGTGGCAGGGGCCCTTTTTCTAAAACTCATTGAATGAGCATTAGTTAAAACACCCCTGCTGTCATTTTGAAGTGCAGGGTTGCTGACACACAAGACGTGGAGGCTGGCACTAATTAGCACGCTCTAGCAGACTTGATTAATCAAGTGTGCTCTGACATGCTGTAATTAGAGCTCATCGGAGCAGCCTTCTGGCTGGTGTAGAGGCACCCTTGAGTTCCCCTGGTTAATTCAGCCCTCACTTCTAACCCTTGGGAGAAGAGAGAGCCATGCACAGGGTTGCGGGGAGTGGGGGCAGGCAGGAGGAGCAGCAGTGCTTGAACTTTCCCAGAATATCTCATGAGCTGTTTTTGTATATATGCTTTCCTCTCTCCCCATCTTGTCTCCACCAGTAGCTTTCTAAAAAAAAATCCTCTTCCTTTCCCAGAGTACTATGTATGCAAGTAAAACTGGTCATGTTGCATGTCTGTTTACATTGCTTCTTGCAGGAAGAGGTGCTAACCGCTCCTGAAAAGAAGCAGCTCTGAAGGCTGGTTGGGGAGAGGGAGAAGGGGCCCCAGCGCATCATGACCACTCCTGTTAAGGCATCCCAAGGCAGCGGAGTTCAGCATGTGTAACACATTACACTTAGAGCATGCTAGGTCTGTGGAGTGTTAAAGTTAGAATGTGTTGTGGGCAGTCCCATGTTAAGGGTTATTACCATTCTTCCCTTCACCATTCTGACTTGCCAATAGAGGGCTGGCAAGCAGGGGCATGAGTAGAAGCCAGGACACTGCTCTGTCGGGGGGTGTTTGCGAGGTGGGCAGGTGCCGCTGCTGGGTCCAGTGCATTCTGGGATGCTGAAAATTCCTTGTTTTATCTCCATGGAGCAGACCAAAGGTATTCTAACACAAGCTAAGTAGCCCAGAGTTAACCCTTGCCTGAAGTGGGGTAGCTTTAAGACATTCAGAGGGCACATAGGCCAGTTGATGTGCTTTAACATGTAGATACTCATGTATTAAGTGCTTTTAGTATGGTCTAAGTGTAGCATGTAAGTTCATCTACAGTCCCCTTGCAGGAAGTGGGTAGCTATGGGGGAGAGACAGCAGTTTACTGTGGTATTTTGGAGGACCTGGCCAAACACTATCACCCTACCTGTGATATACCACATATTCAAATTAACCTCATAGAAACCAGCTACAAAAGTGTTCTACATTTTTTCAAACAACATTTTTTGACTGGCCATTTTTTGTGGCTGGTTTGACATTTTTATTGTGCAAGAATGACTTTGCATGTGTAGCGTGTCTAAATTTGTTGTGTGATTAACCAGTTAGAGACCACAGATTAGGAGGCTGACCACAGATTAGGAGGCTGTGAGCAAACTAAGAGCTGGAACTGACTGTAGTTTACCACTGCCACTATAGGAGAGGGTTTTCAAAACAATTAAAGAGACCACCAGTGTAGCTCAGTAACAATAATATGACAGAGACCTTCAGTGAAATAATGCCGTATATGAGAAACCTCCCAGATGGTTCAAAACATAGAATTTCTTGCCTCACATATGAGGAATGACTTGGAGCAGTATTCTTCATACTCAAGTGCAGGGTTATCTCTGCACCATTATATAAATTGACTTTCCTCAGGACCTTTAACTAGGAATTAGGCTGAGTATTGCTTTTGTTCTATAACATTATTTCATATTTTATTTATGTACATACAATCTATCCCAAGCAGCAAATCGGTAGTTTTATTGTATTGTGCCAAAAATATTTTGCAGCCTTTCCTTCCTGTCATCTCTAGGAAAAATTCAATTTTACTAGCTGCGAGTTCATATGTGCATGTTTTATGGAAGCCCACCACATAATTGGGCTTCTATTACTTTATTTACACTTATGGGATATACTTGTATATACCTTAGCATTTTGCTTTCCCTCCTTGAGTTACAGAGCTGATCACCCTCTGGGTTAAAATCCATGGGGAACACGGCACAGGGAACACAACGGTGGGAGTCTGCTACAGACCTCCCACCCAAAGTCAAGAGCTTTACCAGGATTTCGCCTGGGAACTGGCTGAGGCCGCATGCTCCAGGACCATGGCTGTCATGGGTGACTTCAAGTACCCAGACATCTCATGGGAGGATCACTCGGCAAAATCCGAGCGGTCGCAAAGCTTCCTATCATGCGTGGATGACCTCTACCTGACTCAAGAAGTCTATGGGCCAATGAGAGGTAAAGCGCTGCTCGACCTGGTATTGGCAACTGGGGATGACTTAATCAGTGAACTAGTAATCGATGGGAAGCTGGGTGACAGCGACCACGAGCTGATCACCTTCACCATCCGCTGTAAAGCTGGCAAGTCAGTTAGCAACACTGAAGTCCTTGATTTCAGGAAAGCTGACTTCGACAAGCTCAGGAGGCTTGTCAGTGAGGCCCTAAGGGACCACGACCCCAAGGGGAGGGGAGTTCAGGAAGAGTGGTTGCTCCTCAAGGGAGCGATTCTCAAGGCACAAGCTAATTCTATTCCATCTCAGAGAAAAGGCAGCAAGAGGGCACAGCAGCCCCCCTGGCTCTCCAGGGATCTAGCAGACCTCCTGAGGCTAAAAAGAAAGGCCTACAAAGGATGGAGGATGGGATTCACCTCCAAGGAAGAATATTCTGCACTGGTCTGGTCTTGCAGGGAGCAAACCAGGAAAGCCAAGGCTGCAACTGAACTCCAACTAGCTTCGAGTATCAAGGACAATAAAAAGTTCTTTTTCAGATATGTGGGGAGCCGGAGGAAAAGCAGGGGCAACATTGGACCCCTGCTGAACCAGATGGGACAACTGACACCCAGGAAAAAGTCAACCTATTAAATGGGTAATTTGAGTTGGTCTTTCATCAGTCCCATGGGATGCCCATGTGCACTATGGGACAGGGAGGTCCGGATGAGGAAGATCCCCTGCCCTCCATCAATGCTGACCTCATGAAGGAACACCTTGAGAGGCTGGATACCTTCAAGTCAGCTGGCCCCGACAATCTACACCCCAGGGTACCCAAGGAGCTGGCGAGCATCATAGCCTAGCCCCTGGCGTGGATCTTTGAGAACTCCTGGCGCTCTGGTGTAGTGCCTGAAGACTGGAAGAAGGCCAATGTGGTGCCTATCTTCAAGAAAGGGAGGAAAGTGGATCCAGCAAACTACAGGCCCATCAATCAGCCTGACCTCTATCCCGGGGAAGGTCTTAGAAAAGTTTATTAAAGAGGCCATCCTTAATGGACTGGCCGATGCCAACATCCTGAGGGATAGCCAGCACGGGTTTGTTATGGGTAGGTCTTGCTTGACCAATCTTATTTCCTTTTATGACCAGGTGACCTATCACCTGGACAAGGGAGAAGAGATTGATGTCGTATATCTTAACTTCAAACAAGCCTTCAATCTGGTATCCCATGATTACCTCTTGGTGAAACTGGCCAACTATGGCCTTGGGTCCACCACAATCCACTGGCTGGGAAATTGGCTCTGTGGTCGGACCCAGAGGGTGGTAATTGACAGAAGTCAATCGTCATGGTGCCCTGTGACCAGTGGGCTCCCCCAAGGCTCTGTCCTTGGACCCATGTTGTTCAACACCTTCGTTATTGATGTGGACATTGGAGTCAGAAGCGGACTGGCCAAGTTCGCCAATGACACCAAACTCTGGGGCAAAGCAGCCACACCTGAAGACAGGAATGCAATCCAGGCTGACCTGGACAGGCTCAGCAAATGGGTGGACGAGAACCTGATGGTGTTTAACACTGAAAAATGCAAGGTTCTCCACCTTGGGAGGAAAAAACCTGCAGCATGCTTACAGGCTCAGCAGTGCTACTCTGGCTAGCACTATAGAAGAAAGAGACTTGGGGGTCATGATTGACCACAAGATGAATGTGAGCCTTCAATGCGATGCTGCAGCTAGTAAAGTGAGCAAAACGCTGGCTTGCATCCATAGATGCTTCTCAAGCAAATCCCAGGACGTCATTTTCCCCTTGTGCCTGGCCTTGGTGAGGCCGCAGCTGGAGTACTGCATCCAGTTTTGGGCCCCACAATTCAAAAAGGATGTGGAGAAGCTTGAGAGAGTCCAGAGAAGAGCCACACGCATGATCAGCGGTCAGGAAAATAGACCTTATGGTGACAGGCTGAGAGCTATGGGGCTCTTTAGCCTGGAAAAGCGCAGGCTCAGGGGTGATCTGATGGCCACCTATAAGTTTATCAGGGGTGACCACCAGTATCTGGGGGAGTGTTTGTTTACCAGAGTGCCCCCAGGGATGACGAGGTCGCACGGTTATAAACTACTGCAAGACTGTTTTAGGCTGGACATAAGGAAGAATTTCTTTACTGTCCGAGCCCCTAAGGTCTGGAATAGCCTGCCATTGGAGGTGGTTCAAGCACCTACACTGAACACCTTCAAGAGAAATTTGGATGCTTATCTTGCTGGGATCCTATGACCCCAGCTGACTTCCTGCCCCTTGGGCAGGGGGCTGGACTCGATGATCTTCTGAGGTCCCTTCCAGCCCTAATGTCTATACAATCTATGAAATCACCTTCAGCAAGCTGATCTCCTTCAACAGGCTCAGGAGATTAATTAGGGAGGGACTGACAGGCAAAAGCATTGGAGAGATCAGAGTCCAGTAAGGGTGGGCATTCCTCAAAGGACTGATCCTGCAGGCACAGAAAGGAATCATCCCAGTACACCTAAAGGAGGGCAAAAAAGCAAAGAAACTCTCTTGGTTGAGCAGGGAAATCCAGGAGAGCCTGGAGGGGAAAAGAGAGGGCCTACGGTTTGTGGAGGCAGGGGGCAGCCCCCAAGGAGGAGTATACCTGCTTGGCTCGAGCTTGCACGGAAGCAGCGAGGAGAGCCAAAGCAGAAATGGAGCTTAGGCTTGCAGCAAAAGGTAAAGATAACAAAAAAGTCATTCTTTAAATACATAGGAAGCAAAAAGAAAGTGCAGGGTAACGGTAACATCCCTTAAAGATGGACTATGGCAACTGGTAACCGATAGGATGGCCAAAGCAGAGCTCCTAAATGATTTATTTGCATCTGTGTTCCTGGAAATGAATACAAGCATGCATCCCAATGGGACTTTAGGTTAACACAAGATAGATACCAACCTACCAACTGTTAGCACTGACCTAGCACCTGGAGGGGTTGAATGTATTTAAGTCAAAAGGCCCTGATGATCTTCATCCTAGGGTACTTAGGGAATTAGCTGGAGTCATAGCAGATCTGCTGGCGCAACTGTTTGAGCACTTGTGGTGCTCAGGACAGGTCCCAAAGGATTGGAAAAGGGCCAGTGTGGTCCCTATTTTCAAGAAGGGGAGGAAGGAGGAAACAGGTAACTATAGGCCAGTTAGTCTCACCTCTGTCCTTGGCAAGACCTTTGAGAAAATTGTTAAGGATCACATTTGTGGGAGACCAGTAGGTAAAATAATGCTAAGGGGCAACCAGCATGGGTTCATAGCAGGCAGATCCTACCTGACTAACCTGGTTTCTTTTTACAACCGGCTCACAAAATGCTTGGAAGAAGGAATAGAGGTAGATACTATTTACTTAGATTTTAAAAAGGCCTTTGACATAGTGTCGTGCTGAATTCTTATAAATAAACTAAACAGTTGCAATGTAGATTATTACACAGTCCGGTGGGTAGAAAATTGACTTATGGGACGCACCCAGAGAGTGGTGGTGAATAGGTCGGTTTCTACCTGGAGAAATGTGGGCAGTGGAGTCCCCTGTGGCTCTGTCTTGGCACTGGTACTGGTCAATATCTTCATTAGTGACTTGGACGAGGGAGTAGAAAGCAGTCTGTCCAAGTTTGCAGATGACACCAAACTTTTGGGGGAGGTAAACAAACTAGAGAACAGGAAGCAAATCCAGGTGGATTTGGACAGGCTGGGGAAGTGGGCAGAGCAGAATAGGATGCAGTTTAACAAAGATAAGTGCCATGAGTTGCACCTAGGGAGGAAGAATCATCAACACGCCTATAGCCTGGGAGGTACCACTCTAAGTAGCACAGCTGTGGAAAGGGATCTCGGAGTCGACTCCAAAATGAACATGAGTCACCAACGTGATGAGGTAATGAGTAAAGCTAACCACACTCTTTCTTGCATAAATAGGTGCATCACAAACAGGTCTAGGGACGTGATACTTCCCCTCTATGCAGCATTGGTCAGGCCGCAGTTGGCGTACTGTGTCCAGTTTTGGGCACCACACTTCAGGAGGGATGTAGATAACCTGGAAAGGGTTCAGAGGAGGGCTACCCGTCTGGTTAAAGGCCTACTGGAAAAACCCTACAAGGACCAATTGAGGGACCTGAATCTCTTCAGCCTCCGCAAGAGAAGGCAGAGAGGTGATCTTGTAGCTGTCTACAAACTCATTGGGGGGGACAGCAGGAAATAGGGGATACAGTGTTTACCAGGGCACCCATCGGGGTAGCTAGAAACAATGGCCACAAACTGAAGGAGAGCAAATTTAGATTGGGCATCAGGAAAAAATTCTTTACAGCGAGGGTTGCCAAAATATGGAATATGCTTCTAAGGGTAGCAGTGCTACCTTCCTTGGAGGTATTTAAGAGGAGATTGGACAAACACCTGGCTGGGGTCATCTGACCCCAGCACTCTTTCCTGCCCAGGGCAGGGGGTCAGACTCAGTGCTCTACCAGGTCCCTTCCGACGCTAAAATTAATGAAAGCTATGAAAACCTTCATCTTTTTCTGACTTCAGCTTGCTGTTAAGCTTTTGACACAATACAAAACTCGTTGCTACCCAAGCCAGGAGGTTCAACTCCACTTTTAACAATTCTCTGCAGTTAAAATAGGAAATGAAACACATGGTTCATATTTTTTGTGGGTAAACTATTCCGATACCTTCTTTTTAGTATAATATACACTGGTGACAAGGCTACATTAAAATATTTGTATGGAGCTGGTTGCAATTTTTTTTGACAAAACAGTCGATTTGTCTGAAAAGACTGAATTGTGAAACTGAGACATTCTATAGAGTTAGGTTTAATGAAAACTTTACAGGATGATGTTTCTGGTTAAAAGCAGAGAGAGATTAATGCTGCAGCCCAGTGCTTAAGGGACCTTGCTAAGGTATAGGAAGCCAAAGTGCAGTCCCTGCTCCAGTGCTTTGAGCCTGTATCTCAGGTAGGAGCCATCATGACAATGGGATCAATAGCTATTCTGGAGTGGGTATCTATGTATTTCCTGCTGTGTTTGTCCCACAATAAACACAATTTTTATTAGCCAGAAAGCAAGAGTAAGAGATGCCAACTTTACAAGTTGAGGGCTATGGTACTTGCAAAAACTACGTTCAAGTCACTGCTCTCAATGAGGTAGAGCAGGGACTTGAACTTGGATTTCTTGCATCTTGGGTGAATGTCACAATGACTTATTGAAAAATGCTGAAAGCTCCAGCCCTAGACTTATGGACAGATTTTTACTATAATATTACAGCATACCTCCCAGAAGTACATTGTGAAATGTAGTAAGTGCTCTTAACAGTTCATGGTACCATAAGATCTAAAATATGAAACAAAACCAACCCTCCCCAGCCCTCACCAAGTACTCACCTTTAATATACCAAAATGCTGCTTATTTTAATGCATTTGAGCTTCAGGTTCTTTCTCTCTCTCCATGTTGGGTTCCAAAAAACAAAACACTTTCAGTTCAAGGACTTCTTCATCTTCAGCTGTTGTTTATTTTTCTTGTCACTGGTCTATTGTTCTCTAGAGGAGCATTAAACATTTCCATGGCATGACTTGCACATGAAATATATAGCTGGTTCACTGCAGAAGGTTTCATAGCAGTGTGTCCCCCGTGAACTGCTTATAATGCCATTTTTGTGTTTAGATGTTATGTGGAAAAGCTATTTACCAGCAAACCTCCTTTTTCAGAGAAGTAGATCTCTTTGCCTAGTTCAGCAATGGGCTATTGTTATTATTTGTGTGCTTAATATGGGTGTAAATATGGTTCCCAAGTTTGGGGGAGAGAGCCTATTGTAGTAGTCCATTGTCCTACTTTAAATACCTGTGAAGAATGTGAGACAAAATGCAGTTAACATTTTTTTTTTCTGGAGATAATACTGTATCTGTAAATTGACCTGCAGTGTATTCAAGTTAACTGCCATTCATTCCAGGGACGAACCTGTCAGGCTGTGTGCTCTCCCTGACCATTTATTAGCAGAGGAACAACAACAGTGCTTGGAAGGGTTAAATATGTAAAGGTTCCTCTTTTCTTCTAGGTTTTTAACTGTTTCCAGTTAGACATCTGTTTACACACAAATGGTAACACAAATGCTTGACTTAAATTACTTAAATCCCCTGCTGAACCAGATAGGGCAACTGACAACTGACGCCCAGGAAAAAGCCAACCTATTAAATAGGTACTTTGCGTCGGTCTTTCGTCAGCCCCATGGGACGCCTGTGCCTGCTACAGGGCCGGGAAGTCCGGGTGAGGGTGATCCCCTGCCCTCCATTAATGCTGACTTTGTGAAGGAACATCTTGAGAAGCTGGATACCTTCAAGTCAGCCGGCCCTGACAATCTTCACCCCAGGGTACTCAAGGAGCTGGCAAGCATCATAGCCCAGCCTCTAGCGCGGATCTTTGAAAACTCTTGGCGCTCTGGTGTAGTGCCCGAAGACTGGAAGAAGGCCAACGTGGTGCCTATCTTCAAGAAAGGGAGGAAAGTGGATCCGGCTAACTATAGGCCCATCAGCCTGACTTCTATCCCGGGGAAGATCTTAGAAAAGTTTATTAAGGAGGCCATCCTTAATGGACTGGCCAACACCAACATCTTAAGGGATAGCCAGCACGGGTTTGTTGCGGGTAGGTCTTGCTTGACCAATCTCATTTCCTTCTACGACCAGGTGACCTATCACCTGGACAAGGGAGATGAGATTGATGTCATATATCTTGACTTCAAAAAAGCCTTCGATCTGGTGTCCCATGATCGTCTCTTGGAGAAACTGGCCAATTGTCGCCTTGGGTCCCCCACGATCCACTGGCTGGAAAATTGGCTCCGGGGTCGGACCCAGAGGGTAGTAATTGATGGAAGTCACTCATCGTGGTGTCTTGTGACCAGTGGGGTCCCCCAGGGCTCTGTCCTTGGACCCATACTGTTCAACATCTTCATTAACGATGTGGACACTGGAGTCAGAAGCGGACTGGCCAAGTTCGCCGATGACACCAAACTTTGGGGCAAAGCATCTACGCCAGAAGACAGGCGGGTGATCCAGGCTGACCTGGACAGGCTCAGCAAGTGGGCGGATGAGAATCTGATGGTGTTCAACGCCGATAAATGCAAGGTTCTCCACCTTGGGAAGAAAAACCCGCAGCATCCTTATAGGCTCGGCAGTGCTATGTTGGTTAGCACTATGGAAGAAAGAGACTTGGGGGTCATCATTGACCACAAGATGAACATGAGCCTGCAATGCGATGTTGCGGCTAGTAAAGCGACCAAAACGCTGGCTTGCATCCATAGATGCTTCTCAAGCAAATCCCGGGACGTCATTCTCCCCCCGTACTCGGCCTTAGTGAGGCCGCAGCTGGAGTACTGCATCCAGTTTTGGGCTCCACAATTCAAAAAGGATGTGGAGAAGCTTGAGAGAGTCCAGAGAAGAGCCACGCGCATGATCAGGGGGTCAGGGAAGCAGACCCTACGATGACAGGCTGAGAGCCCTGGGGCTCTTTAGCCTGGAAAAGCGCAGGCTCAGGGGTGATCTGATGGCCACCTACAAGTTTATCAGGGGTGACCACCAGTATCTAGGGGAACGTTTGTTCACCAGAGCGCCCCAAGGGATGACGAGGACGAATGGTCACAAACTACTACAAGATCGTTTCAGGCTGGACATAAGGAAGAATTTCTTTACTGTCTGAGCCCCCAAGGTCTGGAACAGCCTGCCGCTGGAGGTTGTTCAAGCACCTTCATTGACCACCTTCAAGATGAAACTGGATGCTTATCTTGCTGGGATCCTATGACCCCAGCTGACGTCCTGCCCTTTGGGCGGGGGGCTGGACTCGATGATCTTCCGAGGTCCCTTCCAGCCCTAATGTCTATGAAATCTATGAAATATTCAAATATTGTAAGGTCCTTTACAGGCAGCCCAGTCAGGACTAATTGCCTGGTTGGCCAAGCCTGCCAGAGGCTCTAACTGGAAGCCTCACCCTGACTGATAAACCATCTGGGCACTGTTAGGGTTTTCTTACTGGCTGCTGAGGAGAGCAGTCTCTCCATTTAAGTCCACCTGTGGCAGCAGACTGGAGGTCAGCCAGCAGTTCTGCCTGAGCATCTGCTGGGGAAGCCTCTCTACATCTTGGCCTCTTATCTAAGAATGAGCAAAGGCTGGATCTTGGTCAGAGGGGCTGAGGGGGATCCTCTAAGTGGCAATGGAGGAAATGGCAGAGGATAGTTGGCATCTCTATTTGCCAAGAACCATTGCAATATCAAACAATGGCGGGTGGACTATGGCGGTGGACAACAGATCAGCAATGATATATGACTAGCAGGTTGTGGAGAGATGATGGTGGGTGGAGGATGAAAATAGAGGGCAGAATGGTGGACTGTGGAATCTAGTGGATGGAGTGGCAGGTCCTAATACTTCTCCACCAGGTCAGGTTGGGGCAGGAATGGGCAAAATGCTGCCTGCGGGCTGGATGCGGCCCACCAGGCCATTCTATCCTGCCTGCGGGGCCCTTAAAAAGTTTAGAAAAATTATATTAATCTGCCCCTGGCTGCCTGTCATGCAGCCCTCGATGGCTTGCTAAAACTCAGTAAGTGGCCCTCCGTCCAAAATAATTGCCCCTGGGTTGGGGAGAGCCCAGCTAAAGGCAGTGGTAGAGGAAGGAGGGGCTTGCTGGAAGAGCAAAAGGAGGTGCTGGAAATAGTGAGGAGGTTTTGTATATGTTAGTACAGGCGGAAGGAGTAGGTAAGGCATAGCTAAAGGGTTTTATGAAGGAGGTAGAAAGGAAGCTGATAAAACAGGAAGGAGAGAAGATGGAGGAGATAGTGGTTTTTAAGGAAGTTAGGGAGTTTTTGAAAAGGGAAAACCTCCCAGCAGATGGGCTGCCATGGTATTTTATGAAAGGTTTTGGGACCTCATGGGCCCTGATCTTGTGGATGTTTTTGATGAAACATTAACAGATGGGGCTGCAGATAGAAGTTTTAATGAAGATGCAGGGGTTTTGTTGCATAAAAAGGGGGTTAGGGAGGAACTGAAGAACTGAAGGCCAATTACACTTTCAAATGTTGGTTGTAAGCTTTTAGCTAAGGCACTGGCTTTATGAATGCAGAAAGTGCTTCTGAATATAATTCTTGAAAATCAGTCTTGCATGATCATAGGGAAAAGAATCAGGGATACATTATGCCTAATATGGGATGCAGTAAGGAGCAGAATTTAAATGTAGCTATGATGTATTTAGATTTTGAAAAAAAACAAACCCCTATGACAGGCTGGCTCACAAGTTTTTATTCCAAGTTTTAATGGAGATGACTTTTCTGGAGCAGTTGATTGAAAAAGGCTTTTATATCAGGGGGCAGAGAGTTAAATTTGAATCGACAATCTGTTAAGCCAGAGTTTTTAGATACAGACGGGCTGTGTCAGGGTTGTCCCATGTTCCCCACACTGTTCATTTGTAGGATGGAGCCTTTGATACAATGGTTGAGGGAAGATCAAGCAATGAGCGGGGTGCTGATCCTGGGTGATGGGGGGGGGGGGCGGAGGGGAGAGAAGGGGGGTGCTGCCTCTACATGGATGGTGTCAACTTATTTTGGGACAAACTTATTTTGTCCCTACAGGTGGGCATTGTTGTACATGGGGAAGCAGCTAGGGCAAGACTGAATGCAGAAAAAGGACAGTGATTCTGATGGGTAGCATGGGGCACATGGGAGGCTTGGGGGTGTAGGTAGCAAAGATGGGATTAAAATATTGGGGGGTCACCTGTGATCCAGGTATGACAGGGAGTGCTGAATGGAAGCAGATGATAACTTGGGTGTGACAGGTCTTAGGTTTCTGGAATGGACACTCACTAGGGGGTTGGGTAATGGCAATTAAAGCAGTGCTGCTGTTCATTGGTTTATATGGGTTTGGTGTTCCCTCGATGTGGAGAGAGGTGGCCTATGTACAAAAATGTTGTATGTTTTTTGGGGGAGGAAAGAGAGCAGCTGGCCTGGACAGTGCTTTTTAAAGAGAGAAAGGCAGGGGCCCACCTATTCATTGCTCTTTTTATCTGTGTTAACTATGTGTGCATGTGTTTCAGGGCAGCAGTGGAGGAAGAGGTGAAGGTAAGGAGTTCTTTTTGATAAGACATGGAGATGTTTTTAAGGAAAAGAAATATCACTGCATAACAAGTGGATAGAGATGGTTTTTAAAGAAATACAGGCTTGAGCCTGCAGAGCAAAGCAATTTTTACATTGCACAAAAAGCAGTGTTGGGAGTGGTGAGAGCCAGGGGTGCAGTGACTGCAGTGTGGCATATACGCTTCTTTGGCCTCCTTTCATCTATGGGAGATGGTGGATATTGAAGCCCATGACAGATAATTTGCAATGTCTCCTGTGACTGAACAGTCCAGTCTGAGATTTGCATGATCTGTGGCAGTGGTTACAAGTGTATATGTCATGGTTGGGTGGTTCGGGAGCTGCTTGCTTCCTACGGGCTCTTTTCTCTCCAAGCTGTTGGAGCCAATTTCTGTCATGGACTTTGATGCCCTGGTGGAGACAGCGATGGCACTTGTTATGATCACTTCCAAGGTTTCCCACCAGTCAGGATCAATTCCAAATGCCTTCATATCTCAAGTGCATGTGTCTTTGTAGCAAAGCTTGGGATGTCCTGTTGTTCTTATTCCTTCTGATTAGTTCCCCATATATCATGTCCTTGTGTACGCATCCAAGTCTGAAACTCTGGCTTTCCAGTCTGCTCAGATGGCCTAGCCACCCAGTGTTTGAGTAGGGTTGTTAAACTTGGTAAACTTTCCCTTTGACAAACCTTTGCGTTGGTAACTTTATCTTGCCATTTAATGTTGATGTTGAGTATGTGGCGTGAGTGTAGGTGGAAGGTGTTTAACCTTTTTCCAAGTTTCCCCACCATACATGGGAGTGCTGAGTACACAAGCCTGGTACACCATTTTGGTCTCGATGGTAAGCTTTGAGTTGTTCCATGCTCTTTTAGTTAGTCTGCTGAAGGTGGTGGCAGCAGCCTTTCTGATGCAAACATTAAGTTCTTCATGCAGTGAGAGGTTGGTAGTCACTGATTCCCTACCTAGGTCCTAATGGACTCTTTTTTAAAAGATTTGGGAAGGGTCACAGAGAAGGGGTTGTCATAGGAACCATGTGTATTTAGCTTGAGTGATAATGAGGGGAATTTTACCAGTGAGAATGATTCGTACGCATGACATCTTGGCCCATCCGCAAGATGCCCACAAGAAACATGCAATGAGGAAGAAATGATAATACATGGACTGGGTTCACGTGTTGGTTGTGGTATAAGGTTATTTTTTAAATATGTTAATCCAATATAACCTTTAATATAAAAGTTAATCTTTTAATAATAAGATTTTAATGAAAGAGATGATTGTATATAAATGTGTTTTTTAAATATATTTCTTCATGGCCTTCTGTAAACTTGGGAAGCTCCTTGGTTTTGAAACCTGGCTTTCTCAGTGACAGACCATTTTTAAACCATGGACCATGAGACATTTTTTACATGATGATTTTACATGAACCAGGATCAGGAAAGGATGGACAGAGAGGAAACATTTTGACAGTGGAAGACAAAAGACTGGGGGATATTATAAACAACAAGCAGCAGGACTGTGTTTTAACCCTCCTTGCACATTTGGAAATGTTTTAAGGACTGAGTTTTGTTTAGCCTATTTTTAGACAGTTCTGGTTATAGTCGAATGTTGTGTTATCTAATTTAAGTGCTTTATGATTTTTTGCAGCCTTGTACATGTACAAGGGGCACAAATGTTTACCTTGGTTTTAGAGCAATTGTGGTTTTATCAGTCTTTCATTTTTAGTATTTTACGTCTTTTTACCTACAAAGATGGAGCTCTTTGAATGAGTGTGGAAGGAGATGGGTTATCAAGGAAGCTGTGTGGGGCAGCAAGTAGGAGTGTACCTGAAAAGGTATACATTCAGGATATGAAATCAAACAAACATTTCAAATGAGGTGATGTGTTACAGTTGTATTTGTTTAAGGTATATGGAGAGAGACAAGGGGAAGGGTGGAACAGGGAAAGAGAAGAGTATATATGGATGTAAACATTTCTCTTATCTATGACAATGTAATTTCTTTTGATCCTTTAATAATAAAAATGTGTCTCTGAATCTTATACTCCTGGCTCTCTGATTCCTTACCAGCTCACCTCTGTTCCTGGACTCTGGATTTTTGGACATTTTCCTTGGCTTTGGTAACTCAGGGTGCCTATACACAGTGAGGCTGCTTTGATGTGCTGTAATTACAGCATGTTGGAGCAGACTTGATTAATCAAGTCCACCAAAGCGTGGTAATTACCATGCTCCAGCAGCCTCCAGAATCTCATGTATCAGCGTCCCCACACTTAAAAATGATGGCAGGGCACTTTATTTAAAGCTCATTTGATGAGCTTTAGATAAAGTGCTCTCACTGCCATTTTGAAGCATGGGGATGCTGATATATGAGACAATAGGGGCGCTTTAATTACAGTGGCTCTTGAAGCTGCTCTAATTAAGCGTCACCCTGTCCTCCCCCCACAAGCACATGTATAAACACCCTTGCTCTCTGACTCCAGAACCCAGATTCAGCCTCTGACTTGGACTCTGCTCCTGGAATTCCCCCTCAATTTGGGTATTTTGGTCTTTGCTTTTTGTTCCTGCCATCCCCCACTGACTTAACCACTATGCTAGACAACCTGTGACTTGGTCCTTCCAAGTACTGAGGGCATGAGAGAGTGAATTGGTGTGGACATGTCTTTATTGACTTCAATTTTGCCATCCTGCAGTTCACAGGTTTATAGACCATTTCCAATGTCTTACTATCTCCTATCACTCTTGACAATGAAATATTTGGATTCTTTCCATGAAAATGATTTGAAGACTGCCTCACTCCATATCTGACCTCAGGTCAATCTCATTCAATAATCTTCTTCAGCGTGACAAGCTACAGGTGTCAACAAAGATAAATACCGTAGAAGCAAGTAGAATATCATTGACTTGGCTGAAGACTAGCTCAATAGCTTGTCTGCTTGGATTACTATAAAAAGCATTAGTCACTAGTCTAAAATATCATGGCTCAGGCTGCTTAAATCATGATTGGATTAAAAATCCTAATTTTTTGTGGGTTACGTTTTCCTTCCACTCCTTAAAATGGAAGTAGCTTTTCCTAATTTCTAGTTAGTTGTGTAGGGACCTGGCCAGGTTCCTGGGGTAAAGCAGTAGTGGAGGCTTCACAAATGCAAAGGTGTAGCTGCTGGCAGAAGCCACTCTTTTTTTTTTTGCTGCCCCTCCCCCATTCCCCCTCCCTAATTACACTGCCAGAGATACTTAGCTGTGTTAGACTGAAGTCAAGCAGAAGGCAGGGTAGATTTGTAATTATAGACTAATTAAATTAGAGAAGCATAAGCTTTTGTAAGCAGCAGCTTACTTCATCAGATGCTATGGAGGGATACAGGAAGCAGACTGTCTAAATAGAAAACAAAGGTTCGAATACAAGAGATAGGGAAAGGGGATGAGAAAGGAAAAGACACTGCTGGAATAGGCAAGGTAGGTAGGGGAGAGAACAAGCAGTTAACCCATCGAGGGAAGTAGGAGTTGTAAAAAATAATCTAGGGTTTAGGATAAGAATCTATAGTTTTAATTTTTTTTTAGACCACATTTAACACAATCCAGTCTGGATGACTTCTTGTTCTGTAATTTCCTGTTCAAGTTGATTTTTTTTCTTTGTTGTCTAAGAACATCAAATACATCAAGGGCTCAGTGAACAACTGTTCACCAGGGCATCTGAGGGGAAAACCAGGAGTAATGGCCACAAACTTCTAGAAGACCGATTCAGGTTCAATATTAGGAAGAACTTCTTCACAGTCAGGGTGTCCAGACTGTGGAATAAGATCTCTCCAGAGATGGTGCAATCACCTACCCTGGAAATCTTCAAGAGGAGACTAGGCAGTCACACTGCTGGGGTCATCTGACCCCCAGTTATCTTTTCTGCTTGGTGCAGGGGGCTAGACTGGATGCTCTTCCAAGGTCCCTTTTGGCCTTACGATCTATGAACAGCTATTCTGAAGGATGGAATGTCCAGGGAAGTTACAGTGGGCGCGTCTCCAGGAGATGCTTTACTGCGCAGTTGACTAATTGTCAAAAAAGTGTCACTGTCTACATATGCAGGAGCTTACTGTACAGTAAATGAGTCTACTGTGTGGTTAACTTGCTACCTGCAAATGAAGGTAGCAAATTAACCACTCCATAGTAACTGTGCAGCAGTGCACATGTAGATGGCAACCAAGAGCAAATTTGCTCCCAGTCAGCCCCACCATCATGGGACTATGCTCAGGCTAGCCACAGGGCCACGGAGCTTGGAGCTTCTCCAGTCCTGGGGCTGGGGTGGCTCTTTACCTGCCCTAACCTGGCCTTTAAAACTCTGCGGTGACCCCGGGGGCCTATGCCACCTGCTGCTTGCCTCTGGCCAATGGGTCTCACAGCAGTGGTCCTGGGCAAACCGCAGCAGCCTGCCTAGACCCTGGCGCTGGCCCCTAGCCCAGCTCCACTGCCTGCTTGTACATCCAGCACCATGCCTGTGCTATGCACTGCAGGCAACTGCCCAGGCCCAGCAGGCCCAGACTCTCACTCACAGCTCCTGAGGGGCATCAAGGGAGTCATGCTGGTGTCACTTCTGACATCACACACCACTTCCTGAGGAGATAACTGGTCCCAGGATGAGACCACAGACCTCATAGCCTTGTGGGACAAGACTGAGATCCAAAGCCAGTTCTCCTGGAGCAGGTGCTCCAACACCCACAGCTATGAGGGCCTGGTGGGCCACATGCTGGAGCACAGGTGCGACTGGTCAGTGCACCAGTACCTCAAAAGGTCAAGGCCCTGCAGGTACAGTGGGTCAATGTCACTGACCACAACCACTGATTAGGGGCAGCTCATAGAACTATGCCCTTTATACAGCAGATGGATCACGTTCTCATGTTCTAGGATCCCAGGTGGAGCTAAACTGTTCTCTAGCATGGGTGGCCTGCCAGAGCCTCCACTAAGGCCTGGCAGCAGCAATGAGCCATTAGGGGTAGAGGGTCCCTTGGGGCACAAGGAGCCTGTCCCACCATTGTCCCCACCTCTGGCATCATCCAGCAGCTCTGGCAGTTCTGCCCCACCAGCTTTGGATGTACAGCTGCACCCAGGAGGCTAGTCTGTCCATGGCACTGCCTGTCCTCATGAGCTCCAGCTCCTCCCTGAAGGGGGCCTCCTCTGATCAACCAGGTGATGCGCTTCTGCACCCCAGGATGCCACCAGGAGCTACACATAATCACTGCCAGTGGGGACAGACTTGAGCCACTGGGCATGCCTGCCATGCCTACCCAGTAAGCCCCAGACTGGGAGAAGGGCCCTCCCATCCCCATTCAGCCTGGCTGAGCTCCTTCTGGTCCCCGGAGTTCCCCCTCCTGCCGCCCCAGCAGACAGCGAGGTGGGAGGCAGTGAAAAACTTAATTGAGCAGCTTGTGCCCCCTCAGCTAGGCAGGCTTGGACCTCTCACATGTGGAGAAATGCATCGGTGCTGGTGCTCCATCTGTCGCTGCAAAGCAAGTGGGGACAGGGGGCTTGGCTGTTGGCTGCCTGTCCAGGAGCCTGCCTGGTTGACCTACCATGGTCTCTGGGCACCTGTTATGTGCATGACTCTCAATCTGAGACCAGGCAGCACACAGCCCTGCCAGTGTCGCTGTGGCATGCACACCCACAGTGGTGCTGCCAGAAGCCAGGGTGGTGGGCCCCTGTCCCTGGGCTTAGCCCTGTAGGTGCCCCCACCCCATTGTCCCCCCACCCCGGGAGGGCACACAGAGTAGTGTACATAGTATACACAGTGAAGAGGGCACTTTAATGGTGGTGGGTAGGGTGGTTGGTGGTGGGGCTCTGTGGGTCGGGGGGTGGAGAGGCTCTGTGGTTCAGGAGGGGTGGCTTTTGGGAAGGGAGGGGCTCTGTTGTTTGGAGGGAGTGGGGGATGGGGTTTGTGTTTGTGGATAGGAATAAAGTGCTTTCCAGCAAACTGTCCATAGTGAGCGTTGTGCTGGGGGTGCCCAGTGCAGCTGGGGTCCATGGACACCCATCCAGGAGGCCTACAGCAAGGAGTGCAGGAGCAAGTGGCCTGCTAGCACCTCTTACACCTGGTGTCCTGGCCTCTGCTGCCACGTGTGCAGCTTGCTTGGGGCTTTGGTGGTGGGGGCCTGTCACTGCCACTACAGCTGGCACTCCTGGTTCCAGGCATCCTTCACCTCCTGCATCTCCTCTGTTCATGCCTTGAGGAAGAGTTCTCACTGGGCCTCACAGATGTTATGCAGCACACAGGCTGTGATGATGACCTGGGGGATGTTGGCTTCTGCATCCTTGAGGTGGGTGGTGAGAATGTGCCAGCGTCCCTCCAGGCAGCCAAATACGCACTCCACCAGTGGGCAAGTCTGGCCCAGGAACCCATTAAAATGTGCTTGGTGGGGGTCCAGCTGGCTGGTGTAGATCCTCATGAGCCAGGGGAGGAACAGGTAGGGAGGGTCTTTGAGGAGGGTTGGGACTGTTGTCTCGTCCAACTGGAGGTCCGGCACCCCTGGCATGAAGCACCTGCTTTCTACCAGGGCTGGCAGGGTGAAATTCTGGGCATCATGGGTGCTAACAGGCCAGCTACACTGATGTTGGTGAAGGTGCCATGGTGGTCAATGATGTCCTGCAGCATGATAGAGTGAAAGCCCTGCCTTCTGTAGTAGGGGTGGTCACCATGGGGTGGACAGGTGATGGGGATGTGAGTCCTGTCCAGGGCCCCAATGTACTGGGGGAAGCCAAGGGCATTGAAGCACGTCACCACTTTCAGGGGGTCATGGACCTGAAGCACCATGTGCCTCAGCACAACTGGGAGGGCACCACAGACCTCCAGGACAGCTTCTGGTGGTCACTTGGCCCATGCCAAGGAGGTGGCCGACATAGCTCAGGCTGGCAGGTGTGGCCAGCTGGGGCTCCATGGGGAGGGGCAGCAGCATGGTGGTGGTCTGCTGCTCTGTGTGCAGGTGGAGCTTATTGAAGAGATCCTGGCCCAGGTGGCCTTAGTCATCTGAAAGGACTCCAGCCACTGCTCGTTGTCCCAGGTGCTCTGGATGATGTGCAGCCATCAGTCTTAGCTGGCCAGGTGGGCCCACAGGCAGCGAGGCTGGAGCCCCAGAAGCTCATGCATGGTAGTGGTGATGGCGTCCAGGTGCTCATTGTCAGCATCTCTGCTGTAGTCCAGGCAGCAGCCCTGGGGCTGTGTGGCATCAGCGTGGTGGCCTTAGACACTTCAGTAAGCCAGGCTTTGTGGCAGCACAGCATGGGGGGCAGGCATGGCTGAGACTGACTTGGGCCAGGTGGCAGTCACTGCAGCAGCACAGCAAGCAGGGTGGCAAGCAGGAGCCTTGGGTCTGGGTTATTGCTCCTTGGGTCTGGGGGTGGAGCAGCCATTACACTGGGCATAGGCTCTGCAGACAGTTGCAAAGGGCGGTGCCATCATGCTGCAGACTGCTCCAGGCCAGAAATGCAAGAAGTTGGTGTCCAGAAGTGTGAAATCCATTGTAGCTAGGATTGTGGTACCTGGAAGTTTGTCAATGAAAGCTAGTTTCTTTAGGAAATATATGGTACATTTCAAATACTTGACAAACCCTGTGGAGGATGGGAATAGGATTGAGTCAACATAGCCAGAAACTCCCTCTGGCTTGCCAGGTTTGTGGATCTTGGCTAATAAGTAAAAGTTGGCTGGCCAGGGTTCCCAGGAGGTAGAAGCAGTAATTTTCTCCTGTATTTCCAGAGGTAGCATCTTTAAGAGTTTATTTAGTTCCTTCCGGTCTTGTGCAGTGGAATCCTTAGTCAGGAGTTTGTTCTCTCTCAGTTTCTGTATGCTGGTTTGTTCATGACAACAGTGGAAAACTCCCTTTGCCCCCATCATCCTGTTGTATGAGAGTTTCAGACTGAGTGGAGGCAGAAACTGTTTATATACCAGCCCAGAGTGGGGCTGCAGCCCTCAGGTAGAGTCCAGGCGCAGTCCTTTTTCTTGTGCTATACATAACTCAGGTCTGCGGTGGGTTGACCATTGTGTGGCTCCTTGTCGTAGAAATATTTCTTTAGGCCTAAGTGTCAGAAAAAAGCCTTGACTGAGGCTTTTTTTTTGATAGTACAGACATCTCAACTATGCTGAGAGTACAGTTGGATAGGTTGATAATATTACAATAGATTATAGGGTTGTTGTAGGACTTCCTTCATCTTCTTTAAAATAGTGATTGAAGGTGTTTGTGATAGGCTTCATGGCTTGATGAAATCTCCTCTTGGGAGACTGGTTGTTTATATTTAGGTGGTAGGGCTGTGCAGAACACCACCATTTCATTTTGACTTCCGTTTTGCTGTTTCAATGGGACAGTGTTTCGTTTTGTTTTGTTTTGAAAGCACTGTTTCATTTTGTTTAATCGAAACTGTTTCACTGTTTTGCCCATGGGGAAGCACAAAACTGCCTATAACTTTGTCATTTCTTGCCTGATTCAGATGAAACTTGCAGGGATGGTAGCCCCTTCTGAAGCCATGAAGCCTGCCAGCTTTCAAGCAGATAGGTTTATAGGTTTCTGGAAAACTGCACCTCAGGCTGCTAACAAGCAAGACTTATGATGTGTGTGTGTGTGTGTGTGTGTGTGTTAAGGCACACCCTTACTGGTGCTGGGGCCTCTACACAACACAGTCACTGGACAGCTACACAGTCAATGTCAGAGCAGTCCTTCCCTCCTCTTCCCCCTCCCTCTCCTTACTTTCTGTTTCCCTGCAGGCAGGCCCAGCTTCTGCTTTGAAACTTAAAATGTTTCAAAACATTTCAACTGCCCTTGTTTCGTTTCGAGACTGTTTAGAAGCCTCTCATTTTGTTTTGATTTTGCGGTTTCAAGCTTGAAACGAGTCAAAATAGCACCAAAACAAAACAGCCAGTGAAATTTCGCACAGCTCTATTAGGTGGTTCTATATGCTGATTGACAGTTGCACAAGTCTGGTGTTGATCTGTTCCTGTGTGCTGTATAAACTGTAGATTCTTACCCCATTACCTGGATTAGCTTTTGCAACTCCTATGGGCCTCAATGGATTAATTGCTTTGTTTTTCTCTCTCCTGCCCACCTTGCCTCTCACAACAGTGCCTCCTCCTTTTTCCTTTCTTTTCCCTGCCCTTTGTATTCTAATCACCTCTTTCTATTTAGAATCTCTGCTTCCTGCAGTCCCTTCAGAGTATAAGCAGCTGCTTACAAAAAAAAAGCTTCATTGCATGAGGGAGCCTGGATGTCCAGCTCATGGGTTCATATTCCACAAGGTGATAAGGCCCCTAAACTTAAGTGTTGCAGTGATCAGCATTACATGGTTTAGTCCATCTTCTGATACTACCCCAAAGTATTCTAAAATAATTGCTGTAGTCCTTCCTAGACTACAGCATCTATGGATCAATGTACACCTGTGATGGAATACATATGTAATGATTGTGAGATTCACAAATGCAAGCCTTTGTGATCTATAGGGCACTGAGGGTGTAACCACTGCAATGTTTTCTTTCTACACAAGTGTCGAGCATTTGTCAGAAAATGCCCCATAGCAATATCTTATCAGTATGACATTTGAGAGATTACAGAATCAAGAAGGATCTTCCGGTGTTTAAAGTAGCTGACAGAGTCAGTTGCTTTCATAGTAAACATTACTTCAATTTTATTCATTTATACAGAAGCAAAAATGCCATGTATTTTGGCTAAGTACGGACATTCAAAAATCCCAAGTCTAAATTCATTCAATCTTTGCAGGTTAGTTTAACCTGCACAGATTGAATCAATTTGCAAGTGAATAGACATTCACTTTTGATCTTGGAAATGCAGCCACATTCCTGCAGTGGCTCAGGTTAGAAGCCGGGGGGCACTAGCACGAGCCCTCCCTTCCCTTCCTTAGCAGGTGCAAGGCCAGACAGAAGCTGACTGGGGGAGCTGGGCCAGGCCTTGGCAGGCCACTGAGTATGATTGCGGAGGGGTTTGAACCCCCACCCTGGCCTGCAGGGACCCCAGCTAGGGTGTGCCTGGACGGGGAGGGGAGAAGCAGCCCTTTCCAGGTTTGTCTCCAGTTCAGGGTATGGCCAGATACTGTCCAGGGCCTCAGGTAAAGAAGGGGGAGGGAAGGGAATTAAACCCCTAGCCTGTAGCTGCAGGCAGGTGCTTTGGCAGCCAGACTGAGTGTGCAGGATGAGTCCTTCATGCCTGTGGCTGGCTGGGCTGGCTCAGAGGTGCTAGCGGGCCCAGAACCTGGCAGCCACCCATCATGGGGGGTTCATGTGCCTGCAGCTGCTGCTACCACACCCTCTGCATGGTGCTTGCTCGTCCATCTCATGTAGTACCTACAGATGGATGAGCAAACACTATGCAGGGGGTGCAGCAGTGGTGGTGGTGCATGCAGGCACATGAGCCCTCATGGTGGGCAGCTGTTGGGCTCCAAGCCCACTGGTGCCTCTGAGCCAGCTTGGGCAGCCGTGAGCATGAAGGACTCATCCTGTGTGGCCAGTCTGGCTGCCAAGGTGCCTGCCTGCAGCTGCAGTCCCAGCTATTATGGAGCTGTAGCCAGTTGGCAAGGGCCCTGCCCCCACAGCCTGGACTAGGCCGGCCCTATTATTTGCCTGCCTTACCCGGGGCTGAGCCAGGCTGGCTGTGGGTGCTGCTGAGGGTGGGCACAGAGGGGCTGTCCCAGGCTCAGCCAGGCCGGGGAGGCAGGGCCCTTCCTAGCTGACTGCAGCTTCATGACAGCTTAGCCTGGCCTGGGCGTAGGAAGCCAGGAACAATCGGGGTGCACAGCTCCTGTGGGCCCAGCCTGAGCTGCAGCTGGCTGGGAAAGGCCCTGCCCCAATGGCCCAGCCTCGGCCAGCCTTTCCACACCTGCCCTCAGTAGCATCCATGAACCAGCCCAGATCAGCCACACAACCCCAGCCTCAGCCCCAGGTGAGGTGGGGCCATGCCATCCGGCTCTGGCAATGTTCCCTGCCACATAAGTGGCCAGTGGGGCAGGGAGACGAGGGAGTTTAATCCTCTCCCTGCCCCACTTTTCCTGAGGTTACTGCCCTGGCTGGCTCTAGCCATGCCCCTGGAGCAGTGAGGGGGTGGACCCTGACAGGGGCTGCTCCATCCTGACCAGGCAGACCCTGGCTGTGGTCCCCAGGGGAA
Source organism: Alligator mississippiensis (assembly GCF_030867095.1). Classification (NCBI taxonomy): domain Eukaryota; kingdom Metazoa; phylum Chordata; order Crocodylia; family Alligatoridae; genus Alligator; species Alligator mississippiensis. The sequence continues at coordinate 31,572,520 of NC_081825.1, forward strand.
GAAGGGAGGGAGGGGAAAATAAACTCCCTCCCTGCCCCTTTGCCTTAGGGGGCCATGCCAGCTGGTGTCTGGCCATGCCCACACCCTTGCTGCAGGTAGAGAGCAGAGGGGTGGGGCCAGCCCTGATCTCTGGAGTAGACAGCACAGCCCAGCCCAGCCCAGGGCTGAAAAGCATGCTGGGATACTGGGGAATTCTGATTTAACTTAAACCAGGAAGGGTTTTGGGACAAAAGTTCAATAAACTGGTTTGACCCAAATCAGTTAAGTTTGACATTACATTCAACCAGATTTATCTGTAACCCTAGCCTCATGGGGAGCCCAGATTGCTCCCAGCTCCCCACGCCCAGGCCAGGCTAGGCTGTCATGAAGCTGGGAAGGGCCCTGCCCCTGCAGCCTGGGCCAGTAGCCTTGGTCAACCTTCCAGCCCCTAAGGCTGGGGCCACCTCTCTGTGGAGTGCTTTCTTGTGGTTTCCCCACACACTGTAGTACAATTCTGGGTGCCACACTTCAAAAGGATGCGGACAACCTGGAGAGGGTCTAGAGAAGGGCCAGTCATATGGTTAAGGGCCTGCAGACCAAGCCCTACGAGGAGAGACTAGAGAACCTGGACCTTTTCAGCCTCCGCAAGAGAAGGTTGAGAGGCGACCTTGTGGCTGCCTATAAGTTCATCACGGGGGCACAGAAGGGAATTGGTGAGGATTTATTCACCAAGGCGCCCCTGGGGGTTACAAGAAACAATGGCCACAAGCTAGCAGAGAGCAGATTTAGATTGGACATTAGGAAGAACTTCTTCACAGTTCGAGTGGCCAGGGTCTGGAACGGGCTCCCAAGGGAGGTGGTGCTTTCCCCTACCCTGGGGGTCTTCAAAAGGAGGTTAGATGAGTATCTAGCTGGGGTCATCTAGACCCAGTACTCTTTCCTGCTTATGCAGGGGGTCGGACTCGATGATCTATTGAGGTCCCTTCCGACCCTAACATCTATGAATCTATGCAGTCTAGTTATTTACACCGTTTATTTATGAAACATTCAACCTATGAACAAGGTTAATAGCAGAACAGGATATCAATAATCTAATTGTTGAAGACAGGTATCAATGAACTAAAACACTCTGTACAAATTGAATCAAAGACACCCTCAGTACAACTCCCCAGCTTAAACCTTGAGACTCCAGTGAATTTCAGCAGAAGCACACGGGGTCAAGAAGACATCTACTCTCCTTCACACTGGCAGCACAATACCCATGCCTGGTGCTGCTGCTTCAGCAAGTCTGGTCTCTGCTAGAGCCTCATGGGGAAGAGCAGCTCTCCTCTGCTTCAGCTGTCTGTGGTATCTGCAAAGAAACACACTCTGTCCCGTCTTCCCCAAAGCACCTCTCTCCAATTCCCAGACGTGGCTCCTTGTGTTGATAACTGAAATAATTCTGGGTTTATTATCCATCTGGCCCCAAGCTGATTCTCAGTTAACTCTTCCCAGACCAACACCCTGCCCTCCTAGGCAAGTCTCCTTTACTACCCTTTTTCCTCCACACAGGTTCCTCTGCTTCAGAGGGACAAAAGGATATCAGGTTATCGTCTCCCCATCACTAGGGGCAGGTTCCTTCACAGACAGAATGCAGGGTGGTTCCTCCCTGAGCTTGTGGTCCCAGGCACCTTCCCTTCTCTGAGCCTGGCTGAGTTCCCTCCCCTCTCCTGCCTCAGGAGCCAGTCAAAAACATGCATATGCTCTTGCAAGCAACAACTTTGTGGCGATCCTGAGCCATGCTGCAAATCCAGCAGCAGCTGTTACATACCTTAAACCAGTTTCGGCCATTTTGAAAGTGGCTTATGTGCACTGAAGTTCTGTTCTGTTACAGGTTTAAACCAGTTTTGGATCACTTAAACCAGTTTATGTGCAACTTCTGTCCCTAGCCGTTAAGTACATTAAGTATAATTTGGATTGGATCAGTTTAACCAAAGGCCCTATAGGACAGATTGCTGCTTTAATGCAATCGGCATATAGTTTAATAACTCTCCTTTCCTGCCTCCAAAATGCCTTCAAAAGAGCATGGAATCACAGTGCACATGGTGTAAAAAATAATAAATGGCATGACTGAGGGGCAAATCATCCATCTAGTCACTAGTGCTTGTCCTAATTAGTCAGAGCAGATCCTGATAAGTGTTGTTAGTCTTAATGGGAGACAAATAACAGAGTACTTCAAAGCAACATCTTGCACTAGTTTTATAGTCCCTTCTACAGCAGGAGTTGAGGTAATAGGAGCAGAATGCATCCTATTAAAAGATCTTCTCAGTGACACACTCTGTTTCCACTATGTGGCTGCATAGGATCAATGTGAAGCTGAGCCCCGTGCTGGATAGGGCTATTTGCCCACTCCAGGAAGTCCCTGGGATCCCATCTTTCCTTGGACAGAGAACTACTTGAGCTATACTTCTAGGTAAGCCTCAGCAGTAGAGACAGGAATCCACATTGCAACTCTTTTTTTTTTTAGTGAGGTGTGAGACAAAAGGCCAGATTCATTCAGAGTAAAGAGTGCTCTAACATCCCACAGCTCAACATCTCTTTCTTCTTTATAAATGGAATCATGGAATTTCTCCCAACAGAACCTAGGATGGGCATTATTTTGATGCAGTTTTAAGAACTTTTTTTTAAGTCTGGATATGGGCTTTTCTCTCTGTGGCTGTATAGGACAGGACTAGGAGCAACAGCCTCAAGATGCAGCAGGGGAAATTTAGGCTGGAGATTAGGAGGAACTTTTTGACTATAAGGGTGGTCAAACATTGGAAAAGACTACTGAGAGAAGTGGAATCTCCATCCTTGGAAACTTTGTGTCCATCTGATACCTAACCTAAGAGCAGGTTAGACAGACACTTGATAGGGATGGTTTAGTCAGGGAAGATCCTGCCTTAAGCAGGGGGCTGGCCTAGATGACCTTGTAAGGTCCCTTCCAGCCCTACTTTCCTATAACCCTATGTGTTTGCTATTTCAACAGCATATGCTAGTTAATAAGAAGTATTTAAAAAATAGGCCTAATGATTTTAAGTTATTGAATTTAATCTTTAAAAAGAGAACCATAAAGCCCTGTTTCAGAATGTCAAGCATCCTGAAAACTTAAGCTAGAGTAAAAACTGTCCCTTTTCCTTTCAGTCTGACTCAAAGCCATGGCCTTGCTGCTTTTGCATTTCTCCTGGAGGTGACAAAATAGAAGAGCCAAGTCAGGTGTGTTTTGATTTGATTTTGGTAAATCGCTAGCCAATGGCAGAACTGAAAACGCACGTACTTTTGGCTTCAGGTTCATGGCCATTACAACCTACATTTCCTTTGCTTGCTTGCAGCTAAAATAATCTCTTTAAATAATTAATGCTCTCTTTCTTACTAGGAATGTGAGGGGAATTAAATAGTAGAATCTCATGCAACTCCATGTTCAAACCTCAAGCAATGAACAGTACAAATCTACATTCTGTACAATATGAGATCATAGAGTTAGCTTATCCCTACTATCCCCCAAAACATATAGGAGACCACATACAGCAGAAAACCCCTGACACTTCCAGGCTACAAGGAAAAACATAGCTAGGCATTCCTCTGCATTAGTATGCCCATATAGTAATTCAGTACCACGTAGCAAAATACATATAGGAGAGCACACAATTAATCCAGGGATCCAGGTTTTCCAGTTCCCACAGAAAAAGGCAGATTTTTTCCTTTGAAGGAGAAAACCCCATGAAACTGCAGATTTGCCCTTGCAGATGGGCAGAGTTCCAGCCTGCAAGGGGCTGCTTGGGCCTGGCAGGAGTGGGAGGCAGGTGACCAGAGGCGGGGGGCATCACGTGCATGTGTGGACTTACACATGCATGTGGCTGGCAATACAGCCAGGTAGTGGGGTGGAGAGCAGCTCGTACTGAAGGGAACTCTTCAGTAAACTAAATCACAAAAATGCAGCTTATAAAAAGTAGAAACTTGAAGAAATAACTAGGGAAGAATATAAGAACATTGAAGAATATAAGAGCTTCCACCTACTCTGTCCACCTGTCTTGATGAGCAGCCACCTGGGAGAGGCTGAGTTAGTGGAAGGTGCGTGTTGGGGCAGGAGCCTCCCAGTTGAAGCTTCCCCCCATCCAGAGTGGTACAGCAGGGACAGGAGTAAGAGGAGGAGGTGGAGATGCAGGGAGCTGAAAAGTACCCAGGTGGCTGCAGCTAGCTGCACCAGGAGCAGGCCCATGGAAATCTGTGCCCACTGGTGCTGGCTGCCCCAGGTAGGATTAGGCAGGGCTTGGTCCCATGTAGAGTACCACAGGGGCAGCCACAGACGCATGGCTTAGGCAAGCTCTGCTGTAGATACCCTCAGCCCCACTAGTACCTAGAGCCCAGGAAGAGCCCTTCCTCCCCTCCCCCCACAATATACAGGAGTAAGACTATTTAGAGCTATTATGCAATTGCCTCTATATGTGCTACTCACACAAATCAGGACAAAAGTTGTTTGTTTTTTTAATAAAATCAAAATATGTTATAGTTGACATTTGATTTTTAGTAGTTGATTTGCTTTTTATCTATAATTCATTAAAATTATATCTTCTAAAAGATTTTGCTTGTGTGGCCCTCAACAGCTCACCAAAACTTGTCAAGTGGCCCTCCAGCTGAAATAATTGCTCACCCCTGCACTAGACAATAAACTGAATGAGCCAGCAGTGTGCTCTTGTTGCAAAAATGGCAAACAGTATACTAGGTTGCATTAATGGAAGTGACTCTTGCCAATCAAAGAGAAGTTATTTTTCCACTGTATTTAGGACTGGTGAGACCTCACCTGGACTACTGTGTTCAGTTTTGGGCAGCACACTTCAAGAAGGATGTGGCCAGATTGGAAAGAGTCTAGCACAGAGTGACAAAAACAATTTGGAGCCTGGTCTGTGTGACTTCTGAGAAAAGGCTGAAAGAGCAACAGTTATTTAGTTTGGAGAAGAAAAGACCTAGGTGGGGATTTGATAACAGTCTTGAAATACTTGAAGGGCAATTAGAGAGGATGGAGATGAGCCATAAGGGACAGGACTAGGAACAATGGCCTCAAAATGCAGGAAAGGAAAATTAGGCTGAGATTAGGGGAAACTTTCTATGAGGCTAATCAAGCATTGGTACAGGCTCCCTAGAGAAGTTGTGGTATCTCCATCTCTGGAAATTTTTGAGAGTAGGTTGGACATGCACTCAGCTGGGAAGGTTTAGTAAGGAATGATCCTGCCTTGAGCCGGGACCTGGACTGGATGACCTTTTGAGTTCCCTTTCAGGCCCATTGTTATATTATCCTATGATATTATTAGCTAATGCTATTGTCATATTCCTATTGGAAAGAAAATAAGTTGCCATTATAGCTACAAGTGAAGGAAAATTAGGTTAAGACTTTGCTATAATAGGTAAATGCTTTTTATTATATTTTTTTAAAGATAGCTTTTAAAACAACTTTTATTTGGGTCAAAATTTCCCACTTTTTTTTTTTTTTTTGGAAATAACTGAGAGTCTTTCAGGAAAATGTTTTCTGGTAATGCATTTTTCTTTTTACTTTCTTCAAAATTTCTTGGGATTTTGATTCAGCTGATTTTTACAAAGTCATACTGCAAATAGTTTTGAAAAACATTTTCAATTGGGGGCTTTTATTGAAACAACAAACATTCTCACAAGATTTTCTAAAAAAATTGACCCATTTGATATTTATTACTGAAAATAGTTGCTGTTCTTTAAGATGCTCTAACCATTGACACAAAGCATACATAATGTGTGCGCTGAAGAACAGTTGGCAAATTTCAGAGTACATGCACAGGAGCATGAGCACTTGTTTTCTACGTGAAACCCAGATTAAAAATTACTAGAAGTGAATGTGACATTTATAGGTTTGGGCCACTTGAGCTAAACATAGGATTTATTTCTCTTTTTATGAGCTACAGGCCTCTAAGTATACAGTTCTAAATTTAGTAGTTATATCCAGGTGCAGCTGCCACACAGGACCAGTGATGACTTCCAGTTGCAGTTGCGACCACAAGAGTGATAGTATGGCTGTGGTGGGCAGGGTTGTTCCGGGGGAGGGGGCAAATTGGGGCGACTGCCCTGGGCCCTACATTTTGGGGGGCCCTGAGGAGCCAGGCAGAGCAGCTGCAGTGACTCCTCACTGCCACTGGCTTCACATCCAGCTGTTTGGCACCCTCCCTCCCCCCGCCATCAAATCCGCTGCTGGCTTCCTCATGTCCAGGGGCGGGGTCTCACACAGGCTGATTCACCCTGGGCCCCACACCCTACTCAGGTCACCTGTGGTGGTGGGACTCATTTCTTACCCGTAACCCGCAAACCAGTGCTTGGGGTAGCTGTCAGGTCACCCCACCTTAGTTACACCATTGGCCATATCACATTGTGGATGCATTTTTAACTTGATATCCACAATCTCACCCCTATTAGCATTATGGTTTTATAGAGCATTATAGCTCTATAGCATTATAGCTCTTCCCCTGGAGTGTTAATTGATCATTTTAGCTGGACTTTATAACTGATATTTTCTTCCACATATTCTAACCTTGCCAGGTCCTTTAGGATTACTTCTCTGTCTTCAACTGGAATCTGCATCACTTTCACCTGTTATTTCATTAACATGTCATTTATGTCTGTAGATGATGATAGTGATGGCAATAATTCTAGATAACTAGCTAGATGGTTAAGGTCAATAATAAAGTCAGCTCTAAAACAGGCAGTTAGACACCTCCCTGCAACTCATTTTTTTCTTGTCTATCATAGCTCGTGCGTTACATTTTTTCAGCCAGTTTTCTATTCATCTAACATGCTATATCCAAGATGATCTCAATTAAACTTGAGCTAAATTATGACCTTTTTTTTTTTTTTTTTTTTTTTTTTTATAAACCCTATGTATAGGGGATCCCATTGTTGTGGGAAACAGCATGGAAAACAGAAGTGACTTTAACTTTTCCCCCTGCTCTTGGGGGTCAGGGGAAAATTACTTTGAATCAGCTATACAGCTGTATAGTGGGTTCAAGGTATCTGAACTGCACTGCACTGCTCAGAATGCTGGAAGAGGAGAGAGAAGCCTCTTGCCCTACCCACCCTGTCAGGGCCCATACACCTTTGCAGGAGCTGGAGAGATGAGATGACATAGACTGCTCTCCAGTGAATTGTTACACACAGTGCAGATAGTGGGTGCAGGGAGGCAAGAAACACACTCTCTCTGTGGTAGAAGGGTTAATTTAGCACCTATACCAGTGTAGCGAGGCTAGTCCTATGCAGGATGCTTGATTAATCAAGTGCAAGAGCATGGTAATTATTCCAGTGTCATGTGTATCAGCATTCCCACATGGAAAAATGGTGGGGGGGAGCGTTTTAACTAAAGCTCAAATGAGCATGGGGACACTGATACACATGAAGCCTCGCCCCCCCCCCCATACTCCTGGAGCATGTGTATAAATGCCCTCTATGTGGGCTTTTGTCAGATTAAATACTTTATTAGATATGGTCCATTTAACCATAACCCTCAAGTGTAATTCTTCACATAAAACAAAGAACAAAAATAAATTCCAATAATTCAAAGCAGTGTAATTTTTAGGGGAATTTTTTAATTGAATGTATTTGGAGAAGGCAAGAAACCTGATGCTTTTTCCTTCACTTACTAAATGTTGCTTTTTAAGTCTAGGAACAGAAATTACACATCTATATAAATGATTGGAAACCAGTTCAAATCTGTAACACAACAGAAGTTCAGTGCACATAAACTACTTTCAAAATGGCTGAAACCTGTTTAAGATGTACCTAAATGGATGTAGTATCAGACTTAACTGATTTAGGTTAAATCAGTTTATTGAACTTCTGTCCCAGAAACCCTCAACATTCAAGTTAACTCAAAGTGTTCCAGCATCCCAGGATGCTTTGCACTGCCCCTGCAAACCCAAGCTATCTGGTCCAGCAGAGCACGGAGGCATGCTTTAGCACCCCCCACTAGCCTGCGAAGATTCAATTGATTCAGCCTCAGGCTTTTTTGACTGAGCCTAAGTGGAGGTTGGGAGTGTTAGATACAGAGACAGATGCAACTATTTGGCAAGGCATTTAGTACATGAGAATGTAATATCACATTTGTTATTTATTGTATGAGCATTACCATCACATGTGTTGTGCATGTAACTAGACGTGTGTGTATTAAGCCGTACAGGAACAGATGGAGATATGAAACATAGAACTTTAAAACATTACATTTTACTTCCTATGCTATATTATAAGTAAAACATAAATAATTCTGGAGTTTATCTACTAAAAAGCACAAGGTAAAACCTGAAGAAGTAATTTATTCTCTATGTTTACAGTTTTAAATGCTATTATAGATAGAATCTCAATTCCAAAGACAGATTGGTTTAATTATTATGCTACATCAGAATGATTCAATTTCCAAATTTTTAGATGGAAAAATCACTATGTCAAAGTAGAAATACCGAGTGCTAACTGCAGGCCTGCCATGCCAAAAAGTGTGGATTAATCTAACTGCATTAAAACCAGATTATATTGGAAGTCCTACTCAATTTAACCACACTTCTTCTCATCCCTTCACATTTCAGCTAAAAATGCAGTGTATGTAAGGAAGTTCCAACAATTCTGCACACATAGCAAGAGATGGGGCACAAAGATTTTACTCCCACATCATAAAGTCATTGACAAGTCAGCAGGAAAATCTCATTCTAGCCAATGACAAAACTATGTTAGTATGCTGTTACAGAACATCAGAGACTAACTAGGATTTTGTAAATATTCAGTACAGTAATTAGGGCAATACAGTTGTATTCATAACTAGCCTGCAAGCACAAGCTTGCTGCACTTTAGTCTACTGAAAGTTTAGGCAAATGCAGTGTGATACCTACCTAGAATAATAATGGAATATATATGCAAAATATATATACCTTTGAGGTATTTTGAAAAAAAAAAATCCCTTTCCTTGCAAAATTTTCTATTTTTCAAATCTGAGCTTATTTTTGTAGCTAACAAATGCTTCACTAAAACGGAATGAGAAGAAATCTTCCGTGTAAATATTCACTCTGCCAGACTTTCTGGAATGCTGCTTGGCAAACTAGAAAAGAACCCTTTCTTTGTGGATTATTAATTGCAGCATCTATGGTATCAGTAATTGTTCAGTTTCTTTTCATTACATTACTTGTATCTTTATTAGCCTTCATTCAGGAATTCAATAAGTTAGTTTCTGAACAAGGATTTCATAGAGTGGTCAGGCTCACTAAATTATGGAGTTTAGATTTTTTTTTTTAAAAAGCACAGTGGGCCAGATGTACCCTTTGAGATTTTTGCTTTGCATAAATATTATACCTAAATACTGGTATAATTCATTTGTTCCTTGAAATGTAATGTCCCTTAAAGAATTTCTACATGAACCTAAGCTATAGTTTATGTAAGCATGTTTTTAAAACACTTGCATAGTTAGTTAGTAACCCTTATCTATAAATCCCTTCAATGAAATATCATCTAGTTAATCAACTGTGAAACTATTTAGAGGGGACATTTTCCTTATCCTAGGTCAGCATTTTCTGACTTTCTGTAAACATTCTCTCACATGATGCTTGTTAATAGGCTTCCTCATGCAGAAAATTCTTGGCAGCCACTAGAAAAGTTCTCCAAAAGGCTGATTACTTTCCCTTTGCCTGAGGCCAGCTGCTGATCAGAGCCCTTATGTAGCATGACAAACACAGTTAATATCAGAACATGCAGCCAGAACTGAAACGTTCAGTCATGCACCAGTTAATGTCTGGTCCATGAACAACCCATGAAGTATATCAGTAAGCTGTGACCTGTTGGTACTAGTTTCTAGATTTTTCTTAAAAAGGGAGGATGGATTCAGCTGGATTTCTACCAAGTTATATGTCCGTTAGTAATTAAGGAGATCTTGGGCTGACTTCCCAGACTGCATCACTTTTTCTTTTTTGATCTGATTTAGGAACACAAATCTCACGTGTAGACCTTGATGAATTAGACTAACATTGTTCCTGAAGATTGCTTTAAGCAAAATAAATAAATAACTACATACCTTTTCTTGGAGGATGTATTTACCAGAACTTAACTATTTGCAGTGATAATGATCTTACATTGATATAATGCCATCCCAAATCACTTTTTACAAATTGCACCGACTGAAGGAATACAGAGAAAGGTGCATCCATCTTTGAGGTGAAATGCAACTACCCTGGTAACATTCTGGCAATACACAGTGTATAACACTATTTAGTATAATTTCTTTTTGTCAAATGGAAACTCAGGGACACTTAGAATATGACCACAATACTTATATAAGTACCCCAATTTTATTGTAATATGTCTATACATGTTCAAGATCTCTGTTCTCCATCTTACTTCTTGGATTTCCATAGTTATCTTTTTTGCAAGAGCTAAGCTTACCAACATCTCACATAGCTTATGATATCTGACAAAATCACTCTGCTTTCTAGATTTGTAATTATTTGTGTTGCATGACTGCAATAAAAGTTATACGTAAGACAGTCGTGCTCAAATTTGTGAGACTCAAGGCACCCTTCAAAAAATCCCAGTTCTTAACTTTCACTGGTTTCTTGACTATGGAAATAGGATAGGGATTTGGTGGTAGGGGTCTGCTACAGACCCCCACACCAAGGGGAAGAGCTAGATTTTGGGCTCCTGAGGCAGCTCTCGGAGACCATAAAAGCTAAGGAGGCGGTAGTCATGGGGGACCTAAACTACCCAGACATCTGCTGGGAGACGCAGACAGCAAAGTCCCACTGTTCACGCAGGTTCCTATCCTGTGTATAGGACCTTCACCTGACACAGGAGGTACACAGTCCCACTAGGGGGAATGCCTTACTGGATCTGGTATTGGCAACGGGGGATGATATGGTAGGGGACCTACAGATCGGTGGCCATCTGGGTGACAGTGATCACCTAATAATAGAATTCTTCATAAGACATCGAGTGGGTAAGGTAACTAGTAGGGTGAAAGTGCTAGACTCTAGGAAAGCTGATTTCAATGGACTTAGGCAATTAGTCAAGGATGCACTGCAGAGTAGTTTTGAAGTGATGGGAGCCCAAGAAGGGTGGCTGTGCCTTAAGGAAATGATCCTTCGGCAAAAAAGGGAGACGATCCAGATTTGAGGAAAAAGAGGGAAAGGGGCCAGGAGGCTTCCTTGGCTGACCAGAGAAATCCAGGGCAGCCTACGGGCCAAAAGGGGGACATATAAAAAGTGGAAACAGGGAGAGATCACCAAAGAGGAGTATACCTCCTCTGCTCACGCTTGTAGGAGGCAGTTAGATGGGCCAAAGCTACCATGGAGCTGAGGATGGCATCCCAAGTAAAGGATAACAAGAAATTGTTTTTTAGATATATAGGGAGTAAAAGGAAGTCCCAGGGAGGAATAGGACCCCTACTAAATGAGCAGAAGCAATTGGTGACGGACAGGGGGGACAAGGCTGAACTCCTCAATGAGTTCTTTGCCTCAGTGTTCCTAAGTGAGGGGCAAGACAAGTCTCTCACTGGGGTTGTACAGAGGCAGCAGCAAGGCGCCAGACTACCATGCGTAGACCCTGAGATGGTGCAGAGTCAATTGGAGGAACTGGATGCCTTTAAATCAGCAAGCCCGGATGAGCTCCATCCGAGGGTGCTGAAGGCACTGGCCGACGTCATTGCAGAGCCACTGGTGGGAATATTTGAACGCTTGTGCCGCACAGGCCAAGTCCCAGAGGACTGGAAAAGGGCCAATGTGGTCCCCATTTTCAAGAAGGGGAGGAAGGAGGACAGGGCCAACTATAGGCCAGTCACTCTCACCTCCATCCTTGGCAAAGTCTTTGAAAAAATTATCAAGGCTCACATTTGCGAGAGCCTGGCAGGACAAATTATGCTGAGGGGAAACCAGCACGGGTTCGTGGAAGGCAGATCGTGCCTGACTAATCTAGTCTCTTTTTATGACCAGGTTACGAAACGCCTGGACACAGGAGGAGGGGTGGATGTCGTATACTTAGACTTCAGGAAGGCCTTCGATACGGTATCCCACCCCATACTGGTGAACAAGTTAAGAGGCTGTGACTTGGATGACTACACAGTCCGGTGGGTGGCGAATTGGCTAGAGGCTTGCACCCAGAGAGTCGTGGTGGATGGGTTGGTTTCGACTTGGAATGGTGCGGGCAGTGGGGTCCCGCAGGGCTCGGTCCTTGGACCAATACTCTTTAATGTCTTCATCAGTGACTTGGACGAGGGAGTGAAGTGTACTCTGTCCAAGTTTGCGGATGACACAAAACTGTGAGGAGAAGTGGACACGCCGGAGGGCAGGGAACAGCTGCAAGCAGACTTGGATAGATTGGACATATGGGCAGAAAACAACAGAATGCAATTCAACAAGGAGAAATGCGAAGTGCTGCACCTAGGGAGGAAAAATGTCCAGCATACCTACTGCCTAGGGAATGACCTCCTAGGTGGCATGGAAGTGGAGAGGGATCTTGGAGTCCTAGTGGACTCCAAGATGAACATGAGTCGGCAGTGTGACGAAGCCATCAGAAAAGCTAATGGCACTTTATTGTGCATCAGCAGATGCATGACGAATAGATCCAAAGAGGTGATACTTCCCCTCTATCGGGTGCTGGTCAGACCGCAGTTGGAGTACTGCGTGCAATTCTGGGCACCGCAATTCAAGAGGGATGCGGATAACCTGGAGAGGGTCCAGAGAAGGGCCACTCGTATGGTTAAGGGCTTGCAGGCCAAGCCCTATGAGGAGAGACTAGAGAACCTGGACCATTTCAGCTTCCGCAAGCGAAGGTTGAGAGGTGACCTTGTGGCTGCCTATAAGTTCATCACGGGGGCACAGAAGAGAATTGGTGAGGTTTTATTCACTAAGGCGCCCCCGGGGGTTACAAGAAATAATGGCCACAAGCTAGCAGAGAGCAGATTTAGACTGGACATTAGGAAGAACTTCTTCACAGTTCGAGTGGCCAAGGTCTGGAATGGGCTCCCAAGGGAGGTGGTGCTCTCCCCTACCCTGGGGGTCTTCAAGAGGAGATTGGATATGCATCTAGCTGGGGTCATCTAGACCCAGCACTCTTTCCTGCCTATGCAGGGGGTTAGATTCGATGATCTATTGAGTTCCCTTCCGACCCTAACATCTATGAATCTATGATAGACTAATTATTTTCTTGCAAAGAATTCAGAAAAACCACAACAGGCTAGAATGTTTTTGACACTATAGATTTCTGTTTGAAATTATCTAGGTTTAATCTTGTAAATTGTGTGTGTGTTTACATACATGACAGTGCTAATATTGCATGACACCACACAACACTGTTAAAAGCAGCTCCCAGCACCCCAGGGTGCTGCGGCACCCTAGCTGAGAATTACTATTTTAAGAACAATAGAAAACAGATTGTCTAAGAAAACCAGCGAGTGCAATGTTATGCCATATAATAATGGACAAAAAATTAACTAAGTGATTGATTCTTTTTCTTTTTTTAAAGACATAAATGAGATTTCTTGTAGATAGGCTTTACAATTCTTCACAAGGCTTTACAACCTTCGCAAAAGGGTGAATTTTATGTTCTCCTTTACAAAACCTATAGGACAGTTTTCACATAGACATTTACAGTAGGAAGTGAGTTAAATGTGGCTGAAGGGGTGAAAAGTCTTTCAACTTCATTCTCCTCATCTCTGCCCTATAGCTCTCCTCCTCTCCATCTCAGAAATAGCCTTCTCTCCTCCCTTTGATGTTTTTCTTATACTTGCCAATTAGAATTAATGGTGATATGGATTTTTGTTAAGCGTTTCAGTGTGGTGATAGTCCAGAAGAAGTTGGTACATGACTAAGAAATAGCTGAAAAAACTCATTTTGCCAAACAAACCGTGTATCACTGTCCATAGACAAACTCTATTTTAATCTTTCCCACTAAGTACTTCTGGTGCACATATTTGTTCCTGTTGCTGCAAAACAAAGCACTGAATTGACAATGCCAAGTACATTTTGCTTGCTTTGCAAAATGGACCTAAAACAGTGATTGATGTGCTGCAGTAATTAAACTCTGCTATGTGAAAGGTGTTGAATACAGTCTTTAGAAAGACAATGAGGAAAGAGGTGAAAATGGAAAATATATTAATAACTCCCCCATTATTGTGCTTCAGTCCTCAGTGTTCTATGGTGTTTTGTTTGAACAGGTGAACAATGCTCGAGCCCCTTTAAAATACACAAAGCTAGCCATATGGATGGGAAAGGAATGCCTTGTAATTAAATTTTGTCTCAAGAAGAGGAAAAAAACTGGATTGTTTGTATATTTATTAGACAAATAAAAGTAGAACTATGGCACAGACTTTAACAGCAAGTGGGATTCTTATTTCCATCCCTATACCATCACCCTGAGTATCTTAGCACCTTGCAGTAGTGCATTATGGAATGTGACCAATATCGGTCATCTGTGGTTCACTTTCAATTTCTGCCTCTGTCCAGAGGAGAAAGGAAACATGCAGTGCACCACCAGAACAGCCATTGGAACAACTTGATTTGGTCCATGCCAGTTTCTCCTTTGCTTGAATTCTTTGAATCAAGACTGGCTGTCTCAGATATGACTTTAGAAGGCTTGGTAGCCAAGACAAATTTTAAATCTGTATTACAGATTTCATCCTTGTTCATGCCAGCTACTAAGAGAAAGCATTGCTAGCTTAAAAGCAGTCTCAGTTATGAGGCATTGTAGCCTTGGCATGATATTAATCACATTCTATAATGCACTACTGCAAGGTACAGAAAGAAAAGGACATGTTTTGAAAGATAAAAGACCACTTTGAATGTAAAAATAAGTGAAGAATATTGCACATCCTCGTAGGACTCCAAAGTCCCATCTGCTGGAAGTGGTAGCAAAAGGAGCCAAGTTGGAGACTGATTCAAAAATGAAGTGGAGCTGGATACAGTTGGTAGGCAAGACTCTTCCCACTGTCCCCCCCCCCCCTTTTTTTTTTTTGGCTAACTTTGATTTAAAATAAAAGCTCTGATGGCCTCACTTGATTTTGTGAGGCATAACACATAATGGCTAAAGTTGAATACCAGATATATTGACGTATGGTGCCACTATATTATGGAAAGGTATTTGAACTAAAAATGCTACAGAGGATGTACTTGTTATGACTCAGGAAGGGGACCTTGAGTCATTGTAGACAGTTGTCTAAAAACATCTGCTCAATGTGCAGCAGTGACCAAAAAACCCAATAGTGTTGGGCAACATCAAGAAGGGAATTGAAAACATAACTGAGAACATTATATGCCATTATACAAATCCATAATATGCACACATCTTGAATACTGTGTACGACATGATAAAGGTCTATAAAATCATGAAGAGTGAGGACAAAGGGAACAGAGAATTGTTATTCACTTATCCCCAGAATATACGATATAGAGGGCACCTACTGAGATTAATAGGAGACAGGTTTAAAACTAACAAGAGAAAGTCCTTTTTATGCAATGCATGGTTATTAACTTGTAGAATTCATTGCCACAGGATGTGGTGGAGGCAGATAGCATAGCCCAGTTCAAAAAGGGGCTAGATAAATTTATGGATTAATATCTCTATTGATAGGTATTGAACTGAAGTGTTGATGTTTCCTCAAACATCTCAAATTATGAATGCCAGGGTGGGTTATGAATAAAGGATAGATCACTCTAGACATATCTGGTTCAATGTTCTCCCTCTAACCCATCCATCCCTGACCTTGTTGGACACAGGCTACTGGGGGATGCTGACCTAGCCCAGTGCAGCAGGATAGGGGATGCTGACCTGGCCCAGCGCAGCAGAATGGAAGGCTTCCTGGTAGCTTCTGTGGTGGTGGCTCGTTCTGTCTGGCTGCCACTGGGACCCACACAGAAAGGGCATGCTTGGCTGGGCAGATGGGATGGGGCTGCAGGTAGGTACAGAGCAGCATCTGGGAGTAGGAAAGGTGGGTGGGACCAGGATCATGGGGTGGTAACAACATGGGTCTGGGATCCAGGGAAGGGCTGCAATCCGTTTCCTGCATGTCACTGCAATGGGTGCCAGTTCTGCTAGCAGGTACGTGCAGGAAGTAGATTGCAGCACTGCCCAGGCCCCCAGCTCTGAGATGCCATTCTCCACCTGCCTGCAGCTCCATCCCATCCACCTGGTCAAGCATGCCCTGATTGTGGGGGTCCCAGATGCTTCTCCATGGAGACCCCACCTGCTTCATCCAGTGCCCTTAGCGGTGGGTGCGGGGTGGAGTGGCAGCGGCAGCTGGGCAGAGTGAGCCACAACTGTAGGGGCTGATGGAAAGCCACGTCTGGGTGCCACACTGCCCCTGTCCCACCGCACACCTCAGGTTAGTGCGTACAGCTTCATGCTCCACAGCCCAGGCTGCTGACCAGGTGGGGCCAAGGGACCCACTGTGCGCTGGATATAATCACTAGGTAGGCTGAATCTGTCATGCAGGTCATATTTTGCCCAGCACTGGACTAGTGGACCATTGGTCTAACCCAGTATGGCCTTTCTTATGTTCTTATGAGAGGCATAAAGACTGACACTCCAAAGACGGTTCATGTGTGCTAGCTTCTCTTAGATAAATGTAACAATTTAAAACTTTCCTTTGTAACTATTATTCATGTAACAAATGTCATTACATTCCTTTCTTCTGTTCCTTGCTTTCACAGTGAAATTGGCCCATTTGAATAACAATGCAAAATCAATGGCTTTCCTTAGGCATTAAAATAAGGGGGGAGGTACTTGCAAGTACTTTAGCAAATGAGTTTGCTGGAAGAAATATTTATCTAAAGAAAAATAACTACAGAATATAAACTCTGGCATTGTAAGTATGTGTATTTGGGATTCTAAGAATTCTGTTACGCTGAACCATGGCCTACATGTCTAGTCAAAACAGCTTATAGAAAGACAATTTTCATATACCAAAAGCTTGCAACTAATTGCATACAGACCCCACATTATTCAGTAAATAATTCTGAGTAACATATAAACTGCAGAAATTTCAAAACTGCAAATTTCTGGCCAGCAAACACTTAAGAAGGCAAACTGAAATATCTCCATAGTCTCGTACAGTTGATAAAGAGCCAATTTAGTTCCTACTTTGGTTCAATTCATAAATTCATAGATGTTAGGGTCGGAAGGGACCTCAATAGAGCATTGAGTCCGACCCCCTGCATATGCAGGAAAGAATGCTGGGTCTAGATGACCCCATCTAGATGCTTATCTAACCTCCTCTTGAAGACCCCCAGGGTAGGGGAGAGCACCACCTCCCTTGGGAGCCTGTTCCAGACCTTGGCCACTCGAACTGTGAAGAAGTTCTTCCTAATGTCCAGTCTAAATCTGCTGTCTGCTAGCTTGTGGTCATTATTTCTTGTAACCCCTGGGGGCGCCTTGGTGAATAAATCCTCACCAATTCCCTTCTGTGCCCCCATGATGAACTTATAGGCAGCCACAAGGTCGCCTCTCAACCTTCTCTTGTGGAGGCTGAAAAGGTCCAGTTTCTCTAGTCTCTCCTCGTAGGGCTTGGTCTGCAGGCCCTTAACCATACAAGTGGCCCTTCTCTGGACCCTCTCCAGGTTATCCGCATCCCTCTTGAATTGCGGTGCCCAGAATTGCACGCAGTACTCCAACTGCGGTCTGACCAGCGCCCGATAGAGGGGAAGTATCACCTCCTTGGATCTATTCGTCATGCATCTGCTGATGCATGATAAAGTGCCATTAGCTTTTCTGATGGCTTCGTCACACTGCCGACTCATGTTCATCTTAGAGTCCGCTAGGACTCCAAGATCCCTTTCCACTTCCATGCCACCCAGCAGGTCATTCCCTAGGCTGTAGGTGTGCTGGACATTTTTCCTCCCTAGGTGCAGCACTTTGCATTTCTCCTTGTTGAACTGCATCCTGTTGTTTTCTGCCCACTTGTGCAACCTATCCAGGTCTGCCTGCAGCTGTTCCCTGCCCTCCGGCATGTCCACTTCTCCCCATAGCTTTGTGTCATCTGCAAACTTGGACAGAGTACATTTCACTCCCTCGTCCAAGTCGCTGATGAAAACATTAAAGAGTATCGGTCCAAGGACCGAGCCCTGTGGGACCCCACTGCCCACACCCTTCCAGGTCGAAACCGACCCATCCACCATGACTCTCTGGGTGCAAGGCTCTAGCCAATTTGCCACCCACCGGACTGTGTAGTCATCCAAGTCACAGCCTCTTAACTTGTTCACCAGTATGGGGTGGGATACCGTATCAAAGGCCTTCCTGAAGTCTAAGTATATGACATCCACCCCTCCTCCTGTGTCCAGGCGTTTCGTAACCTGGTCATAAAAAGAGACTAGATTGGTCAGGCACGATCTACCTGCTACGAACCCGTGCTGGTTTCCCCTCAGCATAATTTGTCCTGCCGGGCTCTCGCAAATGTGAGCCTTGATAATTTTTTCAAAGACTTTGCCAAGGATGGAGGTGAGAGTGACTGGCCTATAGTTGGCCCTGTCCTCCTTCCTCCCCTTCTTGAAAATGGGGACCACATTGGCCCTTTTCCAGTCCTCTGGGACTTGGCCTGTGTGCCACGAGCGTTCAAATATTCCCGCCAGTGGCTCTGCAATGATGTCGGCCAGTGCCTTCAGCACCCTCGGATGGAGCTCATCCGGGCCTGCCGACTTACAGGCATCCAGTTCTTCCAAGTGACTCTGCACCATCTCAGGGTCTACACATGGTAGTGTGGCGCCTTGCTGCTGCCTCTCTACAACCCCAGTGAGAGACTTGTCTTGCCCCTCGCTTAGGAACACTGAGGCAAAGAACTCGTTGAGGAGTTCAGCCTTGTCCCCCCTGTCCGTCACCAATTGTTTGGTAACTGCAAACTTTCTGTGTTTCACATAGAAAGTTTGCAGTCTTTGTTCCCTTGTAAAGTCACAGTAGACTTTTGAACTCAGGATATGGTATGTTAACAAGAAGGAAAGTTATTTTAAAACAGAGTAATTTTTCTTGTTTGCTTATAAATACTTTTTACTTTACATAATTTTTTATGACAATGTACTGCAGCTTTCTGAAAATTCCTACATTTAATTGTCTCTGTGGAAGATGCACATTACAGGTACCATAAAAAAGGACACGTTTTGGAAGATAAAAGGTCACTTTAAATGTAAAAATAAGTGAAAAATATTGCACATCTAAGCAATAGATAGTCATCTTCTCATTTCTGTTTTCTAGGTTAGAAGAACTTTCTATACACAATTCCGTTTCCTGCTTCTTTACAGTGCAACAGCAGCTCCTTATTATTTTTTCCTTATGTCTTTTTTTGTTACCAATTTGCATGTACATCTGTCATATATGGTAGTAGGATAATAATGATTATCCAAAGGGGAGGGAAAATTATACATTTTAAAAGAAAGAAATAAAAATAACCCTCAGCTTTGGAAGTTTGAGGCATATGGACAAATTATTCCAAGTTATATTTTCTTTTAAAAACTTTCCCCCTGGCTTCATGCTTTTTATTTCATTTCATAAATTAAAAAGCAAAATCTGTTTCTTACTCTGAAATTATAAACAGAAACGCTTCTGACATAAAGCTGAACTATTTTCTTCAAAGGCATCGTTTTATTCTTTCATTTCTACTGAATGGAGGTTTCCAAGCCTACCAGAATACACAAGTGGGGTTACAGCATGCAAGTAGGACATGGAGATTCTTGTAATTTGACTCTGATAGTTTCATCCATCAATATATAATTAGGTAAATTATCTAAATTTTAATAGTTATAAAAACAGAAGATAAATACAATGTAGGGCTCTAAGGATATCTACAGCTAAAGCACAGAATTGAAAATGGAAACATTAACCACTTATCTTTGCAGAAGACTTGCTTTCTTGTAGGGCTCCTTCTCTTTCTAGTGCTTCTCTAGCCCAGGAGCCAGATTTATATATCCACTGTCTCCTCTTCCTTCCAGTCACCTGGGCCCTTTTCCCAGGGCACAGGAGTTACTAATCATCTAAAGAGTGGTCAAGCTTTCTGCTGTCTGTAGTTTGCAGGCTGGGCTCTGTTGCTCTTTAGCTCTGCCACTTATACCTGTTGCATTTTGCAGTCTCCTAACATTGTTTTATAGTTTCATAGTGTCATACTGCTTAGGGTCAGAAGGGACCTAAACATATCATCTGGTCCAACCCCCTGCCGTGGGCAGGAACGAGTGCTGGGGTCATAATACCCCAGCCAAATATCTATCCAGCCTCCTCTTGAAGACCCCCAAGGTAGGAGAGAGCACTACCTCACTTGGGAGCCCATTCCAGAGCCTGGCAGCCCTAATTGTAAAGTAATGTCTCCTGATGTCCATCCTGAACCTTCTCTCAAACAATTTGTTGCCGTTATTCGTAGTAGCCCCTGGTGGTGCCTGTGGGAACAGAGCCTCACCCAATTTCTGCTGGTCCCCCCTGGTGAGTTTGTAAATGGCCACCAGATCCCCTCTCAGCCTTCTCTTGTGGAGGCTGAATAGATTCAGGCCCTTTAGCCTCTCTTTGTAGGGCCTGCCCCGCTGCCCCTGGACCGTGCGAGTGGCCCTTCTCTGGACCCTCTTAATGCTAGCCACATCCTTCTTGAAATGTGACACTCAGAGCTGGATGCAGTACTCCAACTGTGGCCTGATCAATGCTGCATAGAGGGGAAGGATCACCTCTCTGGACCTCCTTGCATTGGCAGCTCATGGTCATCCTGAAGTCAGCAATGACTCTAAGATCCGCTTCTGCCACTGTGTTGACAAGAAGGGTGTCCCCCAGCCAATTGGTGTGTTGCTGGTTCCTTCTCCCTAGATGCAGCACCTTGCACTTGTCTGCATTGAATTCCATGCACCCACATCTGTTATTTGTCTAGATCTAGCTGGATTCTGTCCCTCCCCTCCAGGTGATAGTGTCATTCAGTGCACAAGATGGATAAATCAGTATTTTCTACTGCGTAAGAATGTTGTTTGTAAGAATGGTCCTTTATACCTTGCAGAAATTGGAAGGTATGCAGTGAACAGGGCAGGGAATTGAAGAAAAAGAAAGCAGAATTTCATTCTTGAGCCAACTGAATTCTGTTCTAGACAATTAATGTCTAACCCACCTCTTTTAAAGTGTTGTGGACGATACTTTTGAAGTACGGATGTCCACCAAAATTTGTCAACATTCTCTGCTTGCTTCATGATGGTGAGTGGTGGGTCTCAGTAATGGATCTATCACAAAACCCTTTGAGGTTAAAACAGGAGTTAAGCAAGGTTGCACCATTGCTGCAACACTCTTCTCAATATTCCTTGCCACAATGTTATATTTACCCAACAGGCTTCCAGCTGGAGTGGAGCTAAACTACCAAATGAATGGTAAGCTGTTTAACCTCAGCTGACTCCAAGCCAAAACCAAGACCACCCAACCTCAATCACTGAGCTCCAGTATGCTGATGATGCTATAGCATGTGCTCCCTTGGAAGCAGACCTTCAGGCAATCATCAGTGTCTTTACCAAGGCATAGAAGAAAATGGGACTGACACTTACATTCAGAAGACTAAGATCCTCAACCAGCAGGCTCCTAATGAACAATCCCAGCTTAAGTAATTCAGATCCATGCTGAGACTCTGGAGAATGTTGAGTATTTTCCGTACCTCAGAAGCTCTCTCTCACAGAAGGGTGACATCAATGAAGAAATCCAACATTGCCTCAAATGTGCAAGTGCAGCCTTTGGGTGCCTGAGGAAACGCATGTTCAAAGATCACAATATCAGATCTGAAACCAAGCCCATGGTTTATTAAGCAGTAGTGATCCTCACCTTGCTGTGTGGAGCTGAGCCATGGACAATGTACAGGAAGCATCTAAGGTTGTCGGAGAAGCACCATCAATGATGCCTGCAGAAGATCCTCCAAATCCATTGGGAAGAAAGATGCAGCAATGTTAGTGTCCTCCTGCAAGCGAACAGCATGAGTACTAATGTGATGATTATCTAACATCAACTTGGTTGGGCTAGCCTTGTCATCCAGATGTCTGACTCCAGACTCCTGAGGCAAGTTTTTTTTTTTCTCAGCTCAGCCAAGTTATACGCTCAAGAGGAGGGCACAGAACGCACTTTAGGACTGTCCTCAAGGCAAACTTAAAAAAATACAACATTGATGTCAACTTGTGTGGGACTATTGCCCAGGACCACCCCAAATGGAGGAAGTCTGCTGCACCCACACCACACGGAAACATTTGTGCAAGCTGCAGTAGAGTCTCTCGATCATGATTAGGCCTCACCAGTCATCTTTGAATACACAAATAAGACAATCATGGAAAACAATTGTCCTCAACTGTGAGGGATTGATGAAAAAGATTTATTTTTATTTCAACAGTTCCCCTTCACATAGTTACTACTTTTTCTGCTTAGTGTTTAACCCTTTTCTTGGATGTATTCATAGACAATACTCATAACTCCTCTCATCTTTTACTGTGGTCAGCTAAGCAAGCCAAGCTATTTTTCACGTCTTTTATAAGATGACCTCTTAATTCTCCTCATTGTCCCAGTAACCTTTCTCTACCCCTTTTCCATTTGATTTAATCTGTTTTTGAATATAGGAGAACTGAATACTGGGGAATGACTAGATGACGTGTCACCAGTCCCTTGTACAACTGCATGAATAATATTTCTCTAACCACTGGAAATAACTCTTCTGATACATTTTAGGTTTGCATCTCCTTTTGCATAGCTACATCACATTGATGGATCATAAACATTCTGCAATTGACCAATATACCCATGTTAATAACTTCCTTGAATATTTTTACATTTCCTCGCTACTTTTGTCTCACAAAGAGAAAGTTCCTTAGCACTACTTCCTTTCTTTTAGAAATGTTACAATCTCAAGCCTCCTAATCCTCTTATAAAAGTCCTGGTCATGCTGCTAGTGATTTTTCTTTCATTTCTGAGAAGGTGGCAAGTGGTATAAAATATATTCTGTTCTACCTTATTGTCCCTTGTGCCCACTCAAAATAGAAGGAGCTCATGGAACAGTTAATAAATGGAGCTGGATACTTTTCTCCAAAAAGTTTTTGAAGAGTTGTCTGAGGTGATTTCTGTCCTCCTGATATCTGGTTTTAATAAATACTGGAATACAAGGAAATTACCCAAAGAACAGGAAAGTCTGATTCAAAAAGGGAAAGTTAGTGAGACTCAGATTACTTTAAGATGGTTAGACTGCCATCCACCCTGGGTAAAATAATGGGAAATCACATTAAATAAACACAGAAGTAAAAGATAGAAAAATGTTTTTGTAGAAAAAAATGGTTTCATTTCTTGATGATATTACAGCTTTTGTCAATTTATTTAATTCTGTCAATGTAGTCTACTTTTGTAAGGTATTTGTCTTTGTACTGCATGTCAGTCTCATTAAAAATGATCATCATACAGTGCAAATATTGCACATATTAAATTGATTAAGAACTGACTGACAGACAAATATCAAGAAGTAGTTGTCCTTTGGGATCCTAAATAGATTGTTTCTAAGAACATAACATAAGGACATATGAACTGCCATTCACTGGATCCAACAATAAGTCCATCTAGCCCAGTAGTCAGTCTCATATGGTGGATGCTGAGGGGGAGGTTGAAGAGGGTTTGTTCAGAATTTCCAATCCCTCTGGCTCCTCTACCACTGCAGCCTCCAGCATTCAGAGGTTTAGGAAGTTCTGATTCAGAGGCTGCAGCCCTATCTACCATGTTCAATATCTGCTGGTGGCCCTTTCTTTCTATGAACTTGTCGAATCCCCTTGTGAACTAGGTTAAACTATCAACCTCCACAATATTTTGTGGCAATGGGTTCTACATATTTATTACATATGGTATAAAAAGAACATCCTTAGCTCTAGAGGGAGATATACAGAGATTAGGTCCAGGCAGAATGTTTGCAGTATAATGCTCTGTCAGAACTGGCTATTGTGATCCTCAGATGTAGGAATAAGAAGGTTATTTACTAGAGCTGTGCAAAACAGCAGCATTCTGCTTTGACATTCATTTTGACGTTTGGATGGAACAGTGTTTTATTTTGAGTTTTGTTTTGATTTGAAAACACTGTTCCATTCCATTTTGTCGAAATGGTTTTGCTGTTTTAATGTTTCCATTGGGCTGAGTTCCTGACTGAGTTCTCCTCCCCAGTGCTACAATAGGGCTGGGGAAGGGAACTCAGTCCAGCTGAGTTCGCTTCCCCAGCCAGATTGTAGCACTGGGGAGGGGAACTCAGCTGGGGTGCTTTGAAACTCAAAAGGTTTCAAAACTTTTGAAATGTTTTGACTGCTTTTTGAAGCCCTCTGTTTCATTTTGATTTCACTGTTTCAAGCTCAAAATGAGTCAAAACAGTGTTGAAACAAAACAACCAGTGAAATTTCGCACAGCCCTATTATTTACTCTCATTTCCTCATTACAGACTCATACTGGATTTTTGCATTCAGTTCTGGTTAGCACCCATATTTTAAAATGAATGTAACAAATTTGGGAATCTTTGAAGAAAAGAGCCATGAAAATGATTTGAGAACTAGAGAAAATGCTTTGCTTTGGAGTTGCATAAAAAGTGTGATCTATTTATTTGAAAGAGGTGTTTTGTTGGTAGGGTAGAAGTACCTCAATGGGAACAAAATGCTGGGTACTAAAGGGCTTTTTAATCCAGGGGAGAAGCTAAACCTAGACAAATTCAAAAGAGAAATATTTCATACTTTTTTCAGTGATTAACCATAGGAACAAATTACCAAATGATGAGGTGGACTCTTTGAAGATATCTTTGGATATCTTCAGGTCAAGATCTGATGCCTTTCTGAAACGTATTATAGCCCAACATAAATTTTTGTGTTTAATACAAGGTGCAATTCAATGTCATATGATAAGTACGCTAGGTGACCTAATTTTGGCCTAAAGGTTTATGAAGCTATGAATGATATTTGGAGAGTGCCTGAACTTGCATTAGTGTAGTATGTGAGACCTGTGTTCCTCAGCTAAATAAATATCAGCTGCAGAATGGGGTTCTCCCTAGATAATCAAAAAAGCACAGAAAAAAGGTATGGTGACCCTAATGAGCACCTTCTCTTAGAAACCAAAAGCAGACACCCATTTCCTCTTTAGCAAATAGGTAAGGTTTCAATATTTTGAAATATGAAGGAGAAGGGTCCAGGCAGCAGTGGAGGCATCCTGCATATCAATGCATGCCTGGGATTCAGCTTCTTTAGGTATGGGATATTCTTCCAAGAAGAAGGACTGCTAGGAAGAAATGGGATCCATTTAACAAAGAGAGGGAAGAACATGTTTGCAGAAGACTCTCTAACCTAGTGAGGAAGACATCAAACTAGGTTCCCCAGGGGATAGAAACCAAAGCCCTGAGGTAAATGGGGAAGGGGGAGACCTGGAGGAAGCATAAGGAGGAGGGGGCAATGGGAGGCAATGCATACATATTGATTGCTCAGAGCTCCAGTATGAAACTGGAGATAGGCCTATTGAAAGTCTCTGGGTTAAGGTCAAAGGGGAGAGCAACAAGGGTGACGTCATGGTGGGTATCTACTATAGATCACCAAGCCAGGAGGATGAGGTGGATGAAGCTTAGACAACTAGCAGACGTTTCCAGATCACAGGCCCTGGTTCTCATGGCAGACTTCAGTCACCATGACATATGCTAGAAGGGGTGTGCAGGCATAGACATTGGATTTATGACACATTATAACCTGCCTGACATCTGACTCCCCAGATATCTCTCCACTTTCATCCCCTTTCTCTCCAGGTATCTCTCCACTCTCTCCCCCCCCCCCCCCCCCCGTCTCTCACCCATTGACTCCTCAATCTACATTTTCACTGACTACCTGTCTTGTATGCATACCAGCCCAGCCGCTGGCTTCTTTACTTTTCATTCCATCCAGGAAGGGCACACACTAACTGCTGAAACTTCCTTAGCTTGACTAAAGGTTTTTGAACCCGAAAGCTTGCTTAATAATTATTTTCCAACTATTTGGGTTGGTCTAATAAAAGATATCAGATTCACACAAGGAACCTTGTCAGGCAATCTAGGACATTTTTGGAAAGTGTTGGTGGCGACATCCTGGTGCAAGTGTTGGAGAGACCAACTAGGAGCCATGGTCTTCTTGATCTGCTGCTCACAAATGGGACAGAATTGACAGGGAATGTAGAAGTGGATGGCAATTTGGGCAGCAGTGCCCACAAGATGATTGAGTGCAGAATCCTGAGGAAAGGAAGGAATGAGAGCATCAGAGTAAGGACCCTAGATTTCAGAAATGCAGATTTGACTTCCACAGAGAACTGATAGGCAGGATCCCCTGGGATGCCAGTCTGAGGGGGAAAGAAGCCCAGGAGAGCTGGTTGTATTTAAAAAAACAAAAAACAAAAAAAACCTTACTGAGGTTGCAGGAATGAACCATTCCAATGTGCAAGAAGAATAGCAAATATGGTAGGTGACCAGCTTGGCTTAACAGAGAAATCTTTAGTGAGCTTAGACACAAAAAGGAAGCTTATAAGAAGTGGAATCTTGGACAGATGACTAGGGAGGACTATAAGAATATTGCTTGGGCATCCAGCGGTAAAATCAGAAAAGCCAAAGTGCAATTGGAGTTGCAGCTAGCTAGGGATGTTAAAGGTAACAAGGGTTTCTACAAGTATGGTAGTAATAAGAGGGAGGTCAGGGAAAGTCGGGGTCCCTTACTGAATGGGGGAGGCAACCTAGTGACAGTTGATGAGGAAAAGGCTGAAGTACTCAATCCCTTTTTTACCTCAGTCTCCACAGGCAAGGTCAACTACCAGACTACTGTACTGGGTAGCACAGTTTGGGGAAAAGGTAAGTAACCGTTGGTGGTGCAAGAACAGGTTAGGGACTATTTAGAAAATCTGGATGTGTACAAATACATGGGGCCATATACAATGTACATGAGGGTGCTAAGGGAGTTGACTGGTGTAATTACATAGCCACTGGCCATTATTTTTGAAAACTCATGGTCATTAGGAGAGGTTCAAGACAATTGGAAACAGGAAGATCTAGTGCCCATCTTTAAGAAAGGGATGAAGGAGGACCCAGAGAACTACAAACCAGTCAGCTTCACCTCATGGAACAGGTCCTCCAGGAATCCATTTCTAAGCCCTTGGAGGAAAGGAAAGTAATAAGGAACAGTCAGGATTCACTAAGGGTGAGTCATGACTAACCAACCTGGTTGCCTTCTACAATGGGTTGAGTGGCTCTGTGGCTGTGGGGAAGACAGTGTATGTCATACACCTTGACTTTAGTATGGCTTTTGCTATGGTCTGTAAGCAAGCTAAGGAAATATGGGTTGGATGAATGGACTGTAAGGTGGATAGAAAGCTGACTGGGTTGTCAGGCTCAACAGTAGTAATCAATGGTTAGAGGTCTAATTGGCATCTGGTATAATTGCCACTCCCCACCCCTGCTGCAGGACCACACAAAAAGGCAGCCCTCTTGGCCAGTCAGCAGTGAAAGGAGAAAGGGGCGATTGCCATCTTGGCTGCTCCCCTTCATGTTGACGCCTCCCTTCACCCTAGTGAGCCACAAGGCCAGGCCACAGCGGCCACTGGCTCCCTTTGCAGAGGCAGCATTTTATTTTTAGGAAGTTTAAAAATATATATATATTCTTGTGTTTTCACACACAATTGCAGGGAACGTCAGTTTTCTTGGTGATCATGGAAAATGCCTTTTCCGTGGTTTCCGCAAAATTCACAAAATCGCAAATTGAGTAGCTCCCTAGTTATTATGAAACAATTTGTTTACACATGTACACCCAAGGCTTCATGACAAGTTGGAAAGGACAATGGATTCAGCAGAAAGATCAGTGAGGGATATACAAACATTCATATTTACAAAGAAACCCCTCACTGTGACTGACAGAATGTTTCTCTACAAAAACCAGTTAGCCTCATTACCATCCTTTAGTCAGTAAAAGATGGTTGTAACTGTCTAAGCTTTAAAAGCAAAGAAAAATCTGTGTCCTTGACAAAATTACAAGGTTTATGCAGCACCCACTCACTTCTTGAAAGTCTTATTGCACTTTTCCCTGCTAATCAATGAGCTGTAAGATGGCCAACCTTTAAATAAAAGGAACATTATTACTCTGCAGGTGAAAATGATTGCAATGTGCTGAACTGTGTTAGTTTAAATTTTAATAGATGAGGGGTAGGAGAGAAATTTTTGTTAGTTTGAGAACAGAAGACATTCATTTAAGAATGTGTGTGAAGCCAAGAGTTCTGTAAAAGTGTTGATAATTCAGACCTTTAGGGCTGATGTGAGCCAGAAAAGATATGAGTAAACATCTATGATTCTCTGAAGGCTTAAATATTTTAAAGTGGATAAAGGGAAGGTTATCTGTGGCAGCAATGAGGAAAGCTCTAAAGTTCATCATTCAGATTCAGTGTGGATAAGCAGCTTAAAAGACCTTGACTTTGCTTCACAACAGATATAAGTAACTCAATGAAGTCAATAGGAGAATACTGCTCCAGAATTTAGATGCTTCTTGGTTTTTTTGGAAGAACCATCTGAACCTCTTAAGTTTGTGACATGGGCTAGTCATCTCACATGAACAATCCTTATCTAGGGATATCCAGTACTTCTGCTTTGGGGTATAGTAAAACAGTTTCAAGAAACAGGCAGTATTCTTGCAGTATGTTGACATTTTTGGTAGTAGTCCCACTTGGAAAATATAAGTGAGAAATTTTTACCCAATATTTCTGAACTTTAAGAAAGGTTTAGTTGCGTTCTACAAATGGACAATGGATCACAGTTAGGGCTGACTTCAAGGCTGTAGGTCACTAGGCACTGTATATATACATAGTAAGAGACAGTTCTCCACCCCGAAAAATGCTTATAATCTACATAGATAAAACAGACAAAGTGAAGTTGCTATCTTCATTTTAAACATGAAGAACTGAGACACACAGAGAAAGGGTCTGATTGAGATACCATTTTTTATTCTGAATAGTATCTCACACTCTGAGAGTTTAGCTATGCCCACAAACTAAACTAAGCCTGCTGGGGGCCGGGGAGACTACTGCCACTGCTGGCCCACTGAGCAACCCCTGCAAAGCTAGCAGGCCAAGGCACTTAACGGAGCCCACCCCTGCCCCAGCCCTGGAACAATCTGTAGGCAAGGCAAGGGCCCCCAAGGGGACACTTGCCTGCCTGTACACAAATGCCAGGAGCTTGAGGAATAAGCAGGAGGAACTTGTCCTCCTGCTTAACACAAAGAAATACAATGTCATAGGGATAATGGAGACCTGGTGGGACTCCACCCGTGACTGGACCTCAGGTATAGATGGCTATACCCTGTACAGGAAATATCAAGGGGTCAAAAGGGGTGGGGGTGTAGCTCTCTATGTTAAGGAGAGCTATGCATCCCTGCAAGCCAATATTGGCAACCAGGGTGGACAACTGGAGACCCTCTGGGTTAAAATCCATGGGGAACACGGCACGGGGACACAGTGGGGGGAGTCTAATACAGACCTCCCACTCAAAAGCAAGAGCTTGACCAAGAGTTCACCAGGGAATTGGCTGAGGCTGCATGCTCCCAGTCCATGGATGTCCATGTCTCACTTATATTTTCCAAGTGGGACTACTACCAAAAATGTCAACACTTCAACTACCCAGAAATCTTCTGGGAAGAGTGCTCAGCCAAATTTGAGCGGTCATAAAGCTTCCTCTCATGCATGGATGACCTCTATCTGACACAAGAAGTCTATGGGCCAACGAGACGTAAAGCGCTGCTCAACTAGGTACCGGCAACCAGGGACAACCTAATCAGTGACCTAATGATCAAAGGGAAGCTGGGTGACAGTGACCACAAGCTGATCACCTTCACCATCCACCATAAAGCTGGCAAGTCAGTCAGCAATAGAGAAGTCCTCGATTTCAGGAAAGCTGACTTTGATAAGCTTAGGAGGCTGGTTGGTGAGGCCCTAAGGGACCATGACTCAAAGGGGAGGGGAGTTCAGGAAGAGTGGTTGCTCTTCAAGGGAGTGATCCTAGATGCACAAGCTAATTCTATTCTGTCTTGGAGGAAAGGCAGCAAAAGGGCACAGCAGCCCCCTTGGCTCAGCAAGGAACTAGCAGACTTCCTGCATCTAAAAAGAAAGACCTACAAAGGATGAAGGATGGGATCCACCTCCAAGGAGGAATATTCTGCACTGGTCTGGACCTGCAGGAACAAACCAGGAAAGCCAAGACTGTGATGGAACTCCAACTGGCTACTAGGATCAAGGATAATAAAAAGTCCTTTTTTAGGTATGTGGGGAGCCGGAGAAAAAGCAAGGGCAACATTGGACCCCTGCTAAACCAGATGGAACAACCGATGACCGACGCCCAGGAAAAAAAACAACCTACTAAATGGGTACTTTGCATCAGTATTTCACCAGTCCCACGGGAAGCCTCTGCCCATCATGGGACAGGGAGGCCGAGTGAGGGAGATTCCTTGCCCTCCATCAATGCGACCTCATGAAGGAACACCGTGAGAGGCTGGACTCTTCAAGTCAGCCAGCCCTGACAATCTGCACCCCAGGGTACTCAAGGAGCTGGCTAACACCATAGCTCAGCCCCTGGCATAGATCTTTGAGAACTCCTGGTGCTCTGGTGAAGTGCCCAAAGACTGGAAGAAGGCCAGTGTGGTGCCTATCTTCAAGAAAGGGAGGAACATGCATCTGGCAAACTATAGGCCCATCAGCCTGACCTCTATCCTGGGGAAGGTCTTAGGAAAGATTATCATAGAGGCCATCCTTAATGGACTGGCCGATGGCAACATCCTGAGGGATAGCCAGCATGGGTTTGTTGTGGGTAGGTCTTGCTTGACCAGTCTTATATCCTTTTATGACCAGGTGACCTATCACCTGGACAAGGGAGAGGAGATTGATGTTGTATATCTTGACTTAAAAAAACCCTTTGATCTGGTATTCCATGATCACCTCTTGGCAAAACTAGCCAGCTGGGGCCTTGGGTCCACCACGATCCACTGGCTGAGGAATTGGCTCAGATTCATAGAAGTAGGGTTGGGAGGGACCTTGTAGATCATCAAGTCTGACCCCTTGCCCTGGGCAGGAGAGAAAACTGGGCTGAAATGACCCCAGCCAGGTGGACGTCAGTCCTCCTCTTAAAGACCCCAGGGTAGGAGCCATCACCACTTCCCTTGGAAGTTGGTTCCAGATCCTAGCTGCCCTGACTGTGAAGTAGTACCTGAGGATGTCTAGTCTAAACTTACTCTCTAACAATTTGTGGACATTATTCCTTGTTACCCTGGGGGGTGCTAGGGAAAACAGGGTCTCTCCCAAACCCTGCTGGTCTCCCCTAGTGATTTTATAGATGGCCACCAGGTCCCCCCTCAGCCTTCTCTTCCTAAGGCTGAACAGGTTAAGGTCCCGTAGCCTCTCTTCGTAGGGTCTGCCCTGCTGTCCCCGGATCATGCAGGTGGCCCTCCTCTGGACCCTCTCAATGCTCTTCACATCCCTCCTGAAGTGCGGCGCCCAGAACTGAACACAGTACTCCAGCTGTAGCCTGACCAATGTCGCATACAGGGGGAGAATCACTTCCTTGGCCCTGCTTGAGATGCATCTGTGGATGCATGACAAGGTACAGCTAACCTTACTGACCGTAACCTCGTATTGTCGACCCGTGTTCATCTTGGAGTCAATAATGACTCCAAGATCTCTTTCTGCCACCATGCTCTTGAGAAGAGAGTTTCCCAGTTTATAAGTGTGCTGCTGGTTCCTACTGCCCAAGTGTAGCACCCTGCACTCGTCAGTATTGAAACCCATCCTATTTTTGTTAGCCCACCCCTGTAACTTGTCCAGGTGGTGCTGCAATCTGTCCTTCCCTACTAGTGTGCCCACCTCACCCCAGATCTTGGTATCTTCAGAAAATTTAAACAGGCTGCTTTTTACTCCGTCGTCCAAGTCACTAATAAAGAAATTGAACAGTGTGGGCCCAAGGACCAAGCCCTGGGGGACTCCAATGCCCACTTCCCTCCAGGTCAAAAAAGACCCATCCACCACTACCCTCTGAGTATGACCCAATTTGCAATCCATCTGACTGTGTAGGCATCAATGCCACAGTTACCTAATTTTTTGATGAGAATGGGGTGGGAGACAGTTTCAAAGGCCTTGCTGAAGTTCAGAAAGGCTACATCCACCGCTACAACTGTGTCCAGTGCTTTTATGACCTAATCGTAGAAGGCAATCAGGTTGGTCTGACAGGACCTGCCCCTAATGAAACCATGCTGGTTGTCTTTGAGCATCATCCCTGCTGCTGGCCCATCACAGATGTGCTCCTTGATGATCTTGTCAAAGAGTTTCCCCAGGATTGAAGTAAGACTAATGGGACTTTAGTTGCCTAGGTCCTCCCTCTTCCCGTGGTCAGACCCAGAGGGTGATGGTTGATGGAAGTCAATCGTCATGGTGCCCTGTGACCAGTGGGGTCCCCCAAGGCTCTGTCCTTGAACCCGTTTTGTTCAACATGTTCATTAATGATGTGGACATTGGAATCAGAAGCGGACTGGCCAGATTTGATACCAAGCTTTGGGGTAAAGCATCCACACCTGAGGACAGGAGGGCAATCCAGGCTGACCTTGACAGGCTCAGGAAATAGGTGGACAAGAACCCGATGGTGTTTAACATGGAAAAATGCAAGGTTTTCCACCTTGGGAGGAAAAACCTGCAGCATCCTTATAGGCAGTGCTATGCTGGTTAGCATTATGGATGAAAGGGACTTGGGGGTCGTGACTGACCACAAGATGAACATAAGCCTTCAATGTGATGCTGCAGCTAGTAAAGGGAGCAAAATGCTGGCTTGCATCCATAGATGCTTCTCAAGCAAATCCCAGAACGTCATTCTCCTGTTGTACTTGGCTTTGGTGAGGCCGCAGCTGGAGTACTGCATCCAGTTTTGGGCTTCACAGTTCAAAAAGGATGTGGAGAAGCTTGAGAGAGTCCGGAGAAGAGCCACGCGCATGATCAGAGGTCAGGAAAACAGACCTTATGACGACAGGCTGAGAGCTATACGGCTTTTCAGCCTGGAAAAAGTGGAGGCTCAGGGGCAATCTGATGGCCACCTATAAGTTTATCAGGGGTGTCCACCAGGATCTGGGGGAACGTTTGCTCACTGGAGTGCCCCAAGGGACAGCAAGGTCTAACCATTATAAACTCCTGCAAGACTGTTTCAGGCTGGACATAAGGAACAATTTCTTTAATTTCCGAGCCCCCAAGGTCTGGAATAGCCTGCCATTGGAGGTGGTTCAAGCACCTACGTTGAACACCTTCAAGAGAAAATTAGATGCTTATCTTGCTGGGATCCTATGACCCCAGCTAACTTCTGTGACAGCTGAAAATTGTGTCTAAGGTGCTTGCTGAATGCTGTGAAAAATTAGACCGAGTGTTTTTCTGTCTGTAGCAGGATGGGATCCCTAGGAGTGGCCGTGTTACCCCTAGGCTCCTTCACCGTGCCAGTCTTGCCCTACAGGCACCCTCTATTTCACCCACCATGTCTTGTTGGTATAATTGATATAGGGATGCTGCCCTTGATCTTTGGGTTTAGACACAGTCTGGTTAGATCTTACTGAACCCTGTGGTTCATGGAGCCCTTGGCATACCACGTAATGGTGTATGGTGCCTGAGTCTCTCACCCTTATGGGCCATATGCATGGCTGCAACCACCCCGTTACCACACCTCAGGCCTCACAGATCGTACTGGCATTGTCTTGCCTAGGCCTCGTTATAGTTCAGCCCCTTGTCCACACTGGGCCCTCTGCAGCCCTGTCTCTGCAACCCTTTGTGCTGGGCTCTCCACATCCCTTGTCTCTGTGCCCCTCAGCGCTGGGCTCTGTGCACCGCAAAATGCTGCACCCTCTCTGGTGCCAGGTTCCCCATACTGCAGTGGGCTTCCCCAAATAGCCTCACCCAAACTACCGGTCTTATTGAACAGCAAACAAGCAACAGAAATCAAACATAAGCCCCTGGGCTATAATGTAACGAAGTGCAAGGCATGCTCTGCCCCTTTAGAAGAGTAAAACTCCTTCTCTAATACTGGGTGCCTGTAGGAGAGGGTACCTTATGGGCTCCTGGTGCCCCATTAGCCCTAAGGGTAGCGTATCAAATGGCTGGTAGTGCCTCTGAGCCTTTCTTTCCGGAAGGCTCCTTCCCTCCGGCTGCTGGCAGGGAACTGAACTGCCTGGTCCCAGCTCTAGGGTTTATATAGGCCTAGGGCCCTGCCTCTTCTGGTCAGCTGACCAGGTGCAGGTGCAGCCAATTTCCTCATTAGTCAGTTGCCATGACAACTTGCACCTGGGCTCTTATCTGGCCCTTTGTGTTCCCTCCCCGGGCAATCTCTGCTCTCAGAGGAGCAGGCACCTTAGTGCCCTGTGACACTGTCATTTGTTTAGATTTTAAGCTATATGTTGTTGTTAAGAGCCTAATTAAAGTCAAAGATTAGTGAGGCCTTGTATGTAGTAAGGCCTAGTAAATTTAACAATGCCTTGTAGAAGTAGTGGGGTCTGTGGCGTAGTAAAAATTAAACTTATCAGAAGAATGCAAGGCTTGTACTGCTATTGGTCAGTCCTAAGAATAATTATAATGGGAGAATCTGGATGGCTGTTAGTTATCAGCATAGCTTAGAAGTTATAAATTGACTAGCACATCCGGAAATCATTTTGAAGGAAGATGCAGCTCTGTAAAAGAAGCTACTGATTTGGAATTAGCTGCTGACCTGGATTCATGGGCTAGTGGATCTCGAGGAGCCCGAGGACTGAATACCAGGGTCCTTCCTGGTACCGCTCAGATAGCACTGATCGGGGACGCCTGACTTTGCTGAGCTTTGCAAAAGAGGAACTTGTCATACATCAGGCATCAGAGGGGATTGCTGATAAATTGCTGATACAAATTGTTATTGTCTGCCTTTGTTGTTTTTCTAGTACGCATAGTCCTGTGTTTAAATCAATAAACCTTTCTTATATTTCTACCCCTGACCACACTCTCAATCCTGAACCCTCCGCTGGCGGCTGGTACAACTTCCTGCCCCTGGGGCAGGGGGCTAGACTCGATGATCTTCCAAGGTTCCTTCCAGTCCTGATGTCTATGAAATCTATGAAAATAAAATCACAGTCTCTCAGTTAATATAAACTGGTTAATTTCCTTTATTTCTCGCCTGCCATGACTTTGATGGAATAAGGTAGGGAAATAAACACAGTCCTGAGAGACGAAGTGGATATCATGATTGCGGTTCAGCAAGATAACTCTTCTACACAGTTATGATGTCTCTCCTAGGCAACCAACATCTTGGATATACTTAGTTCCCATTCTTTTGGGGAACTCTCACTTTCTTGGTTGCTTGCCTCATTCTGCTCTGCATGGGCCCCAAGCAAATGGCAATTCTGTGCCCCCTTGTATTTTCTAATGATATGTAAATGTGGGGTTTGCTTCCCTTGGTTAATCCTTATCCACTCTTGGTTCTTTCCCTTTTAGATCCCTGGGAAGGTTCCTGACGTCCCCAGCTATTGGACTCACCAACTCAGAGGTCTCCATCATCACCTCTCTTCAGTTTACCCAGTTAGCTTCTCTCCAGGACTCTTCTTCTGGTCTCTTCTCTCTGCTGCCTGTTGTCCCTCTCTTGTAGTCTCTCCATACTTCTTCTGGGTTTCTTTCTTCTTCTTTTGGGAACTGGCTCCGAGCTCAGTTCCCCTTTAAATCCTTCTTGCATCTTTCGCACCTGGCACACTCTCTGCTCTCTCAGCCCTGCAGCCCTTTGTTTTTGTTTTCATCCAGGTCCCTCTCTTTTTCATCTGGGTATCTCCACCTCATTCTCTGCTTGTCATTTTATTCTTCCCTCCCTGGGCTCATTGCCAAGGTAAGTTCCCTGTTTTTCTCTGCTTCCCTGGAGTTCTGTGACAGGGCAGACTTGTTGCCACATCACACACACCATAGCAGGGGTGCATCCACATGAGATGCTTTACTGTGGAGTTGACAAATTAGCTCTGCAGGAAAGCATCACTGTCTACATGTGTGGCCCTGTTAGGCTGGAGTAAACTAATTAACTCCTCTGTAGGATAGTAGTGACCAACACAAGTACTTTCTTATGGCAGAATTATTTACTTTGCTGCAATGCATGTGCAGACAGTGACAGAGGCTGGCTGGGGCACAAAGGTGCTACAGTGCTGGGGCTGCCTGCCAGCTAGCTACTCACTTAGCACCCTTGTGCCCCAGCTAGCCCCTCCACAGCATGTTGAGCCAGAGAGGGAGCAGCTCTGGGCTGTTAGGCTGACCCCCCACACCCTTTACCAGCCAGGACTGTGCTGACCCAGATCGTTGTGCTGTGGTCCTGGTTGTATGTGTAATTGCTGCCCCCAGGAGTAATAAACTCTGGTGCAAACTGCATCAGGGTTTATTGTGTCACATTAATATCACATGTAGGAGTGCCCCATGAGATATATGGTAGAATGAATATGGATGTCCTAGGTATCCTGCTCAAAGCCACACAGAACAACTTATGTCAGAACTGGGAACTGATTCCAGTTCTCCTGAGTTCCTTAATAATAAGGTTGTGCCTCCTTTACAAATAGTGATGGATGATTAATGCTGTTTTTATGCAATTGTTAAGTGCATAGACAAAGTTTAAATGTACAAGATAGCATTCCATCTATATAAGAAAACAACTCATTTGTATGTAGCAAATATTTACTGCATAAAAAATACCTTGTCATGTTTACTACTCTCCAATGATATTGAATGCAAAAAATGGCAGACTTTCTTCTTTTCATCATGAACCCAGTATGACTCCCAAAGGCTCTTAGTTGCTTGGTCAGTATCCATTGTAGTCCCACATGCATACAATCTCATTTTAAGTGCTGAGTAAGCATCATAATTTAGGTAAAGTATTGTGCCCTGCGGCTATTGCAAACTGCATGGATTATCTAGCTCAGCTGAAAATGCGCTTACTATGTATCTATGGCTGTAAAAAGCCATTGCCCTTGTCCTGCCATACAACCTTTTGTGGTGGGATAAAACATGAGCATACAGACCTCTTTGCCCCTTGTTCTTCCACAAATACCCAAAAGGGTTGCATGCCAATTCCTGAACATTTTGCTACTTTATGAAAGCTGATATCTGTATGCTTATGGCGTGATATGCGCACTCCAGGGATTCTCCTGCAGGGGATTTCTCAGGCACATATTCATGCTGTCTGGCTCCAATTACAAGCCTGTATCCCCCAAGCTTGCAGATGCACACCCCAGATCAGGGTAAGGCACGCAGAGGCATTGTCCTGCAGGACTAGGTTCCTGAACCCCCGGAAGCAGCAGGGCCTGACTGTGCAGGACAATGACCACAGGTTTTATCTGTACCTGCCAATCAAGCAGATTAACCATGCCAGGACATATCTGCTCAGAAATAAAGTCTATAGTCTCTAGTTGCTGGTGATAGAAGGGCTTCAGTTCTATCAGCTATGTTTATTCTAGCTTGTATTTTAACAAGGTTCTTTACCAAGCTACCACACTTATCAATGAAATATATTTCTCAACATCTCAGTGGAATGGTGGCTAGGGTAGTGAAAACATGTATTCATTAATAGAATGTGCAATGACTGGGGGAATCTATCATGAATTATCTGCAAGTGCTATTTGATGGTGTGATGATATAATCCTGAGCATACTTAATTCTGCCTCACATAGCCCACTGAGCTCTGTGCGTGGGGTTTGGGCTATGACTATGTAATCAACAAAGAGCAGCCCAAATAGTCACATCTTTTCTCAGTGGAAGACCCCAAATTGTGCATGTCTAATACAGATCAAGAAGAGATGAGGATCCCTCAATCCTGTCTTCTAAACTTGCCCTGAGCAGGGCTTGGGTGACACAAAGGTAAGAAAAGATATCTCATGTTATCACTGAAGTTTCAATTACCTCTACCAAAGGTGAAGTCATGTCTCCATGTTATAAATACTCCCTTTGCTCCATGTGCACTAGACTGAGGAAGTTCCCAGCCTGCTTTGAGCTTGAAGTACCTGCTACCTTCCCCCTGCAAATCCCCAATGTTGGATTTCTTCTGGGAGAGGGAAAATATTAATGGCCACAGTGAGAAGGGCTCTATTTATCCCCAGCTGCTGACTGGCCCCTTTTCCTGATGGTCTAACCTGAGCCTGGCACTAGCAGGGAGCTGTAGACCCCATTTGTGCTGCACCCAGTGTAAATTGGATACAGCAAAAAGGCTGACCCACTGGTTAACAGACTAGTGCAAAACTTGTTTATGGTTCTCTCCTTTTTCAACTCTGCATAGATAAATATATAAAATAGGTAGGTTGTATGAATATATAAGGTGCATCTATCAGGAACTTTCCTTGATATACTTTAAAAACTGAGGATCTAATTCTGCAGCCTTGTCATGTCTCAACTACATCTTACCCATATGTCCAGTCAGTGAGATTCTTCCCATGGGTAACTGTAAGTCAGTGTGAGAAAGGATTAAAGGATCATACTCGGTCTATATAGGGATCACCTCTGCGGTAAAGCACCGCAGTTATTCTGCACCAGTGTTTTAGAAGAGGAAATGAAGGTGAACATCTGCAGCTGAAAATCCCAAAGGAATTTCAGGTGGATAGAATATAATTATGAAGTCTGAAAGTTAGCCAGGATGCTCAGGTTTTTACTGCTCTTGTGAAAAATGGTATAGGATCTCTAATGACCATAAGGGCTCACTGCTTTTTTTTTATTGTATATGAAAATGTAGTTGTTCTCTATTTTGCTGTGTGCTATATATCATTCAGGGGTCTTCAGACACTTGCCATATTTTCTTATCTACAACGTGCCCTAAAATTATAATATGCACTTTTTAAAAAGAAGGAATGAAGAAAAATAAATATTTTTCTAGTTAGGGCTTCATGGAGCAAGAACAAAGCTTTGTTGTCAGTTGTTACCCTCCCTAGCTGCTTCTGAAGACTGTTCTCCATGGGTGGATCTAAGGGTGCAGACAGAAGTGAAGCTCCCAGCTGAAAATCAGAAGGATTTTTGCAAAGCCTTCTGAGTTGCAAGGTTTCCCTCGACCAAACAGAAGTTCACTGTTGGCTCCGAGGAGATTGGGAATCTAGCTGTGGGTGAGAGCCTGCAGCCAGGTTCCCATAGCAATGGTCTGGCTCTCTGCCAGTGCTCACTATTTTTAGAATAGGAGGGTGGAAAGGCAGCACAGGGAGCTCATTTTTGTGGCTCCCCAGCTGGTGCTGAAGGGTGGGGTGGGTGAATTGGAGCCCCTCATATCAGGGGAGCTTCAATATACACACCTCACCTTTCAGGTAGAGCTGAACCCAACCCCCCCCCCCACCCGACTGAATTTCCTCTGCTCACTCTCCCCCCCCCATTCTGAAAACACTGATAGGCTGGGAGCTCTACAAACACAAGTTACAAAAGATGCTACATTTTGCAACATCTTTATCTAATATCTCATGCAATGAGGGGTCACATTTTTACCAGGTCAGCCATTTTTGAAGCTGTCTGCAGCTGCACACTTGTGTTTGTTCACAGCTATAGACTGCTTTCTGTGGCCAGATTGGGCAAAAAATTTCACTTCCATCTGCACCCTAAGATTTTGAAACAAGCTAAATAGTTTCCAAGGCCATGAAATAGGAGCAAGACAAGAAGCAGCTAGCATTAAATGAAATTATCCTAAGAAAGGTTATCTTGATGAGCAGAACATCAAGACCATCATTAACACCTTTGGAGTGAATAACAATGAGCCATTAAATCGACTGGCTCTCTTGGCTGTCTGAATAGTAATATAATAATGTACTGTGGAGCGGGAATCAAAGTAGGATTCTTCTCTCTTGGGCAAAAAAATCATCTTTCTTGCTTAATACACACACCCCAATTTTGGGGGGCCTGATTTTAGAGAAAAAGGTATCTGTTACATGTGACAAAATATGGTACCATTCAGTAATTGTATAAGCAGGATTCAGACTACACGCCCCACCTGCCCCAGTTCTGGCTGTTTAAGAAAAAAAAAAAAAAAAAGAGAAAAAACCCTGGGACTCACTGCTCCTGCAGTGGCCTCAGAGCTTTGGGGGGCTCATGGAAGAGCCCCTCCATGCAGCACGGGGCAGTGGGGGGCAATGGAAATTGCCCCCCTACAGGCAGGAATGGTGAGTATGGGGTTTTTCTTCTATTTTTTTCTTGAAGGGCTGGAGCTGGGGCAGGCAGGGCAGCCATGTGGAGGGCTGGGACAGTGCAGGGCAGGGGTTGAGGGGCTTGTGCAGAGTCCCCCCCGCACAGCATGGGGCAGTGAGCCAGGGCTTTTTGTTTCAAAGTGCCCTGAGTTGGGCGGGCAGGGCAGCCATTGCCGGGCTGGGAGAGTGGGCAGGGGGTGGGCCTGGCTGATTCGGAGATTTGGAATCCGAATCAATTTGGGACAGTGATTTGAATCACCAAATCAAATCACTGTCCCCTGAATCAGCCGAATCCGAACCCGAAGTGAATACTAGCCGCTTCGCACAGGTCAATTAAGCATCACTTTAAAAAACATGCACTTTCAGCACTGCACA
This sequence comes from Alligator mississippiensis, assembly GCF_030867095.1. NCBI lineage: Eukaryota > Metazoa > Chordata > Crocodylia > Alligatoridae > Alligator > Alligator mississippiensis. Next base: position 31,613,043 of record NC_081825.1, read on the forward strand.
TGAGGGCAACCTAATGTACATTTATTTAGTATCTCACACTGGAGGTACTACATTTAATACACATTAGGAAAAACTTATTCATACATGTGTAGATGTTCCCAGCCTCTTTTTGAAGCAACCTAATAGTATTAACAAAATAAATATATAAGTAAATAAAGTCCTCACATTTTGGCACCAAGTCAAAGTCTTTTTATATTTCTTTTAAAATAAATGGCATCTTTTAATATTGTCTGGGCTTGGAACTTGGAAGCCATATTTTATTTTGAACTGCTTCTCTTTTCTCCAATGTTTACCTGTCCCTATAGGCAATTACTGTAGGTCTTGAAGTATATTTCCAGTACTCAAGAATGCCTACCTCATTCAGAATTCCCATGGTTAAAATGGAAATGCTAAGAGATTATCATCTGTCAAATGAATCATAAAGTTGGCTAGTATTCAGTTTTTCTTTTCACTAGCACTTCCAGTGTTATCCTATGGAATTACCTCACTGTATTTTGCTTTCTGCCTAATAAGCAGCCTTCTGCTAACGTGGTATATAAGAATTTCTTTAACAGTGTGAAAGTAGTTGGTCAAGACAAGGTATACACCCCATCTGGATACAAAAATATCCCTTGAATACATTAAAGTATCTTTTAATGTTTTAAGATCAGGTATTCAAAGTATTTTCATTATTCCTTTAGTGATATCCTAAATGACCTTTAATTTAATGACTGACAAAATGGCAAGATGCCAGATTTTGTAACATCTTAAACTTCCAGGGTTGATTAGTGCCAAGATAGCATATCTATCACTCTCCCCTTCCCAAACATTGTATAACTTTATTACCTTCTTTGGTTATAGTTTGTAAACTATAACATTATATTAGCTTGAAAATAAGGACATGAAGAGTTGCCTGTAACAATTTGGATAGTGTCCATGCATTTACCAGATGCGGTACAGATATTGTGGGGATTACTGAGTGATCTTTGTTTCTCTGTGTCCACTTCTTAAAGCAGCAATATCCCTTGCAGAATTTAAAGACCTCTAATTCTGCAGTTTCTTATGAAGGGACTAGATAGCAGATGTAATTTTGCCTCCTTTTGTATCAAATTCTGACTGGGTGATATTATTGTATGGGCGTAGGCCACTGAAATGGGTAGTTCAAGACATAGAAGGTGGCATAATAGCCCATCATGAAATGACTTCCTGGACAGCTTCAAGAGAAATTATAGAAATAAATATTGACAAATTAACTAACATATAAGCTAATGATTAAATATATGTATTCTGTAATAGTCATGTTGAAGCAGTCTAGAATGCAAAGGTAGAAAGTCAGAATTATTAACTACCAGACCAAGAGAGTTAATAAATCTTGAAATCTTTGGAATCCAGCAAAGATCAAGTTTCTATTTAATTTTTCTCTGCTAGGTTGAAATAGTCACTATAATCTAAATAAGTATGTCAAGTCTGAGCCACACAAAGGCATGATGCCAGAACCCTATTAATTCTACATCAGTATCAGAGGCCTGTCTCTTGGTTACTTGTGGTTTGGGTTATACAGATCCAGATTGCCTCTAGAGAGGGAGACATTTGAAATCAAAACTTCTAGAAAGCAACACTTATAAAACCTTTCCTTAAGCTACCATTTGGGAGAGCAGTAATTTTTTAGTGCATCCTTTCCCTTCTGACCTTCTGCATACCTTGTTGGATCTGTAAAAGATTGATAATCAGCAAAATTGGAGAAAGTGGACTATATGGACCAAATGGTGTAATTAGAGTTGTTTTACTTACCCTCATTTATGAAGTACAGAATTTGTATCATTGTCCCTTTGTTATTTTTGTTAGAAGTGCTGCATACATTTCTGTCTATTCATATGCAAGGCCTTCTAGATGCATAGAACATGGAGATGCCTTGTTCTCTAGCTAGGATGACCCTGGACACTGACCAGCCATGAACTCTGAAGCTCCAAACCAGAAGGTATACCAGTGAGATTGTTAGGGTTTCTGTCTATGGCTGCTCTTTAGACTTTGGTCTTTGTGGCATGCTTGAGAGTAGCTGCTGGGGACTACCATGGAACAGCCTTACCAGCACATTCCAGGTTTGGAGTATGCGAATGGGATGGGGTGTACAGAACATGGCTGAGGCTATCTATCCTGTCTGGGACATGCTGTTGCTCCAGTGTAGACATGGCTGTTGATTCGTAGCCAAAGAATCTTTTTATCTGACTCTTGTGAAACAAAGGTCATAGAAATATCTCCAATTATCTATCTGTTGAGACATATAGCTTGTGTTTGAGTAATAAATATGTTCCAGAAAGACAGCTGGTCCTGATCTGAAGACATCAATAATTTTTTTTTTTAAGACTTTTCTTGGTAGCTTGTTTCATTATTTCAGTGCCTTATTTCTAATTGAAATAAGTTTCATAGTAGCAAGGGTCAGGAGGCACCAGAACAAATCATCTAGCCTGACCCCCTGCCACAGGCAGGAATGAATGCTGGGTTCACAAGACCCCAGACAGGTGATCATCCAACCCCCTCTTGAATTTGCCCAAGGTAGGGTCCAGGACCACTTCCCTGGGAAGTTGGTTCCAGATTTTGGCCACCCTAATTGTAAAATATTGCCTTCTGATCTCTAACCTAAACCTATTCTCTATCAGCTCATTACCATTGTTCCTTGTCACCCCAGGTGGTGCTGGGGAGAAAAGAGCTCTACCTATTTGCTGTTGATCTCCCCTGATGAGTTTGTAGGCAGCCACAAGGTCCCCCCTCAGCCTTCTCTTGCTGAGGCTGAACAGGTTCAGGTCCCTCAGTCTCTCCTTGTACGGCCTGTTCTGCTGCCCTCTCACCAAGTGGGTGGCCCTCCTCTGAACCCTTTCCAGGCTGGCCACATCCCTTTTGAAGTGCGGCGTCCAGTACTGGATGCAGTACTCCAAGTGCAGTCTGACCAAAATCGCATAGAGGGGGAGTATCACCTCTCTGGACTGGCTTGAGATGCACCTTTGGATGCATGACAAGGTATGGCTGGCCTTGCTGGCTGCGGTCTGGCATTGGCGGCTCATGTCCATCTTGGAGTCATTAATGACTCCAAGATCCTTTTCTGCCTCTGTGCTTTCAAGAAGGGAACTCCCCAGCCTGTATGTATGCTGTGGATTCCTTTTCCCAAGGTGCAGCACCCTGGATTTGTCTACATTGAACCCCATCCAATTCTCGTCTGCCCACTTTTGTAGTCTGTCTAAATCTAGTTGCAGCCTCTCTCTCCCTTCAAGTGTGTCCACCTCTCCCCACATCTTAGTGTCATCAGCAAACTTAGACCCACAGAGCAAGTTTTGTCCAAGACATTACAGACTTGCTACGGAGACTTAAAAACATAGACCACCTTCCCAGCAACACACTCCTAGCCACCATGGATGTTACCAGCCTATATACCAACATCCCACACCAGGATGGCATCCAAGCCTGCCTTACATAACTACAGGAACAAGATTACAACCCAGAATACAGACCCAAAGATATTACTGAGCTTATACACTTCATCCTCACACACAACAATTTCACTTTTAATAATCAACACTTCCTCCAGATGATGGGAACAGCTATGGGCACTAAAATGGCCCCACAGTATGCCAACCTTTTTATGAGCCACCTGGAAGAAGACTTCCTCAAGAACTGCACCATCAAACCCTTGCTGTACTTATGATACATTGATGACATCTTCATCATTTGGAGTGAGAACCTGCAATCTCTGATTGAGTTCCACCAGAAATTCAACAGTCACCATCCTTCCATCCGACTTTCTTTAGAATACTCCAGCACCAACATCCCCTTTTTAGACACAATGATCAGTATCCAGAAGGGTAAAATACAGACCACAGTATACAAGAAACCCACAGACCAACATACATATCTGCACAGAACCAGCAATCACCCGAAACACACCAAAAAAGCTGTGATATACAGCCAAGCCCCCAGATACCACCGCATCTGTACTGAAGAGAACACCCGGGATTGCCACCTCACCAATCTTAAAAAGGCTTTCACCCAGCAAGGACACTCCTCCAGAGAGGTAGATCACACGTTTGAAAGAGCCACCTGGATACCACGTGAAGAACTGCTGCAGTACAGAAGAAAAACACCCACAAATCGCACACAACTGGTTATGACATATCACCCATCCCTTGAACCTGTACGGAAAAGCCTCAGAAAATTGCAACCCATATTAGAAAAAGACCCTATTCTTAAAAAAGATCTTCCCAGAGCCACCCATCCTAGCCTTCAGACAAACACCAAACCTCGCCAACCTCATCACCAGAAGCAAACTTCCTCACGTCCAGAACACACCAAAAGGATCCAGACCGTGCCAGGACAAGAAATGCAAAACCTGCCCACACATCTCCACCACCCCCACTATTACTACACCCCACAACAGAGCCATCAGTATCCCTGGATCTTACAGCTGCACCTCCAGAAATGTAGTATATCCCATCCAATGCACCAAATGCCCTGATGGAAGATATGTAAGAGAGACCAAACAACAACTGTGCACCACAATGAACGCACACCGGAAATCCATCAAAGACAAAAACACTCAATTACCGGTGGGGGCACATTTCTCACAGGAGGGCCACTCTCTCTCCAATCTCTCAGTCCTGATCCTCAAGGGAAACTTACACAACACTTCCCAGAGACGAGCCTATGAGCTCCATTTCATCAACCTGCTGGATACTAGAGATCAGGGACTAAACATAGACATTGGGTTTTTGATACATTACAATCTGCCTGGCAACTGACTCCCCAGCCCCAGGCTTCTTTACTCTTCATTCCATCCAGGAAGAGCACGCACCAACTGCTGCAGCTTCCTTAGCCTGACGAAGGGTTTTTGAACCCAAAAGCTTGCTTAATAACTATTCTCCAGCCATTTGGGTTGGTCTAATGAAAGATATCAAATTTACCCAAGGAACCTTGTCTGCCTATATCCTTAGACCAACACAGCTACAACCTAAACCCCTGCAACTTAGCGTGCTTTCCACTCCCTCGTCCAAGTCGCTGATGAAGATGTTAAACAGTGCGGGCCCGAGGACCAAGCCCCAGGGTACCCCACTGCTCACATCTCAACAATTTGAGCACAACCCATCCACCACTACTCTATGAGTGTGGCCCATCAGCCAATTTTTTACCCATCCAACTGTGTAGACATCAATGCCACAGTTGCTTAATTTATTGATGAGGATGGAGTGAGAGACAGTGTCAAAGGCCTTCTTAAAGTCTAGAAAGACTACGTCCATGGTGACACCATCATCCAAGGATTTAGTTACTTGGTCATAAAAGGCAATCAGGTTGTTCAGGCAGAACCTGCCTTTGATGAACCCATGCTGATTGCACCTGAGCATGATCTCTCATGCAAGCCCCCCCCAGATTTGCTCCTTGATGATTCTCTCCAAGATCTTCCCGAGCACTGAGGTGAGGCTTACAGGCCTATAATTACTTGGGTCCTCCTTCCTCCCTTTCGTGAAAATTGGGACCACATTAGCCAGCTTCCAATCCCCCAGCACCTGGCCAGATGACCACGAATGCTCATAGAGCCGGGCCAAGGGCTCCGCGATGACCCCTGCTAGCTCCCTCAACACCCTCAAGTTCCATCTGCTCTTATGTCTTTCTTTGCTTGGCTAAAGAATGCTTTAGTGTCTCATATTTTTGTAGTAAGAATGTATTTATACATTTATATCCCTTAATCAAAGATATGTAATTTATTACATCCTCTGGCAGAAGAAGTGTCACTTCTGCTTGGAATCATTCTTTTAAGATACCAGTAGTTAACTTACTTATTGGTTTACAAGATCTCCCATGTAAATTTGTTTGTATTAGGTATACTTTCCAAATTCATAAAATGATGAGTTAAAAAGACTGGACTGAATCAGTATTCAGAACTGGAACAATTGCAAGAAATGGAAGAGAAGAAGGAAATGAGAGGGGCTAAAAAGAAAAGAATATCATATTTGGACTATGACCCTTCACACTGCTATTGAATCTTTCTTTCACCACTCAATCATGTTTGACAAAAGCAAGAGACATTTGGTAACTTCTGCAGGGAGATCAGGAATGCTCAAAGCTATATATATCTGGTGGAAACATTTCAGTTTCTAATAGACAAAGGCAGTCAGCTTTTATGGCAGAATCACCTCTAGCTATTGCATTTTCTCATACATATAAATATTCCAAATGTCTCCCCACTCAGTATCTCATCATCTGGAGTGTAAGCTAGTTGGAGGAACATGGATATAATCCAGGAAATGCTTGAAATTCAATTTACGAAATTATGTGCTTGACTTTACTTGAACTGTTATTTTTTTAGCTTACCATGATAACTCCAGTAGTAGTGAAACTGTACTGTACTCTGTACAGTACTCTGAGTACACTTCGAATAGAGGGTCACTCCTCTAGGGAACAAGCTTTTGCCAAAACAAACTTGCTTGACTGGCTTTTTAATCACAAGTACGTGACAGGGATTTTACTGATGTTTTAACTATTTCCTCAGGTGCATGCTGCAGGGCACATCTACATGAGACACTTAGTGAAAACTGTGCAGTAGCGTGTTGGTCATAAAGCATGCTAATATGCTACTGCACAGTGTTATTAGGCTATTGCACAGTAAGCATTACAAAACAACTGTGCTGGTGCTGCTGTGCAGTAGTGTGAGTTGCTATGCATTTAGTTAGTATTCTATTAAGCAATGAAGTAGACATATCCACTGTCTGCTGGTGAGCTACGGCTGCTGCCATCTTGGAGTAAAGAGTATATCTCTACTTGTTGTATCTCCTGTTTTATATTTACTTGTCTCACTTGAAAAGCTCCTGTTCCAATCAATAAAGCTATGCTAGCAGCTGCAAAGTGTCTGCCTGCCCTGGTACCTTGGAATTGCCCTCAAAACTCAGGGTTGTGGACTATTCTTATTTGGAGGAAATAGAAATTTAAAGGAAAATCTTTCTTTTTTGTCCAGTTTTTGATGGGCCCTCCACTAAAGAAAACATGTGGAGAAATTGGAGAGAGTCCAATGGAAGTCAGTGAAAATGGTTAGGGGGTTAGGGCACACAATTTATGAGAAGAAACTGAGGGAACTAGACATATTTAGTCTGGAGAAGAGAAAACTGAGAGTGGATTTAGTAGTAGCCTTCAAGTACCTGAAGGGTAGTTACAAAGAGGATAAAGCTGCTAGACTGTTCTCAGTAGTGGCAGATGACACAACAAGGAGCAACAGACTTTGCAGTCAGGGAAGTTTTGGTTAGGTAGTTCATAGAGTCATAGACACTAGGGTTGGAAGGGACCTCGGAAGATCATCGAGTCCAGCCCCCTGCCCCAAGGGCAGGAAGCCAGCAGGGATCATAGGATCCCAGCAAGATAAACATCCAAATGTCTTTTGAAGGTGTTCAAAGTAGGTGCTTGAACCACCTCCGGCAGCAGTCTATTCCAAACCTTGGGGGCTCGGACAGTAAAAAAGTTCTTCCTTATGTCCAGCCTGAAAAGGTCATGGAGGAGTTTGTGACAGTTCGACCTTGTCATCCCTTGGATCACTCTGGTGAAGAAACGTTCCCCCAGATCCTGGTGAGCACCCCTGATAAACTTATAGGTGGCCACCAGATCACCCCTGAGCCTGCGATTTTCCAGGCTGAAGAGCCCCATAGCTCTCAGCTTCTCTTCATAAGGCCTGTTTTCCTTGCCTCTGATCATCTGCGTGGCTCTCCTCTGCACTGTCTCAAGCTTCTCCACATCCTTTTTGAATTGTGGAGCTCAAAACTGGATGCAGTACTCCAGCTGCGGCCTCACCAAGGCCGAGTGCAATGGGAAAATGACATCCTGGGATTTACTTGAGAAGCATCTATGGATGCAAGCCAGCATTTTGCCTGCTTTACTAGCTGCAGCATCACAGTGAAGGCTCATGTTCATCTTGTGGTCATTCATGACCCCCAAATCCCTTTTATCCGTAGTGCTAACCAGTGTAGCACTGCCAAGCCTATAAGCATGCTGCAGGTTTTTCCTCCTAAGGTGGAGAACCTTACATTTTTCAGTTTAAAACACGATCAAGTTATTGTCTGCCCAATAGAGACGCGCGGGTGAAAGCTTGCTGCGCCCCCGCTCCCCCGAAGCCCCCCAGAAACCCTCCAGCAGCCGCGGAGCCCCCCGCTGACCCCCAGCGCAGCCGGGGTAAGCGGGGCCCATGGAGAGAAGGGGCTAACCCCTTAGTGTGTGTGTGGGAGGCGGCAGCTGAGTGGAGCCGGGCCGGGTCAAGCCCCGCCCAGGCCCCTACTTGGCCCAGCCCCCCAGGGAGCCACGCGACCGGAGCTGCGCGAACAGGCTGCACAAACAGGCGCGCTTCTCTGCCAGCGCGTGAGTTAGCGCGGAGTTCGCGCGGGAGGGAGTGCGGGTGGGCGCCGGACCCTGCCTGCGCACCCCCCAGGGTAGACAGTCCCAGCTGTAGCCAGCCTACCAGAGGCATGACACGGATGGGCACGCACCGCACCCCGAGGGTCCCCTCGGGCTCCGTGGCCCCCCCCTCTGGCACCTCAGAGACGGCCACCCAGACGGAGCCCCTGGTTCCAGGCTCCACGCAGACGGAGCCCCTGGCTCTCGGCTGCGGGGGCTGCCTGTCCCTTTTTCAGGCTCTGGGGCCTGGGAGCATGGCGACCTCCCCTTGCGGGGTCTGCTCCCTTTTGGGGTCTCTGGCACGCCAGCTGGAGGAGCTCCAGGCCACAGTCCACAGACTGCGTGCCATCAGGGACTGCGAGCAGGAGATAGACTCCTACTGCCAGGCCCTTCTCCCCTGGGAGGCAGAGGGTAGATCACAGTCTCCCTCCAGGCCAGAGGAGGACTCTGGGACCTCCTGCTGTGTCCAGCCAGGGGCATGGACCAAGGTGGTCAAGGGCCGTAAGGCCCGCCGCACCAAGGCCCCACCCCCGCCACAACTGAGCAACAGGTATGCACCTCTTGCTGCCCCAGCAGAGCCTGCTGAGTTGCCGGCCCCCACAGGCAACATGGGCCCAACTGCAACTCCCGCCCCTGCTCTCCCCAAGACAAAACGTAAGGTGTTTGTTGTGGGAGACTCCCTCCTGAGGGGGACGGGGGGGCCAATCTGCCACCCTGACCCCTTAGCCCGGCAAGTCTGCTGCTTCCCAGGGGCCCGCATCCGGGACATTGCGGAGAGGATCCCCAAGCTCCTCAAACCCACAGACCGCTATCCCATGCTCCTTATTCATGTGGGCACCAATGACACGGCTCGGAGCACTCCCAGCCAGGTCATGAGGCGCTACAGGGATTTGGGAGCGGGGCTTAAGGGTCTGGGGGCACAGGTGGTGTTCTCGTCGATCCTCCCAGTCTCAGACTATGGGCTGAGAAGGGACAGGAGGATCTATGTGGTCAACCAAAGACTGCGGCGCTGGTGTCGTCAGGAAGGCTTTGGCTTCCATGACCACAGCCTGCTCTTTGGCGAGAGAGGCAGCGAGCTGCTGGGAAGAGATGGTCTCCACCTCTCTCCCCTAGGGAGGAGGCTCTTCTCAGCCAGACTGGCTGACCTGCTCCACCGGGCTTTAAACTAAGCCCGCTGGGGGACGGGGGCACGACCGCCACTGCTGGCCCGCTGAGCAAATCTTGCAAAGCCAGCGGATCACGGCACTCAAGGGAGCCCGCCCCAGCCCCAGCCCTGGTAAAATCTGTGGGCAAGGAAGGAGCCCCCCAGGGGGTGCTTGCCTGCCTGTACACAAATGCCAGGAGCTTGGGGAATAAGCAGGAGGAGCTCATCCTCCTGCTCAGTGCAAACAATTACGATGTCATAGGGATCACAGAGACCTGGTGGGACTCCACCCATGACTGGACCATGGGGATAGATGGCTATACCCTGTACAGGAGGGATCGTGTAGAGAAAAGGGGCGGGGGTGTAGCTCTCTATGTTAAAGAAAGCTACGTGTCCCTGCAAGCTGATATTGGCGACCAGGGTGGACGGCTGGAGACCCTCTGGGTTAAAATCCGCGGGGAACACGGCACAGGGGACACAATGGTGGGAGTCTATTACAGACCTCCCACCCAAAGTCCTGAGCTAGACCAGTAGTTTGCCCAGGAACTGGCTGAGGCAGCTTGCTCCAGGACCATGGTTGTCATGGGTGACTTCAATTACCCAGACATCTCATGGGAGGATCGCTCAGCAAAATCTGAGCGGTCGCAGAGCTTCCTCTTGTGCATGGATGACCTCTACCTGACTCAAGAAGTCTATGGGCCAACGAGAGGCAAAGCACTGCTCGACCTGGTGCTGGCTACTGGGGAGGACCTAGTCGGCGACCTAGTGATCGATGGGAAGCTGGGTGACAGCGACCACGAGCTGATCACCTTCACCATCCGCCGAAAAGCTGGCAAGTCGGTCAGCAACACGCAAGTCCTTGACTTCAGGAAAGCCGACTTTGACAAGCTCAGGAGGCTTGTCAGTGAGGCCCTAAGGGACTGTGACCGCAGGGAGAGGGGAGTTCAAGAAGAGTGGTTGCTCCTCAAGGGAGCGATCCTCAATGCACAAACGAAGTCTATTCCATCTCGGAGGAAAGGCAGCAAGAGGGCGCAGCAGCCCCCCTGGCTCTCCAGGGACCTAGCAGACCTCCTGAGGCTAAAAAGAAAGGCCTACAAAGGATGGAGGATGGGAGTCACCTCCAAGGAGGATTATTCTGCACTGGTCCGGTCCTGTAGGGAGCAGACCAGGAAAGCCAAGGCTGCAACTGAACTCCAGCTAGCTTTGAGCATCAAGGACAATAAAAAGTCCTTTTTCAGATATGTGGGGAGCCAGAGGAAAAGCAGGGGCAACGTTGGACCCCTGCTGAACCAGATGGGGCAACTGACAACTGACGCCCAGGAAAAAGCCAACCTATTAAATAGGTACTTTGCGTCGGTCTTTCATCAGCCCCATGGGACGCCCGTGCCCGCTACAGGGCCGGGAAGTCCGGGTGAGGGTGATCCCCTGCCCTCCATTAATGCTGACTTTGTGAAGGAACATCTTGAGAAGCTGGATACCTTCAAGTCAGCCGGCCCTGACAATCTTCACCCCAGGGTACTCAAGGAGCTGGCGAGCATCATAGCCCAGCCTCTAGCGCGGATCTTTGAAAACTCTTGGCGCTCTGGTGTAGTGCCCGAAGACTGGAAGAAGGCCAACGTGGTGCCTATCTTCAAGAAAGGGAGGAAAGTGGATCCGGCTAACTATAGGCCCATCAGCCTGACTTCTATCCCGGGGAAGATCTTAGAAAAGTTTATTAAGGAAGCCATCCTTAATGGACTGGCCGACGCCAACATCTTAAGGGATAGCCAGCACGGGTTTGTTGCGGGTAGGTCTTGCTTGACCAATCTCATTTCCTTCTACAACCAGGTGACCTATCACCTGGACAAGGGAGATGAGATTGATGTCATATATCTTGACTTCAAAAAAGCCTTCGATCTGGTGTCCCATGATCGTCTCTTGGAGAAACTGGCCAATTGTCGCCTTGGGTCCCCCACGATCCACTGGCTGGAAAATTGGCTCCGGGGTCGGACCCAGAGGGTAGTAATTGATGGAAGTCACTCATCGTGGTGTCCTGTGACCAGTGGGGTCCCCCAGGGCTCTGTCCTTGGACCCATACTGTTCAACATCTTCATTAACGATGTGGACACTGGAGTCAGAAGCGGACTGGCCAAGTTCGCCGATGACACCAAACTTTGGGGCAAAGCATCCACGCCAGAAGACAGGCGGGTGATCCAGGCTGACCTGGACAGGCTCAGCAAGTGGGCGGATGAGAATCTGATGGTGTTCAACGCCGATAAATGCAAGGTTCTCCACCTTGGGAAGAAAAACCCGCAGCATCCTTATAGGCTCGGCAGTGCTGTGTTGGCTAGCACTATGGAAGAAAGAGACTTGGGGGTCATCATTGACCACAAGATGAACATGAGCCTGCAATGCGATGTTGCGGCTAGTAAAGCGACCAAAACGCTGGCTTGCATCCATAGATGCTTCTCAAGCAAATCCCGGGACGTCATTCTCCCCCTGTACTCGGCCTTAGTGAGGCCGCAGCTGGAGTACTGCGTCCAGTTTTGGGCTCCACAATTCAAAAAGGATGTGGAGAAGCTTGAGAGAGTCCAGAGAAGAGCCACGCACATGATCAGGGGTCATGGAAGCAGACCCTTCGATGACAGGCTGAGAGCCCTGGGGCTCTTTAGCCTGGAAAAGCGCAGGCTCAGGGGTGATCTGATGGCCACCTACAAGTTTATTAGGGGTGATCACCAGTATCTAGGGGAACGTTTTTTCACCAGAGCGCCCCAAGGGATGACGAGGACGAATGGTCACAAACTACTACAAGTTCGTTTCAGGCTGGACATAAGGAAGAATTTCTTTACTGTCCGAGCCCCCAAGGTCTGGAACAGCCTGCCGCCGGAGGTTGTTCAAGCGCCTTCATTGAACACCTTCAAGATGAAACTGGATGCTTATCTTGCTGGGATCCTATGACCCCAGCTGACGTCCTGCCCTTTGGGCTGGGGGCTGGACTCAATGATCTTCCGAGGTCCCTTCCAGCCCTAATGTCTATGAAATCTATGAAATCAATACCTGAGCCTGTCAAGATCTGCCTGGATTACCCTTCTGTCCTTAGGTGTGGATGCTTTACCCCAGAGTTTGGTGTCATTGGTGAACTTGGCCAGTCTGCTTCTGACACCAATGTCTACATCATTAATGAAGATGTTAAATAGTATAGGTCCTAGGACAGAGAACTTGAGGGACCTCTCTGGTCACTGTGCACCACAATGATTGACTTCATCAACCATCACCCTCTGGGTCCTACCACAGAACCAATTCCCCACCCAGTGGATCATGGTGAGGCCAAGGCCACAGTTAGCCAGTTTTGCCAAGAGATGATCGTGGGATATCAGATGCAAGGCTTTTTAAAAGTCATGATATATGACATCAATCTCTCTCCCTTGTCCAGGTGATAGGTCACTTGGTCATTGTCGCGTCGGGGTCCTATAGGAGGGCCATGATCTCCCTGAGGTCCCTCTCACTGTTTCAAATCCGGCCCAAGGGCACCCTCTTATTCTTGCCCACCACATCTTTGATGTTCAGTAAGCTCGGGAGGCTGCCTTACATCTCCTTGGGCACGGCTAATCGGGACCTCCGTCCCCGTGGTCTCCGTGTTCTCCTGGACCCCCCGGGGGTCTCCCTGTACGATGGGTGCTCCCCAGGCACCCTAGCCTTAGGGCCCCACGTGGCTCCTACCAACCCCTAATACCACGCCCCAAGCCTCGCAGATGTTCTGGACATTGTCCTGTCACAAATCAACTCACCCGCTCCCTCGGGCCTACTCCGTATGCTCCATGGAAGTGCCCCCTCCTGGGCTCTCTCTCTCTGTGCCCACTCCGGGCGCTCTCTAGTATACTGCCCCTCTCTTGGGGCTCTCGAGGCTGACTTTAGGCCTTCTCTAAAGTGTTGTCCCTTTCAGGGACCCTTATCCACTCTGGGACTTCGTATCAAGCCCTACGGTTTCTTAGGCCCACCGCACTGCTAATCTCCCTCCTCCGGGCGCACTGTGCTGCTATCCTCTTTTGCCGGGGACCACCGCCGCACTTTGCCCTTCTCCTGGGCTCTGTACTGCTAACCCCTTTTGTCAGGGTCCACCGCAGCACCCTGCCCCTGTCTGAGGTCTATTGCAGCACTAGCCTACTACCCGGGCTTGCTACGCCCATCCTGGGCTTCTCCATAGTCCCCCTCTTTTGGGACTCGCTGAGCCCACGCTGGGCTCTCCAATAATACTGCCCCCTCTCAGAGGCTTGCTACACCCACTCTTGGGCTCAAATAATACAGCCCCTCTCTGGGGCTTGCTGCACCCCCCCTTGGGCACCAGGGTCCTCACACTCCGCCATGAGGCCCCTTTAAGGATACTGCGCCCTCACTAGCACCAGGGTTCCCACACCACTGGGGTTCCCTCTGAGAATGCTGTGCCCTCGCTGGCGCTAGGGCCCCACACCCGTGTGGGTCCCTTGGGGTTCAGCCGCTCTTCTCCGAGCTTCACTGACCCCACAACTCTGCCCTGCAACTCTCAGGGCCTAGTGCACCCTCACTGGCACCGGGGTCCTCACTTTACCGTGAGCCCCTTATGAGGCCTCCTCCAACCCCTACAGCCTCACCCAAACCACTGGTGTAATACAAACACAACTTCAAGCCTCCTGACTATAACTTAACATCATTGCTTGACTCCACTTGAGCGATACTTGCTGTTAGGCTTCTCTCCACATCCTAACTCCAGAAGCTCAGACTCCTACCCCTCTGACTGCTAGTAAGGAACCACTAGCCTGCCCTTGGTTCTAGGCTTTATAGGGGCCAGGCCCTGCCCCCTCAGGATCAGCTGACTCTCATTAGTTGCCCTGGCAACCTGCAGCTGTGCTCATTATCTCTGCTGAGGCTTTTCCCCAGCAGTTCTCCCCTCTCTAGGAGTGGGGCAGTGAGGTGTGCTGCGACAGTCATAAAAAGGAAATGAGATTGGTCAAGCAAGACCTACCTGCAACAAACCCGTGCTGGCTGTCCCTCAGGATGTTGCATTCAGCCAGTGGGAAAAACTTTCTCACTAGGAGGATAACAAAGCACTAGAATAGGCTACTCATAGAGGTTGTAGAATCTCCATTCTTGGAAGTTTTTAAGACTTGGGTAGAGGTGGGGTGGTCCTGCTTTGAACAGGGAGCTGTACTAGATGACCCCCCAAGGCCCCTTCCAGTCCTCATTTTCTATGATACTATCTCATTTTCTAGATTTAGCATCTGGTTCTCCCTGTGTGGACATCAACGAGCTGATTTAAATTGCTTGTTATGTTGGCAAGGGTAAGGCATGTAATAGGGGGCAAAGGGTGATCTGAAGCCTCTCTCACCCCTGCTCAGATATCCATAGACACACTGGGTGCATTCACATGTGCAAATAATCTGAGAGCAGTTTACTCTCAAGTAAACCACTTGAGGGTAAACTCTCTCAGTCATGTGTCTACACATGCAGGGACGCGGGAGAAGATTTGCTGCTCCTAGCAGCAAACTGCTCCCACTCCCTGTGGCCCTGCAATGGGCCCCTGCAGCAGCCAGGGGGAGCTCTAGTCTACCTCTGGGTGCTAGCCCAGGGGCCAGGAGACAGCTGTCTCCTGGCAGGGGCTGGGATATTGCTCTCTGCCCCCAGGAGCTGCCTGCTGCTGAGGCAGGCTCCACCACTGGAGCTCAAGTGGGGACAGTGTTTCCCTGCACTGTCAGCAGGGAGCTCCCAGCCCCTATACTGTGATTACAGGGCCCAGGCTGGGAGATCCAGATTGCCCAGCCCAAGCCCCACATTTCGGGGGCAGGCAGGGCTGGGCGATTTTTCTTTCCCAGTACCAGCTCCATGGTTGTGGGGCCAGCTTTGGGAGATGCTTCACTCCCAGTGCCAGCTCCCAGTGCCAGCTCCATGGCCATAGAGCTGGAGCTAGGAGAGAAGGATCTCTTGACCTGAGCCCCAACACTGTGGGACTCAGTTTGGGAGATAAGGATCTCCCAGCCTGTCCCATGGTTGCGGGACTGGGGCTGGGAGATGAGGATCTCCCAGGCTGTGTCACAAGGCTGTGTGATTCGGGTTGGGAGATGAAGATCTCCCAGTCCCAGCCCTGCGATTGCAGAGCAGGGGCTGGGGGCTCCTTGCTGCTGGGCAGGGGACATTGTCTCCTCCCAGGCTCCAGTAGTGGAGTCCCCCCTGGCAGCAGACAGCTTCCAGGGGCAGGGGACAATCTCCTGCCCCCTGCTGCCCGGCTGACTAGGAGCTATTTGCTTTGGGTCAGGCATCTACATGTGCCGGGCTGGCTAGATCAGGATTTGGGCCTGGGTTCCTAATCCAGCAAAATTATAGTGCAGATGCTATTAAAAGCATAAAAATTTCTTTCTGCATGGGGAGCTTTTCCCATTTGAGGAGCTCATTTAAGATATACCGCCAAGCTTATGTAAGCTGAGTCTCTGCTAAAGGGTAGCTTGTATAGCTGTGGTAGTACATTGTTTTAACTGCAGAAAAGCTTTCTAAAGTATGATGGGTATGTAGCATTTCCAGAAAGCTTAGATGTTCTTCAGAATCATTGGTGCTTTCTCTGTGATCTTGAAATCCTCTTTTCAGATATCTGATAAAGCATGCTGTATGTTATAACCCACCCAAATATGTCTATTTTGAACTAAAAAGGTAAAAACAGACATTTTATTGAGGTTATTTCAGTGTTTCTATATGACAACTGAAATTGAAATATATCTTACAGTGAAATAAAAAAATAGCCAGTTAGTCTAAGGCAGCAAAGTGTTTGTATATGATGCTGTACTTAACTAACACTGGTTAAAAGGGAATGGCTTCCTAACCCAAGTTAGGCTTGATGGTAAAATTAACATGATTCAACCTTTCCATCAAGGCATAAGGCTGGAGAAAAAAAGCAAGAGGAGGAAGAATTTTGTATTTTCCCTCTAATCAGCCATGTATATTACTGTATAAGGCAAAACAAGAAGGTAATATGAGAATTGGGCACAAAGCCAGATGACATTGTGTAAGGCATCTTTGTATAACTGCCAGCTAGTGTCTTATAATAGTGAACACTGAGGCTTCTATTTAGTAGTGTTGATTGAATGGTGAAAAAAAAACAAGGCTTGAATAATCAGCACTCTGCGATTACTATTGTCTATGCTTGGTATGCTTAATGGAGAAGCTAATTACCATGTGTTCATTTTTATTGCATTTACTATATTGCATGGAAAAGTAATATGATTTTTTCCTCCATGGGTTTACAGAAAACAAACAATGCACACAAAAACATGGTGGAAAACATCAGCCTTAATTAATTCTCATTAGGGCCACTGCCTTTATTTTTCAAGGGGAAGCTGGGAGGCGAGTACTGAATGCCAGATGAGCTGTCTAACCTAGCCCAGTGTGCACTCAAACTGGGTTGTTGCTGTTTTCACTGACTGTGGCAAAAAGGATGATGCAGATACCCAGTGCACAGTCAATTTGTTTAACTTGTTTAATGTATTTTTCACTTTACAGAACACTTCATGTTTCGCTTCTGCTTGGAATAGTTCCTTGGGACAGAAATAGTGTGACAATGAGTAAATAGCCAAGTGGTTGGGGCCATCACTTGTGAGGGAGAAAGTCTGGGTTCCAGTTTCTGCCATGGGGACTATTAAAATTAGGCATTATTACTTAGTTCAGTTTCTACGCCTGGTCAGTAATAGACTGCACTGCTAAGACTACAGTATTAACACTGTTAATAATTGTGATTGTAAGTCCACCAAGAACACAACTGAGATAACCAACTCATTTTACACGAAGTCATGATTCCTGGTATTATCAATCTGAGTTGCATCCAGAGAATGGTTTTGTAGTCAAAGGACATGTGTCTGTTTTATGCAATAGACCAAGATGGGGCAGTTGAGGGGAAGGGAGTCACCACTACTGAAGTCACTCCTATTGAAGTTGTTCGCTTTTGTATTATATATTTTAATAATCACTGGGGCAGAGCTGGAACCCAAATGTGTCCCCCCTCTCCTCCTCCCTCCCTGCCTGGCCACTCTCCCTGCGTGCCCTGGCCCTGGGGTATTATGTTATTTCCATATTTAACTACTCTTTGCAAATTGAACATTGTAGTATATAAATCCTTTTGTGAATTCTGCCCTTTACTCCCATGAATGACTTTCAGTGAGGCTTATGTTGCTAAGGGCCATATGTTGAAAGCACATAGGCACCTACAGATGTAAATACTGGCACCTAATAGGATTTTTGAGAGTATCTTGACCCCAGCTTCTGCTGAAGTTAGTTCAATTTCATTATGCTTAACTTTTGAGAAATATCTAGTTAATATTATGCAGACTTGGACATTTAACATTAGCCATAGAACCACTGGCATGATAATGTAACATTTCTCAATCCTGTGAAACTCTGAGTGCCTCCTCTCAGGAGTAAAGTACATCTCCATTTCCCATTGCTTTCCCTTGGCAGGATCAGGCTCTAAAGTCACAGCACAAATAGAAAATAAAGTCCATATGCCATATCTAAAGATCTGAATAGCAATTGTAACATGATGATTACAGCAAGAATAACACCAGAACGTATCTCAAAACAATCAGGAAAAATTAACACTGATTTTTAACAAGCAGGTGCACAAAATTTGTTCCTCCCATTTTTGAAGCAAAAAAGGAAGATGGTGTGATATTTATAGACCAGATTTTAAAAAGTAGGAGTAGCTAATGCATTCCCTTTTATTAAGCTCAGGTCCCTTGTGCCGACAAATTACTGTATATTTCAAGGCTTATTTAATTTTTAATACAGCAATCTGTTACATAATCAGATATATTTTCAGCAAAACATTATTATTGTGTCTTACAGTTTGGCTGGTTTCCTTCTAAAGGGACCAGTCAACAACTGTATGTTTTTTTATATTTCCTTTCCTACCATAGAAGGAGAAGAAATTAGGAAGTCCTGTCCAATGCATATGGCATGTTAAGTAACAAAGAGGCAGTGTCCATCAAGGTGTCATGCAGAGGAAACGATTAGTTTTTTAACAAATACCGAGGAAGTGAAGACTTATTTGATACTGGCATTTCTGATGTGAAAAACTGCTGTCCCCACAAGAACCATGTTGCTTCAAGAAGGTGAGGTAAAAAAGATGCAGATATCTAGGTGGGGTTTAGCTATTTTAGTGCCCAACAGAAAAAAGATAGATGTCACTAATACTATCACTTGCCCCAAGGGACTGGAACCTTGAGAAGGAATCCAAAAAAGAATAAAAAAAATAGATGTGAGCTATGAACATGATCCTCTACTTTTGCTATCCTCTATGGGTGCATTTACACATTCATTAATGCTCTGTAATTGTGGCGCATTAAGTTTAGTACATGTAATAACAGGTACTAAATGAGCCATAATCAGCACTACTGAGCATTAGTACAGATAAATGCTTTTTAAATTATGCTTAGTGCCCACCTGTGTTGGCCCCATAAGCTTTACCTTGGGTCCTGGAGGCCTCCCAGGGAAGCAGCAGCAGCAAGATGCTTGCTCAGAGCCTGGCTGGCAGCTAGAGCATGGCTCTGACTGACCCGGCTCCCTTGCTAGCTACACACACTGCTTCTGCAAGCAGCATACCTTTTTTTAAATTTTTTTTGTTTTGTTTGTTTTTTGTTTTGTTTGTTTTTGGGGGGTTTTTTACACTAGGATCTCCTGGTGTCAGAAAAAGCCTGCTGTGCTGCAAATTAGCTGCAAACTGCTTTGAGGCACCACAAACCGCATGTGCGCGCTTGTCGGGATGCACCTAGGATATATTCTTAAGTACATAAAGTACTGTACTATAAATGCCTAATAAATTTGGGATGTCATAAAGGAAGGTTTGTTATTAATTCATATTTAACCCTTACTTCTAGTAATTAACCAAAAAAAAAACCCAAACAAACAACACAGATGTTCTCAGCAAGATCTTTTCTTAGATGTTTGTAACAAGAAAGCAAAATATAAGCTAACAGAGGCAGAAGCGAACAGAAAAACTTAAGGTTGCACTCTGTCTTATACCCTGAATCAGACATCTTCCTTTTTCAAAAGCACTATCCCTACATCTGATAAAAGAAAAAATGCATGTTTTCAATGGAAAATAACTTTTCAAATTAATATAAGGTTTCATTTTCAGTGAAATTGTGTTTCTTTCAAGAAACACAGAAAAATATAGACACCCCAACTGAATATTTTTTAGTTTCTGTTACTGAAAGCCAATATATATATATATATATATATATATATATATATATATATATATATATATATATATATATTTATCTTTTTTAATGATGATATGGAATGTCTGGAAGCAAAGTTTGAATGGCAATGAAAAAAAATATTTTGTCAAAAATTTCTGTGAGAAAAAAAACACAACGATTTTTCCAGCTATTCTCTTAGTCTCCCTTTGTCTCAGAGAAGAGCAGCATCTCCTATAGCCCTTTCCCAGAGCAGCTGCACAAGAAGAAGAGGGAGCTGAACTGAAATCAACCTCTTTGTTTGTTGGGGATCATGCTAGATATTATGGAAAATGGCTTATAGATGCCTAAAATGGGGGGAGGGGAAGGAAGAGGGGGAGGGAGAGAATGGCAATATCTGTCACATTATCTAAACACTGTCTCTATATGCATCAGCTTGGTTTTAAAGCTAATTTTACTTAGAAGTTTTTAAATATGTGACAATGCTTGCATTAAAGTAAATTAAAATTGTTGGTAGTTCTTCTCTTCTTTTACTCTACCCCTTTTAGATATAGGTTTAGAGAGTGCCCTAGTATGCAGCAAACTATTGAGATAAACAGGAGGGCAATTCGTATGGAGTCCTTTACTCACGCTCATATATGTACACAGAAACAGGTTTCACACACTTCAAAATAACTTATTACAGTCAATTTTAAAAGCATTTAGGTGCCTAACTAAACTAAATTAAATCAATGGCCATTAGGTGCCTACCTACCTTTAAAGATGTGACCCTTAACTTCACAAGGGACAGCAAAAAGGAACAGAACTCTGGATTGGGAGCCAGACTGTGTGATAGTAATGTGACACGGGCAAAGAATCATAGGTTTTTTTAAGGTAGAACCAAGGAACTTAATTGGAACAAAGAAGATTTCTCCAAAACTCATGCTCCCTACTCTAGCAGCAGATTGGAGAATAGTAATATCACTAAACTGAGTCCTCCCAGTGGTGCACTGGGGCAGGGGAACGTCACTCAGTGCCCCTGGCAAGTTGAAGGCTAGCACATGCATCATCAGAAGGAATCCCTCTTCTTTTTTCTCATTGGCTAGGTGATGCAACACTAGGCCCTGAAAGCTTGGCTCAGAAAGGGTTTTTAAAGATTTACAGGTTCTGATAAAAAAAAGAAATCTCTTCCTCAATAAGGAAGGGAAAAAAAAGACTCCTATTATAGATGATCCAGTCATTTGAAATCTCCTATGGCTCACACTACATTTGATTTCCCTCTCTCGAAGCTCTTACTAATGCTGCAAGACATGTTTTTAGTCAGATTCCAAAATAAATAAGTTTACAGCAGGGCCAGTACCTTGGAAAGGATTAGTTCTGCTCTGCCACTTGTGTATATATTAATTTTTATAAAGTCACAGTGCATCCCAGAATGGTGTCTCTCATGGATATGTCTTAAGGCAGTAAATTAAAGTGGTACACACTAGTGGTCCTATTAGTGAAAAGTGTTGAAGCCTGTGCATTTCTAAGCAATCCACTTTAATCTTCCTACCGCTGTAGTATATATAAGACATTAATGCGTTGTTTTAATTTGAGATTTAGGCACCGAAAAGCTCTCATCAGGAATAATTTCCAGGCCATGCAAGATAGAAGATAAAATAAAGCACTAAAAATAAATAATTCAAGACAGATTTTATTCATTATGCCATGATTTCTATGGGCAACTGTTTATGTAATTTCTCTTATGCTGCCAGGCTAAGCAGTATCTCATAGTACTTATTGCTTCAGACAAAATGTTTGATTTATGCATTTACATTCTATTATCAAGACAAGTTTAAATCTGTCTGCCTGCCTTTCTCTTCCTGTTTTGATACCTTTAAAGAAGAAAAATCCCATCATATATAACCAGTTTCTCTAGTGGAATGCATTATTTCTTTGCTGTTTAATCAAAGATTAAGTTAACTCTCAAATACTGGGTAACCATGTCTTATTGTATACAAAAGAAACATGGATGGAATGGCAATATGCAATGCCAAGATTCCTTGGCTCTAGAAGTTCCTGGACCATTAAGGAAAACTGTCACACAGTTTACTTAAAGGAGATCTTGTATGCCTTCTATAGACTAGGGAAACTGGCAGTTTTTGACAACATGCTAGTTGACAAGGCTTTAATTAACATCAACATTAATTATTCACAAGTTAGGAAATTTTGAATTTACATTAATCCTATTTTATTCATGTAGGATACTGGCTACCTAATTCAATTTAACTGTCTCTAGTTGTTCATCCATTTTGTTCTCATTCACATTCTTCCTACTATGTGTTTCTTTTCTTTTAGCTTTCCCATTGGTGTTAGCAAGAGGACAGCTTTATAGCTACTAGGTATATTTGATAATTTATAGATGAGGGTTATTGTTCACGTGGCAGGCTTCAGTAGAGAAGTTGAGCGCATGAAGGGTCAGACATTAGGGTCATATTATAAGAAAGGGAAAATGGACACCACTGCACAGTAGGACTTCCAGATGGGGAGCAACATAAAACAACCCCAAATTTCTTTTGCTTTTCATTTTTTCTTCATAGTTTCATAGTTGGTAGGGTTGGAAGGGACCTAAGCAGATCATGAAGTCCGACCCCCTGCCATGAGCGACCCCGGCTAGGTGATTGTCTAGCCTCCTTTAAAGACCCCCAGGGTAGGAGCGAGCACCACTTCCCTTGGAAGTTGGTTCCAGCTCCTAGCCACCTTGACCGTGAAGTAGTGCCTCCTGATGTCTAGCCTGAATCTACTGTCAGTCAACTTATGGCCATTATTCCTTGTTACCCCCAGTAGTGCTCGGGGGAAGAGGGACTCTCCCATTGCCTGCTGGTTACCCTTGGCCAGTTTATAGACATTCACCAGATCCCACCTCAGCCTTCTCTTGTGAAGGCTGAACAGGTTCAGATCCTGTAGCTTCTCCTCGTAGGGCCTGCCCTGTGGCCCCCTGATCATGTGAGTGGCCCTCCTCTGGACCCTACTCTTACTACTTTTCTGTTGTTTGTCCATATTCTTTGGCTTGTAGGACTCTTCATGGGAGTAAATGCTCACAAATGTGAGTAAACATTGCACAAATAAGTTGGTCTCCTAAAGAAGGTTATGCCTTCAAAGCTGCTTTACTATTTCAGTTTGAATCTTTACTTGCAAATAAACACATCTAAGCCTTTAAGAGAGCCTAAGCCTGTCTTTGCCAAATAAAATACAGTTAAATCAGAACTGTAGGTCACGTGAATTCCAGTAGCTAGATTTCAATTTATTTATAACATTGCAGCCTTCGGGCAAGGGCTACTTGATATAGCTCCTTCATCAGGCAGTATCTTCATGTATGACTGATGATATCTGTACCTTCATTGTATTCATGTGTAATTTCTGCATAGAGCAAATCCTGTGAAGGAAAGATTATGAACACCTTCAACTCCCCTTCATATGGTTTTGGTAGGAACTAACGGGGGTGTTACACACAGAGTTTTGACTTAATCTTAGTGTGTGAGTGCAGTCTTTGAAGAAATGTAGCATTGCTATTAGTTTTGCAAAAAAGTCTGTCTGTATTGTTTTTGATGTGAAGCTATTGCAAGTATTATAGTGATAGTGTTGTTTATGACAGACTATGGCATTTTCAATTCAGCCTGGCTTTCAGAAAAACAGTCCAGCCTTTAGGTGTGAGTTTGTGAGTAATGGAAGTAGAATGAGTGTGGGTAATACCCTGAACTAAATCAAGTATGTTAGTAACCGATATGGTAGAAACAGACTTTTCTTGTATCCACATTGCTTCGCTTCACATTCATTGGGTATTTTTAAACAGCATGAAGCTTAGCTTTTCCATGTTTAGTTAAATCTGTTCTTTAGTAAATGTCCTTTTCAGCATCCAGAAGGAAAGTTGCTGTAAGACACTGGGTACATTTTTTTTCTGTCTCTCCTTATCATTATTCAAAACACTCTTTGAGAGGAATAGCTGGTTGGTAGAGTACCTTGATTTTTACTGTTATTATACAGATTCAATAATTTAGGTAACAACATATTTAATTTTTTTTTAATAAACCTCCACAGGAAATCCATCACTGCTGGGAGATTTATTATCTTTCATGGCCTTTAAGAACAAAGTTATTTCATCTAATGATAAAGGAGCTGATAAAATTTCCTTCTCTGTCTGTGAAATTTAATGTATGGGTATAAAGTTCAGGAAGAGATTTTTCTTTCCTTACCAGTAACATTCAGATTCTTGGTGTATCATTTAGAATGAATTGATTAAACTATTGGTTGGTTTGTCTCAGTATCATATGCATATTCTCCAGTGTGTCTCTTATAACTGATATTTTATTATGTTTGGATTTACTCTTTAGTCTATATGTTAGTAACCTGCCTGCATATTCCCCTGATTCCCAATAATCCCAGTAATCTATATAAAGCAGACTCTGCCTCCTGGGACTATAATTTATTCAATTCATATCTCATATTGGTAAGAATACATAGTTCATCAGGCAGAGGATTTATGACATAATCTTCATCTAAAGCCTTAATTTTTCCTATTAAAGTATCTGTTTCAGTGTCTCTATTTTTTCTTTTTTGCAGAAGCACATTATACGCCCTCATAGGAAGACTTTAGTAGTTTCCTATAAAGTAGCAGTGGACAAAAAAGGTTAATTAAGCTCCATAAAATGTTTTAACTTCTTCAAGAAGACTGTTTCAAATTTACAATCATTCAACTGGGAGGTGTTGAGTCACCAGTAATTATTTACAGCTAGTTCTGCAAAGAAGAGTAAAGCTCTATCTCAACATGGCCCAGAACAGCTACAGAGCTAATAAAGACATTGACCACATAGTCAATTATACTTTGAAAAATTAAAGAGCAGTCAACTGTAGAATATACTGAATGACACATTAAAAAAAGCAAAACTATAATCCCTCATTGTTGGATTCACTATGTGCCAAATTATCTACTAAACCCAGGTCTGACATGTAGAGTGACCAGCCATCCTGGCTGAAAATATGGGACATCTGGGAAAATGCCCCCTCCCACTTCCCCCTCCCCTCCTCTTCCCTTGCTGCTTCCCTCCCTCAATTCCAAATCATTGGCTTGCTGCAGGGAGAGATGGAGGGAAAGTGACAGGCAGCCTACCAGGTGCCTTCCTGGGACACTGCACCACTTCTCTTCCCCACTGGACTGTGCCTCAAGCCCAGGACATTCATTTTATTCTCTGTCCCATGCCTGGGACTGGCTTCCAAAATCCATGAGTATCCTGGGAAATATGGGATGGATGGCTACCCTAGACATCCACAACAACTTTTATATTAGTTCTCAAGAAGTAGATTTTGTTGATAAAAGGGCACAAGACCAATCAATTAAAGGATTCAAATATTCATTCTATTGTCCCCCAGAATATAAGGGTATTTCCCAAATTCAGAGAGATTTACAAAAAAAGTGAATGATTAATGTTGGATTGTTTGTATTGGGACCAATGACACATCCCAAAGTGAAAACGGAATCTGTAATTTTAACATTTGCAAGAATAAATATACCCCTGGATCATCAGCCATGTCAATTAAATGGGGGCACAGTCTTTTGTGAACTAAAATAGAAACTCCATGTGACTTTCTGGTATATGCAAAAGAGATTGCTAATCCCACCCAACTATGCTTTAAACTTTGACATTCCTCTACTGGAAGATGAGTTTCTTGAAGCATAGCAATATCAGACTTCTGTTTTTTTAAGAAAAGATAATATTTTCTTATTTTTAATATGGCTTTTAAGTCTCTTAACGTTCTAAGATACACACTTAGACTGGCCATTCTCAGGACTTTATCTGCTATGTTCAACTTGTATGTTGTTCAACTGGTAATTTGCCAGTTTCTGTAAATCAGATATAAGATGTTTATCTGTATACTGCTATAGTTGTGATATTGATATTCTCCCATATATTTAGAAATCATAACAGCATACAATCTCAACCACACTTTGGAAAAGATTATGAGGGGAAAGAAGAAAAGAAAGGAAAAAGAAAATAAATATAAAGCATAAGAAATAGTAACAGCAAATTTACTACATGGCATAGTATGTCCACCTGGGAGGTTTTGGTAGATGTAACCCAAAGCTCTGTACCAGTCTATTATTAATAATGACAAAGACCATAACAAAAATCAACAAATGTCACTCACTGATAAGCGGTGTTTAACAATTTAAAAAGCCTCGCTTGGGGGCAACGCAATTTAAGAAATATATAGACAAATTAGAGAGAGCCCATGAGAGAGCAACAAGAATGTTAAGAGGGTTAGGAAATGGCTTGTGAAGAAAGGTTGAAGAGACTGGCTTTGTTTAGTTTGGAAACAGAAGATGGGGGTAGGGGCATGCTATAAATAAAATGGTATTTTAAAGAGGACAATAAATAATTGTTCTTCATGTTTACAGAAGATACAATAAGAAAAACATAGCTTAATTTGCAGCAAATAATATTTATGTTAGATATGAAGGAAAACTTTTGAGCTATAAGGACACTTAAGTACTAAAATGAGGTGTTTTATTTTCCCCTAAGAAAGTTTTCCTTGTTATATATGCTGAGTTAGTGATTGCCTGGGAGGAAATACTGCTTATTATAGGCACTGAAGTAGGTGTTTTGTGATTCTGCAGATTTAGAATTGGGGCTTCAGGCAGTGGTTGGTAGTTTTAAGGAGTACTCTTAGCAGTTTTAACTCAGCCCTTGTTGTAGTAATACCCATCTGCTACCTTTCAGCAGAGTGAAGATGGCATCACTTGGTTGTCGTTTCTCAGTACTTTTCAAGACTGAATTTTAGGTGTTTATACAAGACAGTACTATTAACAAGCCTATATTAGAAAATTTGCAGAGCAAAAACCAAGGTGAAAGAACTGTTTCTGAGAGAGTTCCTGTTTGCAGATCACGTGGCCTTGGTTGCCCTGCCAAATCTCTTGGGAAGATTTTCTGCATTATGCAGGAGCTTCAGGTTGACAATTAGTCTCGAGAAGAGTGTGATTACGTACCAACGGGTGGAAGAACCACTGCCTGACATCACTTTGGAGGGTAAGTCTCTTGCTGTCATTGACAGTGTTCGCTACTTGCATTCTGTGATGAGCAGGAATCTTCACCTTCAAAATGAATTGACTAACAGAATTGGAAAAGCAGCTAAGAATTTTGGGCTATTACAGAAAGGTGCATGGAATAATAACATATCATCAGCTAAGGTGAAAGTGGGAATCTACAAGACTTGTGTGCTGTTACCACTGCTTTCTGGTTCAGAAACATGGACCATCTATACACATCAGGAGACTGAACAGCTTTCACATGAGATGCCTACACAAGATTGTGAACATAAAGTGGGAAGAGAAATGTCAAATAAAGAGGTACTGGAGCATACAGGACTGACACACTTAGAAACCACTATCAAAGAGAGGAAGTTGTGATGGTTTTACCATATCAGAAGAATGAGAGGAGACTGTATCTCTAAGAATATTTTGTACAGTGAGATTCAAGATGGCACTAGAAATCAGGATTGCTCTCTGGCAGTACCATGCTGTGTGAAAACTTATATAAAGTTGTTCAACTTCCATGTAAAAAGCTGGGAAGAGGGCACAGAGTCCTATCCAATCTGGAGGGAACATCTGGCACTAGGTGCAGTTCAGTGTTAAGTAGCTTTGATCCAGAGGATGGAAGCAAAGCAAGAAGGAAGGAAGCAGTGCACTGTAAATTTGGACTCCAGCTTGAACAACATATGGATCTGTGGAACTTGTAAGAAGCTGTGTCACTCTAAAATTGGGCTTGTCCGCAACAAGCAGATTCATCATCAGGCACCTGCGTAGCCCACGTACACTTACACTATGATCGGGAGGATTAAGAGTTGCCTAATTATTAGGCATTTAAATAGGTAGCTTGATTTTTTTTCCCACTCACAGTGCCAATTGACAAAGCTATTCAAAAGTTTAAATATAAGTAGGGGTTACCATATCAGCTGAGCCAACATACCTAATCTTCTTCCCTTTTTGACCCCGGTTGTATATATATGTAATAGTTATGGTTTAGGGTTTTTCATAATTTAAATTTCAGAGAAGTCTTCCTGCCTGTCAGACCAGCAGCCATTTTAGGAGGAGAGTCAATGCAGAGTCAATGCAGCATGTTAAAGACAATGAATACTTTACTCTTTCAGGAAGACTTTGCTTTTTTTTCCCCCTTGCTTACTTGTTTCCTTCATTTAACAGCCATTTAGATTGATATTATATGCTAGCCCTTGGTCTTGTAAGTGAGGTTCAACAGTAGAAAATAGGGTAATTGCCTCACGTTTTGTGTGGCTGTCTATTGGTAATTGTGCCTTGACAGTTTACACATGTTCTTAATACTACCATGAATGGTTATAAAAGAAGTGTCAGTGGATTCAGTGGATGATCAAGGAAACACTTAACAAAGGAGACAGACCACTGCTTTAAAAGGTGTCAGCATAAGTATATCTGCAGGTTGCTGGGGGCAAGAGGAGGAAGGGGGTGAGAAGGTAGGCACCAGGCACTAGATCCTGCCCACGGGAGGTAAGTGGTCCAGAGCTGCCTGTACCTATGGCTTGCTTAGTGTTTGTCTGGTGGGCTCTGTGTGTATGGTGTGTGTGCTCTAAGAAGATGGGAGTGTTGCTGACTAAGTGGTTGTTGATTACTGAGTGATTGCTGCTTGGGCCTGACAGAAGCCCTAATGAGGGGGTAGAGCCAGTTCAGGCCTAGCAGCGTATAACAGGAGACTCTTCACGTGATCAGGGAGCCAGCAAACAGGGCCTGCAAACAGTGTAAGCAATTCCTAGGCCAGTTCACAGCTCCCCCTCCCCCCTTTGAGGTGAGTGCCTTCCCACTTGGCATGAGGAAGCAGGAAAAATAGGAACTGTTTGGGGTAAATGAGCAATAAACAGGCCAGCTTTCAGGTCAGTTC
The DNA here is from genome assembly GCF_030867095.1 of Alligator mississippiensis. NCBI lineage: Eukaryota > Metazoa > Chordata > Crocodylia > Alligatoridae > Alligator > Alligator mississippiensis. The sequence continues at coordinate 31,641,695 of NC_081825.1, forward strand.
ACTAGTAAAGATCTGCTTGGAAGAAGAGCAGTAAGAGAGAGAAGGCAGGTTAAGAGACCCAGGGAAATGGCTGGAGGACATCGCATTTCCAGAGCCACTGCCAGTGCCTCTGCTTGCACCTGTGAGGTTTCTGTCCAGGCAGCACCACTCACCATTGACACGTCCATCCAGGTCCAGGTTTGGCACTGTGGGAATCACGGTTTGCAGGTTCCTCCCAGTGATGGCTAGGTCAGGGAGTACCTATAGTGTAAACAATACCTCCTGGTAGTGTCTCTCAGGGAACAGGCAAGAGACATATAGGAGGAGGTGGCAAGGCTCCCAAGCATCCTCTGCCATGAGGAGTTCATCAATTCCATGCTGGTGGAGACCATGGGTACTGTGCAGGAAGAAATGCCAGAGGCCACACTAGAGAAGAGAGAGGACATGGACCCCCAAGAGTGTGGAAACTGGAGGCTTGTGACTTCTGGCAGCAAGCAGAGATCTTCACCTCCACCTGCAGTGGTTCATCTGGACAACAGAAGGCTCAGGGGCAACTTGGTGGCAGCCTATAAGTATATCGGGGTGTGCATCAGGAAATGGGAGAACAGTTGTTCATCAGGGCACCCCAAGGGATGACAAGGTCTAGCAAAATGCTGGATGATGGTTTTAGACTGGACATAAGAAAAAACTTCTTTATCGTCCAAGTCTCCAGCATCTGAAATAACTCCCCCCAGAAGTGGTGCAAATATGTCTGGATATGTTTCTACATTTGGATGCTTATCCTGCTGGGGTGATCTGACCTCAGCTGACTTCCTGCTTGGGCAGGGAGCTAGACCCAATGATCTCTCAAGGTCTCTTCCAGCCCTAATGTCTATGAAGTCTATGAAGTCAGATACGCATACCTAGCAGTAGAGAGAGGGGAGCATATTCCTTTGGTGGAGGAAGACAGGCCAGGCCTCACCAAGGTGGGAAGGATCAAGATGACTGCCACCAAGAAGAAACGATGGGTTGTGGTGGTTGGAGACTACCTTCTACAGGGGATGAAGGGAGCTATCTGTTGACCTGACCTGTTATCCCAGGAAGTCTGCTGCTTGCCTGGAGACCAGATCCAGGATGTCACAGAGGGACTACCAAGGCTTATCTGACCCTCTGACTACTACCCCATACTGCTCATCCATGTGGGCACCAATGATACTGCCAGGGGAGATCCTAAGCCTATCAAAAGTGATTACAGGGCTCTGGATGCATGGGTGAAGAGGTCTGGGGCTCAGGTTGTGTTCTTTTCAATGCTTCCAGTCAAGGGAAAGGGCCCAGGCAGAAGCAGGGGCATCCTGCAGATCAACACCTGGGTGTGCAGGTGGTGTCACCACAAAGGCTTTGGCTTCTTCGACCATGGGATGTTCTTCCAAGAAAAAGGATTACTGGGACAACATGGGATCCACCTGACGAAGAGAGGGAAGAACATCTTTTCAGACAGGCTCGCTAACCTAGTGAGGAGGGCTTTAAACTAGGTTCACTGGGGTTTGGAGACCAAAGCCCTAAGGTAAGTGGGGAAGTGGGCAATGTGGAGGAAGAACAAACAGGAGGTGGCAACAGGGGAGGTGTTGTCATACATCCTGAGAAACCAGGGCAATCAATTAGTTACCTCAGGTTCCTGTACACAAATGTACAGAGCTTGGGAAACAAGCAGGAAGAATTGGAAGTCCTTGCACAGTTATGGAACTATGATATAGTTGGAATAACAGAGACTTGGTGGGAGCTCACACACCTGGAGCACTGTCATGGATGGATACAAAGTGTTCAGGAAGGACAGGCAGGGGAGAAAAGAAGGAGGCATTGCACTTTATGTAAAAGGGCCATATGATTGCTCAGAGCTCCAGTACAAAACTGGAGATAGGCCTGTTGAAAGTCTCTGGGTTAAGGTTAGAGGGGAAAGTGACAAGGGTGATGTCATGGTGGGGGTCTGCTATAGACACCAGACCAGGAGGAAGTGGTGGAAGAAGCTGTTTTCAAACAGCTAGTGGAAGTTTCCCGATCACAGACCCTGGTTCTCATGGAGGAGTTCAATCACCCTGACATCTGCTGGGAGGGCAATACAGCAGTGTACAAGCAATACAGGAAGTTTTTGGAGAGTGTTGGGGACAACTTCCTTGTGCAAGTGCTGGAGCGGCCAACTAGGGGCTATGCTCTTCCTGACCTGCTGCTCACAAACAGGGAAGAATTGGTGGGCAATGTAGTAGTGGGTGAAAACTTGGGCAGCCGTGACCATGAGATGATTGAGTTCAGGATCCTGAGGAAAGAAAGGATGGAGAGGAGCAGAGTAAGGACCCCGGACTTTCGAAAAGCAGACTTTGACTTGCTCAGGGAAGTCATGGGCAGGATCTCCTGGGAAGCTAGTCTAAGGGGGAGAGGAGTCCAGAGACAGGGAGAGGAATCCAGAGAGCTGTGTCTGTACTTTAAAGAAGGCTTACTGAGAGTGCAGGAATAAATCATCCCAATGTGTAAGAAGACTAGCAAGTAGGGAAGAAGGCCAGCTTGGCTTAGCAGGGGACTCTTCAGTAAACTAAATCACAAAAAGGAAGCTTATAAGAAGTGGAAACTTGGACAAATAACTAGGGAAGAATATAAGACAGTTGCTTGGGCATGCAGGGATGAAGTCAGGAAGACCAAACTGCAATTGGAGTTTGGGATGTGAAAGGTAACAAGAAGGGTTTCTATGAGTATGTTGGTAGCAAGAAGAGGATCAGGGAAAGTGTGGGTCCCTTACTGAATCAGGGAGGCAACCTTGTGACAGAGGATGCAGAAAAGGCTGATGAACTCAATACCTATTTCACCTCAGACTTCCCAGGCAAGGTCAGCTCCCAGACTACGGCACCAGGCAGCACAGTTTAGGAATGAGGTGAGCAGCCAACAGTGGCAAAAGAACAGGTTAGGGACTATTAAGAAAATCTGGATGTGTACAAGTCCATGGGGCCAGATAGAATGCACCCAACGGTGCTGAGGGAGTTGGCTGATGTGATTGTAGAGCCATTGGCCATCATCTTTGAAAACTCATGGCAATCAGGAAAAGATTGGAAAAGGGCCAACATAGTGCTCATGTTTAAGAAAGGGAAAAAGGAGGATCCAGGGAATTAAAGACCAGTCAGCCTTACTTCAGTCCTTGGAAAAATCATAGAGCAGATCCTCAAGGAATCCATCTTGAAGCACTTGGAAGAGAAGGTGATTAGGAACAGTCAGCATGGATTCACCAAGGGCAAGTCATGCCTAACCAACCTGATTGCCTTCTATGATGAGATGACTGGCTCTCTGGATGCAGGGAGACCAGTGGATGTGGTGTACCTTGATTTTAGCAAGGCTTTTGATATGGTCTCCTACAACATTATCGCAGAGAAGCTAAGAAAATGTGGGTTGCATGAATGGACTGGAAGGTGGAAAGAAAACTGGCTGGAGCATCAGGCTCAGAGGGTAATAATCAATGGCATGATATCTAGTTGGCATCTGGTATGAAGTGGAGTGCCCCAGAGGTTGGTCCTGGGGCCAGTTTTATTCAATATTTTCATCAATGAGCTAGAAGATGGCATAGAGTGCACCCTCAGTAAGTTTGAAGATGACACCAAGCTGGGGGGAGTAGTAGATATGATGGTGGGTAGGGCTAGGATTCAGTGACCTAGACAAATTGGAGGATTGGGCCAAAAGGAATCTCATGAAGTTCAGCAAGGACAAGTGCAAAGTCCTGCACTTAGGACGGAACAATCCAATGCACCAGTACAGGCTGGGGGTGATTGGCTGGGCAGAAGCTCTGCAGAAAAGGACCTAGGAGTTGCAATGGACAATAAGCTGAATATGAGCCAGCAGTGTGCCCTTGTTGCCAAGCAGGCTAACAGCATACTGGGCTACATTGGTAGGTGTGTTACAGTAGGTCCAGGGAAGTGATTATTCCCCTCTATTCAGCACTGGTAAGGCCAAATCTGGAGTACTGTGTTTAGTTTTGGGCCTCTCACTACAGAAAGGATGTAGACAAATTGGAGAGTGCAGGGCAACAAATCCAGTGCAGGGCAACAAAAATTGTGAGGGGGCTGGGGAACATGACTTGGTGAGGAGAGGCTGAGGGAACTGGGCTTGGTTAGTTTAGAGAAGAGAAGACTGAGAGGGGATCTAACAGCAGCCTTCAACTATCTGAAGGGGGGCTCAAAAGAGGATGGAGCTAGACTGTTCTCAGTGGTGGCAGATGACAGAACAAGAAGCAATGGTCTCAAGTTGCAGCAAAGGTAGTTAAGGTTAGATATTAGGAAGAATTTTCTCACTGAAAGCACTGAAACAGGTTACCCAGACAGGTTGTGGAATCCCCATCCTTGGAGATTTTTAAGACAAAGCTTTGGCTGGGGTGGTCTAGTTGGGTATGGTCCTGCTATGATCAAGGGGTTGGCCTAGATGACCTCCTGAGGTCCCTTCCAGGCCTAATTTTCTATCTTTCTATGCTTCTACAAAAAAGAAATACCTCAAACCCCAAATTTGTGAGTTTAAAGGGAGATAGAGAGATGTAATTGCACAGCCAGTTATATATTTTTCTTTGAATGTAAGAGGTAGTCAGAGAGACATTTCAAAGAGGTCTTCCACCTGTGCACTGAGGGCAGCAAGAATCATACTTTGATGGCTCTAGGAAAGAGGAATCGGGGAATGCAGCCAACCTAAACAAATCTTTCTGAGCAGCTGTATTTTCCTCCAATAGAACTGATTTTGTGCCTCACTTTCTAGCACGTAAATTACCTGCAAACTGCAATCCCCTATTTGTTTCATAATAACTTTCCACATTGCTTAAATGACTGGGTGACTCAGAGACAGAACAATAGACTGGGGACTTCAGATGTATGGCAGTACTGAAGGCTTTTCAGCAGAATAGAGTGACAGTAAGAGCCAAGAGTTTGTAGTTGCTACATCTAGAGGGGAGAAATATAAGAAGCTGCAAAGGAAATTAGAAATGGAGGATGATAATAGCAGAGACAGATTTAAGGCTACATGACAGACAAGGCTATTATTGGAACAAAAACATCTCAAGGGAGATGATTTATAATGAAGGCCCTGCACGTGGAGAAGAGAAGTAAGAGGAAGTAGGCTGTAAGTAGGAAAGAAAAAGATTAGGATGACCCTGTATAACAGGAATTGTATTAGAATAGAGTGATTACAACAAAGATGACAAGGCAGGGAGAAAGAGAAAATGGAAACATTTAATTGATGTTAAATAGAAGAAAATGACCTGAGTAATCCAAATTGAACAAAACAGGTAATGAGTAAGTTCACTACATATTCTGATTAAATGCCATGGTGAGGCCAAATGTTTACTCCAGGAGTGATACAGGTATGAATGACTGTCAAATGGGCATAGTGGCAATGCTGATCACCCTTGGCATCTGCAGGCAGATCAGTCCTGGCAGGACTAGGTGTACATGACACGAGAAGTTTGTATGAGGGATGTTTTTAAATAAGTAAACTGCATGACCTAAGATGTGACCCACAGGTGCTCAGCCTAGCTTTCTTCTGGTTTCTGAAAAGGTAAAACTGGAGCAGATAGTTTCTATACCGTAGCTCTACTAATGGCTTCTTCAGCCCAGAAAGATCTAATGTTGAAATTTCCAGTGACTTCAGGAAAAATATTTCTTAGCCCCTATACAACTAAAGAATACAATGAAAAACAAATCCAAATCAAGCCTTAAAAAGAAGCTATGACTAGAGCTTCAGTTGGAAATTTTATGATTAAATGTCTGGTCAGTCAGGCAGGAGAGGGCACAAACACTTCAAAAAGTTGTGGGGGAGGAAGAGGAAGACTTTTGAAACCACAAGTTTAATAGAAGGAGAAAACCATTTCTTGCCAGCTCTCACCTCCCACATGGTACTTAGTTTCTCCATGTGCATACCCACTACAGCTTACATTTAGTGCAGCGCCATAGGCTAGAATAGCTTGGCGAAGGCCTTCTGACCAAAACTGAGGAGGACAGGCAGGTTCCAGAAACTCTTCACCCATCTTCATGTCTCCAATTTCATAGATTTTGGGGGCTGGAAGGGACCTCAGTAGGTCACTGAGTCCAACCCCCCGCCTTGGACAGGAAAGAGCGCTGGGGTCAGATGACCCCACCTAGGTGCTTGTCTAGTTTCCTCTTAAAGACCTCCAAGGTAGGGGAGATTACCACTAGTTAATGGAGTTGGCTTCACTTAGAGGACACCTGTGTAATGTTATTTGCCTAACAACAATCTTAATAACAACAAAGTTTATGAAAATGGAGAATGGAATTAAACTGTTTCCTTAATTTGTTTTAGATTTGTACTTCTCAGACTAAGCTAGGTAGGGCATCCCACCTAAGGTATAAGGGAAATGGATCATATCGCTCAAAAAACCGAGGCTCTGCTCTGATATTCAGTTGTTAGAGTCAGTCCATTGTTGCTGTCTCCAGAGACAGAAGAATGACTTCCTCCGTCACTCAGTTGACCTAATAAACTATACACTTGAATCAGCTTGCATCTCCAGACACAAACCTCTCCTTGTTAGGTAGGTATTCCTATCTTCCAAACCAGAAGATTTTCATTGCATTCATTTGTTTTCTCCAGTTACCTACACACAGAATTAGGCTTGAACTTACTGCTTTTTCAAATAGATGGATCACAGAAGATACAAAAGTTGTTTTTTTTTTTTAAATAATGATCAATAAGCATCTTTTAATGGTGTTTGTTCTAACTTTGACCTTACACACCAATCTGCAATGTTTTCTGACAAATCTCCACTTTCAGTTTCAGTTATGAACTATAAATTAGGGGAAGAACGACAGATGGAGAAGGATAATGCATTAGCGGGGAAAGAACCTGAAGAATATAGAGAATCTAACCCTAAGTAAGAGAATGAGCAGTGCCTTAGGAGAGTCCTTTAAATACACCATAAAAAGTCAACAATGAACAAGCCAAGTCAATAGGTACACCAGGGATGAATTTGGTGCAGTATCTAATTAAGACATTTGTTAGTAGTTACCATTTTGCTATGTTTCTGTTAACCAACAGTGTGATTTCTTTCCTCATTACCTTCCAAGGCAATGGATATTACTTTTAATAGAAATATCACTTAAATGAAAAGCTAGTTGTAAATGGGAATTTTGTGGTGTTAATATGCTAGTACAACCTCTTCCGCATTTAAGACTGTTTCTGTTTTTTAATGAATATTAATTGACACTGAGGGATGGCATGGCTGCTGTGCTAGCTAGGTGACATCACATTTTCTTAAGTAATGAAGGGACTGATCCAAATAGGAGTCTTTGTTTCACTTTGGTAGGGGATGCACCAGGCCCTCAAGATCCTCAAGATGTCTTAGAAGTAGATTAGGGATGGGATATAACAGTTACCACACACTCAAAGGGTCATTTGCTTTATCTTCATGTAAAGACATTTTATGATGCAAGTAGGATGCTCATCTGAATATTAAAGTGACCACTGAACACTTTTGGAGGGTTGACTGTGTAGTTTCATCTGCATTGTATATATTTTATTTTGAGACCTGGTAAAGAAAGTATTTATTTAGGGTCTGAATTTCACTGCCTTGCTTCTGGTAGAGTCATTAGCATCTGCACAAAGTGAGTGCAAGGTAAGTGTAATAATCTACTATCCTTACTGCAGGCATAAATGATCTAGCGTGGTAGGAAGCAAAGGGCACACCTATACTGCTTCCATAGTGTTTTGTGTAAGGCATGCTGCTGATCTTGTGCTGCCAACCTGCTCCTATTTGCACACACTAAACCAGAAATGTGATAATGCAGCTCTTCTGGGGTCATACACCTGAGACTGCTCTCGAGACCTTTGTCTCCAGCATGTTAAAGAGCAATCATATAAATGAAAGAGTCCAGGAATGGATTCACTACATCATTTCCAGGTGTGGTGTTTGTGGAGGGGGTGTGGTTTGTGCTTGCTAGCACTGCAGAAGCAATATAGATATATTTAAAAAATCCAGATTTTATTCTCAGCTCTGTCACTGATCCATTGTGAAACACTGTTATTCTGAGTTACTCTGTAACTCTGCAAGTTATTCTGTTATTCTGTACTTCTATTTATCTATCAGGAAATGGGGATAACATTTCCTTATCTCAAAGGAGTATTGCAATATTTATTGTTCTTTGTATTGCACAGTACCCAGGGACCCTAGTCATGAACCAGAACCATTGTGTTAAGCAGTGCACAAACACAAAACAAAAAGATGGTTTATGCTTCAAAGAACTTACAATTTAACCATAAGGCACGAGACAACAAAAGGATACAGTCAAATGGGGGAGTACAGCACTGGTCAGCAAAGCAGACAGTAGTCTCAGTACATTTGCAGCCTAACATTTTCAAGTTTATTTTGTAAGCATCATGGCAAGGGAAAGTTTTAAGGAGGAATTTGGAGAGAAACAATGAAGTGGCTTTGTAGATGTTTAGAGGGGGGCTCCTTCCTAGCATGATGGCAGCATGAGAGAAAGCATGAAGTGCTTGTTTGAAATGGTGAGTGGGTGATTGAAAGCTGGCCTCATGGGGCAACCAGAGGTGTTTGTAAAGTATTTGATATCCCCAGGTGAATGGTATTATGTGAGCACAAAGAATCCTAAAAAGCAGCTACTGAACACTGCTAATAAAGGTGCTCATAAAGAAGGGATGAAGCAATGTATTGGCCAGATCCTTAGCTGGTGTAAATCTTTATAATTCCATCCTCTACAACCCTTTCTCTTGAATAATATTCTCTTTTTTAAAACTACAACATGACAGGGATACAAAATTAAAAAAAAACAATATTGTTTTTTGTACTCTTAAAACTATCTGGCAGGCATCTTGGATATTACTGATATCACTTATTTCAGTCATGTGTAGCAGGGCTGATGCAGGCTGTACATGGCTCCCAAGGGGCTCCCAGGCTCTTAGTTCAGGTGTTGCGCCTCCTCTGTGCTCTGCTACTGGAGTCCTTAGACTCCTTGCACCTTATCACGTTCTGCTGCCTAATCCAGCCTCTGGAGATGGAGTGGCCTGACTTGCAGGGCTGAGGGAGCCCATGGCCAGAGAGGTCTGTGGACTCAGAGGCCTAGCGCAGCATCGTTGCTGGTGCAGTGCCACAGGAATCACCCACCACGTGGAAGTTGTGGGGAGGGAGGATGGCATGTTGCAGTGCATCCACATGGCATGGAAAGGGGATGGAGGCTGTGTGGTTCATTGCAATGCATTCATTCAGGAAGGGGGGGGAGACTATGTGATATGTCAGAAGAAGAAAAGGAAGGGAGGAAGATCGTGACTTGGGGGACTGACACAATGTGTCAGCGGTCCATGCTGTGTGGCGGTAGGGGGAGGGAGGAAGAATCCATGATGCAACATGCAGCTTGTACAGCACTTGCCTGGGTTGGTGTGGTCCGGACAGTATGTGGCCAGGGGTCCTATGTTCCCCACCCACTCAGAAATTGGACAACCCTGATGTATAGGAACCTTTCTTTACATTGTTTTATATTTTTAATTTAATTTCAAGATTTAGGCCAGGGACAATGTATAGCAAATCATTAATCTTGAACTGAAGTCAAAGAGTTTTCACTTGTAACTTTTGGATGGCACACTCTTTTCCCATTAGCCCAACACACCACCTCGAATTATGAGTGACTTGCCCCAAATGACTTCAAGGGAGAATACTAAGTTAGCCAAATCCATGCCCCCAAGCCAAACTTTTAACAGATCATTATGAGCCTTAATGGGAACCTCTTTCATATATTGAGTAGTACCTTAAATCTTCAGATAGTCTATCAGCTTCAATGAGGATCTAATAAGGGTAAAAAGAGTTTCTATCTTAGCAGGCCTACTTGCTGGTAGCATAGTTCAAGGTCTGTTTGCAGTACCTCAAACGACTTTAAGGTGCCACAAACTGTATATGCACGGTCATGGGGACAGCACCAATAAGGTCTAGGGAGTTTTGCCATTAATTTCAACAGAGCCAGGATTTCACTCATTGTTGTCATGACCCAAAGGGTATGATTTTGTGAGTGCTTCGGCACTGCAGAATTATTTCCCGCCACGAGGAGCTTTCTTTGCACGGTGCAATTCTCAGTTGCACAGAGAGAACCCCGGTGCAAAGGAGTTCCTGCCATTCGCATGCATATTTGTGTCCCACTATTGGCTGTTTCTAAATTATTCCCACATGGCGGCTAGCGATTGGCTTGCTAGCTGTATAAGAGGCTTGAGCGGTTTCCGCCCAAGTTGAAGTAGGAGAAGGAGGACTTTACATCTCGTGAAGAACTCTAAGCATGCTGTGGAGCTTAACGAACCCAGTGTGTGCCTTAAGAAGGATATAGGGGCCTGATCAACCTCTAGCCTCTCCCTGTCGCCGCCTGATCCCTCGACGTACCCTTCCCTGCGCGTTTGTGGAGAGTCACCTTTTGGACTCTCATCATGGTATCCAGAGCTCTGTCTGGGTTTAAGAGGCTCGAGTTTTCTACGGGTCTTGTTCGTGCGAGTTTTCTTTTTGTTTGTAACTGCAACTCAAGCAAGTTTTCCTGCCTGCACCGCGACCATCTACGGTGTAAGTAAAATAATCTTTAATCAACCTCTACGCGTCCGTGCCTAATTCTAGTCTGCCGTGCCGAATTCCCCGACCCACATGCCAGGGCTGCTGGCCACAGCCCGCCGCGCGCCCCCGAAAGCCTCGGACCACTCCCGGCCCGCACAATTATTTCTAGAGCTAGGTGCTACATAGCATGGAAACCAAGAGTAGCACTGATGAATCAGTTCTTTCCACTTAGATGCTTTGCATGAGTTAGATTACCAGGTAGTACAATAGCTACTTTTGGTATCCTGCTCCTGCTGTGGCTTTCAACACTTTCGAAAATAGGACATAAAAGTTTCTAATTAGCTGTAATTTCATTCTCCCTTTCCCTGATGAGAGTTTGAATGCAAAGATAAAAGAGTGCAGGTGTATAATGAAGTTTAATTGTAGGAATGTGCTGCTTAGCAGGACTTAAGGAGTCAAGCATTGAATTTCACATAGGGAGTTCAGTTCCAGGACGTGCTGAATGCTTTTAATCCCCAATTAATTTAATAGGTGTTTAGGATGTTCAGCACCTTGCAGGACATGACTTCAAGACTCTACTTGAACTGAACTATTAGTTGAACCAGGACTGACAAAAGCAGCAGTGAGTAGTTTGTATGACCCATTATAAAGCGAAACCTGTTATTTGGACCCCCAAAATGCCGACAAGAAAGTATGAGGCTTGCATAGGGACAGTAGGTAGAAAATAATTAGCTTAGGCATGCTGTGTGTCCTCATCAAAACAGAAAAAAAATCCCATACCCAGAAATATAATTTTTTTTATTATTAAAGTTGTAGTCTTCTGATTAATAAAAAAAGAGAGTCTATGAAGAAAGAAGAAAGATTTGTGTCCGATTGGAAGCACTTATTATTAGGCTACTACCATAGGATGCAAAGAAAAAAAATCCCCCACACAATCTGATTTTTCACTGTAAGTTCTAGTTGCTAATTATTTGCTAAATTTCCTGCTGATGTTTCCTGTCTGAACTCAGACTTGATGAAAGCTTCTGCAGCTAGTTGTGTCAGCAGGAGAACAACCAAGATGGGCCAACTTAGCTCAGAAAGGACCCTTGCTGCTCATAACTCAGACTTGCCGTGAACATGCCTTGCCACTCGTCTGGTACCAGCTCACAACTTCCCACTGACGTGCTTCTTTTGTGGTCATTTAAAGTGCAGATGCTCAATTTCTTTGAAAATCTTTAGCAAGAAAATCCCCCAAACAAAACAACAACTGCCATCAAGTCACTGTTCTTTTACAGCCCTCAGGAAGAGATGAAAACAAGCTTGCCAGAGCTTGTCATGACATTTCTGCAGTATTTTTTTAATGATTAGGATATGCCCATCATTCATAATATTTGATTCTATGAGCCAAACTAAATGCAGCTATACTTAAAACTGTCCTCAGACAATATTATATCTCTCTAGTTATAAGTATGTGTTCCCATTCCCCGCTACCCCCACTATATCTGCATAACTGCCATATTTTTTTGGATGTAGCCTATGTAATAAAGTATTCCTATTTTGTAGCTTGAGGGTTGAGGAACAAAAGCTGGGCAACCTTCTTTTCAGAGGTACTAGGTGCTTCATTAACAATATATGATGCAGTAAGGAGGAAAGCTGTAGGACACTGTGTGTCATATTGAATGGACATCGGGACCCATGTTTCTTGCTGAAAGCATTGGCTTTGCTTAGTGACAATTCAGTTTATATTCCTGAACCTCTCGAGCTATGAGCTGTATCTGCAAAGAAATTTGGGTTGGATTGAGGCACTTAATGACCACCTTAGGTACCAAAGTCTAAAACTGAGATTCTAAAATCTCTGTTCAGTTGCCTCCTAACCCCTTCTAACCCTGGAGGCAACTAAACTTTTGATGATGAAGTTCCTCAGGTTCCTAACCTTTTGCTCCTGGGCATGGAAGGTTGGGCAAGCATAGTAGTCTAGATCAGTGGTCTTCAACCTTTTTTGTACCCAGACTCATTTGTAAACATTGATGGCCACTCCTGACCCAGTAAACAGTTTAAGTAGAAAACAGCCCCTGGACCTGCCAGTGCCCTTCACACCCAACCCACAGCCCCCCCACCCCCAGCCCTGCTGGTGTCCCTCACTCCTGACTTGCTGTCCTCTGCCTCCAGCCCCCAGCCCCACAATGTGTGGGCCATGGGGTGGGTGTGGCATGGGGGGGCATGTGCCCCCCCCCCAGATTTGTGCACCCACAATGGGCATGGGACTGCAGCCTGGCTGGACCAACACAGGCAGGAGCTGCCTCCATGACCTAGCGGGTGAGACTCGGTGTGGGAGGGCAGAGCAGGGTGGCGAGACTCATTGCTGCCACTGCTGCCAAAACCCCCATGCCAGCCATGTTGCCAGCAGTGCAAGGAGTAATGGACAGGGGAGGGGGCTGCGCTGTCCTCACCTTCTCTTGCCGCCAGCTGCTCATGTGCTGGGCCACAGCTTTACCCTGCCGCCATGGCCTGGCTGCCACCACTGTTCACCTCCGGCCACAGCCCCACCCCAGAAAGGAAGTGGGGTGGTAGGCAGTGCCACCTTCCCCCCCTCAACACATCATCTATAACCCACCCCCACCCCCCGACCTCCTGCCTCATAGACTTACCTGTGGGGAACTGCTCTCCATGCTGCCTGGCTGCCATGTGCATGTGTGTGCGCACACCTGCATGTGGTGCCTCCTGCCTTATCTCTGTCCTCCCACTCCCTCCAGCTCTGAGCAGTGCCTTGAAGGCTGGAACTTTTGCCAGCTTGCAAAGGGAAACCCATGGTTTCCCACGTTTTTCTCCTTTAAAGGGGAATCCATTTTTAAAATTTGTTGATCCATTTTTTAAAGTTTGTTCATGACCCTTTCATATATTCTTGTGACCAACTTTTGGGTCTCAACCCACGGGTTGAGGAACACTGGTCTAGATAGTGGCATCTATTTCATGCCTAAGCCTCATCCAGATTCATACACTAAGGGCAGAATCCTATTTCATTTTACATGCCTAAATGACACTTCTCCAACTGCATAACTGCTGGTTTTGATACTAACACACAGTTCACAAGCCTATTCCACATGCATTGTGGATGCACAAGTGCCCAAGTAGTGACTGCTCATGGTTAGTCTGAGCTCTGGTCAGGCAGGTACACAGCTCCATATCTGTGTACCTGGGCAACTGTTAAGTCCTGAAATCCTTAACTAGCAAGAGTTAGATGCCAGATAAGAGCCTTCCTATGTTTTAGCCTAATAGCCTAGTGCTCACAGAGCTCACCCAGGAACTGGAAGACCTGGTTCTACCTCACCCTTACTCGAAGTGGTTTGCACATAGATCTCTCTTGCTTTATAACACAGTGCTTTAATTACTAGGCCATAGGCATTATCCAAGTGCTTTCTCCAGCCACCATCTTGTAGCTGAGTCACTACACCTTGCCTTTCCTATTCTTTGGGTAAAATTGATAGAGAGCAGCAGGATGGACCAAGATGCCAGTCTAAAAAAAATGCAAGGCTACAAGTAAAAAGCTCTATAAGACAATTCAAATAGCTTGGCTTAGAGGTCATTGCTGTTTTTCTATAGTAGGAATTTTCCCTATCTTATTTGGATGAGAACTTAAGAATTTGGTAGTTTCATAATGAAGAAAAGACAGAAAAGTCTTAAGATAATCTGTCAGAGGAAATTTGGTATTTGATTCAAAAGAGGGTATACTTTAGTGCAGTGCTTAAGATAAACTGATTGGCTAGTGTATGCCTATGAATTTATAAGGATCCTTATGGAGATTTTGAAGTTTTTCAGAAGAGCTTCTTTTATGCTACTGCTGCTATGTTTTAATACTTCTATCTTTAGGATTAAACAAGACAGACAAAATAAGCAAAAGAAACTCATACCACCCAAATAATGATGACACAGTTAATTAAAAGATTTAGTTTATTATAGTTGATTATATTCTTTCCCTAAAGTGTTGCATTAGAGGAACTAACTGTAGATTCATTTTATTTTGATTTCATACCTTTTGGTGTACTTTTAATGGGCTCCCTCTAAATGAGGTTAAGGACACCAGATCCACAAAACAAGGTTTTCATACTGAATAACCGGAATATTACAATACCAATGACTTGAAGCTGTAGTGAAATAAATTTAAGTTGAATATTAGGGGAAAAAATCTTCATTATTAGGATAGCGATGTAGTGGAGTAGGTGTCTAAGGGAAGTTCTGGAATTTCCTTCAATGGAGGTGTTTAAAAAGAGATGGACGAGCATTGATCAGGGGTGATCTAGGAGCAGCTATGCCTATGCTTCACTATGGATATTTCCCAAGTTTCTGGGCTTTGCTGGTTGCCACATGGAGCCAGGCAGGATTTTATTCCCCCTCCTGTTGTTACATGTTAGAGTGTGTGTTTGTTGCTGCCTACCTCAGAAGTGGGTGTTGACTGTAGCCAAGGTTAGAGATTTTGACTGGGGTGTACCAATGCTCCTCCTGGGACTAAAACCTGGAGGGTCTTGGTTAGAGGGTTCCTCTACCTGAGTGGAGGGCCTTGACTCTTCCTTGATTCTCCTTGACTCTCTCAAGTGTATTTTAATAACCCTTGTGGCCATAGGGCATTGGCCACTATTGTACCCCTCTTTACTTGTGGCAGGTGCTATGCTTTGTGTTTGTGTCAGAGGGTTGACTGTGTAGTTTTAGTAATAGGTTACACAAGGATTTGTTTGGGATTGTTTGGATAGGGATGATTCTGCCTCATGGATTAGATGATCTCCAGCATCTACTTTTTTATGATTCTAAGATTCTCTGATCTCAGAACAGCTAGGCCTTTGAAGCAAGGAAGGGCAAGGAAATACCAGAAATTTAGGAGCAGGGAGAAAGAAATTTCCAGATCTTAATGATTTGCATAGTTTGGTTAAGAATTCAACTTTCCTTGCTGTCTGAACCAAACTCATTTCTAGCCCCAAAACGTTGGGTTAGATTGTAATGTTAAGCTATCATCCATGGGAGGAAGATCTCCAACAGCATAGTCTCTGGGGGCCTCAGGCAGACAGAATGGACATCTTTACATGTGCTCCAGGGGTGGGGAGTGGTCTTTTAATTAGAGCAGCTCCAAGAGCCACTCTAATTAAAGCGTTCACAGCATCTCATGTATTCAGCATCCCTTGCTTCAAAATGGCAGTGGGGGCTCTTTAACTAAAGCTTAGTTGATGAGCTTTAGTTGAATCATCCATGCCATCATTTTGAAGTGTGGGGACACTGAATACATGAGACATGGAGACTGCTGAAGCATGTTAATTTGCATGCTCCAGCAGACTCGATTAATCGAGTCTGCTCTGACATGCTGTAATTACAGCACATCAAAGCAGCTTCCCTGCACATCTACAGGCTCCCAATAGGTCTGATTATGATCTCACTTTATCTGAGGAATTACTCTATTGAAGTTTGTCAAATAACATTGGTTTAAAAATAGTTTAAATAAGATGCTATGTTCCACTATTCTGTGGTTCTTACAGTTAGGAAGTTTGTCCTGAGATGTCATCTAAATTGGACATGTGTCAATGAGTTTAAACTGCAGCAAAGCAAATTCAGGTGCAATCTCAGTTCAAGAGAACAAACTGCTTAGTGAACCTCTGAAATGTTCTTCCTTAGAGGTTTTCAAGAAGAGGCAGGATAGGTTTATGTATTCCCCCCAACTGCAGCCCTGTATTACCTATGCTAAAGGAACATCTTTAGGAAAAGATAGAGGTCTCTTATTTGCTTGTGGGCAGTTATTGAAGTGCAACCTCATGCTTCAGATTTGAGCTTCATGCTTCAGGTGTGAGCTCCTCTCCATGCTACCTCATTTTTTTGAATGGTGGCCCCATCCTCACCGTTTACATTTCTAGCATTTGAGGAGCACAGGGCTTTGGTCAGTCCTAGAGTTTAGTACTTCTGATCTGTGTGTGTGCTTGTACTTCATGCAATTAACTAAGGAAGACAAATTATATTCTCCTGCATGCAACCATTTTAGTCCTTTGAGTTTACAGAATTAAACTAAAAACCACATTAGGCAATGCAAACACCTGAGATCTCTGATATCTATGTAAAATAGATATTCATCTATCTGCCCCGAATTCATAAGTGTTACTTCCATTATGATGTTTCACCCTAATTACTAGATAATAAAGATTTTGCAGTTGATCTTACAAAGTAAATGGTAGGCAATTCTTTTTTTTTTCTGTTATCAAACAATATTTTTAGTTTATATCCTTTGCTGCCTGGAAGAGTTTTTGTTCCAAGATATGAAATATCTAGGTTTCCATTATTTTCTCGTAGTATGTTTCCCCTGGGGGTTAACCACAAGTTCAGAGACCAAGATCAGGGGAGCTGCAGGGTTCTTGGGCAGAGCTGGGTAGGAAATGTCACAGCACAACAGCAAAGCAAGATGCACTTGTTTGCCAATTGCTATACTTGGTTACATATTGAACCATGCCATTTGTAACACATAGCAACTAGAAAATTATTACTGTAGCTAAGAGGAGAGAGAAATGACTTCTTAATTTAAAAATGACTTTGCTGTGTTAGGGATTTGACAGGGAGGATGAAGGAACAGAGGAAATAAAGTGTTGCTCTGGTGAAAAAATCATTTTGTAAAAATGAAATATTGATTTTGTATGTATTGTGTGAGTGTCTGCTGTATGTCTATATTGGATCCTTAATACTGCACATTCAAAGAAAGCTAAGTTAGAAAAAATTAGGAATATATAGATGTAGGACCAAATTTTATGCCTGTCTGGGAAAGTAGGATATGTTTATATAGGAAGGTAAGATCATTCTCATTGTATTGCTAACCTGGGATTTTGTGAACAGGAGTTTTATATGAGGAAAATTTAATGCTATCTATGGAATCCTTCATCTGCATTTTTATGATTAATTAATAGAACTGATCTGACTAGTGAGCTTTTACTGAAATGCTCTTCTTTCTTTTCTACTTCTTTGTAGAAATACATTTTGCAGTCCTGATTTTCATTTACACTGAAGTCCCTCTATGAATCCATAATGTACCTTCTCTCTTCTCTCTCATAATGTACCTGCTCTTCATCTAAATGTCATTTGTGTTAAGGATTCTTCATGCCAACCTTACACAGATAGCATGGTTTAGGGGTTTGGAGTGTATATGTAATTCAGACCCAGAGCAGCTAAATTATGGAGGGGCCATTATGGATATATTGATTTGCACGTAAAACAGTGATTCAATTTGCTTCATATAAGTAATGCTAGAAAACCTCTTCAAATTTAGGGTACTTAATATTGCCAATCCCATATATTCAAATAAGATGACTCAATTTTAGGGATGACTCATTCCCAAAATGATGAGATGGCTTAAATCATGAAATTTTGGACTCTGTATAAGTTTTGGGAAGGAGGGTGTAGCAGGGCACTAAGACGTGCCTGCTCCTTAAGGCTGAAGAAGCCTGGCCAGGAGGCTCTGCAGGACAAACAGAGCTCCCCAGCTGCAGGTTGCTGGGGTAACAGCCTGAGGGAGTAATTGGCCACACCTGCTGACATCACCTGACCGGCAGGAGGCAGGGGTCTGGGATATATAAGCCCGGGGTGTAGCTAGCAGGCAAACACTCTCTCTTTGGCACTTGACAGAGAAAGTGCTCCTGCCTGCTGCAGTTACTGGAGATGTGGTGCTGTCTGCCTAGCTCTCCCTGCTACTGCCTGCTCTGCTATCTAGGTGCTACATGCCTACAGGGAGTCTCCCAGGTACCTAGATGAGGGCATGTTACTCTGAGTGGATATTTGTTCCCTCCAGGGGGCATAGCACTATTGTTATTGTTAGTATTTAATTCATAGCCTTGTGTTAAGTTATAGGGGCTTGTGTTTGTGTTCAGGTTTGCCCTGATGAATTGGGATGAGGCTAGAAGGGGAGGCTTGGAGGCTGCATTAGTGCAGAGAGAGAGAGAGAGAGAGGGCATTTGATTTGGTAGAGTCCAGTGTAAGCCATAATGCCAGAGGGGTGCAGCACCAAGGGTGCAGTGAGGCCAGAGGGGCACAGACAGAAGGGCTTGGTGAAGCCATAGCACCAGAGGGCACATGTACAGGGTCAGGGCAAGCGCATAGCACTACAGAGGTAAAGCCAGAGAGAAGCAGCACCCATAGCACCAGAGGAACACAGCTAAGGGGGTGCAGAACTGGGTGCCCAGGAGAGAGGCACAGAGTCAGGCAGCTGAGAGAAAGGCACAGAAAGCCAACTGCTAGAGAACTCTGTGCCTGTGGGTTGCAGAGAGACAGGAGCCAGAGGGCTCAACACCAGGGGGATATAGAATTGACAAAGGTAGTAACACCTGGGAGGCATGGGACATGTGTAGGGAAGGTTGGCACATGTATGTACTGCTTGGTATAGCTGAATGCATGAAGGGCAGCCTCCTGCCTAATAACTTAATTATTTACTAACAAGGCATGGTAGGCAGGTGGACTGTCCAAGACAGGTGGGTAGGTTGACACAGAGGTGGCCTCAAGCTGGCCCCCTGTTGCAGAGGGGTTAGGTTTTTTTTGGCTTCTTGTTTTTGATCACTTTAGCATTTATTCTTTCAATATCTTTTTTGCAACCATATGAGAGAGGTTTCCTTTAAAGCAATAATAAAAAAAAAAAAATAAAAAAAAAAAATCTCCAATTCCTATACGATAACATGATTCCAGGAACTGAAACTTTAAGGAAAAAAACACCCAACACTGTGAGGCTCATGGTAAAATAACAGTTTCCTCTGGCAACATGATTTGCTTTTGTGTTTTTTTTAAAAAAATGCTTCTTGTGAGCATTTTCAAATAAAAATTTAATTGATTTGAATGATAAGCATCTAAAATGGACCCTTTAAACTTTTCTTGAATGTTTCTATTTTTCTTATATTTTCTAGCAAAAAATCATGTAAGGGACCAGATTAATTCTGCATGCCTTATATACCGATGATGTCAATGGACTTAACTGTGCAGTTGCAGTCATGCCAACCACACACAATATAGAGAATGCATTCCAGCAAGGTGTGCTTTAAAAATTTATCAAATTGAGTTGGAGATGGACAAGTTACATACGAGGAGTGAAGATATGTGAATTATTCAGGCCACCCTAGATGGGTGCCAATAAAACCTTTCACCCCTAATCACATTCCTGTTAGTGAGAGTTATATTAGTTTTGTATGAAAGAGGAAAGTAGAGGATCTTTATAAATGGATATTTAGTGTATAGACACTTGTTGCAAAAGCCCTTTAATATCATTTTAGAATGGTAAAGTTTGAAAAAAGTTAACATAATTTGGCCCTACACACTCGGTTTAAAAAACCATTCAGGATTCCTGTGCTATGAAGCTGAAATACAATTGACAAACATATAATGGGATAGGGAGGGCAAGAGCCAAAACAAAGGGTAACTAAAGCTACAGTAAGTAGAGAAGAGCCAAGGGCAGGTTCTTAGGGCAAACCCATTCCAGCACACTGATCCCAGTGTGGGGGGAGGGGAGTAGCAGTTCTGGATTGCAAATGGACTCCTAGTACTAACAGCTTAAACATTAGGGTTGCCAGAGAACCAGTCTCATGATTATAAGAAGAACTCCATCATCATTTTTAAGAGCTGCAGGATGGTGGTATTCTCAAAATGTTATTAACCTTTTACATTCACATGGTAAAATAAATGGTGGCGATGGTAATCAGAATGCTAGCAGCTCTTTTTCAGATGGCAAAAAGTAATAACATGGCAATGATAGCAGCTTTTTATTTTTCCGCTTTCAAGCAAGGGCAGCTTAACTGCTGGGAGGTTGGCACAGCAGAATAATACACAGCTTTCTTTCTCTCTTGACTAACATACAGCTGTTTTGTTTGATTATGTTTTTAGAAAATAGATTCTAATCATGGAGGATACATACCACCTTCTTGAGGGTTAGAATGTGCCATGCCCGCGCAGTGAGGGGCAGTATAGATCATGCCAGACTTGGGGGGCAAGCCCCAAGAGTGAAAAATGGTTTTCCGAGCAGTGGTAAGGCACGCAGAGGCTATATGGCTAATGCTATATTGGATGGTTTTCATGTAAGCCAGAACTGTAGCTCCAGTGATCTGGGAAGTAGATCACCACTCCATCCTTGGGGGGGAGGGCACAGTGTCTCTAGGGCTCAGTGAGGAAATATGGTTATGACTTGCACTTCTGTGCTTTGCCTATTAGTGCTGGCAGTGAGACAGAGGAACCTATTGCACCCCACATAAGAATGAGAACTAGCCATGCAACCTTTGTGTGTCTGGAGCTCTAAGCAGACATTCTCTTTCCTTGGGGCAGAATGCTTCATGCTGATTTCCCTGAGGCTGTGTGGATCCATCCAGGCAAAGAAGGAATTCTTCACTCTCCCTCCTCCCCTGCACCAACAAAAGGGTGAGGCAGATCACAGATTTTGGATTATTTTCTTACCATTATGCAATTAAAGTGAAGGTTTGCAGTGGAGAGGCAGCAGGTGAAATACTAATTAGTGCTCTGATGACTATATCTGCAATTTTAAGATTTGCTTTGCTTTGTTTGGGTCTGCACACTCAGCCATTAAGTTGCAATTCAGCTATTTCCACTGTGATTTGGACTTTTTTGTATCTAAAAAGTTTTCAAAGTTTAGGATAGATAAATACTTTATCTAAATTGTACTATTACCCAGGAAGCTTTCTATATTAGTAAAGCATTCGGACTAGGACCAGCCCAGGGGATTAAATGCTGGAGTGTGCAATAAAGGGGAAATACCCTTAAGGAGTAATATGTAAGTGAACACACATTGGTATTTAACACACATGCTGAACAAGCAGATATTACCCGATTATTGCTAAATAGTTATATGTGTACCTTTTAAAGAGGAAACTATCTCTAGGTAGCATAATGGTAACGTTAAACACAGCAGGAGTGTCCATTTTATTATGGATGCTATTTTTTCATTCCAGATATACAAATGAAAGGACATTTATCATGGTGTATTAAAAGCCATTGGGCAATTGCTATGCCATTTTGCAGTGTTTATTATTATCTTGGAGATGTGAAAGCAACTCTTGAATAACAACAATATACCGGTAATAGCACCTTTCATCCAAAAATATCTCAGCATGTCCAGAATACATCTGTTATCTTTGGACTGAATGATGGTTTCAGTAAGTGCTACCTCTTAAGAGTGACACTCCCAGCCAATGATGTTCAGCTCAGGATAGGCACCACAAAGCAGCTAATTAAACACTATTTGCTAATGACTCAGCCAGATATATCTTTCAGTCTCGGGTACCTAAAAACAGAAAAGTGGTTCAAGAGTCAGGTGTGGAGCAAGATAAAGAGCAAAAGAACCTGTACAAGTCAAGAAGTTTTCCCATTGCCACTGAGGCTAGAAATGAATTCCTGGACCATCAAATTTCCTCCTGTGCATTACTACAGAACTTACTTCAGCTGCTATAGGATTTCCAACGTTACCTAGTCTACTCAAGCTATAGTATTTCTAGCAATGTAATTATTCAGCTCTCTTGGCAGCTAGTTCTATTGCCTATGTGTCATTTGAGTTGTATAGTTGATTCTGTGATTTAACCTATGGCTTTCCTGTTTTGATTTTATATCATGGCTTCACATTGTTGCTTAATTTACACATGAAAGAGTACCCCTGCCTCCCTCTTTGTTTCATCTATGCAGATGATATAAATATTTATAAACCCTTATCTACCCTGAGTCACTTCTCTTCTGGCCTATGCATATTGCCATCCTTGCTCTGCACTGCCATCTCCTTTAATAGGTTTTTTTCCCAAATACTTTTATCATTCTTCTTTCTCTCCAGCTTATTTTTCAGTGAGCCAACATCCCTTTTTAATTGCAGAGCCTGATACAGAACACTCCAGATGAGGTCACAAGAGTGCTTCATACACAGAGCTAGATCTTGGTTGCCCTATGTGTTGGTCAGGGTGTTAGTCTGAGATCCAGGAGGCCCAATTCAATTGCCTTTTCTACTATAGAGTGCTAGTGTGACCTTGGACTAATTATGCAAACTTAGCATGCCTGTTTCATATCTATATAATAAAGATAAGATAAATAAATATTACTTCCCTAAACCTGATGGGTTGTGGGAGTACAGCTGGTCAGGATTTATCTGAACAAATACAGGCTTGTTTGTTTTTTGTTTTTGGACAGAAACATCAGAACTGTAATTTTCTTAGGAATGTGCAAGTTTGGACAGAACTTTCATCAAAAAGTTTACTCGGGACCAGATTTTTTGGTCAAAATTAGACGGCGGCAAGTACCCCAGAGGTTAAGATGGTCACCTGACTGTGGAAGCCCTGGGTTTCAGTTGAAGAGGGAGGCTCGTCCCAGAATATCCCATTTTAGGGTCCCCACCTGCAATATCAGAGATGCAAGGACTGGACCTAGAGTATCTCAAATTCCAAGAAAGTGCCCTGCTGCTCCTGGCACACTGGTCACCCCTCAGCAGCTGTGGCTCTACACTCATGGGGAAGCTGGACTCCCTTGTGGCTGGGGACAGCTGCAGTGGCATGGTGGGAGTATGGAACATCCTTCTCCTCCTCCTCCTCCCAGTGGCTGTATCATCCTGCCATGCCAACCCCCCCATCATGAGGGAAGCCAGACTCACATAGCCCATTGAGCCATTGGGAGCGGTGTTTGTGCAGCAGAAGCATGGACCTTGCTTTTTCCCCCTCAGCAAATCCATGCAAGGAGTTGGCATGGTGGGAGCATGAAGCCAGCAAGAGGAAGACAAGCAAGCCCCATGCTTTTATTGCGCAAGCCCCTGATCCCAGTGACTGCAAGAAAAGTTGGGGCCTGGACCTGCTGGGAAAGGGGTTTGCCTGGTGGACACATGGAGCTTGCTTCTCCCCTTCCTGGAGGCTCCATGCTCAATCTGGTTTTCCCAAGAAGCTTGAAACCACAACTGCTGGGAGGGGGGGGTTAGCATGGTAGAGGCATGGAGCTGTACGGTCACCATGCTGCCTTCTGCTTGCTTGGGGTTGCTGCCCTAGCCATGGATGAGTCCCCTGTGCAGAAGAGCCAGACAGAGCCCAACCAGACATATGGTGGCAATGTTGGGTGGGAACACTGAGTTTCCTGTGTTCTGTACTGCAGTCCTCCTATCCATACAGCGTTGATGCAACCAGCAGAGAGCATGGGAAGCTCAGTTGCTAGTACTTCTAGGCAGCAGCAGCCTAGACTCTCTTACCCCAACCAGCAGGACAGCCAGCATCTCTCCCATCAAACAAACAAAATGACAGCAGTCACTTAACAAGGTCACCTTCACAACCAAAGCAGTCAACCCCATTATCCTAACCTTTGGATGCTCGTTATTGGACATGGCTCTGAAAGGGGGGAACGCAAGCTGTAACAATCTGTTTGTTAAAAAAGAAGAAAATAAAATATTCCACTGCTCCCAACTCATCTGTGCTAGTGTGTGAGACCCCAAACTCTGATGGAGATGGGGGCTTCTCCTCCAGTGCCCTACAGTGGACCAGGATGCACATTTCCCTCTTAAATACATTTCCTCTGGAGCAGCCCCAAATGGTACAGGAGCATAAAGGTGCTGGAAGCTCCTCTGCTCTGACTCCCACACCCCTCCCAAAGGACAGATAGAACCATTCAGATGCATTGCTGCTTGCCAGCCCTCCAGTGGCAAGTCAGAGCTGTGGAAGGTCAGAGATAATATTAAGCCTGGGGCAGGCATGCAGCCCCTCAGGCGGGCAGCAGCAGCAGGCAGGGTCACTTGAGGCGCTTGTGCCCAAAACAGGCACTAGCTCCCAGCAGCACATGGCTCTGGCCAGTGCTGCATGTGGGGGTGTGGAGCATGTGCGGGCCGGAAGCGATCCGGGCCCTTTTTCGCGCCGCAGGCTGTGGCCAGCAGCCGGGGCACGCTGGGTCGGAGAAAGCAGGCGACACACTAGAATTAGGCACGGACGCGTAATGGTTGATTCAAGATTGTTTACTTACACCGTAGATGGTCGCGGTGTAGGCTGGACAGTTTCCCAGGCAAAGCTCCGCTTAAATCCCCAGTTTGAGGACTCAGACTGTACTCGGATCACTCCCACGGAGTTGTCGAGGCTCCGTGGATCCTTTTTTGCGCGCAGGGAAGAGGGATACGTCGAGGATTGTGCTCGGTGACGGGGAGAGGCTAGAGGCTGATCAGACCCCTGTTGCCTTCTTTGAATACGCTGGGTCCAATAGGTTCCGCAGCGCTTGGAGTGCTTCACAAAATGCGAAGCCCTCCTCTTTCTCTTTTTCTCTCTCCAGATGGTTGTGGAGTCCTCCAACTTGGGCGGAAACCACTCAAGCCTCTTATATGGCTAGCAAGCCAATCGCTAGCTGCCACGTGGGAATATTTTAACACAAGCCAATAATGGGGCTCGAATTCTAATACAGATGGCGGGAACTCTTTGCACCATGCATCTCTGTGCTGCAAAGAAGAAATGCACCCTGCAAAGAAAGCTCCAAAACGGCGGGAAAATAATTCAGTGGTGCTGAAGTGCACACACAACAAAAATCACACCCTTGGGTTGTGACAGAGCATAGCCTGCCTGGCCCACTTCTCTATTGTGGGGGCTCCACGCAGCATGCCTGCAGCTCCTGTACTCATACGGCACCAGGGGAAGGCCCACGCTGGAGCTGGCTGCCTTCCCTATCCCTTTTTGCATAAATCCCAGGGCTCCACTAGGAATGGAGGGAACCTTGCCCTATGCTTCTCTGTGGAGTTTGGGTACCTGTGTGGCAGGGGTGGTGAAGGTAGCTGACTCCAGCACAGGGCTTCTTTTATTGCCATGTGAATGCTGGAGCTGCTGGCACACCAGGCAGAGCCCCTGCAATAGAAATGGACTGAGCAGGCTGCTGGGTGTCAGTGCCTGCACGGGGCATGAGCACCCCCACCTGTTGCTGCTGCAGGGGCTGCATGCCATGAGTGGAATTGTGAGGGGACCCCACACCCCCCACCCTCCCTGACTCTCACACCCTGCCCCCACAACGCCACAACATATACACCCCCTCAACATACACTATGTCCCCCCACCCACTCAACCACACCCCCTCACAAACTGCCCCCACACACCCACACCCCACCATATACCTCCCCACACCCTACCATACATCCCCCGAGTCAAACACCACATTCCCCACACACAATATACAAGAGTAAGACTTAATTTTTTAATTATTATGCAGTCCCCTCTATATACAGTACACAAACACGAATCATGACAAATACTTTTTGTAAGTGGCTCTTCAGCCAAAAAAATTGCCTGCCCCTGTATTAAGCTTTAACATGCGACTGTTCTGAACATGCTCTAACTTTAATACTGTATAGTTAGCATGTGCAAACTGTAATGTGACAGCCCCCTAGTACCGCTGACAGCATGGCTGGAGTTCAGTTATTTTTGCAACCTCAATGCACATTGCTTATTCACATTCAAATTAATCAAAACTGTTCACAAATCTTTATATGTAGTACTCCTTGGCAATCAATGTTTTCTACGCTAAATCACTCAGACATTATCTTTTTTTCTCCTCAACTGAATAACAGGTATCCTAATACCCAGTACTTTGATGTACACTTCATATCTTGCGCAGCACTGTTTTTGATGACAGATAATGCATGTTCTTTTTTTAAAGTTGTAGAATTCAGTCATTCAAAGTTCTTTTGATATATGAAAAGACCATTGCTGCAACTTGAGACCACTGCTTCTTGTTCTGTCATCTGTCACCACTGAGAACAGTCTAGCTCCATCCTCTTTCGAACCCCGCTTCAGGTAGTTGAAGGCTGCTATTAAATCCCATCTCAGTCTTTTCATCTCTAGATTGAATAAGACCAGTTCCCTGAGTCTTTCCTTATAAGTCATGTGCCCCAACCCACTAACCATTTCCGTTGCCCTCTGAAGAACTCTCTCCAATTTGTCTACATCCTTTCTGTAGTGGGGGACCCAAAACTGGATACAGTACTCCAGATGTGGCCTTACCAGTGCCATATAGAGGGGAAGAATCATTTCCCTCGATCTGCTGGCAACACTCCTACTAATACAGCCAGTATGCGGTTAGCCTTCTTCACAACAAGATATTGAACAAAATGAACCCTAGGACCTACCCCTAGGGTATTGCACTTCATACCAGCTGGCAACTAGACATTGAGCCATTGACTACTACCCAATGATCCAGCCAGTTTTCTGTCCTCCTTATTTTCCCAACCTGGACTTCCTTAGCTTGCTTGTGAGAATGTTCTGGAACACCATGTCAAAAGCCTTGCTAAAGTCAAGGTATATCAAGTCCACTGCTCTTCCCACATCCACAGACCCAGTCATCTCAGGTTATTCAGACATGATTTGCCCTTGGTGAATCCATGCTGATTGTTCCTGATCTCCTTCTTCTCCTTCAGATGCTTAGAAATGGATTCCTTGAGGACCTGCTCCATGATTTTTCCAGTGACTGAGGTGAGGCTGACTGGTCTGTAGTTCTCTGGATCCTCCTTCTTCCCTTTCTTAAAGATGGGCACTATATTTGGCCATATCTTTGAAAACTCATGGACCTCCCTCAATCACCTCATGTGTTCAAAGATAATGGCTAGTGGCTCTGCAATCACATCAGCCACCTCCCTCAGGATCCTCAGATGCATTGCATCTGGCCCTATGGACTTGTACACATCCAGCTTCTCTAAACAGTCCCTATCCTGTTCTTTCACCACTGAGGGCTGCTAACCACCTTCCCAAACTGTGCTGTTCAGTGTAATAGTCTGGGAGTTGACTTCAACTGTGAAGACCAAAGTGAAAAAGGCATTGAGTACTTCAGTCTTTACTGCATCATCTATTACTAGGTTGCTTCCACCATTCAGTACAGGATTCACAAGCTGCATCTACATGAGATGCTGACTGCACAGGCATTACTGCACAGTCATTTAGTAATTGTATAAACAGTAACCCAAGTTACTGCACAGTAGCACTGACAAACATCTTTTTTGTGATGTTACTGCACTGTAGCTTAATACTACTGTGCAGTAGCATTGTGTCATGTTTTTTTCAATGACAACACTACAGCACAATAGTATCAGGCTACTGCACAGTCAGTGTCTCATGTAGATGTGGCCACACTTTCCCAGATCTTCCTCTTGTTGCTGACATACTTGTAGAAACCCTTTGTGTTACCCTTCATGTCCCTTTCTAGCTGCAACTCCAGTTGCAACCTGACTTCATCCCTGCATGCCTAAGCAGTATTCTTATACTTCTCCCTAGTTGTTTGTCCAAGCTTTCATTTCTTGTAAGCTTCCTTTTTGTGTTTAAGCTCACTGAAGAATTCCCAGCTAAGCCAAGCTGGTCTTCTACTATAATTGTTAGTCTTTGTATACATTGGGATGGTTTGTTCCCTCACCCTCAGTAGGGTCTCTTTAAAATACAACCAACTCTTCTGACTCCTTTCCTCCTCAGATCAGCCTCCCAGGGGATGCTGCCCATCAGTTCCCTGAGGGAGTCAAAATCTGTTTTTCTGAAGTCCAGAGTCCTTACTCAGAGTATCTAATTAGAATGCATCAGCTGTATAGGCACCTACATATATAGGCACCCACCCAGCCCGCCAAACACACAGGCAGCTCTGGCTCACTTACCTTCCCAGAAGAAGATTTGGTGCCTGGAGCCTTGCTCCTCTTCCTTTTCCCCTTTCCTACTCTTGCTCCCAATGAACTGCTTGCAAACTGGTCAGTTTGCTGTCCCTGCTCTCTCACTCCCTCTTCATTCTAGATTAGATTAAACTGGTTTTTAAAGATAAATTACATTTTTCTCTTCCTCTCATCATGCCATGACAGAGTAGAGTTATCCCTCTGAGAACAATAGGCAATGGCATCCATTTTGAAAGATGGCAGTTCTGCTTCAGAGACTTTCATGAAACATTTTTCTTTGGCCTCTGATGAATGAGAAACTCTTAGTTATGATGAGTTATAGCAAAACTGACCATAAATCCTAAAATAATTTCTTCGAAGGTACTCTATGCAAAGCTTTCATGGAATTTTATCCATATAGGGAAAAGGAAGGGTCTGTATTTAATTATGGAGTTCATTAGGGATAAATAGAAGCCTGACATTATGTATGCAGACAAGGTTCCTTGGGTGAATTTGATATCTTTTATTAGACCAACTCAAATAGTTGGAGAATATTTATTAAGCAAGCTTTCGGGTTCAAAAACCCTTCATCAGGCTAAGGAAGTTTCAGCAGTTGGTGTGACATTATGTATGAAATTCTACAATGAACTCATTTTCAATTAACTGTAACTCAAACTAATTAATGGATTTACTTGTAAATTCTCAGAAAATACATGTTATACTTAGTGTGCAAGCACTGTAATTTTGGGAAGGATATATTGTACTTTTCATGTTATTCACTAATAACAGAGTGTGTTATTCACTAATAACAGAGTGATTGAATCCTTGCTTTAGGTGCAAACTTAAATTCAAGCTAAACTCTGGAGCTGTGCCCAGTTCTTTCATAATTCTCCTCCTTCATTTTACACACATTTACATTAACGGAAGATGGATATACAGTAAGCTTAAAAGGAAACCTGATATATCTTCAGGGGAAAGGCTTGACATGTAAAAAATGTTCCATGAATCATGAATGTACACTTTAGTGCCTAAACAAGGGGAAAAAGGTTGATTGGACATTATGAAATTATAACTGCTTGCACTTCTGAGCATGCTCAGATGGAATCTGCCAGGATTTTTAGAAGAGCTTAATGAAACCTTGCTCGTTTTGTGATAATATCAGAATGTACATGGTCTGTGCACAGTCTGAGAAATGGCTGCAAGGACAGTTTGCACTGGGAGTGTTTCCCTGAAAGACACACCGCACAATCCTAAGGAAAAAAAAAAGAAAAACAGTCTTCCAGCCTGCTCCACCATTACACACACACACACACACACGAGTATTTCAGGGGGAAAAAAACTCCATGTAAGAACAAGAAGGGAAAATTAAATCATGTGTTCACATAAAAATTGTATATCAATGCGAGAATCTCTCTAATTTTTTATTAATTCTGCAAATGCTACATAATATTTCTGCTTCCTAAATGCAACCAGGATAATATAAGTAGAAGTGCTGCCACCATGTTGCTCATCCTTTATCTTTTATGGCTGGCATTAATAACAGGAACAGAAATATTGTGGAGTATAAGGTAAGGATTTGGCAAGGAAGATAAAGATCTAGGAACAATTTTACTCTGCCTGTGGCTGAGTTAATATTGCTATAGGAATCATATCTACAGCAGTTTCTGATTATTTTATGTTAAATCTACACTCTCAGATTTGCATTCCTGCATTGGGTTGAGTTACTTTTTGCATTCCAGCAGCTCACCAATAATAATGAGGCCAAACAAAGCTTTCTCACCCATCCAAGTTATATGCTCTAATATTTGCCAAGTGTTCAAACATAACTGTTTTGCCTATACCTTACAGCACCCACAATTCCCACATGGTTTTCCATTCAGGCCTAGCACCACTTAGTTTTCAAGATCAGACAAGAGCAGGTACATTCAGTCTGGCATAGCTGAAGGCAAGTTTTGCTTTACTTAATAAAAGCAAAACATTTGTTTCTGAAATGTGAATTTTCTGGTAATGATGAAAGGGTTAAAGAGAAACACATTTATGAAAGCGAGGCAGAATGACCTTGCAGGGAACACTCTGGCGTGTGCCAGCAGTTCTTTTTTCCTTTGTGCACAGTTTTTAATGGAAAAGTACTGCCTGCCCTCTGTAAATTATTAATTTCTTCATGTTATCAGATACTGTTGATAAAAAGACAAGTGGCCCCTGTACTGAATGTCTGGGGTAAAATGAATACTTGCTGATGCCCTTTAAACCACGTATAGGTTTTCATCTACTTTCTACTGAGCTTGGTTTTGCACTGTGCAATAGACTGTTACACCCTTTTAGCTCCTCACAAGTAACTCCCCATGGAATAAACCATTTCTGCTTTCATTTTAGGTGCTGACTTAGATGAATGACTTTAAATTACTTACAACCTTCAGCTGATCTAAGATGTCAAACAAACTTTAAACTAGTATATGTTCAGGGATGTGTGAACCTGAAAACAAGAAAAGGCTGAGGTCCTTTTTCATTAGTCGGAGCTTCTTATATTGCAGAAGGTCACTTCTTGGTTATGTTGGAAACAAAGACAATAGACACCTCTTTAGCCAAGTGCTAATAATGATTATCAATGTCAAACATTCACAAATAATCTAACAAAAGAAAATAATATACCTGAGATACGCTAGCAAGACTGTGACTGCTTATGATGGTATAAGCTATTCAAATACAGAAACACCAGTTTTTAATATAAAGGGACACATTCACAAAGGTATATGCACAATGTACAAAGAAGAATGAAGGATTTATGAGGCAAAAGACATATAGCCCCACCAAACACTCCACATTTTTCAGTTTTGATGTATTTTGCTTCCCTAACAATGGGAGGGAAGTGCAATAGGCAAGAAAAGAAAAATAAAGCCACTGTCCAAAAAAGGTATAATGTTCTGAAAATTACTCTTGAGCCTATTAATATAGATCCAAAAAGTATTCCAAATTGTAGTTAAATGCATTGAAGCTAACAGCACCAAGGATTATCTCAGTAGTGTTCACTGGTTTTTCAGCATCATTTTAGATATTATTTTTGTTATGCCAAGAAGTCTTGAAAGGTAGGTTCAATTCCCAGCAGGGTCAATTCAGCACATCATCTTTCTGAGCAAGATAAATGATGGCTTGGTAGTGTGATTATGCCTACTGCTTTTGAGAGCACTGCCAAGAAGCACACTTCCATTTTACATGTACCCAACCTAGAAATGGAGCAGTAAACCTGCCGTGGGGGGTACCCCTGCCACCACTCTTAGGCTGTCTGTCTCTAACATGTTTGAGGAGAGAGATGAGGTATACCTGGTAGGGCAGGTTTACCACCTCATTTCGAGTTTTGATGCATACAGAGGTGGAGCAGGTAGCAGTCCCAAGACTGCTTCAGAAATGCTATAGATGTTTCCTATTTATCTTAAAAGTTCTTTATTATACACACATGGGGATGTAAGACTTGAAGGGATCTCCTGGGTTACCAAACCCAGTCCTCCAGTATCATAACCAACCATATCTTACAATCCTTGTTTTACATTTATTAAGCTCTCTTTTAAAAATAGGTTATTATGAAATCCCTTGGCAGTACCTGGTTAACTAATATGACCAGTGGGGTCCCCCAAGGCTCTGTTCTTGGACCCATACTGTTCAACATCTTCATTAATGATGTGGACACTGGAGTCAGAAGTGGACTGGCCAAGTTCGCCGATGACACCAAACTTTGGGGCAAAGCATCCACACCAGAAGAGAGGCGGGTGATCCAGGCTGACCTGGACAGGCTCAGCAAGTGGGCGGATGAGAATCTGATGGTGTTCAACACCGATAAATGCAAAGTTCTTCACCTTGGGAAGAAAAACCCACAGCATCCTTATAGGCTCGGCAGTGCTATGTTGGCTAGCACTATGGAAGTAAGAGACTTGGGGGTCATCCTTGACCACAAGATGAACATGAACCTGCAGTGCGATGCTGCGGCTAGTAAAGCGACCAAAACGCTGGCTTGCATCCATAGATGCTTCTCAAGCAAATCCCGGGACGTCATTCTCCCCTTGTACTCGGCCTTAGTGAGGCCACAGCTGGAGTACTGCTGGAGTACTGCATCCAGTATTGGGCTCCACAATTCAAAAAGGATGTGGAGAAGCTTGAGAGAGTCCAGAGAAGAGCCACGCGCATGATCAGAGGTCAGGGAAGCAGACCCTACGATGACAGGTTCAGAGCCCTGGGGCTCTTTAGCCTGGAAAAGCGCAGGCTCAGGGGTGATCTGATGGCCACCTATAAGTTTATCAGGGGTGACCACCAGTATCTGGGGGAACGTTTGTTCACCAGAGCGCCCCAAGGGATGAGGACTAGGTCGAATGGTCATAAACTACTGCAAGACCATTTCAGGCTGGACATAAGGAAGAATTTCTTTACTGTCCGAGCCCCCAAGGTCTGGAACAGCCTGCCACCAGAGGTGGTTCAAACGCCTACATTGAACACCTTCAAGAGCAAACTGGATGCTTATCTTGCTGGGATCCTATGACCCCAGCTGACTTCCTGCCCTTTGGACAAGGGGCTGGATTCGATGATCTTCCGAGGTCCCTTCCAGCCCTAATGTCTATGAAATATGTGCCATTATGCGGCACTGCTGTTAAAATTGATCTCATGGGACTTCTGGGATAACTACAAATGTAGTTGCACCTGGCGTCATGCTGTGTTGATGGGTTTGGGTGCAATGGCATGGTCTTCACTGGTGTTACATTTGCTCATTCCAGTGATGAATTTGGGCAGCTTGCTGCATAAAGTACCCTGTCTTCATAAAACAAAAATAATTTTTTTTAAAAAGAAAATGGAACAATTGTTTCTGTATTGCTGTTTGTCACTAATAAGCAGTAAATTTGAGGTTTGATCCTGCATCCTTTGCTTATGCGAGTAATCCTTAGTTCTGTAACTAGGCTTCCACTGGATTCCTTGGAACTACTGATGAGAACAGGTTAGCAGATTTTGGACCCTTTGTACTCAGTTACAAATATTGAGAATGTTAACTGTTTTTCTGGAAAGATTGTATAGAAAATCCCCCTGGCTATATTACTCAGAAAGAGAAGCAATAGAACTGCCTAACTGTCATACTACTCATTTGTTCATACCACAGATACATTTTATTATCTGGAACAATAAGATATACTTGCTGGAAATTTTTGCCTAAGAGTCATTCAGATTTACCATTTTGGTCATGTTGTAGGTAGGGAAAGGAATATACAGACAAGGATCTTGCACAGTTCTTCCTTGGTCTTATTATAGCTAATACTGTCAATTTCTTATTGGTCATTGGCATTATATTTATCTCTGAAACATTGACCTGTAGGCTGGGCTGGACTGAAACTGGTAATTGTAATCATGCCCTTTGTTTAAGGTTATTGTAAGAAACAGTCAGATTTTATTATGAAATAATATTGATCTCAGAACCAAAATACAGGCATATATTACCCCCAGAACAAAGACACAAGTGATTTCACTCATCAGTTATTACACTATGGATGGAGGTGTTTCACTGAGTAGTTTAAGCAAAATTGTTGGTGGGATAGGAAAAATAAGACAGAAGCATACTTT
Source organism: Alligator mississippiensis (assembly GCF_030867095.1). Classification (NCBI taxonomy): domain Eukaryota; kingdom Metazoa; phylum Chordata; order Crocodylia; family Alligatoridae; genus Alligator; species Alligator mississippiensis. The sequence continues at coordinate 31,675,399 of NC_081825.1, forward strand.
TTCAATTCCTTGGATTTGAACCTATATCCTCTAAAGGCAGAAGCCTGGGCTACAGTCCTGCCAGGTTGGTGGCCAGATACTAGGACCATCTCAGTCCTTTGACATCTCCAGTGGGGGTCCAGATGGTACCTAGGTGGACCAATGAGAGCAACTAGTTCCCGATTGAAGGGCTAAAAAACCTTCCCACATCTTGCAGAACCTTGTCTTGGCAGAAGCACTAATGGTATTGCTGTCCAGGATCCTCCAGCTTTGACTCTAGTTAACCTTGTTGCTCTTTTGGGGTGCTGACAGACATGACAGTGGCACTGACAGATGTGACAATTTGTTTTGCAATTAGCCACTGAAAACGCTCTACAGCCATGTGCTGACAGAAGTGCATAGCTGCAGAATGCTTTAAAATGCACAATCAGGCAACAATCTGAACCCTCAATATGAGGGTTCAGATGGAGGCACTCCAAAGTGGAGCACCTTCATTAACATCTGTCAGCTCAGCTTGGAGCAGGCCTCAGCTGATGCAGCCGAGCTCTGCTCCCCATGCTGTCTTCAGAATGGGAGGTGGGGGGGAGTGGAGGGAACTCATTCTGGGGGTTGCCCAGCCAATGCTCCAACATCAGCTGGGCAACCCCCAAAACAAACTCCCTCTACTCCCTTCCCCTGAAGACAGTGCCAGTGCTGGGGGGGGGAAGGGCAGGGCTAGGGGGAGAGTGGCTGCAAAGACACAGATGCTCTGAATTGCAGCTCATCTCCCAGTCCTTGGGACCCAACAGGGAACATATCCTGGGGATGACTGTAACACATAGCATTTTCTGAGAAGGGCCATGAGTTACAGTGGGGAGACCTCCTGCTCTTGACTGATCATGACTCTGTTTTGACATCCCGGAATCTGGACTGTTACGTGCCTTGGCTATTTCCACTCTGGTAAACTCCCTAACTCTGAGTCTTGTATGAACTGCTAGGTTTGACTGCCTGTGCCTCAGTCAATCCTTACACAGAGACCACAGAACTCCAGACAGCCTGAACAAGAACTGAAAATGGGTGTGAGAAAAACCTAGAGAGAATGTGTGCTTTTTGGATAGGTGCTAGGCAAAAGAAGCTTGTCACTGTGAGCAAAAAAACTCTTCCATTTGATTTCTCCCACGCTAAGAATAAAAAAGCCTTGTGCATTTTTTTGTAAATAAGCAGGTTTGCATCAAGGTTGCAAAACTCCATCAGCTTTTCTTAATGGAAAAAAAAACTTGCAGGGTCCCAAACTTTAAGCAATGGCTCAGGCAAAAAAACCAAACCTCATCAATCCTTTCCCCTACCTCCCAAGAAAAGACAAATCCTCAAAACTGGTAGTGGGGCACAGTTTCTAAGAAGAAAAATTTTGAACTCGTATTCCTGTTGAAATAAGATGGAACAAATAATAGAAATTCTTCCGGAAACAAAAATTGCAGGGAGGAATTACAAGACCATAAGGAACTGAGATCTAAAACAAGGGGTGGATACTTCATAAAGGGAATTAAATAAGGAACTAGACATATCCTAGAAACTGCTGAGGTGACCTGCAGGTGGAGATGCAATCTCTGTTTGAACCGCAATTACAAAGCCCTGGGATAGATTAGGGACCCCAGGTGCAGCCAGTCTGTAATGGTGCAATGGATTGACAAGGTGATGTGACTGCCATCAATTGACAGTTCTTTCAATGAAATAAGGGAGCCTATGAAATTACTGGCTATCTTAGAATTTTTTAATGGAGATGAGCTGTTGCAAGGTGCTAAAAATTCAGTCTCAGCAGGAAATCAAATGTTCACAGACCACAGTAGGATTCACTTGCCTGGATGTGGAACTGGGTAAACTGGAGAAGATGGGTAAGACCTGCCGTTCACAACATATTTCTTCCCTGGTTTAACTAGCAGACGCCCTAAGAAGAAAGGGCAGCCTATTTTGACTGAAAAGGTGGGGAATTTTCTTGGAGACTTTTTAAAATTTACTTCAGTTTTACAGTCATGTGGAGGTTGACAGAAAGCAGCTAACTTGAGTGACCTAGCTCTGATTGTCCTATGGAGCTTGTTTTCAGAAAAGAGATGAATTATCCAGGTCTAGCACAAGCCTTTGGTATGCTTTTTGGAATCCGCTAGGACACAGCTACCAGGAAGGGAGGAAGAGGAGAAAAGCCAACTAAACTGGCAGAGGACCTGCTGAGACTTTGAGTTCTGCTAGATAGCAACAAAGACTTATGCAATAAATTAGTAGTGACTGTTTTAGAGACATTTGGGGGAGTGAGGATTTCCAGATCAAGACCAATGAACAGAGGCAGAAGGTGGTGGAAGGTGCCACAAAACTTGAACAAGAAGGTGCTCCTGGGGAGGGAAAAGGAAGCTGCTCATCACGAAACCTGTATGTTTACTTTTGTGCCTATAAAGCATAAGGAGAAAGAGCAGTTACAACCCTTCCCCCACTTGCATCATGCACGAGGGTTGGGTGGGATGGTGCGAGGGAGGAGGAAATGTGTGGGTTGGCTTTTGAGAGGAAAGGGCTCTTGGGGGCCATGAGCGTCTAGATGGAATATCACAAGCACCAGGGGGTTTTTGGGGAGGGGTGGGGGACTGTGAGGTACAGGGGTGGGGGGTGAGGAGGAGCTGAGGCATTATGGAGGTGGGGAAATGTCATGGGTAGATGGGGTTTGGGGCTGAAGAGGGTGGTGGGGTTTAATAGGTGGTGAAATAGGTATGAAGGTGTTGGGAGCAAGAGGAACTGGGAAAGAAGAGGGTTCGGGGGGGCTGCAGTGAGGTTTGAATGCTCAGGGGAGCTGGAGAAGGCTCAGTGAAGATGGTGAGGCATCAGGGTGTTGGGGTGGGGTGTGATGTGGACAAGTTTGTACAATGTGCACTGGGTTAATGGGGCATTGAGGTGTAGTGTGGGACTCAGTGGGGCATAAGAAGTATCATGGGGTCAGATAGGGTTATTAGACCAGACATGCATTGGGGGATCCAAAATAGAGCTAACTGTTGGTCTTGATGGAAATGGTGATGGCCAATGGCACTCACCTAAAAACTGGACTTCTGGAATTTGATCTGAGTTTATTTTAGATGCTGAATATAACTTATTTTGATTTTGTGTCCAATAACTCTTTAGTCAAAGCCAGGAAAGGTGCTATATAAAGTCCCTTTAAAGATGTCACCCATATGACAGAAACGGTTTAAAGGCAATTGATTTTCAGGGAACAAACTGCCCTACCTCAAGGGTAAAGACTATTATTGTGGCCATATGGGCTGTGTACAGATGCGCGTGGACCTGCCTGTTGTGCCACATACCACATATGCAGGCATTCCCCATGCTACTACCTTGCAGTGAGGGGAGGGGGGTTGACCCTGGGATCTCCTGGGGTCAAAACAGTTCACAAGCAGGGTGACACACATGGTGGCAGCACGTGCCACCCAAAACTGGAGCCTGGCTGGCTAAAAGCCACACTCCAGCTGCCAGCCAGGCTGCCTGCTACAGCTGCAGCCCTGGGAGGCCCCCAGTAACCTAGGTAAGGCTGTGTGGCCCCAGCCTCCCCTACCTCACCCCGGTAACCTGCCATATGCCAGAGCACATGTGCCTTGAGTGTTCCCTGGGGAAACAAACAGCCATGTTCATCTGGATGCACCCATGGTGTGGTAGTTTTCCAGAAAAGGAAAGATGATGAATGCTTCAATCCTGCTTGAAACAAGGACACATCTCTGCTCATTTGCTGAAAGTTTCTAACAGCAAATAGTCAAAAAGGTAACCCAGACACTTATACATGTGTCTGGAGCCTGGTCCAATGCATTCTAATTAGAACACATTGGAGCAGACTCAGTTAATTGCGCTTTTCACTAGGAAACAAAAATTGAGCCTGTACAAACTGGGCAACTTCCCAGCTGTTCACTGAGGTGCAGAATCCTACAGAATTCTGCACATATTACATGGGTTTATTTGTGGTTTTGCCTATTTTGCTAAATGTTTACATAGGTTGGGTGGAACAGGGAGCCATTTCACTGGTTGGTAGCATATGATACTGTATTTCCAGAGTACAAGCAAGTTCGTGTGACAGCTCCTGTCTTGACCTATCTGTGTTTCAACCCCCTTTCTGACTGCTTACAGTTTAGAAGCAGTACTGACACAAGATTACAAAGAACTTGACAGGTAGTGGTTTATTACAGCAAATGACTTGGCTCTTCAAAGAGAAATTATTGCGGCACCTGAAAGGAACTCCTAGGAGTGATTTAATATATAGTTCTTTATTACCTATGCATACAGGTGAAAGGTCAGGACAGACCATGTTTAACTGAAATAACTCTTTTTTTGTTACTGAGAGGCCATTTTCCAGGGTGGAAAAGTTAAAGTGCTAAAATATTACAGTTACACAAGTGGGGGCATCATTATGGTAAAGTTGATGTCTAGTTCAGATGGCCTTGTTGGAGGGTAATTGCAAATACTGTCCTGAGCAGGAGAGCAAGGAATCAGATGATCAAGAGAATAAGTGTGCTGAGGAAGAGATTGGCTCCTTTCCCTATAATTTGCTGAAGTGCAAATGTTTCAAGTTAATTTACTAGAAGAGTGGATGTTGAGTTGCAGGCGTAGACTCCACAGCAACCAATCTATTCCTAAAAGATGTTTCTGATATTAAAATAATGTGCGATTGGGAAATAATTAGCAAATACAGTCACCCTGGAATGTAGTGTTCCCTCACAACATCACAGTAAAAATGTTTTGTTCGTAATGGGAAAGCTTGGGGTTTGAAGGTGCAGTATTGTATAGGATGTGAGAGAAACCATCAGGTGATGGTTAGAAGCATCAGTTGGTGCTACTAGACAGATTGAAAAAGGAAATTCTGAGATTATATTATTATTTGAAAACCATTGGACATTTTGGGGTTGCAAAACCTTTAGATATGCAAAGAGAAAAGCAATTCTATCTTCCAGAAGGAAAGTAGGAAGTAGGTACAGAACTGTGATGCTTTCAATGCATTGAACGTTTCTCCAAGATTGGACAAATTCCTCTGCAGCAGTATCTCATGGGGGCACTAGTGCAGCATATTACTATTGGTTTGCTAGGACTTTCATGTGAGAGAGAAGCTGGCAATTTGTCGATTCCTATTGACTACTTAAAAAATAGGTTGAAGCTTGCCCAGTAAGAATCCAAATAGAGGTTACAGTAGCAGAGGACTTAGTTCATGAATTCATCAGACTCTGGGCCCTAGGTCAGTTACTTCCAAATCAAAAAAGAAATTTTGAACAAGTTTCAACAAGTTTGTGAGATTGTATTCTTCCATAAAATGTTCACCACAGTATGTCAGGAGGATGAAACATTACAGTAGGATCTAGGCTATGAGGATCTAGACTCATAGTAGAGATGATATCTTTTATTAGACCAACAAGCTTTTTGCAAAAAGAAATTCTTTAATTGCAAGCTTTTGGGCACAAACACCCTTCATCAGGCATTGGAGAAAAGATTGTAAAAGTTCTCCTGGGTAGAAATGAAAGTTCATCTTTCATAGGATTTCACAGAGGAGTCAATAGATGGAAAACTCCTCTGGGCAGTCAATTAATAGCTGGTATGTTTGTGCCCGACAACTTGCAACTAAAGACTTTTTTTTTTCCAAAAATCTTGTTGGTCTAATAAAAGATATCATCTCTACTATGAGTCCTGATTGCCTAGTAGGATCTAGGCATTCTGCTATCTTTGTAGAACAGCAGTACTGGGGCTAGGACCAGCATATACCATTCCTTTAGATAGCTGATAGAAAAACAATCACTGAGAGTACAATACATATGCTAGAACTTACAATATTTGGAAATGAGCTAAGAACCAACAAACATTTTTTGTGGAGCTTCTGAAAAAGAACAAACGTATTTTGACCATTTCAACTACAATCCAAAACAGAAAAAAACCCCTCTCATGTTTTTTTTTCTAGAGAAAATTGGAAGATAACCTTTAGTGGGACATCCTGCAGATTTTGTGTAAGGCTATTGGAGAAACTTTTTTTTTTTTTAAAGGTGGGGATCTGTTTTGCTTCCACAGTCCTACAAAGACAGAACACCTTAAGGTAAATAAGCCTTAGGAAACCCCTATGAAACAGAGGTGTCAAACATATGGCCCACAAGCTAGACCTGGCCCATGGAGTTGCCCTATGTAGCCCACTGAGCTACTGACAGACCAGGGAATTTGTAAGCATGGCTAGTGGTGAGGCAGGGCAGAATCTGGGGCCCAGGGACCCATTGGACATGGCCTTCAGTGGCAGGCAAATGACCAAGGACTGTGGCTTGCTGTTGCTGGCTCTGCCACAAGCCAATACTTCTGGCCCCATGGATGATTCACAGGGCACAGGGGGAATTTGACACCCCTCCTATACAATACTGACCAGAATAAATGGAATATTGGATATTGTTGGGTCACATAACTAAACCCAGAGGACCATATAGAAGACACTGGTAGACAAGAATTCCTGCACAGTTGCTCCCCATGTTTGAAAGGATTACTGCAAAAGCTGAGGCTGAAAACATTATCAAAGAGGTAAATTCTATTTTGTGTGAATAGGCAGGATGTGTCACAGCCAGAAGATTTCACAGGAAACATAGACATTATTCAAAGTTTTGTTGAAAAAAAAGTCAAATAGGGAGTGAAAAATTCCAGAAATAAGCACTTGTAGACAAGGGGCTGGGGGGAAAGTAGTTTTGCTGGCTGAGGCTTGGCATCTGTCAGCAAAAACATTGGTTCAGCAAGAGCTCCTGGACAAGCAAGTAAAGACCACAAGGTCTGCTCATCCTTAAAACAAACAATAACCTTACCTGCATGTAGGGATGGCTCCTTCTGCATTAGGAAGATGGAGGGGATGGGAGTTAAAGTGGATGTTTCTTTTGCTTGAAAAGATTAGCATCTTATAGCCACCTTCACCATTGCTTGTCTGCACTGATCATTGGACAAATTAGTGACGAGATGATTAAGCCAAATGCTGCCACTGATATCTTGTATATTCCTTACCCCTTGATTTGAACTAATGCAAAATAAATTAAAAAGCAAAGGAAGCCCTACTGGATTGCAGTGTCCCTGTCACAAGACATTATTCTTAAGTTGTTTACAGACCAGAAAATAAGTAAAATATTTGACAGGAAGGAATAAGTGCTGCCAGCATTGATTGTTTTGCATTTCAAGGGCAAATTTGAAACTGTATTTTTACAGTGAGAAAACAGATCATTGGAAGGATGTTCTCATAAACACTCATGTGAGAAGTGAAAATCCGGCTACTGGCATGGTGCATTAATAATCAGGTAATGCTTTTGTGTCATTTGGGAGGATGAAGTATCTCAAATGCACAAAAAGGGAGGGAAAGAAAATAAAACGGATCAAATATAAACAGGGGCGGTAGTGGGGATGAACCAGCAAACAGACTGAAAAATTATCAAAGCAGACTCCACGGTTTCCTTTTGTTAAGAGGAAGGAAGATGTGGTAAAAGTTCACCTTTTATCTGGAGAATGAACCTCAAATGTATTTTGAGATTCAGGTAGTTCCTTTTGTCTGAATACTTTGCATGCTTTTATGTCTTTTCCAGTTCATGAGGTGAAATTCAATTCCCTTCTGTCCACAGAGCTGCTCCCTTGTACCAGTGTCTGATTTCTCCCCTTCAGTATGGTTCTACTGATGAAATCCATTTCCTTTTGCTTTTCTTCTCTCCCTATTCTGTAAGCTGCATGCCTGCCGCTACAACTTTGTCCTCCTATAATGAAAATGTTGCCTTAGTTCCAGTTGTTCTTTGTGCTGCTGTTCAATTTTCTATGCTGCTTCCACTACTCAGAATCCTCCCAGCATTCACTGTGCAGGCATACAGAAAAAGCCAGAGGCTTTGGAGTATGAATAAGGCAATCTGTAATGTGTAGGGCAGGGTTCCTGGTAGTGGAAGTACCTTAAAGCAGTTAAAGGAAGAAAAAGGGATCAAGTCCAAGAAGGGAAAGAAGACCCAGGATCAACATTTGTCCCTCTGAGGATGAAGTTGAAGCAACTACTGTTGTAGTATTATATGGAGGTAACTTGGTGGTAGGGCTAGTACAAAAAAATATGTAGAATTTTCCATTGAGAAGAAAAAATCAAGTTTAGACTAAATTATTTTTTTGTAGAAAGTATCTGCTCTCTCCAAAAATTAGTTTTGCATCACAAAAGTTTTTTCTCTCTCTTTTACTGTTTTTGGCTGAATATTTTTGTTTTTCTGTTTTTCAACAAATAGTAAATTTTTTCCACGTCCCTCCTTCCTCATGTTTTCCAATGATATCTAGTATGTGGCTGGTCAAAACTAAAAGACTTATTGCAAATTCTGAATTCTTAAAACAGACAACTCACATACAGTAGCGTAACCTGGGGTGAACAAGTGGAGCACTAGCCTTGGATGCCCACTTGAGGGGGTGCTAGAATGTAGCTCCTCAGGGAGTCTGTGGTGCTATATCAGCAGTAGCCCTACACTGTGACTATAGAGGCAGCATTTGGGTGCACAGACTTTCCCTCCCTTCTCTTACCTTCCCCCGCTGTCCCCACCTACCCTCCCCCAGACTTTTTGTCTGAGTCTCTCCCACCCCCTGCAGTGCTTTGCTCAGGGTGCAAAACTTGCAAGTTATGCTTCTGCTCACATATAGTCTACACATGGACAAATATTTGCTGAATGTATTTATTGCATAATTTTACACAATGTAAATTTGAAAAAAATGACAATTTATTCATGGACAATTCATGAAGACAAAATACATTTTGCTAAATTATTTTCTATAGGATCCTACCCTTACAGCTGCATTGCAATATTTCCAGTTTTATGACAGGTTTTCCAGAGCACAAATTAATGACTCTCCTTTTTTTTTTTTTATCTAGCTTAACTCAAAACCTTCAAAGAGAGCCTGTTTATGTGTGTGTATATGCGTGTATATAAAATAATATAATATATATAAGGTTGTAATAGAAGTTTTCCCTGCATAACTTGCTGCTAACCCCTACACAGGCTGCCTTTGTAAGGTAATTATTTCACGTGGCTTAATTCTTCATGACAAATAATAGAAGGTAGGGAAACCTTGGCTTTTTTTTTTTGTGTAACCTTACACAGAATGAATGCTTAGCTGTGTTAACTCTTATGTGTCTCTTTCAAGTGTACACTTCAGTATTCTAACAAATCTAGTTTGTAGTCTGCTCTGAGGGTCAGACCTTGCTCCTACTGAAATCAAAGGGAGAGCTTTCTTTAACTTCACTGATAGGATCAAGTCCTCATCCTCCTAGGGGCAAATCATGCAGCCTAGTCTCTAGTCAAGTAAGACACCCACTGAATTCAATGGTGTTCCCTGCCTGACTGTCAGATTGCATCTGACCCTTATGTGACTGTGCAGTTAGGGAAGCGCATAAAGTATTTCATCTTCTTGTGAACTTTGTATTATAGAGAGACAATCTCAGTCCTGGAATTTGGAGAACATAGACTGCTTCATCCCCTGTACTCAAAGAGGAGTGTTTATTTTCTAGTTTGGGCCCTCCTCAATATACTACATCATAATTATTAATGAATTTTATGTTCGGATCATCTTTGTGAGATAGGAGAGTATTATCACAATTCTACTAGTAGGAAACACAGGGGCAGAAAAACTGTAGCCCAGATCACCCGAAGTATTTGAGAGAGATTTAAAATACAATTGGCTCATCGGAAAACTGAACCTAAGTGACCAGCCAAAGGTCAAGTTGTGGGTGGTATATTTATGCTACACAAGGCAATGTTGTCCTGACACACAACTTTCACTTTGTTCATGCCACCTTCTAGTCCCCAGCTCTGGTGATCCAGATCCATAGTGAGACTCTGGAGAACATAGGGTATATCCTGTACCTTGGAAGCCATCTCTTTTAGAAGGCTGACTTCAATGAAGAAATCCAACATCACCTCAAATGTGCAAGTGTGATTTTTGGAAGTCTGCAGAAATAGGTGTTTAAAGATCATGACATCAGATTCAAAACTAAACTCATGGTTTATCAAGCACTCATGATCCTTACTTTGCTGTATGGAGCTAACACATGGACAACGTACAGGAGAAATCTAAAGTTGTTGAAGTATCATCAACACTACCTGTGGAAGATCTTCTGAATTCAGTGGGAAGACATATGCACCAATGTTAGCATCCTCCTGCAAGCAAACACCATGAGTACTGAGGCAATGATCATTCAACATCAACTTCATTGGTTCAGCCATGTCATCCAGATGTCCTCCACCCAAAACAAATTTCATTCTCCCAGCTGAAACAAGGCATATGCTCAAGAGGAGGGCAGAGAAAGTGCTTCAGGGATGTGCTCAAGGCCACTTAAAAAAATGCAATATTGATGTCAACTTGTGACAGACTATCACCCAGGACTGCTCCAAATGGAGGAAGAGTCTGCTGCAGGGCTGTCAGTACTTTGAAACCTCAAAACAACATGAGATAGAAAAGTGTGAGTGGAAGAAACAGCATGTTGCAGACCAAATCAAGAATCCAGAGCCATCCATCACACATGGAAACATGTCTGAGCTGCAGAAGAGTACCTCAGCACAGGATAGTCCTCATCAGCCATCTTTGGACACACAGGTATTATAATCATAGAAGACAATCATCCTTGACTGTAAGGGATTACAAAAAAAATGTCTTGGTATCTACACAAGAGCCCTGATTAGGGCTAATGAAACAAAAAACCTCTGCGGCAGGGTAGTACATGTAAAATGCAAGTACTACCCTGCTGCAGAGGTTTTTTTGTGCACAATAGCACACATAGATGCTGCCCCTGCTGGCTGGGACACAGGGTGCTTCGGTACAGAGCTAGCCGACAAGTAGCCGTTGCACTGAAGCACCCTTTTGCCTCAGCAAGCCCCTACACAGCACATGGAGAAGCCCTAGGCTGCCAGGCTGACCCCCCGCCCGGGTCCCTTGTCAGCCCAGGCTGCTCCAACTGGGCTCCATGTGCTGCGTATGAATAAACTCCAGGGTGCACATTCAAATGGTATGCCTGGGAGCAAAAATCTCCAGAGCAATAAGCTCTGGCATTTATTCATGAACATTAATTGCACGGGTAGATGTACCTGCCATCTAGATGTGCCATTTATGTCAACAGCATAGCGTGAGTTTTAACCCAGATCTCAAGTTCCAGGTCAGCATTTGAACAGAAGCATAACCCTTTTTTCAACTTTCTCTTTGAAACATTTGGGCAGATTTTCATATTTAATCTCCAAAATGTTTTTTTTTAAATAAAACAATGGTTGGTTGGTTCATAATTCATCACAGCCCATTTGAATAATTTGATTACTTTGATATTTTTATTATGTCACTGCTCATTGTATTGATGTTATTTTAGTCATTTTATATTTGGAATAGTATCATTTAACAATTACTTACATGGGAAGATAACACAATGTTTCTCAATACTACAAAGAGGTCATGGACTAATTTTTCTAAGGTGACCCACTGTAATAATAGTTTGGGGGAAACGTTACTTTGTACTTGTATTCTCCATGATCACTAACTAAAAAATTGTCATTTGAGTTTCCCCAGAAAAGAAAAGAAAACCCTGAAGTTGCTTGGCTTCATCCTATTACTCAGGAGGTTTTCTGTGTGTTGGATTTCAGGTTGCCCTGGGCTATATTTGTGCCTGAGGCCATCTCTGCTCTGTATTTTCCAGATTGGACTGGAAATAGTTGTATCAATTCGGATTATTCTGTTATTTTTTACATAATATTCCATTATTTTTAACAGCAACATGTGAATCCGAAAGCACACATTGTTACTATAAGAGCAGTTCTGGACACATGCCTGGACTCATTGCCAGAGTACACCATGCTCCCCAGGTTGAGCTAGAATTATAGAGCATGGAGAAATGAACAAATTATAGTTAAAAGAAGTTGGGCCTTACCACACATCAGATGATTTGTAGTAACTTTCCATGTGCATGTTCTTCCCTCGTAGTAAGTAAAAGCTAAGCTGGGGTAACTTCGCCTTCTTTCACTTAAAGGTAAAACACCGGTGATTGGTTCACACTTACTTCAGGGTAAGACCATGCAGTTAGGCAGTTACCATGGACCAACTGAAGCTTTGTAAGGGAAAAGCAGAGAAATGGAGAAAACTGATGTATTACACCAGTTTAGAGTTTGAGTTTCACCCCTTTTGGCGTTAGCGATAGTGAAGACTCCTGCCTGTTTATTAAAGCTTAGAATTTATCCAGGGGTCAAAAAAAACCATGGGGAAAAAACCAAACAAACAGAGCAGCAGGCAATGTGTGCTGCTAAAAAGCAGAGCCGGGCCACCCAGAGCTGTGCTGCGGCTGCCAGCCAGTCTCTGCTCAGCAGGATCGCTGCTGCTGAAGCCCTGGGAGGCCCCTAGGACCCCAGGTAAGGCTGCTGGGGCCAGCATAGTGTAACTTGCCATGCACCAAAGCATGTGTGGCATGGGCATTCCCCAAGGACAAGTAGCGGCAGCTCAAGGTGTGCCACTGCTACTTGCCCCAGGGAATCAAACCTCCACATTCATCTAGATGTGGCCATAGAAAGTTAGGGTTGGAAGGGACCTCAGGAGGTCATCTAGTCAACCCCCCTGCTCAAAGCAGGACTAGCCCCAACTAGATCATCCCAGCCAAAGGTTCATCTAGCCAGGATGGAGTTTCTACCACCTCTCTGGGTAACCTGTTCCAGTGTTTTACTACCCACCTAGTGAGAAAATTCTTCCTAATATCAAACCTAAACTTCCCTTATTGCAACTTGAGCATTTTTATTGATACAAATTTCATTTTTTCATATTTTTTTCTAGGTCTCTTTCTTAATCATTTGTAACTTTTCAAGTCTTAATGATGTTATCACTTTAACCATGTCTTTTCCAGATTTAAGTACATTTGATTACTTGTAATTATAATAACAATAATTTTGTTACAAATCATTGACATTGTACAGTTCTGTAGTCATTTAACATATTTTCAGATTAAGAGTTATATTCAGGTGTTCTTATAACCAGTCCTTTAGGATAGTTGTTACTGAGAGAGCACTCTCAAACCTACCTTGGTTCCTCAGACTGTCTGGAGTAGAATGCTCCATAAGGCTACTATCTGGCTGTTTGTTAATCAGTCATTTAAATATATTGCTGCCATATTTTACCAAGTTGTTCCCTTTTTCTCTAATACAGTTTTCCTTGTAAGATACAGTGATGATGAGTAAAAAGATATTTTCTATTGAAAATTCTCAAGGGAGGTCTCAGAAATATTTTCTGGTCTCAGGAATTCTGGGTGGTGGGAGTTGAAGATGTTGTGTTGCTTTGTTTAAAGACAGACCCCTTGCTTCTTGAACCCTGTTGTTGCTGCTGGGCAAAAAAGTACTTTATAATAAGAGAGGCAAAAGCTTTTGTTAGCTGATAAAAGACCATATAAGTGTGTGATATTGCAATATTTAGAGATAACTAGAAAATGACCACAAGTGCATTTTTAATAATATTTCTAAGTAAATCAGAAATTGCTTAGTTTTCAACTCCTCTCTTTAGATCAATGTCTTCCTACTTTTCTGCCCTTATAACAACAGGAGAGCCCCTATTGGATAAATCCCCTTTTGAAACATTAAATCAAGGTAACATTTACAAATCACTTATAGGTATATTTTGAATAATCCTAGCCTAAAATAGATACTGTACTCTTTTAGATAATTATATCAAGTACTATCAAATCATAGAACTTTTGTGGATAATTTGAAGAGCATTAGAAACTGAAACAGATATCATGGACCTACAAATTGCATCCAATCTACTTTGTAGTCAAAGGAAGTTATGGAAGCTCAGAATTTGGAAGGAGATTATCTCATGTCTTCTTTAGCTTTTGTCATTAGCTCTTTTCAGCCAGAATGACTGACCTGCTTGACTGGGCTTTAAACTAAGTCCACTAGAGGATGGATGGACAACTGGCAAAGCAAGCCTACTAGGCAACTTATGCAAAACCAGCAGGTTAGGGCACTCAAAGGAATCCACTCCTACCCCAGCCCCGGAACAATGTCCTCCTGGGAGTGCAAGGAAGCCTATGGCTTCCAATGGGACACTTACGTGCCTGTACATCAGTGCCAGGAGCTTGGGTGAACAAACAGGAGGAACTGCTCCTCCCGCTAAACAAGAATGACAATGATCTCATAGCGATAACAGAGACCTGGTGGGACTCCACCTATGACTGGGCCATGGGTATAGATGGCTATACCCTGTACAGGAGTGATCATGCAGAAAAAAGGGGCGGGGGAGTAGCTTTCTATGTCAAGGAAAGCTACACATCCCTGCAAGCTGACATTGGCAGCCAGGGAGGATGATTGGAGACCCTCTGGGTTAAAATACTTGGGGAACGTGGCACAGGGGACACAATGGTAGGAGTCTACTACAGACCTGCTAATCAGAAACAAGAGCTTGACCAGGAATTTGTCAAAGAACTGGCTGAGGCTTCATGCTTTTGGTGCATGGTTGTCATGGGAGACTTCAACTACCCAGACATCTCATGGGTAGAGCACTCGGCAAAATCTGAATGGTCACAAAACTTCTTCACGTGCATGGATGAGCTCTACCTGACTCAAGAAGTCTATGCACTGATAAGAGGTAAAGTGCTGCTGGACCTGATACTGGTCAAAGGGGATGATTTAGTCCATATCTATGTGGTAATTGGTACTGGTAATTGGTATTATAATTTGGGTACGGTAATGATCTAAGAATTGAAGGAAAGCTGGGAGACGGTGACCGTGAGCTGATCACTTTCACTATCCACCATAAAGCTGGCAAGTCGGTCAGTGATCCTGAAAGCACAAGTGATGTCATCCCATCTTGGAAGAAAGGTAGCAAAAGGGCACAGCAACACCCTTGGCTCATCAGGGAACTCATGGACCTCCTGTGTCTCAAAAGAGAGGCTTATAAAGGATGGAAGACTGGAATCACCACTAAGGAGGAGTATTCTGCACTGGTCCAGACCTATAGGGAGCAAACCAGGAAAGCCAAGGCTACAACCAAACTCCAATTGGCTATATGTATCAAGGACAGTAAAAAGTCCTTTTTCAGATATGTGGGGAGTTGGAAGAAAAGCAAGGGTAACACTGGACCCCTGCTAAACCAAATAGGACAACTGACAACGAACACCCAGGAAAAAGCCAACCTGCTTAATGGGTATTTTGCATTGGTTTTTCACCAACCCAAAGGGACCGCCTGCCTATCTTGATGTGTGATGGCTGGGGTGAGGGTGAATTTATACCCAACATTGGTGTAGACCTTGTAAAGGAACACCTTGAGAGGCTGGACACCTTCAAGTCAGCTGGTTCTGACAGTTTGCACCCCAGGGTGCTTAAGGAACTGGCAGGCATCATAGCCTAGCCACTGGCAAGGATCTTGTGAGCTCATGGTACTCAGGTGAAGTACCCGAAGATTGGAAGAAGGCCAATGTGGTGCCTATCTTCAAGAAAGGGAGGAAAGTAGATTTGGGGAATTATAGGCCAATCAGCTTGACCTCAATCCCTGGGTAGATTTTAGAAAAAATTATCAAGGAGACCATTCTTGACAAACTGGCTGATGGCAACATCCTGAGGTACAGCCAGCATGGGTTTGTTGCAGGTAGGTCTTGCCTGACCAATCTCATCTTCTTCTATGACCAGGTGACATATCACCTGGACAAGAGAGAAGAGATTGACGTCATATACCTGGACTTTAAAAAAGCCTTTGATCTGGTGTCCTATGATTTCCTCATGGAAAAATTGGCCAATTGTGGCCTCAGCTACATCACAGTCAGATGCCTGAGGAATTTTCTCCGAGGTTGGACCTAGAGAGTGGTAGTTGACAGAAGTGAATCATCATGGTGCTCCATGACCAGTGGTGTCCCGCAAAGCTCCATCCTTCAACCTATACTCTTTAACATCTTTATTAACAATGTGGACATTGGTGTCAGAAGCAGACTGGCCAAGTTCACCGATGACACCAAACTTTGGGGTAAAGCATCCACACCTGAGGATAGACTGGTGATCCAGGCCAACCTTGACAGGCTTAGAAAGTGGGAGGATAAAAACCTGATGACATTTAATATGGAAAAATGCAAGGTACTCCACCTTGGTGTGGGGCAGGCGGGGCGGTGGGGACGGAACCCTGCACCACGCTTATAGGCTCGGCAATGCTACATTTGCTAGGACTGCAGCCAAAAGGGACTGGTTTAGCAGGGGTCATTATTGACCACAAGATGAACATGAGCTACCAATGCAATGTCACAGCTGGTAAAGTGAACAAAACTCTGGCTTGCATCCACAGATGCTTCTCATGCAAATCCCAGGATGTCATCCTCCTGCTCTACTTGGCCCTGGTGAGGCTGCAGCTGAAGTACTGTATCCAATTCTGGGCTCCACAATTTAAAAAGGATGTGAAAAAGCTTGAGAGAGTCCAGAGGAGAGCCACATGCATGATGAGAGGGCAAGAGAATAGGCCTTATGATGAAAGGCTGAGAGCCATGGGACTCTTCAGCCTGGAAAAACGCAGGCTCAGGGGTGACCTAGTGGCTGCCTATAAGTATATAAGGGATATACATCAGGATATGGGGGAACTCCTGTTCACCAGAGCGCCCCAAGGGATGACAAGATCAAACAGTCACAAACTCCTCCAAGACTGTTTCAGGCTGTACATAAGAAAAAAACTTCTTTACTGTCTGAGCCCCCAAGGCCTGGAATAGACTCCCTCCAGAGGTGGTGCAAGCACCTACTCTGGATTCTTTTAAGAAACATTTGGATGCCTATCTTGCTGGGATCCTTTGACCTTAGCGGACATCCTGCTCCTGGGGCAGGGGGCTGGACTCGATGATCTTCCAAGGTCCCTTCCATTCCTAATGTCTATGAAATCATATTTGTTTACAGAAAGATCCTTGATTAATGGCAAGAAAGCAGTGGACATGATATACTGTGACATTAGCAAAGCTTTAGACAGTCTCCCAAGACATATTCATTAGTAAGTTAAGGAAATGTTGTCTAGAAACAATTATTGTAAGGTCAGGATCCACATGCTCAAATAGTCACCACCAGTGGCTTGATGTCTAACTGGGAACAGGAATCAAGTGGAGTTTGCTAGTGGTCTGTACTGTTTAATCTTTATTAATGACTTGGAGGTTGACTATGAGTGCACAGTTAACACATTTACAAATGACAACAGGGTGAATGAGTTGCAGATATTTTGGAGGACAGGATAAGATTTCAAAAGTACCTTTATAGTCTGGAAAATGGTCCAAAATTTATTAAATGAAATTCAATAAGGTCAAGTACAAAGCACTGAACTTAGGATAGAATAGATTACCTAGAGAGACTGGGAATCTTTATCTTTGGAAGTTTTTAAGAGCAGGTTAGACAAGCACTTGTCAGGAATGATTTAGTTAGAGATGATCCTGCTTCAAGGTGTTGGACTAGATTATTTCATGAGGTCTCTTCCACTCTAGTTTTTTCTATTCTATTAATAATTGTAGAAATGATAGACTTTTCTGACTTTACAGTCTATTAGGATACCTTGAACTATGACTCCTCTGACTCCTGATTCTTGTGATATATAAATAGGGAATTATGTTTACTGAAATTTCATTAATTTTAGACAAAATACACACACCAGTAAAATTTTGCGTTCTTAAGAATACTGAAGCCTCATTTTTTGTCACTGATAATAAATTATGCCAAGAAATGATAAGGGCCCTCAAATGCCTCCAAATTGCTCAAAATGCCAGAGGCCCTCAGTACAAATTTTCAGTCAGACTTTTCTGTTTCAAGATTTTGTACAATACCCATTACCGAATCCAAATAATACCAATCACACTCTTGTAGATAATGCATGTCATGCAAGGCCCCAGTGGACTTCATAGAGTTACCTCATCTCTCCTGGTTAAAGAAGGGTCCTTTTGGTATACCTACCTATATGTATTCCTAACTCATGTAATATGGAGGTTCAAGTTCACCAAGGATGAAAAATTCTCACTTAAGAGAAAGTTAACAGGGTCAATATCAAAGGAGCTTCCCCTCAACTTTCAATAAATGTATTTAACGCATGTCATTTGCTCACAGCAGAATCAAAGAGACAGAATATATCTAAAAATACAGGGCCACCAAAATATGGAAGATAAAAGAAAATAGATTTTTGAATTTCAATTGTTTATATTATATTTAATTAAATCAGATCACACTTAAAACAACAAACATAATAGCCCACTGCTTTACTGAAATGGATCAATTCAAAGCACTTTGGTCCTTTGAATAAGAAGCATATCATACAGAAGGCTATTTTCTACAAGTGATTTCTATTAGCAAAAATAAGGCACGTTGTTTAGAAATCCAATCCTATTCAAAATATGGTGTTCTTAACTAGTACATAAACTTTTAATATACCTAGCAATAATGGCTTGCTTAGTCACAGTAGTACAGTCTGGAAGAACAGAAAATCTATATATAAACCACCCCCTGCATACAAAGCTACAGTCTTAAAACTCATTTGTTTTCTTTTCTCTTTTAATTAGGTTTGCTTCAGGCTTTAGCCATTAACTCTGTTTTAAAACAAACTGTCCAAGGATTTTCTTTGATAATGGTTTAATTTTAGCTTCTCTCTAACCCCTGAAACGCAATTAAATCCTATGCCTGGTATCTCTCATCAGACTTTCCTGCATCTCCTCACTTTGGCATTCCTCCAAAACAGGTTCATTTAACACCCACAAAGATCTAACAATAAAAGTCCCATCTTTACAGATCTAGTTTTTCTCTGCATATCAGCTCACTGTGGAGAGCATTGGCTTACTGTTCCATTTGCATCAAAGTCATCAGGAGCTGAGGGCAGCAGGGATTCTATGACACTGTACTGGGTCCAACCCTAACTGCAAAAGTACAGACCCAAAACATGGCTCATACAAGAGGAATGAGACTATTGCTGCTGCTTATGAAGAAGGCAGAGACATCAGTGTGTTGCCAAGACTGCAGCTGTCAAGATAATGGCACAAATATAGATTCTGGTGCCTTTTCTTTTTCTCTTCTTCCTGGGAAATAGAAGATCCTATTATTTGGGGAACCTGCCAAATGCAGCTCTAGCTTCAGACATAGCCCTAGTATAGGCCATCTCCCATTAGTATCTGTATCCAGCACTCCTAATGACATCCATATACTGAGAGAAGGCAACGTGGCTACTTGTACATTGTTAACACGGTTAACGGCACAATGGGATACTATTTCCCCTTCTGGTGGAAACAAGAGCAATGATAATCCTTCTCTGTACTCCTATAAAACCTCCCATCTGAAAGTTTCCAAGCACTAAACAATACTGTGTTGTATGCCATACATAAGCTTTAGAGCCCCCTGAGATGCAGATGGGTAAATGTTGTTGTTTATATTTTTATGGATGACTGACAAATTTTGTGACTTTTGTGTCTCATTCCTCAAATGGCGTTAATGTACGAATAGGGATGAAACAGCAATGACAACAGGGTCTGTGGCTTCTCAGCACCTTTGAAAGCCAGGCCACTTTCATTTGGATGTGTAAATCTTAGGCACCTGGTTTTGAAAGTGTTGTTCCCTATTTACTGATTAAATATTTCCTTCAGTCATAACTCTGCTGCACTCTCACCACAATAGTGAATGTGACAACAGGTGGCCCAACTTCCTTTGTTTACAAAACCAAAACTATGTATAGAATTTGAAGTCAAAGAAAACTTTGTGGGAAGTGAAATTCACTGTCATGCAGTAAGCTAGCTCACAGAGACCAGTGCACCATTTAAATCTTTCCTAAGCTCTGTTTTACAGAGGTAAGCACTCTATAGGCCTGGTGCTGGGTTTCTGCCCAGGAATGCATTTCACCCATAGAGACTAAGAATGTATTGATATTCAACAGTGTTACTTTAGTTGGGTTGGATTTATTTCTGCTAATATTGAAGCCACATTTAATGCTAGAGTTTCTGGCTTAGGACTTGCTGATCTTAGAGTTGTTGAGGCTCTGCAGTTCTCACTGACTTCAATGAGCACTGCAGAGATTTTAATAACTTAAAATCAAGTCTAACTTTGTGCAAAAACAATCAATACAATATTTAGACTTCTAAAGGTATGTAGGTAGCTAGCGATGCAGACAGTTGCAGAATACAATTTATAGTCTCATCAAGGTACTTCTGAAAATCACATCAGGCACTTTTCTTCATCCTTAGGCACCTAAATAACCTTAAAGATCTTCCCCTCTCTTTCTGCCCAAAAGGGTTCTCATTCAGAATAAATGCTAAAACAAGAATCCTCATTTAGAGACTATGGAGATGCTATATTTCCTGATTTTTATTTACCTAAGTGTGATAGCTAATATGAATATACTAAGAAATATATTTGGATATCAGGAAATAAGGATATACTAAGAAATATCTCTTGGACATACAAAGAAATATACAAACCTCTGTATTTGTGATGGGTGTGTGCATCAGTAGATCAGGCATCTGATGGTGAGTTAAAACATCTGGGTTCTCTTCCTGCCTATGCCTTTGGCCAGCTATAATACCATGAACAAAGTCACATATTACTCCGTGTTGCCTTTTCCCCTCTGTCTTGTCTATTTAGGTTGTAAATTCTTTGAAATGGAGACTGTGGACTCTGATCTCATCTGAGGCCTCTCACTGCTAGTCTAGGACTAATAATACCGTAATAAAATCAGTTGATAGCTTATTCTTGTTGTTTCACGTGTATCCTTCTCTTAGTTGCTAACTTTATCATGAAATGGTTTCTTTTGAAAATGATTGAATTTGCAAGAGAAAGTTGGATTATAGTGTGGTTTAAATTCCTCTTTCTCTAACACCATCTTGTAGTATAAAGACATCATATGTCATGGGATAACATGGGCTTAAAAATGAAAAGGAAAGAGAAAATACTGAAAAGATTTTCAGGGGGAAGGGGATGGCTTTATATTCTAGTGATTTTTGTGGTGATTTCTTGCTTTGGTACAACTCAAACAAGAAGAAAACAACCAAGGTGTCAACAATAGCAGTACAGTAAAAGCTCTGTTATCTGGCTTCCCCCGGGAATGGGGAATACTGGAAAACAAAATATGCTGGTTAACTGAGTGGCCCCGGCCGCCGCTTCTCCTGCCGCATCTAGGGAGTCCCTCCACCCCTCCCACTGCATTGCCGCCCCTCCCATGGGCCCTGTGGGACAGGGTGGTGGGCCCTGCACAGCCCTGCGCAGGCTGTTATGCTCCCAGGCCGTGGGTGCTCAGCAGTGCAGGCTTCTTTGCCCCGGGCTGTGGGGGCTCAGAGAAACCAGAAGTGCCACGGTAGGCTCTTCCAGTTTCACTTTATCTTACAAGCCGGCATGCCGGTTAGTAGACCATGCTGGCTTGTAAGATGCCGGTTAGCAGAACTTTTACTGTACTTAGAGTAGTATGAACTAAAATGAATCTAAAATGAATCTTCACCCTAAAATGGAATAAGATTACCAGCTCAACAGGTACTTTTTGATTTTCCTGAATAAATACTTATTCTAGACAGTAAGAAAGACCAAGGGATTTGGGAACTAGCTTTAAGACTTAGGAGATCTGGATTCAGGTCAGGCCTTAGGCTGGATTCACATAGGGGATTTGAGCCTGGGGATTTGAGCCTGGTGCTAGAATGACTTCTATCTAGATCAGGGGTGGGCAAAATATGGCCCACAGGCTGGATCTGGCCCACCAAGCACTTCCATCTAGCCCACAGTCCCCCACAACAAATTGTACTCAGCCCAGCCCTTCCACCTATGAGGGTGAGAGTGAGGAAACCACATGTACACAGCCCACAACATACCCTATTGTGCCTCACTCCTACCCTCATGGGCAGAAGGGCCCACCTGGTCAGCAGGCAGCTTCCAGGCAGGGCTGCTGCTTCTGACCCCAGGGACCTACAGATAGGAAGGCAGGGAGGTATAGAAATCTTTCAGCAATGAATTTTACATCCAAAATTGGCTAAAATTGTACACAATTCAGCATTTTCCATGTTTCAGGGACGTATTTGGTAGCTGTATTGGTCTGAGATAAAAAGAAATGCAAAGCTCTAGAATTCTTGATTCAGAGATGATACCATTTATTAGATGAACTAAGAAATCACCAAAAAATTATCTCCCTGCCTTTCTCCCATCTGAGGGGGTTTGTACATGACATGGGGGTTTAATTCTTCCTAAACTGAAAGCAGTATTTTTAAAAAAAAATATGACTTCAATTTAGGGTGAAGTAAACCCCCATGTCGTGTACGTCCATGTTGAAGCCCAATCCTTACCTGCCTCTCCAGTGGCAGGGAGGGGTGAGCAAGCTGCTGGTGGGTAGAGCAGTCCCTGAACTGGGTGGTGGGGCGGGGGAGGCTGGTGTTTCCCTCTGCGGCAGCGTTGGCCTCTACCTAGGCGGCACCCAGCTGGGGCAGTCCCGGGGGCACCACACCTGCAGATGGAAGCACTGGGCCCCCATGCAATTCAGGCAGTCAGGCAGGCTTTGTGGGAAAAAAAAAGATCATGCTCACCGTTTTTTTTTTTTTTCTCCTTTTTTTTTTTTTTCTCCAGGCTGCCTTCAGGGTTTACCTGCACAGCCCCTGAGCTGCATGGAGCCCGGTGCTTCTCTCTATGGCTGTAGGGTTTAGAAACTAGAACTCTCTGGAGGTGTTTTATTTTGCAGCATTCCAAAATCATTTGCTGCGTCCCAAAGTCATTTAAGGCGCATTATGCTGCTGAAAGTGCTACAGTGGCTGGAGTTAATGCACAATACACCACCAAATGTGCAAACAACAATGCCATTAAAGTGGTGCAAAAAACATTTTACCTGTTTTAAACATGCTTTAAAGTGTTGTTTACAAATGCTTTGACACCACCAGGGAAGGAATCCTGCCTTATCTGCACATCAAAGAGCAACTCGCAAAGATACTCTCCTGGGCCCAGAGGAATAGACATTCACTATGTTCAGCTTCCTCTGTGCAAAAATTAAGTTTATTTTCTACCAATGGGGACTTTTTAACATCTTTAATTTTCCCTGAGCCTGAGGAAGGGCTTGTGTGCCTGAAAGCTTGCAGAAAAAAATAATTTTTTTGCAGTTTTTTAGTTGGTCTAATAAAAGGTATAATCTCTGAACCAAGAGTTCTAGATTTTTGCATTTCTTTTTGTCTCAGACCAACACGACTACCAAATACATCCCTGAACCCAAATTAGGCACTTCAACTCCCTATATAATGTGCAAGAAAACAGACATCTGAGAACAGATGTCACAAAGGCCACTGAGCAAGGGGATGCCTAAATTAAGCCAACAGGAAATTAAAGGCAAGGTGGTGGATTAAGCCTCACCTCTCAGAAATTTAGACTCATTACTTTTAAATATAAATACTTAAATATAAAAATGCTTAAATATTTATTGGAAGAGGGAATGGAACATGTTTCTCCTTTTCCAGGTCAGTGCATTAGTTACTGGGCAAAAGAGTCATTCTTAAGTTCTCTTTCTTTGTGCCAATATATATTAAATTAATTCTTTCAAAATCAGAACAGCTTCAAAGGGGAGATGGAAAGCTCCACCCTGGACTCCACTATTGACTAGTGTTAATAGTAGACTCTTGTGGGATTCGAGTCCTCACTAGTAGAGGAATTATTCAAACTCAAGCCTTACAAATCCTATGGGAAACTCTGACTACAAATATAAGTTAAAAAAAAAGATTGATACCATCTCCTTCCTCCACTCTCCTCCTTATGGCTATGATGGTTTTTGGGTACACATACTCTGGATATGTTTACCAGAATGGGTCTTCTTGGGTTAGATAGGTAGGGAAATTCCTAAGGAGGTTTAGGTGTAGGGTAGGAGTTGAGCTGTTTAACAATTTAGTAGTTCTGTGAAAGGTCAGAAGCAGAATTTATGTTTCTGTGGAGATTTACTGATGGAAAATAAATAATCTGAGGATTTAAGTACATGAGGGTTTTTTTTAAATCTAAATTTCAGACTCAACATGGTGATTAGATATCTAAAGTAGTAGATATGCTGAAGGGTAGGGTTAGGATTCAGAGAGAGCTAGACAAATTGGAGGACTGGGTCAAAAGAAATCTCATGAGGTTCAGCATGAGAAGATCCTGAGTCCTGGCTACTCTCACACCCATGCAGGAAAGAAATGGGAGTGTACTAAAGAACTCATTAAGATAAGATCTCACTGTGAAACAAAAAGGGAAGAAAGAAAGAGACTGAAAGTAGTGTAAAGTCATGTTAAAAAAAAAGTTTCTGTAGTTGACTTTACATAATTGTGTGTGTGTGTATTTAGACAAAATACAGCAAAGTGTTTCTAGAGGGAAAAGTAAAAGTATGTAAACCAGTTTGAAATAGTCACAATCTGTCTGTCTATGAACTGATTGTGGATATAGAAGAAAAAAAATTAATAATAAAGAGAATTGATCAACCCATATAGAACTTGGATTCAATTGATGATTAAAAATCTTGGGTGTTGTCTGAGTGAGCTAGAAGAGAGAGTGTAACACAGACAAAAATCTAGTTAAATTGCTGGTGTCCTACTGCATCAGTAACACCTCCCGACTGATAACATAGAACTAGATCAAGACGTGGCAGGCGAGAGTCAGAATATAATGCAGGAGTACCCAGACTGGGCAATTGAGGAGATAGGGGCAAAAACAGGACCATCAAATATTAAGGGAAAACCCCACAGACTGCATTGATAGTTGTGTTGCCAGCAGGTCAAGGGAAGTGATTATTCCCCTCTATTCAGTACTGGTGAGGCCCATCTGGAGTACTGTGTTCAGTTTCAGGCCCCCCACTACAGAAAGGATGTGGAAAAATTGGAGAGGGTCCAGCAGAAGGGAATGAAAATGGTGTGGGGGCTGGGGTACATGACTTATGGGGAGAGACTGAGGGAACTGGGTTTATTTAATCTAAAGAAGAGAAGACTGAGATGGGATTTAATAGCAGCCTAAAACTACCTGAAGTAGGGTTCAAAAGAGGATGGATCTAGCCTGTTCTCAGTGGTGACAGATGACAGAATGAGGAGCAAGAGTCTCAAATTGCAGCAAGGGAAGCTTAGGTTAGATATTAGAAATAATTTTCTCACTAAGAGGGTAGTAAAACACTGGAACAGGTTACACTGGAACTTTGGCTGGGAAGATCTAGTTGGGGCTGGTCCTGCTTTGAGCAGGGGGTTGGACTAGATGACCTCTTGAGGTCCCTTCAAACCCTAATTTTCTATGATTCTATTATTCTAAATCCCTCTTGTGACTCAAGCCATTAGTTAAATGAACCTCAAGAAGACAAAATGTATTAAGAAGATTCTAAAGTATTCAGACACATCTATGGACTCCTAGTTACCATAGGACTTCCATCAGATCTTCAAGATCAGGACCCAGTTATGACCTGAAGTAGCTCTTTAGAAGTTCCTAAATAAGGAGGTTTCCACAGTACCCTAGATGAGGATGATTATTAATCATAATAATTCAGAACAACAGTTGGCAACCTTTTCAGTCCACAGGGTGGAATGACCCAGATTGTGGAAAGCCCCCACCACTGAACACTGCTGAAACTTCATGTTTTGTGGGCTAGGTCCGGCCCACAGACCATAGGTTGCCAACCCCTGGGTTAGAGAAATAGCAGAAGGAATCAGTTTTTGCATGGGATTTCGTGTTAAATTTCTCTCATACATGAGAAAGTATGATCTCACCTTTTCTCATCAAGAGATCAATGTATGGTTCAAAAATAAGATTTACTGTTGTTTTCCTCTTCCTGTAGTATTTGCTACCCAAATTACTGTTTCCTAATTGCAGAATATAAGGAATTGAGTTTCTAAATTGGGTAGACACTTTGAAGAGCAAAGGGGATTTCCAAGATAGCAGAAGGAAAAAACAGATTTTTCCCTGGAGCTGAGCTGAAGAAGCAAAGGTGGTCAGATTCTGAAGTAAGTTTAATGAGTTCAAAAGGAGTGAGTCTAGGTTAATACTGTGTAACTGAGATCATGATTTGGCCACAATATTGTTTAGTAAGCTGCAACATAACCTTCATAGCTCTGAACCTTTTATAGACCTCTGAGAGCTACATTTTATTTATGTATTGCTATTACTCATATTATTCAGCTGATCATAGTATCTTGGACCAAGACTCTATTGTATGACTGCATTTGTCCAGGCTAGAGGAGAGGATGTTGTAGTAATCAAGGTGTGAAGTAATGTGAGTCTGGAGAGGATGGACAAATAAAGACATATCTTAGAGAGGCTTCACAGAC
Organism: Alligator mississippiensis; assembly: GCF_030867095.1. Taxonomy (NCBI): domain Eukaryota; kingdom Metazoa; phylum Chordata; order Crocodylia; family Alligatoridae; genus Alligator; species Alligator mississippiensis. The sequence goes on from NC_081825.1 coordinate 31,701,605, forward strand.
AGAATCTGCAATATTTAAACAAAACCTGATGTTGAGAACCGTTTTTATGACATGAGTGATGGCAGGATGAGGCAATGTTCACAGTGATGAGAAAAAAAGGTATAGAAATGCTTTAAAGCTCTCTTTTAGCCATATTTAGCTTAAGCTGATGTTCACTTATCCAAAAGATATAATTAAAGAGAGAATGCAACTTTAGTTCAGACAGGACACAGGTCAAAAGTATAAAAGTAGATCTGAAAGTCATTAGCATAGAGATGGTAGACACATATGTGTTTGCAGTTGATTATTATCTATAGATAGTGTGTAAAAGGAGATGAGAGGTGAATCAATGGCAGATCATGTGAAACCTCGGCAAAGAGTTTTAGAAAGACACCATGGAGGAATGACTAGAGATGTAGGATGAGCATGAGGAGAGGACAGAGTCAAGGAAGACAGGTGGAAGAACCTTCAAGAACAGCATGATCAACTATGCCACCATAGCTGACAAAACAAGGATGATAATGAGCACAAAAGCTATAGGGACGTAAGAGGTTAAGGAAAGTAAGTCAAAGGGAGAGTGAGTGGAAGATTGAGGAGGTAAGAGTATTTAAGAAACTTATGAGTCTGTTACAGTAATGTTGTAGGAATGGAAGAGGCAGGAAAAGAGGATTGGGGAGCTTGTATCACATTTTATCTGTTTGTTTTCTCTTGAGGAAAATATTGAATCCTGTGCAGAGACTAATGTCTGTAGCAGGAGGGGGAGTCCAACTGGCTAAAAGGCAGCAATGGTTGGGATTCAATTACATTGGAAAAGTAGAGTTAAGCTAAGAAAGCAGTAGAAGGAAAGAGAATTAATTTGTATATGAAGTAAATCTGGTCATGGGATTTATGGTAGAGACATTGTGTAGTGTGAGCAGGAGTGGAGGAAGCAGATTTTGATGGTAAGTTAGAGGGATGGCAGTATGAGCTAACACAGTTAAGGACAGAAAAGTGTTAATCATGGAAATATTTAAAAAAAAACTTAATGGAAAGATATTGCAAATAGCAGCTAAGTGGTGACTAGCACTGATGGACTGGGAGGCACAGAAAATCAGGTGACAGTGGAGTGTGGCTGATGGGCTATACAGAAGAGAAGTGAGGGCTTGGGTGGGGGAACTCAGCAAGAGGAAGTAGTGTTTGGTGAAGACCATTCACTTGACTTGGTCATTTGGTAAAGGGAAGAGCTAGCCCTGGGTTGCAGGGTGAATGAAGAGATAAGGGAAAGGAAACATTGTTTAGAGGATGGCTAGTGCATTGAAAGTGAGTGTAAGAGATCTAATACAGGATTTAAAAAAAGGCCAAGTCAAAAGAAAATGCTTCACAAAAATGGAAAAAAATGTGTAATTTCTTCCCCTAAAGACTATTTTGGTTTTGTTCAGATTTGGGACTAAGCCAAGTGCTGGAACCTCAAAATCCTTTGCAAAACAGAGCCTCTGTTCTCCACAAGCTTTAACTGCAAGTGAGAGTTCTAGCTAAAATCTATTTTTGCTTTTCATGTTCATCAGACTGTTAAACAACTTAAGCTTTTTTGTCTATTTAAAGTCTTCAACAGCAGCTCAAATTAATTCTGAAGATTCTTGATCCCTTCTGCATATAGTTCTTTCTTTTTTTCCTTGAGCAGCCATTGGAAAGACTGAAAATGCAAAAGGCAGTGTTACCAGCACTCTGCAAAAAAAGCATCAGATTCATTTGGGATTTTGCTACCTTGCATACAAATTCTGAAATTACCTGATTCTAGCCCTGATGCTCAAAATTGAGATCTTTTAGGTTTGAAGCACTGTATCGCTTTCCACTGGCAATCGTCTGCCATATTAACGTATCATTTGTTCTCAATTATAAAATAGCATAATCCCTTCCAGAAGGCAACAAATCTTCCTTTTCCATAGCCATCAAATCTCTATTACCCTATTCAGCTCCCATTTCCCCCAAAGAAGCATTTAATCAGAGCTGATTTAAACTAGTGATATACTAAGGTTCTGTGTAGTGAAGACAGCTTTATTGAGACTACTATAAATCTTTCCCACATAGTTTTCACTCACGTATGATAGAAATACCAAAATAATTTTCCTTCATGATTGCTTAGATGGTGATAAGAAGTTATTCTAAGATATGTTTTGCTCTGGCAATTGTAAAAAAGCCATTTGTGAGGATGCCAGCAAATTTACGCAAATACAAACCCAGAGAATTCGTGACTTGTATCAGACATATTCTTTAGGGAGCCTTAGCCCCCTTTCTGGCCTTGAAAATTTGTCATACCCATAAGTCCTTCACTTATTTGTAATTTCATCATCATATGAAGAAAAATAAGCATTTGAGCTATAAATGTGGAATCAGCAGTCCTATATCTAAATGAAAAGGCAAGGAAAGCCTTCATTACCTCCTTTACTACAATATGATCACATTAGTCTTTTACTTTTCTCTGAATAGTCATCCACCTGACTCTCAAAATTTATAAACCTGTAAGTGAATGCTGGTATTATTTTCATATATAATATTTGGGGCTTGGAGTAGATGATATCTCAAGGTACCTTCCAGCCCTACATCTCTGTGATTCTATTATTCAAACATGGGTATTTCACAAAATCCAAAAAGTTTAAGGGCTAATGCTTTCGGTTTTTTTCTTTGCTGTCACTGGAACAATTCCATAGCTGACCTGTGTGGAAATTGCAACACAATGAATGGCCTTTGTTGAACAGTTTGTGCTGGTCAGGCCACGAGAAGGAATACATGAACACTAGAAGCAATTTTCCTTTTGCAGTTTTCATCTTGACACTCTGAACTGGCTGTGTTTCTTAGATAAGTGCTTCTTCACATTGTATTCTTTGGGCACAGCAATTGTTTCTTTGTACAAAAAAAGAAAAAAGACAGAAACCCCTTGCTTTTCATAGTGTTTTTCCATCCACATCTCTTGAGTCGTCCCGTTTCCATCTAAATTCAATTTTTCTAGTCTAAGAGTGGGCAATTCTTTTGGCTGGAGGGCCACTTAAGTTTTGGTGAGCTGTTGAGGGCTTCACACAAAATTAGTCATTAAGACTATCATTTTAACAAATTATAATATAAAAAACAAATCACAGGCTAAAAATCAAACATAATATATTTTAATTTTATTTAAAAAACTATGTTTTGTGCTAATTTATGTTTTTTGAGTCATATATATACAGGCAATTGCATAATAGCTCAAAATAATGTCACTCTCCCAAGGAAACCAAAACCAACCAGCAGGACACTCAGGCAAGGGAGGATGCCCCCTCTGCCAGCAGAACCCTGCCAACACCCATCCACCCCCCGCAAATATCAAGGGAGTTCCTAGCTCAGCCTGCACTCTAACATGCTCCTCAAAAGCTGCCTTCACCACAAACCCACCTGCTCCCATGCTTTCCCATTCGCACTTGTCCTCCCAAAGCCTGGGGAAGTCCAGCAGGCCCCTTCAGTCTGCTCCAGCTTCCTGCCATGGCCATGCAGGCTGTGTCTACCTGCAGCATAGATTTCTTCCTTCCCCCAGGAGGTTCCCCAGCATCAAGGCACTGGCAGCAGCCTCATCTGGCTGGACAGGACAGGACAGGAGCCAAGTTGGCTATAAGTGGCAAGTGGCTGGTGGCTGTGCCAGCTCATGGTGCTGCATGGGGCAAGGTGAGAGGTGGGGGTAGGACTGGGGCTTCACATGCAGGGAGGCACTGGGGAAGGTCCAACGCCTCTGGGCACAGGTGCAGAGTTCTAGCACCTGGGGTGGCACCCACCAACTACAAGCTGCAGACAGGCAGGGTACCAGTGACCCAGCCTGAGTGGGGACACTGGGGCCTGAGCACAGCTCACCCAGGGCCAGCTATGTGGAACTGAGTGGGCAGGGCTGCTTCCTCCCAGTGTCCCCCATAGTGCCAGCAGCCTGAACCAGAGCTGCTGGTGCCCAAATGCAGCTTTCCAGAGCCTGCCATGTGCTACTGTGCAAGCAAGCAAGCGGGGCTGTTTTCTCCACCTAGCCTCCCCATTGGTGCCAGTAGAGACCAGACCCAAAGCCAACCACTGAACTGCCTGCCCACAGGCTGGGTAGAACTAATTGGCAGGCTGGGGATGGCCAGCTGGATTAACCCTTTAGTGGGCCCTAGGCAAACAAATTCGTGGGTCCCTACTTAAAACTATGTATTACTTTTTTCACTCAATAATTATAATATGTAAAATAAGCACAACTGGGCCCCTTCTTCACTTAGGGCCCTAGGCATATGCCTAGTCTGCCTATGCGTTAATACGGCCCTGCATGTGGCCTGTGGGCCATATTTTGTCCATCCCTTTTCTAGTCCAACAACTTCCTGCCACATCTGTGGGGAAAATATATTTTCAAAACCAAATCAATTTCTCCTGCCAAGATCCTAATGTTGAGTCACTTTCTCTTGTTTTCTTTAATGCATTTGCCCTCCTGAATGGAACAAAATGCTCTTTCCTCTTAACTCTTTCATATTCTTTTTGATGAATGGTCTCGTTATGCCAACTTCTCACTGTCACTTGCACCACTCTCCCCTTGTTCCCCATACTAACTAATTCTGTCATAATTGAAATACTGTACACAAACAAATAAAAGCATTGCTTTTTCTCAGTCGTTTAGCTTTTCTCACAAGAATGCACTAGTTCTCCTTCACATTTTTTTTCTTAGCCCCAGACATAAACCTCTGTAGGACAACTGCAAACAAGTATCTTGGCTCTATCATACACTGGCTGCCTGCTTCAGGGATATCTGTGGAAAACTCTTCCCTTCTACACCTCACCCTCTGTGCAAACAGTGTTCCTCATCTCTTCTGTTGTTCTGCTTTACTGGCAGCTACAAATAAATGGTCCCGCTTCTATGAACTCCAGTGGGACCTTCATGCAGAGCCTTGTAGACAGATCTGAATCTTGAACTGTTGGTCACTAAATCATACAACAGGAATAATGGACACTGATAACAGAAGTGAATGATTTATGAACACCCTACAGGTTAAATGTTATTAATGCAAATTATTCAGAACATTCAGCATTTGATCCTGATGGAGGCTGACTGGGAATGGGCTATAATAGTAATGGCAACTGTGGCCATGATTTCATAGATTTCATAGACATTAGGGCTGGAAGGGACCTCGGAAGATCATCGAGTCCAGCCCCCTGCCCAAAGGGCAGGAAGTCAGCTGGGGTCATAGGATCCCAGCAAGATAAGCATCCAGTTTGCTCTTGAAGGTGTTCAATGTAGGCGCTTGAACCACCTCCGGTGGCTGGCTGTTCCAGACCTTGGGGGCTCGGACAGTAAAGAAATTCTTCCTTATGTCCAGCCTGAAATGGTCTTGTAGTAGTTTATGACCATTCGACCTAGTCGTCATCCCTTGGGGCGCTCTGGTGAACAAACATTCCCCCAGATACTGGTGGTCACCCCTGATAAACTTATAGGTGGCTATCAGATCACCCCTGAACCTGCGCTTTTCCAGGCTAAAGAGCCCCAGGGCTCTCAGCCTGTCATCGTAGGGTCTGCTTCCCTGACCTCTGATCATGCGCGTGGCTCTTCTCTGGACTCTCAAGCTTCTCCACATCCTTTTTGAATTGTGGAGCCCAAAACTGGACGCAGTACTCCAGCTGCGGCCTCTCCAAGGCTGAGTGCATGTTTGCATGATGGCATGTTTGGGAGTGAGGCAACTAAGTAACAAAAGAGTCAATTAAGGTAAACAACTGGAAGGGCCTTGGGCTAGTTACAGTAAAGGTCACAAACCCCTAAAGCAGGATTTAGTTGTAACTGGGTGCATCTGCACAAGACGCAAAATGTGCAATAGACTAATTCTACTGTGCATTAGCATGGCAGTCAAAAACCATAATTATGCACAGCAGAATTAGTCTACTGTGCATTAGCATCACAAAAAAAAAAAAGTATATGCTGGTGCTACTACTCAATAGCGCCAATTGTGGCACATTAAGTTATCACCTGTTATTACAGGTACTCAATGCAGCATACATTTTATTAATACAGTGCATTAATTAACATGTAGACATGCCCTCTGAGGTGGATGGAGACAGTGGGCTAAGGGCTGCCTAAAGCCCCTATGATGGGAAGGGATTTAGGACACTTCTCTGTACTGATTCCTACTGGAAGCTTCTCAGTCAGCAGACATTTTTGGAGCATTCACTCTAAGGTGCATAACAAGCATAAAAGGAAGGCCCAGGGAGGAATAGGACCCCTGCTAAATGGGCAGAAACAATTGGTGACAGACAGGGGGGACAAGGCTGAACTCCTCAATGAGTTCTTTGCCTCAGTGTTCCTAAGCGAGGGGCAAGACAAGTCTCTCACTGGGGTTGTAGAGAGGCAGCAGCAAGGCGCCAGACTTCCATGCGTAGACCTCTGAGATGGTGCAGAGTCACTTGGAAGAACTGGATGCCTTTAAGTCGGCAGGCCCGGATGAGCTCCATCCGAGGGTGCTGAAGGCACTGGCCAACATCATTGCAGAGCCACTGGTGGGAATATTTGAACGATCATGGCGCATGGGCCAAGTCCTGGAGGACTGGAAAAGGGCCAATGTGGTCCCCATTTTCAAGAAGGGGAGGAAGGAGGACCCGGGGAACTATAGGCCAGTCAGCCTCACCTGCGTCTTTGGCAAAGTCTTTGAAAAAATTATCAAGGCTCACATTTGCGAGAGCCCGGCAGGACAAATTATGCTGAGGGGAAACCAGCACGGGTTCGTGGCAGGCAGATCGTGCCTGACCAATCTAGTCTCTTTTTGTGACCAGGTTACAAAATGCCTGGACACAGGAGGAGGGGTGGATGTCGTATACTTAGACTTCAGGAAGGCCTTCGATACGGTATCCCACCCCATACTCGTGAAGAAGTTAAGAGGCTGTGACTTGGATGACTACAGAGTCTGGTGGGTGGTGAATTGGCTAGAGGGTCGCACCCAGAGAGTCGTGGTGGATGGGTCGGTTTCGACCTGGAAGGGTGTGGGCAGTGGGGTCCCGCAGGCCTCGGTCCTTGGACCGATACTCTTTAATGTCTTCATCAGCGACTTGGACGAGGGAATGAAATGTACTCTTTCCAAGTTTGCAGATGACACAAAGCTATGGGGAGAAGTGGACACGCCGGAGAGCAGGGAACAGCTGCAAGCTGACCTGGACAGGTTGGACAAGTGGGCAGAAAACAACAGAATGCAGTTCAACAAGGAGAAATGCAAAGTGCTGCACCTAGGGAGGAAGAATGTCCAGCACACCTACAGCCTAGGGAATGACCTGCTGGGTGGCACAGAAGTGGAAAGGGATCTTGGAGTCCTAGTGGACTCCAAGATGAACATGAGCCGGCAGTGTGACGAAGCCATCAGAAAAGCCTATGGCACTTTATCGCGCATCAGCAGATGCATGACGAATAGGTCTAAGGTGATACTTCCCCTCTATCGGGTACTGGTCAGACTGCAGTTGGAGTACTGTGTGCAATTCTGGGTGCCGCACTTCAAGAGGGATGCGGATAACCTGGAGAGTGTCCAGAGAAGGGCCACTCGTATGGTTAAGGGCCTGCAGGCCAAGCCCTACGAGGAGAGACTAGAGAAACTGGACTTTTTCAGCCTCCGCAAGAGAAGGTAGAGAGTTGACCTTGTGGCTGCCTATAAGTTCATCACGGGGGCACAGAAGGGAATTGGTGAGTATTTATTCACCAAGGCGCCCCCGGGGGTTACAAGAAATAATGGCCACAAGCTAGCAGAGAGCAGATTTAGATTGGACATTAGGAAGACCTTCTTCACAGTTCGAGTGGCCAAGGTCTGGAACGGGCTCCCAAGGGAGGTGGTGCTCTCCCCTACCCTGGGGGTCTTCAAGAGGAGGTTAGATAAGCATCTAGCTGGGGCCATTTAGACCCAGCACTCTTTCCTGCCTATGCAGGGGGTCGGACTCGATGATCTATTGAGGTCCGTTCCGACCCTAACATCTATGAATCTATGAATAAGCTAGGTGGATTCCACTGAGGTACCAGAATCCAACTTGTAGGCACCCTGTCCTTCATTGGGTCTCACCCTTTGTTATCAAGTATAACACATTACAAGTTTTATGAACTCTCTGTGGATGAGGTGTTTTTGAACTCGCTAGGAATTTTAAAGCAAGCATACATAACAATGAATGAGACGAAGGTAATAGGCAGACAGGAGAAGTATCCACAGGAGAACTCCAAGATTGTACTACTATGTCACTTTCTCAACACTTTTCCAGGGACCTCATACCTCTGGCCTGCACATCTGTGCTTTTCTTTAGATATGAGATATATTCTTCCTATAGCACATGACATTCTTCATTTTTGTCCTTAATTTTATTTATAAAATGTCCACATGAAGAAATTTCTGTCATGTCAGCGTCTCACTCCTATGAAGTAGGGACACAAGAGCGTTCCTATTTTATAGGGATCAGTCTCCTTGCACAACCAGAGGTGACCAAAAGCCATTTTTAAAATTCTGTGTAGGGCCATGTATTGTAGAGAAAATTTAGCAAATACAATTCTGATGACTTGTAGCATATGGGTGCCTATACATGTGCTTGTGGGTTGGAGAATATTTTAATAAAAGTAGTTCCTGGAGAACCGCTCTAATTAAAATGCCACAGCATCACATGTATTAAGTCCCTGAACATTTAGAAAATGGCCACAGGACACTTTAACTAAAGCTCATTTGACAAGCTTTAGTTAAAATGCCCCAGTGGCCATTTTAATCCCACAGGGGCTAATACACATGCCGCTGCAACAATGATAGAGTGTTTTAATTAAAACATGGAACAGACTTGATTTATTGAGTCTGCTCTGAAACACTCCAATAAGAATGTGTCAGACACATGTATAGGCACTCTATGATACCAGACTCTCAAACATTTGATCAAAATGTCAATAGCATGATGCCATATCCAGTATGTGTCAAATTGATCCCTAGTGAGCATGTATCATTATCCGATGGACCACATATCAACCAACAAGTGTCCAGTATACCCATTCCCTTGGGAATATTTTATCTTGCAGTAATTTTGCACTCAGAGTAGTATAGCCCAATATTTTGACCACTGCTAATCATTAGAAAATGCTACATGCTTGTAATTCGCATCTTTATTCCTCTGTCTGTTTGAAATATATACATAAGCTATATTAGTCCATAGAATATCACATCCAGGTTTGAGACTAGGTGAGAAGATGATATGCCCCAAACTGAAAGAGCTAGAGTACTTTAGATGTCTTGGTTACTTTAGATAAGCAGTAACGCAGATAACCTCAGAATATATGAAATCTCTTATTGCTTGTAGAGCCTATAAAATAGCATGAAATATTTGGATATACTGTTAGCAAGAATTGTTTACTGATGCATACATCTTCTTTATGGTTTATTGCTATTATTTTTACTGTGTTGATCCTAATTATGGTCATCTCAAGATGAGGGTTTGTTTCCAATGGAAACTTTATTCATATTAAAAATTAATTCATCTTTCCAATTTTCCCAATTATGCCTAAGTTATTGCACTTAGAGGAGGTTTTTCACTCAGCCCAACTCCTATTTGGTTTGGGAAGTCACAATGGTGGATTTGTGACAACATAAAGATTTCTATCCTTTCATAAACCCAGGACTACAATTTCTCTCGGGGATAAAGAGAATGATCATTAAATTCTTGCTCAGACATTTATTTTCCATCTTGATTATGAGAACTTCCTCCTCTGTGACTTCCCTGACTGCCCCTTCACCCTCCTCCACTGCATTCAAAACACCTTCTTCACTTATCAGTTTGACCACAGCACCACCCTTGATGAATGGCTTCCCTTTCTTTATCGTATCAAATTCAAGCTCAGACTTGTCTTCACCTTCTGGCCCCTTCAAAACTCTGGTCCCTTCTGTGCTTATCTACTCCTGTCTCTTATCACATAGCCCTTTCCACTTCACTAACAATACTAGCCTTGTATGTGCATCTATAAAATTCTTCAGTGTGCTTGCAGCCTCTCTTATATGCTGTATTTTCCGTATTGAAACTCCCTCTCTGAAAAGAATCTTCAAGGCCACAAGTGCTGCTTCCTCAAATCTATTCTCAAGAACTACATTTGCTCTGACACCTGTGAGATACTGGTCATAGAGTGACAGTGAGGGTAAGGGGGTAGCCTACGTTGTCATTAATACAAAAATATGAACAAAGAGTAGTGATTAGCCATATTAATCTGAAGTCAGACAGAAGGCATGGCAGGATAGCACCTTATAACTTAACTGAGAGGCACTGGCTTTTGCAGGCAACAACCTACTTCAACAGATGCTAAGAATGGAATTGGAGCGGGTGCAGATGGTGGATGGGAGGGTGAGGCACCCCTTTACCCCCACTTCAATTTAGTTTGTTTTAAACTAGTTTCTACTAAATTATGGGTGTGGGGTAACTTGCCCTGCTCTAGGAACAGTCCAGGAATCGGATTATGAACCAGTGTGTCACAATTAACTTCCTTAGTTCCCTATTTCCCATACGTAGAAAAAAAACCATGCTGCAACCTGCATCTGTGGCAGTTCATATACTCTGGGAGGACAAGTCTCTTGTAAACTCTTTCAGCTCTTACAATGGGACAGTGCTTCTGACTGGGGATTACAGTGGAAACAAGCAAAAAACTTCTCTCATTCTTCCATCTTGTAAAAATCCAGGCTGTCAGGCTTGCCCTTGTTAAAATACAGATGAAATATAAGCTGAGTATCTGTAGACGTCTGTCCCTTGTGTATATTTATATGGCTAGATTTTGTGTCAGTAAGGTATATGTTCCAAAGCTATCATTTTTTGTTTAGTCTGTGTATAGGTATAAAACAATATCATTAGAGTGCTGAAAAAATAGCCAAGTTATTTTCCTTTATTTATTTATTTATTTATTTATTTTTAAACACACTTGTTCCCATGTGAAAGTACTCTTTTAGGAGCTCACTGTAGCTTCCAATGCATTCAATAATAGGATCAGGTTCTTAGTTACTGTAGTCAAGCTGCACCTCCATTATTTAAAAAGTATTGCAATTGTCTCACACCATTCAAACTTTCTCTTATTCACTGCTGACAATCTGCATCTCCATAGTGGGAAAAACCTCTTCCAGTGCTGATCACACTGCAATCAAACTGTGCTGTATGATTAGGTCTGTCTGAGGCCTCCAAGCATTCTCAGCACATTGAAACAGTGGTCCCTGAAGACTAGTCCATTGTATACTGTTCCTCTCAGTACTGGCAGCTGATAGAAGTTATAGCCTAAAGAGGTTACACAATCTGAAAAACAAATGTACTAGCAGGGGAACCAAGTGAAAAGCAAGAGCAAAGAAAAACAACATGAAAGGAAGAAATATAATTGGGAAGGAGGAAAACCAGTCCAAAGGAAAAAAATATCCTGAGAAAAAAAAAAAGCCGAAGAAAGGGAGCTAAGTAATAGTCCAAAAATAAGCAGAAGTTAAAATAGCTGGAATGAAAATGAAGGCAAGACACTGAGAGAAAGCAAAAGTGGGGGGAAAACTGATTGACAGAAGTAGAAGAGAAAGACCAAATTTGAACTTTTTAAAAAATACTTTAAAAAATAGCCAGAGAAAAAAAGAATGAGGAAGTTTCAACACAGAAAAACAATGAACAAACACTGGCAGGAGTCTCTGAAACCAGTAAAAGAAACCAAAACAGAATTTAACAAATATCATTGATTCATAGATTCTAAGGGCACAGGAGACCACTTGATCTGACCTCCTGTATTAAACAGACCATTCACCCAGTTACTCCTATAACCCACTTGTTACAGTGTACCATCTCCAGGGGTGGCTATAAAGCCCTGGAGACCAAAAACTTTACTGTTACCCTGCTCTATGGGCAGTCTTCCCTCCTCACCCACCATATCTTAGTGTTAATTGCCATTCAAATGCAGGAGGCTGCCCTGGTCTTAACTGACTGACCACCAGCTATCTGTGGTCCAACCCTTATGGGCTAACTGCATAGCTCTATTATGTATCCATACACTATACACCATGCCTCACAGATGTCATCCTCATTGCTGTTCTTTCTTTACATGTATAGCCCCTCTTTGGGTGTTCAGACTCCTTGGTCTGTCACTCAGCTTCTTCTCTAGGTCCTCAGACCCCTGGCCTCACTTTTTGCAGGCTGCTCTCTAGGCCCTTGGACCCTTTTGCTCCCACTGTATTCCTGGCCCCTCTCTCAGCCTCTGGATCCTCCTGGTCCTCTTTTCTGTTAGGGTGTGATTCCTTAGCTTTCCTCCATCCATGGGGTTATCCACAAGGCAGTGGGACTTTCCCTGGAGTGGCCTACATGTGGCATTTCATGGAGGCTGCTCTGCCACAGGCAGGCCCAGCATGCTAACCAGCCCCAGCAGGGTGCAGTTTCAGGTCTTACCCAGGATGAATCTCTAAGCTACCCTGATCTAACCATCTAACCATTCTGGCCTCCTCCTGGGCTTCCCCTTCATGTCATATGCCCCTCCTGGGCTGTAGACCTCTGGACCTCCTGGCCCCAGCTCAATCTCAACTCCAGGCCCTCCTGGCTCTAGCTCTCAGACCCCTTTTTTTGAACCCTCCTCCTCAGATGACCCTGTATCAGCCGTCTTCATCCTAAGCCTCCTGTCCTAGTTTCAGTTGCATATCCCTGCAACTATAATTGTGAAACATTAAATCCACTTTCCATGCACATTGTGCAATAAGACCGCACTGCTGTCAGTGCCGACATTCCCATTGGCTTCAATGGACCTAGCATTCCCCTGAGATGTACTGTTACAGCAAACTTTCCTACCATTAAATGTGTTTTCTCAAAAATCCAAGAATACAATCACAGGACAGGTACAGACACAACTGATGAAAAATCATTTAGAAATTCAGCTAAAGGACTGCAAACAATGTTTTTGTAGTTTACACCAGCTCTAAATGGAGTTTCCTGACACTACAAGCATTTAATTTTTATTTCATCCATTTGTCTATCTATTTATTTATTTGGGTTTGAATATTTCTCCTAATTCTACCTTACACATTGGAGCTATTTTTTAAACCAACATCTTTATTCAAATAAACCTACAATCAAAGCTCTAGTCTTTTCTCTTTCCTTTCTTCATTCCATTTGCTTTTGTTTCTTTTGGAAAGTCCAAAAGCAGGCCCATGTTTTGAAGCTAATTCCTAGGGAAAATGACATATAATGTGCCAAGCAAGTTGCAGGAGTTTATTATCAAAGCTTTGAATCCTCATATTAAAAAAGGATTTGAAAAGCATTTTAATACTATTTCAATGTGAGTTTTGTAAGCTGTCACTTCAGAACATTCCTGCTCCATTTTTGATACTGTACAAAGACTCTGAGAAAGGAATATGTTATGGTGATAATCTTCATAGATTGTATAAGAAGATTCAAGTTTTCAAAGTGTTTATTTTTATAAATAAAATGTACAACCCAAGTTTTGCCAAATTTGGCTCAAATGCTACCACAGAATTGCTGTGTTTCGACATTCCAACGGGCCATAGCTTGGAAATTCTTGTTAGTGACTGTGAGCATTCAACCTAAAAAAGACTGGTGGTTACATGTGTTGTGCTAGCAAAACTCAAACACTCAAGTGCCATTGATCACTTTGTTACCGTGGGCTAGTATCATTCAACTCTCTCTTTGGACCTAAACTGGAAAAGCACTTCAGGGTGTACATAAGCTTAAGTGCTTGGATAGCCCAGATATTTAAGTATATTGAAGACAAAAGCCTCAACTATTCAAACTGAGCTCCACAAGAACTAAGGGAAGTCAGCAAATAGCAAAAAGTGATCTCCCCTTATACTATTGTGTCTAGATCCAAGCAACATTTTAAGATCCTTGGCTTCTGCTGACTACAGCAAAGTAGCTGATGGGACAAGGGTGTAAGGGAATTACTTTATAATTCCCTGTTAGTTGTTTATTATCCTTAAGGGACACATGCCATCTGTGGATTGCCAAAGTTTGGTGTTCTTTGCCTATCTTTCTCCCAATATTCCTTGTTTCCTTCTTTCCTTGGCCTCCACAACACACATCTGAATCCTATAATGGGTGCTGTCAGAGAGGGATCATCACCTCATGAGATTTGCAGATGGCACTAAACTTGAAAGAACTGCAAATACAGTTTATTGATAGGAAGATTTAGATAATCTTGTGGAATACAGCATGATAAATGGAATGAATCATGCACTTAGAGAGCCTATACACAAGCACAGAAGCTGCTCCAATGTGCTAGAATTTCAGCAATTCCGTGCAGTTGGCAATTACTGTGCTCCAGCAGCCTCCTGCATCTCGTGTGTCAGCATCCCCACACTTCCAAATGGTGGCAGGGGCATTTGAACTAAAGCTTGTCAAACGAGCTTTAGTTCAAGCACCCCCACCATCATTTTTAAGCACAGAGATGCTAATACACAAGACGCAGTGGCACTTTAATTAGAGAGGCTTTTGGAATCACCCTAATTAAAGTGTCCTGTCTCCCGCCACCCCCCCCCCCCAACTCTTGGAGCACATGTAAAAGTGCCCTTAGAGACCAATAAAAGGACTTCACCTACTAGATGGGAGGTACACAAACGGGACACATCTGAGGAAAGGAGGAATCTAGATGTATTGATTAATCATAGGTAGACCAGGATCCAATAGTGAAACAGCCATTGCAATTTAAATAAGTATTAGGCAAGGTATATGCAACAGCAGGGGTGTCAAACATTCAGCTTACAGAACCATTTCAGCCAGCCTGCTGGTACTCCCATGTGTTATTGGAAGTTGGAGGGGTGTAGCCAGTAGGGTACAGCCTGCTCCAAAATTCAGATTCCCTGGACCCTGATGGATCAGGAGCAGGAAGGTAAATGAAGGCTGTGCAGATACAGTTCTCACTTACCTTGTTACTGCCTACCCCTGGACCTGTGCGCTGTCCATTCCCTAACCTGCCTGAATGTAGCTCTGAGCCACTGGCCCCAGACCTGGCCCCAGACTGGTCACCACACCTGCTACTGGCTCCCTAGATCTGGCCTGGGAGGATGCTCCATGGTCAGGATCCAGCCTGGGCTCCAGGGTGAGTAAGATACCCCTCTAGTAGAGACAAGGAGGTACTAGTATCACTATATGGGGCAATGGTATACCCCTATTTAGAATACTGTGAATAGTGCTGGTCCACAGTGTTCAGAAACCAATAACTTATATTGGAACAAGTTCAAAAAAGGCCACTAGGATGGTTTCTTATTAAAGAAGATTGAAAGAGCTTGGCTTGTTATTTCAGCAAAACAAAGTTTGAGAGCAGATATGATCAGATTTTAAAAGTACTAATATTTGCCCCAATTACCAGTATATGCGGCAAATATTAGAGAAGATGAAGAACTTTTTGTGCTGAAAAATAAGACTAGCATAGGATCAAATGGCTATCAACTGACCATTAATAAATGTAGATTAGAAATTAAACGATTTCTAAAGGAGTGAAATTTTAGAACAATTTTCTAGGCAAAATGGTGGGGACAGGAAACCCAAATTTCTTTAAGATTGAAGTAGAGAGGTCATGGTCTCATAGAATGTAGAATTCTGGCTCATCAAGTAGCGTGACTGAGGTAGTGTTACATATTTTCAGTAGCCACGATAGGGTGGCCATCATAGAGCACATTCCAGTTTTGTGCTACTCTGTCCTCTATTAATACAAAACCTGACACCTTTATGTCTCAGAGAAAAATAGAGGACATAAACGCATCGGGTTTTGTATCAATAGAGGACAGGACAACTGGACTGTCCTCTATGATGGGAACCCTAACCCAGGATGGTGTATAAAGGTATATCTTGCAGTATGACAGATGACTGGCACCCCCATGTCTCTGGGCTTTTGCTGGTCACCATTTGGGGCCGAGGAGGAATTATCTCCCCCGCATGAATACTACACGTTTCTGGAGTCTTTTTATTCCTTTATCTGAGGCATTTGGATATTTGCTAGAAGAAAGACTGGGGGCTTTTGACTGGGGTACATCAATGATCCTGCTGGCTGTTCAAAATCCCAGAGGTTCCTGGCTAGAAGGTCTTTCTGTTTCACTCAGGGTCATACCCATTGCCAAAATTTGGCACCAAGGATTTTTTTCCTTAGGTTGGGTTGGCATTGAATGTGGAGCTAGGTTTTTTTTTCTTTTGCCTTCCTCTGTAGTGTGGAGCCTGGTTCTTTTTCTAGGATCTTCTGAGCATGAATTAATTTCTTCCCTGTTATTGCAGTACCCCTCTGTCTTCTGCTTTTTCTTGTAGTGTGTTGCCAAGTATTCTTGATGTTTAGGATGCTGTTTCTTTTTGTTGTGGATGCGGGTTTGAAATCACAATTAGGGGAAATTCATTTGGTTATGCAGGGGACCCAATGGCACAGGAAGCCCATTCCAGTTCCTGTATTCTAAACTATTCCTATACTGTTTTTATAACATCATAGGTTTATGCCTATTAGGGACTTGTGGGTGATTTTTTCATGTTGTATACTGCCTGAAATATGCCTTTAAAAAAATATGCAACAGGATTAGACAGCTAGACATTTTTTGTGTAAGCTTTATCAAGGATTCTGTCCATATATCTGGTTATATGCCTTCAGTAATCTGTTGTTTTTGCTAATGGATATGCTTCTCTGAAATTGTTTTGCATCTCCAGACTCCCTGTATAGATGTGTTGTTTTCAGCATGATCACTTCCCATTTTATTACCAATATAATGGTTCCATTGCAAAGATTAACTGAGTCTCATGGCCTCTTAATATAAGCAAACTCACAGGAGAAGGGAAATAAATTGATATAGTTTATCCTAAAACTAAAAAGCTTTAGATGTTTATTCAGTTAATAGCGGAATGAAAGATGCATAAAAGATGAAAGATTCATAAAAAAATTGTGTCATGTCAAATCAGCATCTAAAAGGCTATAATAAAAAAGCAACATATTTCATGGAAAATTGGTCTTATGACAATATCATTTCTGAATTTGTCTGTCTGATAAAATACATATATATATACATACACACATACATACACACACATTTATATACTACTTAAGCTGCTGTTTGCACAAAAAAAATGCTTCATGGATTCTTCATTGTTTCTTGTATCATATGTGCCTGGCCCTGTACAACACACACAAAAAATATCCAACTCTGTATCTAATAGCCTATGGCTAATTCTACAAAGATTATAAACAGATGTCCTCTTGGGAGTGGGATCAGCTATGCCGGGAGCTGTCCAAACCCAGATGATGCAGGTCACTGACATTTATACACATTGTCCCACAGAGTCAGGAACCTGCTGCTCTTGGGGCTTCAGGGACCAGATCCTGTGGGAACATAGCCTTGGGGACATGGCAGCATGATACGCATGCTATGGTAATCCACTGCAGAATTCCCATGGTGCACAATAAGCAAATAGGTGTCCTCCCAAATAAGGTGTCCTAAACTGACTACCTTTCATTGTGGCAACATTTTTGGGCACTTGAAATGTGACAAGGGGCTGACATCTGTTTGCTCATGACTTGAGACACCATAAAAATTTTCATCAAAGCACAAAGGCGATGTTTGTTTGCACCCAAAGGATAGTAGATTTTGCAGTGGAGAACATAGCTATAGGCCAAGTGTAGAAGCTTTGCCACCTAATAAATCCTCTGCCCTGAATTAGGCATGCAGGCTCCCTATTCAATGTACCCAAGAAGGCAGTTCACAGAAGTCCACATGATTAATGAGGAGCCACATAAAATATCTGAAAGAAAATGTAGTTCCTTATCTGGATTGTTCCTTATTCTTGGTGACTGCCCTACTCACTGGCCATTTGATTCATTTTGTGAGCCAGTGAATAGCAAGAGAGACTGAGAAGCACTCAGACTAGAATATCCATTAGCCTGGTTGATTGAGCACTCTCATTCAGGTCCCAATGCCAAGTCATGTGGACTGGGGATTTGAAACCAGGTTTTCCAAATCTCAAGTGAGAAGCCTGAACTGTTGAGTAAATTGGCATTTACCTTGTCAACAGTCTCATCCATTGTTGTATTTTGTGCAAGATTATCTCCAGTAGGTAAGCTCTGAGAACTGCCTCCACAGGTGAGAAAAACCGGGGTAAGTAGTTTGAGAATATCACTGGTTCCTAGGTGCCAAGAAGTTCAACCATTTCAGAATTTAGGTGGCTATGTTTGCATGATTATTGTCATGATATTTATAGGATTATGCCTACAAGATTATGTGGTACCTGAGAATCTCAGTCATTGAGAATTTGAGGGGTGCTTAAATTAGTAGTTCCATAGCTAAGTCCCTTTCTGGATCTAGCTTTTGTAGTCTAAAAGAGAAGAAAGATTTATGAAGCAAGTTAATATCTGTAATGGGATCCATTGTAGTTGGCAGTGATAGGAGACAAGATTTTAGACTTTGAGCACTTTTCATTAGGTCTGAAAACAAAGCAGTCACAGCCCAAACTACATACAAGTTAAGAACATTTGCTTTAGCTTAGCTCAGTTATTTTTATGAATTGGACCACTTGCAAGGGAAGTGGGCAGTTATCGTCTAAGTATCAAACAAAAGTTAGGAGAGAAAGAGGTGGGAAGTCAATTATGATGAGCCATACAACCAATGTCTGTGATAAATACATACTTTTTATGTCCAGTAAAGTTCATAGGATCATAAGAAAATAGGGCTGAAAAGGACCTCACAAGGTTATCCATTTCAGTCTGCCTCTCAAGGAAGGATCGTCCCTGTCTAAATCTGAAGGGTGATTATAAAGAACGTTGGAGAAGGCTGCCTAGAAATGTTAAGGAATCTCTATCCCTGGAAATTTTCAACAGCAAATGAGAGTGGGGTGACTTAGGGATGATCCTGCCTTGAGCAGAGAGATGGACTAGATGATCTTGTGAGGTCCCTTTCAGCCCTACTTTCCTGTGTTCCCAGCCAAGTGTCTTTCCAATGTGGTCTTGAAATTTCCAAGGATGGAGCTTACACAGTTTCTCTAGGCAACCTATCCCATGCTTGACTGCTCTCACAGTCAGAAATGTCCTCCTAATGTCCAACCTTTCTTCTGCTGCAGGTTGAGGCCATTGCCCTTAGTCCTGTCTCCTACAGCCACAGAGAAAAGCCCATCTCCTTCTTCACTATAATCACCCTTCAGGTATTTGAAGACAGTTATGACATCCCTCCTCAGTTTTCTCTTCTCCAGACTAAATAACCCTAGCTCTTTTACCCTTTCCTCAGAAATCTTGCTTCCTAGGTCCATAATAATTTTTGTTGCTCTGCACTGGACTTTTTCCAACCTGTCCATATCCTTCTTAAAGTTTGGGGCCCAAAACTGGACACGGTACACCTGTGCTGAATAGAGCCAGAAGAATCACTTCCCTTGATTTGCGTGTGACACTCCTATTGATACAACCCAGTATGCTGTTGGCTTTTTTTTGGAACAAGAACACACTGTTGGCTCATATTCAGCTTAAGTTCTGAATTTCTGTTGCCAGGCCAGTTTTCTGAAGGTTTTGTGGTTCTACGAGGACAAAGACTATTCAGGCAGGTCTGGAATAGGTGTTTTGTGAAAAATGTTTCCCACTGGTAAAAGTGTGTTTTTGCCGTTTATTATTTTCTGTGGGATTCTTTCTGGAATGTAATGGTGGTTTGGTTTCCACCATATAGTTTCTAAGGGCATTTTGTACACTGGATGGGATCTATTGCACATTGTGATAGCCATGGGTAGGATCCGTGTATTTTGTCAGTTTTGTCGTGGAGGTGTTGATTCTTGTGGTTACAGTCAGGGAAGGTTTTGCATCTGTTCTTTTGGTAAGGTCCGGTTTCATTTGGTGCTGTTTAGTCAGCAGAGAGTGGTTGGGAGTAATTTGAAAACCAGGAGAGTAACTTGGGGAAAGTTAATTTTAAGGTGTGATCTTTAAGTATAGGTTGTAACTTTCAGATAATCTTTCTTATAGGTTTCAATGCGGGATATTATGTAACACCAGGAGCAAGCAGTCAGTGGCTATATTATTTTTCTATTGTAGATGGTATGTGTAGGTTAGTTGGATGGTTCTTGCAAAGCGATGGTTTGTTTCCTTGATGTGGTATCTTTTTTGGATACAGAAAGTTTTTAGATTGGTGAGACTGGTGTTAATGAATATTGTCCTTGGAGCACAGGTGGGGATATCTAAGGACTTGCCTACAGATTACAGTAATTTGAATGCTTACTGTTTTTATGGAGGTAAGTGAGGTGTCTAGGGTTTTCTTGTATAGGATTGTTTGTAGGTGCCATTCTTGATGTTGGTCCACATATTAAGGAAGTTGATGTTGGTGTAAGAGTATTCCAGAGGAAAAGATGATAGTGGTTGAAGGTGCAGTGAAAATAAACGAGAGAATCCCGGTGTTCAATACAAATTAGGAAGAGGTCCTTTCTATAGCTTAGATATAGTACTGACACAGTGATATATTTTTTCTAAAAAAATGTCTTCAAGGTGGTTCATAAAGAGATTTCCATATGGAGGGAGCATCTTTGTGCCAATGGTGTGAAAGAAATATTGGATATGAAAGGTAAAATTGTTGAGTGAAAATAAGGTGGGTGAGTTTAGTAATACATTGGTGTTGGAAAACCTAATGTTCTGGTTTTGTATATGTGTCAGGCTGGCTGACACATGCCTTCATAGTGGGGGATACTGAGGGATCAATTGGTAACAATAATGGTAGGTAGGATGACATTCTCAAGGTGTTTGTTAATGATTAGATTGAGAGAGTCTTTTGTGTCTTGTAGAAAACTTGCTCTTTGAGTGATGAGTGGTTTAAGAATTATTTATATGATCCCTTTTAATTTTTAGTAAGGGCACCAGGTTTGTAAATTATGGGCCTGCCACAATTATTTGCATATAGGATGGATGGTGGTCAGGTCATGAGCAGCTATGTAATATTTTGTTTTCTTATTGTGGAGTATGTGGCTTCTTACTGGGTGCATCTACTACGCAATTAATGTAGAGCAATAAACTCTGGTGCTTATCACAATGGAGTTTATTGCTCCTGGGTATCCTGTTCGCACATGCGCCCAGGACTGCAGCATGTTGAGCTGAGTCAGAGCAGCCTGGTAGGAGGCCCCCAGGGGTCAGCTTGCCAACTCGAGGCTGGCTCTGCACAACTCAGCATGCTGAGGAGGGGCTGGCTGGGGCATGAAGGTGCTTCAATGCAGGGCTAGCTGGCAGGCAGCCCCCACACTGAAGCACTCTCATGCCCCAGCCAGCCAGGGCAGCATTTACACCTCTGTTGCTGCGCAATAAAAAAACCCTCTGCATTAGGGTAGTATTTGTAAATACAAGTACTACCCTTCTGCAGAGTTTATTAGTTTACTGAGGCCTAATAGGGCTGCATGTGTAAATGCTAAGCCATGTACTGCAGAGCTAATTAGGCAGCTAGGCAGTAAATGGTTTAAGTATACACACCCATTTACTGCACTTACTTGAACCCTGATCTGAAGATAGAAATATCATTTGCTCATGGACTTGTCTATGAAGGTACTTTCTATGGGATTTGAGTATTTGACAAATGGTGTTATCATCCACATTTTACAGATGGGAAACTGATATGCAGAGCAGTTAAGGTCAGAAATATGTACTGATTTGGAGTGCCCAATCTAACACCTGATTTTTGGCACCAGGTGGACATGGTTACTTAGCTTTCAGTCCATGTATTAAGAAGAATGAAGTGCTCTGGCATTTCTGCCTCTGGCACAGTGAATTTTGTAGTCTAGGCATAGCCACAGAATCCTATTATTTTGTATTTTTATTGAAGTCTGTTCTCTGACGCTCTTTTCTTGAATACTTACACACACACACACACACACACACACACTTCCTCTATCTAAACAAGAAACCCCAAATACTGTTCATTAATGAGGTAACAGACATGTGCTGGTGACACCAGTGCTATTATAAACAACTAACCACAAGAATGAAGGTGATAAAATGGATTTTACAAGGAGGCTGTTCAATAATGCTTGACTTCCTTCATCTTAACATTGTTAAGAATATTTTTATTAGTAAATAAACCAAGAGCCTTTTTTGCTAGTAAAATCATTTGCCCTTTAATGTTTGATCTCCTCCCTTTATTTTGCTTGTGAAAAAAAATTCCTGCAGGGCCATTTTTGCAGTGTCTATAAACAAATCTATATCACGATGATATTGTATTGAAATAGCTCTCAAATGTTGATGTAACGTAATGGAATGAGTTAAGCTTTCAGTCTCTCTTGTATGTAAATGGATCCCACATCATGTTTTTTCAAAGATAATGGAGGCATCATCAGTATACTGTCAGATTCTTTTTATATGAGCTTTTCTTTATTTTCACATTAGACACAATAGCAAATATTTATATTATTTCACATTTGAATGAAATAAATTAATTCAAGATTTCTGCTCTAAATTCTAGTGTATACAGCCATGAATCTATTTTTAGTCCTTTTTATTTTTCCAAAGTAATGCCATACACTCTTTCAAAAAAGCTTAATGTAAAGACTACTGATAGCATAGGGCCTCTACACACGTGCCAGATGCCTGCTCCAATGCATGCTAATTAGGATGCATCAGAGCAGACTCAATTAATCAAGTCTACTAATTAGCATGCTCCAGCTGCCTTGGTGTCACGTGTATTCAGCAGCCCCACACTTCAAAATGGCTGTGGGGGTGCGTTAACTAAAGTTTATCAAACAAGCTTTAGTTAAAACACCCCAGCTGCCATTTTGAAGCATGGGATGCTGAATACATGAGATGCTGCAGGCACTTTAATTAGAGTGGTTTTTGAGAAGTGCTCTAATTAAAGTACCCATGCCACCCTGGAACACATGTAAAGATCCCCATAGAGGCTAGCAACACAATGTAATTTTGTTAAGGATTTTCTGTTAAAGGATGTTTAATAGACTTTACTGATTTCTGTCCATGTACTGGGTAGCCAGTTATAACATCAGCAATTGTGGACTTTTCCAGTGCTGAAAATTGGGTGTAATATTTCTTTCAGTTACACTAGATTCACTCTGATTTAACTTTGGTGATTTAAGTGGAGTTACTTCTGATTTCAGTAAGGTTTTTGGAATTGGGTCCAATCTCCT
Source organism: Alligator mississippiensis (assembly GCF_030867095.1). NCBI lineage: Eukaryota > Metazoa > Chordata > Crocodylia > Alligatoridae > Alligator > Alligator mississippiensis. The sequence continues at coordinate 31,724,639 of NC_081825.1, forward strand.
CTTATGAGGTGGTGGTCAGAAATCAGCAGAACTTTCCATGCTTAGTCAAATGTCATAAATGTTATGTACTGAGCAGAAACAATCAGTGTCCTGAATACCGTAATTATTTTGATGTAGTATTTGTATTACCTTGTTCACCAAAGTCCTGACTGAGTCTGTTCTCCAGTGGGATATGTGCTACACAAACACATTGTCTCTGTCTCTAGCTGGTTAGTGAAGTCTAAGAGTCAATGCACTTTACTATATCCACACTCACCCTGCTTAGTCCCTAGATCAGTAAAGTATCTAAGCATGTGATTACCCTCACATGCACGTGTATTCAGTGAAAACTGCTAGTTGCTAAATGCATCCGAAAATCTGACCCAAAGTGTTTAAAATTGTAAGTTTTTTATTTTATAAATTCAAAGTATATTGCCAACTAATTAGGTCCAGAATTTCATCTTTTTTAAAATATAGTCCTACGATAAACGTTGTCTAGATTGTAAGAATCAATACTTTAAAATCTGTAGTTTTGTAGCTAAGACATTTTTTAATTACTTTTAAAAATACTAATTCTTATTGCATGACTACAATTTTCTTCCTCTGTTTCTATAGAGGTAGCTCTTCATCCAGTAGAGGGAGCACAAGCTAACTAAACCTACTTCACAGCCAGTTGAATCATTAATTGACTCATTTATTATACGATTTTTATGATCTCTTTCAAATAAATTATTCAGCAAATATATTTTTCCATTATTCACCAATTTATAATGTTGGTGCAATATTTCACAAGTATATTACTTTCAAACTTTATTCAATGAATTTCATGATTATTTAAAATAAAGGCTGCCTATACATGTGCTTGGAGGTAGGGGGAGGCATTTTAATTAGATCAGTTCCCAGACAGCCGCTCTAATTAAAATGGCTCACTTCCCTGTGTATTAACCCCTCCCCCCCAGCATTTCAAAATGGCCGTGGAGGCACTTTTAACTAAAGCTCATTCAATGAGCTTTAAAGCGCCTCCAGAGCCATTTTGAAATGCTGGGGGCTTAATACACGTGACACTGAGGCAATGATAGAGTATTCTAATTAGAATACAGAGAAGACTCGATTAATCAAGCCTGTTCTGATGCATTCTAATTAGAAAACTAATGATCGTGTTTATAGGCACCCAAAATGTCTGTTCCAAAAATAGTGCAAAATGTCATTCTTGGTATTTAGGGCAAATAAAGATATCAGTAAATTCATTGTTGTCTGAACCATTGATCCAATGCCTATTGAAATTAAAGAATGGACTTCCATTACACTAAGCGAGTTTTGGATTAGGACCAGTTTTAAAATGAAACATGAGGTTTAGATGTACAGCCTCTGAATCGGAACCTCCTAGATCTTAAATGCTAGAGATTTGAAGTGGGAGAGGAACCAGGGGAAAAAGCCTGATCATACTCTGATCAAATCTGCATCATACACTCTCCCTTTCAGCATCCACTTTCTGCCACTCTGACACAGGATCCTGGGCAAGATGGACCTATGGTCTGATCCAGTAAATGGCAGTTCTTATATTCTTATGAAAATGATAAATGCAAAATGTTAAAACTAAGATTGTCATCCTTAAGAAGTCAGTAGCTACCAACTATGTAAGATATAAGATACTGTACAAATTTCTAAGAAATTTGATAGTAGTAGCACCAATTACAGTGCATTTAGTGCCTGTTATTACAAGTACTAAACGTAATGTGCCATAATTAAGGTGCATTAATGAACATGTAAACGCACCCTGGATGATTTTACTAGTTTTTGTTTTTCATTATAAATTGCACACATTTACTGACTCTAATTGACTTCTGTTCCAACTAAATCTATGAAAGATTTTTCATAGATTTCACCGGAGTAGAACTAGGTCATTGTGGAGCACCCTTGCAAATTCCAACCTGATCCTTCATTCATGGTTTATATATTCATATTCAGAGTTACACTTTGTTGTCCATACTATATGTAAGAGTCAAGAACAAACTCAGTAAGGTAATGGTATATTTTCAATTTTGACTACATTTGGAAGAGCCTAAGAAACAGCATGTAACTATATTGACTATAGTAGACAATGGCTATAACTTTTCCTATATCCCACATTTTTCTATGATCTGGATACAGTTATGCCACATCTTTGCTCCAGATCACACAGTTCCATTTTTCCCATGGGTAACACTGAGACTTCAGTCATAATTGACTTGATACTGCTAACCTTACACAAGCTGCACCTCTATTGGCAGTTGGGTTGCTGGATCAGTCTGACAGCATATGAATTCAAGATGCCTTGTTTAGGGAGGAACTATAGAGAGTTCTGACATGCTTGGTAAATTCTAGTGATGATGACCTTGCAGCAGGGTTTGCAAAAGACTGACGAACCAATGCGTTGTAATTTAGGTTTTTGAACAGTGCCCCCCTCCCTCAGAGTCTGAGAAAAAGAATTGTATGATATATGAAACGACGGCCTTTGCTCCTGCTTTTTTAATTAAGCACTTAGCTAAAGGATTTCACAGACCACGTTATTACCTGTGGGATTATTGTTTGATATTAAGAAAAAGGATTCAGAATGTATCTGGTAATGGTCCTTTTTTCTGGCATTGCCTTAAAGCTTGCTCTGACTGCAAATTAAAAAGATTTTATATTTTCAGTAAAAATTAGAAAAGAACAGCTTACATATATATATAAGAGGATTGGCTCAAATTATACCTGTGTGAATCTGCAGTAACTCTTTTGGAGTCAGAGAGGACAGTTTGACCTGTGGTATCCCAAAACATTAAGTACATTAGAAAAGGGTCAGTCATCCAAAAGGTCAAGTTAAATGAGACATGAAAGCAAACAGTCACCTGCCTAAACACATTCCACGCATGGTAGTTTGGAACCAGCAAGAAAGAACCAAGTTACCCCTAACAGCATCTTTGTTAATTTGACCCTTTGAATAGATAATCCTATTTTTTCACATCCTCATATTTCTGAACTTTTCTTATAGACTTCAGGTTAGCAAAGCACTTAGCCATCAGAATTTCATTGATTAAAATCAAGCATGTGATTAAGTATGCATTTTGGTGAATATGGATTGAATTTCCTGTATGCTTAGACTTAAGCAGATGCTTAAATGCAGTGTGTAATCAGGCCCTTATTATTCTGTTGTTTTCTGCAAGATATTTTTCTCACTCTTTTAGTTTAAGAATGTAGTAAAATTAATCATGCAATCATATATTATACCCACACTGATGGGAATTAATTAATATTTGACTGAAATGTTTATGAAAACATTGTCTCAACAGGATTTAAATTGCTTTCTCTATCTTGGTTTTCAATATTCACTATGACTCAGAAAAAAATGGGTTGTGTGGAAATTTTTCTTCTAGCATCTGTTAGAAAGATGCTCTAAAGGCCATTTGGTTCCTACCAATTATAGTGAATGCCGAAAAAAGGGATTGGTATCTGTGACTGGGTTTAAAAGAAACTTGATCTTTGTAATAATTTAATTCTGCATCTTTCTCTCTCTGTTCTAGTGCTCTGCATTCTATCCTAAAATGAAGTAGCTCTCAGAATTGAAGCACATTAATTAGTAACCAGAAATTTATAGCTTCTTTGGTTCCAGTGATTTCTAAGGGATCCATTAACAATGTACCTTGAACAATCCAAGTCTTGATTCCCTCCTCCAGACAGATGAAGAGTGGTAGCAAAGCAATGTACACCAGATATAACTGTCAGTCAGAGAGGAATGTAAGGGGATTCTTTTAGGAAAGTACAACTTCAATTTTTGTTTAGCACTGTATAGGAACTTGTTGCCAGAGGTTGCCCTAGGGGATGTACTGTCTCTTGGCTTGTCAGGTTGCTCCTCTCCCCATCAACCAAAGTGGTACACATTGGACCTGTCCTAACTGGTTTTGTGCCTTCCACCCTGTAACTCTAGCGGGGATTATACCTGTCATGTTCGACTAAAACTCCAACACAGGCAAACTTTTATCCAGATTCTGACTCCAGCCTCTGTCTTGCTGATCTGAGTCAGTCAAGTTCTCAAAATGGAGTGTAGACACACCACACTTTCACTAGAGTTGTGTTCTTGGGGCTCATTTTTGCTCTGATTGAAAAGACTAGCAACGCTCCCAGTGACTTAAATGGTGTTCCATAGGGTACAGGATTAAAGGGCCTATCCTGTTTCTGATTAAAGGGCCTATCCTACTGAAGTTGAGAGGGACTTAAGTCATTTAGTTCACTGAAAACTAAAGCAAAAGCAAATGTTATTTCTTTTGGACAAGGTATTTATCTATTTATTTATTCAATTCATATACCACCCTTGCCAACAAAGGTTCAGGGTGGCTTACAGTAAGAAAAATGAATAACTTAAAAGGAAGAGAACTAGAAGAGAACAAAAACAACTGTAAGGGGAACTAGAATATCAAGATAAAACAGATTCCCCTAAAGAACATCTCACCCTAGCTTGGTTTGGTAAATGCCTGCCTAAAAAGAAAGGTCTACCTGGTTGTTGAGCATTAAAGACAGCTCTTGGACAAGTTCTGGTTTTCTGTTGGAATGAAGTCTTGCACTAGGTATGCTGTAATTTGATGCTTGCAGTATGTCCTGATTATACTAGATCAGATAAACATTCACTAACTGTATAACAAAAAGATTGGAGCCTGGGGATATGTGCTGTTCCTCTCATTCAACCCCTATTAACCATAGCTGTGTCTTTCAGAGGTGAAAAGAGTCAGCTAATTAATTTTACACTGTGTGAATTTAAAAAGCAAGAGAGGCTGCCCTCCCATCCAACACAGTACTGCAGACTTCATTAGCTTCTCACCTCTAGAGGTCACAGGTCAAACCCATATTGGAGACTTGTTCCTGCACATTCGGGTGATGTCTTTGGTGCTAAATTGCAATTAATAAACAACAAAACTGTAATATGTACAGAAGGGGACATATCCTAGGAGGATAAAATATGAGACTTCATTTAAAAAATGACCAATATATTTTCAGATTCTAGACCTCCTGGGGCAGTGCTCTGTCCAACCTCTGTAGCTACAGAACAAAATTAATACAGCTTTCCCTTCCCTCTATTTCCTATGTGGCTATACATTGTTTTACCAGTTTATGGTAAGTATATTATTTCTTCTGTAAACAGTTTAGATAAATGTGAACAACTAAATAGAAAAATAAGTTTAATTCATCTCTTTCAAGTGACATAACATGTTACAAATGCCTGGTTGTAACGACAGAGAAGAATGCTATTTAGTGTAATGCTATGCTTTGTAACTATGCAACTGCAGTTCATACTGGAGTCTTCTGAAAGGAAAGCAAATATATCTGGCACACATTTTCAGCATGTTTCTTCAGCTACAGGTTATTAAATTGTTTTCTGACACAGCTTTGATGGGAAAATGCAAACTTGTGCAAAATGGAATAATTAGTTGCTAAAGCTTTTCCTGGTTAAAAAAAAAGCAGCTTTATTTTCTCCTCTCTGTCTACTTCTTGTTAACACAAATCAAGTTCCATTAAAGAACCAAAGGCTAAAAGTGAGGAAAATCCACTCTTACTTCCTATAAGTGTTGAGGTCTGATCTCTACATATACTGTTTAGGAACTTTTATGTAGACTATTTTGCTTTATTAGTGCAATTAGTGTACACAGCAAAGTTTGATATTTAACAGCGTAAACCTCTAGAAACCAGAGCCTAGAAAAGAGATGGGCTAATTAAGACATTTTTTGGGAGGGACTTCAACTTGTGAGGCTAGTATACTGCATTTCTTGCCATACAGAAACATAGTGAGGTCCACAGTAGTCTAGCTATTGGGCTTCTGAGTGCCTACATGTGATTCTGTTCCAACCTGTTCAAGTCCCTGAAAAGCAGCTAATGCAAAGGAAGGGTGAAATTTCTTCTCCTTTGCAACTTTTTGGGACTTAAGCTTAGGAGTAAGATGCGAATGGGTGGTTTACATGAGATGCGTTACTGCATGGTTGCCTAATTTCTTGCACAGTAAGCACGTGTCTACGTGTGTGTGCGCTTACTGTGCAGTAAAACCCTTAATTGCACTTAAATTTACTACCTGCTTTTGCGATTAGTAACGGTGTAGTAATGCACATGTAGACATGACCCGGCAGCAAATTTGCTGCCGGATCTGCCCAGGCACTATGGGGCTGGCTCGAAGCTAGCCCCAGGGCTAGTGGCTGGGAGCTTCTCCTGCTCCATGGCTATAAAAGCCAGCAGACATTTTGTGCCCTAGGGCACACATAACAGGCAGCCTGAGGGCAGTGCAGGCCCTGTGTGCCTCCCCTGGCAGGCCACTGCTCAGCTCATCCTGTCTTCCTAGAGCCCTCCGTTCCTGTGTGTCCCTTCAGTCTTGTGGCTGCTAGGGCACCACTGTCAGGCAGATGGTTGCAGATCAGTTTCTGCAGGCTGCTGCAGCCCCTGGCCAGGCCGTCAGCACCCCAGGGCTGCCCCAACACCTGCTGTAGACCCCTAGCAACTTATCCTGTACCTGCAGCTGCTGTGGGGTGTAGCCTGTGCTGTGCGGCTCCTAGACCCGTGCCATGCTCCTGTGCTGGGCACTGTTGGCAGCTGCCTAGGGCTGGCAATGGCAGGACAGCCATGCTGGGACCCAGAGACCTGGTGCAGAACCCACAATGTCCTTGTCCTCCCTGTCCAGGCCTGCCCCTGCCTGTGAGTGCATGCCCATGCCCTACACCTGGGACTCCAACTGCAGCCAGGAGGAGGTTGCTGATGTCATGGTACTCTGGGGCAATGCAGAGGTGCTGTGCGAGTTTGAGCAGGGCAGGCACTCAAATGCCCACATTTATGAGGCCCTGTTGGGCAGGATGCAGGCATGGTCCTGGTCAGTGCGGTCAGTGCAGCAGTGCCACATAAAGGTCAAGGCCTTGCGGGCCCAGTGGGTGACCATGACCGACCACGATTTTCAGTCCAGCTGTGCTTATAAGATTATACCCTTTATGTGGCATCTGACCTGCATTTTGGTGCCCCAGGGCACAGGCCACAACTGTGCAGTTTTTGCCAGCATAGGTGGCCTGCCCAAGCCCCCGCCCCAGCTGACCTCTCCAGTGACATGTCACTGGAGGAAGGGCCCTTGGGCATGGAGTGTCCCATCCTGCCCAGCTCCCTGGCTGCACAGTCCACCAGCAGCTCAGGGAGCCCTGGCTAGCACCTACTTTGGCAGCTGTGAAGCCCCAGGCTCCACCACAAGGACCAGCCAACAATGTTACCACTGGCCATCAGCAACACCAGCTCCTTCCCAGAGGAGGCCCCTGGCCAGGCATCTACACACCATGCATCACAGGCCCAGGACACTGGGTGCAGGCGGACACGATCATTGATGGGGAGGGCCATGCCGAGCCATCAGTCACACCAGCCCTGGACATGTAGTAAGACCCACATGGGGGGGAGAGCCCTATCTACCCCAGCCCCAACCTCTGCCCCTGGCCCCTGCCCTGCCTCGCTGCTTGGCCTGCCCACAGCATGGAGGGAGGTGGAACAAAGTGTATTGATCAGGCTGTGCACCCATAGCTTGGTGGCCATAGGCCTTTCACACCCCGAAGAAGGTGTCAATGCCAGCGACAATGTTCTCCTTGGTAGCAGTGGGCAGGGACATATAGTGCTGCCACAGGTGGCCTTCTAGGTAATGGTGGAGGTTTCAGGGCAGCCTGGGTTTGCTCCCTGTGTTGTTGTAGCTCATGGTCCCATGATGCACAGGTTTGGCCGGAGCACCATGAGGATCATCAGCAGCAAGGTGTAGTGGGCTTCAGTGTGCACAAACAGCACATTGTGCACTGGCTTGGGCATGCATAGCAGAGGCATACACAGGGCACAGTGGTGGTGTGTTGGGGGGTGGGAGGGAGCTGGTCCTGAGGCACTATCTCCCACCTGCAGGAGCTCCTGATCTAGCCCCTGCCCCAGATCTTCCACCACCTGCCTAAGCCCAGGGCTATTGCCTGCCCTGGCTCCACATGGGTGTGGAGTCAGAGCTTCCCGGAGCAGTGCCAGGACTTGACATCAGCTCTGCTGGGTCTGGACTCTAGCAGACAGAGGGGGAGCCACCCACCCTGGAGAAGCACCGGCTGCCATCATCCCTGCTGCACATATTGTGCTGTGCACACCTGAAGGTGAACAGGCTGAGGCTGGAGTGCTGGCCACCTGCCCTGGGCTCTGAACCCTAGGTGCCCCCACCCCACCGCTCCACACTCTGGGACAGCAAAACTCAGGTATTGTAAATAGTTTTCACACTGGAAAGAGGGTTTTTTATTGTTGGTGGGTGGGGCGGGTGGTGGAGGGGCTCTGTTTGTTGGGTAGGGGGTGGGGAGTTGGCTCTGTTTGTTGAGGGGGTGTGCTTCTGATTTATGGGGAATAGCATGTGCAAACAATAACTGTTATCTCCCATGAAATTGGTGCTGTGGGTGGACAGGGGGTAGGGGGTCTGTGGATGGCAAGGCAAGCAGGCTAGAGCAGGGAGTGCTGCAGAATGTGGTCCACTAGACAAGAGCCTCCTACATCTGGTGCCCTGTGCACTGCTAGAAGGTGCATGGCTCTCCTGGGGCCTTGATGGTGGGGAGCTACCGCTGCCACTGCAGCTGGTACTCCCACTTCCAAGCCAGCTCCGCCTGCGGTGCCTCCTCTGCCCAGGCCTCGCGGAACAGCTGTCCTTGGACCTCGCAGATATTATGCAGCACACAGGCTGCAATGGTGACCCAGGAGACATACTCCTTGGTGACCTTGAGGCACAGATCCAGCCCAGGCAATGATTAAAGTGGGGCTGGTGGGGGGCCCATTGTAGGGCCTCATCAGCCAGGGCAGGAGTGGATAGCCAGGGTCACCAATGATCAGGGGTGGGACCATGATGTTGCCCAGCTGCAGGTCCAGTACCTCTAGGGCGAAGTACCCACTCTCTAGCAGTCCTGTGAGACTGGAGTTCCTAAATATGTGGGCGTTGTGTGCGTTACCCACGCAGCTGGCACTCACATGTGTAAATGTGCCCCGGTGCTCTACAATGGCCTCCAGGACCACGGAGTGGAACCTCCTGTGACTATAATAGGGGTGGTTTCCACAAGAAAGGCAGATGACTGGTATGCGGGTCCCATCCAAGGCCCCAATACACTGGGGGAATCCCAGTGCATGGAACCCTGACACCACTGCCTGGGGGGTCATGGACACGGAGGATGGTGTCTGACAGTACATCCTGGAGGGCACTGCACACCTCCAGGATAGCCTCCTCGGTGATGGCCTTGCCCATGCCGAACAGGTGGCCCATATACTGGAGGCTGGCAGGTGTGGCCAGTGTGAGCAGCACCAGGCCCAGGTAGGAGTCGGCAGGAAGGGTCAGGCACATGCCAGTGTCCTGGCACTCCAGATGGGGTTGGAGTTTGTGGAACAGGCCCCTGAAGGTGGTCCAGGTGAGCTGGAAGGCATCCATCCATTGCACATTTTTCTAATTTTTTGGACAGGGTGCTACCACCAGTGCTGGCTAGCACCATAGGTCCAGAGGTAGCATGATTGGAGGCCCAGGAAGGTGACAGTGTGCCCAGTGGTGACCGCATTGGCATCCCTGGTGGCAGCAGCTGCATGGCAATGCTGGCCCTGGGAGCACATGCTGTGGGTGGGCAGGTGGTGGCTGGTCATGGGGGAGCTGGGCAGGGTGACATGGACATGGGCCAGGTGACAGCACGGCAGGCAAGCAGGGAGATCGAGGCAGCCAGCAGGATTTGAAGATGCTGTTCCTTGCTGCCAGAGCCAGGGGCTGGGTGGCTATAGTGCAGGGAGGCAGGGTGGGCACAGACAAAGTTGCCACATGCTGCCTCTACTCTTCCCAGGCTGCTCCTGAGCACAGGAACTAGCTGCCCAGAAAGCAAAGAGTAGGACTGCCTTTTAAGGAGGGCTGCTAAATGCAGGATTCAAACTGGGTGGAAGAGGCTTGCATGAGCCACCTAACAGGCATAATGAAATCTAGCCCCAAGTACTCAAGTGCTGTAATCATCCTCTACTTAGCTTAAGCCACAGAACGGTCTGAATCAAAAAACCCAAATGCAAAATTCATCAAAATTCATCACTTGGGATATGCTCAGAATTAATTCACAGTTCCAGATTTGATTTTTTTAAATTTCTATCATGTCAACACAAGATACCGAGTTTAAAAGTCTACTACAAGCAGTGGTATTCTGATCTAATTCCAAATTATTTAAACAATAATAATAATACTTTTAAAAGTATGTCATTTAAAGGGATGAAAAAGAAAGTAGTTTCACAATATGCAATGTGTAGAAGCTGAAAACTGTAATAAAACCTGCTTTTAATAGCTCTACATAAAAAGGGTTTGCAAACTAGAAAAATATTGAGAACAAGGAGCTCAGTTCAGAGAACATGATACACAAATGGTTAAGGGTCAAAGAGACATCAAGAGAATAAACTCTGCAGTTAGCCATTTCTATACAATAGGGGCCCCAAAACAATTTATCAGCCAGTGATGACAAAAACAATTCCAACAAATATATACAACCCTACATGCAGAACAGATGTTTTACCACTTACATGCTGGAGTCCTGAAATTTTTAGAATTACTCAGACACTGCAGAAGCTGGGAGGCCTCTGTGTTTATTGCTCCTGGTAGATATAAAGTCAAATACCAATTTGTTTGTCATCTTATTTTACGGAAAGTTTTACACTGTCTGGTCCAAGATAACTTTGTTGATCTTTCAGATGAGATGTAAAACTGAGGTTTTTACCACTGATATTCATTGGTGTCCCTTCAGGGCAATTACATTTTTCTCCTACCACCATCACCACCATTGGTACCACCAATTATGAGTATTTACATCCTCACCAAATTTCTGCCTAATTCATACTTTCTTCATAATGATGTTCTCCCCACCTAGGGATCACTGCAATGTCCATGAGTCTGGTTGGTTCTTCTGCTTATTTGTTGGCACAGTGCACCACGGTGTGGGTCAAACCAGGCAGCAGTTAAAGTTGGCCTGCCAGGGGTCTAGGTGGCTGGTGTTGGGCCACATGAGCTAGGACATGAGTGGGTAGGTGGAGTCACCGATGAGGAGGGGCAGGACTACCATGGTGCCCAGCTGCAGGTCTGGCATCCCCAGCGTGAAGTGTCCACTCTCCACCAGGCTCAGCAAGCTGGAGTTCCTGAAGATGTGGGAATCTTTGATGCTGCCCACCCACCTGGTACTCACATGCAATGAAGGCCCCATGGTGGTCCATGATGGCCTGGAGTACCACAGAGTAAAAGCCCCTCTGGCTGTAACAGGGGCAGTGGCCCTGGGATGGGCTGGTGATTGAGATGTAGGTCCTGTCCAGGGCCCTGATGCACTGGGGGAATCCCAGGGCATGGAACCCCACCACCACCAGCAGGGGTTTGTGCACTCGGAGCATGTGTTCCCAGCATTCCTGAAAGGCCCTGCACACTTCCAAGATGGCCTCTCTAGTGGTGGCCTTGCTCATACCAAACAGGTGGCTGATGTGGCCAGGTCCAGCAGACTGTGTATGATGCTTGTGGTCAGGGAAGTGGTTGGCCAGACAGCAGCGAGTGGGGCTGACTTCTGAAAAGAGCTGCCGGCTGCTGGCAGCTGCAGCTGGAGCCTGGAGCCTCTTCCAGTGGAAGTAGAGGCCCACTGCAGGGCCCCAAAAGGAGCTCCTTCTTCCCTGCATGTGTAGACACTTTCCTGGCACCATTTACTCATGTGTAAACTGGTGCCTCAGCAAATTCACGTGTAGATGCGCCCAGTGGGTATGTCTGCAGGGTGGCTTTACTCATTTCCAAGCAGCCTCCCCCAGAATCCTATTTATGACCTAGCTATGACTGGGTTGGTGGCCACACAGCTACATAGTTTCATAGCTGTTAGGGGCTAGAAGGGACCTTACAGATCATCAGGTCCAGCCCCACTAAAATTTATCCAGTGACGGCCATGAATTGAGACTTAAAATTGCCGGCCAACCAGAAGACTTGAACTGTCAAAATTTTGGTCACCAGTTTGCAACTCAGGCCCTTCAGCAACAGAAGAGCCTCCCCAAAATGCACAAAGGAGAAAGGCACCTGGGATCCCTGCAACCAGCAGGCCAGCAAGAGCAGCCCTCAGTGCTGTATCAGGTCCCTAATAGATGCTTCCCAGCAGTCTAGGACACCTTTTGCCCCTGTCAGCCATATAGGGCTCATCTGGCATTTAAACCCAGGACTTCTTGCACCCAAAGCAAGAATCATACTCCTAAACCAACAAGTCACTCATTTGCCGTTCTTCTGTCTCTGAAAATTCATCCCCCTGATGCTGCAGCAAGAAGGGTTTTCTACACATTTCTTAGAACTTTCACTTCTAAGAACAGTCTCACTGCTTCCCAAGACTTTTCAAATACCCATTATCTTCTTCAAAATAAACACATTCTAATTATAGTTGCACCTAAGCACAACACTTCTTATTTGGGGAAAGAAAATACACCAGTTCATTCAGAAAGCCCATTTTATTACCTCTTTGCTCTAAATAGTGCATTGCTGCCCATCACTGGGCACATCACAATGAGATGCTTTACTGGAGATAAGAGCATAGTAAGTGTCACAGTCTACGTGCACAGATGCTTACTGCATGGTAATTTGCTGTGATTTTAAATACAAATAGCAAATTTACTCATGATTACTTACTATGCCCTACAGCAAGTGTAGACATTTGACTGGGAGCAGGTCAGCCAGGGAACAGGGGACAGGAGATTTTTCCCTGCCCCAGAAGCTGCCTGATGCTTGGTCACTGGGGCCCAGGCAGGGACAATGTCCCTATGCCCTGGTAGCAGTGAGCTATCTACCTGGTTTTTAAGTGATAATTGGTGATAACTTAGAACAACATACTCCCCAGTGAGCTTTATGGACTAACTAGCTGTTGATTTAGGATTATCCACTATAAAAAGTACTGTGTTAACATGTATGTAGGCAAAGCATGAATACAGAAGTTGTAGCTATGAAGCAGCAACAGACTATGTTATGGGTACATCTGTTTCAGTCTTCCCCTCTCCCAAGTTATTTTCTTGAGCTGAATTTTAAAGACAAGGATCATGATTAGAAAATGCTTCTTGATTTCTCTATGGAAGATAAGTTTAATTCTGGCAGTTGCAGTTTACAGGGATGAATCATTTGGTCACAAACCACCATGTTCCTGTAAAACTTACTATAGTTATATAGTTGATCTAATGGAAAAAGAGCAGTTTAATGATATCTGTGATATCTCAGGACATCAATATTTTTTGCAATAAAACAAACAATATGGTTAGGCAATGAAAACCAATTTATTTTCAAGTCAAATTGCAAAAATTTTGTGAAGTGTACAGTATTATTATGTTAGGCATGGATAGATTTCTGTCACATTAAATGCTAATATGTTAGAAAGATATAAATGTGAGACAATATTCCTGGCAAAGGGAGCATTACCGATATTGGAATATAAATAAAATGCTGAACCAGAACCTTCATGTACCTTCTCTGCAATCAATAGTCAAAGAAAATGTGTTTTGTATTAAATTTTCTCTTTGGGTAATTTTTAAACTACTGACTGAAAGAGACTGATCCACAGTTTGGGGCATAAAGTATATAGACAATATATACAGGATAGACTCTGTTCTGAAAAGTGACAACAGAAAAAGACTTGGGCATCATCAGCTGAACAGAAGTGGCCAGCATGACTAAAAGGACTATTGTGATTCTGAGATGTAAAATCAGTCAAATCTTGAATAAGAGTAGGTAGGTTATATTGCTTTTGTGTTTGGCATAGGTGTGCCTGGCTGTAGGGTCTGTACTTCAAAAGGATGTTAACAATTTGTAGGAGGTTCACGGAAGAGGCACAGAATAATTAAAGGATTAGAAAACAGGCTTTACAGTGAAAGAGTCCAAGAGTTCAACCTAGTTTGCTTATCAAAAAGAAGATTAAAAGATAATTTGCACAAAATGTATAGGTACCTACAAGGGGATGAACACTTTGAGAGAAGGCTCTTCAGTATACCAGGCAGTGATGCAACAAAATCCAATGGCTAGAAGTTGAAACCAGATAAATTAACTTGAAATAAGATGCACATTTTTAACAAGGAGGATAATGAATTATTGGAACAACAAACTATGTGTTGTGGTGGCTTCACCACCACACGTTTCAAATAAAGATGGGAACCTTCTCCTGAAAAATATGTTCTAATTCAGATATTTCATTCAGGAAAATTGTATAGTTTATGTTAAAGAGGGCATCAGAGTAGAAGAGCACAAAAATCCCTTCTGGTTTTATGTTCAATACACATAAATTGAGTTTAGTGGAGCATAATTTAAATCCCAAAAGTAGATGCCAAGGCTCCTTAGCACTCGATTTTACTAAATAAAAATTCAAAGCAAATCTGAAAGTTGACTATGAAAATGTCCTCTATTCAGTTTATAGTTACCAGCTCACCTAAAACTTCAACTCCAAAGTGAGAGTTTTTGGTTTTGTTTTCTCTTGGCAGATGTGTGCTGTACAATAATTAGCATGTACATAAGAATATTTTTATTTTCACAAATGTTTAAATGCTTCAAATTTGCCAACACTTTTCCCACTAAAGTCAGTAGTAAAACCCCCCTTTTTGAAAATTCCACCTTGGCTAATTGAAGACTTGATCCATCATTGAAGTCAGTGGAAATATACTGAAGACATGGGAGGATACAGTTCAGAACTGGCATTGCAACTTAGCAGTTCTTGGCTCTGAATCCTGTGATGAAAATAATAGGCCACATCTCCTTTCTTCTATTTGTTATCAGTTCAGAAAGTAAATCAACTGTCCATAGCAAATTGTTTGGTTGATACTCTTAGGTCTGATTTAAAAAAAACAACACATGAGCATGCATTTATGTCGTACTATATTTAAATACAGACAGATTTCAAAGTTGTTCCAGTACCTAAAAAAGCAGATAGATGCTATATAAGAGGACCCACTTCTGGGGGACCATAGTGATAAGGCCTCCAGGATACCACTTTCTCTGTTTTACCTGGCAATCCTTGATACTATCTGTGTGATACTTCAGAAGGCTGTTCTCAGAGCCTGTAAGTGGGCCTAGTGAGTTTATACTCAGCCTAGTTCAACTTGCACATATGCATGCTAAGGTATCCTAAATTCACTGTCTCCTGTTCTGTGCTTTACTGGCACCTGTGCTTCCTGGGCACTGATGGTAGCCCTGTTGGCCCTAACTATGCCTTAGGGGCACTAGTAGTGGCCTCCAGCCTCCCTCATAGATACACCTGTGCCCTGTGGGTCTTCCCCCAACTCTACTCAACATCTGGCCCTATACCAGATTTAGACCACTGGGCCCCCTGGGCCTTAGCAAGGCTGGTCTTTTAATGGCATCAGTTCTTTGGCAGGGATCAATGCACAGGGTGCCTCTTAGACAAGCCCTGTGGCCTCCAACCACCCCTGTAGCCACCTCCAAACCTAAGGTCAAAACACAAAGCACAGACCAACTAGCTCCTCAAACCTAGTGACCCAGTGCTGTAAAATTCCATCCCCAGTTTTCTGACTCCCCTCCACCCTTCCAGGTACCTTTCCAAGGCTGTGGTTTTCCAGCTGTAGCAGCTTTGTCTGTCTGGAGCCCCTTTCCCTCCAGAGCCAGTCTGTCCTCTCTGGTCCCATAACTGTGCTTATCTACTTCTGGACTCCACCCCTTCTAGCCACCTGTTTTTAATCTTTGTGAACAAGCCAAGGGGTTTCTACTCAATCAACAAGCTTGCTCCCCGAGTTTATCTAGTTCAGGGGCAGGCAATTATTTTGGGCAGAGGGCAACTTACTGAGTTTTGGCAAGCCATCAAGGGCCACATGACAGGCAGCCAGGGGCAGATAAATATTAATTTTCTAAATTTTTTAGGGGCCCCGTGGGCCAGATAGAATAGCCTGGCAGGCCACATCCAGCCCCTGGGCCACATTTTGCTCACCCCTAATCAGTTTGCTCTACAGGCTCACTTAACTGCTTTGCTGGGATTCCACCTGTTGCTCACAGAACAGCAGCGGGGTCATAAGTATCCACCTGCATTCTTATGGCTTCTGTCTTTGGGCTCCTGTAGCTGCTAATCTGGAGTTTCGATCCTCCAGGTTACAAAAGTCTGATCCTTAAATGGACCGTGCCCTACCCTCTTGCTCTTCAGCCACCTAACAGTAACAGGGCTCCCTGTTACAAGTGCTTGTTAGGATTTGCAAAAGTGCTGTGGACCTAACTCCCATTGATTTCAATGGGACTTAAGCATGTGATTTAAATATTTCTCTAGACTGGGGCTTAAGATAATATAAATTTACTACAATGGCATCTTTCTGCTTCTTAATACACTGGTCTTGTTGATATTCCACACAAGGTTCTAATGGAACACATGCTGTCATGTATCCTAACGTGTGCTTACTGCTTAGCTATAGACTAGGGTGCTGGGAATTATTTTTTTACTTGTGGTCTGTTTTAAATGGAGTTCATTAAGCAGCATCAGATGTTTGCATGGTTGGGACATTCTACAAAGTTTTGTTCTACTATTTAAAAGGCTACAGAATAAGGAAGATAACACGTTGGTAACTAGATAGGCTGTAAAAATTTGCAGGTGATTGCAGCTGCTTAAGCCCTGGCAAATATTCTGCAACAAGTACCCCAAAACCTTTCAGTAAAAGAATTTCAGAAAATAAAGAAATCATTAGTGTTTTTAGAAGTGAATAAGTCTGCTTTAGTGAGCCAGGTCCCCTATCTACTTTTGTGGTAAATTCATACTAGCTTTATAGAAAATTAATAAATAACACTAAATAATGTGTGACCCATAGATCTTTCCAAATTAACTTCATAATTAATAAATATGTGGCACTCGACAAACACAGAAATCAGATACGTACGGCATAATACTAAATAAACCAAACATATTTGGGCATTACATCTGATGTCAGTAAAACTTCATGGCTGTGAATTTTATGGTATTGTCTCAAGCATATGGTAGCTATCAATATAATGGAATTGGATAATCATTGCAATAAGAGTTAGCCAGTAAATTCAAACAGATGAGCTGTTGCATTTTAAGGTTTATATATTAGGCTTCAATTCACGAAAGCACTTAGAGCCAGATCCAAAACAGGACTTAGGCACCACAAGTGCAATTTAGGTGGAATTTAGGTGCCCAAGCACAAAACTGCAATCTTGAAAACCCTTGTTCAATTTACACTTTGTGTCATTTCAACTGTGTGTAAACTCCAGAGGAGCCTTCTGACTCAAAGGTGCTTGGAAAGGTATCTGTGTGTAGGCCCAAAAGTGCTACAGTTTTGAAAGTGCTGAGCTGCTCAATGCTGAGTCCACACTTAAGCCTGTTTATAATCCAGAAATCTACCTGCCTAAACCTCATGAAAGGCTCAATCTGAAAAAGTAAGCCTGAATGGATACCAATGGGGTTGGCCTCATCAACAATGCATCTGTGGCTATCACTTTCTTTTAAATGGTGGCATTTCCCTTTTATATAACATTGGGCTAAATCACTCTCCCAAGGTAACAAAAGATGCTAGAATTGTTCTTTCCTCAGACTTTCAAGGTTTAAACCCATGCTTTTTACCTCCCAGAAGAGTTCCCAAACTTTAAGGCTTAAACACAAAGGGTGCTTATATATGTGCTCAGGGGAGGGGCATTTTAATTAGAGTAGGTTTTGGAGAGTCACTCTAATTAAAACACCATAACATCACATGCATGTTTAAAAATGCCTTTTGGATGGCAGGGTGGGATAACTCATTCAACAAGCTTTCATTAAAGTGCCCCAGTGGACATTTTTAAACTTGCAGGGGCTTATGCATGTGACACTATGGCAATGCTAGAGTTCTAATTAGAACATGAAGCAGACTCAACTAGAACATGCATGTGTATAGGTACCCAAAATTCCTCTTCTTACTCAGGGAAGCTTTCCTGAATCAGGGACTTAATTTGTAATGATTAAGGGTCAGAGTGCTTGAAAAATGTCTGAGAAAATAAGTGCTTATGTGCCACTGAAATCAATAGACTTAAATGTTTTAGTTACACTTTTAAAAAAATTATGTTCTTTACCACCATGGGTGAATCATGGTGGAAACCCTTTGTCTGATAACATAGAATAATTTTCTGTACTAGAAATGACAGCAGGAGAGGGTCAAGTATCTCTTATTAAGTTTCAATGTGACTCTTATGGGTATGCTTAGCTGATAAAAATATTCTGCAGTGAAATGGTGCTATGTTGTATCTAGTGTCACTCATTATTGAGCTAGTAGGCACATTTTATTGAAAGAGAAATGGAAGAGATTTGAACTTCTGGTCTCTGCCTCCTATTTAATTTTGATTATGAAATGTGATTATTTTCACTTAATAAACACAATTATTGTTAGGTTTCTAAATGATGTCTGGGCATTTTTATACCATTATCCCAAACATAATATTTTATTTCAGACAGGTATTAGTTCCTATGCTTAATAATTAAACTATCAACTAATAGTCACTTGCTCTGTGCTTTATACATTTTAAGCTCTGAACAAACATTATTTAAGATTCTTTATAAAACCTCGGGCTTTTTGTAATGCTAATAAATTGGCCAAGTCATACCTTCATATTTATAAACCATGGTTTCTTTCACAATATTTTTTAGCATTTAAAGAAACCAATCTTATAACCACTTATTAAAAGGAAATGCCCCATCTCCAAAGCACAAGCTTATGTTCTTCTAGTTACCACTCAAAAGGAAAGTTGCAACAAAAACTGACAGGAGATATATTTTATATAAGGTCAGAATATTGCATAATATTTCAGAAAAACTGTCTTTTAAATTTAATTTGATGAAGTGCTGAAAATATGTCTCATTCCAGTACAGAGATAGATTTTTAGCTCTTCTGTTATAAAATTGAAATTTAAAGTGAACTTCCTGGGATGTTATACAATATTCCAATCTTGTATAAAAAATATCCTGTCAGTTTTTTGTTGCAACTTTTATTTCAAGTTGTAACGAGGAGAGCATAAACCTGTGCTTTGGAGATGCTGCATTTTCTTTAACAAATGGCTTTAAAATTGATTTATTTTTATTCTGAAGTGTGTGAGAACACTAGAGATGGTTTATAAATATGAAGCTATGACTCAAACAATCTATTAGCGTCACTAGGAGCCTGAGGTTTTATGAAGAACTGAAATTGACTTGCTTAATCCCTTTCCAATTCAAGGCCAGATTCTGATCTGAGATGTGTGATGTATATAGCTGCATACCTTGAAAAATCCACTACTGAGTAGTTGTGTGGACTTACATTAGTAAAGTATTCAAGCTCTGTGATAACATATATACTGTAATCTTGATTAGAATATAGTTCTTTGGAAAAGGAGTTTTTCCACAAATATTAGCAACTACTTTATTTGATCACATTGTAATGGCCATGTCATTCAATCTGTGGGGCTGACAATAGGTCTGAAAATTTGTCAGCAGGGAATGGTGGCAGCATTAATTGCCCCAGCTCTGGAAGGTGTGGCAATTAATGCTGCCATGACTCTCCAAATGTCAAATTTCCAGTCTGCAAATTTCCAGACCCATGACAAGCCCCCTGAGCCAGATGACACAGGATTCAGGCTCTCAGTGTAAATGCTATATAAAATATACTGTTGCAGGACTGCATGTTTGTACCACAATAGGTGTGTTTTCCCTCAGGGTGATAGGATCTACAAAGAAAAATGTACAGCCATTTTCATATGCACAGGATTCATGCCTGAATGTGGAGGGTAAAAAGTAATACAGCAAAAAAAGATAAAATTGGTGAGGGAATCCTCATGTCCTAAAAGCAGAAAGGGGCAGAGGAATTGAAGTGTCCCCAGCCTACAATCCTCACAGTCCCTAAACAGTGAACACTACTGGTTCAGTAAAGAAAGTGAAGCAACCTTCTCAAACTGGAGCAATAGGGATCTTGCTGGAAAAAGCAGAATGTCGTTATAAGATCTAGCTATAAAGCAGGATTTCCAGTCTGCAGATTTTTTTTGAAAATTCTGTTTTCAATCTGAATTGCATCTTTCCCCCTTCCCCAAACAAGCAAGCAAACAAAAACACTACTTTTCTCACGGATGTGACATTTTTAGAAAATGTCATTTCAGGAACACCTATCCACAGTGCTTCTGAAACAAAATCTGTTCCATAGTCATTGTTTCCTGACCAACTACTTGCATTTCCTGGGTCTGTAATACCAGGCCGAGTTAACACACTGTGACAAACAGCCAGGAATAGCTGGCTGTTCCAGAGTTATGGACCTCGGGTGCAAGGACTGCTCAGGACCCTGTGAGTCTGTCCCAGATCCTTGGACTTGTAAGCACAGGGTTCAGACAGGGTTCCACAAGAGTCTTGCTTCGGATGCTCTAAAAAAGTACTGATCCCAAGATGGATTGGAAAAATTCAGGGTTCAATGTAATGCAGGCATTTTTCAATGAAGCAACATGTTATCAGAAAATGTATGATTAATCCAATAATTCCTGACTATAGTGTATTCAGGAATATTGTTCTTAGTAGCATACAATCTTCAACAGAAGATGATAACATTTATTATGGGTGGACCTGCAAAGAGACTTAGTGAATTAAAGTGAGACTTAAGCAATTTCCATCCAAAATAGCAATATTCACAGTAACTGCACAGTTACTGTCTAATCTCTTAGGCACCTAGAGTCCATAGTTGTTTTAATTTTGTTCAGTAAAGCTCTCCAGGCACCTGGACCTTTGCTTCTCTACACCCCCTGAAATATCTCAGTCCTGATAAGGCCAAGCAGCTCAAATCTTATCTCACACTTAAGCCCTGTTGACATTCATAACCCTGGTAGTTTTCCACCTCTGTGTCCTGAGTGCTCCGATTCAATAGGTATGCTCTGAGCACACCTTCAAGATTGGGCTTCTCATCAAATATAGAAGCAGCCAGTACTTTTATTTAAAAACAATTTTTCCAGAAAGGGAGGTGGTACCATTAATGACAGCAGTGACCCCCTTTATATAAAAACCTGCTGCCTAATGCCATGAGTGACTGGTGCCTCCTGAATCGGGAGGGGGGCACCCAGAGAAGCCACCAACCCTGTCGGGGAAGCACCAGCCCTACTGACAGCATCAGTGTCAGCTTTCGGGGGGGGGGGGGGGAACGTGCACCCTTGTGCAGCCCCTACCAGTCGCGTATGCCTAATGCACTCATACAGGAAATGGGAGACCTTCGTTCAGTTCTTTGAGAAACAGCAGATCACTGCTAATTATTTTCAAACTGAGCAAAGAATAAAGGGGCAATTGACAATTCTGGAGATCCAGATGCCCAACTCATTGGGATTTCAAATCTTCTCAGAAAATGGCATGGTTTTACTCAAAATATGCTCTAATTAGAACTTGCAGAATTGTGTGATGCAAACAGTACATGCAGTGAGACATCATTTAACTGGTGTGTTCACGTTTCTATGAGTTTTTCTTAGAATACTGGCAGTTCAGTAATGCCACTACCATGCATGAAAGTGAGGTAATCTTTTCAGAAAAGGCATAGATCATACAAATAATATGACCAACTCTGTGGAAAACATAACCATTGGTGTGTCAATTATACAGTTATAGAAATAGCACCTTTCCTCTGATTATCTCAAAGTGTTAATGGTGGTGATGGGTATGATGCAAAAATTCAAGATACAAAGGTGATAAAGAATGGAATAAATCTTGTCATGCCAGTTGGGTAAATATGATAATCCCCATTTGGAATAAATACAAAGATAGTAATTTGCTTAGTCAATCAGAGGCAAAGTCAGGAATGACATATGAAGTCTGCAAAGCACTTCACAATAACTAGGGCCCTGGCATACTGTGCCTTCTGCTTCTGATAGAATCATCTCCTGCTTGCCTTCCTGCTTCTCTGCACTATTGCATCCATCTGCTATGTACTGGAGATTTCTCAGGGACATGAACTGCCTCATCTTCATACGTGTGTACATGCCCTAGTACAGGGCCCCGACGCTGATTGAAACTGTGCTGTGCTGCCACAATACAACTAACTGCCATTATATAAATCTTATGCTGTAACCATTATGACATACCTCCTCTCTGTGCTCATGCTCTATTGATAGATTCTGTGTATAACCGTCATTATTTCTTTTTCTCCATTGTATACTTGAAAGATTCTTTGCAGTTACGGGATATCAGTGTGATCATGATCTCTTGCTTATCGTGAGGCAGAGGAGAACCCTTAGGCTAAAGGAGATTTATCTAGGCCTCATTTTAACAGGAAGAGAGAAAATTCTCAGCATCCCTTTCATGTCTTCAGCCTCCCCACTGAGTTTGATGGGTGAGGGAGGCGGTGTGGGGGTTGTTATAGAATGATCCCTCTATTAAAGCCAGTTTAAACAACTTAGATTAGAGGGTCCCACTGCAGTGTCTAGAAAACTGACTCTGAAAGGAATGTGTGTTTCAAAATTGTATTGAATGAATTTATTATGCTAACATATGCTAAAACTTAAAACTGCCAGAGCTGCTGAGAAAACTGTCTACAGTGTCTTTTCTCATTTAGAGGACCAAAAGGGATGAGATTTTATTCTAATAAAATGTGGTGTGGTTGCAGCTGTGACTTGGGTGAAATCAAGATACATTAAGTAAAATTGACATTAAAAGTGCAATATAACAGATGGATGCAAAAGTGAATTTTTATCAAGATGGCCCATTAGAGTTTTGCAGCCAGGCAGAGAAAAACAATGACCTGGAACAAATCAAGAAGAATGATGCTTGACTTATGCTTCCTTCTTGCAAAGTGTGGCCCATATTCATAGTCCTTAATTAGGAATAAATTTTGCTGATAGGCTAATTTCTCTCCACTTCTGTAAGTCATTAAATAACTGGGTTAAATTACAAATGAGTAGGGGGAGAATGGGCCAGCCTATGGACTAGTGACATAGCAAATTTCCTATGAGGTGGAGAAATCAATTAGCAAGTCACTGAGTGCTGACCAGTTGCATAGTCTACTGTTAACCTCAAACCACCTTGGGTAACTTTTAGCATCAATATTTAAGACTAGTGCAAGCCACATTGTTGAAAGTCTGTACCACTGGTCTGGAAGAGCTTTAGTCTATCCTATGAATGTCCTTAGAAAGAAAATCTTGCATATAAACACTATCACTGCAATGGACTCAAAGCAGTGAGTCTCTTGCTAGAGTTGGAATAAAGTTTTGTTGAGAAATGTATGTCATTGTAAATATTGGTGTAGGTGGTGTATACCAGTTGCCTGCAGATGGTATTTGCCTCTTCAGGATTAAGGGGTTGGGTAGCTGTAACCATTTTATGAATGGGACATCTATTGTAGGATACAAAACTATTACACAGAGAGTGAGGTGATCTGATTTGAGCTCAGACTGGGAATGAGGCACTGCTGAGTCAAAAATCCCTGTTCCTTTGCTGTGGCAAATATAACATGTGACTATGTAACTGAAGGTAATTTCTAGGAATTAAAGATTACATGCAGATGGCTCTAGGGAGATGGATTTTTTTTTTTAATTTATGAAAATGTGAAATTTTGCTTTTTTTGTCCTGATTTTGGGGTGGGGAAAAATTTAAATCCCAAAATTCTTTTGGTTCAACTGAAATGCTTCATTTTGTAGTTCTGAAATAGTTTATTTCAGTTTTGGTAGTCTATTTTCTTATAATTTTCTTTTAGCATAAATGCAAATTTAATTTAAAAATGGAAAATCATTTAAAACTGAAATACTGAAATTTTGCTTACAAAAAGTCCAAGCAACCAATTCCAGCATTTTCAAATGTTTTTATTTCAACATTGTTAAATTGGGAAATTCATAGAAAATGTCCAGTGTCCAAATCGTTTTGTTTTGATGAACTGGCATTTTTCAGCAAAAAGCAAACAAACATGCAATTGAAACATTCTTGACCACCTAAGCTATCCCATAATTTAAAGAGACAAGCAGGGAAGACTGACTTTGATTAGAAATCTTAATTCTAATATTTTTAAACCCTGGATGGCTGACTCTGCAAACTTAATGTCCTTTTAATATACTTCTTTGGCATGCGATAAAACATACATGTGATCTGAATGTTTTATATAGTCCCTTAAGAGCAGCCCAGGCCAAAAACTCTAGTCCTGGTCATCACCAAACTCTCAAATTTTGTATTTGATATCAGGACTGGGTCTGGATTTTGAAGTTGAAGACATTTCTAATATATAATAATACGCATTAGTTTATAAATGATTTGCTGGTACTGGCTGAATAATGCACACAAATAGCTTATTTAATCATTTTCTCTCATTTTCCTTCTATCAATGAATAATTTACTCAGGATTGTTATTATTATTATTATTTGATGCATTCTACTTCACGCTGTAAAATGGGGAAAAAAGCTAACAAGAGTAACCTCTGCTTGTTACTATGGTATTTGAGCATCTGCCAAACTTTAACATGTATGTCATCACAGCTTTGTAAAATAAGAAGTACTTATCACCTTTTTATACAGAACTGAGGTACAAAGACATGAAGCAAGATTGCCAAGAGTACCCTAAACTATATGGGAAGCCTCTGGCAGAGCAGGGCATTAAATCCAGGTGACTAGTACCTTAGATAATCGGTCCATCAAAATGGAATTGAAAGGGTGTTCCCCACAGGATGGACTAACATGTGCTCCAAGATAGAAATAACTTCAGGTTAAAAACTCCATATATAAAGTTTTCACCGCAACAAAGATTTTGTTGGAGGAGTTCTTAAAACTATTATTTATGTGCAGAGCATGTGGAAATCCACAAGATGTAATGGCAAGAATCCAGTGATTAATACCTGCAAAAATCAGTGAGAATTCTGAAACCTGTTTTCATGAATAGTTAATATCAGGGCCACCCAAACTACCTCTTCCTTTCTTCAGATGTAGTTCTTGAATCAGGCTTTGAGGATGAGATTACTTGCCCTTGTGAAAGGGAAAAGATAGTTTGATCTGCCATTAGGTTAGTCATTTCCATTTGCCTGGATCCTTTCTTCCAGAAGACATTTTACTGTGAACAGTGCTGGTGTAAGAGAATAATGGTGACCACAGTGCAGTGAGGCAAATAGTGGGAAAGTAACTCATATAGCAAAAGAAGTGTGCTTGCTTCTGTTTTATCTGTAGGGACCTACCAAATTCACAGAGGAAGTAGAGTGCATGGCAGCTCCTTTAATCTTGCATGTTCCCCCGCATGCACCTCGCCCCTGGCGCCCCACACCCCCCATCCTCCCCCGCTTCTGATTAGCGGAGGACCCCGCAGCTCCCTCCTGATCAGCAGGGAAACTAAAACCGTGGTTTTAAACATGACGCTGTTTTTGTCTCCCCACCAGTCAGCAGCAAACAGCAGGGCTGTCTGGGGCCCCTCAGTCAATCAGGGGCAGGAGGCATAAATGGTGCCATATTTAAAACCACAGTTTTTGCCTCCTTGCTGATTAGGAGTGAGTGACAAGTGGGACCCTCCACCAATCAGTGGGGGGGGGGCAGGGGGGGCAGCACAGGGGAACCTGCAAGATTAAAGGAGCCACAGCACACCCCACTTCTGCCATGAATTCGGTCGGTCCCTATTGATCTGGTTTAATAAATTAGTATAACGTATAATAATATGATATAGAATATACCATACTATCTTCCCACACAGGCTATTTATGAACTGGCACCAAGAATTTACACAAAGGCAGTGTTCTGTGGGCATAAGAGGCAGAGACATGCCTAAATATATTTTTATGAAGACCACTGAATTTTTTTAATTGGAGCCCTACTTATTTGTCCTATTTATGGATGGTCCTGTAGTACCTTTGAGTCAGTAATGGAGGTATTGGTTATCTTGGATTAAGAATCTACTGCGTATTGAAGAAATACTGACTCTGATTGTCTATCTCTGGCTTTGGACTTCCAGACATG
Organism: Alligator mississippiensis; assembly: GCF_030867095.1. Classification (NCBI taxonomy): domain Eukaryota; kingdom Metazoa; phylum Chordata; order Crocodylia; family Alligatoridae; genus Alligator; species Alligator mississippiensis. The sequence goes on from NC_081825.1 coordinate 31,750,528, forward strand.
CACTCCAAGTGAAGATCTCATATCCATCACCTCTTTTAGTATTGGTGACTGTACAAATCTAACTGTTTATGCCCTGAAACCAGTGCCTTCCATACCCTCAACTTCCCAACAGCTCTTCCTTATTTCCTATGTTCCGTCTGAAGGCGTGAGCTTTCTGGTAAAATGTATCTCTTAAAAGGTAAGTGAGAGCCAGAATGTAGTACACACAAGATTCTGAAATACCATAGGTCTTTAACTCACCACCAAAAAGATATACAGATCTGCACAAAGATAATAACCTTTAGAAGTATTTCCCTGCCTCATTTTCCTCTTCTTTCGAAAGGGTGCTTTCAGCTTGGGTCAGGGCCCTATTGGGTTATCCATGGTCCTTTTCCTGAAGTTCATGGCTTTTCCTCTGAATGATGTCATTTTTTGGTTCAGTAGTCATTCTCTATCCTTGCTTAGTCCCACAGTTAAATCAGTTCCCGTGCTATGGATAACTCATCTGTTTCTTCTTTTGTCCTTCCCAAAACTTCCTGTACCTCATCGCCAATTTCTTGTGCATTTCTGTAAGCCTTGCCCCTTCTAACAGCCTTTTTTGTTCCGCCTTTAGTAATTTTCCACCACTTTAAATGCCAGCCTCCTGCCGAGTCATTTGGAATGAACTGGTTCTGCTAGTCTGTAGTCAGCCTCCTTAGTATGCCAATGGTTCAGTCGTAGTACAGTCCTTATTCTGGGAAATATGTGCTAGAGGTCTTGTCAGCAAGTTGGATATGCATAGAAGCATTCCATGATGCAGCACTTTTCATAATAAGAACTTCATAACAATAACCAGAATTTCTAACTAGTACATAGACAGATTCCCTCAAATCATTAGAAAAGTAAATGCAGTACTTTAATCATAGTTCCCTTGAAAGAGTGACTTTAATTCCATGGCAATGTTTATTGTTACAAGATGTACCAGTTGTGTCAGAGATTCAAACTCTGGTGAACAAACAGTCTAAGCTTGATTGGAAAAAGCTTTTGAACTCACTGCTACTTGCCCAAAAGGGATAAAATGCAAACCTGAAAGCTGCCAATATTTATGTTTTGGGGAAATCAGTTGAACGGGAGAGATTTTCTGAGCCTAGAACAAAAAATAGACCATTTAAAGGGCTTATTTTTTCCTTTGAAATTTTGTTCTTCATTTTAATTAAGCTCTCACAGGACTCATGAAGTTGGACAGCTTTCAAAGAACCATAGAACTTGCTTGCCAGGTTATTTTTTTCCCAATCTCTCTCAGCTGTATTGTTGCAAGTGTTTATCTTCTCTGAGAAAAGGACTTATCAGTATGGCACAGCAAATGAAAGCCTAACAACAACCATTTTAGTAGCATCTTCTGAATACTTCTTGTGAAAAAACCCTATTAATACTATACAGCCAGATTAACTGAGGTGCCACTAATATATAATGTATGGGGAATGCATGTATACATGTACATATAGCAGTAGTAGGATTACAATGTTTTTATATCCATGATGGCCCAATAAATGTCAAGAGGCAAGGCTTTTTGGTAGTATCTTTTACTGGACCAACAATATAGTTGGGAAATCTGTTGGTCAGGCTTTCAGGGAAGGGCACCTGATGTCTGAAAGCTTATCCAGCAGCTTTCCCAGCTGTATTGTATTGTCAGTCCAGTAAAAGATATCATAACAAATCTTGCTTCCCTATTTGTGTATAACTCTTTCTTCTTTCTCTCTCTTTCTCTCTTTTGAGATACACACACACACACACACACACACACACACACACACTACTGAACTAATATAGCTATCTAGATAGATAGATGATATTATATATAGTTTTATACATCTACTAGCGAAATGCCCATTGTGAATGGGCATCCGATCCCGTGCCCCCCGCCACTGCTCCAAGTCCAGCCCCGCTCTCCCCACATCTTGCCACCACTCAGGTCCTGCCCTGCTCCCTGCTCCTCCCACTGCTGCTTTGGGTTATGCCCTGCTATACTTGCCTCTCTGGTTCATGCCCCACTCAACCCCCCTTCCCGCCGCTTCACACAAACGCTGCACGGGGGGGGTGGGGGGTGGCCACAGAGCATGGCGCAGGAGTGGCCATGATATGGGGAGCACTTGGTGGCTGTGTAGTGAGGGGAGCAGCCCTGGGATGTGGTGCAGGGTGCACAGGGTGGAGTGGCACACGACCACAGGGAGCGGTGTAGGGAGTGGCCATGATGTGGGGAATGTGTGGTGTGGGCAGTGGCCCCTTGGTGAGGCGCAGGGCTGCCCACACCCACCTGCACCTGCTCCCAGCTTGGCACCCTATGGCCATGCACCACGCCCCCCGTGCACCACATGCCACGCCCTCTGCATGGCCACAAGCTACGCCCCCACCCCATGTGGCAGCGCACCCTAACCCACACCCCAGGGCTCTCCCTGCACCGCTTCCCACAGTGGGGAGCACCCCTTGGCCCTGACCACCTCCGCCTCTGGCTTTTATTGTAATATAATAAAAGCCATAGCACTTCCGGCTGTATGTCTGTCTGTCCATAGGCTCCAGGCGGTGCATGCACATTTGGCCTGGAGCATTACAGACAGACAGACACACAGTGCCAGGGATTTTATTATATTAGAATAATAATATTAGAATATTAGTTCAGTAATTTTCTTAATTGATTGGATCTGTAGTAAGCACAAGTTGGACACAAAAGTAGATCAATTTATCAATAAAAACACAAAAAGTTCAGGTCAGTGTCTGTCCTTATTTAAACACTGTATAATCTGGCTGAAGTAAATTTAAAGACACAACAGACTTGATCTCCAGAGATCTACCAGATGGATATCATCACAGTAAAGAAATTGATTTAATTATTCAATGCAAATTTAGGCTCCAATCTGGCAAAAAATTGTGCCCTCAAATTATTTTATAACTTTGTGTTATAATAACCTAATGGGACTACTTGTATGCACAATTTTGTACCCTGATTTTGGGGGCTGTCTTTCATGCCATAGCACATTACAGCATTCAAATTAAAAGCAGGTCCAACAAGATACTAAGTTGAAGCATACTTAGGTGTTAAGGTTTTATCATACAAGTCTCAAAACCTGATTCTTTTCTCAGCTACTACTCAGTTTTTATGAAAATACTGAACATGAAAATTCTAGGAGAAACTCTGCCTCACTGACCCTACTGAATGTAGTGGCCCTACCTACAAAAGTGGAATTTTGCTTTAATTAGGTGCTGAAAAAAATGGTAGTATTTGTGTAACTCTTTGATCATCCTGATATTTCAGGATGCTTTACTTACACTTGTATCACCATTTTTCAGGATGGGAAAATATCATACAGGGTGCATCTACACATAACCATATGGTGATGTTGCTACAGCACTATTGCTACAGTAGTGTGCTTTAGTACTTCCTCTTGTAAGTACTAAAGCACAGTGCAGTAACTTCCTGTACTGCACCGTGTTTGCTGTGCGTGGTTACATTTTTCTGCTGTAGTGCTGTATAGTTGCTGTAGTGGCAGGCTAAAACATGCTGCTATGGTGACACAGCCGCTGATCACGTGTAGACTCACACTATAACACCATAACGTGCCATACAGTGACATAGTGCTTGGCTACGTCACCATACAGCGATGTGTAGATACAACCACAGAAACATAAAGCTACCTGTCAAAAGTCACCCAGTAAATCAATAGCATAGCCATGAATATAATCCAGATCTTCAGATTCCCATTTTTTTGGAGGGATGTGTCTGAAATTATCTCTATTTTATTGCAAGGTTCTTAAAGAAGTAACAGTATTTACCCACTTGTTTAGTGTCAGTAGCTTAACTAGTGCAGGGTAAATAAGGTATCAGTTCCAGGTGCTAACTATGAGAGTGGTGCCAGAATCACCATCCACCCAAAGTCTTTGCCAGCCCTGTGTTGACTTTGCCTGGCCATTAGAAAGCCCCACACCCAGCAGAACATCTGGGAGGTGGGGGGCAAGCAGAATGGTGCTCTTCCCCCAGGGAGTATTTCTCACAGCATAGCCTTGCACCCAGTAGCATTTGGGGGGATGGGGGACCTGTGCTACAGGGTTTCTCTGCCAGACTCTCTCTCTGCCACTGCTGCCTGGGCTCTCTGTGTAGGAAAGGCAGCAGCAGGCACATCAGTAACAGCAGCATCTGTATTCCTTGCGCAGAGAGCCTAGGCAACTAAGACTTCCCTTCCTCTCACCCTCTTCTCCTGCTCAACAGTGACCAGCATCCCAGCCTCCCCACTGAATAAACTCGATATGCCTCTGGTTAGTATTTAGAAGTTTTCAATGTATATGAGCACATTTCTACATATGGGTCATTCACAAACTCTCACAGTATTTACTCGGATAAGCTGGAATTTACTATCTGAGCTGAGTGACTGGTTACCTAAGAACATAACAACGTAAGTCATAGATGACTGGTAGAAGGGCCCGGGTGGGGGGGAGGGGGGACAGGCATGTGTTCCCTGTCCCTGACAGAGCTGTCCTCACTGCCACTGGTGGCGTCTTCAGGTGCTTGCCATCTCCGTCCCCTCTGCCAATGCTGGCTTTTTCAGGTACCCCTCCAGACTCAGGAGGCATCAGTTGCCCATGAACATAAGAACATAAGAAGAACATACCATACTGGGTCAGACCAGTGATTCATCTAACCCAGTTTCCTGTCTCTTACAGTTGTAGAAATGGCTACTATACAGAAAGAACACTGAAATATCTCTAGAGTGATCTATTCCCTATTCAGCATCCTCCCGGATATCCCTTATTTCTTGGATTAGAGATGCCAAAGGAAACATCTCCAACCATTCTAGCTATTAATAGATCTATCATCCATAAATTTATCCAGGTGCATTTTGTACCTGGCTATGCCATCTGCCTCCACCACCTCCTGTAGCAATGAATTCTACAAATTAATTACATATTGCCTAAAAAGTACTTGTCCTTGTTAGTTTTAAATCTGTCACCTACTAATTTCAGCATGTACCCCCTAGTTCTAGTATTTCAGACTTGGCGAACAATAGATTTATTATGTTCATTTGGCCCATACCTTTCATGGTTTCATAGACCTGTATCCAATCCCCCCTCAGCCTTCTCTCTTCTGAACTGAAGAGTCCTAGCCTTTTTAGTCTCTCCTAGTATGGCAGCTGCTCCAGGCTCACAATCATTTTTTGTTGCCCTTCTCCGTACCTTCTCTTAAGCTACTGCATCCTTTTGGAGACATTGGGACTCTCTCTTTCTTTCATGTGGTGTCACATATCAACTTCTAAATCTGTGAGCCACTGTCTGGCATTATAGCTCAATGTGCAGATTTCATTTATAAAGATTACAGCTTTTGATTAAGTGCTGTGCTGCTTGTTGAGCACCACATTCACAAAGGGGACTCTCTAAGATGTTCATCTTGTGACATCTTGTTTTGAAGTGTCCATATCCAAATCTCAGCCTGTTCAGCTTGACCCATGCTTCTCTGCCAAAGTTTTGCCCAATCGGAGACTCATTTAGTGTTGGTATAAAACACTATAAGAGCATAGGAGTAGATCTGACCTTTCCTGGCCTGCTCCATTACTGCCCATAGGTTTGGTTCAGCATCCCCAATCTCTTCCAGGAGCTAGTGGGCTTTGTGGATGAAGAGTTTATGACTTTTGAGCCTCTTAAACCTCCATCTATTCAGATCTTCAGTTAATAGTTGATGGAGCAGCTGATTTTGGTCATCTCTTGCCTCTATTGTCAGTAATGATATTAGGGCCTGTCCTCTTATATCACTTGGTCCAATGCCCAGGAGTACAGGGAGTACATCTGTGTGTATGCAAGTTGTGCAGCCTGTTATGAATCTCTGCAGACTGTTAAGTACATTATTGAGCTTTTTAGTGCAACAACTTCTGGACAATACAGGAGCACAATATTCTGCTGGGGAATATACCATTGCAAGAGTGGTGGTTCTGAGCACTTTGAACGGTACTTATGTGGTGGCACAGTAAGGGGTGCTATTATGCAAAGCCACCCACCTCACTGTGCCAGGCCCAAAACCATGCTTCGGGAGTCTCCCCTGTGGAGCCTACAGCCGGCTGGCCCTCCTCCTGGAGAACTCCTGCAAGCCTGGGGTAATGCTGCCATCGCCTGGGCACTGGCCTCTGTTAGGGCTCTGTGCAGCCTGGGGTACACAGATATTACAAGCCTTGGGGGTGCTTTGCCCACTGGTAATATTTTTGGGTGCTTCTTTTAGCCTGAAGCCTTCCAAGGTAACCCCAGATACAACTGAGGGAAACAATAAACAGACAAGCTCTGCAGGGAGCCAAAAGGCCCCTTCTCAGCCCCTTACACAGTGGAACAGCCAGTCATACTGTAACCTGCTACCTTTATTGATCAGGGGGAGAGAGTACGGGTGGGGTAGAAAAAAAAGAGTTACAAAAAAAATTTTGAGCAAACCAAAATAAGTTGCGCCTTACAGATCTTGGGTACAGGGACCCTTTTAATACACATCTGAATTACCTGGTTCTAATCTACTAGCTAGTTTTCAGGTCTTTACTCACTGATTCATCCAGAAAGTCTCTGGAGGCTGTTGCTTGTGTGTTCCAAAATGCTGCTGGAGGAAGAGAGCGAGCTCCCCCTCCCCTCAGGAATTTACCTAGCCCAGTCACCTGGGTGACCAGGTTGAACCAAATGGCAAGCAAGTGAGAGAGAGAGGGGTGTAGCTGGAACGATCCAAGCAGGGAGAGGCAGAGGGGGATTTCTTTACACCTAGAACTGCACCTCAATCATACTGTTGCTCCCCTGTTGCCTGCTTGGCTGACCTCAGCTGTTATTGTGCATTTTTTATAAAGTATTTCCTCATGTATTTACTTTCTTGATTACAAGACACTCAGCAGAAGGCCTGAAACAAATTTTCCAAAGACACTTGTGTATGGAAATATTTGCCTGTTCCATTGTCAGGAAAAAGCTAACAAAAAGGTGTGAAAATGGCTGGTTTCAAATGTAGTTAAGGATATGTCAACACTGCTACTTTTTGTGTTCAGAAGTTCCATTATGAAATGAGTGTCACCCTCTCGCTCCTACTCCACATGTGCCCAATGCCACAAATGGGTACTGTAGCCACCTTACAGCAGCTCAGTGTACTCCCTGACTCAGGGAACCTGAGGACAGTGCTGGGCAGCATTCAGCATGGCTCTGAGGTGGCTACATTATTTTCATTTTTGGGAAATGGAAGCAAGTAGCCAGGGCATGCTTCACAATGGCATTCCCAGGCAGGGCAATAAGGCAATGGAAATGTACCCTAAGATCCACAAACATTTGTGCAAATCCTTTCCCCCCTATTCAACCAGCAATCATTTTAAATTTTGGCAAAGCATATGAATGCCTTTTATGTTATTAATGATACTTTCAGTCAGGAATCCTGACTGTTCTTTCTAGTTAAATATTCAGACACCAGCTCAGGCACAAATAGTATTCCTTATGTTTTCATCTCTAGGTTGTGAGTCTAGTTATCAAATGGGTTCATTCTGAGCTGGTCAGAATTATTTTTTTCAAGAGGGTAAAAGTGAAGTTGGGCAAGAAAAGGAGAGCAAATAGTTTGAATTATTTGTAAAATGTCCTGCTGTTTAATTATCCTGGACTGTCATCATTCCAACTTTAAATGATTTCCAGAAGAATTCAGGATGTAGTAAAACAGTGGTTTTCAACCTTTTGTCATTTGCAGACCCCCCCCAAATTTTTTAATGGAGTTGTGGACCCCTTTGCAAATTCTGAATGGAGGTGCAGACCCCCTTGAATAGCAAGTGTGGGTATTCACATACTTTTGATTGATCATAGTCATCTTTCATGGACCCCTTAGACCTCCCAGGGGTCCATGAACCATAGGTTGAAAAATACTGTACTAAATAATAGGAAACCTTGGTGGGTTGCTCTATTTTGTGCAGCATGTTCCCAGTTTAGTTGTCAGAAGAAAAATAAAATGGGGTGCTAAGATGCTCAAGCATTTGCAGAATCAGGCCCTGTATTCATTAATGAAATAAAGTTCAAGGTAATTATAAGTGACTGGGGGCGGATGAACATACCATTTAGAAAACAGCAGGAAGCTCTCTTCACAATCTCCCTCTCTTCCCAGATGTTAAAAGGGCTGTTAAAATGAACCAGATCCAAATACTGCAGTTTGTCAGTAAAAGACCATGAAAACAATATGAAAAATCATACAAAGAAAACATGCTGTTCTTGTCTTACTTCCATGATTTCCAACAGGAAAAACAGTAAGAGTTAGGCAAGGAGTGAAAGGGTAAGGGGCAGAGAGATGGTAAGAAATGAAGAGAAGAGAAAACACTGGATGGTACCTAGAAAAAAAAAAAAGTGATAGGAACATGGAAAGAAATTGAGCAGAAAAGGCCCTGCTCCCTGCCCTCCCCTCTGCAAAAAAGAAAAAAAGAAAAAAAAAAGAAACACATGCACACAATGGGATACCAAGCTTTATTCTAATGCTGCAGGACATGAATAAGTCATTCAGATAAATGAGAGTTATTAGTATCCCACAGGGTAAGATCTCCCCTCAAACACAGGCTGTTAAAAAAGAATTCAATTAATGTAATTGGCTAGAAGAGGAGACAAAAAAAAAACAGAGCAAAAGAGGGCTGAAGAGATAGAGGTCTAAGAAATTCAGAAATGACAAAAAAAAAAAAAAAAAAAAAAATGGAAAACTTAGTAACAAAGGTACCTAAGACCCATTCCACCTCTACTCCATGAATTCTTATGTGTCCATATTCACTATGTAATTTCCAAGTCTACTTCTGCATGCTAGGAACTTTACTATTTCTCATGATTTTACATGGAAAGTGCTCAGATGTTACAGTTATGGGTGACAGTATAAAACCATAACACTGATAGATTTAGCGTGAACTTTTACCAAAAAGAAAACTAAAGAAAGGTGTAAGTGGCCATCTCAGTATTCTCCCAGATCTAATAATAATAGATAATTATGCATTATTGAACATCAAAATCCATGCAAAATCCATATGGATTAAAAACATGTTACATGCTAAGGAAGGTATTCATTTATCTTTGCTAAAAAAAAATGACCCAAAATAGCTGAGAAGTAACATGCCAGTTTCATTCGAGTTATGTTTCTAAGTTCTGAGGTCTGCCTTCATTGATTTCAGTGGAATTACACCAGGCATGAATTTGGCACAGAGCAGCTTTTATAAACTTCTAATGCGGTTAATTTTTACCAAGCACAATATTTCCTTATGACACGTATTTTCGTTTCTTGGTTGGAAAAGCAAACAACAGAAATTTGTGGTGAATGAAGAAACTACTGCTTCTGGTTCTTGTAGTTCTGTGGTCATAGACAGCTATTCTTCAGCTGTCACTCTGTCTGCTTCCATCTGCTAGTTTTTCCTTCCTAACATCAGCTTTTCTTTTGCTTCATTGAAAGATTTGTTACACCCTTTTAGTATCCTCCTGAGCACTACAGTGTTTCGTCACTCAGATTCCAATCAGACTGGGGTGGAAAAGAGGTTTTTGTCCTGGAAACCAATCCACACCATGTTAAAGCAGCATGCTATTGACAACTGAGAATGTTATGTCTAAATCATGTCTACATCATGGTTTGACTAACATACCATTGAGAAAAAACCAATTATCTTTGCCCACATTCGTTAATGAAGCTCTGTTACAGACCTGCTAGCAGTAACTGTATTTAAACATGGTTACAGTTACCATGGTTCTGCTCCCTGTGTGGACTAAGCCTCACTTTGATAGGATTTGACTCCTGCTAAATGAATTGTCTTACCTGAAATTCTGATTGAAATGTTTTCCAAATGTAAATAGCTGCTTGCTTATGAAAAGCCAAACAGCAAGCAAAAGGAAATAAAATGTTGCTGCTTTAGTGCTGGTAATCAAGTACTTCAGAGCAATAATAGTAATATTAAAAGTTCTCTCTATTAAATGTCAGTATATCCCAAGGACTGCAGTATATAACTCTGAATTTCTCTAAAGCAAAAAAAGAAACAGAAAAAATAGCAGATTCAGCATTTTGCCCATCTGAAACAGCTAGCAATATATAACAGCTGAAAATGGTTTATTTTTACATCCCTATCAATAGAACTCTCTCTGAACAGCTTGCTGACAATTTTGCTTCAGTGAATTTACAGCTGCAGCTATTAATACTAAATTCTACCTATCACTGTCTATCATGTGTGATTTCAAAAACTTTTATCTATGTACTAGCATGAAGTTTAGGACATTACATAGCAGTTGATTCATATGATTTATATTTTTCATCTGGTAAAAAACAAATCCCACTCCCTCATCTCCCAGGTGGGAAATGTTCCTATAGGAAATTTCCCGGTAGGAAATGTTACTTATTAATTTATAACAGGGGGTGGGGGCGGTCTATTAGCAACACCTATATTTAGGTTGCTTACCATTTTCTATTACAAAAGGGCTCTTGTGACTTTTTTTGTGAAAGGCTTCTTATACTTCTATTGTTTGTATCAGGCCCTTGATACTTTGCAGGGGGCACCACCAGCCTATAAGAAATATGTTTTCTCTATTTCTGCATAATTCTGTTAATCTTTTGCTGATACTTAAACTATTAAATTATATCCTTTCCCTTTTCTGGTTTATAATCCTTAGGAAAATTTGAGCAGCATACCACAATAATTATTAACTATGTGATTGTCCTCTGGTTGGGCTCACTTCCTCACCAAAGCAGTAGCAGCAGCAGCAAATGTTATACTGAGAAAGCCTGGCAGCTCCCACATTTTTTAATTTTGTGGATATTTGTTTTTGATGTTGTAAGGTATTCAGGTGCACAAGTAGCCCATTACATGAGAAATTAAATTTTTATATGAAAAATAAGGAAGAACCTAGTCGTTGTAGAATAATTAAGTAATCTCACTGTCCATGCCTTGCCACTGACCAGTCAGCATTGAGTCAGCTTACACACTGATCCCAAGTCCTGGCCCCAGATAGCCAGAGAATGTGTTGTGGAAACCAGCCCATTCTTTCAATAGTAGCTGCTCCACAAACCCATTGGTTAATCTGTGCTGTAGGAAATCCCTCCTCTAGATGTCTCCCTATTCTCTTTCTACAAGGACAGTGTATTGGAGATGTTTGTTTTCATTTTTCAGGTTACATTAGCTACTCCTACACACTTCTATGCAGTCCCATTATAGTTAGTCCTCATCTAGGCCTGGTATAGTCATACTGGGAATGTGAACCGCATTTGGAATGTAGGTGAGATCTCCAAGCCCCAAGACAGAATGGCCAAGCAGGAAATCCATCCTGTTGTCAAACTGATACTGTCACCTTAGAAACCCCAGGGACCATCTTGTCTAAAGAACATATCTCTGTAACCAGAGAAACAGAAAGGAAACATGAATTTCTATCTTTCCCTTCAAAACCTCCTTTATTTTTCTCCAGTTGTGCTTAGAAGCCTGCAAAGAGGATGTTGCACTAATGACAAGGAAGGAAAGTCAAGAACAACAAGGTGCGTGCTTGCCATTTTTGCCACCTCCTTCAATTAGCCACCTTCGGCAGCCACCTGTGTTGCCTGGCCATTCACGCTGGCCCTGGTTATAATCCTGTGGGTAGAAAATCAGGCTTAAGGTCTTTGATACATTTTCTACTTAAGGGGAATTACCCAATATTTTGAAATTGTTCTCTGATTTCAGTGTCCCAAAAATCTATTTCTGAAGACATTATGGGTAGGAGGTCTCAATTCTTTCAACTATTTGCATTCATACACAAATAGCATAAACCACCAGTTTGCTGGGTATATTCTGTACTACTATTATGTTGTGTCCTCATCTGAAGAAATTAATGTAGAGTTCACCACCGCTGCATATATAAGAATCAGTGCCAGGTCCAGTTTGGTCTCAGAAGTATCTAGACAGGACTTAGGTGGAATCTAGGGTCCTAAGTTCCAAAGAGCGATCCAGATCTGTAGAGCAGAACCAGATGGATCCCAGACAAAACCCTGGAGGCAGCACCTTCTCTTTGGTCTATGAAGTATTGTAGATGTTTAGCCTTGGGCTTCTGTTCATGCCTAGAATCTGATTTGATCACCCGGGTGCCCAGACCCAACCTTGATTCTGTTGTGAATTAAGTTGATATTTGGGAAGTGCCTCAATACCTTAAAGAACTAAATCCATTAGGATATACCTAATTAACATCAATAATATTTAGTTTGGCTCAATGGCTTGTCCACCATTTACATAGTTGCCTATAGATTAAAGCATTGACTTAGGAAATGTGAGACATGGATGCTAGGCCCTTCTCTGGTTAATCTACCTCTCTCACTTGTCAGGAGATTGCCCTAATCACCAAATCATGGATTAGATTAAGTGCAGGTGCTTCCTACCTTCTTGTTGAAGCTGGTGCACTGGGCTGCCAGGTAAGCAAGAGTCCTGGGGCTGAAGAGATTAAACAAGAGGGAGACTGCCTCTACAGCCTAATGCTTAAGGCCTTGGACCCTGTGAGGAAAAAGGTCTGGGTTTTGGTCCCTATTTCCAGGACTTTTTATGCAGCACCATCAGTCTGTTGCCTACTCTTAAAAGTAGGACTGTGTATAGTACATCACAAATGACTAGAGTTGTCTAGAGTCATTCCTGAGAGTTTCACACCTCAGTGCTTAGCAGTCCCTATTGTCTGCCTCTAGACTTTCTGAATTACCTTTTGGAGGTACTTACATTGCCTGTATGGGACACCTACATACCCAAACTCAGTCTAATTGGATTGTTCTTTGGAGGCACCTATTTCCCACCACTGACTGGATAGTGATCCTAGTCACCTAAATCTATTCAAATCCAATAATTCTCTGGGGATGAGGTGGCTACATTTTAGATGCTGGGGCCACATCTACATGAGATGCTTTACTGTGCAGTAGCCTAGTTTACTAAGCAGTAAGTGTGCACAGCTACACATGCACATGTATGGAGAATGATGCTACTTGTGAGTACATTTGCTACCTTCAAATGCAAGTAGCAAATTTACATGCAAGTATTAACTGCACAGTAATGCATGTGCAGATGCCAGATGAGAGCAGATTTGCTCCCTGCTACAGTCAGCCCTGCTACTAGAAGGCCAGCCTGAAGCTGGCTCCAAGCTTGGGGGCTGGGAGTTTCTCTGGACACAGGGCTGGGCTGGCACTATATGTTCCCCAGCCTCAGGTCCCTAAAAGCCTGTAGGCAGAGCCCTGGGGTTTAATTAGGCATCCTAAGGCCACTCCAGGCCTCTGTGTCCCCCTAGGCAGGCTGCAGGCTAGGTGCACCAGCCTGCCTGTATCCTGGTGCTGCTGCCTGGCACCGCAGTTCTGTGTGGCTGCCAAGCCCACACTGGTTAGGCCTGTAGGTGGCTCCAAGCTCATGCCACGTCTATCAGCACCCAGGCCCAGCTGCAGGTAGCTCCTGGCCACCAAGGCCAATTCTAGCTGCCTGCAGCCAACTTCCAGCAGCCTACCCTGAGCCTGCAGGCACTGTGAGGCATTGCCTTGCCACATGGCTGCCAGTCCCATGCTGTGCCCCTACGCTAGGTGCTGGGGATAGCTGCCCAGGCCCAGCAGCACAGGGAGAGTCATATGGACACCCAGAGAGCTGGAGCAGGAGCCCTGATGGCCTTGTCATTGTCGATGCCACACCCTGCCACCCGGGACCCCAACTGGTTACAGAAGGAGACTGACAACCTTGTCCTTTTGTCATTGTGAGGTGACATGGAGGTGCAATAGCAGTGCATACTAGGTGGGCACTTCACCACCCATGTCTACGAGGGGCTGTCAGGTCGCCAGTTGTGCCCAGCATGGGCACAACCGGTCAGAGCAGCAGTGCCACATAAAGGTCAAGGTCTTGCAGGCACAGTAGGTTTCCATCTCTGATCACAACTGTTGGTTGGGGAGTGCTCACAAGACCATACCCTTTATGCAGCAAATGACAGATCCTTGTGCCCCAGGGCCCAGGCCACAGCTGTGCTGTGTACAGCAGTACAGGTGGCTTGCTAAGGCCCCACCCTGGCCTGACACCTGTGTTGACATTGCTGGGGAAGAATCCCTTGGGGCACCAGCAGCCCATCCTGCTGAGGTCCCCACCTGCAGCCTCCACAAGCAGCTCAGGGAGCCTGGGCCACTGTCTGCCCTGACAGCTCTGCAGCCTCAGGCCAAGCCATGACATCAACACCAGCTGCCAGCAATGCCAGCTGCTCCCTGGCCGGGGGGCCTGCCCAGGTGGCCACACATTGTGCCCTGCCATCTGATGATTCCACCAGGTGCTACATGCTGTTGCCACCAGTTGGGCCTGACCAAAACCCCTGGCCATGCCAGCCCTGGGCATGTGGTAAGGCCTGCACAGTGGGGAGAGCCCTCCTGGCCCCTGCCCAAAGGCCTGGCCCCTGCCCTTTACACACCTTCCCCACACAGCCAAGCCACGCTTCTCTGGCCCTTGGGTTCCCCCCATAGCACACAGGGAGGCAGAAGACAGCACAAAACTTTTTTGAGCAGCCTGTGCCCCTACCACCAGGTGGGCATGAGTCTTTCACGTGCCAAAGAATGCATTGATGCCAGTGGCGATGTTGTTGGCTGTAGGGGCTTGGACATGTAGCACAGCCACAATTAGCCCTCCAGGCAGTGGCAGAGGTTGTGGGGCAGCTTGGGCTATGTTCATAGGCAAAGCTATGACACTTTATGGTACCTAAGCTGTTCTGGATAAACTGGATAATCTGACCCTGCAGAAAAGAAACAAATTTCAGGCTATTAAAAGGAAGAACCTAGAAAGAAAGAAAATCCATTGTACGTTTGATTCACAGGTCCCCCTGAATTCTTTAAAAGAAAGACATTGAAACTTCTGGCCAGTGTAAGTGAAAGACCAAGGAGAAGCCGAAAGAGGAAGCAGCCTTCTTCAAGTAAAAGAAACAGCTGAACACTAAGGATTTTGTTTCCGGTAGCCCTGAACAAAATACCAAAATCAAACTAGATCTGGTCAAAAGAGCCTCAATACAGACCAGCATCAGGGAATGCATATACATTTAGTTCTTGCCTTTATCAGGTAGCACAAAGTGAATCACCCCACATAACTTTTTATTGTTGGGAATAGCATAGGTAGCATGGATTTAAATAACTTGTTGCCTTGCATCATCACAAAAAAAATGGAACCAATCTCAATAGGTGGGATTGGTGAATAACTCAGGGGGCTGCCCACTCCAGCCCCTGGCCCCAGCCCACAATCCTGCCTTGCCTCACTTCAGGGAGGAGTCGCTGCCTGCCCCGCGTGAGGGTCTGCCAGTTCTGGGGAACTGCTCCGTGGGCTTGAGGAAACTGCTTCACTCCCCAGCCCTAATGTGATGGGCCTCCTCCCTCCCCGAGGCGATGAGGGGGAGTGGAGCAGTTCCCTGGACCTGGCGGAACCTACGCCAGCCCCAGTCCCCATCCCTGTCTCTGTTCCCACCCCCGCCTCGCCTCACCTCGGGGAGGAGCCGCTGCCTCTCCTGCATGAGGAGTGAGGAGCTTACCTTCGGTAAGTGTCCCACGCTGGTCCCAGTGCCTCCATTGCACTCAATGCCCAGCTCCTCTCTGAGTGGTTGCATGGCCTTAGAAAGTTTGTGTGCAGCAAGATTTTAACTTGAGTGCAGCCATGCACGTGAGCAGCTTAGAGGCAACACTAGTCATGGGTGTGAAACTAATTGCTGCATAATAACACTTTTTTATCCAACTCCTTAGTGATGATATGACCAAGGTTTGATCCACATTAATTTTGAGTAAGTGAGGGTTTGTTATTTATCCTGGGCATATGGAAGGTCTGCTTACTGCCATTGTTAAATAACCCATAGATTGTGCAGAGATGAAAATGCTCAAGACCCCTGGTAGGCTAGTCTAGGGATATCTACTCAATCCAATGTCTTTTATGAGACTTACTCTTAAAGTCCCCTTCAGCTTTAAATATTATCATATTAATTTCATAGTATGGTATGGGGGTATGAGAAGATATTAGCTACAACTATGCAACAAGATTAGGAGGCTGCAAATAGTGTGACACAGTCCAAAATCTATCTCAGGTAGCTCTTAGGTATGTGTGATATTGCGCTCTGTTAATCAATTGAAAGGGATTTGCATAGGGTTACATCTTGTTTGCCTTTGACCTGTCTCCTGACTAGGAATGTGCTGATCACTATTCACTAATTAAAACTAGTACCCTGAGAGCAGAAGTATATTTGGGAAGTTTTAGGTCACTGTCAATCTGAGAACACTGGGATTTTTGTCAGTACTATAGATATAAATAGGAGGATAAATGTCCTATTCCACTACATCACGTTCTATCACTGGATGCTTAAACAAAAGAGACTTTCTTAAACATATATCCTGGTGACCAGCTCTTAGAAATCAGGCTCTCCCAAAAACCACTTTGTGCGGGCCGGGAGCGATCCGGGCCCTTTTTCGCGCCGCGTGGGCTGTGGCCAGCAGCCCAGGCACGCTGGGTCGGAGAAAGCAGGTGACATGCTAGAATTAGGCACAGACTCATAATGGTTGATTCAAGATTGTTTACTTACACCGAAGATGGTCGCGGTGTAGGCTGGACAGTTTCCTAGGCAAAGCTCCGCTTAAATCCTCATTTGAGGACTCAGTATTTGGATCACTCCCACGGAGTTGTTGAGGCTCCGTGGATCCTTTTGCGCGCAGGGAAGAGGGATACGTCGAGGATTGCGCTCGGTGACAGGGAGAGGCTAGAGGCTGATCAGACCCCTGTTGCCTTCTTTGAATACGCTGGGTCCAATAAGCTCCGCAGCGCTTAGAGATCTTCACAAGACATGAAGTTCTCTTCCTCCTGATAGTCGTGGAGTCCTCCAACTTGGGCGGAAACCACTCAAGCCTCTTATACGGCTAGCAAGCCAATCGCTAGCCGCCACGTGTGAATAATTTAACGCAACCCAATAATGGGGCTCGAATTAGAATACAAATGGCGGGAACTCCTTGCAACGTGCATTTCTTAGCTGCAAAGAAGAAATGCACACTGCAAAGAAAGCTTCAAAATGGTGGGAAAATAATTCAGTGGTGCCAAAGCACACACAAAACAAAAATCACACCCTTGGGTTGTGACACCCTTGAGCTTAGTGATCAACACATATTTGGATATAAACAGCCAGGTTTACTGTGCATCTGGTATGGCAAGGCCATGGGGAATCTTTAACTTTTACAAATATTTCCCAAACAATGCTTTCTTCCCTAGACGCATGACAATTTTAATAAAAGTGCCTCCTGCACTGTTTCTAGACAAGGTTCTGTGGGTGAATATAATATCTTTTATTAGACCAACTTAAATAGTTGCAAAATAATTATTAAGCAAGCTTTCGGGTTCAAAAACCCTTCGTCAGGCTAAGGAAGTTTCAGCAACACGGTTTCCTTAGACTAACACGGCTACAACCTACACTCCTGCACTGTTTTCACTAGATCAGGGCTGTCCATCTTCTAAGTAGGTGGGGGATACACATCTTGCAGGATGCACTAGTGGGGGCTGCAAACTCTGTGGGCCAAACCAATCTGAGTCACAGGCCCTCCAGACCACATGTCATGTGAGTGTCCCTCCCAAATTGCACCACAGCACAAGTACCCTGGTCTTACCCTCAGCTCCCTGGCTGCAGTCTACTCAGTGTGCAGGCTTCCCCAGCCCCAGAGGCTGTGTTGTGCTATCCCACCCTGCCCCTGGGAGTGGGGGCAAGAAGTGGAAACAAGAGCAAGGAGCATAAGTCTGCAGGCTGGAACAATCAGGAGGAGCCAGGGGGCTGCAAATTAACTCCTACTGACTGCATGTGGTCTGTGGGCCACCAATTAGACAGCCTTACATTAGACAAATACAAGACCCCTACTCTGTTGCCTGGGGTGGTGGGGTTGAAATCACACCAGCATAGCATGGGTTCATTTTTCATAGATTTTTAAGCTGTATTCTGATGGTGCTTATGCATTTTGGACATGCCTAGATGTTCTCAAAATATACTCTAGCAAGTATAGGAATGGATTCCTTGCAACGAGTTTCATGTTTCTCAATACGTTGTTCCTTGTTGAGATTAAAGGCCCACTAATGTCTAACTTTTTTCTGTTTTGTTTTTAAATCAAAAGTCGTACACAATAAGACTGGTGAAGAATGTAGAATATACATATATACACTCGTACGCAAACACACACACACACACACTGTTTTTACTATATATACACACATGCATATCATAAAAATATGGAATCTAAGCCTAAGAAACTTTATCTAAATTTGCAAAGATAAAAAAGGAATGCTGGTGATTCTTGATCAAGTTTGTCTCTGATGTTGATGCTCTGAGATGTTCTATAAGTTCTTGGCTGTCCATGACAGAAGATGACATATTAAGTTCAGCTGTGGTTTTCATAAACACATCCCAGCCATTCAGCCGGACCAAACTGAACATGTTAGAATACTTAGCAACTGCATATAAAAGCTCCCTTATGTCAGGAAGAAATATTTTCTACTTGTGTAACAGCATGTTGAGATTTTTGTTGTGCCTGATATTCACACTGTCCCAACACTTCTTGAATAACAGGGTTGGAATTTTGGGGGAATTCCTCAGGTTTTGGCATTCATGCTTTGGTCCTATTCTGGTAGAGACAGAATTATTTGTATCTCATTGCCCTAGCTCATATCCATTAGGTATTTTAAAAACCTACCTGTGTAAAGTTTAGCTTTTTGCATTTTTTTTTGGAGGATTTCTTTATTTCAACACCCAATAGGTAAGTCCTGGTGGCTTTGATGCTCTTGGCTACTAGAGATAAAGTCCTTAATTGTCACAACTGGTGATGAAGCACCAGGTATATGTTTATTCCATATTCCATTATAAACTAGTCAGGGGTCCCATTATTCAAAGGATAGGAAAGCTTAAACAGAGGCATGATAAACTACTTCAGGCATTTTACCAGCTACATTTTTTTTCTTTTTTTAATTACATATGCTTTTTATAAATATGTGTCTCTGTCATCAGACTTGCTTGGTTCTTTTGTCAAAAGTACATTTCCTCTTAAGGTACAGGAAGCTATTTCTGAGATGGACACTACTACATCAACAAAGGCCAAGCACAATATAACTTTCACGGCTATGGCAGAGATTTGAAAGACTACTGCAAAATGTTCAGATTTCACTTTGCACAACTAGATATATTTTCAGACTGTGGATCTGGAAGTTGAAGAGATGCATCTCTTTTTACTTCCACAGTTGGTTTCTTCCCCTTACTTTCCTCCGCCTCAATGTATAAGCCACAGGCCAGTCTGAAGGGAGTATCTAAGTCAGAGTAGGCAACATTTTTGGCCAGAGTGCTGAAAAAAAACACAATATCTACCTTGCAAGGTGCCAAAGTACCAGAAAAACAACTTGCCAGAAAAACAAAACCAGGGCAGAGGGTACAGTATATCAATATTAGTTAATAATAATAAATGTTGGGGTGGGGGGTTAACAGCAAATACCAGGTTTTCTAAAAATTCTAAACCTTGTGACAATAAATAAAACTTCATATACTACCTTAGTTGTGTATTGTTTTTTTTATTAAGCATGTTGCAATGAGAGAGAGAGGGAGAGAGGAAATTAAAAGTGAGAGCGAGACAGAGGAAAAAAAAAAGAGGACAGCAAGAGAGAGAGAAACAAAGGAGAGAGAAAGAGGGAAAGAAGGAAAAAAGAAAGAAAAAGAAGAAGGTAAAAGGGGAGAAAGAGCAAAAAGGGAGAAAGAGCAAACTTAGTTCACTTCCTCAGGTAAAATAATTTAGATTCAGCCAGCCATTTTTTGCCCAGTCTAAATGCAGCGTCTGCAGATAAGCCTTTTCCTTAATGATCAAACAAAATTTAGTTAGCATTATTCTTTAACTGCATAATTTGTTAGGCTTACATAAACACAGGCTGGGTTAAAAAAGGGTTTTTAAAACAAAGTGGCATTAATCATATGTATGGTTACAAAGTAATTTTACTTGCCTAGTAATTTACAGTCTAAAGTTGCTTTTTCCACACTAACTAGACAATAAAGACGTGCACCATTGTTGCTAACGATGGCATATTCACCATTGTTGCTAAAGATAGTGTTTGTAAATATATTCATAGTTATAATATAAATGTGTACTTTTCCCTATCCTGCACAAATAGCCATTCTATTCAAAACGTTGCCTGATGTAAAAACATGGCTTCAAAACCAGATAAGCTTTTTATTCTGTCTATATTGTTCCAATCAGATTTTTCTGCCTTTTGCACATTTCTGCTTTGATTCAAGAGACATCCAATAAGAGGAACACATTTTTTTTTTTTTGCCTTCCGGCATATAGGTACCTTTGTGCTCTGTGGGAGCAGGCAGCTTCTGGTCATTTTCTTAGGTTTTTGTCCTATTTAAATTATAATTCAACATTACAGGTCCTGTTTAAAGTATTAACAGTAAATCATTATATATGCCGGCTCTGAATGTTACCGTACCTCCTTTTTCTGAGGGCTTTGAAGATATCAGGTTTGCCTTCCTGTGTTCATTTTAAATGTGGTTACTTGTAACTAAAGTTTCAATTTGTTTTTTAAATAGAAACAACATGTATTGCCATTATTTACAATATTAAATAGTAAACAATGCTTTCAAATGCCCATGACTTTTAGCTATATGAAAGAAAGACATTTCTTCTATGATATAGTCTTAGTTTTATAAATAGGGCTTGGTGTTTGTGGCTCCCTATGATGCTTCTGTTTTGGGGGTCATGCCTTGTGGCCACTCAGATGTACCAGAGATAGAAAATTTGAGGCATGGCTTTGCCGCCTCATAGCCCAATTTAGCACAAGCAAGCAAAAAATTAGTGATCAGGACATGCTTGACAATGCCTCTCTCCTAGAGTGTGAGGGATGAGGTATGCCCACATGGACCATGAGATCTGCTCTCCCTCTGCTCCACCCTTGAAATAAAATAGTAATGCACCTGTTTGAGTACAGAGTCTTCATCATAGTTCTCCAGGGTTGGACCAAAGCTTATTTGAAAATAAAATACTATTAAACTTTGCTCGATTTACTGGATAGTCAGAGACATTTTGTCCAATAGTGTTTTACTACCATTTAACATTTTTTATTTAATATTAAGTAGCACCCTGGCCTATACATGTGTTTGTCTGTTTAATTTTGATTGTTTTGACTGTTTAGTTTAGATTGTATAAGTCTGATCATTCAAAACACCTTTGGATTGATAACATTTAGACCTCATATAAGACATACTGGACCAAACCTATTTTTCTTTTAACATGCTGAAGTTGTACTTCCCTATCCAGTATAGCCAAATAAGTGTAATTTTTGGTATTTGCCTAAATTTAACATTCTCCCTCCATCTGTGTAGCTTTGCTTGCCTTGCACTTGCCTTCTGAGCACATTCAGAATGCCCCACTATGGCCGCATAATGCTCTGTGGCAGAACACGATTGCTCCTATACACTAACTAAATCAGAGATGCATAAAGTTTCACAAACAACAACTTACTTCTTCAGATGCTAGCTGTAGAAAGGGAAGAGCCCAGGTAGGCATGTAAACGCCTGAAAGTATGTTTGGAGAGAAACAAAACTTGCAAGTGTCTGACACCAGAAGAGGAAAAACCCATTATACTTTTTAGTGTAATATCCTAGCTGTTAGGTAACTTCCACAGGGAGTGGAAAACTGCTGTTGTAGGACCCCTCACCCAATGGGGGTTTTAAACTTTGTTTCACTTCCCAACCAAGTTCTCTAGCCCATATTTTGTAGATGATCTCAGCCTCAGCCACCAGCAGCTGAAGAATGGATACAGAAGCCTTGCTGAAATGGCTTAGAGGGGCTACACTGTCAGCAACAACAAGTGTCCCAGTAGCAGCCATACTGTTTTCTAGCTACTGGGGAAGCCCGGCACAGGGGGATGACTAGCATAGTCTGAACAAAAGGAAGTGAATTCTTCACAAAGATGGGACCAGATGATGATCCTGAGACCTTTTTGGAAACCTTTGAATGGGTGGCCAGAATGTAGCAAAGGACCTGGGGTCAGTGGGCTACTAAGCTAGCCCTTTACCTGACAGGGGAAGCTCAAGCAACATACTGAGGTCAGGAGTTGAGCCTGCACAGGACTATGAAGCCCTCCAAGCCATTTTAGAGCACTTGAGTCTCACTGAAGAGACATACCAACAGGAAGAACCATTTAATTCAGATTCCTGGCCCTGATCAATTGCCCAACACCTCAAGGATTTGTGTGTTCAGTAGTTTACACTGGAGTCCTGCTCAACCACAGAAATAGTGTTGAAAACCCTGGAGCAATTTTGCCAGATACTGTTTGTGGCACCTGGGAGTGGGTTTTCAGACACCAGTGTGGTGATACCAAGAAGACAGTTTGCCTAGTCAAGAATTATCTATGTAGTGCCAGGACAAGAGAAAGGGGAACTTGATGTGGTGTTCTCTTATTTAGCCATGTGATGTGTGCTGTGTGCCTACTCATTTTTCTTAATAGCAAAGTCAAAGGCATTACCTAACAGTAACATTGAGAGAACTGATCTCCTACTTGAAAGCAGGATCTAGTCTGAACCATTCACTCAAGTCTGCATTGACTTCAGTGGTGCATGCAGCACCTTTGATATAAAGTTTTGATGATTATTTTTGGTGTCATACTATAATACTTCAAGATGTTGTAGTGTGAATCACAATGGAGACTGTCAAAGTTTTCTTGAAATCTATGAAGTTTAAGAGTGTTTTTTTTTCCCATTCAGTGTTCTCTTTGATTCATATTCTTAGGTCAAAAATCTGCTCAACATATGATCTTCTAGTTTGAAATCCATCCTGCTATTCAGTCTTATCCTTAATTTATTGTTTCCTTTATTCTGCTTAAGATAATACTGTAGAAGACATTACCTTTTACCAAAGGTAGTATAACAATGCATGGGACACCCTGAAAATTCTTGTTTAATGAACTTCTTGCTTCACTTGTTGCAGTTGCTATCAACATAGTTAATTCATTACCATGAAAAGAAAAGCAGATAAATTAGAGACCTTTTGTCATGGCGTAGGTAACAAGAGGCTAATGAGAGTACGAAAATGAAGTAAAAATAGAGCAAATATAGCCCTATCACCCTTGGTCTCAAGTTACTTAGTATTTCTAGAAAAAAAGTAAATGTTCTAAAGAGTTATTGTGGAATATAGTAACACAATATACATTAATTTAATGACTGATGAATAAGGGTTTTGCCGCACATTATACTTTGGGCATGTTTTATTTAGGTTATAGTAAGTATTTCTCTGAGTGAGTTTTCTGAGCAATCACGTAATAATGCCTATTATGATCTCAGGCCTCTGAACAGAGCTGAAGCTGGCTGAGTGGTTGATAAGCAGCTGATTGTTGGTCTCAGTCTTGCTTCACTTGTTGCAGTTGCTGTCAACATAGTTCATTCATTACCATGAAAAGAAAAGCAGATAAATTAAATAACTTTTGTCATAGCGTAGGTAACAAGATGCTAATGAGAGTATGAAAATGAAGCAAAAATAGAGCAAATATAGCCCTATCTCCCTTGGTCTCAAGTTACCAAGGGTAACTCCCCCTGCAACCACATCGAGCCCTGCAACCACATCGAGCCAATTCAAGACTATGGTGAAGGGGGGTGCAGGGAGCATGGAGGGTACTCGGACCAACAAACTGCCTTGGTACCTCATCAAAGTCAGGTCAAGACTCCATTGCAGTTCAGAAGCTGGGGCTGGCAGAGAGCTGATTGTTGGCCCAAGCCCCCTCACCCACAAACAGCTGTTTATTGGTCCCAGTGCTAGCACTGTACTGGAGCCAGTAAAGACCACTGCTGTTACTTCTAGAAGTAGTCCCATGATAGCTTACCATGTACAGTATTACTTAAAACAATCTGTATTACTTAACACGCCTCACCCGAAAAGTTTTAACTTTATTACAGTTCAGTAGCGCTTGGCACGTTTTCCTGCTTGATGCTTGTGTTTTAAGTGCAGTTAACATACCCTAAGTGTAATGTGCAACAAAGCCATAAGTATATGTTAGTCTATTTTATTTAGAAAAACTACAATCAATAAATCATTTTTTTTCAACAACCATTTAAAAAAGATTTTGTCCTATAGGCTCAAGTTAGCTAGTAATGAGTTTTACTCTATTAATAATGCTCTTAATGTTAGAAAATTACTTCAGGCCAAAATTTGGCCACCCAACATAGTTCATAATGAATTACCAATGCACTGAATAATTGAAAGGGAAGGATGCTTATTGGCAAGATGTATTATTATTATTGCTGTTATTTGTATTACAGTAGCACCTACACATCTGAGATGAAATCAGAGATCCATTGTGTTAGGTGTCATATAACAACATAGTGAGACATATCCCCTCCAGAAGGACTCGTAGTCTATAAACAAAGGCTGGGGAGGGAAGCATTTGCATAGCAGGGTAAAGTAACTTGCCCAATATTAAACATTAATTCAGTGCCAAAGCCAAAAGTAGAGCTCAGGACTCCTGACTTTTAGGCTGATGCCTCCCAGTCTTCTGGGACAACACAAAATAAACCTACTCAAAGCATTTTCTTTGATGATATCCACATTCCTATCAGCTTTCTTCATTCCAGAATTGGTGTTATAATACATTTTTCCTGCATGCTTTTGGGGGGTCTGCCACTTTAACTATAACAGAGATACATAACTATATCCTTAAAATGAATATTTAAGCAGCTGCCCCATATTCCTTCCATTCCACCACCCTAAATAATAATTTTGCCACTGATTAATTCTAGTAAGTATCAGCAGCTGCACCATGTTCACCTAGCTAACATGACAAGGTTTTTAGCCATTGTTCACTCACTACTGGGCATGAGACACAGGTCGTGCTCCAGGGGACACCACTTATGCAGAGGCA
Source organism: Alligator mississippiensis (assembly GCF_030867095.1). NCBI lineage: Eukaryota > Metazoa > Chordata > Crocodylia > Alligatoridae > Alligator > Alligator mississippiensis. Next base: position 31,775,373 of record NC_081825.1, read on the forward strand.
CAGTATGATATTTGAGAGTCCTGCGTGCAGTATTGCATGGGTAGGACAATGTCGCTGTCTGTGCTGCTAGCACTATGGTGGCAGGTGGTCCTGCAGTGCAGCCACTTCTATTTTTTTACTCTCCACCTTAGGGTTGGCACCCTGGGCTGGTGTCGCAGTCACTCTCCTCCCGAGGGGGAGAAGGGTTGAAGGGACAGTTCTAGAGCAGAGGTGGCAATTAGTGGAGCCCAAGGGCCACATAGGCCGTTTTGGTGAGCTGTCATGGGCTGGGTCAGCAGAGCTAAGTGGTCTTTTTTATGTTGTGAACATGAAGACATATTTGATGTAGGCTACAATGTATGTTTCGGTTCATAGTATTTCTAGGCATTTTCCTAGAATATTTTTGAAGATTTCAAATACCATTTGTTGTCTATAGGGTGTGAGTTAGGACGCTAGTTAGTGAGGCTAAGTAAGAAAACCCATGAGACTTAGAGAAATAATCTTGCCATGAGTAGGCTTCAGGCATATCTAGGCTTGGTAAGAATAGATAACTAAGACATGGGCTTCATCAGGTGATTTCAGAGAAATGTGTGTAAGTAGTACCTACAAACATTCACAATCAGATGGTTTGGGATATTTTAATAATTGAAAGTCTTTAAATCTGTAAAGGATACTGTGGTAATGATAATGTTTATATTAAAATGAGATGAATATATAATTTAGTATTAACCAACAAAAGGTGAAGGGGGTATTAATCTGGGAGGTTCAGATGTCTGAATATGGTATAAGCATGCATATGTATACTACTAGAATAGAATGTGTAAAGCGTGGTTCCTGAAGAAAAGGATTAGGAAAGTTGAATGGGAGGAGTTGAATGGCCTGCGTTTTCCATCACCTCTAAGCAGGTCCTTTAGCCTGCTGGCTTTTGAAGGAGAACTTGCTCCATTAAGGGAAACTCAGGCAGCTCTTCAAAGCAAAGTTTAGCCTTTAACTAAACAATCAAAACAAAATGTCTCTGTTCTTTCCAGACACTAGGAAATGAGCCCTTTTCTGCTCTGGCCCAAGAATAGCAACCTTGCCCCTCCCTGCAGCAAGCTATACCTTTACAGCCTACTTGCTTCTTCCTCTTGTGCTTATTCTTGTTTGGGGAACTCCCAGTGGCATACTCCCTGCTTAGCTAAATGCCCCACAGCTGGGCTTTCTTAACAGGGCTGAGTGTTTCTCCTTAAATTGACAGACGACCCTGTTACACTACCATTTACTGGTTTAAACAAGATTTGATTATTGAAAAATCTACAACTTAAAAATCAGAGCTTCAGCTGAAATAGTATGTTCATCTTAATATATGGACATGAATGTTGGAAATCCATCATTAGTACATATGGACTCATAACTACCTTTGAAAACACATTATTGGCTCCAAGATGAACATGAGCCGCCAATGCCAGACTGCAGCCAGCAAGGCCAGTCATACCTTGTCATACATCCAAAGGTGCATCTCAAGCCGGTCCAGAGATGTGATACTCCCCCTCTGTGCGACACCAGTCAGGCCGCAGTTGGAGTACTATGTCCAGTACTGGGCACCGCACTTCAAAAGAGATGTGGTCAGCCTGGAGAGGGTGCAGAGGAGGGCCACCCGCTTGGTGAGCGGGCAGCAGGACAGGCCCTATGAGGAGAGACTGAAGGACCTGAACCTGTTCAGCCTCAGCAAGAGGAGGCTGAGGGGGGACCTGGTGGCTGCCTACAAGCTCATCATGGGGGATCAACAGCAAATAGGCAGAGCTTTTTTCTCCCCAGCACCACCTGGGGTGATGAGGAACAATGGTCATAAGCTGATGGGGAATAGGTTTAGGATGGAGATCAGAAGGCAATATTTTACAGTTAGGGTGGCCAAAATCTGGAACCAACTTCCCAAGGAGGTGGTCCTGGCCCATATCTTGGACATATTCAAGAGGAGGTTGGACAATCACCTGTCTGGGGTCTTGTGATCCCAGCATTCATTCCTGTGGCAGGGGGTCAAGCTAGATGATCTGTTCAGGTCCCTCCTGACCCTAGCTACTATGATACTATGATACATACCTTAAACAATATTAAGGAGAGGGTTGGCTACCTGCAACAGGGGTAGCACTGATAAACCAGCCAGAGGGGCTGAGGCAACAGTGGCTAGAAAAGACATCAAGTAATGAGCAGGGTGGGCAAGCTGACAGCTGCAGTTAAGGGCAGGAACACCTCAGAGACATGAGGAGCTCAGTGCAGAGCCCCTAAAACCCTCTACCTCTTTTCTGTTTTGCAAAGCCCAGCTTTCAGGCAGCTGGCTATAAGGACTGCCAGCACCTGGGCCAAGTAGGTAGGAGGTCCAGTCACCTGAATGAGAGACAGGGGTTAACTGGGATATAAACCCTTCCTCAAAGCAGTGGCAGTGGGGACTGGTTCCTTTGGTAGAGGAGGATGAATGCAAGCCCAGAAAAAGGGGCTGTAGCCTAAGAATAGGAACCTTTGATGGTGGAAAAAGAGTGCGTGCATGCGTGCATGCATAGGAAACACTACGGATTTTTATGTTAACTCAGGAAGGATCCTGGGGGAGTGGTGAGTACACCCAGAAGGCTGAAGACAATTTATGTTAACCCAGGAGGAGTCATAGAGAATGAGCACAGCCAGAAGGCCGGGGACTTTATGTTGGCCCAGGAGGGGCCTGGGGGAGTGGGTGCACACCAGCAGCCATTTATGTTGACCCAAAAGAGAGTCACTTTGCCCTTTTTCCTCTGCTTATTTGTTAGTAACATCTGGTTTACCAGGGCAGCTGTGAGGGTAGGTATGGAGGCCACAGAGCAGAATGCTCAGCACCCCATGAATTTTCTCCTGGCTTTTTTTTTTTTCTGTTAACTCTTTTCTAATATTTTATAGTGGTCCCAGAGAGGGAGGTGGGCAGCTGCCTCTGCCAGGCAGAGCCCTAGGCGGGAACTGAAACCCCAGAGACATCCTGAGCTACACCCTGGCTACCCAAGGAAGCCTGTTAAACAACTTACTAACTCTCATATCAAAGCATGGCAGGCAGGAGAGAGGAGCCAGACTAAGGGGCCAAGTTCAGCTGTACAGCCACTAGGGGGTGACACAAATACCCCTGGAGGTTACAGCATGGAATCATCCACTTGGATGACAAGAGGTCCACTTCTAGGTTTCACTTCCAGTCTTTAAGCCAATCCTGAATGAAATCCTTTATGGGGTTTGGATAACTAGCTTTTTCACATTTTTCCTGTTTCTGGCTGGACCTAGGAAAAGATGTATCAAATTAGCCCAACAAAGGATCTGTATGTATTTCAGATTCAGGAAAAGCTAGAACTATAAATAATCTTATAAGAAATCTGGTCTTGTGAGATTTCCAGTCCTATATTTCCCTACACATGAGATTCAGGCAAAATTAATAGGAACATCTGAACTTTTGAAGGCGGCCTAAACTAAACAAAAAAATCATTAAACCATAACATATGAATTTTAGGACCTGCTCTTCCTCTAGGAAACTGAGAGTTTTGCCATTGGTTCAGAATAGGACATGTCTTTAGGCTCTCCCATCTTCCATGAATGAAGTCAATGGGAATTTTGTCCTCTTTGGAAACAAAAATAACCCCAAATGTGCAGTTCCCAAGATTGCAGAGTTGATTTTAAATGATCAAAGTAGGCAGATGGAGACATTTAACTGTAAGAATCAGTTTATATGTTATCTAATGGATTTTATCTACTACCAAAGGGTGTCTATACATGTGCTCCGGTGGAGGTGGGGAGGGGGAGCATTTTAATTAGATCAGCTCCCAGACAGCCACTCTAATTAAAATTCCACAGAGTCACGTGTATTCAATATCCGTCATATTAAAATGGGTAAGGGGGCACTTTAACTAAAGCTCATTTAATGAGTTTTAGTTAAAGCACCCCCACCACCATTTTGAAATGTGGGTGCTGAATACGTGACACTGCAGCACATGTATGGGCTCCCAGACATACCGTTTTTCCATGTCAATTGCAGTTTCTTAGATAGAAAGATAAACCTGTTATTTCAATGTTATCTGCCTGAAGAAATTTATTACCTCTAAAATACTTCTCAAATGTGAAGCAGCATTATGTATGTCCAGGCTAAATTAATTCTTTGCAAATGGGATATCCTAATGGAGCATTTTGTGCTGAATTTTAGTATAATTTACCATCTTAAATTGGGTATTCAGGCACCCTATATAAAGGAGTTACATATGTCACAACCCAAGGGTGTGATTTTGTGTGTGCGCGCTTCGGCACTGCTAAATTATTTCCCGCCATGAGGAGCTTTCTTTGCAGGGTGCATTTCTCAGTTGCAAAGAGAAAACCCCGGTGCAAAGGAGTTCCTGCCACCCGCATACAAATTTGTGTCCCACTATTGGCCAGTTCTAAATTATTCCCACGTGGCGGCTAGCGATAGGCTTGCTAGCCGTATAAGAGGCTTGAGCGGTTTCCGCCCAAGTTGGAGGACTCCACAACCATCTGGAGGAGGAGGACTTCGCGTCTCGTGAAGAACTCTAAGCGCTGCAGAGCCCAACGGACCCAGCGTGTACCTTAAGAAGGCTATAGGGGTCTGATCAACCTCTGGCCTCTCCCCATCGCCGAACGATCCCTCGACGAACCCCTTCCCTGCGCGCAAGTTCCACGGAGCCTAGCAAACTCCGTGAGAGTGTACCCAGAGCTCTTGTCTGAGTTGTTTTCTTCGGTTGACATGACGGGCTCGCGTTTTTAGAGCCTTCAGCTGGATTGGGCTAGAGTTCACGAGTTTAGAACTCTTGTCCGTTTTTCTTCTTTCCTGTCTGTAACTGCAACTCAAGCAAGTTTTCCTGCCTGCACCGCAACCATTTACGGTGTAAGTAAAATAATCTTTAATCAACTGCTATGTGTCCGTGCCTAATTCTAGTCCGCCGGCCTGCATTCCCTGACCCACGTGCCAGGGCTGCTGGCCACAGCCCGCCGCACACCCCCGAGGGCCTCGGACCGCTTCCTGCCCGCACATGGCGATGAGGATGGGATCAGGGGAAGGCACGCTGGAGCTAGAATTAGTTTAGAACTGCCCTTGACGCAGTGGAAAACACCAAGTAGAAAACTTTATGGAACTGGAGGCGCATATCACTTATCACCAGGCGGGCGGAACGGGTGAGAGGTTTATCAGCGGTCATCTTTCGCTGAAGGGAGAAGAGGGAGCTTCCGAAGATGGAGCCTCGAGAGAGAGGGAAGTGTATCTGCACCCCGTGGCATTCGGGTGTATAATGAGTGATGAGTGGGTCCTGTTTAGGCCCCTCAACATTGTGTCCCTAGCCAGAGTCAACCTGGCGGGCACAGTAAACCCAACCCTCACCTGGGAGTGTGCCCGTTGCCTAAGATGTGCTTGGGAGAGTGAAGAACCGGTGCCGATCGACCGGTTCGCCCCCTTTATGCTGGTGTCTAGATTAAGGGGTCACAAGCTTCCATCCGAGCTCCGCGAAGATCTGGAGATGGAGGAATGCGTCGTGGATGAGAGGGTAGCCCCACAATACGACAAGGGGGGAGTGTTAACTACAACTTTTTGTACTGTAACCGATCTAATGCAGAAGAATTTAAGTTTGAAAGCCCAGCTGCGTATGACCGTTCAAGCGGTCAAAGAAGCAGCTGCGAAAGAAAATCCTGAGACGCTACACCAAGATGGCGCCGAGCAAGAGGGAGACCACGTGGAAGAACCGGAAGAGAAGGGTGAAGCTTCGGAGGAACCCGTGAGAGTTCGGCCAGTGACCCCGCCCACCGACGCAGCGTCGCTTCCGGCGACCCCCACCCACTGACGCAGTGTCACTTCCGGCGACCACGCCTTCATGCCAACGGAAGGGAGAATCAAGCGGAGGAGTGCATCTGCCCCTCCTGCCTGAAGTAATAACAGCAATGACTCCCGCAGCAGTAGTTCAGCCTGTAACAACATCGACTCCCGAAAGAGCAGCTTGTCCTGTAACAACAATCAACCCAGTGACTGATGCACAAGATGCTGCCACCAGTCGCATTCGTGCTTGGATGGAGTTACAGGAGCTGTACAGAGAATCTGAAATGGAATCTGACGAGGCTATAGTCTCATGGCTGGGACTCATGTCCATGGAGTTTGAGCTTGACTAACCGCCCTATTGTGTGTGGATTTTGTAAATATTTTGATATACGTTAACTTATTTTTTGAGAGTTTTGTTCACAGATCCGGAATTCAGAGTGCGTGGCAGAGAGAAGCCCCAAGAAGGATAACATCATCGAGGAAGTGAGGGCTTGACGCGCGACTTCGCCATGATGCCCACTGAAGCCCTGATCATGCAGTTCTTTGTTATGAATCTGATTATGTGTATATGTATTTGTGCTGGTTATTATTTGAGTCGATCCCTAGAGGACGAACTTCTTATGTTAGCGAATTTTGTGTTTACCTATTTAGTTTAGCAACCCGTGGTAAGAGCTCTCGATGACCCAAGTGATGAGCGTGTGGTATAATTCAGCTGTGCCTTCAGCAAGGGGGGATGTCACAACCCAAGGGTGTGATTTTGTGTGTGTGCGCTTCGGCACTGCTAAATTATTTCCCACCACGAGGAGCTTTCTTTGCAGGGTGCATTTCTCAGTTGCAAAGAGAAAACCCCTGTGCAAAGGAGTTCCCGCCACCCGCATGCAAATTTGTGTCCCACTATTGGCCAGTTCTAAATTATTCCCACGTGGTGGCTAGTGATTGGCTTGCTAGCCGTATAAGAGGCTTGAGCGGTTTCCGCCCAAGTTGGAGGACTCCACAACCATCTGGAGGAGGAGGACTTCACGTCTTGTGAAGAACTCTAAGCGCTGTGGAGCCTAACGGACCCAGCGTGTACCTTAAGAAGGCTATAGGGGTCTGATCAACCTCTGGCCTCTCCCCGTCGCCGAACGATCCCTCGATGAACCCCTTCCCTGCGCACAAGTTCCACGGAGCCTAGCAAACTTTGTGTGTGTGTATCCAGAGCTCTTCTCCGAGTTGTTTTCTTCGGTTGACACAACGGGCTCACATTTTTAGAGCCTTCAGCTGGATTGGGCTAGAGTTCGTGAGGTTAGAACTCTTGTCCGCTCTTCTTCTTTCCTGTCTGTAACTGCAACTCAAGCAAGTTTTCCTGCCTGCACCGCGACCATCTACGGTGTAAGTAAAATAATCTTTAATCAACCGCTACGCGTCTGTGCCTAATTCTAGTCCGCCAGCCTGCATTCCCCGACCCACGTGCCAGGGCTGCTGGCCACAGCCCGCCGCACGCCCCCGAGGGCCTCAGACCACTCCCGGCCTGCACAACATACTCATGAAGTAGATTCATGGAAGCCAACAAGCAGAGGATAGCTTCCTTCCAGTAGCCTATGCTAGCTAGAAGGAAAAGTCAAGGATAGGGATACAGCCCATACCATAAACCTCAAGCATGGTCTTTCTTCAGGATTTTTAGTCATAAACACTATCCAGAAGTGAAGCACTTAGGCCAGATGAGCCCCCACAAAACCAGAACACAACCCTCCCAGTACTCCATTATACCCTAACCCACAGCCCAGTATGTTAGGACACTCACCGGGAGACCTATTTTCAAATCTCAACTCTGCCTGATTTGGAGCAGAGGTTTCTCAATTCACAAGTTGGTATATTCACTACTTGGCTATGAAGTCAGCTATACGTCCTCTTGCCCACTAAATATTTAATTATGGAACAGCTTCAAGCAGAGAGAGACTCACCCCAGGATCCCTAGAAAGCTGTCAGTTAAGGCACTGTCCTGAGACATTGGGGATCTCCATTCAACTGCCTGCTCCTATTAAAGGAAGTAGAGATTGAAATCACCGTCTCCAGCATCCCAGGAACATGTTATCAAGGCTCATATTTGCGAGAGCCCGGTAGGAAAAATTATGCTGAGGGGAAACCAGCATGGGTTCGTAGCAGGTAGATCATGCCTGTCTAATCTAGTCTCCTTTTAAGACCAGGTTACAAAACACCTGGACGCAGGAGTAGGGGTTGACGTCATTTACTTAGACTTCAGGAAGGCCTTCGATACGGTATCCCACACCATACTGGTGAACAAGTTAAGAGGCTGTGACTTGGATGACTACACAGTCTGGTGGTTGGTGAATTGGCTAGAGGGTCGTACCCAGAGAATCGTAGTGGATGGGTTGGTATCAACCTGGAAGGGTGTGGGCAGTGGGGTCCCGCAGGGCTCGGTCCTTGGACCGATACTCTTCAATGTCTTCATCAGCAACTTGGACGAGGGAGTGAAGTATACTCTGTCCAAGTTTGTGGATGACACAAAACTGTGGGGAGAAGTGGACACACCGGAGGGCAGGGAACAGCTACAAGCAGACCTGGACAGGTTGGACGTATGGGCAGAAAACAACAGAATGCAATTCAACAAGGAGAAATGCAAAGTGCTGCACCTAGGGAGGAAAAATGTCCAGCATACCTACTGCCTAGGAAATGACCTGCCTGGAGGCACAGAAGCGGAAAGGGATCTTGGAGTCCTAGTGGACTCCAAGATGAACATGAGTCGGCAGTGTAACGAAGTCATCAGAGAAGTTAATGGCACTTTATCGTGCACCAGCAGATGCATGACAAACAGAACCAAGGAGGTGATACTTCCCCTCTATCGGGCGCTGGTCAGACCGCAGTTGGAGTACTGCGTGCAAGTTTGGGCACCGCACTTCAAGAGGGATGTGGAGAACCTGGAGAGGGTCCAGAGAAGGGCCACGCATATGGTTAAGGGCTTGCAGGCCAAGCCCTATGAGGAGAGACTGGGGCACCTGGACCTCTTCAGCCTCCGCAAGAGAAGGTTGAGAGGTGACCTTGTGGCTGCCTATAAGTTCATCACGGGGGCACAGAAGGGAATTGGTGAGGTTTTATTCACCAAGGCGCCCGCAGGGGTTACAAGACATAATGGCCACAAGCTAGCAGAGAGCAGATTTAGACTAGACATTAGGAAGAACTTCTTCACAGAGTGGCCAAAGTCTGGAATGGGCTCCCAAGGGAGGTGGTGCTCTCCCCTACCCTGGGGGTCTTCAAGAGGAGGTTAGATGGGCATCTAGCTGGGGTCATCTAGACCCATCACTCTTTCCTGCCTATGCAGGGGGTCGGACTCGATGATCTATTGAGGTCCCTTCTGACCCTTTCATCTATGAATCTATGTTGGGTACCATGGGTTTGTGTATACAGAGAAATAGACAGGCAGCCAACCAAAGTCTCACCCCTTTTTCTGTTGGCTACCTAGTCTCTGGGATTGCCTACCCTACCGGGCCCCAGAGATCAAATAGGTGTCACTCCCTATTTTAAAACTCTTTATGTAGAGTCAAAGGTTCTCCTGCATAGCAGGTCCATAAGATTTTCTGGAAGAACTCATGGAAAGGTGACCTAGGGCAGCAAGCTATTCAATACTGTTAAGAGTCAGACTTTTCGGTACAGACTTGGTGGCAGAAATGTAGGCACCTATGAGATCACATGGCAGCTAAGTGGGAATTTTGTGAATGCTAATGGTCATAATTGTTGGACTTGCATACCGTAAGAGCTACAGTTCCTTCTGGATCTCACACTTACTATAGAACTGGTGTCAATGCCACAACAGCAGTGTTCACATTCAAATAAATAAAAAGGCAAAGATATAAGAATCTTTCCTTTCTTTTAAATTTCTTAGAGATTGGACAGAGTTCCACTATTTACTGAGAGAGCTGTATGCCACCCTTGAAAGGGCGTTGAGAAGACGGAACAGCTCACAGCCCTACCCCAGTACTTGACTCAAAAAGAAGCACTGGGAAGTTGCACTGCGCACTGCACATCCTGCTCTTCACAAGAGGACAGACATTTCCACAATGCTGCAAAGGGTACACATCCTGTTTATCTTCAGGTTATTGTATACCTTTCTAGTTCTATAACAGTAAACAGTAAATGAGATAGTAATATGTGAAGGACTGGGACCTCTCAAAGAGAGTCAGAATTACAAAGTGACGTATAGTAGATCCAAAAGCAGCCACTCTACCACTTGAGCTGTAAGAAAATATCCATTATAATTTATTATTAGGTGTCCCAATTGAAGCCTATGAATAAAGGTTTTATTAACAAGAATGCTTTGCTTTAAAGGAGACTAAAATCACCACTACTAATCAAAGTGCATAGATCTAAATACTAGTTTCTGGTAGGCAGTAACCACAGAAAATTATCACCTGCCTACAAACACATAATGACTCATACATTTACTGTGCCACACAAAATGGTACTCAAGCCCAGTTATCTTGGGAAAGAAACAACTATAAAGGGAGAGAGGAAAAAGAAAAAAGTAACCCAGAGTAAAACCTTTTTCCGTTCATAAATGAAAACATCTTTATCACAAAACTTTGTGTTTTCCCCTTAGAAACAGAAATCACGAACTCAATCAGGGGCAATCATAAAAGCTTACATATTATTATTAAAACAAAGTAACAAGACATCTATATAAAAATCTGAGGTTATGTTCCAACCTTTAAAGACTCTGTGAGATGTCCTGCAGAAAAAAAAAGATGCTAACTTCAGACCTCTAACCAATTTTCAGCTGAGCAGTTACTTTCACCTTGACTCTAACTCCTTCTTGGGTTAAGCTGTGTAAGGTATCTTTCTCATCCTGTCCTTAAATGTTTAATAGATTCATAGATTCTCTTCCATAATAACTGTAAGGGCACAGGATTCTCTTGAATTAATTCCCGTTAAAGGCCAGTAGCTATTTGTTGAACTGAACTGCAGATTTTAGAAAAACACCTTGGCTGTGTCAACACAAGCGTGGACATGTTTGGTTTCCTGGGGATAACTAGCAGGGGCACAACTTGAGTCACCTTAGTTGTCCCTGGGGCATGCCTGTGCCACATGCCCTCTGGCGCCCGGCAGGTTACTCTGGATGAGGTAGAGGAGGCTTGCAACAGCACTGAGCTGGCCCCAGCAGCCTTACCTGGGGTCCTGACAGCCTCCTTAGGCTGCAGCAATGGCAATCCTGCTGCTCAAAGTCTGTCTAGCAGGTTGAACATAGCTCCAGCTTACCAGGCTCCGACTTTGAGCAGTGTGTGCTGCCCCCATGTGCGCTGCTCCACTTTATTTTTGTGTGGGTTTTATTGAACCCTCCCCACCCCGCAAATGTTGCTTCCTTGCAGCATGGAGAACAGCTGAATGTGTGGTATGTGGCACCACAGACATGTCTGCAATGCCACATACCGCACGGTAGGCCTGTGCAAAGCAGCAATCATTTGCTTTGGATTTGGATTCAGCCAATACAGAGGGACAGTGATTCAATTCTGATATTTGAATCACTGTCCCAATTCAATTTGGCTGAATCAGATCAAAGTTTGGTGCCGCTTTGGAGATTTGACCATAGACTTAGACAGCAGTCTTCACCATGCTGGACACAGCGGCTTCCAGCTGGTAACTCTGTTGTGGTGGGCGGAGGGGGTGGGAAGGGTATTGGGGAGGGAGTGATTAGGGTTAGGGCTGGTGCAGGGAGGCACAGGACTTGGGGATGGGGTCGGGGGGGCATGGGATGCAGGTGCAGCAGCGCTGGGAGTGGGGGCTGTGCTCTGCTGCCACTTGCCTACCTGGGGTAGGGGGTGGGGGGTGCTGCAGCTTGCTCTGGGTGGAAGGGGGCAAGTGGCAGCAGGGCATAGTCCCTGCTCCCAGGGCTGCTCTGCTTGCATCCCATGTCACCTGCCCCACCCTGCCCTGGTTGGGCAAGCAGTGGCAGTGCCTCCCTCCCCCCCCCCCCCCAGTTAGGCAAGCAGCAGTAGCACCTGCCCCCCCCCCCCATCCCAGCTGGGCAAGCAGCAGCAACACCCACATCCCACAACCCCTCCGTGCCGGCTGGGCAAGCAGCATTAGTGCCCATCCCTTCACCCAGGCTAGGTAAGTGGTGGTAGCACCTGCATCCCGCACCCCCCTGCCCCAGCTGAGCAAACAGCAGCAGAGCATAGCCACCACTTGCCCAGCTGGGGCGGGGGGGCATGGGATGTGGGTGCTGCTGCCACTTGCTAAGGTGGGGTGAGGGGCAGCAGGATGAAGATATGGCAGCACTGGGAGCAGGGGCTATGCTGTGCTGCCGCTTGCCCCCTGCTGCCTGGAGCGAGTGTGCCTACATTGCACACCCCCCCCACCACTCCAGCTGGGCAAGCAGCAGCAGGGCATAGCCCCTGCTCCCAGCACTGCATCCCACAACCCCCTCCCCAAGTCTCGCACCCCCGCTCCGCCCTGGCTGGGCAGCTTGTCCCAGCCCCAGCCCCAGCCCCAATCCCTCCCTCCCCACCCCGCCCACAACAACAGACTTACCAACTGGAGGCAGTTGTGTCCAGCGTGGTCAGGACTGCTGCCTGTTTAGTCTATGGCCAAATCTCCAAAGCGGTGCCAAATCTTTTCCAAATCGATTAGGAGGCTTTCAATTTGATTCAAACCTTTTAATTAGTCTCCCAACTTGATTCAGATTTGGAGATTCAGCCACTGAAATGGGCCAAATCTTTTCCAAATCAAATTGGCAAATGAAGTTTCGCACAGCCCTACTGCACGGCTGTGCTTATCTGGATGGGGCTACAATCTTCATTTAAACATTGCAAGATTAAAAATTTAGCACAATTTGTGGTTAATTATTCAAATGTTTAATTATTGTTTAAAAAGTGAGCTTTGTTTCTAAACTAAATTCATCTGGCTTCATCTTCTAGCTAATGCCTCACTGTAGAATGACTAGTTCTCTATTATCAAAATTTTGGTTATATGTAGCAACCCACAGACTGTGATCAAATAACCGTAACCCTCTCTTTGATAAGCTAAAAATAATGGATGCCATGGGTCTTCACTGTAATTTCCTGTCCCATAATCAGTCTCATGGCTCTTCTCCAAACAGTCTTCACCATTTTGAAGTGTGGACTGCAGAACTGGACACAGCCCTCCAGTATCCAGTGTGTCAAATATAGAGGTAATATCATCTCTGCTTCTTGATATTGCCTTCTTTATACATCCAAGGATTGCATTAATTCTTTTGGGCATAACACCATGTATTAATCTAATTTTCCACCAGGACCCTTAAATCTTTCTGAGTCACAACTTCTCAGGAGACCCTTCCCATTCCTACAAAGTTATATTTGTAGTCATTAACTTCATGTCCCTCCCCCATCTGAGTTTTGGTGCTGCCTTCCAATAGCATAACTTAGCAGGGGGTGGAGACCAGAGCAGCAGCCCCAGGTGCTTCCTTTGTGGGTAGGTGCAGAAATAGCTACTGCTCCAGTGGCAGCTTGTTGCACCACTGCTGTTGGCAATGCAATAGCTGGCACTGCCCTGTGTGCCATGCATATCCAGGGCACAGAGCTGCCCTACTACACCTCTACTCCCTTCCCTTCCCTTCCCTTCCCTTTTTACCCATGCTGTCTTCTTCCTTGACTTTGGAATCAAAGGGGGCAAGAGCACTCAAAAGCCCCCATGGCTCACCAAAAGCATCTCGGAATGTCTCAAAGCCAAAAAGGAGGTGTATACCCAATGGAAGGGAGGGGCCATCACCAAAGAGGATTATACATCTACTACTCAAGATTGTGGTGAGGCTGTTAGGAAGGCTAAGGCAGGGATGGAACTGGGACTAGTGATCTGGAAGAAAGATAACAAGGAGTCCTTTTTTTTTAAATACAAAGGGGGTAAAAAGAAGGTACCAAGCAACATGGGGTCTCTGCAGAACATGCTTGGTAATCTGGTGGTAGCACCAGATGACAAAGCTAATCTCTAACAATTTCTTTGCCTCCATTTTTCTGAGCAGAGACCAGATCATCCCCCCAACTGGGATCCCCGACGGTCCCAGGGGAGGCACAGCCAGGCTCAGGGTCAGTGAGGACCTAGTCAGGGAACTTCTGGAGAGACTAGACATGTTCAAATCAGTAGATCCTTATGATCTCCACCCCAGAGTGCTGAGGGAATCGGCAGAGGACCCCTGGCACAGCTTTACGAGCACTCATGGTGCTCTGGCAAGGTGCCAGGGGACTGGAAAAGGGCCAGTGTGGTCCCCATTTCTAAAAAAGGGAGGAAAGAGGACCTAGGAAACTATACAACTGTTAGTCTTATCTCGGTCCTGGGGAAACTGTTTGAGAAAATTATCCAGGAGCACATCTGAGAGGGACCAGCAGGGGAGATTATGCTTAGGGGCAACCAACATGGGTTCATTAGAGGCAGGTCCTGTCAGACAAACCTGGTGGCCTTCTACAACCAGGTCACAAAATCCTTAGATGCAGGTGTAGCAGTGGACATAGTCTTTCTGGACTTTAGGAAGGCCTTCGACACTGTCTCTCACCCCATCCTCATTAAAAAATTTGGCAACTGTGGTGTCAACGCCTACACAGTCAGATGGGTTGCTAATTGCCTGGAGCGCTGCACCCAGAGAGTGGTGGTGGTGGATGGGTCATTTTTGACCTGGAGGGACATGGGCAGTGGGGTCCCCCAAGGCTTGATCCTCTGGCCCGCACTGTTCAACTTCTTTATCAGTGACTTAGACGAGGTGGTGAAAAGCACCTTGTTCAAGTTCACAGATGACACTAAGATGTGGGGAGAAGTGAGCATGCTAGAAGAGAGGGACAGGCTACAACTAGACCTGGACAGATTATAGAGGTGGGCGGATGAGAATAGGATGGGATTCAATATGGACAAGTGCAAGGTACTGCACCTGGGCAGGAAGAACCAGCAGCATACCTACAGGCTGGGGAACTCCCTTCATGTCAGGACAGAGGCAGAAAAGGATCTTGGAGTCACTTTTGATTCCAAGATGAACATGGGCCACCAATGTGCGGAAGCGGTCAGGAAGGCTAACCACATTTTGTCATGCATCCATAGATGTATCACGAACAGGTCCAAGGAGGTGATCCACCCCCCTGTTTGCGACATTGGTCAGGCCACAGTTGGAGTACTGCATCCAGTTCTGGGCACCACACTTCAGGAGGGACGTGGACAGCATCGAGAGGGTCCAGAGGAGGGCCACTTGCATGATCAGGGGGCAGCAGGGCAGGCCCTATGAGGAGAGGCTACAGGACCTGAACGTGTTCAGCTTCTACAAGAGAAGGCTGAGGGGGGATCTGGGCCACCTACAAACTTGCCAAGGGGGACCAGCAGGCAATGGGAGAGTCCCTGCTTCCCCAAGCACTACCAGGAGTTACAAGGAATACTGGCTATAAGCTGACTGAGAGTAGGTTCAGGCTGGACATCAGGAGGCACTACTTCATGGTCAGGGCGGCTAGGAGCTGGAACCAACTTCCAAGGGAGGTGGTGCTCGCCCCTACCCTGGGGGTCTTCAAAAGGAGGCTATACAATCACCTAGCTGGGGTCCTTTGACCCCAGCATCCTTTCCTGCCCATGGCAGGGGGTCAGACTTGATGATCTGCTCAGGTCCCTTCCAACTTTACCAACTATGAAACTATGAATTGTGATCTTCTAGACATATAGTAAAATTTTATGAAACAGTCTTCAGCTATCATTCACAGTTCTCTGTTTAATTTTTTTCTTCCAAGTGGCATGAGCCATAATTCTTTCAGCATTATTAAATTGGACCTTTGAAAGACCAAGTATATATATATTACTGGTTGGGGATAATTATATTAAATATAATTTAATTATAAGCAGCCACTTTTACTTCTGTGATCATTTACTCTGTATCTGTCAGTCTGAAGCCTAATACAAAATTCCCTGGGTTTGAATTCTTTTTGCATTAAGAAATGGTCTTCTATAATTTTTAGAAGGGCAAAGACATACATATTTCTTTTAAAATGAAACTGCCAGCATGTGTCACTCATATTGAGGTCCCCCTATGGTAAGGAACTGGTCATCTTTTTCTCCAGAAAGATTTGATGATCTGTAGCAGACATCAACTATGACCTCCCTACCTTGCATTTTTAGATCCATTAGCTTTCAGGATAATCTGTTCGTGAGTTATTAGTGTCTCAGAAACAAGTAATGCAATTTTTGACAGATGACCATTCTCTCTCTCTCCTTTTACTGACTCAATTCTTCCTAAATAGTTTATGACTAGTGATTTTAACATTTCAGTGATTTGAATTTCTTAGTAGGTTTCAGTAATACCAAGTCAAATTTATGCTTATACATAAATGAGGAATTCCAGTTCCTCTTATTACTCAGGCACCTAACATTGATATATAGGTAATTAAAGAATCCCTTCTCTTCATGCCCCTTTGTGCCTTGATTAATTTTGTTCTTGACACTTTGATTTTCTGCTAATGAATTGTCTTTTTTTTTTGTTTCTTTCCACCCCCCCCTTTTGCTTGTAATTTAACATACTCCTAACAAGTTTTGCCAATCCTTCCCCTGAGAGGGCCTGTAAGAGAAATCAATTTATCCCCATAAAAGGTGGCCCACTCATCTATAAAAACAAAATAATCTACCCAGAAGAATTCACATAGCCAGTCAAATCCTTGGTCTTCCAAGACAAAATTTGAAAATTCTTCTGATTCATCATCCTTCCAAGTACTCTGAAGTCATCACTAAAATATCAGGTTTAACATGAAACGGTGTCATTCATGATGATCCTGACCGCCATATGTGGAGGCCACCATCTTCTGCAGCCTTCCCTGAATGACACCTTGTGTCTTGGCGCCAAGAAGGTAGCGCATCAGCTTGTTATCCATCCATCCCTTCCAGATTGCTCTTTCCATTCTATTTAGAGTAGAATATTTGGCTGGTTGGACAGATTTTTGTGGGCATTCTTTATAGTCTTACAGGTTAGCCTGAGAGAGAATCCACAGGTGTCACTTACAGCTTACTACGATAGATATTTTCTCCATCTTTTCGTTCTGAAACCTTTAAACAACTGGATGGTTTTAGCCATATGAAATTCTTCCATATTGTTGTCCCCCAGGGGCTTACAGCCTACCCATCCTCCTTTGATTTTTAGTCATGTAGAATGCTGCCTCTGGTGAGCAGCCAGTCCTTTTTTCCACTTTTCTTCTTTCTTGTTTCTTAGTCACTAAGTTACTGGCTTTAGGCAGGAAAGGAAACATGGCACGTGTGTTACAAATTACAATAATTGATGGTCATTATAACACTCTTAGAACAAAAGCCTTGAACACTTTCTTTCTAAACTTCCCTAATGTGCCATCCCTGTACACTGGCTCAGGTGTTAACCTAGCAACTGACTTCTATATGAAGCTTTTCTGCTAGCTCCACCTCCTGCTAATTAGGAATGATTAATGAGTCAGTGATTTCAAACCCAGACCAATGGGTCCCATTTGCATGATCTTAAGAGAGGTACAAACAAACAGACCTGTCTTACCTGGTCTGTTTAGTGCCCAGTAGCCCAGCCACATGGCCCTCACATAGAAAACATAGTAAGCATAATTGTCCCTTTTGATTTTAAAATCTATGGATTTAGTTTGGAGTTGGATTCACATCTGAGAAAATGCAGTGACTTACACTGTCTGGAACCCAGGCTTTAAGGAACCTGTTTTGGGGTACTGGTTCTTAAGAGATGAGATGCTACTGTGCAGTCGTTACTACTCATTTATTTAGTACTTGAATAAAGAAATGCAAAATAAATGTGCAGTAACCCAAGTTACTGCACAGTAGTGTTGGTGAACACCTTTTTTGTGATGCTACTTTGCAGCACCCTAATACTACTGCACAGTAGTGTTGTGTCATGGATTTTGCTATGTGATGCTACTGCAAAGCCGTATCAAGCTACTGTGTAGTGAGCATCTTGTGTAGACATACCCAGAGTCTCTCAAAAAACTGTTTGTGATATTTTAACCGTGATAGTATAAATGTTAGGGGAACAGCTATTTCCTACTATTCAACAAAACTTGCAGGTTTAACTGCCCACAAACCCGAGAAAATGTCTTATATTTTAATGTCATATCTCATGGAAACATCTCACATAAGCTAAATTCTACCGAAGCTAACCCCTACCCTAAGTCCTTATTCCAACTTAAACACAGACATAATCAAGAACTTGATCAGAACACCATTCCTGTTGCCCAACTCTGGCTAAATACAGTTTTGAGTTTACACTGCATTAATCAATTTTCTTAAAATGAAAGCACATGTCATTGTTTCATAATCATCATCAACGGTGTCTTGACTTGAGGATAATCTCTTCCACTGTTCATTGATGGATCTTGAAGTGACTTAAGAGTCCAATCCTTGAGCCACAGATCTGTCTGCAGAAGTTTTAGGTCTTTCTGCAGGGGAAAGCAGGCAACAGGATGGCATTCCTCACCTTTTTCTTCCTCCACTCTCTTCTCTGGTTGAGACAAGACATTTTATCTTGAAATGGGCTGCCATTTAGTTAAGGTTGCAACACCGTTGAAGTAGATTGGCTCCTCCCAACTCTTGATGTCTGCATCTGTTTTCTTGAGTTATGCATTCCATGTTTTTTTGTAGTGTTTCCTCTGGCTACCATGAGATCTCCAGCTCTTACTAAGCTTGGAGCAGAGTGCTTGTTTTGGGTCACCTAGGTTATCAGTGACTCAAAGTACTTGTCATTTTCCATGTTTCTGGTGGCCTATGTGGAAGAAATGTTAATGGACAGGTATTCGCAGTACAGTTGACACAAATGGGAGCCTTGCTGATTAGTTTTTCTGTTGAAACTAAGTACTGAATGGGGTATAGAAAATTACTCTTTCTCAGATAATTGGCCCTTCCGATCAGGCTTGAAGTACAGTGATAAGAAGATGAAGGAAGCCTTAAAATGACACTGTTTATGCTGTATCACTCTTGTGATCAAAGAGCATCATTCTCCACATCTGGCAGCTTGACACTTTACCTGAGGATTATTAGTTTTCAGACAGGACAATAATAATAAATATAATCGTAAAAATATGTACTGCTATTGAAACAAAAGGGAATCTGTCTAATCATTTAGTTGGTAGCTAAAGGAAAAGGATAAATCCTTTCTCAACAAAAGCAGACAACTCTGGATATAGAAGTTTACCTTTATCTACTGCTTTTAGTTATAGTGATAATTGTATTCTGTGCAGATTCTTCCTGGAAAAGGCCTCATGGTCAGAACATAATTGCTAACTTTATCTTCTGCTACCAGTGGCCATTTAATAAGCTCCTTCCTGCATTCACAGCCCACACACTGACGCAGAATCTCCTCCTGCTTTGATACTTCACCTATTAAAGTCTAGGCCTGAATAGCTTTCTAATGCTGAATGAGCGGTTAGGTCTTTCAGGTCAATGTGAAAGCCATCCAGACACACTTTACTGCTAAGAGTATTTCTATACATAAGTCCCCACATATCTAAGTTCTAATATAATCTAAATCTATGTCCTAAAAGCTTTAGGAATTCAGTAGATGCAGGCACTAACTCCCTTGTTTACACCCAGTATCTCACAGGTTTGAAAACATATTTGTTTAAACTATAAAGGTGACTCCCCCCCCCCCCCCCCCAGCACTATAGGCTGAGGTCAGAATTTTCAAACCTAGAAGCCAAGTTCTGCACCTCAATCCATAATTAGGTACTCGAATGAATAGTCTTATTTTCAACACCGAACACTTGCACCTTCTGTACAGCACTAATCAGAACCTCTAGAAGTGAATCCTTGTATGTAAATGCCTAATTATAGTTTTATAGGCCAAATCCAATAAAGAACGTAAGTATTTAACTTTTAGGTGCCTGGCCCTTAGATTGAAACTTGAAGCCCTCTGCCAGCTGCCGAGGCTCCCTATATGGTGCATGGGGAGAGTTAGACACCTGAGAACAGGCTCTGAAGCAGCCAGCATATAGAACAGGGAGTCATCTCAAGTCACGTGCACCTGAGGAACTTTAAAGTAAAAAAAGGAATTTGCCAGTTATGCTAAACAACTCTAGGGTTAGAAGACAGGTAAGTTGGAGTTTTAAACTTAGATGCCTAAATCCCATCTAACATGCTTTTAAAGTACCCAAGTCCTCATTCAGGAAGCCAGGGATTCTGGAAAAATCCTGGAATTTTCAAAGCTGAATAGAAATGTATACAACTCATCTAGCAGATAAGGATAAGTCATGTTCTTACAGACTTTACAAAAGCATACGTGATTTAAGTGTAAGGCAACTGTGTAGCTATGTAAGAGCATATGTATTTTGTGGGTGTTGTGGACATGAGCAGGAGAGAACATAATAGGAAACAAATAACATGGATTTCTGGAAATCACAGGAATAAATCTGGATAAAATTCGAATAAAGGAGTCATGGATCCAGCCATGTGTTCAGTTTAAGCACGTATGAACAAATGCAATCTATTATCTTTCATCAGAACACGTTATTGCCCTAGAAAAAATGGTAAATGCCAGTTTTCCATGAGGGGAAGCTGGATTGTAAAGGACAGCTGGTGTGTATCTATACGGCACTTTTTCTTCCGTGCTGTTGTCAGAATGTAGCACAATGTTGGCTCCTACAGTAAAACAGAATTTTAATGAATAAGCTGCAGGGAGAGAAATAAAACAAATTTGTCTCTGTCCAAGTGATCAGCTACCAGACATGCACATAAAATTCAAATATGGCAGAAAAGCAAGTGCGTCTCTGTGCTCAGATTTGATTTTTGTTTTCATTTAGTTGCTCATATAAATTCCATACCCACGCTTCTGTGTGAATATAAATTTACCTTGAAACTGCTTCTAAATCCCAATCCATTAGTAGTTATCTTGTTCTCGCTTCTAGCACTATCTATTGCTCTTGCACTTTTTACATTTAGCTTTTACATTAGAGAGCCTATTCTACATAAACAATCAGTCTATTCAGGGGGATTCATCTTTGCCTTAAATTCATTCTGCAGTTGTTATAAATAAACCCGGGCAATAGACCACAGTTCCCACTGGTGCCCTGCAACATCAACATCATCACCCTACTGGTCTCAGGAGATTCCTTTGAGAATCTCCCTGTGTCAGGGAAATGCCCTTTCAGAGACTTCCACTTTTGTCCACCTAAAATTGAAGTAATTTGGAAAATTATATATGAAATTTCTTCAATAATATTGGCTTTTAAGATTTGCTGTGAAATGATTTTATTGTACAATGATATGAGAAGGGCAACTCATATGGTTAAGGGCTTGCAGGCCAAGCCCTACGAGAGGAGACTGGGGCACCTGGACCTTCTCAGCCTCCGCAAGAGAAGGTTGACAGGCGACCTTGTGGCTGCCTATAAATTCATCACGGGGGTGCAGAAGGGAATTGGTGAGGCTCTACTCACTAAAGCGCCCCTGGGGGTCACAAGAAATAATGGCCACAAGCTAGCAGAGAGCAGATTTAGACTAGACATTAGGAAGAACTTCTTCACAGTTAGAGTGGCCAAAATCTGGAGTCCCAAGGGAGGTGGTGCTCTCCCCTACCCTGCGGGTCTTCAAGAGGAGGTTAGATAGGCATCTGGCTGGGGTCATCTGAACCCAGCACTCTTCCCTGCCTATGCAGATGGTTGGACTCGATGATCTATTGAGGTCCTTTCCCACCCTAACATCTATGAATCTATTATATCTCCATGCACACTCAGAGAAATATTCTGGCACAGTCAACATTGTCTAAATCATCATAACAGCAAAAGACGTATACTAAAAATGGTTCTTGTACAGCTAATAGTTATTCATAGAGTCATAGATTCACAGACATTAGGGCTGGAAGGGACCTCGGAAGATCATCGAGTCCAGCCCCCTGCCCAAAGGGCAGGAAGTCAGCAGGGGTCATAGGATCCCAGCAAGATAAGCATCCAGTTTGCTCTTGAAGGTGTTCAATGTAGGCACTTAAACCACCTCCGGTGGCAGGCTGTTCCAGACCTTGGGGGCTCGGACAGTAAAGGAATTCTTCCTTATGTCCAGCCTGAAACACTCTTGTAGTAGTTTATGACCGTTCGACCTAGTCATCATCCCTTGGGGTGCTCTGGTGAACAAACGTTCCCCCAGATACTGGTGGTCACCCCTGATAAACTTATAGGTGGCCATCAGATCACCCCTGAGCCTGTGCTTTTCCAGGCGAAAGAGCCCCAGGGGTCTCAGCCTGTCATCGTAGGGTCTGCTTCCCTGACCTCTAATCATGTGCGTGGCTCTTTTCTGGACTCTCTCAAGCTTCTCCACATCCTTTTTGAATTGTGGAGCCCAAAACTGGACGCAGTACTCCAGCTGCGGCCTCACCAAGGCTGAGTACAAGGGGAGAATGACATCCCGGGATTTGCTTGAGAAGCGTCTATGGATGCAAGCCAGCATTTTGGTCGCTTTACTAGCCGCAGCATTGCATTGCAGGCTCATGTTCATCTTGTGGTCAACGATGACCCCCAAGTCTCTTTCTTCCTTAGTGCTAGCCAACATAGCACTGCCGAGCCTATAAGGATGCTGCGGGGTTTTCTTCCCAAGGTGGAGAACCTTGCATTTATCAGCATTGAACACCATCAGATTCTCATCCGCCCACTTGCTGAGCCTGTCCAGGTCAGCCTGGATCACCCGCCTGACTTCTGGTGTGGATGCTTTGCCCCAAAGTTTGGTGTCATCGGCGAACTTGGCCAGTTCACTTCTGACTCCAGTGTCCACATCATTAACGAAGATGTTGAACAATTTGGGTCCAAGGACAGAGCCTTGGGGGACCCCACTGGTCACAGGACACCATGTTGAGTGACTTCCATCAATTACTACCCTCTGGGTCCGACCCCGGAGCCAATTTTCCAGCCAGTGGATTGTAGTGAACCCAAGGCGACAATTGGCCAGTTTCACCAAGAGGTGATCATGGGATACCAGATCGAAGGCTTTTTTGAAGTCAAGATATATGACATCAATCTCTTCTCCCTTGTCCAGGTGATAGGTCACCTGGTTGTAGAAGGAAATGAGATTGGTCAAGCAAGACCTACCAGCAACAAACCCATGCTGGCTATCCCTTAAGATGTTGGCATTGGCCAGTCCATTAAGGATGGCCTTTTTAATAAACTTTTCTAAGATCTTCCCTGGGATAGAAGTCAGGCTGATGGGCCTATAGTTAGCCAGATCCACTTTCCTCCCTTTCTTGAAGATAGGCACCACGTTGGCCTTCTTCCAGTCTTCGGGCACTACACCAGAGCGCCAAGAGTTTCCAAAGATCCGTGCTAGTGGCTGGGCTATGATGCTTGCCAGCTCCTTGAGTACCCTGGGGTGAAGATTGTCAAGGCTGGCTGACTTGAAGGTATCCAGCTTCTCAAGATGTTTCTTCATGAGGTCAGCATTAATGGAGGTCAGGGGATCACCCTCACCCGGACTTCCCTGTCCCGTAGCAAGCATAGGCATCCCGTGGGACTGATGAAAGACCGACGCAAAGTACCCATTTAATAAGTTGGCTTTTCCCTGGGCGTCAGTTGTCAGTTGCCCCATCTGGTTCAGCAGGGGTCCAATGTTGCCCCTGCTTTTCTTCCGGCTCCCCACATATCTGAAAAAGGACTTTTTATTGTCCTTGATGCTCGAAGCTAGTTGGAGTTCAGTTGCAGCCTTGGCTTTCCTGGTTTGCTCCCTACAGGACCAGACCAGTGCAGAATAATCCTCCATGGAGGTGACTCCCATCCTCCATCCTTTGTAGGCCTTTCTTTTTAGCCTCAGGAGGTCTGCTAGATCCCTGGAGAGCCAGGGGGGCTGCTGTGCCCTCTTGCTGCCTTTCCTCCGAGATGGAATAGACTTAGCTTGTGCATTGAGGATCGCTCCCTTAAGGACCAACCACTCTTCTTGAACTCCCCTATCCCTGTGGTCATGGTCCCTTAGGGCCTCACTGACAAGCCTCCTGAGCTTGTCAAAGTCGGCTTTCCTGAAGTCAAGGACTTCCGTGTTGCTGACTGACTTGCCAGCTTTTCGGCAGATGGTGAAGGTGATCAGCTCGTGGTCGCTGTCACCCAGCTTCCCATCCATCACTAGGTCGCCGACTAGGTCATCCCCAGTAGCCAATACCAGGTCGAGCAGCGCTTTGCCTCTCATTGGCCCATAGACTTCTTGAGTCAGGTAGAGGTCATCCACGCATGAGAGGAAGCTTTGCGACCGCTCAAATTTTGCTGAGCGATCCTCCCACGAGATGTCCGGGTAATTGAAGTCACCCTGACAACCATGGTCCTGGAGCATGCGGCCTCAGCCAGTTCCCAGGCAAACTCCTGGTCAAGCTCAGGACTTTCGGTGGGAGGTCTGTAGTAGACTCCCACCATTGTGTCCCCCGTGCCGTGTTCCCCACGGATTTTAACCCAGAGGGTCTCCAGCCATCCACCCTGGTTGCCAATATTGGCTTGCAGGGATGTGTAGCTTTCCTTAACATAGAGAGCTACACCCCCAGCCCTTTTATCTACACGATCCCTCCTGTACAGGGTATAGCCATCTATACCCGTGGTCCAGTCATGGGTGGAGTCCCACCAGGTCTCCGTTATCCCTATGACATCATAATTATTTGCATTGAGCAGGAGGATGAGCTCCTCCTGCTTATTCCCCAAGCTCCTGGCATTTGTGTACAGGCAGGCAAGTGTCCCCTGGGGGGCTCCTTCCTTGCCCACAGATTTTACCAGGGCTGGGGCAGGGGTGGGCTCCCTTAAGTGCCTTGACCTGTTGGCTTTGCAGGGATTGCTCAGTGGGCCAGCAGTGACAGTAGTCCCCCTGTCCCCTAGCGGACTTAGTTCAAAGCCTGGTGGAGCAGGTCAGCCAGTCTGGCTGAGAAGAGCTTCCTCCCTAGGGGAGAGAGGTGGAGGCCATCTCTTCCCAGCAGCTCGCTGCCTCTCTCGCCAAAGAGCAGGCTGTGGTCATGGAAGCCAAAGCCTTCCCGATGACACCAGCGCCGCAGTCTTTGGTTGACCACATGAATCCTCCTCTCTCTGCTCAGCCCATAGCCTGAGACTGGGAGGATTGACGAGAACACCACCTGTGCCCCCAGACCCTTTAGCCCCGCTCCCAAATCCCTGTAGTGCCTCATGACCTGGCTGGGAGTGCTCCGAGCCATGTCATTGGTGCCCACATGAATAAGGAGCATGGGATAGTGGTCTGTGGGTTGGAGGAGCTTTGGGATCCTCTCCGCAATGTCCCAGATGCGGGCCCCCGGGAAGCAACAGACTTCCCGGGCTAAGGGGTCGGGGTGGCAGATTGCCCCCTCAGTCCCCCTCAGGACGGCGTCTCCCACAACAAACACCTTACATTTTGTCTTGGGGAGAGCAGGGGCAGTAGCAGCAGTTGGGCCCATGTTGCCTGTGGGAACCGGCAACTCAGCAGGCTGTGCTGGAGAGGCAAGAGGTGCGTACCTGTTGCTGAGGGAACAAGTCTGGACAGGAAATGAGCCCAAGTGAGGAGCTGCATTGGTCACAATGACACCTTTTACTGTTTTAATTCTGTGCATTTCATGTTATTCAGTATTATGCACCCCAAATCAGAAAAATCAGAGGGGCAGAGAGAATTAGAAAATAAGTTGATATTCCATAGATTCATAGATTCATAGATGTTAGGGTCGGAAGGGACCTCAATAGATCATCGAGTCCGACCCCCTGCATAAGCAGGAAAGAGTGCTGGGTCTAGATGACCCCAGCTAGATACTCATCTAACCTCCTTTTGAAGACCCCCAGGGTCTGGGAGAGCACCACCTCCCTTGGGAGCCCGTTCCAGACCTTGGACACTCGAACTGTGAAGAAGTTCTTCCTAATGTCCAATCTAAATCTGCTCTCTGCTAGCTTGTGGCCATTGTTTCTTGTAACCCCCGGGGGCGCCTTGGTGAATAAATACTCACCAAATCCCTTCTGTGCCCCCGTGATGAACTTAAAGGCAGCCACAAGGTCGCCTCTCAACCTTCTCTTGTGGAGGCTGAAAAGGTCCAGTTTCTCTAGTCTCTCCTCGTAGGGCTTGGTCTGCAGGCCCTTGACCATACGAGTTGCCCTTTTCTGGACCCTCTCCAGGTTTTCCGCATCCTTCTTGAAGTGTGGCGCCCAGAATTGCACGCAGTACTCCAACTGCAGTCTGACCAGCGCCCGATAGAGGGGAAGTATCACCTCCTTGGACCTATTCGTCATGCATCTGCTGATGCACGATAAAGTGCCATTGGCTTTTCTGATGGCTTCGTCACACTGCCGGCTCATGTTCATCTTGCAGTCCACTAGGACTCCAAGATCCCTTTCCACCTCTGTGCCACCCAGCAGGTCATTCCCTAGGCTGTAGGTGTGCTGGACATTTTTCCTCCCTAGGTGCAGCACTTTGCATTTCTCCTTGTTGAACTGCATCCTGTTGTTTTCTGCCTACTTGTCCAACCTGTCCAGGTCTGCCTGCAGCTGTTCCCTGCCCTCCGGCGTGTCCACTTCTCCCCATAGCTTTGTGTCATCTGCAAACTTGGACAGAGTACATTTGACTCCCTTGTCCAAGTCACTGATGAAGACATTAAAGAGTATCAGTCCAAGGACCGAGCCCTGCGGGACCCCACTGCCCACACCCTTCCGGGTCGAGACCGACCCATCCACCACGACTCTCTGGGTGCAACCCTCTAGCCAATTCGCCACCCACCGGACTTTGTAGTCATCCACATCACAGCCTCTTAACTTGTTCACCAGTATTCCAACCATGTTGAAATAAAAGGCAAAACTCTCCAAGATTCACTAGCATAATAATTTCCTCCTAGAGATCTGAATTATTTTTAAATGATAATAATGAGAAACTCAATGAAATTGAAGGGCATATATTCCACAAATTTCCCAATGGCATCAGGATTCATTTAACTAATAGGGACATTAATGAAAGAAGGGAAAGGAGACTATTTTTAATAGTGAGAATGGGACAGCTAGATGCCTAATTTTCCTTGATTTTATAACTTTCAGTTGGAATCAGGCTGCTAACTTTCATTTATACCTTTGAAAATCCCTCGCTCCCCCATGGTAAGTTTAACCATAGAAAAATAACTAAATAATAGTTGTTTGTATTTTTGTCAGTATTTCTGACTATACCTCAGGACCTTTCCTCACTGTAGATATCTTAACATTGCAGAACTCATGACTCTTTCTTCACTGTAGTCAGTGCCAATATATACTTTCCAAGCAAAGTTCAAAAGACAGAAAAGAATGTATTGACATTTTGATAAGAAGGGAGCAGTGATAACAGCAGCCCTACAGAGGAGTGTGCTGTCAGCAGGCCACATGGCAATAGGGGCCAAAATCTCCTTCCAACTAGTGTGACTTTTTACATTTCCTTCTGGTTGTTTACATCCAGGATTGCAAATAATAGAGATAAAGTATGGGCTTGTTGTTCTCACCAGCAGCCTTTCTTTTGGCTTTAGTGGTCACTGGCTTCAGTGGTCATTGGCTCAATCTCTAACAGTTTACAGCCCTCTCATCAGGACACACTGACAGCCTTTCACCCTGGCATCAGGAGACATTAATTGCTTTTTGGTCCTTTTCACCTTTTTTTCTTTCTCACTTTTGTGCTGTCTGTAGCCAAATAATCTAACACTGTACTCTAGGGCGACATTTTCATTTTCAACATAGAGTGGAATCTCTGTAGTAAAAGAAAATCAATGTATTTTACTCTTTCCAAGTCTTCATCTTCCACAAAGACTCCATATTTTTTCTCATATTACCCCTTAAAGCCTGGAATCTACTCCTCTATCTCCTTTTTCCTTCAGATCCCTAAATACTCTCTCTTCTTATTTGGTTGCTTTTGTTTTTAATGTTTATTGTAGCAATGTGTAGAAGCCCCAATCAGATATGCACTCCCCTTGTGGCAGGGGTCAAAATACATAAGTATTGCCAAAGTACACCAGTAGATGAAGTGCTGGCAGGGAAGAAAATTCAGTTGAAAATCTCAGTTAAGAGTCAACCAAAGCATATGATAAACTACAGGAAGGAAAATAGGAAAACAGTTTTCATGGTATTAAAGCTAATAAGTAGGGCCTGATTCAAAGCCTAGAGGGAACCTTCCCATTTCTTTAGGTGGGCTTTGGATCGCACCTCAAGTGCGTAATTGAATCATGCCAAACTTTATTTAGTTATTATTTTTAAAAATATATATGTGTTACTAGGCTCTCTTTAATATTTGCCATGCTCCTGATAACAATTAATCCTAGCTAAAGGCATATTCTTTTTCAACTATTACATTTAACAGATTTCTTATGTTATTTTTTCTCCTTCTATCTGGTCTATACCCAAATGCTCCCCTCCCAGTGTCACTAATTCTCTTAAATCTATATTCCTAACTATTTGACAGATGATAATCCCCATCTCGTAAAGTGTCTGTCCTGCACCAGAATGGGTCTCAAGGGTTCTTCAGCTCTTTGAGTACATCCAGGAGTGCGGGGATAGGTCCATGGAGATGTCCGGTGCGATAGGTTGTTTTGCTTTAGATTTTTGCCCTGCTTTGTACCACTCCAGGTCTCTTGATGACAGTTCTCCCACACATTACCAGACTGATCTTTTTCAAGCTATCCAAGGTATTCACATCCTCCAGCTCCCACAGCCTTTAAAACAAATCCCTTCTATGTCTTTCAAAATCTTAGTTGAAATATATTGCATCCAGTGATAAGAGAATGTAAAAGCTGTATGAGTAAGCACTCAGCTCTTTGGACAAACAGGAGTTAAGGCTGCAGGAGACTGGCAAGATGTGAATGTAAAGAAAAAAGCAAAAACAACAACTAGTGCTTTGTCTCTCTGTCGAAGCCATCTACTACCAATGCTTCTCTTTTTTTTCCCATCCCTTGCTGAGCTAGATCTAACATAGATTATAAACTCCTAGGTGCAGATACCTATCTGCTTTATTCAAAACATAGGTTGCTGTTTGAATAAATTACAAACAGAAACAGTAATGATAATAATTCCGTGCAGCAATGGTATTTAGCGTTGCTAAAACAGATAGACAGGAATTCCTTGCCCCAGAGTGAATAGTCAGCAATAGGAATAGTTTATAAATGTGGCACAATTCAAAGAAACTAATCCCATTAATGAATTGTATTCATGCAGCTCAAACAAAATCAAGGGCCAATTCTGTGCCATGGTATTCAATGTAAAATAAGTGAATATTTCTGCCATGAACAGTTCATTGTTCCACGGCTTCATCTTGAAAGATGTTTCCTGCTGAGGTATCCCTGTCCTTAGGCAGATCAGGATTGGGATGTCAACAGATGAGTCAGACAAAGGATGTAGTTATCCCCATTTCACAGACAAGGAACTGAGGCAGATTTTCCCATGTGAATAAAATGAAAATATGTGTCAGAACCTGTAATTGAACCCTAATGCCAGATTAATACCCTAAACACAACATCGATCTTCCTTTCCTCCTAAATTTAAATGATATCTATATTTTTAAAACATCAGGCATTTTCTAATGTTTCCTAATGAACTTTTTGGCCATTCAGCAATGAACAAACTAAAATTTAATTCCTTTGAACTGAAGTTGGATTTGATTTCTACTAAAAAAATTAACATATAAAAGCATGGTGGTGTGTCTATGGGGAAAATAAAAGGAATGACTTTAAAAGATAAAATTAATGAGACACAGACACAAAAATGATAGCATGAACTTTCTAACTGGGGTCTTAATAAAGGATAATGTTCTGGTACACTGAAAATTGGAAATAAAGGAAAATTTTATTACATCAAATAGTATATGGCTGTAGGGCATACCTGACCCTTCAGGTGATAGCATTTCTTGTGGGGTTTTTTGAGCTATCTTCCTGAATTTAATCTTCTACTTACCATATAAAAGTTGCTTTATACCCACCTAAAAATCTTGAAATGTAAAACTGTCTTCTATTTCCTCTTTAGTTTTCTAAACTTTAGCATGTCCTTTCATTATTCTACATTAGTATAAATCCAGAAAAAAATAATGTGCATATTCTGAATAAAATAAAATTTACATATCAAGATATTTTACAGTCTACCCAAACTAAGGACAAAAAATTATTAATCCCCTGTATTTTTTATAAAACTCCTAAACTTTCAAAATTTGTTTTAATATTAATAATTTGAGAAATTAAATTTTCTACTACAATTTTCATGGTGCTAATGTAACCCTTTGGTTTGGTTAGTGTATATTTCAGGACCTGACAGGCCCCGACTCCTAGAGGATGAGAATCTGTAGCAATCACAGCTCAAGAATGCCAAATTAAGTGGTATCAACTCATAATACTAGCTCTCAACATCCCAGAATCAGATCTGCATGTGCCAACCAAGACAGCACTCTTTATATTGTTTTTTATTATACACAAAACCCATTAAAAACATTTTTCAACCAAAACACAGAAGTTAGGAAATACCAAAATTAATATTGCTTGTGCAATATTAATGGACTCCCTTGTATGCATACATAGTCTTAATTACATAGTGACCTACTGCTTTTTGGAGGGATCCCCCCTCATTCAGTATGCAAAATGGATCATGTACTATATGCCACAAGCTGGCCAGTCCTGGAGTATGAACAATTTTACTATCAAGAACAGCCCATTCTGTTTGGTTCTTTGGAGGATTTCAGAGAAGCCTTCCATCAAAGATGTAAAGATACTTCTTTTTCTCATGTCTCTACACCACATTTAGCCATTTTGTTACACATGCTTGGGTGAGGGCAGGCTGCCACTGTGGGCTTTACCCCAGGCACCAAACTTCATTGGTATGGCACTGGCAGTGGGCATTGCAGCAGATGTTGCGTAGTCGGAGGCTTTGTGCTGGAGTCACAGGGGGTTGAACCAATGGTATAGCCCCACTTCTTCATTAGTTCCTTGGACTGTGTGACTCCCACACCTAGGTGGTTGAGATACTGCCAACCTTGCCATAGTTTGTCAGCCCTTGGTGGTAAGGACTGGGCTGCTAGAATGCCCATTTTTCTACTGTCAGGTATTTATTTCAGCCTCTCATTCCACATCCGTTGTTGTGTCTCCTTGGATGTGGTATCGCGAGGTTGGGTGCTGATGAAGAAGCTCCTGAGTGACTTCAGATGTTTGTGTGCTCCAAGGTGGTCATATAGCAAGTGGGTCCCATATGTTTGGGATTCCCATTCAGTTTGTCTCAATCATCCTATCCTGCTTGCCACTGCTCTTTTGATGTCACCTGGAGCAATGTTAGCCAGCAGTTACACGCTGCTTAGGCTGGTAGGCTTTAAACATCCTGTAATGCATTGGTAGCTGTCATTCACAATGGGGTCAAGGCACTTAGCGTGTATGGATCCCTCCCATACAGGACATACATACTCAGTAGAGGAGAAGCTGAGAGCCAGAGCCGTGGTTCAGATGGCTGTGTCTGGCTTCCCATTTCAAGTTGGTGAGTGTATATAGAATATTATTACAAGTGCTTACCTTTGCTTTTCTCTTCATGATGTGTTTTTTGTATGGGAGGATTTTATTGAGGGTACCACCAAGGAAAATTGGGTTTGCAAAGTGGGATAGTGGGGTCCCAGACCATGTAATGTTGAGCAGGCGGTCGGCCTTATGGCTTTTCAGATGGAAGACACATACTTGTATTTTTGCTGGGTTGGCATGTAATTGGTTTTCAATGTAGTATGAAGTTAAGCCAGTTAGTGCCTCACTTAGAGATTTTTCAACATGGTCAAAACCAGTGTTTTAGGCTGTTATGCACAGGTTGTCGGCGTAGATGAAATATTTTGTTTCTGAATCAATCAGTTGGTCATTTGTATAGATCAGGGGATTTCAACCTTTTTTAATATGTGTGCCCTCGGCAGGGGGAGGGGTGGATGGTGCGCAGCCAGACATAGAGTAGCGTCAGCGCAGGGTGATAGGTAGCTGTGGCAGCTGCCATGTGCCTTCCCCACCCCGCCCCCCATCTCTGGCTAGCTGGGCTATGCCTGTGTGGCCCACAGAGGGGCGCCACTACCCTTGTGCCCCCTCCCCCCTCCCGGCCCTGCTCCTGGGAGGCTACAGCATGGGGTGGTAGGTGGCGGTGCTCTGTCCCTACCCACCTACATGTACTCCCTAGGGCTTTCTCAAGTACCGCTGGGGGTACGCATACCCCCAGTTGACAACCCCTGGTATAGCTATTATACAACAGTGGTGCAAGTACACTTCCTTGGTGGAGGTCATTAATCTGTCACCTCCATCTGCTTCACTTCCCATCCAGTTTGACAAAAAAAAAAAAGTATTTTTTTGAGCAGGGTTCATACTAGCTCTGTAAAATGTAGATCTTTTGTCATTTCCAGGGTCTTGTGGAGGAGCTGTGGATGGTTGACTGTATCTTAGGCAGCTGTTAGGTTAATGAACACAGCTCCAAACCATGATTTTGTAAAGATACTGTAACTTGTTCATGGTCTAGTTCCCATTCCATCTGTGCTAATACTGAAAGGCACATCCTGTTTGCTGTATACCACAAGTGATTACTTTCCTGGACAGCACAGTATACTTTCACTAAAACACTGGAATCTCAGTGACCTGGATTGTTGTTTGTTTGCACACAGGAGTGACTTCTTCATGATGCTTTCTAACAGCTTGTGATCAGACTTCAGACCCACTTTGATCTAAAGGTGAATTTACTTAACAACTCCAAGAGTACAACAAGCCAGTCATATCCTCTTTTCTGGGTTTGTCAGAGATCTATGAGGAAAAGGCTATGGGCTGCTGGCTTTGCATCAGCATTCAAGGCACCACACTACAACTCAAACTGCTCCATTGACTTGTAGTGCCTTGGAACAACTCCCTGGTTTATCATTTTATTCACTCTTAACTATTCTCACACTGCATCATTATGCATTAACCATCTCAAGAGACCACAGGCTTTTTATAGTTGGGTGCAGAATCTGAAAAGACAGTTGGCCCCCTCTTTAAACTACTTAACATCTTTTCATCTGGGCACTTCCTTAATACCTCTGCTTTGCAAGGAAGTCTGACTAGAGTCCTTCAGAAGTTTTGAGTTCATTATAAGGGACCATACCTCTCCTCAGCTTCACCTTGTTTGTATTCAGCGTAATCAACTGCTTAGAAATGATCACATCTCAGTTTCATGGCCCTTGACTATATACTTTTTTTAAGAGAAGGGGATGTAAATAAAGAGGTAATCTGCCACATTATTGATGTCTGAAGTTGCGTCTAACCCCTGGTTCAATTTACAGCGAAACAGCCCTTAAGGATGGGCTGGTTCTCACAGGCATTCATACCAAAGATGTGACAAATGCTGTCAGATGGCTGGAAAATTTATCTAGCTCAGAGCCCATTCCTGACATGGCGAACACTTTGGCTCTGGATAAAAAGGGTAACATATCCTCACTCACTGGAAATAGATGACTTTTTCAAAAAACAATTCAGTGATTTTAGGTCAATGCAACTCTCAGTATACCAGAAGGGGTTTTTTGTTTTGGTTTTTTGGTTTTTATTTTTTACCACTGTTAGCCTGTTGATTGACTTTGTACTAGTTTCAGCTGGTGCAATCACATCCATGACTTGCCTTACCCTGCTGTGCAGAAGTGGATGATACTTTTAGGTGTCAGGAATTATATACACCAAACAATAATATTTCTTGTTTCATAGGTTTATTATGAACAACCTGCATTTGTCTGCTCAGCCTCAAAATGGTTTCACTGGGTGCATCTACATATGTCATTAAGGTGATATGATAAACTCCAGTTCAGTTTTTACTGGAGTCAGCTGCTTCCAGGTATAACAACTACATGTGTGCCTGGGACTGCAGCAGTTTGAGCTGGGGTGGAGGAGCCCCAGACTTGAAGGTACTCTGGGGGATCAGCCCCAGGCTCCGGGTGGCAGCTTTGAGTGGTGTTGGGGTTGGCTGGGACATGAAGGAACTACAGTGCAGGGCTAAGCAGCAGGCAGCCCCACGCACTTTAGTACCTTTGTGCCCCAGCCTCTGTCACTGTCGACATGTTCATTTCAGCAGAGTTAATTAATTTTGTGTGCCCTAATACCAGCACAAGTGTAGACTGTGATGCTTTACTGCGGAGCCAATTAGTCAACTCTGAAGTAAAGGGCATGTGTAGATGCACCCACTATATATCATTAGCATTTGGTACATTTCTTCATCTAAAACTGCTGCTTATCAATGTAATTGGGATTATATTGCATCTGACATCAAATCTCTCTTTGATCTAATAGCATAGTTGCAGATATGGCAGTTGAGTGGCTGGCAGCTTTCTTCTGCAGTGTGTGTGCATGCACTGAAAGCTAAAGTCACACTTCAGATGCTCTCCTCAATGGCAGTCCTCAATTACTGCATATACTGCTGCATTTTTTCCCCTGAGCAGCTGTGATATTGGTTCATAGAATGGTTGTTTCCCATACTCTGTATGCTTCTGCCCACTGCCTGGGAATTTTTTCAAATGTTTTTTACAGCACCTTTCAAGCTGCTTTCTACAACACATATACTGGACTATGCTGTTAGTATTCTCAGTCATATTGGGTGTACCCAGCTGCCCACATTCCATTAACTAGAGTTCATACATGTATTTTGCAAGAATAGCTATTAGTTTTGATCCCTTCCTTTAATAATTCAGGTACTTTTGTTATATGAAGCCTTTCTCTTGAATTAGACCCCTCTCAACAGTCTTTCATGCAGTTTGTAAATACATACCCCACAGATTTCTGCCTTCAAATAGGGAACATTTTCCCCAAAGTTGTGTGTGGGTACCAGAGTTCTCAGGTGTGTAACCTAAGTATGTATAGCACAACCCAGATATTTCATAGGTTTAGGTTTCATAGCCTTTTCTAGAGATGTGGATTTGCCTGCCAAATGGGACTATATGGAGCCATAGCAACAGCTGTCCCTGACTGCTGAGTGGAGAAAGAGAGTCCTTTGAAGTAGAAGCCTCAGCAAATAGTGACCAGCTCATCCTCTATTTGGCAGCTCACAGAGAATTTAGTGGGATACTGAATAAAGTACAAGTCACATCATTCAGGCTTACTTTATTCTTCTGCATCTTGGTCTCAAATTAAAAAAAAAACTACCAAGATATATTTAAAAAAAATGTCTTTCGTCACACTCATTCTGTCTGCAGCTGCAGGTCTCATTAAACTGACTGTTGTTTTAAGCATAATTTCTCGTGGGGAATTCTATATTAATTTTCTGTAAGTGGGAAATTTCTATATTTTATCAAAATTATGTATGTCTTAGGTTGGGAACAGAGTGTTGTACTGTAAACTACTAGACCCAAAGAGGTTATTTTTTTCTAGAGAAAAGGAAAATAAATATGGACCTTGGTCAAATGAGCAAGCCAAGGTTGGTATGGCTGAATTATCAAGGACTGTCTCAATGTACAAATGACACTACTTCAAAGATGCAATGGAAGATCACCAATCAGACACAAACTTTTAACAAGTGCCAGCCAAGAGAGGCAGAGGAGGTGAAAATAGTGTGACTGCAATTTGAAATGAAGAACTGAAGTGCCAGGACACTGAGTTAAGATATCTCCCAGTGCAAGGAACAAAATTAAATTGTGGTAGAGAGAGATAATGCTGCAGTCATGGATGAGCTTGTAAACTTTACTTCTCCATTCTCACCAGGGGACCCCAAATACTGCATTCCAGTTAGCCAACAAATTCTGGCTTATTTTGAAAAGGCTGTTTTATGCATGTCACTAAATAAGTGTGCTGGTCAAAGGCTCCTAAGAGGGATCAGCCTCTAAGAGGGTGGAGTCTCTGTCTGGGTGGAGTCTTCTTTTCCAGCTTGCTGGAAGAACCCTGGTGAGAAATTAGAGGTACTAAAACCAGGGTGATCTTGTGGTATTGAAGGTATGGGACTCATTTCTTACTGAAAGTGGAAGCCTAGATCTTGCCATTGAGAAGTGCCTTCCCAAGTGGACTATACAAAATTCAAAGGTACAGAACTACCTATGGAATACCTGGGAGCCCTGTTCTCCACTCCTAACTCATACCTTATTTTCTTAAAGAGATAGTAAAGAAGTTTTACCTTCACTTTTTGCAGAATGCTACATATAATAATAAATGATGATGATATGTTATATGTAATTCATATTATATTATAATTTATATTGTATATACTTTTATAGAAATGTATATAGACCCTTAGTTATAGAAGATTGTCTTTCTGGGTGGCCTAGTACTTGAGGGGGATGAGGTGCACACTTTTACAGTGGGTTTTACTGACAGCATAGGAATGCTAAGGCTCAAGAATTTTCCATTCCATTCCAGTACCCCAAGGGACTTTCCTCTACTGCACAGTCTTTTTCTCACTTTTTCCTATGACCATGCCCCACATTTAGCTCATTCCCTCATGTGGGTTACTGTCCTAGTTCTTTCTTTTTCCTACCCCAACTCTTGTTCCAATCTCACTCTCCTTGCCTAACCAGCTCCTGTCTCCACTTCTCAGGCTTCTCATGTCATTAATAGTCTTCATATTTTATCATTCCTAGTCTCTTCTTCCAAACTGGCTGTCTGAGTTTGTTTCCCACTAACTCCCTCCCCATACCCTATCCTTGTCTCCTTACTCAGGATGTCCCTATGTTTCTCTTATAATCTGTCCCTCCTGTCCCTCTCCACTGCCTCCTCATTTCATTTCAGTCTTCCACTACCACCACCTATTTCCTTTCTCCTTTGTTTTTGCCCAGGCTTTTTCTCTCTCACCTTTGCTGTTTTAGACCTGCCTCTCTTCCCCATTCCTATCCCTTGTTGTTTTGACTCCACTCTCCACATCCCAACTCTTCACTCAACCTTAGTGCTCCTCATGACCCAACTAGCCATAGTCACTCCAATTCTCTTCATTGACATTTGATCACAAGTCTCTCTTCGATAGTGTCTACTACAAGTTTTTTACCCAAACAGTAGCACTCTCCTCCTGTCACCTACTTCTTTATATGTCTCTTTGTCCCAGCTGTTTTCAGTTTTCTACCATCAACTTCTTTTTGGAGTTTCTCAGCCTACTTGCCCCTAGCTCTTGATCTCATTGTCCAGCAAATATAATTTCCCCCAATGGCCAATCTCAGTGCTAGTTTTCTACCATCAACTTTCAGTTACAGTTTTTCTGCCCATTTCCAGTTCCAGCTAGACTTCTTATCCCAGTATACTTTCTCTTACCCAGCCTGGTTTTTATCTCCTCTGAATTCAAATCTGGCATATTCCTTATCCACACTGACAGCTCTAAAATTACTAAAAGTGTAGACAGACAAACTCCTGTACACAATTCCAGTACCTAGGTTGGAGCAATCTGTAACAGTCATTATAAGGCAAGTCCTTTCAAGCCCCTGTAAGCCTAGTCTGGAGCCTGCTTAATTTTCTTGTGGTGGTAGCTTGCATATTTGCACTTGTGTCATACAAAGGAGCTAGGAGGGGAAGGAGCACATACAAGAGGGATAGAATTAGAGTGTAGCTGTGAAGCTCCCTCAAACTGCAGTTAAGCATGTGAACTGTATGGCCTGAAAGTCTCTGCATGCTTTCCCCTCCCACTGCCTGGCAAATAAAAGGAATAAATCATCCTGAGGCTGACAAAACGATAAGTAACTGAACATGGAGGCTTTTCATTGTAGGTGTCAAGCAACCTAAATAACAGGTGGTGCTACCAACTTAGATATGTTTTGTTCTGGATAGTGGGTATGTTCCCTTTCCTGTGTTAGTGCTATATATATCTTGCTGACAAGGATTTCCCTGGGTTTTTTTTTAAAATTAAATGAAGATATTCCATATTCTTATGAACTTTATTGAATTGGTTACATGTTTATAATTGTGTCAAAATCAGCTAATGGATTAAAAAACAAACAAACAAACAAACAAAAAAAAACGAACCAGAAACCTCTTTCCTTCAGTTGCCTCAGAAGATAATGTTTTTGTGTGTCTACTTTTTTCCGCAGGCTTGTTTGGGTTCTATGATCTTTAATGGTGATTTTCGCAAGTCCTATGCACTACTCACCTGATTTAAGCCCTCAAAGAGTAAATAGTGTGTTGGTGCATCTACACTAAATGCTTTACTGTGCATTAGACTAATCTAATGTGCACTAAAGCAATTACTGCACAGTTGAATACTATGCTATTTTCTAGTACCTAGAAATCAGTGCATTAAACTAATGCGCCAAAAGCAGGTGTAGATGCTGACTAGGAGCAATTTGTTGCTAGTCAGCCTAGGCAGCAGGGGGCCACATGGGGTGGGGATAGCTGTTCCAGCTTGGTGGGAGGCTGCCTTCCAGACACACGGAGATCAGGAACGGTCCCAATCTCCATGGGGCTGGAAGAACTGCACTGGCTGTCAGGCAGCTCTCTCCCAGCCATGTGGAGATTGAGACTCATGGACATAGGGACCTGGGACTTCAGGTTCCCCTGGGTGCCAACCCTGAGTTGGCAGGAGGCAAGGTGGCTGGTACTGATCTCTGCAGGACACAGGGGAGCTGTCCCAGCTGCTGGGGAGCTGGCTCCCAGCCATGTGGAGATCAGGATGGGTCCTGAACTGCTCCTGCCAGAAGCAGATTTGCTTCTGATGGGTGCATGTTTGGATGCATGTGGGGATGTAGTTTAATGCACCAGAATTTTCTGCACAGAAAATTCAGGTCAATTAATTGCACATGTAAAGACTCCAGTGGGATTGAAGTGGTATACAGTCCTTTGACAGCTCCTCCATATGTGCATAACATGCCCATTTAAGAAGGGAATCAGATACATTTTTCCTACCTCAGGATTTGCAGACACTAGTTTAGTTCCCCACCTTCTGTTCCTCTTATTGTCAGCAGTATAAAACCTCATTCCTCCTACTGACTTTGAAACATACTCTACTAATCCTGCCATCTTCTTGATTTCCAACCACATGACTTTTATAACAATTTCAGAGCAACATTTATTAGCAATCACACCTCACCTCGCTAAACGTTGAGACTAGTAGGTCAATTTCATCTCAGTCACTCCACTGACATTATGGATCATCAGAAAGGTTAGAACTCCTGAACTTTATAGACTTTGTTCTCATCCATGCTTCCTGAGTGATGTATGAGAATATGCAGGAAAGTTTTTGGTTCTCTTTAATTTGATAATATATTAAGTGAACAGTGGGCAGTGAGTGAACAGGGGCAGCAAAGAGGGCAAGCAGTTTGCTGGAAGTTTGCTGGGAGCAAGAGGAGGAAAGGGAACAGGAAGAGAATCCAGGCACCAGATCCTGCCTGGGCAAGGTAAGTGATTCAGAATTGCCTGTGCCTGTGGCTTGCTGAATGTTTTTGGTGGGCTGTGTATGGTTTGGGCATGTGCTCTGAGAAGCAGGGAGTGTTACTAGCTGAGTGATTGCTGAGTGATTGCTGTCTGTACATGACAAAAACCCTAGTGAGTGGGTGGAGCCGGTCCAGGGCCAGCAGGGTATAAAAGGGGACTCCCTGAGTGACCAGGGAGTAAGTGAAAGGGGGCAGCAAACAAGGCAAGCAGCTCACAGGCAGTTCGCTTATCAGTTTGTGAGTCAGTTTGCACCCCACTCTGATGGGGAGCCTTTCAGCTTAGTATGAGGAAGCAGGGAAAAAGGAACCTTTTAGGACGAAGGAGTACTAAACAGGCCAGCTTCCAGGGAAGTTTCCTAGGAAAGGTCTGCTTGGAAAGAGAGGCAGCAAGAGAGAGGTGGCAGATTAAGAGACTTAGAGAAATGGCTGCACGACATTGCAATTGTGGCGCCACTGTCACTATTTCTGCTTGCATCTGTGAGCAGGCAGGTCCAAGGGTAATTGGCGCCCTAGGTGCACTGTGCACCTTGGCGCCCCCACCACTTCCACTATAGAGGAAAATAAGACGTCTAGAATGAACTTTTACATGTACTGATTTAATATTTGAAATGAACAATAAAATAATAAAAACATTTTTTATTGATAATACACGTACAATTAAAAGAAAATCCTCATGAACATTTGTGTAAAAAATTAGAACTTTGCTTTTTGTGCTTTCAGTTTCTGTTACTTAGAATGATGTTGGTGTTATTTTGTTTTGCACATAATTTTGGCACCCTAGGTGACCGCCTAGTTCACCTAATGGTTGGACTGGCTATGTCTGTGAGGTGTCTGTCCAGGTAGGACCACTCACCGTTGAGGCTTCCACCCAGCAGTGACATATCAATGGGCAGGGAGTGGTAGAAGGCCATGGCCCCCCGGGTGCTGGCGGGGGGAGGGGGGGGAGCACATGCACCAGCTGGAGAGCCTCCTGTGTTTGCTGTGTGGCTCACCCTCCCACTCAGTGGGTTGTGGGCTTGTTCTGCTGTT
This sequence comes from Alligator mississippiensis, assembly GCF_030867095.1. NCBI lineage: Eukaryota > Metazoa > Chordata > Crocodylia > Alligatoridae > Alligator > Alligator mississippiensis. Next base: position 31,815,394 of record NC_081825.1, read on the forward strand.
CTGGCCAGAAATTCTGTCTGGCACCCCTCCTATCACAGCTGGTGTGCCGTGCTGGTAATTCCCCTGTGGACATGCTGTGGGGTGGGAGGCAGGGCCCCGCACAGGCTGATTTGCCTTGACCCCACACCCTGCTTGGATTGTCCTGGGGGGGGGGGAGGGGGCGCAAATGGAGGTGTTGGCCCTGAGGGACTGGGGACCCTCAGTACTCTACTGCCACGCAGTTCTGGGTTTGGTGCTGTGGGGAATGCAGCTTACAGGTTCCTTCCAGTAATGGGGAGTGCCTGCAATGTGAGTGGTGCCTCCTTGTGGTGTCTCTCCGGGAGCAGGCAAGATTGCTACAGGAGGAGGTGGTGAGGCTGTGATGCATCCTCTGCTATGAGTTCAACAATTCAATGCTGGAGCAGAACTCCGGGACTGTGAAGGAAGAACTGCGAAAGGCAGCAATAGAGAAGGGAGAGGACATGGGCTGCAAGGAAGGTGGAAGCTGGAAGCTTGTGACTCTGGTAGCAAGTAGAAATGTTCATCTCCACCTGCAGCAGTTCTTCTGGACAACAGATATGGAGCCCTAGCAACAGAGGAGTAGGAGCATGTTACATTGGTAAAAGACAGGACAGGTCTCCCAAAGGTGGGAGGAGACCACAGCCACCAAGAAGAAGCCATGGGTGGTGGTGGTTGGAGACTCTCTTCTGCAGGGCTTCCACTCCATTGTGTTCCAAGATGTTGTTGACTACCACAGCACCTTACCAATATGGGAGCTGGCTGGCTGAGCAGCACCTGTGATGCTCACATCTTCCACAACTCCACCCTGCCAGTCCTGGTGGAGAGAAGGCACTTTGTGTTGGGGTGCCAGACCTCCTCCAGCTGGGTGCAGTGGGGGTGGGATCTGACCTCTTCTCATCCCACCTACCCACTCCTCCCCTGGTTTATGTGGCCCAGCACCAGCCAGATGCACCCCTGCTAGGCAAACTTTAACCAGTGCCGAGGTCAGATCCGTGCACTGGTGGAGTGTGCCCGCGGTTGACTGAAGGGACACTGGTGCACCCTCACTGCCCACCTCAAGGCTGCAGAGACCAACATCCCCCAGGTAATCATTGCAGCCTGCATACTGCATAACATCTGTGAGGCCTGGGGGGAGAAGGTGTAGTGGGCACAGGATGCCTGGCACCAGGAGCACCAGCTGTGGTGGAGTGACAGCAGAAGAACACTTCCACCGGGTCCTTGGGTGAGCCACTCACCTACCAGAGAGGGTACCAGGTGCAAGAGGTGCTGGCTAACCACCTGCTCCTGCACTCTCTACGGTAGCCCGCCTGGACAACCACCCCTGGACCCTCGCCCCACCATGCAGCCCCAGCACCACGTTCACTGTGGAAAGCTCTCAGAAAAGTAGTTTATCCCCTCCACAAACACAGAACCCTTTCTCACCCCTACAACAGAGCCCATCCCTCCCCCATACCAGACCCCCATCCCTCCTGCCCCCTGAGCCCCTTCCCTCACTCCCCACAGAGCCTCTTCACCACCCACTGCACCTGCCGCCCAGCTCCCCCACCTAGGCCCAGCCCTGCTGCTCACTACAGCTGCATGCAGCCCCAGAGCAGGTCAGAGGTGGTGGCTTGGAGTGGGATCTAGGGCAGTGGTACCTCTCTGGTAAAAGAATTGCTGCACCTCAGCACAGGCCTACTGGGGGGCCTGCTGCTGGGTGGTGGGTGGCTGTCATAGTATAGGATGGGGTGCTGAAGGCCCAAGGACACTCCTCTGGTGATGTGTCACTGGAGATGTTAGGGTTGGGTGTGGGCACAGGCTCCCAGGCACCAGCTTGTGGGTCAGCACCCACACAAAGGGCATAGTCCTGGAGGCCCCACCAGACTCACAATTGTGGTTGTTCACAGCCACCCACTGGGCTTATGGTCTTTGACCTTAATGCGGCACTGCCACACCAACTGGGAGTGGCCCCATGAATGCATCCCAGTCACCAGGGCCTCATAAATGTGGTGTTTTAGTGCCCACCCTAGGTGAACTGCCTCAGAATGTTTTCCTCACCCCACAGTGCCACAAGGGTGCACACATCCTCCGAGGTCCAGTTTGGGCCCCTGTGTCTCTGGATGGGCAGGCACATGCAGACAGGACCAGGGCTGGACACAGGGGGAAGGAGAACATTATTCCCTACACTGGCCGACTGGGCCCCCATGTGGCTGGCCCTGTGATGCCAGCTCCAGAAGGCTGGGAACAACACCCCCAATAGGAGCACATCTAGGGAGTTGCAGCTGCATGGCTGAGGTGCTTCAGCATGATCTTGCAAAGAGAGAAAGGTGGGGAGTGAGCAGCATTGGGGAGCAGGTGCTGGCCCTGATGGCACAGCTGGCAGGGCCAGTAGCCCTGGTGGGATTACAGGTCTGGGCAAGGGGTGCAGCAATCTGCAGTCCTTTGCAGCACTCACCTGTGGCCAGGAAGGAGCTCAGGAAGGGGAAAGCCTAGGCAAACACAATAATTTTATACCTTGCAGCTAGGGGCTTCCAGAGAGCATCCAGCCTAGTAGCAGGTACGAGCCCTGGGGCTGGGCTCCAGCTGGCCCCCTAGTGGCTTGGCAGACCCTTAGTTGTAAATTTACTACCTGCATCATGCACATGTCTGGTAGCAAATTTACACCCAAATCGACATAAGCCACCATAATTACTGTGCAGTTTGGGTGTGCACATGGAGACACACACCTGTACTGCAAAGTAATTTTCAGTTACTGTGCAGTAATTTAAATTACTGCACAGTAAATGTGCATGTGAAGATGTGTCTAATGACACTAATTGCCCAGTAATTTGTCCTCCTGCAGATTAAAGTGTTTCATGAAGATATGCCCAGTGCTGGCAGATGACATAACAAGGAGCAATTGTCTCAAGTTGCAGTAAGGAAAGTTTAGATTAGATATTAGGAAAAAAAAATCTCTCACTAGGAGAGTAGTCAGACAGTGGAACAGATTATCCAGAGAAGTTGTAAAATATCCATCCTTGAAGGTTTAAGACCCAGCTAGACAAAACCTTGTTTGGGATGATCTAGTTAGGGATGGTCCTACTTTCATCAGTGTGTTAGACTAGATGACCTTCTCCCAACTCTAACTTTTTTTTATTCTAAAGCAAGGTTCTGAGTCAGTTCTAGTTCAGTTCTAAGAGTCAGTTTTATTTTGTAGAACAGTCTTACTGCCCCAATGAATATTGAATTAGTTAACCACAGTGGAACGGTCCAAACAGGAGAGCACGAGTGACTTTTTAGTCTAGTGCTTAGGGCTATTACATGTGTTATCAAGTTTGGTGTCTATACTAGGGGCTTTCCTGATCTGACCCACCTGCCATGCCTTTGATGGGAAGACTGAAGAAAAGAAGACTCAGGTGAGTTGACCTTTTTAGAACATGAAATTCATTTAGTAGGTGAAAAATGAATTCCCTCCCCATGGATGGCTTCTCCCTCTCTTTCCTGGGGGTTTCTTATCTCTTCTTTTCACAGGGTCTACTTATCCCCCTCTTGCAGGTCTGACCCTCAGTGGATACACTACAGCTATTGCTCCAGCCATGGGGTTTCTCATTCCCCTTGGGATATCATCTCCATGCCCAGTGCCAGCTTTGTGGCTGCTGCCAAGAATGTAGAGATGCTGCCTGTTCAGCTCTCTTCCACTGAGTCTGTCAAGGATGCTGGCTCCATTCTCCCTTCCCACAGCATTGGTGTGGCACTTTTGGAGCCAGCTGAGACTGATTCTGGTCCCTGAGTTAGCTGAGATGGTTCTGCTGAGCCTGCTGGGGATATGGACTCACTCTTCCCACTGCATTGGCTGTGCCTCACCAGCCAAGTCAACTAAGGTACGGGCTCCAGTCCCTCCCTACTGGCCATGCTGGCTTGACTGAAACAGCCACAGCCACTGCCTCAGCCAATCACTGACTGATTCCCCCACTTTGGTAAATACCTTTCTTTTTCTCCTTTTAACTTCCTGGTGTCAGTCTCTGACCTCAGGATCCTTTGGCTCCTTTCCTTTGCAGCCTCTGTGGTCCCAGGCATCCAGAAGCTCCATCGTCCCCAGTCCTCTGCTGGGGGCTTAGTCTCTCCTTTCTTCCTTTTTTATTCCATACTCTCTTCTGTTATTCAGGACACCTGTGGGTGGTCACAGCTGTGTGGTTTCAGTCTTGTCTTTTGTCTTGATGATGACCTCTCCTGGGGTGAACGGCCCTTGGCTCCGACCCATAGATGACCCCTCTGGGGGTGGATGGCCCTTTCAGTAACAGGGGCTTATGATCCCTGTTACAACATGGAATATGGAAGATTCAAGCAGGTTCAAGTCCTTGCTCTGAATTAAGTAGAGCAGAGACCTGGATTTTCATGTCCCACATCCTGAGTAGAGGTTATTGTCTATTCTGAACAGTTGAAGAATTTTAGAGGGATAAGACATAAATTATTAGCTATTTTGAAGAGTCTCTGTCTTTTTCTTTTTTTTGCAAAAAGTACATTAAAAGGTCTTGAAGAAAGTAAATGTAAAACTGTTGAAGGTTGTTTAGAAAAAATGAATTCTTCATTTCCCAGCATACCCGGTGATTTATCTTTCAGAAGAAAACCAACAACACCTTAATATCTGCTACCTCTTGGTACAGAGTTCAGAATATATGCATATGTTTTTGACTGCTATTACAAGGTTGTAGTGGCTTTCATAAATGATCTTGTACACAGTTCCAAATGTGAAGCGGTGAAGGGCCTGGAAGGATAAGAAATATGTGTGTGACATACCACATGACAGAGAGCCATTGCGATACAGGGAGACCAGTGGGCCAAGTCAAACAATTAGGAACAGTGGCATTTAGAACAGATGAACAAAGAACAAATAATGGTTATCAAAAAAGGGAGAGAAAAGGAGGTTGCAGTGACTACAGTATTACTAGTCCCAAAAGTACAAAAATGATGATTGTGAGCAGGTGTCTTAAATCAAGTCAGAAAGACAGTGCGCTTTGGCAGAGCATTCCCCACCTCCCCTGAATTTTTCTTGCCTGCCACGACTTTGATGGGAGTTACAGTTAGTACTTGCAGGTGGGTGGCCTCTGATTTTAACTAATGCCCAGGGTGACGCTCACTCTTTCCTTAATGCTACTACAGGTGGGGAAGCCGGCAAACTACCTCCCACAGGAGTAACACCCTTATGCATTGAAACAAGCTTCTGGGAGGGCAGAGGTCCTTAACCAGCACTCGATGTTTCCTTCTTCCTCACCTCTGCTCTCTCTCTCTCTCATAAAGCAGAGATAAACAAACCGCAAATCAAATTGTTAATTGGCCTACTGCAGGCTTTTTAATTCGCTCCTTCTCTTCGCCTGGAGAGATCCTGCTTCCAGCCTGGTCAGGTAACGTAGTCAGTCCACAAACGTTCATTCCTGATGTCTAGCAACAAAGTCTCTAACTAAGCAGGAGTACCTGGTCCCGCAGAGTTTCCAATGAGGTTCACTCCTGGTGTTACAGGCTGCCTGGTTTCTGTTTTCCTTCAGGCACGCTGCCTGTGTCACACCCGTGCCTTCGCGCAGGAAGCTGGCTCCATCACTGCAACTGTCTCTCAGCTCTGGCTCCTCTCCCCTTCCAGGGAAATTACTAATCAAGTCTAGCTCCTCTTACAGGGGCTCATTAATTGACACTTTACAAGCTGTGCTGGTCTCCAATGCTGCAAATGCTCCCAGCACCGGTGAAATGATGTCATCTTGTCAGCCGGTCCTGCAGCATCTGGTAAGTGTCTCTTTACCCGGACATGCACTTTGGTGTGGGGTAAGTTGTGCCATATGGGAAGAATAACCCTGCCCAGTTCTTCCAAATCTAAAGGAACTGGGCAGGGCCAGCACCTGTAGAGGATGTGAGGTTTGCAGGATGGGGGTGGGAGTGGAGAAATGTGGCGGGGGGGATGCGGGTCAGTGTGTGGGTAGGTGCAGAGGGTTTGTGGGGGGACTGTATAGGGGAGTTGCTCAGGAGGGGTGGGTCCCCTACCTTCCACAGGGTGCAGTTCCCCCACACAGCACATGAACTGCCCCCCCCCCGCAGGGCCACAGCTCCCCCCCTTAGCAGCAGCAGCCGTGCTAAAGTGCCACTGCTGCCAGAGCTCTCCTGTACCATGGTGCAGCTCCAATCGTTTCAGAGCTAGCATTGCCTGTGCAGCCTGCACAGCTAGCATTGCCTGTGCAGCCCAGCTTGGCGTGGCGTCACGTGGGACCATGCCCCTTTCTGCAGCTCCGGGTCACTTGTGCTGTCATCTGAGAGTCAGCACCACTCATGGGGACCACGTGTCATGCTGGGCTGTGTCCTGCCTCCACAGAACCGGCCTGGCCTGGCAGCACACAGGGCCTGTACACACAGGACCTGGTCCGGCACAACAGATGGTCCCTGCAAGCATTGCGGCCCCTGGGTGACAGTGCGAGTGGCCTGGATCTGCAGAAAGGCACACAGCCCTGAGCCAGGCTGGGCCGCACCCACAAGAAGTGGCACAGGCAGCTTGAGCCCTGAAGCGATCGGGGCCACGCTATGCCGCGGGGGGCTCTGACACGTCCTGAGCACCCCATGGGTGCCAGAAACCAGAGCATCTCTCCAAAGGACCGGCTTCCCAATTACCTCACGGCATGGTCCTTCTGCCCTGCTTTTTTTCTGGGGTATTTTTTTATACCTGGATATCCAGGTATCAAATTTTGAGCCTGCACTGGAAATATGCAGCACAGAGAACATTTTTTCATTTGCAGCGTGCACATTTTAATTTTTTCATGTGCATACTTGTCTGGACACACCCCTTGAAACACAGCACTTGGACCCTATTGAAATGAAATGTTTGGGTGAGGTCATTTTGGTATTTTCAAAAGCAATATTTTGTACAAATTGTGTTTCTTATAAATCAATTCAGGCCTAATGAAAATATTAAAAAACTGGAATTTCTTGTGAAGTGGAAATGCCAAGTATAAAGGAGTTCTGCTCAAGATGTTTTACATTACAATCCATTAGACTGCAGAAAACAGATGTAACTTAACTTGAACATAAAACAGGTGGAAATAAAAGTTCACCATGGCTCTAGATCCTATGCTTATTTTTTTACATGCTTTAAGCACATGTAGATTTCTTTAATGCCCAGGCCTAACATTCTAAAACCTAAAATTCTGTTGAATCCATTGTTAATTTGGAACCTCATTTATTATAAGGGTATTCTACTCCCTTACAGAGGCAATTAATTCCATTGACTTTAAAATATGACTAACCACCTGAATAAGAGCTACAGGCTGAAGAATGGAACATTGGCCAGAGTACAATGCTATTATGCTCATCTTTTCAAAGTTAAAAAGATTAAATTTTGCAGGAGGTAATCATCCTGATAAAAGCAGATTTCAATGACATTTTGACTCAAAATCTTTGTTTGGTAAAACAAGCTTATAAAACTCCACTAAAAATCCCTTTAGATTTACAAAGGTGGAAACTTTCAGGATGTCTTAGAGACAATAAAACATTTTTCAAAAACACATTAAGAATGTCTAAAACCACCTTTGAGATGAGTAACATCTTTTAAAGTCCTGGGCTAAATCAAACCAAAACCTTTGCTGACATTTTGATTGCATTTATGTTAGTTGGTATAATGAAAAATTAACTTTACACATAAAAAATTTATTGTAGCTTCTTTTATTGCCTGGGAAGGAAAGTTTAGTGTAGCCAACTGAACCATGCTTCTTCACGGGTTGTCACTTTGTACACTTTATTATTGTAACTTATGGAGATGTTTGTAAGCAAAAGAGTGTTATTTATTCTGCAGTACTCCCATTTGCTCACTCATTATACTTATCATGGCTCTACGTAATAAACTTCAAAATACCACACATTAATGGGGTTATTTAAACTATAACTACTATAAGTTAACGCGCAAATGCCTTGCAGTTTTCCCATCTTTGCTTGCTACTCTGAAATAATGTAGAGGACGTGCTTTTAGCCTGGAAAGAGTCACACACGTTAGTATCTAGGAAAATGTGCAATTATTTAAAGACTATAGACAAGCTGACATTCATGCCTGTCCCATTGGGTGTGTCTGCATATTAAAATGCTTGCCTGCTACTTATCTGTGATAGATAAAACATATTTAATATAATTTCATGCAAACTCTTATGACAAATGCCCAAACCACACTATGTATAGATGGAGTTGTAATCTGACTCAAGTTGCTTTTCTCAGCACCAGAAGAAATAAGAAAGAGCTGAATTGCAGATACCTAAATTCCACATTTCCTTGTGATTAATATACATTTTGCTAACTTCACACTCCATGTTGCATACCAACCATAACCTATATAGTTAAATTTTTATCTGCTCTTCTGCCTCAAGACTCATCTGAAGACAAGGTATAAGAGCGTATATTAAGTCATTCCTAGGATAATATACTTTTATTTTTTTAATTAAATAAAAATGCCTTTCTTAGCCAACATGCACAAACAACAAATTTATTTTTATATACTCTGAAATAAACTTATTTAGAATTAATATATCTTGTTATAAGTGCATGTAACAGTTGAGCACTGGGTACTTTCTGTAGCTTTTTCATTTTGATGGGCTAATAATTTTTAACTTCCTACTACAATATGATTGTAGGTTGACTTTTCAGGGTTTGTTTTCTTTAATTCATCATCTTGTACTGTATTCTGATATTTATCATATTTACTTGAATACAAGACAAGGTTTTTTACCCAATTATTGTGGGCAAAAAAACCACTTCATCTTGCATTTACATTCAAAGGAAACTGCCATTAAATGCATTGGGCACATCTACATGTTCTGATTTAAGGACCTTTTACAGGAGATACCTGTAAAAGCAGGTATCAAATTTAGGTGCAAATAGCTGAAAAGCCTTAACATGCGTGAAAAGAAGCTAAGGTACATTAACGTTGTGTATGTCAACTGACTTGGGACTAACTTTAGTCCAAGTACAATGTATTAATGCACCTTAGCGTGTGCACATGTAGACACATGCCTAAATCTCATAAATGCACTTTAGGTAAATGGGCATTAGGTTTAGGTGCATGTAAAAGCATGTGTAGACATGCCCATTGTCTTTCATTTAACTGCAGCCTAAAGCAGCATAGGCTTAGTAATGGAAACCAACTATGAAGTTGATTAAATGTAGTCAACACAGAGCACGACTATAAAACACATGACCTATATTTGGCAAACGTACTGATGGGAACCTACTACAAGGATAAGTTAGTGCTGCCCATCTGAATAAGAGATATGGTAGTGCCCACCGAGTCCAGTCCCTGAATTTTTCTTCAAGCCATGGTGAGCCATGACATTGAACACATTTCAACTTCCTCTTCACTCCCATAGCTGAGCTGAGCCTTTCTTTCCCATTTACCATGATTCCTTTTTCTTCAATGTCTGGCAAATATCACCAAATGAGATTCCAAACAGTTCACTCAGAATTCCTGTGTTGCCCCATCTCTCAGCCTGTTACATATGACTGGTGTGGCCCCACCTTCCATGAAGTGGAGCAGGACCAGGTTGTCCTGCATCTTATCTGCATATACTTTTTTGGAAGATCCCAGTTCCAGTCATGAGTGGGGGAGCTAATTAGCACATGGCTCCTTTGTGGGGAGTATCTGGAATATAAACACAGTGTTGAGCTGTGGAGTCACCATGGCTTTTGAAATACTGTTGACTCTGGTGGGGCCTAGCCAAATGAACTATATGGTAAATTATGAGCATTTTGGCTTTGAACTAATATCACATATAGTTTTTTACTATGTATATGTAGGTATAAAAGTGCTGCTTAAAAGTGTGTGTGTTTATGAAGCACCAGTGCTAAAACTTGCATCAGTTTAAAAAAAAAGGTAAAATACATCAATTTTGAATGAATGAAGTCTATAGATACTATATAGAGATTACTACAGGTATGTTTATTTCAAGGTCAGTGTTTTCAAATTAATTCCATGTGTTCAGAGAGAGCAGGGTTTGAGAATAAGGAGAGAGGGAAAGGGCTGCAGGGGGAAGAAGTTGTTGGGGACAGGGCAGAGGCCAAGAGAGCTACCTTATTCTCCACAATTATTTTCCATGCTGTAGCAGTGGGAAGGGGATAAATTCAAGGCAAAGCTTCAATGATTAGATTTTATACATAGAAAATGATAACAAATTTATAATTCTTCCATGTATAGAATCAAAGTATCAGGGGGTTGTCTTATATTCAAGTAAATATGGTACATTCATTCAGTATAATGAGAGTGTATGAAAGAGGCAGAATGATGGAATTATATCCATATCAAAGTTGTACATTCTCATTATTCAAAAGAAATCATCACATTTTTTAAGTACTTCCTGGGTCTCCTGAGAAATGACATCTAGTGAGGAAGAAATCTCTTGGTAGTATTCAGTGATGTAAATTTCAAACTCTAGTTTATATGACATATGTTGTCTATTCATTTGCAGAGAAATGCATATGCCTATCAGTGAACAGTTCAGGTTTAAGTAAAGAGATAAATGGGCTGGGGGAAAGGAGTGTTACTTGATGGTCAATTCTTTTAAAGTCTTAAGAAAGCTATCTCTGATCTGCCTAGTACAGTACTACTTCAGTCTTTTCCTTTATTGAGACAGATAAAGGACAAGATCTTCTGTTTCACAATGACCCTGAAAAGTTCAGAACCAAACCCTTTTAAATTCCATTATCTGAAATGCAGAAATCCTCCATGAAATACTGCCAAGCATTGTCATGGCAACATTATATCATTGAGTGACAGAACAACTACTGTAGCATTTAACTGAAATTGAGTTGTTTTGCTCTATAAACAAAAATGTTATTTTAAAAGCCAGAGCACAACTGGGTGATAGAACATCTGTAATCTAAACATTTTTCTCACCTTCAGAGGTGGGAAAAATCACTTTCACTTCTCATCTCTGGACACCAGGAAGGGTTTAAATTACACAGGAAAGAAACATTCATTATCATGAAGGGTGAGTGTTCTGAGAGTAAAACATTATCAGTCAGAATAGGCCTTAATAACAACTGAGAAACTAAGTACCTGTTAGTCTGACTCTGCAGATAGGGCGTGATTCATAGATAAACAGCACAGCAGCCTGTCAGAGGCTCAACTTGGGAAACACTAACCTGACTTAACTATCGCATAGCATACAGTGGGTGATATTGCACCATATGTATATATTGGTACACATTTCCCATGCCTTGTGCTTTTTTAGAACTTCTTTTCTAAAGTTCTATGTCTGAATCACTGTATTGTAAGTGAGTTGTATTCCTGTTTGGCAAGGCTCAAAGGGTTTTGAATAAGGAATTTAAAGCACCAGCAGAATCCCAGAGCCAAAGGAGATTAGACCAATTACTCAAAAAACTTGATAACATCAAATACAAAGACATTTTGGAAGATTGTGAAGACCAAATACATCTCAGGAGAAGGAGGTGTCTGTATGAAATAGATGCAGCTGGAAGTCCCACACATAGCTGCTGCAACTGAATCAGCCTCCAAGTCAGTTATACAGTGCTGTAGTAACACTTTTTGTTCCTTTTAAGCCTCTAATTCTCATATTCCACGATGTCCACCAAACTTTGGGCATTAGACTTAGAAGAGTGTAAATATGTCCCAGTACATTTCACAAAGGTCCTCATAGAAAGTTCTCAGTGGTCTTAATTTCAACAGTTTTGCAACCCCTGCCTGTAGCTACAGTGAACCCCTCTAAACCAAGTGAAATAAAGTAACTGAAAGTAGCTGTGTTGTATCTGAATTTGTGACAAAAACAATGGAAACTATATTTTTGGGAATGTAAAGGCAAAATGTAGAAGGGGTCAGATTTCTGAGAAACTGGGGCTAGGCTTGTTAACCTGCCAGTTTTTACAAAAAACCTGGAACCAAGTTCCAGGCTTGTGAAGAGGTCTTTGTTGGGGGTTTTTAAAAAGAAAACAAAAAACCCAACACATTTTGCCCATCTATAATTAGGATAATAATTTTTACCCATTTTCATTATTCCCTTTAAAAATGGGCCCAATTGCCTTGGAACAATGAGAGCATGACTCATGTAGATGCTTGAGACAAAAAGAACTAAGAAAATGTTCAGGTTGTATCTAAGAGCATATGAGAGTATAAAACTTTGCCTTACCTTGCCCCAATATTCCTCAACTTCGGATTTTTCTAGAGACCCCCAAAAATCTCATAATAAAATAGCTTAACTCTTACTTGTCACTTACCCTTTTGACATTATCAAGATATTTCTGGTATTTTTACCTTCTCCTGTTATTTCTACTATTTGTCTCTCATCAAATTAAAAACAATAGTAAAGGAACCACTTAGCTGTTTTCTACTTACTCAGGGCCTAGTCCAAACTGTAGTGCATTCTTCCATTAGCATAAACAGAAGTCAGAAAAGGCCCTTATTTATGCCATGGATAGTATGCTGTTAGTGCGATAATTTTCAATTTTTTTGAGCTGAGTCCCCCTTTGAGCTAAAATTTTGTTCATGCATCCCTCTCCCCACCCCAACCCTGACAAAAACAGACATGCAAAATATGCCTTCATAAACTTAACAGAGACTAACACAGCTTACATTACCTACACCTGTAAGCTTCAAATTCACAGATACTGTACTTACCATTAATGTGAAGGGTGTGCCTGTTTCTCTGCAGGCAGTTGATCAATTTGTGGAGAGATTTTTGAAACCGACACTCTGAGGTTATCCTCCACCTCCAGTCTCGGATGGTACTTTGGATTCTCTGCGCTGGCTGTGCTAAAGAGAGTCTCAAACAAATAAGATGAACCAAACTGTAAAAGAGCTTTGATTACAAACTTTGACAAAGCAAAGTTCTGAGCCAGCTTTCAACCAAAACTCCCCCAAAGGCTGATTTTTACATTGAATGCCCAGTGCCCCATCACGCTGAAGTTCAATCAGTTTCTCTTGATTGTCATTTGAGAGATGGGACAAGATCAGTGCCTCAGCTACAAAAGGCTGGATAGTCCAGTCATTCAGGGGTGAATTCCCTTTTGGAAAATAGTTATCCAAACTGGCTTTGAGAGAAGTCAAGTGATTCTTGATAGGCTCCACAACACTCAGCAGTTTCAATTCCATTTCTTTGATAGTGTAACTTAACAATGGGAATGAAACACAAAGCGTCATGCTCGACTCCCATTTCTGCACAAAGCATTGCAAAGAGGTGTGTCTTTGTGGGCTGTATCTTGATAGAGTTAACAATTTTGATAGCACTGCTCAGAACATCAGTAAGTTCCTGATCCATGTTTCAAGTTGCAAGGTCTTTGTGGTTGTAAGCCACTGAGGGTTATCGGAGCAAATTGCTTACTTTCCTGGTGGAACTAGGTGTGTGCTAGTCCTTAGGTCCCAGCAGATTGCTATTATCAGATGTTCAACAGCATGTCCACCCTATCTAACCTGCCATGACTTGATATTGAAGGTAAGTAAAAAGGAAGGCTTGTTGGCCTGAACCTCTGTTGACGCCTGGCTAACTGATGTTCCTCAGGGCTCCGCCTCCCCTTGCACTGTGGCCTAGCACTGACCTGGTGGTAGAGTCTGAGCACACTGTGACTTGTTTTTGGGTCCCCAATGAGTCTGCACAACAGATCTGAAGACCCAACCATGACTGTCTGCAGGGGCCTCAAAGAAGGAGAAAGTTTACCACTCTCTTCCTTTTACCCCTGCCAGGGCATTAGTCTGAGCCTATGCTCATTCAAAGACTTTTCATTCTTTTCTCTCACAGCCATTGCCGGGCATGCTTTTCTGATGTCACTCATTGCATGCCCAGCAGACTGGAGCTGGCAGGAGCTAACAAAGTGTGTCATCCATGGTTCCAATGAGTCCTGTGCCTCCGCCGCTCATCCCCAACACGGTAAGTAATCATGCCTGGAGCTAGCTCTCCAATGATCTTTGGGGCCCCCCTGAGCCCCGGACCCTCCTTTGAACTGGCAGCATGATCTTCGCTGCCACAGCAGTGTATCATATAACATGTCCACAGTACCTGTGGTACAATTTCAAACACTTTGGTTTTCAAGCCCACCCTACCTCCAGCCATTGAAGGAGCTCTATCAGTGCAGATTGTGATGCAGGCTTCCTACTTTGGATCATGAGAATTTAAGAAGTTGTTTAAAATGTTAAAAAGTTCAAATCCAGTTACACACATCCTAATTGGCGTACAGAACAAAAAATCTTCCAATATTGCTGTTTTGTGATTATACACAACGTATGCCATTAAATGAGCTTCTTTCAATATATCTGTTGCTTCATCCAACTGGATTGCAAATAAACTGAATTTCAATTGAGAGATCAGTTGTGCATTGATAGTTCCTGACAAGTCAGAGATCTGACAGCTGACTGTGTTGTCTGAGAGCAGGATCAATTTTAATTTCTTGGCCACACTGTCACCCAGCACACGTCAGTTGCTGCTGGGAGAATCAGTTTTTCCCCAGTTGTGTAAAACTTTTTATTCTTGGCAATATGCTACTTCTAATGCATTTGCAGGGGTGGATACCACATTTTTCATTGTGTTTTTTTGTTTGTTAATTTCCTGTGAGTTTCATTAAAAAAAATTCTCTGTTCTTTCCTACCAGAATGCAATGTTTTGTTTCTAAGTGGTATCTTAATTTTGTTGGCTTCAGGCTACCATTTGCCAAAGTTACTACACACAGTACACATGGAGGCCTAATTCCTCCATTGCCTACACTGTAAGTAAAACCAAAATTCAAATATGCTTCATCACATTTTCTTGTTCTTGCAGATTTTTTCTCTTTATCAGCTTCAGCCATTTTAGCTTCTGCCTTTCATTTCGGAACACTATCTTTCGGCAATAAGTACCAATCCATTTTCACCTCATAATCATATGAAAAATATCAAACTCACCGGCAGAATAAGCTGCACTGCACAAATGCTTGTTGTAATTTTTTTGTGTTGTAAGAGCTGGTATGATAGGCATGCTAAACCTGAAGGCGGGAAATGTATTTGTTGCCATGGAAATGAACACTGGCTTAATTAAATACATTGTAACACCTGTGAAATCAGTTGCAAAAGGTTCACTCATACTATTTCAATGTGTGATGTTATCAAATATCACATTCTTGTTATATAATAATAATAATAATTAAAACAAAGGAAAATATGCCTTGCACATAGCTGCTCTCCCCCAACATTCCTTCATAGCCCTTGGGGGCCCTGCCCCATAGTTTGAAAACTGCGGTGTTAGTGTCTTTTAGTTTGTTACTATGCTCTAATATGTTTCAGTGAAGTCATTGCCCTTAGGTAGCTAGGCAGGGGTAGTTAATGTTGTGTCAGCACTTCAATTACAATCTCTTTTTGCAGCATTGTTGAATTATTTTCACTGTGGGCCACAGTTCGCTAATAGAATTGCTTGAGTTGAAGTCAACATGTGAGCTTTTGTTTCTAGGTTATTCAGCTTTTCTCACTTTGGATTAAATTTATTTCCACTGAAGCTGATGTTGAAATTACTGTTGATTTCAGTGAGAGCAGTGGTTGCTCTGAAAATCAGGACTTGTAAATAGGTAGCTTTCTCTAGATTTAGTATCAAACTTTAGGGCCCCAAATTTGAAAAAAAAAAAAAAAATTCTTTTTCCAGAAGGGGGGCTGCTTCAGGTGGGGAAACTAGTGCTAAGTGCAGAGTATGTGTTACTAGGTTGCAAGGAGAGTGTGTGCCAAAAAGGCAGACAGCTAGGATAAAGGCTTTTGCTCTACTCGCTTGTATAAACTAATTCATGCTAATGGTCCTTTACAAGTCCCAGTTCACTGGACATGTGTTAACTATTTAGCTGCAGTCATATTTAACAAGATTGTAAAGTTAACATTACATGAATTATACACAGTTTATAAAATGATTATTTAGTCAGCGGAAAATTAAGTTCCTCAATGTTTTCTAAATCTGAACTAGGACATTCATCAGTAGAACTGCTACATTTTTAATCAACTCTACTGTCTTGCTGTAGCTATCATTCTAAATTGTCATCATTCTGCCAGACCTCTAGTTGCAGTATATATCTTAGAGTCACCAGCTCTACATTGCTAATTGATTTTTTTTAGCTCAGATTTAAAGCAAAGTGACATGCCATGTGGTATTTTCATCGAAGGACCTCTTACTTGCTTTTAACAAATGAAGCAGTTTACATATTAGGATGAATGATCTCACATTCTGCCTAGTGATCTTCAGTTACTTCAGACTGTTTTATTACTAGGGATATATTTTTGAAGCAAGCTTGTGGAGGAAAACAGTGAGCAAGTGGGTTGAGAATTCTGCTTATGTTGAAACTAGTCCATTCAGGTATGGATTTTTCCCCCCAGAGTTGTTTCATTTTATACTTTTGTTTACTCTGCTTGTAACAATATTTGGGACCCTTTCTTCTATGGTTCTAATTCACTAGTAAAGGGAAACATTTCCCAAGTTGAACCTCTAGAAAATTCCTACTAACAAGAAGTTGAATATATACAGACTATGGTTAGACCAGTGTTTCTCAAGCAGGGTGCCTCAAGATAATTTTCAGGGTTTTGGGGGTATGCAATATTATCATGGTTAGATCTGCAAATACATATACATGATTCACAAGATAAAACCTGAGATTTCAACTAGGAATCCAAGGTGTCAAAAACATCCTTATCTGTTATAGTCTTTCCAAGTTCTTTGCAACAGAAGAATTGTTCTATTATTTTTCTGTAGTCCAAAAATGAATGAAAGCTAAAAAGGTGGCATTTTCTAGTCCACCACCCCAATCATGTTGTTGTTGTTGTTGTTCCTTCACTTGTCCTGTCTAAACAGGGTCACAGTTGCAGATCCTGGATCTCCACCAGCTTTGGTCATAGGTATCTTCTTCCAACTCCTCTCTCATGTCCCCCTCTACTATATCTCTCCATCTCATTTACAGTCTTTCTCTTCACCTTCTCCCTGGTAGTGCTATTCTGGTAACTTCCCATGTATTCTTCTGAATTCCTTTGAACATGCCCATACCATGCCAGTCTTCTCTTGTGTACTTTTTTAGATGCCTCCACAAACTGTGACAGACCCCAATCATATTCTATGATTTCTTAATTATAGAGAAAAAATCATACAATCATAAGTTTGGAAGGTACTTCAAAGGTTATCCAGGACAACCATATGAAGAGATACAGGACTTGCAGTTAGGGATGCAAGTGTTTGTTCCTGTAGTGATCACCAGGTTCAATAAGCACAGGCATATATGAATGAGAACTAACAATAACCTTTATCTGAGGAGCTTTACACAAGACTCAGCAATTCCTTGGTTTCTCTAACTAGACACTTAACTGAGGGACCATCTCTCAATTACTAACTTCCACAAGTTTACTTAGTAGGGGCACCTTCAAATTATAACTACACTACAGTCATCACAGGGAAGGGTAACACCAGACAGTAACACCTTTAGCTGTAGGAAAGTTTGGATCTGAAAGTTGCAGTTCAAGTTGATTACTAATTACCAGCCATTATTATCTTTATATAGGTGAGTTTCTATGAATGATCTGGTTTCAATTTGCTCTTGCACCAGGTCTTTTGCAGAGCATAGCACTCCTTGCTTTCCTAGCTCAGTTTGATCATACTTTTCCTTCTTAAACAGTTTGGTTATTAAAATCATAGCCCAGGTTGAAGTTTATATCCATTCATTAATCAAATAAGCATAACAGCTTTAACTTAAAGTATTATTTTTACACAGTTCAAAGTATTTTAAGCAACTTTCAGAACATATCAGGCGCACAGCCTCTGCCCCAAATCTTTTCTGTACTCTGTGTGCCTGGAACTCCCTGAAATTCTCCTTGTTTCAGAAGCTGAACAAACCACTACATTTATAACACTGACTGACCAAATAACCTACTGATACTGAAGGCTTTGACCATCTGGTTTTAATTCTCACCACCAAGAAAAAGACAGACCTTTTACTTGAGACAATAACAGTGTATCAATTTTTGTGTTGATTTCTGTTACAGTCTAGCATTATTTGAAAAAAAAAACAACAAAAAAAAACTTAGAAAGTTATAAAGCATTGATTATCAAGCTGAGGAAACAGCGCATCAATTTGTGGGACTTTTTGACTTATGCCTATACGCTCTGAAATTGTATGCACACAGCTTGGCCCAAACGGTACATTATTTTCTGAGTAATTCAAGAGCAGTTTATGTATTCTGTTTAGTATTCTGAAATGCCACATAACACAATTTCTGATCATGTTAGTAGATATAGAAGGGTTGTGATTTCATACACAGAAGGCCCAATCCTACCAGTGTGTAAAACTTCTAATGATATTAGTGGGAACTACAGGCACTTAGGTTCAGAGCCAGTGAAGGACTTTGGTGTCCTGATTCGGATTTAGGCAGAATTAAGGTACCTAAGCCCAAAACTGAAATCCAGAAAATTCCTGTGTGCTGCTGCCTAACTCCATGGAGGATTGAGCTCCATGGGCATCTGTGGATTCATGACAAGGTGCGGTTAGCTTTAATGACCGCGTCCCCACATTGGCGGCCCATGTTCATTTTGGAATCAATAATGACTCCAAGATCCTTTTCTGCCTCTGTGCTGACGAGAAGGGAGTTCCCCAGCCTATAGATATGCTTCTAGTTCTTTCTCCCCAGGTGTAGTACCTTGCACTTGTCAGTATTGAATCCCATCCTATTCACAGCTGTTCTAAAATTTGCACTACTTGGGATCTTGCCCAAAGTTCCCCAAACCTCCTAAGATAACACTTAGCTGGAATCTGAAACTACTCCCGCATCACTTCATTGTCACTGTACAGTCATGCAGAACAAGTTTTGCATGGTTCTAGGGGGAGATTATAACTAGACCCACATTTACTCAAAACATTTTATGAACTTCATTGCACCTCCTGACAAATGTGCACTGACTTTCAAAATGGTCACAAAACCATAATTGTTTACTTGGTTTTGGATTTTCAAACAAAAGTTCGGGATGGGTCTCCTGCTGACTTGATATTGATTTGATATACACCTATTCTCATCATTTTTTATCCTCTTGCATATACCCTGTGCTGAGTTTACTCCTGCATATAGAAACAAATCTGGAAATCAGTGGTGATTCACACTGTACACCTAAGATCAGAAGGGACCAAACTATGAACAGGCTCTCAAATGAAATAGCTTAATCAGTTCCATATTTTACAGGTCTATTTCTGGAAATAGCACCAGCCTCTGTTTTGCACATGTATAATAATACTCTCTGTTCCTTAAATTGCCAATTGTTTGGCTGATTTTCTTTTTGTAATAATAACTCTAGATATTTCAGATTTAGACCCTATGTATTAGGTTGTCTGCAGTTATTTCGTTCCAGAGGATTATATTAATCAAGAAGGAGAACAGGCAGGTATTTTAAAGATTTTTAATTTTATGACTAAGCCTCCAGTGTACTGACTTGCACATGTGCCTAACTTCAAACATGTGAGGCATTTCACTGAACCCAATGGATTAGTGTTAAGCACGTACAGGCTTTGCAGGAACAGGTCTAAGTGGCA
Organism: Alligator mississippiensis; assembly: GCF_030867095.1. Taxonomy (NCBI): domain Eukaryota; kingdom Metazoa; phylum Chordata; order Crocodylia; family Alligatoridae; genus Alligator; species Alligator mississippiensis. The sequence goes on from NC_081825.1 coordinate 31,834,879, forward strand.
TTTGTTTTGTAGGTTTGTGAATCCTAAACAGTGGGTCAAATGATAAGTAGATGCTAAATATTGTGTTTCACAGTGGGTGTGTCTACATGAGATGCTGACTGCAAAGTAGCCGGAAAAAAAACCAACTGTGCAGTAGCATGTCACAGTGTAGACAGTGCGCAGTGCATTACTGCACAGTGGCATCACCTAAAAGACATTCACTGGCACCACTGTGCAGTAACTCCAGTTAGTTCACATTTATTTAGTACTTGCTAATAGAAGTACTAAATAAATGTGCAGTAATGACTGTGCAGTAGCATCTTGTGTAGATGCACACAGTATAATTTGGATTCAAAGATGACTGATCTTGACGGCAAGGGCCTAGTTGAACCTTGGGAGATATTGGTGCCTCATTGACCTTGAGTAAATCAGCTAGGCCCATATCCACAAAGGTATGATTTTCCTGTCTATTGCCTATGAACTTCACATTTCACTTTGAATCAAAGAGAGTTAGGTGCCCATGTACTTGTACATGTTCTGCAGCTGAGCTCACAAAAGACCAGACAGAGTTCCGTTACAAGTGCAGCAACCCCTCTAGACATTATTGATTGTAGGGTTGGGTCTGCAAACTCTCTGGGCATGTATAGATGAAACGAGGGCCCTAATGAAGTGGTGGATTTTAAAAAACACCATTTCAATTTAGGGCTGATTAAAACCCCATGTTGTGCACACACCCTGCTGACTTACCTGCCTGTCCAGTGGGGAGGGGAGGGCGAACTGCCAGTGGGAGGAGCAGTCCTTGGGTTGCAGGTATTGGGGCTGGTGCTTCCCTCTGTGGCAGTGGCGCCCCCCCCCCCCCAGGCGGCACCCAGCTTGGGCAGTCCCACGGATCAACACAGCCGTGGAGGGAATCGCTGGGCCCCCACGCAGCTCAGGCAGGCAGGCAGGCTCTGGGAGGGGAAGGGGGGACAGATCAGGCTCACCTCTTTTCTTGCATGGAGCTTGCTTTCCCAGGCTGGTGCCAGGCTGCCTGCAGGGTTTTCTGAAGAGCCGTGGAGCTGCACAAAGCCTAGTGCTTTGCTCCATGGATATAGGGCAACAAACTAAAACTCCTCAAAAGAGTTTTAGATTGCTGTGCCCCAAGTTATTTAAGGTGCATTACACCACCGAATTTCCTACAGCAACTGGAATTAATCTGCACTATGCTGTCATGGCGTGCAAACACTGACACCATTAAAGCAATGCAAAAATATTTAGCCCATTTTAAAGTGTCATGCAAACACACCTCTTGTTTTGTCTATGCACAGGCTCACAGTGTCTCCATTCCTATTCTCTTAAAAAAATTGGGACAATTATACTTCTTCCTCCCACTTTTATTTTCTCTTCTGTTCAGATTGCAAGCTTTTTAGAAGGGAACATCTCATTATGTGTAGTCCTGATTTCAACAAATAATAAAACAACAACCATGAACATCAGGGTAATATCAGTGTGTGATTATTCTTTGTTCATTAACAAGCGTCTAGAAGGTAAAAAATGCACATTTGAAGTCACATAACATACCGGTATATTCCATGATGCTAGGCTAATTACATCATTTATATTCTAGAGAACGATGGCAAGGTAAAGCATAATTTCCTGAGCTTTCACTAGATACCTCTTCAGTGGAACATGAGTCAGAGCCTGAACTGCACAGCTTATTACAGTATTATTAGCATAAGTTGTTTTAGTGATATAGTAAATAATTCATAAGGGAATTTGCAAAAGCAAATATGTTTCTCCCCCCCCCCCCCCCCCCCATTTTCATCAGGATCAAAGGAAATTGTTCAGTTTCTTCAAATATTTGACTTATTAATGCAGGTACTGTACATTGTTTGCCACTCCATCTGTACTGTGTTTTGCTTTTTCAAAGTAAAGTGACTGATACCTTTGTGAAGTAATGAAACTAACAAAGAAGTTTGGAGAAACCTGATTTTCTAAGTTCATTCTCAAGAGAAAGTGAGACCAACAAAGCACGGTCGGGCTTAATTTGCAATATACAATGGACCAGATTTTTAAATGCCTTTAAAAATCTGGTCCTGAATGCATTCTGCACAACACTGACTTAATTTCAGCTGAAGTCACTAGGACCTTTTACTGCCATTGAGTTCAGTGAGAGCACAATCACACCAAAACTGAGCACTCATTATTATTTCCTATTTATAGTATGATACCACATAAGACCCACAGGTCGTGCCACATGAGCACGGATGTTTGGTTCCCCAGGGACAACTAGCTGTAGGATACCTTGTGCTGCTGGTACTTGTCCCTGGGGAATGCCTGTGCCTTGCACCCTCTGGTGCACAGCAGGTTATCCTGGGTGGGGTAGTGGAGGCTGGAGCTAGCCCTGAGATGGCCCCAGCACTCTTACCTGGGGTTTTGGGGGCCTCCTGGGGCTGCAGCAGTGTCAAGCCTGGCTGGCAGCTGGAGCATGGCTCTGGCTGGCCAGGCTCTGATTTTGGGTGGCACATGCTGTCCCAGCATACGCCACCCTGCTTTTTTTTTTTTCACAGGGTTTTTTACACCCTGGGATCTCCCAGGGTCACCCCCCCCCCTCCTACCTTGCAGTGTGGAGAACACCTGAATGTGCAGTATGTGGTGCTGCAGACTGTCACAGGGCACAAAGGTGCCCTGCTCCTAGAGGGGCAGAGGCTGCCTGGGAAGAGGCCCAGGGAGAGAGAGACAGAAGCCCAGGTGCAGGTTACTAGGGCAACAAGCCAGAGGGTAAATTAGCCTGCATCTGCACATGGTCAGCTGACCAGAAGGGGCAAGGCCCAGGCCCAGGTCCAGGGAGGGAGGGCAGTTCCCTGCCAGCAGCCAAGGGGGAAGGAGCTCTCCCAGAGCAAGCAAAGGGGAGAGGCTTGTCTGCAGGAGCAGCTTCCAATACTGTTAAGGAAAGGAGCATTCCCTGGTAGGGTTGGTCTGAGGTTATAGCCGAGCTGCTTGAATTTATGTTACAGCCCAGGGGCTTGTGTTTTGTTTATTGTTGTATAAAATCCCAGTGGTTTGGGTGAGGCTATTAGGGGAAGGAGGAGGTCTCATAGGGGATCCACGGCAGAGTGGGGACCCCAGAGCCAGAGAGGGCCTAGCGTTTGGGGTGCACCAACCCCAGCGCCAGAGAAGGCGCAGCATTTTGCAGGGCTGCATTGATCCCAAGCGCCAGTGAGGCGCCAAGCGAGACAGGGCTGCGGAGAGCCCAGGGAGGACAAAGGGGCCAAATTGCAACAAGGCCCAGACCGAACAATGTTGGTACCACCTGCGAGGCTTGGGGCATGGTAAAGGGGTGGTTGGAGCCATGCATACAGCCCATAAGGCTAGGGTGCCCCAAAACACCCACTTTAAAATGGGACCCACAAGGGGTCCAGGAGCCCACAGGGCCAGAGAATACAGCAAACTGTGTCCAAGAGGATATAAAGGCAGCCTCCCTACTATATAGTTTCCATCAAAGACGTGGCGGGTGAGAATCAAGGATGCCTATTGAACCAACTTGGCATGGTAAGGGGCCTTGGAAGATCACAGCCATCCTTTAAGACCCCATCCCGTTGCACAGACATGTCTGCGGCACCACATGCCACACGACCATGCTTGTCTGAATGTGGCCAGAGGCACCAGAACCTTGTGTTAGGCTTTGCACTTGCACAGAATAGAAAGCTCTCATACCCCAAACTGTTTACAATGTAAATTATTTCAAATCCATTTTATACAAGTAATAATAATTCAAGAGAGATAAGCATTAGCAGTAGGGCTGCAAAATGAAAATTAAATATAGATTTAAAAGAGCTCTGAGTTTTCTGATGAATGAATAATGTTTTGCTTTTACAGAGTGTGATGGGGCCATCTCATGGGTGGTCAAATCATTGGCTTGCTCACCTGTTTAGGGTAGTCTGCCCACCTGCTTTACCTTTGATGTACCTAATTAGTAGATGTTTACAAGGTGCGAGGCTGCTCATTTATTGCCCTATGCCAAGGGCATAGTCCCTGGCTCTGAACCTCCCCTTATACCATGTTCCATGCCTCACAAATGGCATCCAAATTACTCCGAACTCCCTCAGTCCCATTGCTGGGCCTGCACTCGGCCTCTGGCCCAAACTTGGCCTCAGGTGTCCGAAGACTTATCTTGGCCACATGCCCCCCTCATTGGGGCCTCACACTATCCTCTTGCTGGGTTAACTACTCTGCCCTCTCACTGGGGCTTGCTCTGTCAAACTACTGGGGCTGGCCTATGCACAGTCCTTCAGACCCCTCACATGGACCCTATTCTGTGCAGCCCCCGTGCAGCCCTTCAGGCCTGCCTGCGAAGACCCTACTCTACGCCATCTATGCACAGCCCTTCAGGCCCCATACGGGCCCTACTCTAAATGGCCTACTGTGCAGCTGTTCCCTCACATGTCCTCCCACTGAGACCATCACACCACCTCCTTACTGGGGCTACTGTTCTGCCTTCTGCCTGGGGCTCTCGGACTTATGCCTCTTGGGTCTCAGGCTTGATGACATACCTGCACCCTTCCCCTGTCCTATCTACAGGGTAACCCACCAGATCATGGGGGCTGCGGCTATAAGGCATCCCAACGTTGCCTTTCACTAGGGAGGCACTGGTGTGGCATTTCCTGGGGATCACACCTCCAAAAGCAGCCCCACCCCACCATCCAACTTTAGCAGGGTATAGTTTTAGGTCATGCCCCAGGACTAGGACACTCCTCCATGCCCATAGTTCCTACCCTGAACCTTGGGTTTACAGTGAGGCTGCTCAGCCCCAACTTGTAATCCAGGAACTCCCTTCTGCTCATGTGACTGCCTCATTTAGCCACACTGAACCTGCCAGCTTCTCCACAGCCTGTTTAAGCCTCTTAAAGTGTCAGGCACCAAAGGTACCCTGCGACAGAGTTTCAAAAGGTTCAAAATGAAGATCATGTGACACTTCCAGATTGTGCAATGGTAATTACCATTAGTACAAAGTAGTACAATGGTAATGGTAATTACTATTATTACAAAGCATTCACCATTTTAGTGGGGAAATGAAGGCACATAGGAAGAGTGAACATAAAATGTTTCAGGGAGGCAATATTCATTCCCAAGCCTAAACTATCATTTCATACAGAAGGTTCATAGATTAGATTCATAGATTCATAGATGTAGGGTGAGAAGGGACCTTGTAGAACTTCTAGTCAGACTCCCTGCCCTGGGCAGAAGAGAAAACTGGACTCAAATAACCCCAGCTAGGTAAATAAATGTCAAGCCTCCTCTTAAAGACCCCCAAGGTAGGAGCCAGCACCACTTCCATCCATGGTTCATCCATGTGGTCTTCCTTTCAGGGTTTGCCTCAAGCACAGGGTTCAAACCTGCTCAAAACTCAGAGAAACTCCATCACAACTATGAAATTTAATCTGACTTAGGTTGAAGTCAGAATAAAAATTATTCTGTTAGAGTGAATTATATCTTGTGTCTATACACTAGATTCTTCCTGGCAATGTATCAAGGCACATTAAGAAAACTTTGAAGGAATGGAGAATGTATTTCTAGGTTGTTACATTCAATTCTCGATCTCAAACCTCATCCAAAAGGAGGGAGAGGGAATGTTCCCATCTCCCTGGCCTTTGGAATGTTACTAAGTTAGTAACTGGTCATGGAATAATATTGATTAAGGAGAGAAAAGATTTTCATATACTCATTAAATTTAATAGGAACTTTCCTTAGCATTTGCATTAATTTTGAATAGATAAACCAGGTAGTCCTTTTTTTTTTTTTAATTACCCCTCTGGAAGTATACTCTTGACCTCTGCATCATGTGTTTCTGTCTGTACTGTCCAAACTAAATTCATTTGAGTTTCTTGAGAGCTAGGACTTTTATTTCACTATTTTTGTGCAGCACCAAGCACACTGTTATCAAGCAAATAAAAAGAAACATAGAGCTCAACTGTGCTTGCATATATAGAAGGCCAATCAATGTAAACACAGGGTATCTCTAAATAGGAGAATAGCGGAAGCCAGATGGCATGAAATCACTGATAGCTGTTTCATAAACTTTTTCCTGCAATCAAATCTAATTGAAATAACACTAGATTGTAGGCTTTAGCAGGTGGGCAGCACACACAGCTGCTTCTTCCAATTTATTTCCAAAGAATACATACATAAAACATTTCACAGGGGATGACATATGGAAAAAAAGGTTAACCCAGATGGAATGCTCTCTTTGGATCTTCATTTTGCCAACAGATTTCTAAAGCCTGCATCTTTAACAATATAGGCAGAAACATTTTCTAGCACAGTTGTATTATCTGCAGCAATGTAATACAGTAGACATGGGCAGTTTCATTTAGGCCATGCAAGAGTCTTCAATTTTGATTTGTAGCTCATAAAAATAATACAGAGTTTGCCCAGGCAGGACTTTTATAGGTCGCCTACTCTATCCCCCTGTAGAGGCACCATTTGTCATAGCTGTTGATATAACATGAAGTGAGCTCAAGTTCACAAAAGCTTATGCTGTACATATATCTTATTTAGTTAGTCTGTAATATGCATATCTGTCTTCTGCCTAACTTCAGACTAACACAGCTAACAACCTCTCTTAAAATACCTCCAGTGAACAAGTTTCTATCTCTAGCTACCTTCCTCCAATGCTTCACTATTCTTACAGGTAAAAGTTTTTTTCCTAATGCCTAGGAAAAAAATGGTTGAGTCTGGGTTTCTAGCTGTAAATTATGCCAATTTCTTTTTATCCCACTTCCAGAATATATGGAGAAAATTCACTGTTGTTTTTTTTTTTTTTTTTTTGTGCCAGTCTTTATACATACTGAAGGAAAGTTTTCATGTTCTTGGTCTTCTCTTTAGTAAACAAAAAAAAAAAAATCACATTTCTTGTATTTTCTTCACATATGCCCTGTTTTCTAGATATTTTATCATTCATGTTGCTCCCCTTTGGCCTTTCTCTAATTTACCACTATCTTCCTTGAATGTGGTGCCACAAAATAGACATTGTATAAACTACTGCACCCTCTGCAGTGCTGAATAGAACAAGATAATTATCTACCTGTCTTAAAAATGACCTGTTAATAAATCCCAGAATGAGATTTTCTATTTTTGTGATAGCAGTACATTGTGGAACATCCCAGAAATTCCCAGATAAGCTAGAAAATCCTATAATAGTTCTCTCCATAAACACTATGTAACATAGGTATATTTGGCAGTTTCACATGGCTTTGACCAGAATTGTGTTGTTTGGGAAGAATTTGACTTCGATGTTGTAGGTGTGTTTGAAACCAGTGTTCAAAGCAGAACATGAGGAGAGAGGATATGAAAGAGAGAGAGAGAGAATGTGGATAGAATGGGTGACTATGGACCCTAAATATACAAAAGGCTTATATGTTATGGCTGTGTCAAGCTTTGGGTGCTGATTCGATTTGGAGGAGATTCAGGCCGATTTGGCGTCTGAATCTCTGAATCAAATCAGAAGACCAATAAAAAGGTCTGAATCGATTCAAAGCTCTCTGAATCAATTCAGAAAAGATTCAGAGAGCTTCAGTGATTTGGGCACTCCCCGCTCATCAATGCAGGGAGCTGGACCCAGACTCTGTGCTGGTAAGCAGGAGCAGGGGAGGGGGGGTTGGAGGAGGGGTAAAGGGACCGGGGGGGATCCTTACCAGTCCTTTACTCCCGCCCACTATCTCAGCACCCCCCTCCATCGCTGCCCCACCCACCCCAGCTCCTGGTTTAAAAAAAAAACAAACAACAGCCCCCACTCACCAGCTGCTGTAGCAGTCTTGGGGCTTCTGGGGGCTCATGGCATAGACCCCACACACAGCACAGGGCAGTGGGGATGGCCCCCTTGCCTGACAAGAGCTGATGAGACTGCAGCTTTCTTTCTTTTTTTTTAAACTGGGAGTTGGGACTGGGTGGGACACCCATGGTGGGGCTAGGGGGGATAGGGGGATGCATGGGGAAGTGGAATGCAGCATGGGGCAGCAGGATGCAGTGGGGATGGCGCCCCCACCTAGCAGGAGCCGGTGAGTTCAGGGCTTTATTCATTTTTTTTAAAGAATTGAGAGCTGGAGCCGGGCAGGGCAGCCATTGACAGGGCTGGGAGAGCAGGCAGGGGATGGGACCTGTCCAGTTCAGAAATTCAGCCGGTTCAGCAGAATCTCCAAATCAGATTTGGCTGAATCAATTCGGGATAGTGATTTGAATCACCAAATCATATCACTGTCCCCCGAATCGGCCACATCCAAATCCAAAGTGAATACTAGTCATTTCAGACAGACCTACTATATACATAGGGTGACTATATGTTCTGGTTTAGCCAGGACTGTCCTGGATTTCATAGGCCAGTCCTGGCTGGCTGTTGAGAATTATAATGGGTGTCCTTAGAAATGCAAGGGTGTGGGGTGCATTCTGGCTGACAGCTGGAGCAGCATAAAAGACCTTGCAGGTGGGCAGGCAGGCACTGCTGCCTGACACACCACCCTGCCCCCACCCCTGCCAAGGAGGGGGCAGTATCCTGGGATGTCGCAGATGAATGTCCAGGATTTCCTTAAGGTGAGCATACTTATATGAAAATTTAAAAAAAAGCAAGTTTCCCATTATTCTACTCAGTACAATAACTGCTTTAGACTAATTCCTAATGTCCATTCTCTTCATAGTTTGTTTTACACGAGACATGCATTTTTAATGCAATATAAAGACACACAGGGCTTCCTCCAGCAGTATTTGTAAGATAATTTGTTTCAAAGCTTCAGTCTAAAGAATCATGACTTTCCATTGGCACCACAAGAGAAATCAGGAGAGAGACAATAACACTCTATAGTAAGACTTCATGTAAAATATGCCATTCAATATCTCTGAGCTCTTGGACTTCAGATATATAAAAGCAGCCTTCTGATTCCTTCATAAATCAACTGTTCTGTTCAAAAGAACAGTATTTTCCCAGAAAGTAGATCAGGAAGCTAGTAGCAATAGCACCATTTAGTGGGAGAAGCTGTTTTGAAGCAGCACTGAGAGCGAGCCGTGGAGTGATATGACTTAGCAAGAAATAAACAAGTGCGAAGTGAATGCTTTTAAAAGAACCTTTCTCACTTTTGTGACAGAGAAACCAGGAACACTCAGAAAGAATCAGTGACAAAAAGACCCAGAAAAGGTGGCTGAGTCTCTGGGGGGAGGAGGGAGCAAAAAGTTTACAAAGCTTCAGAATAGTACAGAATCAAGATGGTCCTTTGAAATGTTTTAGTTAAGAAAGATCAAGCTCACACTTTAAAATGTAGCAATTGTTTCTATTATCATTTATGAGTCACCAGATAATTAAAAAGTCCAGTCCATACCCTGTTGAATTTTTGGCCTAAAATAGATATAACACCAAATAACCACCGTAACAAAGCAATATTGGTGAGGGATTATGCAAGGTTAATAAAAATAAAGTTGTGAATTAGGCTAGGCCTTCATTGCCTTGTTTTCAACCTGTTTTTTTTTTTAAATAATTTTAGATGGCTTATTGAAAAAAATGTTTTTTTTTGTGTGGAACAGTGAGTGTAGGGATGATTTCATAGGAGGAAATGGAAAAAAGAGGACAGGAGGAGTGATGAAGATAAAAGGCAGGAAATATGCAGATCGAGCCCTTAGTATAGATCCCAGTATTTTAGTAATACCTGGTTCCTATGTATCACCTACCATATATAGATCTCAAATGCTGCTTGCAGACATGGAAAAAAAAAAAGGCACTTTACTTTCAGCTCCATGAGCTCCTGAGCCAAGTGCAGCACATACCCAAAAGAGGCATTACATTAGTTTGACTCAGTTCACCTAACACCAACATCTGTATAGATTGGAAGCTTCAGCCAGGCTTTTTGGCACTTTTATTTAATAACTGATTGAATCATCTTTAGATGAAAATGCAAAAAAGCCCTGCTGAAGCTCCTGATCTATACAGATGTTGGGAGCCAGGTCTTACTGACATGCTTCCTCTTCTGGTAAAGCACTGGGGTTTTGGGGGTTTTTTTTCATGTCTGCAAGTAGCCAAAATGCTTAAAATGGAGATTTGGATCATTTTACAGATAAGGAAACAAGAGACACATGAGGCATGTCCACACATGTACGCATGTGCGCTTGCAGCAGCTCAAATAGAAGTGGTGCAAATTTGAGCCTGGGCTTTTTGCCACAGGACACGTGCTCGGACATGCACTTTATTGTGGAACAAATTGTGTCACTTTGTTGCACAAATTGCTAGTTTCGTGCCCCTGGAGGCTTAATCCAAATACCTCAAGGAGGGAGTCACACATTCAGGCTAGGTCCGTTATAAGTTTATTGATCGCGCAATCGATCGACAAAGGGGTTAAGTAACCCAAAGCAGAGTCGACCCCAGGGTACTGTCCGGGGGTCTTTTTATAGCTTATCTAGACAAAGAACCTTGCAACTATTGGTTGTCTTACGATTTCTACAAGCTTCTATTCAAGACGTCATAGTTTCCAAAGGTCATATCTAAGCTTCCACAGGATGTCGGAGTTCAAAGGTTGCTATGCTCAACTTATTATGGGATATGTCGCACCTGCGTGTTTTGCACAGGGGTACTGCGGTAAACTTGGTACCCTCTAGTAACCCCCTGTCTTCGTGTAACTCTAGGTTACTGTGCTAGTTCTAAGTGTTAAGCAGGCCTTAACCTATATGCAGAAGCTACTTGCAAGCCGTACTGGATACAGAAGCATATTGCAAAAGTAAAGCATTATGTCTAAATCTAGGCTTTGTGTCTAAAATCTAGCGTATTTGTACCACAACTTGGGGCAAAATAACACTGCCTAGCTCCTCCCGGATCCGCAGCCAGGGGGAGATAGAGCCCGCGCCAGCACCTGTGCTGTCCCCAGAAGAATAAAAAGCTGCCCTAACCAGTAGCTCAGAGCTACTTGCCCTCAGGAGCTTCAGGGGGAGAAGCCTCTGGGAGGAAGTTGGCCATGCCCCTTCCTGTCTCAGGTGGCAGTGGTGGCTGCTGCTGTTGCTGTTGCTGCACGCTTGGTCTCAGGAGCTCCTGGGGTGAAGATGGCCAGGCGTTTTCCTGCCTCTGGCTACTGCTAGCTGCTGGCTTCTTCTCAGGATGTTTAGGAGTGAGTTGGCTGCATCCTTTCCTGCCTTGGGTTGCTGCTGCTGCTGTTGCTGCCTCCCACCATGGAGGGGTCTTCTGCTGCATGCTGCTTCCCTGCCCCTCCCCCTTGGGGAGGGGCCTGCTACATGGCAGTGCACCCCAGCTTCTGCACCTCTGTTGCAGCCTGCTGCCAAGCCAGCTGCCAAGCTGCAGTCAGGGGACAGCCTGGGGAAGGAGACTGCACTGCCTGTAGGCCCTTCCATCCCCACCATCACTGCCAGAACCTAAAGGTGCCTTGCCTACCTCAGCTGCCTTGGCAGGCCAACCCCCACTTTCACCTCCACTTTCACCAGAAGCACACCCTGAGTGGTTGAACTGGATGGCTCCCACCATCACTACTACCACTACTGCTGCTGCTGCTGTTGCCCCCTCTCAGGAGAGAGGGAGATTCCCTGCTACACCACTTTGCACCACCTGACACCACACCTATACTGGGTTACTTCCTAATTGACTGAATGCTCCTGCTCTCCCCCACAGCTACCTCACTGCATCTGATCCTGCTTTGTCTTCCTGCCTACTGCTGTGCTGCTGAGTGCCTGGCTAGAGGCCTGTGGAGCTTCTGGACAGATCTTCAACAAACAAAGCCCCTCCACCACTCCAGCCATCTTTTACATTTGTCTCAGCAGCCTTCCCTGTGCATTCTGGCCCTTGTGTTGTAAGTCCTGTGGTCCAATCCCCCTGCCCTGGTGTTTGTTGTGTGGCTGAGTAAGCCAGCTCAAATTTCCCCAGCTCTTGTGTGTGTGTTCCCCCTCCCCCACATTCTCAAAGCAGAGGCCTCCCAGTTGTTTTCCCATGGAGCTGTAGCTTACTGAGCTTCAGACCCCTTCCTCCCTACCCCCCTTCTCCCCGACAACCCCAACTTGCCCCTATTAGATTCACCAGCTCCACTGGATATTATGTTTTTTCTTTATTGTCTTCCCTGCCCTCATGTGAAACAATGCCAGGGCAGAAAACTTCTGGGGGGGCAGATGCCCCCACTATGGGGGTAGATCCCAGCAAAGCCCCCAAGGGGATACATGCCCCTGCAACTTCCACCCCGGAGGCAGAGTCTGACCAAACTCCTCCATAGTTTCATAGCTGGTAGGGTCAGAAGGGACCTGAGCAGATCAATGCCATGAGCAGAAAAGAATTCTGGGGTCAAATGATCCCGGCTAGGTGTCTATCTAGCCTCCTTTTCTAGACCCCGAGGGTAGGAGTGAGCACCACTTCCCTTGGAAGTTGGTTCCAGATCCTAGCCACCCTGACTGTGAAGTGTTGACTCTTGATATCTAGCCTGAATCTACTCTCTGTCAGTTTATGGCCGTTATTCCTCATTATTCCCGGTAGTGCTCAGGGGAACAGGGACTCTCCCATTGCCTGCTGGTCCCCCTTGGTCAATTTTTAGACGGCTACCAGGTCCTTTCTCAGCCTTCTCTTGTGGAAGCTGAACATCTTCAGGTCCCATAGCCTCCCCTCATATCCTTGCTGTCCCCTGATCATGCGAGTGGCCCTCCTCTGGACCCTCTTGATGCTGTCCACATCCCTCCTGAAGTGTGGTGCCCAGAACTGGACACAGTACTCCAACTGCAGCCTGACCAATGTTGCATAGAGGGGGAGGATCACCTCCTTGAACCTGCTCATGATGCATCTGTGGATGCATGACAAGGTATGGTTAGCCTTCCTGACTGCATCCCCACATAGAATCATCGAAGTAGGGTTGGAAGGGACCTTATAGATTTTCAAGTCCGACCCCCTGCCTGGGTAGGAGGAAAACTGGGTTCAAATGACCCCAGCCAGGTAGGCATCAAGTCGCTTCTTAAAGACCCCCACGGTAGGAGCCAGCACCACTTCCCTTGGAAGTTGGTTCCAGATCCTAGCCACCGACTGTGAAGTAGTTCTTACGGGTGTCTAATCTAAACCTACTCTCCAACAACTTGTGGCCATTATTCCTTGTTATCCCAGGGGGCGGTAGGGGAAACAAGGTCTCCCCCAAACCCTTCTGGTCCCCCCTAGTGAGTTTATAGACAGTCACCAGGTCCCCCCTCAGCCTTGTCTTGTGAAGGCTGAACAGTTTCAGGTCCCATAGCCTCTCATTGTGGGGTCTGCCCTGCTGTCCCTGGATCATGCTGGTGGCCCTCCTCTGGACCCTCTCAATGTTGTCCACATCCCTCTTGAAGTGGGGTGCCCAGAGCTGGACACAGTACTCCAGCTGTGGCCTGACCAGTGTCGCATAGAGGGGAAGGATCACCTCCTTGGCCCTACTTGAGATGCACCTGTGGATGCACATTGTCGGCTCATGTTCATCTTGGAATCAATAGTGACTCCAAGATCTTTTTCTGCCTCTGCACTAACAAGGAGGGAGTTCCCCAGCCTGTAGGTATGCTGCTGATTCTTCCTCCCCAGGTGCAACACCTTGCACTTGTCAGTATTGAAACCCATCCTGTTCTCAGCCTGTTCCTCTCCTCTATTGTGCCAACTTCTCCCCACATCTTAGTGTCATCTGTGAATTTGAACAAGGTGCTTTTCACCCCCTTGTCCAAGTCACTGATGAAGAGGTTGAACAGTGCGGGCCCAAGGACTGAGCCCTAGGGAACGCCACTGCCCACATCCCTCCAGGTCAAAAATGACCCATCCACCACCACTCTTTTGGTGTGGCCCTTCAGCCAATTAGTAACCTACCTGACCATGTAGGCATCGACACCACAGTTGCCTAATTTTTTAATGAGAATGGGGTGAGAAACAGTGTCGAAGGCCTTCCTAAAGTCCAGAAAGACTATGTCCACTGTGACACCTGCGTCTAAGGCTCTTGTGACCTAGGCATAGAAGGCCACCAGGTTTGTCTGACAGGACCTGCCTCTAATGAACCCATGCTGGTTGACCCTAAGCATAATCTTCCCTGCTGGTCCCTCACAGATATGCACCTAGCTAATTTTCTCAAGGAGCTTCCCCAGGATTGAGGTAAGACTAATGGTTCTATAATTTCCTGGGTCCTCCTTCCTCCCTTTTGTGAAAATGGGGACCACATTGGCACTTTTCCAGTCCCCTGGCACCTCGCCAGAGCACCATGAGTGCTCATAAAGCCGTGTCAGGGGTCCCTCAATGACTTCTGCTAATTCCTTCAGTACTCTGGGGTGGAGATCGTCAGGACCTGCTGATTTGAACATGTCTAGTTCCACCAGAAGTTCCCTGACTAGGTCATTACTGACCCTGGGCCTGGCTGTGCCTCCCCTGGGACCGTTGGGGATCCCAGTTGGGGGGATGACCTGGTCTCTGCTCAGAAAAATGGAGGCAAAGAAATTGTTAGAGATTAGCTTTGTCATCTGGTGCAACCACCAGATTTCCTAGTATGTTCTGCAGGGGCTCCACGTTTCATAGTTTCATAGTTGGAAGGGACCTGAGCAGATCATCAAGTCCGACCCACTGCCATGGCAGGAAACAGTACTGCAGTCAAACAACCCCGGCAAGGTGTTCATCCAGCCTCCTTTTAAAGACCCCCAGGTTAGGAGCCAACACCACTTCTCTTGGAAGTTGTTTCCAGATCATAGCCGTCCTGACAATGAAGTAGTGCCACCTGATATCTAGCCTGAATCCACAAGCCTCTGCCAGCTTGTGACTATTATTTCTTGTCATTCCTGGTAGTGCTTGGGGGAACAGGAACTCTCCCAATGCCTGCTGGGCCCCCCGACTAGTTTTTAAATGGCCACTAGATCCCCCCTCAGACTTCTCTTGTGGAGGCTGAACAGGTTCGGGTCCTGTAGCCTCTGCTCATACGGCCTACCCTGCTGACCCCTGATCATGCAGGTGGCCCTCCTCTGGACCCTCTCCATGTTGACCCTCCTCTGGACCCTCTCCACATCCCTCCTGAAGTGCGGTGCCCAGAACTGAATGCATTACTCCAACTGTGGCCTGACAAGTGTTGTATAGAGCAGGAGGATCACCTCCTTGGACCTGCTCGTGATGCATCTGTGGATGCATGGCAAGGTATGGCTGGTCTTCCTGATTGGTCCCCACACTGTCAGCCCATGTTCATTTTGGCATCAATAATGACTCCAAGATCCATTTCTGCCTCTGCACTGACAAGAAGGGAGTTCCCCAGCCTGTAAGTATGCTGCTGGTTTTTCCTCCCCAGGTGCAGTACCTTGCATTTTTCAGTGTTGAAACCCATCCTGTTCTCATCTGCCCACCCCTGTAACCTGTCCAGGTCCGATTGCAGCCTATTCCTCCCTTCTAGCGTGCCCACTTCTCCCCACATCTTAGTGTCATCTGCGAATTTGAACAGGGTGGTTTTTACCCCCTCATCCAAGTCGCTGATGAAGATGTTGAACAGTGCGGACCCAAGGACTGAGCCCTGGGGAACCCCACTACCCACATCCCTCCAGGTTGAAAAAGACCCATTCACCACCACTCTCTGGGTGTGGCCTTCCAGCCAATTAGTGACCCATCTGACTGGGTAGGTATTGATGCCACATTCTCCTAGTTTTTTAATGAGAATGGGGTGAGAGACAGTGTTGAAGGCCTTCCAAAAGTCCAGAAAGACTATGACCACTGCAACACCTGTGTCCAAGGATTTTGTGACCCAGTCATAGAAGGCCACCAGGTTGGTCTGACAGGATCTGCCTCTAATGAACCCATGTTCCTTGTCCCTGAGCATAATCTCCCCTGCTGGTCCCTCGCGGACATGCACCAGGATAATTCTCTCAAAAAGCTTACCCAGGATCAAGGTAAGACTAACTGGCCTATCGTTTCCTGGGTCCTCCTTCCTCCATTTTTTGAAAATGGGAACCACACTGGCCCTTTTCCAGTCCTCTGGTACCTCACCAGAGCACCATAAGTGCTCGTAAAGCCGTGCCAGGGGTCCCACAATGACCTCTGCTAAATCCCTCAGCACTCTGGTGTGGAGATCATCAGGACCTGGTGATTTAAATACATCTAATCCCTCCAAAAGTTCCCTGACTATGTCTTCTTTGACCCTAGGCCTGGATGTACCTCCCCTGGGGCCTACAGGGATCCCAGTTGTGGGGATGACCTGGTCCCTGCTCAGAAAAATGAAGGCAAAGAAATTCTTAAATAGGTTAGCTTTGCTGTCTGGTGTGATGACCAGATTTCCTACATTACTTGGTACCTTCTTTTTACTCCCTATATATTTAAAAAAGGACTACCTGTTATTGTTGATCTTGGTTGCTAGTCCCAGTTCCATCTCCACCTTAGCTTTCCTAACAGCCCCCCTACAATCTCAAGCCAAGGAGGTATAATCCTCCCTGGTGATAGTCCCTCCCTTCCTTTGGGTGTATGCCTCATTTTTAGCTAGGAGACATTCCTGGATGCTTTTGGTGAGCCATGGGGGTTTTTGAGTACTCTTGCCCCCTTTGATCTGCATTGGGATTGTCACCCTTTGGGCTTGGAGGATCATCTCCTTAAAGAATGACCACTCTTCTTGGACTCCCAACTCCCCTCCCTTCCAGGACCCCAGAGCCTCCCCAACTAGCCTTCTTACCTCATTAAAATCTGTCCTCCTGAAGTCCAGGGCTGCTGCCTTGCTGCAGGCTTTTGACACCTTGCATTGGATGGTGAATTCCAGTAGGCGATGATCGCTATCACCCACGTGGTTGAGCACCCGCAGTCCCCTCACCAGGTTGTTGCCTGTGGCCAGGACTGGGTCCAACAAGGCATTTCCCCTGGTGGGACTGTGCACCTCCTGGGTTAGAATGAGGTCCTGTAACTTGGCTGGGAACCTACGTGAGCGGTCAGACCTGGCTGACTACTCTTCCCAGCAGATTTCTGGATACTTTAGGTCACCCATGATCACCACATCCTTTGACTTAACTGCCTCCACAAGCTGACCTGAGACTTCCCAGTCTAGCTCTTCTCTCTGGTTGGATGGCCTGTAGTAGACACCCACCATTAAGTCCCTTTCCCCCCAACCTCCTTGAATTCTGACCCAGAGCACTTCAGTCTGCCCCTCCTCTGACCCAGTGTTGTTTGTTGAGGATGTGTACTGCTCTTTGATGTAGAGCACCCCCCCCCCCCACTTTCTTCCCTGTTCTATCTCTCCTGTACAGCCTATAGCCCTTGATGTTGACTGCCCAGTCATGTGTTGGATCCCACCAAGTTTCAGTGAGCCCCACTGTGTCTGTGTTAGCTAGCAGGAGGGTAAGTTCCTCCTGCTTGTTCCCCATACTACAAGTATTGGTATAGAGGCATTTAAGGCCTCCTGAAGGTGCATGTGCTACCCCCCTATTCCCAGGACTATCTGGGCCCCTGTCTCTTACCTGGGTATTTCTTGCGCTCCTTGCCTGTCTTGGCTGGCATGTTCTTGTGGGTGACTCTTGTTTCAGTGTTCCGTGGCTCCCTCCATCCTCATCATCCCCTTCCCCCAATGAGCCTAGTTTAAAGCCCACCAGGGGTGGAGAAGCCTGCAACCTCTGCTTCAGGGGCAGCTGGGACTCCAGTAGGGAGCCAACAGGTCCAGGGGGTGTCCTCTGGCCAGCCCCCCGCCCCCGGAGGGGTTCCCAAGCCCCCTCTCCCATCATCAGGGACCAAGGGTAAGGGCAGTGGGAAGGGCTCCTCTTTAGCCTCCTAAACAGCTGGGAGTGGGAAGGGAAAGGGCCCTGCCCCTAAGCCTAGACCACCATTGCCTGAGGGGATCAAGTGCACTATAGTGTAGTAAAAACCCCGGTGTTTGGGGGTTTTTTTTGGTGTTTATTTTAAAATGCATTCCTTCCCCTTCCCCAACCATTTCTGACCTTTTCTCTCCCTTGCTTTTCCCTATAGATAAGTATATGTAAGCTAAGATGTAGGATAAGCTTTAAACATTTTTATTCTGGTAGCAAGTTTTTGGTTTTGGATATCCACTGTTTTATATTGTATTATTATTAGGTTTATATTGATTCTTACTGATGTATATCGTATTATTATCATTTTTATATTGATTTTTATTGTTTCATATGGATATTGTATGGTTTAGGCCTGTGTTTGTAAGTGAACCAAAGTCATGTCAAGTCTCCATCTTGTGTCCTCTGCCTGGGCATCCCCTGTGTCGCAACTGTATGAGTCATGTATCCCTCCCATGTAAATTGGTTCCCGGATGAATGAGTGTGATTGGGAATGATTGATATACAATGGTAGCAGGCCTCTACTGAATGGCCTGTAATGGCTGGGCCACCGCCTTGCATTGATTCATCCAGGATCCACGGACCTCACCCAGGAACAGAGACAAGACGAGCATTTGAAAGACAAAAGACCCGGCAAAACCAGCAACTCTCACCATTACAGACACCTGAAACTGCACATCCTTGCATGAAGCACACATGTTCAGTACACCAGGGGCTGACCCTTGCCTGGGCATGCCTCCTGTCACTAGGGTCACACAAGATATGCCCCTATAAAAAGGGGCAGTGAAGACAGACCCAGTGGGATGCCCTCTCCATCTGGACCAGCACCATGCCACACTACCTATCCACCCAGAGGCCCTGCCGGCGACTCCTCTCTGGCTTTCCACCTTCAGGCCTTGCAGCAACTGCTGTATGGTGTCAGTGGCCACATGGCATGGAGCCACCTGGGGCATGCTTTCCACTGCTACTTCCAGGGGCTTTAATACAACTGGCAGCTCCTCAGTCTGTGGGGCTTCTCCCTGCAGGACCTGCGAGGACTGCCAGATTTCTACCGGGACCTAATCTGGGCCTGGAGGCTGGTCTCTGCCTCCAGGTGCTCCACAACAGTCACCCAGGGTGCTGACCTGCTCATCAAGCCCCTCCTCTGGAACCCCCGCTGGAGGTGCTGATGGCAGAGGCACCCCAGTAGCGACAGAGGTTGATCCTGGCTGGTGTCACCCATATTGGAGACTTCCTGGACTATGATAGGCAGGAGTGAGTGGACCCTGCTACACTGGCTTGGCACATGGGTCTGCCCATGACATGTGCAATGTGCCATCTGGTCCAGGACATGAAATCTGCCCTACCTCCTGACACCCTTGCCTTTGTTGACCAGGTCCTGTGCAGCAATGGTCCCTGCCTGCTTCCACCGCCTGGTGTCCTCTAGCCCACTGGAGTTTGCCATGGGATTGGCGCCTTTCCCAACTTCATGGTGCTCCCTCCTCCACCACCTGAGCTGGCTGGAAGACAGCAGACCAGTCTGCTTTTCCACTTTCCGTCCCTGCCACCTCTACATGCTCATGCACCACACTGTCCATCATGCTGCTCTCACATTCCGCCCAGACACCAAGTGGGGAGACCTGCTTGGCAAGGGTGTGGCTGGGGCACCCCATTGGCTGAGTCTATATATACTCCACCCTCATCCACAAGCCACTGGGGCCCTCAGCTGGTGGCTTCTCCATGGAGCCATCACCATAGGCGTGTATGTGATAAGTTTCTTGGACGCCCCAGTCTTCATGACCCTCAAGTGTGCCAGGCTGCAGCCCCTCCACCTCCAGAGCCTCCTGTTGAGGTTCTGGTTGAATTTCATCCCCCAGCTTTTTGTTTTTGGTCACCCCATCCATGGCCCCACCAAGTCCCGGGACCTCCTTGTCAACCTTCTCCTGGCCCTGGCCCTGGCTAAGTGGGCCCTGTATTTGACCAGGAAGGAGGCTGTGGCTGGGAAGGTGCCTGGAGACTGTGGAGCCACTTTCCTCTCACTTGTCCATGTATGTTTCCAGGAAGAGCACCAGTGGGCAGCATCCACTGGCTCCTTGGATGCCTTTGAGGACCAGTGGGTGCAGCCCAGGGAGCTCTTCTTGGTGTCCCCCTCAGATGCACTTGTTTTCACATTTTGACCCTTTGACCCACACAACACTCCTATCCTGTTTTTTCATTAATTGTCCCAAGTATTTTGTTGTAACATTTACCCACTAGCCCCCATACAATAGGGGCTACTCATTAGCTGGGTGGACCTTAGGGCCCACACTATTTTGAATGTTACAAATAGACAGAAGCTTCTGAGGTCCAGCCACTTGGTATCTGGGGACACTAGCCCCTTGTGTCAACTAGACTGCTGAAGCAGCATCCCAAATTCACTTTTTAATATACCTCCAAATCCACATTCTTCCACAATTAGAACAAAAGAGAGAGAGAAAGGGAGATTGATCAGACAGGCAATGTTTTATTGCTATATTTACAATGTTAAAGAAATTTGGAAGCCTACTAGTGTCTCTAGTATCATTATAAAATAAATCCTAAATATCTATGTTTTAATGGTTGCTTTTGGTTTCCTTATCACATGGAAGCTGTGTTATAGGGGATGTGGGGTTTGCAGGAGGGGGTGGGAAGGGGATTGGGTGCATGTGTGTGGAGGGATGTGAGTCAGTGTGTGGGTAGGTGTTGGGGGACTGTGGGTGTGGGGGCTGCTTAGGAGGGGTGAGTCCTCTGCATGAATGCTGCATGCCCCTGGCAGCTGGTGGGGCACAGAGGCCGTGGTTGTGGTAGGAGCATGGTGGCAGTGGTAAGTGGGGAGGTCCCACAGGCACTGCCAGCACTGTCAGCAGTGGGGGGAGGCGTGGCGATCGCCAACCGGGGGTCAGTAACCACCCGCAGACTCTGCCGGCAGTGATAGTGGTGGCCAGTGGCAATTGCTGGCTGCCCACAGATGCTGCTGGCAGTGGGGGGGGGGGGGCAGGGCAGGGGGCAGAGGCAAGCGGTGACAGTCCACAGGCACTGCCAACAATGTTGGCAGCAAGTTTTTTAAGGGGACCTGTGTGCACCCCCTATGCATTGCCAATGGTCCCCTTCCCCACACAAGGCAGAGCACCCCCCCCAACACATGGACTACCCTGCCAGCAGGGTCCCAGGCCCCTCAGGGGCTACAGCTCCACCCCCCAGCTCCAGCACTGGTCTCCAGCCCCCTGCTCATTCTCTTGCTCTTCTCCAACCTCTGGAGGCTGGAGATGAGTAGGAGAACAAGCAGGAGGCTGGAGAGAATAGGAGAATGAGCAGGAGGCTTGTTCTCCTATCCCCTGTCCATTCCCCACCATCTCCCTTTTATTCCCCTGCCCTCTGTTCATTCCCCCAGCTCCCTGCTTGCTCTCCCAGCTGCACCCACCCCCACACTCACCAGCAGTAGCAGAGAATGAGCACGAGGCTGGAGAGAGCAGTGGAAGCCTCCAGCTTATGTCCATGGACTTGTCTTCAGCCTCCTGCTCTCTCCACCCACCCTTCTCCCTCTCCTGCTTGTCTCCAGCCCCAACCCCTGTTCCCTCTCCCAGCCCTCCCCCACACACTCACCAGCAGTAGCAGCGAAGGAGCAGGAGGCTGGAGAGAGCAGTGGCTTGTCTCCAGCCTCCTGCTGGTCTCCAGCCCCCTGTTCATTCACTTGCTTGTCTCCAGCCTTGGGAGGCTGGAGATGAGCAAGGGAATGAGCAGCGGGCTGGAGACAGCAGGGGAATGTCTCCAGGGGCTGTCTCCAGACTTCTGATCATTCCCCTGCTGTCTTCAGCCTCCTGAGGCTGGAGACAAGCAGGAGGCTGGAGACAAGCCCCTGGAAATAAGCTGGAGACATTCCCCTGCTCTCTCCAGCCTCCAGCTCATTCTCTGCTACTGCCAGTGAGTGGGGGGGGGGGGAAGGGGGCTGGGAGAGGGAATGGGGAACAGGGAGAACAAACAGGGAGTTGGGAAAGGTCCCCTCCCTGTTTCATCCCCCCCAACCCCCTACTTACCTAGCAGAAGCCAAGTCTAGGTCCCTGCAGCTTGCACCATTGCGTGTCTACCATGGGCAGACAGCATGCTTCAGGACCGGGAAAAGGGCCAACCACAGAGATGCTGTGGCAGGCTGGCAGATCATCTCTGTGGAGGATCAAGCCTCTAGTTGCCTCAGGGCAGAGTCTGGGACCATGCCCTGACTCGCTTTTTCCCCTGTGGTATTCTTTGACCCCTGGATATCCAGGGGTCTATTTTTGCTCCCCTGCTGCAAATTTCCCCCACAGAAACTGAACCTAAGGCTCCTGAATCCTGGGTCAATGCCCTAGGGTAAGTACAGATCTTCAAAAAGCCCCTGGCAGAAATGCTCTAACTTACCACACTTTATTCAAATCACTGTAAGTTACAGGGGATGCCAATCAAGCAGATGTCCAGAGAGGTGATACTTCTTCTCTATGTGACTTTGGTCAGGCTGCAGTTGGAGTACTGCGTCCAGCACTGGATGCCGCACTTCAAAAGGGATGTGGCCAGCCTGGAGAGGGTTCAGAGGAGGGCCACCTGCTTGGTGAGAGGGCAGCAGGACAGGCCCTATGAGGAGAGACTGAAGGACCTGAACCTGTTCAGCCTCAGCAAGAGGAGGCTGAGGGGGGAGCTGGTGGCTGCCTACAAACTCATCAGGGGAGATCAACAGCAAATAGGTAGAGCCCGTTTTTCCCCAGCACCACCTGGGGTGACAAGGAACAATGGTCATAAGCTGATGGAGAATAGGTTTAGATTAGAGATCAGAAGGCAATATTTTACATTTAGGGTGGCCAAAATCTGGAATTAACTTCCCAGGGAAATGGTCCTCGCCCCTACCTTGGGCAAATTCAAGAGGAGGTTGGATGATCACCTGTCTGGGGTCTTGTGAACCCAGCATTCATTCCTGCCTGTGGCAGGGGGGTCAGGTTAGATGATCTGTTTAGGTCCCTCCTGACCCTAGCTACTATGAAACTTTGTTTGCTGTTCAGTGGGGGGGGAGGGGCGGGGCTTGCAGCCTGCCCACACTGGCCATTGGGGGTGCTCTTGCATGCCTCCCAGGAGGCTGACAGAGAACCCCCAACCAGCTGGTGACTGTCAGCAGTGGCTGGGGGAGTGGAGGGAGGAGAGGGGGAACAGACCTTCCCCTTAACTTGTTGACTGGGGTCAGGGAGGTGAACCTGGTCCATGGCAGGGGGGGGGCTCACTCCCTCCCAGCCTCTTGACAACTGCAGCCAGCAGCTGCAATGCACTGCTGCCTGATCAGGCCTGCTACAGTGAGGTTGACCCCAGAGCCCTTCCCCCATAGCAGCCCCCAGCCAGGTCACCCCACAGTGCTACAGCCTGGACTGCTGCAGGGGCACAGACCCGAGTCCTTTCCCTACAGCCCCTGCCCCCAAGCCAGTCAGCAGCATGCCACAGCCCAGCCAAGGTGGCTGCCAGGAGAGAGATCCGGACTTCTTCCCCTGAAGCACTGACTTGGGTCAGTAACAGTCGAGGAAGTTGGGCCAGCCTAGCAGTCAGGCAGAGCTCAGGAGCCCTGTCTGAGGCTTGAGCACAGCCCTGCACAATGTCACCTGAGGTAGTGGCACTCTAAATTAACCCTCAATGGGATTTGGCACAGATGTTCAATCAAGTGCTCTAAAAGAAAGTGCTTTAGGTTAGTTTATATCTATCCAGGGTTAACTTAGGGTGGGCTCCCCCATTTTTAAAGCACTTCATGTGCCATCAACATCTGTTCTGTTAGGGCTGTAAAGTGCTTTCTACATGCTTAAAGTCCATGAAGGGCAACACCTGTACTCACCCATAATCACTAAGCAATGTTGTCTTCCTAGAGTAAAGTATGAATATTCTTTTCTTAACTTCTAGGCTAGATACAGATATTCAAAAAGTCTGAGGCAGAGTTGATCTAAGTTACGCAGCTTTCTGTATGTAGTTTAGAGCAGTGGCGAACAGAACACACATTCACCATTTGGTAGGAGGAGGGAGAAAGCAAATCTTCGACTGGGTTCTCCCACTTTTTAACCAGTCTATGCATGCTGAACTTCTGTTCTGTTATAGGTATAGACTGGTTTTCAATCACTTGTACTGGTAGAAGTGTTCCTGGCCTTACTGTCACATATGACCTGATGTTTGCAGCTCTGTAAAGTATTGGAAATACATGTGCCAATGAATACATTTTGTTTTCTCTGTTATATGCTGAAATATCATGCCAACTAATTGTGGCACATGGAATATGTCTGCATAGTACAATGTGGGGTTGTGCATGGATACCCAAGCCAGCTATGAAAAGCTAGGCTGCATACTAGAAGTAGTATAGTCATGTTAACAGAGTGCTTCACCTAGGCTGTTATATGCCTTAGCAATGCTAATTAGCCTCGGTGGAATGCTCCATGAACATAGCTGTTCTGCTTCCAGTACCTAAGCCAGCTCCATGGTGTTGTGCCATGTAGATATACCCATGGAGGGCAAGGGACTTAATGTGTAAAATTGAGTGAACATTTTGCTTCTTGCAAACATGTTGAAGATTTGTAATCTGTGCAAAATGAATTAGTGAAAGATTGTCATGTTTGTCCTACCCTAAATATATTGTAGGACCAAGGATAGAAATAGGCTGACTTGGCTTCAAAAATACAGGCTTCTACTGTTTGAATGAAAGTAAAATTCTCTTCAAGCACAATTAATAGTAAGGATTTTATTTTCCAAGGGTTGGTAGTCTAATTGCACATTATCTTATACAGTGAGTTCAGAAGGAGCTTTAACTCCATAAAATATATAGGGGTTCTCCTTTTTTAAGTGCTTTAACAATGAAATTCAGGAATTTTTTTTCAGCTACTGTCACAGAACTGGTATGAAGAAATCTATAGACACTCCAACTGTATATTTATCAACTCAGATATCCACTTCCCCTTGGCATTGTAACATTTATTCTGTCTTCCCTCTACCAAGTTATAGCTCATCTCAGACGATAACATCTTCAGGGCAGAAACAATGTGTTTATCTGTCTGGGCCATACACATTTGTGGTAATAAAATTATCTTAATTCACTGCTATTTTACAGTGGAATTCCTATTTGTTTGATCCATTTTTTTTTTAAATTACTCAACATCTGTGCTGCAGATGCAGTCACACAATCACAAACACATCTAGAATCTCTGTTCTGCAGCATTGGTTTCCATACCACAGAAGATGATTATATATATATATTTTTTTAATTGGATTGTGTTCAATATGGAACTTGCATCCATATACATAGAGTAATTTCAATATAATTCACCTGAGCAGATCCAATATCAGCAAGAACAATTCATGACATATATATATATTTATTACATGAAGTGTTGACTTAAAAGGCCAATAATAAAGATTTGATATTTTTCTATTACCTATATATGTCCAAAGATATTCTTGTTCCTGTATTCGTTTAAGGGAATAATAGTCTCATAAGGCTAAAACTGTAATGGTTTGAAAGATATTTGACCACTAATCCTAATTGCTAAACATAGATTAATTAAGGATTTTTTATTATGGGATGTTTGGAGTGTTGTAGCCAAGATGATCATCCAGGACATGTTCAAAGGGCAAGGACTTGTTGTAATATCTTTCATTGAACCAACTGTATAGTTGGTAGAGCTGTTGGACAAGCTTTCAGGCAGCAAGTTCCTTTCTTCTGGTCGAAAGGAAATTGTTTGGAGGCAAACTATGTTGCGGGGAAATTGTTACTGTAATACTGAACCACTCTGTAATAGTGACCACAATGCAATTGGGTTTGACAGCCACATAGGAGGGGAGATAAGAAGAATATCTACCACAGTAGCCTTTAATTTTAAGAAGGGATACTATATCAAAATGAGGAAACTAGTTAGACATAAGTTAAAAGAGACTCCTAAGGAAATGAAGAACTTGAAAGTAGTGTGGAAACTGCTTAAAAACACCATATTGGAAGCACAACATGCATGCTTTAAATAAGAAAAAAGGAAAGTAGAACAAAAGAACACCAGCATATTTTAATGGCAGAGTTACAGGGGAAAGAAACAGGAAAAAAACGTTTCTTTCAAAAGACAGAAGACAAATCCAAACAAGGAAAATAAGAAAGAGCACAAACTCTGGCAAATCAAATGTAAAACTGTAATGAGACAAACTAAGATGTTGAGGAAAGAATTTGAGGAGAAACTTGCTAAAGACATAAAAGGTAACAATAAAACATTCTTTAAATACATTAGAAGCCAAAGACCTGCCAGGGATTCAGTTGGACCTTTGGATAATCAGGATATAAAAAGGATACCAAAGGCTAACAGGTAATTGTTGAGAATTTGAATAGATTCTTTACATCTGTCCTCATTGTGGAAGAAGTTAGGGAGATTTCCTCACCAGATCTACTCCTCTCTATGGACAAGTCAGTGGTCTGAACCAAACTGAGATTTCCACAGATGAGACCTTAGAGGAAACTGATACAACTGCCTTCACCCTAGGGTCCTGTAGGTGCTCAGGTCAGAAATTGCCAAACTCCTAACTGTCGTATACAATCAGTCACTAAAAACAGCCTTGTACCAGATGACTGGAGGATTGCCAATTTGACTTCTATATTTAAAAAAGGGATCAAGAGGCCTGTGAGTTTGACTTCTGTTCCTGGAAAACTGGTAGAAACAATAATACAACAAAATAATTGTTCAGCACAAGGATGAACATGAGTTGCTGGGAAGAAATCAACATTGTTTTGTCAAAGGGAAATCTTGCCTCACCAACCTACTGGAGTTCTGTAAAGGTGTCAATAAGCAGGGAGATCAGGGGCATGTCTATATGAGACGCTTATTGCACAGTAGCTCATTAGTACTGTGCAGCAGGGCATGAACTGTGATGCGATGCTACTGTGCAGTAGTAACAAGTTACTGCATAGTCAGCGTCACTCAGAAGCCATTCGTGAATGCTACTGCACAGTAACTCTGGTTACTGCACAATCATTTAGTACTTGATTATGTAAATACTAAGTGACTGCACAGTAACAGCTGCTTAGTCAGCGTCTCATGTAGATGAGGCCAGGGTGATCCAGCTGACATAGTATATCTGGATTTCTAAAAAGCCTTGTATAAGGTCCCCCATCAGAAGATTTTGGAATTACAGGGAAAGTCCACTCGTAGATTAGAAATTGGCTCACATATAGAAAGCAAAAAAGGGTCCTACTTCATGTTCAAATAAAAGCTGGATAAAAACCAGCTAAGGAGTTGTTACATATTTTTAAGCACTAGCTTTTTAGCTGGTTGGCTTTATTTATCACTGCACAGTCATTTTTATGGTGCAATGATTACTTTGCACATATGGGCAGTCTAAATGTATTGGATGATTAACCTGTTAATTGTGTAATATATATAACATGCAGCAGGGGCCAAAGACTGAATATAAATGGTCTGTTTTCAGGAAAGCAGTGGAGTCCCCCAGGGATATGTGCTGGGACGTATGCTGTTTAATATATTCATACGTTACCTGGAGATGAGAGTAAGTAGTGAGATGGCCAAATTTGCCAATGACACAAAAGTATTCATATTAAAGACCAAGGAAGACTGTGAGGAACTACAGAAGGATTTTCAGAAGGAACTACAGAAGTGATGGATATGGGTACAAATAATGCAAATTATACCTACACTGTGACAGGCTCTATATTAGCTATTGCCACACAGAAAAGAGATCTGGGAGTTATTGCAGATAGTTAGCTAAAAACATTAGTTAAGTGTTCAAGCAGCCATCAAAAAGGCAAACAAAATGTAATGAATTATTAGGAAGGGAACTGTAAACAAAATAGAAAGTAACATTATGTTGCTGAAGTGCCCAAAGACTGGAAGAAGGCCCAAAGACTGGAAGAAGGCCAATGTGGTGCCTATCTTCAAGAAAGGGAGGAAAGTGGATCTGGCAAACTATAGGCCCATCAGCTTGACCTCTATCCCTGGGAAGGTCTTAGAAAAGTTTATTAAAGAGGCCATCCTTAATGGACTGGCCAACACCAACATCTTGAGGGATAACCAGCATGGTTTTGTTGCGGGTAGGTCTTGCTTGACCAATCTCATTTCCTTCTACAACCAGGTGACCTATCACCTGGACAAGGAAGAAGAGATTGATGTCATATATCTTGACTTGAAAAAAGCCTTCGATCTGGTATCCCATAATCACCTCTTGGCGAAACTGGCCAGTTGTAGCCTTGGGTCCACCACGATCCACTGGGTGGGGAATTGGTTCTGTGGTTGGACCCACAGGGTGGTGGTTGACAGAAGTCAATCGTCATGGTGCCCTGTGACCAGTGGGGTCCCCCAAGGCTCTGTTCTTGGACCCATATTGTTCAACATCTTCATTAATGATGTGGACACTGGAGTCAGAAGTGGACTGGCCAAGTTCGCTCATGACACCAAAGTTTGGGGCAAAGCATCCACACCTGAAGACAGGAGAGCAATCCAGGCTGACCTGGACAGGCTCAGCAAATGGGTGGACGAGAACTTGATGGTGTTTAACACTGAAAAATGCAAAGTTCTCCACCTTGGGAGGAAAAACCTGCAGCATCCTTATAGGTTTAGCAGTGCTACACTGGCTAGCACTATGGAAGAAAGAGACTTGGTGGTCATCATTGACCACAAGATGAACATGAGCCTTCAATGCAATGCTGCAGGTAGTAAAGCGACCAAAAAGCTGACTTGCAGCCATAGATGTTTTTCAAGCAAATCCCGGGATGTCATTCTCCCTTTGTACTTGGCCTTGGTGAGGCCGCAGCTGGAGTACTGCGTCCAGTTTTGGGCGCCGCAATTCAAAAAGGATGTGGAGAAGCTTGAGAGAGTCCAGAGAAGAGCCACGCGCATGATCAGGGGTCAGGAAAACAGACCTTATGACGACAGGCTAAGAGCTATGGGGCTCTTTAGCCTGGAAAAGCTCAGGCTCAGGGGTGATCTGATGGCCACCTATAAGTTTATCAGGGGTGGCCACCAGTATCTGGGGGAATGTTTGTTCACCAGAGCACCCCAAGGGATGACAAGGTCGAACAGTTATAAACTACCGCAAGACCATTTCAGGCTAGACATAAGGAAGAAATTCTTTACTGTCCAAACCCCCAAGGTCTGGAATAGCCTGCCACTGGAGGTGGTTCAAATACCTACACTGAGCACCTTCAAGAAAAAATTGGATGCTTATCTTTCTGGGATCCTATGACCCCAGCTGACTTCCTGCCCTTTGTGTGGGGGGCTGGACTCAATGATCTTCCGAGGTCCCTTCCAGCCGTAATGTCTATGAAATCTATGAAATTATGTCCCCTTATAAATTTATGCTGCGTCCACACTGAATACTGTGCCCAGTTCTAGTGTCCACACCTCAAAAAAGAATATAGAAGAACTAGAGAAGATACTGAGAAGGGCAACAAGGATGACTACCGGTATGGAGGGGTTTTCATATGAGATCAGACTAGAGGCTAGGCCTGTTAATTTAGAAACAAGACACTTGAGGGGGATCATAATAAAGGGTTTACAGAATACTAAATGATGGAGAGAAGGTAAGTAGAGATTTACTGTTTTCTGTCTTTCACAATACTAGAGCTAGGGGTCACAAAATAAAATTAGTAGGTAGTAAGTTTGAAGCTAAGAAAAGGAAGTTATTTTTCATATAACATGTAATTAAAGTATGGAACTCACTGACACAAGAAGTTGTGGAAACTGGCAGTTTAACCAGATTCAAAAAGGGATTGGAAAAATTTGTGGTGTGTCTGTGGGTATTGAGCTTGGGAATTAAGGATATAGCCTCTGAATCAAAACTTCCTAGCTCCTAAGGCTAGGTACAAACACTCAAAAAGCCTGAGGTAGAATCAATCTAAGTTACACAGTTTTCTGTAAACAGCATAGTTCAGATCAGTAGTGAACAGAACACATATTCACCCTTTGGTGAGAAGGGGACAAACCTTAGACTGGGTTCCACCATTTTTAAACCAGTCTAAGTGTGCCAAATTTCTGTGCTGTTCTGGGTATAGACTGGTTTCCAATTGCTTACACTGGTAGAAGCGTAATGTCCATATCTGGCCTAAATGCTGGAGGCTGCAAGTGAGAAAGGAACAGTGGGGAAAAAAACCTGGTCATACCTTGTTGACTCTCCCTTTCAGCACCCATCTATGCCACTGTGAAATACAGGATACTGGGCAAGATGGACTTTTAGTCTGATCCAGTAAATGCCAATCCTGAGTCAGGATATATTTTAGGCCAAGTGACTATTTTTACATGCCACAAATGGATTGCACATATTCTGTTGCACATACTGTGTGACACACAGCAATTCTCCCTCATGGGTATTGTGTTTATCAAATGGTTATTTTAATGCTACGGCTAATTAATTCAACCCTAGCTGTGCACAATCTTGTAATTCCATGGTTCAGGATCCACATCAGTTAATCAAACTGCTTGTTCCATGCAATTTTATATTGATTCAGGCCCCAACTCAGCAAAACTGCCTGAATATTAGACATCTGAGTAGCAAATAGGACCTACTCACTTTGATTAAATGCATTGCTGAATAGATGTAGGATCATTCATGTGATTAAATTATAAGTAGGTTTTTACTCAACTTTGTGATATTGGGGTCATATTGTGTAAACAATGAATGCATTGAAGTTTAGCATGTTTGGAAATGAAGTATTGACCTCTGGCAGAAATGCTTTTTTAATGAATACAGTCAACAATACAAAAACTCAATTCAGCACTTAAAGCAAATAGCAAAAAACAAAACAAAACCAAAAAACCAAAAAAAATGCGGGGGGGGGGGGTGTCAACTGAATCAAAGCCCTAGAGCTAATATTTGGTAAACAATAAGTTGCATAAATATTTTCAGTCAATGACTTTTTTTCCCCTTTCAGATATGTAGAATTATACTATATCCAGTTTCTTTAAAAATATGTTATTTCCTGCAAGGACTAGGTCTCAGAAAAGAAGTGCAAAAATAATGTGAATCCATGCATTAGCCATTTAGCTGTTAACAAATAGAGATAATGGCCAGTGGGAATGTAAAAGCTAGACTACTTGGCTGTTTTGACAAATGAATTCAAAGGGCAATGAGTCACTCTCGATGTGATCCTTTGAAAAGAAAACTTGGCAAACTCTTGGACTTTACAATAACTTTGCTGAGATCAAGTGGAGCTGTCTTCAGGCATGATGAAATAGCTAAAAGCAAGTATCTGACTGTGCACATAATTCCAGCAGCCTGGCAGCATTCATTTACTGAGTGGCCCAGCCTGATAAGGTTTTAGCATAGATGTCAATACGAACTACCTCATATGGATATATGTTACATAATGACCACATAAACAGTACCTGCCTTCATATACCAAAGCATATGATTATTATCATAGTGAAATGATGGGGGTAGGGGCTTTTATGGGCTTTGTTGTTGTTTTTTTGGGAGGGGGTTCCCTTGGAAGTCTGGCTATGTTTTAAAAGGCACAAATTACTAGGGGCTGTGCAAAGCTTCAGTAGCTGATTCTATTCGGAAAAGATTCAGCCCGATTTGGCAGTCAAATCTCTGAATCCAAACTGAATTGGGGGACCCATTAAAGGTCTGAATCAAATTGGAAGCCTCCACATTGATTAGGAGAGATTCAGAGATTTGGAAGGCTTGCAGCAAACCGAAACTGAGAAGAGGAAGGGGGATGGGGTGATATTCCATGTAAGGAAAATGCTGAGGGGGGGAAAACTGCTCTAATATTGACATGTGTAGTTGGCCAGTGACTGTGATCTTTCTCTGAGTTCCCTTTCAATCACAGTGCTCTGGGGTGGTGTGGAGGGGAAGGGAGGTGCGACATAGAAACAACATATAAAACTGTGTCTGAAGTGGTTTGTGCTTTTTGTGAGCTGTGTCTGCTCTTTCCTGGCAGTGATGAGTCTTCTGCTGCTAGTGGGAGCAAGGAGGTGGTACCTGCACCACTACCACTGCACCTGCACCACTACCATTAACACCGCCAACCAGCAGCAGCATGACATTCTCCACCCCAACTTCAGTTCCCAGCATGAGCCTTTCAGTGCCAGAGAAGGAGCTGGATCTGGAAGCTGAGGGCCATAGCGAAGGAAATTCTGGGTAAGAAGTAGGGGTGGGGATCTGAGTTTGTGCTCCACACGTCTCGAAGTTCCCCTAGAGGCAGTCTCCTTCTCTGGAAGGCACTTGGGAGGAGGTTGTAGGGGCAGGTGGCTCAGCTCCTCCTGTTGTTGTGCCTCTGCCTGGTGAGGAGAGGGATAAGGCAAGATCCCTACCCTCAACCCAGAAACAGGTGGGTAGTGTAGTATGGGATCATTTTGAGGTGGCAGATGATCCCAGGTATGCTACCTGCCAGCACTACTAAAGGCAGATCAGCCGGGACAGGAGCATGAAACACTTCACCACCACATTGATGCTGCTGCATCTCAGGAGGCAGCACCCTCTTGTCCATGTTTCTCCTCAACCTGGCACCAGTGGGAGCATACTCCAAAAGAAGTCTCCCTCTTGCTCCAAAGCCCCCATCCCCAAGAAGCAGAGGCAGGCCTCCCTGGACCTGTGGGGGAAAGGCAGATACAAAGTGGGGTGCATTCCAAAGGTGAGCAAGGTCAGCCAGAGCATTGAGGAGATGCTTGCTTTCAATGGCCAGCCCTTCTCCTTTGTTGAGTGCTCCAGGTTAAGATGGCTCCTGGCCCTCCTGGCCCCATCGTACCAAGTGCCCACATGCACCAACTTTAGCAGAAAGGTGGTCCCCTCCCTGTATGAGGCATGCAGGGAGTACTTTGGGAGAAGCTGCACAACGCAGCTCAGCAGGTAGCCTTGCACTTCACCTCAGACATCTGGAGCAGCTGGGGTGGAGATCATGCCTACCTCTCCCTCACAGGGCACTGGTGCAATCAGTCAGGCCATCGGCGGACTCTCCTTCAAGTGGAGGTGATGGATGAATCCCACGTGGCAAGGGAGAACATGGTGGCCATGAACCACATGGTGCAGGGGTGGCTTGTTGGGCAGGGTGAGCTCACCTGCAGGTTCATGGCCACCAGCAACGGGGACAATATGGTCAAGGTCGTGAGTGATGCCAACTTTGTTGGCATCTGCTGTGTGGCACACAAGTTCCACCTTGCAGTCAGGGATGCCTTGGAGGGGGACAGGGCTCCCGGTGATTGTGCCTTCACTACCAGCCAGCTTATTCTGAAGTGCAGGAAGGTGGTGGGCTACTTCCACCCGAGCATCAAGGGAGGCAAGATGCTGTGGGACAAACAGACAGAGCTGAGTATCCCACAGCACAAAAATCATGCAGGAACTGGATGATCAGTGGAACTGATGCTGGAAAGGCTGGTTGAGCAACAGAAGGCCATCCATAAGATGGCCTTGGTCAGGGAGATTGAAATCAGTGGCCCCCCTTAACAAAATGGAGTGGGATACTATCGCCCAGATCTTGGTGGTCCTAAAGCCCTTACTCAAGGCCACCAAGACCCTCAGTGCTGGCAATGCCCTCCTTAGCAAGGTGATCCCCGTAGTGAAGGAGTTTGAGAATGAAATGGAGAAGTTCCAGGGGATAGATGTTCCTGTCTGGGGCAAGCTGCTTTCATGAGAGGTGTGGGCACTGGTGAAATGGCTAAAGGAAGGCATCAAAAACAGCTGGATCCATTGCGGTTCAGTCCAGTCCAGTCCAAGTGCTGGCAGGCATGTGCAACCTGGGGGTGACGGGGAACATGTGCAGCAGCAAAACTCTCGATCACTGGACGGAGGTACTGGTGAGTAGAGTCAGGATGGCAGAAGGGGAGAGGCAAGGGGACGTAGAAGAGGGGGATCCACTTTCCTGTTCCAGCACTTCAACAACCAGCTAATCTCCTCCACCACAGCTGCTGCCAATGTGGGCCATGGACCCACATCAATATTGGGGTCCAGAGGCACCAGATCCCACCATCAGGCAGGTAGCATGGTGGCTATGTATCTTCCTGAGGATGTGGAGCTGCTGCACTGTGACCCCTTGGCCTATTGGGCAGCCTGCAGCCAGGTGTGGCAGGATCTACAAGGAGAGACTAGAGAACCTGGACCTTTTCAGACTCCGCAAGAGAAGGTTGAGAGGCGACCTTGTGGCTGCCTATAAATTCATCACGGGGGCTCAGAAGGGAATTGGTGAGGTTTTATTCACCAAGGCGCCCCTGGGGGTTACAAGAAATAATGGCCACAAGCTAGCAGAGAGCAGATTTAGACTGGACATTAGGAAGAACTTCTTCACAGTTAGAGTGGGCTCCCAAGGGAGGTGGTGCTCTCCCCTACCCTGGGGGTCTTCAAGAGGAGGTTGGATATGCATCTAGCTGGGGTCATCTAGACCCAGCACTCTTTCCTGCTTATGCAGGGGGTTGGACTCGATGATCTATTGAGGTCCCTTCCGACCCTAACATCTATGAATCTATGATCTGGTCACGGTTGCCTGGGAACACCTGTCCTGTCCACCAACCAGTGTTTTGAGTGAAAGGGTGTTCAGCATTGCTGGGGATATTGAGACACCCCACTGCACCTGCTTGGATCCTGGTTTGGTGGAGCAGGTGATGTTCCTCAAGCTGAACCTCCTGCTGCTGGGGTTCCCCAAGCTCCATGTGCAGATGGAGTGAGTGCCACCCTGCTCACTCTGCACCTATTTGCTTTTTTATTTGCTTTCAGAACCTTGAGAAACTCCTGCACCTATCTCCTTGAAACTTGGAAGGCTTCATGCCCTCAGATGGGGCTACCATCCCCACTGTTTTCATCCAAATCTGCAAAAAAATGACAAAGTATAGGTATTTTAGTGATTCCTCATTATAGTCTATGGCCGAATCTCCGAATTGACACCGAATCAATCTTGGACAGTGATTTGAATGACTGAATTGAATCACTGTCCTCCTGAATCAGCCAAATCAAAATCCAAAGTGAATACTTGCTGCTTCACACAGACCTACACATTACCACAGATCTTTGGAATGTCTGTCAGAATAGAAAGGATCTTCACTCCGTTTTCTGTTTCCATTCTCAACCACTTTACTATTCCAAGAGGGCCAAATGTGTCTTCTTATATGGCTTAAAAATATATTTACAGTATTTACAGTCAAAAAGGTTTCTAGGAAGAAGTTCATCTTTCCCCCCTAAGAGGCTAGTGGCATTTCCTATTGTGCTAAAGGCCTGAAACTGAATTACAAACTATGTTACTTTGTGCAGTAACATATCGTGCCATTAATAGAATCATAAAATCTAGGGATCTCTAGAGGCCATTTAGTTCTACCCCCTGCCAGAAGCAGGATCATCCTTTACAAATCCATTTTTAGACTTCTAGCAAAATTACAAAGTTGCCACAGGACAAGACATAACACTTTAAACTGCCATAGGTAAAGGAGGGGGAGCATGGCAGCCAACATCCTGCTGCTCCAAAATTTGTTAAAATATGCTTGAGAGATCCCAGGAAGAGGGTCACATCCCCTGCTACAAAAGAAGGCAACCCCCCCCCCCCCCCATAGTCCCTACC
Organism: Alligator mississippiensis; assembly: GCF_030867095.1. NCBI lineage: Eukaryota > Metazoa > Chordata > Crocodylia > Alligatoridae > Alligator > Alligator mississippiensis. The sequence goes on from NC_081825.1 coordinate 31,870,112, forward strand.
AACCTTACTAAGGGGTAAAATTCCTTCCTGACACCAAATATAGCAAACAGTCTAATCCTGAGCAGGGAAGCAAGTCTCTCTAGCCAGGAACTTCCCGGTTTAAGTCCTAGCAGAGCACTGGCACACCTCAGTCAGAATCCCCAGCCTTGACTTCAGCCAATACGCAATGTTTCTGAGGAAAATTTAACAGCAGGAAGATAAAAAATTCAGTAGCCACCAAAGTTCAGAAGCATGAAAAATACCCATGGTAGAATATATACATAGTTATGCCTAGATCATCCCTAACCAATGCCTGTCCAACCTCTTATTCAACACTCCCAGTGACAAAGATTCAACAACTTCTCTAGGCAGTCTATTCTACTGCTCATTGATCTGTTTGAAGAATTCTATCTTGTGCCTTTTTCACAAACTAACCATACCTCCGATTTCCTTCAACCTCTTCTCATATGACTTGCCTTCAAAGTCCTTTATAATTTTTGTGTCCTGCCTCTGGACCCTCTTCATGCCCTTTATTTAAAATGTGGAGCCCAAAACAGCACAATACAGCCTAACCAGTGCCAAGTAGAGAGGCATATCGCCTCCTATGTCTTGCCTATTGCTTCTATTAATGCAGCCCAAAACCACGTTCACCTTTTGTGGGGCTGCATCTCACTGCATACTCATATTGTGTTTGTAATCTACCAAGACTCCCAGATCCTTCTCTGTAGTGCTGCCATCCAGCTAGGTATAACCCATTTTGTATTTGTATTTTTTATAAATTCCTCCCAAGGTGTAGTACCTTGCATTTGTCAGCATTTAACTTCATCCTGTTAGCTCCAGCTCAGCTTTCCAATCTGTCAAGATTCTTCTGAATTGTGCTCCCATGCTCCAGCATGTTCACTATCCTTCCCAGTTTTGTGTCATTTGCAAACTTGCTCAAGAAGCTCTCAATTTCAGCATCCAAATAATGAATTAACATGTTGAACAGTACTGGGCCCAGGACAGGCCCCCTGTGGGACTCCATTCAAAACCTCCTGCCATTCTGACAAGTATCCGTTTATAGTTACCCTTTGCTGGCAGCTATTGAACTAGCTCACATTTCTCCAATTTATCTATGAGAAGGTCATGTAGGACTTTGTCAAAAGTCTTGCTGAAGTTCCGATACACTATATCAGCAGCATTCCCGTCATCCACCCAAGTAGTTACTTTGTCAAAAAAGATCAAGTTTGTTTGACATGTTTTGCTCTTAGTCAATCTGTACTGGCTGCTTCTGATCAGCTTTTCCTCCTCCAGATGCTTGCAAATGGACTTCCTTAGCATTTGCTCCAGTAACTTCCCAGATAGTGAGGTGAGGCTAATCAGTTTGTAATTCCCCAGGTCTTTTCCAATTCTCTGATACCTCCATCTCTCACAACTTCCTGAATATTATTGCCACCGTTATTTAACAGTTGACCCACAGGTTCCTTGATCTTTCTTTTTTGGCCAACATATTTGTAGAGCCTATTCTTAGTTTCTTTAACTCCCTTGCCAGGTGCCGCTCATTCTTTATCTTTGCCTTCCTGATTTCATCCCTGCATTTTCTCTCTATTACTTGAGATGCTTCCTTGGTGACATGCCCACTTTTCCATTGCCTGTATACTTTTCTTTTGTATTTAAGGCATCCTAGAAGCTCCTTGTGTAGTCACATTGGTCTCTTGCCATTCTCCTTGTCCTTCCATAGTGTTGGAAAAGTTTCTTGTGTAGCAGCATGAAAAATGGACTCACCTGAAGGAATAGGAGGGGCTGCCCTGCAGAGGGACAGAGTGCGAAGAGACAGAGTTTGTCCCAGTAGGGACACCATTTGCCCTGAGGGCAAGTGGAGCTGTTTCAGAGGTAGCCCTCTTGGAAGTGGGAGGAGTGATGTAACCCCAGCAGGGTTTGAATGAGAAATGTCAGCAAAAGCCCAGGAAGAGCCCTGGCCTAGGATTGGCTGAGAGGCTTGTTTAAAAGAGGAGAGCAGTTTTCCCAGGGGGAAGAACAAAGGGGAGAGAGAGTGGGGGCAAGAGGCAGGCTGGAGACCAGGGAAGGGATCTCCCTATGGCCGTCCCCCCTGCACAGCCCTGCAGAAGTAGCAGCAAGAGGCTGCACCGAGAGTGCTACAGTGTGTCTCTTCTCCCTCCCTGCCCCTCTATCCCTGCCAGGGCAGGACAAGAGAGGAACTGCCTGTGAGGAGACTCTGAACCTGGGAAGACCCTTCTGCAAGCCCTGTGTGGCTGGGTGAGCACAGCAGGCGAGGGGGATGCAGGGCCAGGGGGAGACTGCTGGAGACTGCCATGGTTTTTCGCCTGTGTGTGAGAAGCCACCAGGGAGGGGCAGGTGCTGGAGGGAGCCCTGGGCTAGAGGGGCAGGGGCTGCTCCAGCCACCAGAAGTCCCAGGGCAGGCAGGGCCCAGGGAGAGGCTGCATATGCTGGGTGCTGGAGGCTGCGCTGGGCAGGGGAAACTGTTACTATCTGCAGCCCAGACACTGCTCCCTGCTGAGCCAGGGCAGGCGTCTGGGCAGGAATCAGCTCTCTTGCAGGGACCACAGGGGAGGAGCCACCACCTGCTGCATGGATCCCTGGAGGATGCCAGCACCAGGGGCTGCCCACAGGTCCTGTGCCAGGGACACAGACGCAGTCCTGCTCCCTGAGACACCCATCCAGGGGCAGTGCACACAGGGTCCTCAGTACACAGTGTATAAGTTACAGACGGTGTAAATAAGTTCTTGATAGTTTATTAGTTGGAGTATAAATGTATTTATTTATTGGTTCCTTATTTATCATGGGTAATTTGTATACCTTCCCCTAGTGTAATGTATATCCAAGAAGCATTAACCCTTAAACCACCATCACCAGGTCACGCAGTGTAACATTTGTTCTATTGCATCAGCTATATGTTACCTTGTAAATAATTAAATCCTCTAAATAGTTTGATTGTAAGGGAAGGCTCTCCACTTGGGGACACTGCAGCACCTACCCAGGGAGCTGAGTGGGGCCACTGGCTACCGGGTACCCCAGGATCCCACTATTCAGGTGAGGGCGTGGGTAGTGTCACACCCAGGGTTATACTGGTTAGGCTTCTAATACTGTGTCCTTTACAATTTCCTGGGCACCTTTATTCTTTAGTCTGTATTCCCATGATACCATACCTATTAACTTCTTGACTTGGTTGAAATCTGGCTTTTAAAATCAAGTATCCAAGTTCTGCTGAGCTTATGCTTCCTGCATTTCAGGATCTGGACTTCTGTCATGTCATGTTTGCTTCTTCCCAAGCTGCCTATCATCCTCACATCCTCCACCAATTCTTTCCTATTGGTCAGGATAAGAACCAAGACAGATGATCTCTTAGTTGTATCCTCCATCTTCTGGAACAGAAAGTTGTCCTCCACACAAGTTAGGAACTGGTTCAACATGTTATGTCTGGCTGTATAGTTCTTCCAACAGAAGTCCAGAAAATTGAAGTACCATCTCATAGCTTTTGTCATGAGTGCCTCATCCACTTCTTTCTGACTTGGTGGTGTATAATAAATCTGCACCATGATATTGGTGCTGTATCTTTCACCTTTTACCTTCACTCAGATGCATTCGGATCTGCTATCTTCTTTCTCCTGAACCAGAGAACGTGTATACATTTTTGACATAAAAGGCAATGCCACCACCTTTCCTCTAAACCATATCTATCCAAAATAGAATATACCCCTCAAAGTTGATGTCCCAGTCATAAGAGGTGCCCACCAGGTCTCTGTGATACCCATTAGATCACAGCTGATAAACTATATGACCAATGATTACTTGATGTAATATGCTTTTTGCAAATCCAAATTGTTTGCAAATTAGGGATAGTTACTTCAAAAGACCTGTCCTCAACTTTTGCTCAAACTTGAATATAAGTTCTGCAAGCAGTTGCTTAACTGTTTTGGTGTGTGTTGTTTGCTGAAGGAAGTACTGTTTTCATTTTGGTGCATATCATAACTTCCTGTTTTCAAGCTCTTTGTTATTCAAAGGTATTTAAAAATATATTATTATAATAAAATAGCACTTCCCATCTGCCAGACACAGGGCATAGAGAGCATAGCTCATTCCAGAGAGAAACCTGCTCATTTAAGTAGTTCAGCAAGAAAATCTCAGAAAGAAACTGCAGGGCTAGAGGGAAAAAAATATACCTGTCATACCATACATCTTCTAGGCTCTAAAGGGAACACACACTAATCATTAGAAAAGCAGGGCATTGAACAGAAACAAACAAGGTGAAAAAAATCTAGGCACATTTCAGCTTTGTCACAGCAAATTTCTTATAGAGAGCTCTTCAAGAAGCCCTTTCTTTTGACTTCTAACTAAATGATCACTACAAGATATAGGAGAAGTTAGCACTTCAGTGCTCTGCTACATTGACTCACAATGCAAACCACAAACACTGCAGATATAAAGGACTTTATTATGCAGCTGAGAGTGTTTTTAAAAGTTCAAATTAAAACTGCAGCTGTTCATATTTTTTTCTGTACTATATGATATTTATTGGAGTCATAAAGAAATTATAGGTATTCTATGGTACAGGGCACTGTTCTGTAAAATATTCGTATTTTACTGATACGTTACACTAGAGAAAGTGATTTGAAAACACAGAAACAACTGGTGTTTAAAATGCAAAGCAGAAATGTCACTGATCACTGGTATAACTATTACATTCAGGAGCAGGCAAAAATTAGTTTTACTGTTAGCCAAGGTTGCAACACTTTCTCTTCATCTAGAGTAATAATGTGCTTTCTCAGCAGAACATGCACATTAAATAAAATTAAGTAGCAAGTGAAGGAGTCTACATGATGGTGCAGCATGGTGTAAAGCTTTTATATATATAGATATATATAAATATAGATATATAGATATATATAAATGTTTAGTTTTTTAGAACATATTTGCTTCTTTTCTTCTACATTTCTTTGCTTATAAGTTCTAGCTCCCTTTGCTACCATGAGTCCAAATGTAAAGCTATCAGAGGGAGTAATAGTTTATAACCAATATAGTAACTATTTTAAACTAAAATATATTTTATATGGATCTGCTTGAAATCCCACTGAAATCAATGATTGAAAAAAATCCACTGATTTCAACAGGGCTTCAAACAGACCATAAATCATCAAGTAATGCTTTTCAAGAGCTTTGCGAGCTAGAAGATATTTTTTTTCTTATCCCTTGAGGAAACCAGGAATCTACCTTTTGCATGGTCACTACAATATCACATTTGATTCTGGGCCAGGATTGAGTATTGTCCATTGTGCATTTCAGCTCAGTGAATTTGTTTTAGAAGTGTTGGGGCAAAGTTCTAACTTGGGGATTTCAGCACCAATTTTGTGGTGAGTTTTTTAAAAGGTTTTTACTGGTAGCTGTTTTCAGCTGCTCAGCAGATGGACAAAGTAAAGGTGAAACAATCCAAGGAGCAAAGACACAGGAGGTTTTTCACAGAGGTTTGTGATTTATCATGAGTTGAATGGACATCATCACCACATATGTCATGTCTATGAGCCAATTGAAGTAGTTCTTAGCTTTGGTTGAATTAAAGGAAACATGTTAAAACATCTTATCTTAAATACTGATGATTTTAAAATAAAGTTTAATGACACCTTGGCTAATAGCACCGGCACAACTTCAGAATCTATCCAGTCACATATCGTTTTACTCAAAGCAGCAAGTTAGCACTTAATAATAGAAAATGCATATCACATAAAAAATCCACTTGAGATTGTCTTTAAAAGGGGAATGAGGAAGATGGAGGAATGTAAGGAGGGATTTTAAGTGCATACTGTACTCCATTCTGCACAACTGTTTGTTACAGCTGTAAATACTGTGTTATAATGCCAGTTTTCAGTGACAGAAAATGTTCCCGCTTTTCAACCAAGAGGATGTTCAATCTGTAAATCTCTTGGGATAAAAAAACTCCTGGAAGCCAATCTAGTGCACCTGGAAAGCCTGGTGAGCCAACTGACAGCTTTAAAACAATGCACATTTGATGTGATTTATAATTCACAAAATGGTTGATTACAAACCAAGGCTATGGAGAATTCCCTAGAAGAAGCTATATTATATTGAAGCTATCCTCTGTGCTCAATTGCTTTCAACCCAATATGAATCAATATTCAATTGTCCACAATAATTAGATTCCAACTGAATGTTTTGCATAAAGTTGTATGAGATGCGAAATATCTCATAAAGCAGAAACAATCTGAGGCTCAATCTCATCTTTGAGCTGGTTCAGAGCTGGTGAACTGTCTCACTGTTCAAAAAAAACACAGCAAAAGTCAATTGTGAATTGTAAGCTTAGCAAAGGAAAGCTATGGCAGTAAGAAAAAAAATGTTGTTTCCTAATTATGCTGTGTGTTACGGATGGATGAATCTTCAAAGGATTGAAATTCTGCTTCAGTTTGGTGCTTTATCCAAAGCCTATCTGAATCTCAAGTCTGAAAAATTATGTTGGAATTCCAGTGAGAGCAGACTTCCTTGGGAGATTCCTAACACATCTCCATTTTAAATCTATGGAAAGCTTATCTTGCATTTCCTTGGAGTTTTTTATTCCTATGTGAGATAGCAGCTGAGAGTAGAAAAACAAAACAAAACAAAACAAAACATTTATTGAGGTATTTCAGAAAACCCCAAAGATATGATTGATGCCTGAAAATCAAAATGGTAAAGGTTGCCTAGGGAAATGAGGTGCTTATTTTGCCATGCTTGTTTGGACATTCCTAATCTGGACTTTTACTTCTTAAGTCTTCCCTTCTTCAACACACTGGCATGAACTGTATTCTGTAGGTCAACAGTTGGCAACCCTTTAAGGCTGCAAGCCAAAATGACCCAGTGGGCACATCTACACAAGATGCTTTAATGCACAGTAGACCAATATACTGCACAGTAAGCATCACCATCTACACATTCAGATGCTTACTGAGCAGTACATTGGTTTACTCAATGGTGAATTTACTACGCAGGTAGCAAATTAACTGAGAAGTAGTTACTGTGCAGTATCTCACACATAGATGGCCACCTGGGAACAAATTTAGCTCCAGTCAGATTGGCAGCAGGAGGCAGGAGATTCCACCCTGCCCCAAGGAGGGGCAGACTTTGGGGTAGGCTCTGAGCTCAGAGCCTGGCCAGGACAATGTCCCTCTGCCCTAGCAGCAAGCATATCTCCTGGCTCCATGCTCCGTGCTGCACCTCGGCTAGCACCCAAAGAGGAGCTTGGAGCTCTCCCTGGCTGCTGCAGGGGGCAGAGCAAGGTGGGAGCAACCACATGTAGAAATGCTCCCCAGTAGGCTTAATACACAGTATTTGGACTGCACAGTAAACCTACTTTGAATTAACTGCACATGTAGACATGCCTAGTTTGGATCACAGGCAGGCAGGTGCTAGGACTGCTGCCACTTTTCCCTGTGGTGACATAGAGAAAGTACTTGCTGCTGCTGCTTCTCTCCACAGCTGCAAACTCTGCCAAAGCGCTCTGCTGTCAAATGCCACCGAAGTCGTATGTCCATGGGCTGAATCAAATGTCTCCAAGAGCCTTAGGTGAATCCTCAATGACTTAGAGCCAAGCAAATAGAAAACAGCAGCTCACTTTCTTTGATTTTGAACAACACTGCAGTTTCCTTTCCATCATGCTTGTGCAAGATGCAAGTAAAAGCAAAAAATTTGTCTCTGGGAAGCCCAATTTGTCACAATAGCAGAATCAGTCAGAAACAGAAAAGTTTTATGTGCACAGGAAGGACAATTACCTACAGGAATCGTCAGATTTTCATCAACTTTGAAGGCAAAGCCCAGGTTGAGCTTTAGAAGAATTTACCATTTTTCCTTATAGCTGATTTTCCACTTCTTGTACCTAATTCTAGAATCACAATCAAATGTCATTCCTCTCAGTTCTTTCCCACATTATTCATCAATACTTTGGGCTGAAAATGAAAATAGGAGTCATACTAAAGGTTTGTACTGAATATTCTGTCAATATATTCTGCCAAATTTTCAGCTACATGAATATTTTCATGAACAATGTCCACCATCCACAGAAATGTTTTTATTGAAAACCCAGAAGTCAGAAAACCAAGCTATATTAATTCAGATATATTGTTCTGAGATGCCATATGAGTTGTAGTTCCTCTTTTTCATGTCCACATTCACCTCTGTAGCCTGGGCTCTCCAGATGGACTACGCCTTCCAGAATGTCTAACGGCAGGTGATGAGACAGCCCTCGCTATGAAGAGGAGACAGTGTACCATGGGAGCCCAGTACAATCGGCAACTCCAACATATAAAAGAGAATGAAACCACAAGGCACCCAGATATAACTCTCCCGAGGCATCTGAGCAGCATTTTCAAATCAAAGCATTACATTTTGATTTTCTAAGGTCAATTTTTCCCATGGAAAACTTTGAGGGTCTTTTTTTCCCTCCCATTTCTGTCCAAATTTTAAATGGGGAAAAGGGAGAAATTTTGAAGAGCCTTAATAGACATTCAGAACAAATTTAATAGATGACCAAGAGCAAGACAGCCACTTTCCTCTCTAGCCTAAGGTCATCTTAGATTTCTCATTCTCCCCCCACAACCAACGCTTCAGTGCAGATATATTAATTAATATCCTTGGTAATATCCCTGACATATTAGGGTTAAAAAAGCTCCAAACATCAGATGTGGTATTGACTCTTTTGGAATCAGGGAAATAGGTGCTAATGCTCCTTAACATTCAAAGGGCCAAGTTTAGAAATGACACAAAATACACACTGAGAAGCACGTGCAAAAGAGAAAATTACCTCTGAATTTAGCCAATAAATAGCAAGCTATTACTCGGAAAGGACAAAATAAAAGCTCTGTTCTGGTATTAGCAGAACGTGGTGAAATTGAAGGCAATGCCCAGCCCGTGTTTATGGAGGAGTTTTCATTTTTTGCTCATTTCTCCTTGAGCCTGATCCTAGACTCACAATCAGGCTTTATTCCTCTCGCTTCTTTGTCAAATTATTCTTCGTTGCCATAATACAACATAAATTTCTCACTTTTGTTTTAGGCTGACAAGAGCCGTTTGCTCTTGATGACTGATGACACATAACAACAACAACAACAGATCTCTGCAGCACTCTCTCACTCTTTTGCTGACTGACCCTTGGGGGAAGTGGGAGAACAATCAAGAATTTTAAGTGATTTAATCACATTGTGGCAGATTTGGACATGACAGCTCTTGAGCTTGGGGTCTCATTTCCCCTGGGTGGCAGTACTGTATAGGTGGCTTACCCAACCCAGTGACAGGAGTGAGACTCTGTCCCTAGACTTATATCTTCTCTGATGTGCTCTTTGTAGGCCTTGGAAAATACTGGCTTCATTCTGACAGAAATTCTGAAGTGAATTTGACATCCTCCCCCTCAGTTTCCTATCTTAAGCAATGAAAATTGCTACTTGTAGATTCCTACTTTTCGTCCATCGCTGGATTTATTTGAACAGTTTGATAGTTTGTACTGCCCACGGTGCCACTCAGGGCTATCACAAGGAGTCTGACCCTGCGTGTAAGCTGATGTCTGTGCCCCTCAGTGATAGCATAGCTTTGTTTCCCTGGGTTCAGACTAGCTGATAGTTTAGTTGCTATTCTTGCAAGTACAGATTAGAAAGATCTGCCAATGTGTTAATAATTATTCTAATGAAGAACTAAACAAACCAGCCAGTGTGCCATAAGGACTGTTGCTGAAAGGAGGAAACAACATCAACAGAAAATAAAGTATGCTTTGGGACAGACATGGCATATGGAATATTGCAGTGTGATACGAGGGGAGGGAATGAGGGTTTTTTGGGGGTGGGGGGGGTTCGGTAAAGTGAGATATAGACTCTGGGTTTACACTTAGCAATTTGGTATGTCTTGGTTTTGTATTCTGTAAACACACATACTTAAATTTCTTGTTAAGAGGTTGAGTATTATATTTAAAATTGTACTATCTGGACTAAATATATAATTATTTATGGAGAACATTAAACATACAGTTGGCAAAATTAATCCTAGAATAATTCCTTTAACTTCAGTTGAATTTTACCATGGATCACTTTGGTCCTATGTCCACGTTACCACATTTCATGTTTACATAACTGAGATAAGGAAGAAGTGCAGGGAGTCCCTGCCCCGAACACAGATTCATAGATTCACAGATGTTAGGGTCAGAAGGGACCTCAATAGATCATCGAGTCCGACCCCCTGCATTGGCAGGAAAGAGTGCTGGGTCTAGATGACCCCAGCTAGTTGCTTATCTAACCTCCTCTTGAAGACCCCCAGGGTAGGGGAGAGCACCACCTCCCTTGGGAGCCCGTTCCAGACCCTGGCCACTCGAACTGTGAAGAAGTTCTTCCTAATGTCCAATCCAAATCTGCTGTCTGCTAGCTTGTGGCCATTGTTTCTTGTAACCCCCGGGGGCGCCTTGGTGAATAAATACTCACCAATTCCCTTCTGTGCCCCCGTGATGAACTTATAGGCAGCCACAAGGTCGCCTCTCAACCTTCTCTTGTGGAGGCTGAAAAGGTCCAGGTTCTCTAGTCTCTCCTCGTAGGGCTTGGTCTGCAGGCCCTTAATCATACGAGTGGCCCTTCTCTGGACCCTTTCCAGGTTATCCGCATCCCTCTTGAATTGCGGCACCCAGAATTGCATGCAGTACTCCAACTGCGGTCTGACCAGCGCCCGATAGAAGGGAAGTATCACCTCCTTGGACCTATTAGTTATGCATCTGCTGATGCACGATAAAGTGCCATTGGCTTTTCTGATGGCTTCGTCACACTGCCGACTCATGTTCATCTTAGAGTCCACTAGGACTCCAAGATCCCTTTCCACTTCTGTGCCACCCAGCAGGTCATTCCCTAGGCTGTTGGTGTGCTGGACATTTTTCCTCCCTAGGTGCAGCACTTTGCATTTCTCCTTGTTGAACTGCATTCTGTTGTTTTCTGCCCACTTGTCCAACCTATCCAGGTCTGCCTGCAGCTGTTCCCTGCCCTCCGGCGTGTCCACTTCTCCCCATAGCTTTGTGTCATCTGCAAACTTGGACAGAGTACATTTCATTCCCTCGTCCAAGTCGCTGATGAAGACATTAAAGAGTATTGGTCCAAGGACCGAGCCCTGCGGGACCCCACTGCCCACACCCTTCCAGGTCAAAACCGACCCATCCACCACGACTCTCTGGGTGCGACCCTCTAGCCAATTCACCACCCACCAGACTGTGTAGTCATCCAAGTCACAGCCTCTTAACTTGTTCACCAGTATGGGGTGGGATACCGTATCGAAGGCCTTCCTGAAGTCTAAGGATATGACATCCACCCCTCCTCCTGTGTCCAGGTGTTTTGTAACCTGGTCATAAAAAGAGGCTAAATTGGTCAGGCACGATCTACCTGCTACGAACTCGTGGTGGTTTCCCCTCAGCATAATTTGTCCTGCCGGGCTCTCACAGATGTGAGCCTTGTTAATTTTTTCAAAGACTTTGCCAAGGATGGAGGTGAGACTGACTGGCCTATAGTTGCCTGGGTCCTCCTTCCTCCCCTTCTTGAAAATGGGGACCACATTGGCCCTTTTCCAGTCCTCTGGGACTTGGCCCGTGCGCCATGAGCATTCGAATATTCCCGCCAGTGGCTCTGCAATGATGTCGGCCGGTGCCTTCAGCACCCTCGGATGGAGTTCATCCGGGCCTGCCGACTTAAAGGCATCCAATTCTTCCAAGTGACTCTGCACCATCTCAGGGTCTACGCATGGAAGTCTGGCTCCTTGTTGCTGCCTGTCTACAATCCCAGCAAGAGACTTGTCGTGCCCCTCGCTTAGGAACACTGAGGCAAAGAACTCATTGAGGAGTTCAGCCTTGTCCCCCCTGTCCGTCACCAATTGTTTCTGCCCATTTAGCAGGGGTCCTATTCCTCCCTGGGCCTTCCTTTTACTCCCTATATATCTAAAAAACAATTTCTTGTTGTCCTTTACTTGGGATGCCATCCTCAGCTCCACGGTAGCTTTGGCCCATCTAACTGCCTCCCTACAAGCACGAGCAGAGGAGGTATATTCGTCTTTGGTGATCTCTCCTTGTTTCCACTTTTTATGTGCTCCCCTTTTGGCCCTTAGGCTGCCCTGGATTTCTGCGGTCAGCCAGGGAAGCCTCCTGGCCTCTTTCCCTCTTTTACCTTGCACGGGGATCATCTTGCTTTGTGCCCGAAGGATCGTTTCCTTAAGGCACAGCCACCCTTCTTGAGCTCCCATCACTTCAAAACTCCTACTCTGCAGTGTGTCCTTGACTAATCGCCTGAGTTCATTGAAATCAGCTTTCCTAAAGTGTAGCACTTTCACCCTACTAGTTACCTCACCCACTCCACGTCTTATGGTGAATTCTATTATTAGGTGATCACTGTCCCCCAGATGGTTACTGATCTGTAGGTCCCCTACCATGTCATCCCCCGTTGCCAATACCAGATCCGTATGGCATTCCCCCTAGTGGGACCATGTACCTCCTGCATCAGGTGGAGGTCCTGTACACAAGTTAGAAACCTGCGTGAATGGTGGGACTTTGCCGTCTGTGTCTCCCAGCAGATGTCTGGGTAGTTTAGGTCCCCCATGACTACTGCCTCTTTAGCTTTTATGGTCTCCGTGAGCTGCCTCAGGAGCCCCGCATCTATTTCTTCCCCTTGATGTGGGGGTCTGTAGCAGACCCCTACCACCAAATCCCTTTCTCCTTGCCCCCCATGTAGCCTAACCCACAATCCTTCTACTTCATCATCTTTGGATTCTGTCTTGATGAGGGTTGACGTATATTGCTCATTGACATAGAGCGCAACCCCTCCCCCTTTTTTCCCCACCCTGTCCTTTGTGTACAATCTATAAACCTCAATATGTACCGCCCAGTCGTAGGACGAATCCCACCAGGCTTCCGTTAGCCCTACTAAGTTGTAGGTGTTTTGTGCAAGCAGGAGTGCTAGTTCATCTTGCTTGTTTCCCATGCTCCTAGCATTAGTATATAGGCACTTAAGCCCTGTGACAGGTGCCTTTGCTGCCCCCCAGCTCCGAGTCCCATGGGGCCCCTTATTTCTTACCTTCTTGTTTCTTACCTGTGCTGTACTGCTGGCCGCCCCATGGCTTGCAGGTTCCCAATGTTCTCCTTCTTCAGCCTGGGCTGTCCTTGTGGGTGCCACATGGTTTGGTGGTCCACAGCTTCCCCCGCCCTCATCTTCCCCTCCCCCCGGCCAGCCTAGTTTAAAGCCCACCGGAGGAGATCCGCCAACCTAGAAGAAAACACACGCTTACCTTTGGGGGGCAGGTGAAGCCCATCCCAACTGAGCATGTCCCTCGTCATGATGTGCGGGTTGTTGTCCAGGAAGCCGAAGCCTGCCTCGAGACACCACTGCCGAAGCCGCCAGTTGGTCTCTTGGATGCAGTTCTCATGCCGTCTTCCGCGTCCGGTCACTGGTAGGATGGAAGAGAATACCACCTGTGCACCGAACTCCCTCAGCACGCCGCCCAGAGCACTGTAGTCCGCCATCAGGTGATCGGGGGTTCTCCTGGCCGCATCATTAGTACCCACATGGACTAGGACCATGGGGTAGTAATCAGTGGGCTTGATCCTGGCCTGGATTACCTCCTTCACATCCCGAATCTTTGCTCCGGGCAGGCAATATACCTCTCGTGTTGAGGGGTCCTGGCGACAGATGGGCCCTTCTGTACCTCTCAGGATGGAGTCGCCTATGACGAGCACTTGTCGCCTCCTCCTCTGGGTCCGCTTGGATCTCTTGACCTGTTCGGAGCATGAAGAATGTGGTGTTTCTTCCTGCCCAAGGGTTTCCTCCTCCCCTTCCATCTCCTGCAGGGTCGCCAGGGCCTCGTACCTGTTCTCCAGTTGGACTGGAGGAACTGGTACCTGTTCGCTGGTATTGTGTTGTCACAACACATATTGTGTTGTCTTCAGGCACTTAGTTTTAGTGTAGACCTGTTGCCAGTCCCATTGGTGCCCCTGAGCCACTGTTCAGGCTGCGATGCACTAGTAGGCGGCCTGGTTTTGTTGGCTGCCCTTCCTGCCCATAGCAGTAGTAGCAGTGGTTTTCTCTTTGCCCCAGATTGCAATTTGGCCCAGCACCTCAAGAGTCCAGTTTACAGCCCTCCTGCAGAAATCTGAAGAGGCCATTCTGTGGTTCAGTTGAGTTCACAAAGATAGATGATTGCCATTCGCACCGGAGCAGTCAAACAGTATGGCTGGCTGGAGTGAAACTTGAAGCTTTCAGTGGGTGCTTTGGGTGATGCTATGTGGGCTGGGCTCACAACCTTCTCAGGGCAGGTGGTGAGGATGTTACCATGGGCCAGTACCACCCCCTGGTCACTAGAGTTTGGACGTTAGACTTAGAGGTGGAACTGGGAGTAGTGCATCCTGGGATGCTTAAGGATTGCAAGTTGCTCATATTATCTTTATCGAGCAGGTTAACAGTAGCTGAACATATGTTACTTAATACAATCTGAAGATATTCCTCTCCAGTAAAGTTGTAAGTTTGTTATTATGTAAGCACACTTAGCATATGGTATACTGCTTGAATGTGCAGACACTCACATTTTAAGTGCATTTAATGTGTACTAACTATCCCATTTGATGTGGTCCTTAGCTTGTCCTTGAGATGTAATGTAGGATTCAAACACCTCAATAAGATGAAATAGATCAAAATGGTATGTGAAATCCTTGAGAAAATACTTCAGGTTAAGAAAACAAAACTTTTCAGACCTAAAGGGCTCAAATCTAAAGGACATGCTAAAGGATAAAATCATTTCTATGGTAACTTTTACCAGACCCAAGGCACACATTATTAAGAAATCTTATTTATAATCCTTGGCTTTCCAAAGTTACTTCAGAGAACCCCTGAATGTAAACTGAGAAACATTGGGAAAAAAATCATCATTAAAAGTACTTCTTAGCATACTAAGAAGTTGTTGTTTCATGCTGCGTCAGTGCGTTCAGAATTTTTTTTAAAGTGCCAAGAAAATAGTTTTAAAATGGTGGTACTGTCATTTAATATTAAGTATCTGCAACAGGTACAGCAGCTGAAACCGATGGGATTATCCAGCTTTACAACCCCTGCTGAGTAAGCTGAACTAGAAGAAGGCTTTGTTTCTGATGGAAAAGGTGCCACCATGGCACCACAAATCAAACATATTAGGATTTACATTCTTGCCTCCAAGCTAAATGGTTGCTTGCTGCACTACATAAACAGAAAGAAAAATACTCTTTTGGCAGATGCCCTGACCTGTATGAGTTGAAGGCTACATAAAAGCTTCTGAGAAAGGCCCGACTAAAGCCGATCACAGAGAAATGTTCCCTTGGAGACTGCTGGTGTCAGCAGTTTTGGATAATCTCTGTCATATTAGTGACATTCATATTGTAGTAGTGATTTACACAGTCTCTAATACAACATTAAAAATGCGAGCACAATGCAAGTGGTTTGCATTCCAGTTCTGACATCTCTTTTCTGCCAGAGACTTTTAGAAACCACTAATAGAAACTGTTCTTACTAGAAAATGTACTGCAATAAAAATAGAACCTGTAGGAGTTTAATTTTTTTTTAAAAGGGCACCAAACCTAAGGAACCATCAGAAATATTTAGGCATATGAGAGGCTTATGGATTTTGAGGCCACACAATCACAGACAGTCTTTCATGATTGTTTTATGATTGCTGACTGGTAAAAGCACAGATTGTGTCACATTTGCTACTATTTCTATCATCTGACCCAGAAATCATAAAGTTCTATGCAGTCCCAAGGAGTCATACAGTTACTGAAGAGTGGGTAATGCTATATTATTCTTAGAAATATTAATGTTTTTCAATATTCTAATAAGTAAATTCTTATCAGTGCCCCAATGTGGCATAGCCTAATTTAAAAAAGCGATCAAGGGACTTAGTATTTGAGATGTTTGTCTCCTTTCCTGGTTGTGCAATGAATCACTTGATAAGATTAATCAAATTGTTCAATCTCCTGATGTAGCTGAGTTTCACCAAAAGTAAAATAGTCATAACAGTACCTACCTAACAGGAATGTCATAAGGCTTAAGTTAATAAATATTAATGCAGCACAATGAGATCCTTGGATGAGTGATATATAACTGCAAAGAGTTGTTGACACTGTTTACTTAAATGATAAGAGATTATTCAAATCAAAGCAAGTGATTTTGCTGTTTTCTTTTGCACTGGATGAGGCCTTACCTGGATTACTGTCTCCAGTCTTGGGATCCACTTCAAAAAAGGATGTGGAGAAATTGGAAAGAGTCCAGCATAGGGCAACAAAAATTATTAGAGAACTGGGAAAATGCTACCTACAGAGCCTGTACAATCTCTGTTTCTGGATATTTTCAAGAGTAGGTTAGACTAGCACATTGTGGCTAAGGACAGAAATTCCACATAACACGATATAAATCATCAGAAACTGATTCAAATTTGTAACACAACAGAAGTTCAGTGCACATAAATCGTTTTCAAAATGGCTGAAACCAGTTTACGATAAATCTGGATGGGCATAGTATCAGACTTAACTGACTTGGGTTAAATCAATTTACTGAAATTCTGTCTTAGATTTCCTCCAGATTCAAGTTAACTCAAAATCCCCTAGCATCCCAGGATGCTTTGCACCTCCCTTGCAAACCCCACCCTCACAGGGTGGGCAGGTGAGTGGGCTAGCCTTGGCCTAAGCTTTTTGCTCCAGCCAAGCAGGAAGGCATGCTCTAGCAACCCCCAGCTTCTGGCCTGAGCCACTGCAGGCATGTGGCTCCATTTCCAAAATCAGAAGTGAATGTCTGTTCACTTACTTACCAGTTCAATCTACTCAGCTTGGACTAACCTGGAAAGATTGAATTTATTTAGCCTCAGGCTTTGTAATTTTCTGTACTTAACCTACTGGAATGGTTTAGTCAGGGATGATCCTGCCTTGAGCAGGGAAGTGGCCTAGATGACCTTGTGAGATCATGAGTTCAGTTACAGTAAGAATCAGCCTGAGATTTTTCTCAAAGTCTGAACCAGAAAAATTCAGAGAAAATTGCCTAGCAGCAATCATGACTGCTAGGCATTGTGGACATGGCTGTACCAGCTCCATAGCACTCCCAAGAATACTGCCAAGAAGCACACACTGCCCACTCCTTCCCATTCCATACATAAGACTCATTGTGACAGGGTGTCATTTCAGGGGCCTTTCAAAACATTGGCCCACCCATCTGTCTAGGGCAGTCCATCCACCTACTTCTCCTGCCACACTTTTGATGTGTGTCCCAGGGGAGCTGGGGTGGCAGGAGGACCCTGGGCCGAAAGAGAGCCCCACTTATCTCTCTCAGAGCCCGAAGAGCTGGAGGGGAGACGAGCAGCGAAACCACCGGTGAAGGTGATTAGCCACGCGTTTATACAGCTGCAGACGAGCAGTATGGGTGGGAGACGCCGCCTGGGAGAAATAAAAAGTAGCCCTGATGATACGGCGGGGCGGCTGATGTGTGGAGGCTGGAGGGAAGAGCCCTCACATGGAGGGAATCAGCCGCCACGCCCAGCAGCGCAGAAAGCCGGGGGCAGAGCCAGAAGAGGCTCTGACGGAACCAACAGCAGAGCCGGCAGGGAAGCCAGATGCGACACCAGAAGCAAAGCCGGTTGGAGAGCCGGCAGAGACGTCAGCCACAGAGGCGGCAGGAAAGCTGTGAGCGGCGCCGACAGGGGACTTAACAGGTACACCTGCAGCAGAGCCAGTGGCAGCACCAACGGAGGAACCAGAGGCGGGAACCCAGAGAGCAGCAGCGGGGCAAGCCGGTGCTGAATCTGCATGGGAGCCTCGGAGAAGAGGTAACGAGAGGGCATGCCCAACGGGGCCCCATCGGGCTGCACAGGAGGGCGGCCGAAGACCCGTAGTGGGGTTAGACAGTGGAGCTCCGTGGCCCATAGTGGCCTCAGGAAGAGGCGGGGACTTAACACCCCAGTGGGGTGAGCTGCTAGCATGGTGGAACCGAAGCCCGGGGCAATCCACGCGGCCCAGGGGCCAGAGGCACCCTTTTGGGCCTCTCGGCCCAGTAGTTTAAAGGCCTTAGTTATCACGGTGGTGGTCAGGCACATCACGTCACAGGGTGTTCAGTATAGGGTGATAGGGAGCCCTATTAGAGGGACTAGGCAGTGGGACTTCGTGGACCTTACACCAGGCCTGAAGACACAGACGCGCAGCTGGCAAGCCATAGGCAGAAGTTGGGGAGGAGCCGAGGACACCAAAGGGGCCCGAAGATGGGCAGCCCAAGGTGGCGAGTGGCCAGGGTGTAGGGGAGGTCGGAGTCCTGTGAGTGCCCGCCAGAAGGCGCGACGGTCTGGGAGGCTGCCCCAAGGGGGAACCCCTCCACTGAAGCAACAAAGTAGTGGCAGGTGAGTAAGGGGGTCCCCCTGACGTTGGCAGGGGTAGCCTGTGGGGTCCACCCGCGAGCCCGGGACAGACGTGATCCATAGTTCAGGTGAAGGCTGCGCGGGAGCGCTTAGTTGAACGGAGGCGGGCACAATGTGATTAATAAGTTGTTTCTAAGGTGCGAGCCTGCCCATTTAATGCCCAATGAGAAGGGCATAATACACAGCTCCGGCCCCTCCTTTACTGTGTCCCATGCCTCGCAGATGACATCTAAATTACTCCCAACTCCCCTGGCCCCATTTCTGGGCCGTATTCACCCTCTGGCCCAAACTTAGGCTCAGGTGTCTGAAGACTTACTTTGGCCCATGCCCCCCCATCACTGGGGCCTCAACTCATGACCTCTTAATAGGGCCTCAACTCATGCCCCCTCACTGGGGCTCGCTTTATCAAACCACTGAGGCCAGCCTATACATAGTCCTTCTGGCTCCTCTCACAGACCCTACTTTATGCAGCCCCTGCATAGCCCTTCAGGACCACCTGCACAGACCCTACTCTATGCAATCTATATGCAGCTCTTCAGCCCCCCTTAAGCCTCTTAAAATGGTAGGCACCAAAGGTGCCTGACCACACCTAGTCATAGGACAGAAAGCCACCTTATAGTGCTCTTACCACCTCTATCAAGATCTTTGTCTCTGATGTGAAGTTTCAGCTGCTTGAAGGCAGCAGTGGGGTTCTCAGGGAAGCTTCACTGCCTCATATCAAGTTTGACACTTGGTCAGGGCATGCCTCTTAGCAGTGCTCTCAGGAGTACCGTGGAAGTGGTGTAGACATACCTGCATCATTTGGTTTACAAATGGAACCCTGCAGTTCAGTTTGCATGGGCTCCAAAACAACTGGAATGCTGAGTGGGGAAACAGTCTCAATTGGAAGGTACTTACAGCTATCCAATAGGGAAATATTGAAAACAAAGGCGTGTCTTAAATCTAACCCCTCTCCAGAGTTTACAGAACTTCATTTACTTAAGATTTACAACCTAGAACTGTCTCAGGAAAGTAAAGACCAACATCACCTTTTTTTTAAAACAGTGTGGATAACTCTTGTGCTCAAAACATGGCTGGACAACCTGTTCTCTGTAGTGATTACTGGCATCAGTAAACACAGGTATACATGAAAGAGAACAACTAACAACAAGTTTTTTTTTTTGTGGAACAGTAGAGGAACCTCTACAGGCATTTAATCTCTCTCTCTCTCTCTCTCTCTCTCTCTCTCTCTCTCTCTCTCTCTCCCCCCCCCCCCAACTCTCCTTGAAGCTGCCTGAGTGTACAACACAGAGCTATTCCTAGTTACTGTATCACCTGAGGCAAAGGAAAATTTGCCTAACCTTCCCCCCCATTTGCATAGGTAGCTATGTCAGCCAATCAAAAGCTGCTGATCACTAACCAGATTAGAAATACTGTCCCACCCCCAAAACACACACAATTCTGTTCCCTTGGAAAATTGCCTGTAGGATCAGTGAGTCCCACATGCAGAAAAGAATTCAAGATTCCCTGGCTGGAAAAAAGTGGTGGCAGGCACTGTATTTTACATGTTGCTTGATCCAAAAGGTGTGCTCTGAGAATATTTACCAGATTAAGCCCCTCAGGGGAGATAGGTAGAGGAACAGCTAGTTTCTGGATCTCAATTCAACTTTGGCACGAGACTAGCTGCCACCTACTCAACCCTCTCAAGACTGAGGCTTTTCTGGGCACGTGCAGCATCAGCAGCATAGGTAACTGAAACCTTTAAGTAAGGCTAGGAACAGACATTGCATGTTATCCCTGGACATGTTGTGCCTGTGTTTATCCTGAAACAGAAATATTCCAAGATTGGTGTGTACATACCTTGCTCTTCTAATCAGGGTTTAGTGAGTGGCTGAATGCACTACCACTTTTCTGCCATTGATTTGATAATGAAATCCAGGGACAACCCTTCAGAAGCACTTTACCATGTGCCAGGATAACTTATTAGTATTTCTTTTCCCATGAACCCTTTTAGGATTTTTTCCTGGCAAACAGACATGGACATCTGAATGACTGGATTTTGTTCAGGGATAAAATAAAACCTGTTTTTTTTCGCCTGGGACAAATGTGATATGTGTTTGTAGCCTAAGGCACTTACAGTTTTTAAATACCATTATGGTGAGACATCGCCATTAATGCTGCCCCCTTTCCCAGAAAATGAAAGGGAATCTAAACAGGAGTTTTCAGGACTGCAACTTTTGGCTTAATTGCCTGAATTCCTTCTACATTTGATTTTACATATTTAAGTCCTCTTTTGGATATGGCCCTGAAGTATCTTTGTTATCTGATAATTTCAGTGTGTTTTGAAGCATCTATAAAACATAATTTAATTTTAATAAATTATTTTAAAAATATTGTTATATATTGTATTTTCATGGCTAGAAAATAAGGCCAAGATATTCAATGATATTTAGTATTCAACCCTAAAACACGTGAGGAGTTAGGTGCCTAAGTATCTTTGAAGTTCTAGGTCTAAATTATTAACAAAGCTGGGAATTGTCTACAGTTATATCACAGTTAATAAAGATCACAGGAGTTGACAATTTGGGAGATTTTTAGAGCCGTATGTGTAATCAAAGTGAGTTTTAATATATCTATGGTACTTAGTCTCCAACAGTATCCTTGAAAAGAAAAAGCTGCACTCTTTCATGTGATCTTCATGAGAAAGCAATCCATCTCCCATTGTTTTTCTTATACAGATTGCACATGATAGTAGAAATTCACACAAATAAGTTGATGCTTGGTATTTCCTCTTTCAGGAAATTAGATTTTGATCAGTTATTAAAAAATATTTTATTGAGTAGAACTTGGACACCTTCCCTGGTGTTTCCTTGCCTTGTCACGTTCTTTTGTCTTAGTACTTTGCTGTTGGCCCATGAATAATGAAAACGAACAATCACATACAAGTAATGTCTCCTGCAGCGAAGCCCAGAAACTAATCTTACTATGTTTTTTCTTCTGCTTTTGAAAGTCTGGGCACCCCTCAGGGGGAAGAAGTAGGCACTTGCCCTTAACAATCTGGGTAAAAGGCACTTCAGACAAATCAGCAGGAGATTTCACAGTGCTCTAGTTGCTCACTATACTTAATATTGTAAATATTTGATATTGGCCTAAGGGGGGAAAGTAACTGAATTTTCAAATTTGTTAGTCCCTGTCTTTGTGTTTACTAATGAGAAAAACAAAATTAAATGTCAGCATTTATATATGATGCCATGTCCCTATATGGTCCTTGTGTGAGTCATATAATCCTGACACTTTTCCCATAATTTTCAAAGTGTTCCAAGAGACCTTGGATAAATTCTGCAGAACTGCAGGTGTAAAGAAGGAAATGAATCTACTGACACAGCTTCAGCAGACACTTTTACTCCTGTACATTAACTTTAGCTCAGCTGTTATCAGAATTATATAAAGAACATAAGGGAAACTAAAAAAAAAAATGACTCATGCTATTTGTTTTCTGCTGTGTCACTCCTCACTGCTTTTCTCTTTGTATTTCTAACTGGCTGGTGATCAAACAGACTATTGAGGTCACAGTACAGAAATGAATGGCAAAAGTTAAAAGTTGAAAATGTAATTATCCTTTTCTATGCCAAAGAGAATTACAAGAGCAACATCACTGTTGTTATAACAGAGAACTTCTTATAGTTTATGATGGTTTGATCTGGCATATATTATGTCTTTCTTTCTGGTTCTCTTTACATGCTTATTTAAACTTTTTACTGTGGTTTAACCACATCTTTTTTGAATAATAATGTTTAATGTATTCTGTTTGAGTTTAAATCCCTCACTTTATGTTCATCCCACATAGTGTTTTCAAATGCAAGTCTCAGATGCTAGAGCCACAGTTAAACTTCCTGTTCTTCCACAGGTCACAAAATCAAATACAGTAAAATCAGTATTTTAAGGGAAATGGAATTTCTGTTTCTTCCTTGTTTTCTTTTTTATCTTCTGCTGCATCTCATGATTCTTTTATTTTTATTAGATATTTAAATCAATCCTTTTCCTTGCTAAATTCTTTTGAGCTATTCAATTACTAGGTTGCTTCTGTATAATACACAAAGGTGTTTGCCCATCTACCTATTGGATTGTCATTATAAGAAAACAAACTGAAGGCTGCAACTGCACAGATAGATGAGATTTGAGTTCAGGAAGCCTACAATTGATCATCACAGCCTAAATCAGCAGATGTTACGGAAGATAGTGGGAATGGATGTTGGGGTTTAGCAGGAAATATGTTACAGGAAACAGAAAAGAAACACTCTAAGGCAGCTTTTAAATTTAGCATGTGCTTCTTCATTAGTCTTTCTCCTCTGATGCATACTTTATCATTCTTTTTCACTAATTTATATTTTACAGTGTGTTTTAAGCAAATATATTTTTGTTATATGTTCATTATTACAGGTCTTTCCCTGTAAGCTCATTAAGGAACTTAAGAATATTATTGACAATGCACGTGCTAAATCCGTTGGATACTGTACTTACCATCACCAAGACCAGTTTGATGAGAATAATGAGGAAATCCTAGCATTTATCCATCAGAAGAGAGCCGTATTCTGCAGCTGGCAAAATGAACCCTCCAACCAGCAAAAACAAGAGGCTTACCAGTGGCTCAAACCTCTATTTCAGAGAAGGCTACAGGACATCAAGAACCAGCATGGCAATCAAAGGCCTTGGAGATCCAAATTTTCACTGACCAACATGACATGAGAAGCTCCTTTCAAGCAAGAAAAGCTATCCATGGGCCATATTCCAATGGCCCAACCCCCTTGCAATCCCAAGACAGCTCCAGTCTTCTCATGGACAATGCAACACTGGAAGGAACACTTCAAGACTACTCAACAGTGAATCTTCCTTCCAAGTCCATCCCTCAACACCCAGGAATAGAACTTCTTGCTGATCCCCCATCCTTCAAGGAAGGCTGGCGAGCCATTACTTAGACCGAGAACAATAAGGCACCAGGTCCAGATGGTATCCGTGCAGAGGTCTTCAAAGCCTGGTGGAACAGCACTAATGTGAACATTTCGCCAGCTTCTCATGAAAATATGGGTTAATGAGGAAATTCCACCTGACTTAAAGAATGCCAATGTTTTGCCCATCTTCAAGAAAAAGGACAAGTCGGTGTGTGGGAACTGCCGAAGCATTGACCTGCTCCCCATTGCTGGGAAGATTCTTACTCGCATCCTTCTTAATTACCTCCTCCCCCTTGCCAAAGATGTCCTCCCAGAATCCCACTGTGGCTTTAAACCATTTCAGGGTATCACCAACATGATTTTTGTTGCACAACAGATTCAGGAGAAGTGTAGAGAGTAACACCAAGAGATATTTATAGCATTCATTGACCTAACCAAGGCCTTTGACTCCATCTATTGTGAAGCCTTATGGAAGGTACTGGTTAGATTTCATTGTCCACTGAAGTTCATCAGTGTCCTCAGGCTACTCCATGATGGGATGACCACCATAGTCCTTTGCAATGGATCAGAGACAGATGTATTTACTATTCATATTGGTGTCAAGCAGGGCTGCATTATTGCCCCAGCCCTTTTTTCCATCTTCATGTGATTTTGACTGCCTTCCTCCTGGGACTGGAGTTAAATATTGAATGGACAGTCAGCTTTTCAACCTGTGGGACCTTCGCAGTGAAACAAAAGTTATCAAGTCTGGTATCACCAACCTTCAGTACACTGATGACTGTGTTATACTTGAACACAGTGAGACCAATCTGTAGTACACCTTTTCTCAGGTGCCTATCATAGCCTGGGACTTTCTCTAAACATGGGGAAGACCAAGGTGCTTTATCAGCTGGCCTCAGCACAAGCTTCTCCCCTCGCTCAATAAATTACTATTGGTGGAGAGCCCCTGGAAACCATGAAGCATTTCCCATACCTTGGCAGTCACCATTCCCAGTCAGTCAGTCAGTCTAGATGTAGAAATCCAATTTAGGGTTTGCCATGACAACATATCCTTCAGAAAGCTGCTTCACCATGTCTTTGCTGATTAAGATCTGTAGAAGGAAACTAAGATCCTAGTCTAGAATGCAGTGATTTTCCCCATACTCCTCTATGAGTGTGAGACGTGAGTGGCATATCAAAGTCATCTTAAGCACCTGAAATGATTCCATTACTTTTGCTTCAGGAAGATCCTTTGCATTAGATGGGAAGACCACTGCACCAATGCTAGCATCCTCTCTTTAACTAACATAACCAGCACTGAGGCAAAGATCATGAAACATCAACTCCACTGGTTTGGCCAGCGTGTGTGGGTGGCTGGCACTGACCTCCTGATGCAAGTCTTCTTCTCTCAACTTAGTTATGGTGAGAGGACCCACGGAAGACAGAGGAAGTGCTACAAGGACACCCTGAAAGCATACCTTAAGAAGGGTGACATCAACTCTGCAAATTGGGAAGTGCTGGCTGGTAACACATCTCAATGGCGCTGTACCATACATTAAGCTACAGCCCACTTCAAAGAGAACTGTCTTGCTCAGGAGACAGTAAACAATAGAGGTGGAAGGAAAGTGTAGAAAATTGTGCACCCTCTCCCTCCCCAAGGTACTACTTGTCATATCTGTGGAAAAACTTGCAAAGCATGGATTGGATTCCTCAGCCACCTTAAAACTCACCAGTAAGCTGCCCACCCCCGCAGACATCATCCTCATATTGAGGAATAGCTGATAATGATACCCATATACGCACCAGCTACTAACTTGTTTTTAATAAATCAATCATATGGCGTTTGTTCTTGATGAGTAAGTTTTCATCCAACTCTGTTAACTGTTGGTTCACTCCAGTTTCCAGTAGGGTAACTAGCGGTGGGTGACCAGGGTATGAGCCATGAACACTAAGTAAGTCAACTCCCCCTCTCATCGCCACCTTGTAGGAGATGCTGCTGGTTTGGAGGTAGCTGCCAGTGCGGTCAGCAGCCAGCAGATTAACCCTCTTGCCTGACCTCACAGCTCCTTTTTTGACACCAAATTAAGGATTTCACATTGTTGCTTGCTATGGGAATCTCTTGCTGCATCAACACTATAGCTGCTGGATACCCAAACAGTCACCTCCCCTTGCAGCAGTGGTGGGCTGCATGCCCTACCAGGTCTCTGCCAGGTTAACGTCATTGATTTTAAACTGGGTAATTCCTGTTTAATGCCAAAGGACTCGATAGGAGAATTAGATCTGAGGCCATTTGTCTATTTCCAAATGAACCCTGAATGTGTTGGAGATATCAAAAGCTGAATATATATATTTTAAATATACAGATGTGAAACATTGATACTTAATGTCTTTACCATTTGTAATAGGAAACACTCCTCAGTACTACTGAGTTGTAAATTAGCATAGCTGTACAATTTTATAGGTATTAATTTAAACCTCTTGTGCTAGCCTGGGCACAGCAGACAGTTGCCAACTCAATGTCACTGATTTTCAGAATTTTCCTTTCATTCAAGTCATTAGCAATCACCTTGGTTTTTAACTGCAATGCTGCCTGTGTGGTGGAATAGAGTTATATCAAATAAATCATTGTATCTTTCCTTTCAATCATTGTACTCAAGTTCTTAGGGGACACACTGATGGAAAATGAACAAATAAAAGGAAAGAAAGAGAAATAAAAAATTCAGGTCTGTTAACACTCATAAATCCCCAGGCTTTTCTATAGATTAAAGGCTCAAGGTAAGGGGATAAACTTAATCTTAAATTTAAGACAAGTCACTTTTCTTTTCCACAGCACAATATTTTTGTACTGGTAAACAAACATTCTCTCATTTGTACCTTCCAAAATGTATTGCGTGATCTTTGCAGACAATTTTTTAAAATTCTTTTTAGCTTACACATTCGCGAACTACTAGCAGTGATTTGATACTTAGAATATTTTTAAAGGTAGAAATATAGTTAATTACAGTAAAAAAATAGAAAGGATAAACATTTGCTATTGCTCTTCAAACTGAATCTAAGCTAAATGCTGCGTCTTAAATCCCCCCAAAAGCTAAAAATAAAGAAAACAATCATAATCTTAAGAATACATAAATTCTGCATGAATCAAAATATAAATAATTGAGGTAATTTTGTGCTATAGGTGATAATTATGCTAACTTTCTATTGTTCAAGACATCTCTTTTTTCTTATCTGTCTGGCTTTAGTCATCCTATCCATAATGAAATGCAACCTGTTTAATATATTAAAATTAATCTTCTCTAGAGTGATTTTAAACTGAAAATTGCTTCAAGCTGGAAAAATGTGCATCTCAGTTTTGAATCAAAACCCAGATCTGATTTTAGGCTTGAGTTTTGAAGCCCCCAAATCAGGTAGTGCTAAGGCCTGAGGTAGTAGTTTTAGCGCATCTATGGACTTTTCACAGCAGAGAATTTTAGGAAAGAATTCACAGCTGTGCTACTATAGATTCAATTACATTAGTGCAAGCACTTGGGTGACTTTCAAGATCTTTACTTGATGCTCTAGTCTACAGGTTGAGGGACCCTCATCTTCCTTGTTGCACCAAGATTCCCTTCTTAAAAATGTGTTACAGGGGCATGTCTTACAGGTTCTTAAAAATATGTTACAGATTCTTAGGGGTAGGGCAAAATCATGAGTCCTTCCCTCCAAATACGTGTGGACTCATGCAAAGGGAGCTTTGCCATGAGAGGTTTCTCACCCTATACTGAGCCATGGAGTGCAGAGCAGAGGGAAGAGAGTGGGTAAAGCATATTCTATTTCCCAGCATCAGCTAACCAAATTATTTCTATTTTTACATTCTTTCTATGGAAAGAAAACACTTTTTTTGTGAAGAATTTAGTTGTTCAATTTCCCATCAATTAACAGCCATAAAGAAGTTTTCAACCAGTCAAAATAGTTACACAGGATCCTAATGGTGCTACCACTGGCAAAGATAAAATGTGTTGATCCTGCTTAAATATTTTTGTTAAAATTCCTAATATAGACAAAACACATACTATGTGCCTAAAAACACTTCACAGAGTTAAACACTATGGCTGCTTAAAGCCATAAACACCCCCCCCCCCCTCAAAAAACAGGGCTTTACTTTAAGCTTGGTGTGTCCATGAGCTGAGCCCAGTGCATACCCAGAATAGGCAATGCGTTAGTTGGACCTGGTTCACCCAACATCTGTATAGATTGGGTGCTTTATTGGGGCTTTTTTGGCACTTTTATCTAATACCTGATTGATATAGTGGCTGAGATATACCTTGATTTTAGCAAGGTGTTTGATACAGTCTCCCACACCATTTTTGCAGGCAAGCTAAGGAAGTATGGGCTGGATGAATGGACTGTAAGGTGGATAGAAAACTGTCTGGAGCATCAGGGACAAAGGGTAATAATCAATGGTTTGATGTCTAGTTGGCAGCTGGTATCAAGTGGAGTGCCCCAGGGGTTGGTTCTGGGTTCAGTTTTGTTCAATGTCTTTATCAATGACCTGGAAGATGGCATAGAGTGCATCCTCAGCAAGATTGCAGATGATGCCAAGCTGGGATGTGTAGTAAATATGCTGGAGGGTATGGCTAAGATTCAGAGTGACCTAGACAAAATGGAGGATTGACCCAAAATAAATCTCATGAGGTTCAACAAGGACAAGTACAAAGACCTGCATTTAGGATAGAACAATTCCATGCACCAGTACAGGCTGGGGGCTGACTGACTGGGCAGCAGCTTTGCAGAAAAGGACCTGGGGGTTACAGTGGACAATAAGTTGAATATGAGCCAGCAGTGTGCCCTTGTTGTCCTGAAGGCTAATGGCATATTGGGCTGCACTGGTAGGTGTGTTGCCAGTAGGTCAAAGGAAGTGATTCTTCCCCTTTATTCAGCACTGGTGAGGCCACATCTGGAGTACTGTGTTCAGTTTTGGGTCCCCACTACAGAAAGGATGTGGACAATTTGGAGACAGTCCAGCAGAGTGCAACAAAATGGTGAGGGGACTGGGAGACATGACTTATGAGGAAAAATTGGCCTTATTTAGTCTAGAGAAAGAAGACTGAGTGGGAATTTAACAGCAGCCTTCAACTAGGTGAAGAGGGGTTAGAAAGAGGATGGAGCTAGACTGTTCTCAGTGGTGGCAGCTGACAGAACAAGTAGCAATGGTTTCAAGTTGCAGCAAGGGAAGTTTAGATTAGATATTAGGAAGAATTTTCTTACTAGCAGGGTAGAAAAACACTAGAACAAGTAACCCAGAGAGGTGGTGGCATCTCCATCCTTGAAGTTTTTGAGACCTGGCTAGATAAAGCTTTGGCTGGGATGATCTAGTTGGCAATGGTACTGTTTTGAGCAGGGGGTTGGATTAGATGACCCCCTGAGGTCCCTTTCAGCCCTAATTTTTTATGATTCTTTTAGATAAAAGTGCCAAAAAGCACCGCTGAAATGTGTAATCTATGCAGATGTTGCAGAGCCAGGTCACACTAAAGTGCTTTCTCTCCCAGTAAATTGCTGGGGGAGGGGGGCAGGGTTCACATCTTTCAGCAGCCTACAGGCATACAGTTGCTTTCTTTCTTCTTTTCTTTCCATTTACAATCTCAGGGATAGAAAACATTGGGGAACAGTCATGTTTTTATATATTTAGATCTTATTTAGATATTTATTTAGATATTATTCTAAAACCGCGTTAAATCAGAGTTTTAAATATAGGGGAATTTGGGAAGGCTGTTTTAGGGTCAGGCATTAAAATGGAAAAGGTTCTATATCCACCCTGTGATGTTCAGTAATCACACAGGACCTAGGAGTCTGGCCAGAGCCTCTTTACTTAGTATCTTGATCTTACTCTCTGCACAATGCAACCAATTCCCGCTCGCTGTAGTGAGGCCCCCTTAAAGATACAATTCCCTAAAAAGCCAATAAAGGCCAGACTTTTTAAGACAAGTACCAGAGGCACAGAGCACTGCTTTACTCCTGAATATGTGTGCCATCACACTTCACTCCAGTTCAAAAACAACTACAGCACCAATAGCAATCGTGGAAGTCCCATTTCAGGAAAGTATTTGAGCAGGTGACCCTTTCCATCTTATTTTACTGATAGTTTTGAGCACCACTTCAGCCCCTCTGCCACCTTATACTTGGCCTTCTATGCTTTCACACTGAATCCCATTGTCCTGAGGAAACGGTATGATTCAGGGAATAGGATATTGGCTGAGGAGTCAGGGAAGATCCAGTTGCTAGTCTCAGCTTTGCCACTGACTTTGGACCACTTTGTATCTATTTTATCCCCTCATGTTTTGTCTGCCTTCCAAACACTCATGTAATTTATTTATACATATGAATAGTCTTCTTAAAGGCGATGGGACAACATATGAATATAATGTTAAATGCATAGGTGTTTGCTGGATCAAGACCTTAGATTGAAAATTCATTAAGGCGTGTGTCATCACTCCCTACATTTGGGGTCATTGAAAGCAATGTAATAATTAATTCATTAATAAAAGGCAACAATGTAGCATTATCTCGAGGTTCAGCAACGTTGCAGATTCTTGTGTTTATAAAACCTTTCATTTTGTGCCAGCTGAGTGACACTGTTGCCTTTCTTAGGCCTGCCTAATGGACACAATCAGGCTCCTGCCAAAATCCTGTCTGCCAGATGATCTGCTGCCAGCTTGTAAACTTTGGAGGACCCCTTAGCCAAAGGAATAAAAGTGCATGCTATCAGTCCACATTTTACAATGTTATTAACAACTTCATTGCCGCCTCGCACAAGAGCTGCATCAGTCAAAGTGTGCCCACTGGGCTGCACGGGTACAGAAGCCTAAGCCAGCACACATTGAAGCTAATCAAATGGCTCCCGCTGGTTTCAGTAGGATTTGGATCAGGCCACAGGGTACATTCCAGGGTTTCGTTCTGGGTCCAGTGACATGCCAAAGCTTTAAATGATGATGCCACATCTGTGAGATGAGTGGATAAGCAACTCAATTAGTTAGCGTTAACTAAAAGGACTGAAATTTTCATTCAGTTAAACTTTTGATTCTATTTTGTCTAACAAACCTCTCATATAGCCCTATTAATACCTATTATTTACACTATTTTTTCAACTTTAAAATGCCAAATGAATGTATAGAAGGCAGCTTGATTCAATAGATAGGGCCCTAGACTTGGAAAAAATGTCTCTACTTATTTCCTATGTTTTGATCTGGTGTGAATCTATTCACCTCCTTGGGTTTCCTGAATATTTTAACTGTAAGGGCTTTGGGAAAGAAATTTTCTTCCCAAATGTGGTATACTGGTATATTGTTTCTCACCTGGGGTTTACTGATTTTGCTAAAATACTTTAAATAAATAATAATGATAAAAGTAGCCTTGAAATAATTTACCCTGAGAACTTCCCTATGAGATATGATCATTTTATGAATTTCAGAATCCAAATAAAGAACTAAGCAGAGTGGGCAGGTGACTTTCCCAAGGTCATAAAATGTATTAGTGGCATGGACAGGATTTAAAGACTTCTAGCATCTAGATCTTTGTACAGACCATAGATTAAAGTTAACATTCTCTGAAGTCTTATAGACTTTCAAGTTTATGTAACAGGTAGACTCTCCCTAGTGAGCTTGAATGGATTCTTTAAAGATTACCAAAGAGGGTAATTGTAAAGAAAGTATTAAAACTCACCTCACATGTGAGATGCGTGAGCTACACCTGTTGTTTCAGGAGGACATATTTGGAATTGGGCTCCAAGCCATTGGACAAGTATAAACTGAAGTCATTGTATTAAAATTATATAAGAATTTGCATCACTGATTCCACTTCTGCATTAATGGTACTGTTTGAAGGTTAAATCATATTTAAATAAAATGAAATTTCCTACAGTATTAAAGTAGATATTCCTAGCTGACAGTTTCAATTTCACTTTGATGGTAAAGGTTATACTATTGCCTTTGTCCTAGCAGTACTATAGATTTATAGTCTGTATGTTTGGGGTCATTTTAAATAAACTTTACATCTTCAAACTGAATTCAGATGGGAGAAAAAAACCCCCCCAAAACAAGAAACCTCCTGCTGTTTGTTAACATACTAACACAGACTGCTCCAAAAAAAATTTGAGTTCAGATACATAAAGGAATATAGAGATCCTTTGAAATGCTCAGAGGCATTGTAGAAACATTTTCTGGGCCACTCAGAATTTCAGTGCATCTAGTTTGAATGTGCAGTTTGAAAGACAGCCTTTTAGTGCAAATAATTCTTTTATTTGAAGAAAATGGAGGCGCACATGTGCAGATTAGGAAAGTGAAACCAGAAGGAAAGGGAAAAATGCTAAATTTTATGGAATAGAATCTTGGAAAGTCCAAATGTCTTCTAGGTACTGCCCTGTCCTCCTCCTTCCCCCTACATGTGTCATTTAAGAAAGCAATATGATGTTTTAGTGCTGCCCTCAGTAATGGAGAAGGAATACGTTCCAGGATATTTTGCATGCATTCATTTATTTGAAATATATGATAAATGGCTGAATTTTTGCCTCCTTTCCCTTAACTGTTAATCTCCAAGATTCTAAACACCTAGGGCTTGCCTGTACTAATCCCCACCCACTTGCTCCTTGTTCATACTCACCAAATGCCAAAAAAAAAGTGTACATTAGAGCAGCACTGGGTAGGCACCAATATTAATCTGAAAACTGAAAGCCTGACAGCAGGTCTGGGCAAAAGCCAAACCATGGTTAAAGTACACTTTGAATATATAAAACTAGTGGGCAGGAAGATTTTCACAAAGGAGTCCCTTACCACAGACATGATCCAGGGGGGTGGGGAAGAGAGGGGCTTGCCTTTTTTATTTATTTATGTTGGCTTTTAAAAACAAATCATCAATGTTTCCACTTTAGTGAGAACAAGGCAAATGGAGTTTTCTGTCAGTTAGTTCAGAAGGTTTCCTATGGCCAAAAAAGAGGTAGATTTGTAGCATAAAACAACTGGCCTGCTAGCTCTGCAATCAAAGCACACACTAATAAATGTTACCCATCACTGTGTTGACCTTAGCTGTAAGACATACTCCTGTTACAATACTGTACACCATAACCACCATCATCCTGAAGATAGTTGCTTGGCAACTGTAGCAAGTTCTCCACTTACTCATCAGACACAAGATAGTAAAATAGCCTACCAGTAAAACCTTAGCTCACTAATTTCTCATACCATCAGCAACAGAGAATAAAGTGAATCTGCAGTGCTCTCTTGAAACAGTTGCCCAAAGACATTTGTTCTTACAAATAGAAACCATAATTCCTCTGTTTTGACTAACGTCTTTACACATAGTTTACTATTTTGTGCTGATGAATAAATAGGCAGATTTAGCATTTGAACAAGTAACATTATCATTTATTGTGCATCAGCATTATAGCCCTGGTTAATTGGTGACAATATGCTAGATACAATATGCTAGATATTGTATGAGATTCAAAATATAGTTGCTACCTTCCCTGACAAGCTTAGTCTAAACAGAACAGAAACACACCAGGAAAAGCAAAAGAAATATAAAGGTGAGTATTGCTGGGGAAAATGAATCTTTAATTTGCTCCTGCACCAATACCTACATCTAGAGATGGCGCAGAGGCTAATACACTGGACCCCAGGGGTAACAGATAAGAAAAGGGACTGAGTCACAATTCCTAAATCCTATTCCCACCTTTGCTACTGTTTTGCTAAAAAGCCTTGAAATACCAGTCAATGAGAACTTGAATGCAAAGAAACATATGAAACTTGTCAGGCACATGGAGGCAACTTAGTGTGTTTTCATTTTGGCAAGCTGGGACATATGGTAAGGGAGTGTACCAGCATGCCTCTATCAGGACCTCTATCAGGAGATATGCATTTTGAAGCACAGATGTACTGGAATGACCCAAAGGATAATGGCTCTGTAGAGATGATGGATTGTAGTCTAGGAAAAAGCAACTGGGAAGAGAAAAAAGAGAAACCCATGATTTGGGCAAATGTTGAGGAAAAGAAAATACAAGCCCTCATCCATACCAGTTGTGACCGGACACTGAATTCAGGCAGATCTAGCTCCTCCCAGCTGGGCATCGGATGCAAAGGCAGTCAAGATGATATGTATGCACAAACAACTCTCCACAGATCCCCGAAAGAAGTATCAAGTGGAAATACTCCAAGTGGCCCAGGAGATGCCAGTCAGCCTAGTGGAAGATCTACCTTACCAGATGGTATAGGGCTGTGACTGGGAAGAAATTTACCATGTGTTAGATATGGTGACAACCCAGGGAGAAAACTAGTTAGGTCTTGTAGGAGAAAAATCAGAGAATGCTGCAGATCTAGAGAGTTTTGACCTGGAGAGTTTATCCAGCAACATGGATTTTTTAGAGGCACAAGCTGGGGAAGACGCATTCTGAGCCATTATTCAGACAGAGCTGGCCAAGAACAATGAACAGGTAATCTGCCCCGAGCAGTGTCATAAGTTGCCCTGGTTCGAACTGAGAAAGGGCCTACTTTATAGAATTACGGCAGGTCAGCAAGAAGGGCAAGAAATACCCTAGCTCTTGATCCCTCAACCCTACAGGGCCCCATTATTGAGACTGACACATGTGAACCCACTGGAAGGACAGATGGGGAGAGCAAAAACTGAGGCCCGGTTGT
Organism: Alligator mississippiensis; assembly: GCF_030867095.1. NCBI lineage: Eukaryota > Metazoa > Chordata > Crocodylia > Alligatoridae > Alligator > Alligator mississippiensis. The sequence goes on from NC_081825.1 coordinate 31,904,079, forward strand.
CCAAATGGTGTTTCTGGCCACATCTGTATGAGCAAGTTGAGGACTTTTGTCAAGCTTGCACAAATTGCCAATGAGTCAGTCTAAGAAAACCCTCACAGGCCCCACTACAGTCTATGCTGGTAGTGTCAGACCCTTTTGTGCAGATAGCATTAGACATAGTAGGGCAACTACTGAAGAGTTCAGTGGGACACCAGTTTATACTAGTCCTAAGTGATTATGCAATTCGGTTCCCAGATGCAATACCATTATGCTCTGTTACTGGGCATTGGGTAGGAGAGGAATTATTGAAGTGGATATTGAGGGTGGTCATTCCCAAAGAGATAATTACCAACCAGGGGACTAGTTTTATGTCACATGTCATATGAAGCCTTTGCAGAGTACTTAAAATCCATCACCTGCGTACGACAGTATACCACCCCTAGATGAATGGGTTAGATTCATAGATTCATAGATTCATAGATGTTAGGGTCGGAAGGGACCTCAATAGATCATCGAGTCCGACCCCCTGCATAGGCAGGAAAGAGTGCTAGGTCTAGATGACCCCAGCTAGATGCATATCCAACCTCCTCTTGAAGACCCCCAAGGTAGGGGAGAGTACCACCTCCCTTGGGAGCCCGTTGCAGACCTTGGCCACTCTAGCTGTGAAGAAGTTCTTCCTAATGTCCAATCTAAATCTGCTCTCTGCTAGCTTGTGGCCATTATTTCTTGTGACCCCCGGGGGTGCCTTGGTGAATAAAACCTCACCAATTCCCTTCAGTGCCCCTGTGATGAACTTATAGGCAGCCACAAGGTCACCTCTCAACCTTCTCTTGTAGAGGCTGAGAAGGTCCAGGTTCTCTAGTCTCTCCTCGTAGGGCTTGGTCTGCAGGCCCTTAACCATATGAGTGGCCCTTCTCTGGACGCTCTCCAGGTTATCCTCATCCCTCTTGAAGTGCAGCACCCAGAATTGCACGCAGTACTCCATCTGCGGTCTGACCAGCGCCCGATAGAGTGGAAGTATCACCTCTTTGGATCTACGTCATGCATCTGCTGATGCACGATAAAGTGCCATTGGCTTTTCTGATGGCTTCGTCACACTGCCGACTCATGTTCATCTTGGAGTCCACTAGGACTCCAAGATCCCTTTCTGCTTCCGTGCCACCAAGGAGGTCATTTCCCAGGCAGTAGGTATGCTGGACATTTTTCCTCCCTAGGTGCAGCACTTTGCATTTCTCCTTGTTGAACTGCATTCTGTTGTTTTCTGCCCACTTGTCCAATCTATCCAGGTCTGCTTGTAGCTGTTCCCTGCCCTCCAGCGTGTCCACTACTACCCACAGTTTTGTGTCATCCGCAAACTTGGACAGAGTACACTTCACTCCCTCGTCCAAGTCACTGATGAAGACATTGAAGAGTATCGGTCCAAGGACCGAGCACTGCAGGACCCCACTGCCCACACCCTTCCAGGTCGAAACCAACCCATCCACCACGACTCTCTGGGTGCGGCCCCCTAGCCAATTCGCCACCCACCGGACTGTGTAGTCATCCAAGTCACAGCCTCTTAACTTGTTCACCAGTATGGGGTGGGATACCGTATCAAAGGCCTTCCTGAAGTCTAAGTATACGACATCAACCCCTACTCCTGCGTCCAGGCATTTTGTAACATGGTCATAAAAAGAGACTAGATTAGTCAGGCATGATCTACCTGCTACGAACCCGTGCTGGTTTCCCCTCAGCATAATTAAGCCTGCTGGGCTCTCGCAAATGTGAGCCTTGATAATTTTTTCAAAGACTTTGCCAAGGATGGAGGTGAGACTGACCGGCCTATAGTTGCCTGCGTCGTCCTTCCTCCCCTTCTAGAAAATGGGGACCACATTGGACCTTTTCCAGTCCTCCGGGACTTGGCCCGTGCGCCACGAGCATTCAAATATTCCCACCAGTGGCTGTGCAATGATGTCGGCCAGTGCCTTCAGTACCCTCGGATGGAGCTCATCCGGGCCTGCCAACTTAAAGGCATCCAGTTCCTCCAAGTGACTCTGCACCATCTCAGGATCTACGCATGGTAGTCTGGTGCTTTGCTGCTGCCTCTCTACAATCCCAGTGAGAGACTTGTCTTGCTCCTCACTTAGGAACACTGAGGCAAAGAACTCGTTGAGGAGTTCAGCCTTGTCCCCCCCCTGTCCGTCACCAATTGCTTCTGCCCATTTAGTAGGGGTCCTATTCCACCCTGGGCCTTCCTTTTACTCCCTATATATCTAAAAAACAATTTTTTGTTATCTTTTACTTGGGAAGCCATCCTCAGCTCCATGGTAGCTTTAGCCCATCTAACTGCCTCCCTCCAAGCGTGAGCAGAGGAGGTATACTCCTCTTTGGTAATCTCTCCCTTTTTCCACTTTTAATGTGCCCCCCTTTTGGCCTGTAGGCTACCCTGGATTTCTCTGGTCAGCCAAGGAAGCCTCCTGGCCCCTTTCCCTCTTTTTCCTTGCATTGGGATTGTCTCCTTCTGTTCCCAAAGGATCATTCCCTTAAGGCACAGCCACCCTTCCTGGGCTCTCATCTCTTCAAAACTCCTACTCTGCAGTGTGTCCTTGACTAGTCGCCTGAGTTCATTGAAATCAGCTTTCCTAAAGTCTAGCACTTTCCCCCTACTAGTTACCTTACCCACTCGATGTCTTATGAAGAATTCTATTAATAGGTGATCACTGTCCCCCAGATGGCCACCGATCTGTAGGTCCCCTACCATATCATCCCCCGTTGCCAATACCAGATCCAGTAAGGCATTCCCCCTAGAGGGACTGTGTACCTCCTGCATCAGGTGGAGGTCCTGTACACAGTATAGAAGAAGTTTAGTGTAGAAGTTTAATGACACCCTTAAGAATATTTTACACCAGTGTGCCCAAAAGGAACCCTGCAAGTGGGATCTATTAGTACCTCCTCTGTTGTTTGCAGTGAGAAAGGCCACACAATCTTCCTTGGAGTTTGCCACGTTTGAACTGGTATATGGACATCAACCTAAAGGACTCTTAGATATGGTACAGGAGGGTTGGGAGGGAGAAGAACCTATAGGCCCACAAGACTCGGAATAAGTAAGAGAGCTGAAACAAAGGTTACAGAGGGCCAGAGAGGTCCCTCAAGACCACCTCCATCAAGCACAGCAGGAACAAAAAGAGTATTATGACAAGGATGCACAGATGAGGGATTTACACACAGGACAGAAGGCGTTTGTGCTCCTGCCAAGCACCACTAGTAAGTTCCTGACCTGTTAGCAAGGGCCCTTTGAGATTAAGAGATGTCAGCCCTGTAGATTACTAGGTGTTTCGCCCAGGACACAAGAAAGAGAAGCTTTCGAGATAACTTTGTCTAATGGGGGGTATAATTACTACCTCCTGATCTAGATCATTAAACATTAAACATTAAGACATGGCAGGTGAGAGTTGGAACTACTGCTATGACATGCAGGCAAGTGATCATGATTTCACAGACAAGCTTATGATCTGCAGTTCATCAGCCTCCTAGGTACAGAAACTCATGGACTCAATATAGACATTGTAATTCTGACACACTACAACCTGCTGGACATCTAACTCCCCAGGTACCTTTCCACCATTACTTGCACTGCTACATCCCTCAACCCCAGCCTGTCCCTCACCCTCTGACACCTCTATTTCCATTTACACTGACTGGCTTTCTTGCCTTCATTGCATGCCAGGCCAGCCTCTGGCTTCTTTACTATTCCTTCCATCTGGGAACAGCACAAACGCCAACTGCAGGGGATTCCTCAACCTGATGAAGGGAGTTTCAACCTAAAATCTTGCTAAGATATATTTCTGTAACTATTCTTTTGGTCTTCTAAAAGATACCAGATTTGATTGACCCAAAGGACCTTCTCTGCCAGTACCATGTCCTTAGATCAACACCCCTAGCACCTGACTGGAAGGACACAGGGCCCTGGGCACATCTAAGCTCCAGGGCTGGGGCTGGCAAGAAGAGCTCTCTGGCAGATGCTAGAGAAGAAGCTCCTTCAGGAGAGGAAAGAAAGGCTCTGTCATCAGTTTGAGATGCTGCTGATGCTACTGTTCTGCCCACTAAGTTATTATTAGTATTACCTGTTGTTAATTAAAGTGGTGGACCAAACTGAGGCTGTAGGGGAGGAGGAGGCCTCATTAGGGCACGCTACCATGTTGTGTAGAAGCCCCAGTGCTGGTGAGGGTGCACCTTAACATACACACACAGTCACACAGTGAGGGCATGCCTTAACAAACACAGTGAAGAAGAAGCTCCTGCAGGAAAGGAAAGAAAGGCTCTGTGAGAGTTTGGCTGCCTGAGATGCTGCTGATGCTACTGTGCTGCTCACTAAGTTATTATTAGTATTGCCTGTTGCTAATTAAAGTGGTGGATCTGACTGAGGGGAAGAGGAGGGGAAGAGGAGGCCTCATTGGGAAACACTAAAATGTCCTGCTCCTTAACCTCCTGGATACTAGAGATCATGGACTAAACATAGACATTGGATTTTTGATACATTATAATCTGCCTGGCAACTGACTCCCCAGCCCAGCCCCTGGCTTCTTTACTTTTCATTCGATCCAGGAAGAGCACACACCAACTGGTGAAACTTCCTTAGCCTGATGAAGGGTTTTTGAACTCGAAAGCTTGCTTAATAACTATTCTCCAACTATTTGGGTTGGTCTAATAAAAGATATCAAATTCACCCAAGGAACCTTGTCTGCCTATGCTCCTTAACACACACACAATGTAACCCATGTCACAAGTTTTGCTTGCCAGCAGCTTGAGGTGCAGTTTCCCAGAAACCCCAGCACTTATCTCCTTAAAACTTGGCAGACTTCATGCCCACAGAAGGGGCTACCATCCCTGCTGGTTTCATTGAAAGCTGCCAAAAATGACAAAGTTACAGGCAGCTTTGCGCTTCCCCATTATAGGCTATTGGCAACAAAATGAAGCAGAACAGTGCTTTTGAAACCAAACGAAACTCAAAATGAAACACTGTCCTATGGAAACGGCAAAGCAGAATTTGAAATGAAATGGTGCTGTTTTGCACAGCCCTACCCTTCATTTATGAAGTACAACAAACTAAGTGTGTGCGTCCAAGAAGAATCTGATCATAATTTAAAGCATTAAGGTCCTGAAAAGCTTGACTGTAGGTAGTAAGCAGAACCAGAGCAGAAACAGAACCAGGAATAAGTTCTGGCTGGGTGTGGAAGGTGAGGACAAAGAGTTTAAATTAGAGACCCTGACCACTGACAAGGTTAGGGTCAAAAAACAAACTGTTTTTAGCAAAGAATGATGGTATCAGATCAATCTAATTATCTCCTATGATAAGATTGCTTAAATAATGAAATTGCTTAAAGGTAGGCCTTGGAAAGTTTATGGAAGTAATATGGAAGAGTATTTAGGGGGAATAATCAGTACATGTAGTAAGTAGATTGTGGGTGCAGACAGAAGTGTAGCTCCCAACTGTAACTTTGCAGGAAGTGTATAGAGTTACAATGATCCCCAGGACCAAAGAGAAATTCACTGTTGGTTCCAGGGGGGAAGGTTGCAAGCCTGCAGCAGGTTTCCCCTAGCAAGGGCCCCTCCTCTGTCCCAGCCTGTCCCTGTTTTCAGAATAGGAGGGTGGAAAGGGAGCAGAGGGACGTCATTCTTGGGGTTCCCCAGCTGGCACTGGACAGTAGGGTTGGTTAATTGGAGCCCCCTCACCTCGGTGGAGCTCCAATCCACCCTCCCCACTCTCCAGCAGGAGCTGAAAAAACTGCAGACTGAATTTCCTCTGCTCCCTTTCCCCCCTCTCATTCTGAAAACAGTTAGAGGCTGGCAGGCAGGCAGACAGAAATTACAGAAGCTGTTCTATTTTGAAACATCTTCATCTGAACCCTCATGCAACAAGGATTTTGATTTTTGCCCTGTCACCAAATTTTTGAAGCAGTCTGCAGCCACGCACTTGTGTTTGGTTATGGCTATAGACCTCTTTCATAGATTCATAGATTCATAGATGTTAGGGTCGGAAGGGACCTCAATAGATCATCAAGTCCGACCCCCTGCATAAGCAGGAAAGAGTGCTGGGTCTAAATGACCCCAGCTAGATACTCGTCTAACCTCCTCTTGAAGACCCCCAGGGTAGGGGAGAGCACCACCTCCCTTGGGAGCCCGTTCCAGACCTTGGCCACTCGAACTGTGAAGAAGTTCTTCCTAATGTCCAGTCTAAATCTGCTTTCTGCTAGCTTGTGGCCATTGTTTCTTGTAACCCCCGGGGGCGCTTTGGTGAATAAATCCTCACCAATTCCCTTCTGTGCCCCCGTGATGAACTTATAGGCAGCCACAAGGTCGCCTCTCAACCTTCTCTTGCGGAGGCTGAAAAGGTCCAGTTTCTCTAGTCTCTCCTCGTAGGGCTTGGTCTGCAGGCCCTTGACCATACGAGTTGCCCTTCGCTGTACCCTCTCCAGGTTATCCGCATCCTTCTTGAAGTGTGGCGCCCAGAATTGCACGCAGTACTCCAACTGCGGTCTGACCAACGCCCTATAGAGGGGAAGTATCACCTCCCTGGACCTATTTGTCATGCATCTGCTGATGCACGATAAAGTGCCATTGGCTTTTCTGATGGCTTCGTCACACTGCCGGCTCATGTTCATCCTGAAGTCCACTAGGACTCCAAGATCCCTTTCCACCTCCGTGCCACCCAGCAGGTCATTCCCTAGGCTGTAGGTGTGCTGGACATTTTTCCTCCCTAGGCGCAGCACTTTGCATTTCTCCTTGTTGAACTGCATCCTGTTGTTTTCTGCCCACTTGTCCAGCCTATCCAGGTCTACCTGCAGCTGTTCCCTGCCCTCCGGCGTGTCCACATCTCCCCATAGCTTTGTGTCATCTGCAAACTTGGACAGAGTACATTTGACTCCCTTGTCCAAGTCGCTGATGAAGACATTAAAGAGTATCGGTCCAAGGACCGAAACCTGCGGGACCCCACTGCCCACACCCTTCCAGGTCGAGACTGACCCATCTACCACGACTCTTTGGGTGCGACCCTCTAGCCAATTTGCCACCCACCGGACTGTGCAGTCATCCACATCACAGCCTCTTAATTTGTTCACCAGTATGGGGTGGGATACCGTATCGAAGGCCTTCCTGAAGTCCAGGTATACGACATCCACCCCTCCTCCTGTGTCCAGGCGTTTCGTAACCTGGTCATAGAAAGAGACTAGGTTGGTCAGGCACGATCTGCCCGCCACAAACCCATGCTGGTTTCCCCTCAGCATAATTTGTCCTGCCGGGCTCTCACAAATGTGAGCCTTGATAATTTTTTCAAATACTTTACCAAGGATGGAGGTGAGACTGACCGGCCTATAGTTGCCCCGGTCCTCCTTCCTCCCCTTTTTGAAAATGGGGACCACGTTAGCCCTTTTCCAGTCCTCCGGGACTTAGCCCGTGCGCCACGAGCATTCGAATATTCCCGCCAGTGGCTCTGCAATGACGTCGGCCAGTGCCTTCAGCACCCTGGGATGGAGCCCATCCGGGCCTGCCGACTTAAAGGCATCCAGTTCTTCCAAATGACTCTGCACCACCTCAGGATCTACGCATGGAAGTCTGGCGCCTTGCTGCTGCCTCTCTACAACCCCAGTGAGAGACTTGTCGTGCCCCTTGCTTAGGAACACTGAGGCAAAGAACTCGTTGAGGAGTTCAGCCTTGTCCCCTCTATCTGTCACCAATTGCTTCTGCCCATTTAGCAGGGGTCCTATTCCTCCCTGGGCCTTCCTTTTACTCCCTATGTATCTAAAAAACAATTTCTTGTTGTCCTTTACTTGGGATGCCATCCTCAGCTCCATGGTAGCTTTGGCCCGCCTAACTGCCTCCCTACAAGCACGAGTAGAGGAGGTATATTCATCTTTAGTGATCTCACCCTGTTTCCACTTTTTATGTGCTCCCCTTTTGGCCCTTAGGCTGCCCTGGATTTCTCTGGTCAGCCATGGAAGCCTCCTGGCCCCTTTCCCTCTTTTGCCTCGCTCGGGGATCGTCTTGCTTTGTGCCCAAAGGATCGTTTCCTTTAGGCACAGACACCCTTCTTGGGCACCCATCCCATCAAAACTCCTACTCTGCAGTGCTTCCTTGACTAATCGCCTGAGTGCAATGAGATCAGCTTTCCTAAAGTCTAGCACTTTCACCCTACTAGTTACCTTACCCACTCGCCGTCTTATGTTGAATTCTATCATAAGGTGATCACTGTCTCCCAGATAGCTACCGAGTTGGAGGTCCCCTATCATGTCATCTCCCGTTGCCAATACCAGATCCAGTATGGCATTCCCCCTAGTGGGACCATACACCTCCTGTGTCAGGTGGAGGTCCTGTACACAAGTTAGAAACCTGCGTGAGCGATGGGACCTTGCTGTCTGCGTCTCCCAGCAGATGTCCGGGTAGTTTAGGTCCCCCATGACTACCGCCTCTTTAGCTTTTATGGTCTCCGAGAGTTGCCTCAGGAGCCCCGCATCTATTTCTTCCCCTTGGTGTGGGGGTCTGTAACAGACCCCTACCACCAAATCCCTTTCTCCTTGCCCCCCATGTAGCCTAACCCACTATCCTTCTACTTCCTCAGCCTCGGATTCTGTCTTGATGAGGGTTGATGTATATTGCTCACTGACATAAAGTGCAACCCCCCCCCCTTTCTTCCCCGACCTGTCCTTTCTGTACAATCTATAGCCCTCAATATGTACCGTCCAGTCATGGGATGAATCCCACCAGGTCTCTGTTAGCCCCACTAAGTCATAGGTGTTTAGTGCAAGCAGGAGCTCTAGCTCATCCTGCTTGTTCCCCATGCTCCTAGCATTAGTATATAGGCACTTGAGCCCTGCGACTGGCGCCTTTGCTGCCCCCCTGCTCCCAGTCCCATGGGGCCCATTGTTTCTTACCTTCTTGTTCCTTACCTGTTCTGTTGTGCTGGCCTCCCCATGGCTTTCAGGTTCCCAATGTTCTCCTTCTTCAGGCTGGGCTGTCCTTGTGGGTGCCACATGGTCTTTCTGTGGTCAGATTTGGTGAAAACTCACTTTTGTCTGCACCATCTATTATTTGGTATCTCCATGAAGGTTTTGAAACTAGACTTGAACTCCATGTAGGTGATTGCACGCTGCAGGGCTTCTCTTCATAGATTCATAGATGTTAGGGTCAGAAGGGACCATAATAGATCATTGAGTCTGACCCCCTGCATAGGCAGGAAAGAGTGCTGGGTCTAGATGACCCCAGCTAGATGCATATTCAACCTCCTCTTGAAGACCCCCAGGGTAGGGGAGAGCACCACCTCTCTTGAGAGCCCGTTCCAGACCTTGGCCACTCTAACTGTGAAGAAGTTCTTCCTAATGTCCAATCTAAATCTGCTCTCTGCTAGCTTATGGCCATTATTTCTTGTAACCTCCGGGGGCGCCTTGGTGAATAAAACCTCACCAATTCCCTTCTGTGCCCCCGTGATGAACTTATAGGCAGCCACAAGGTCACCTCTCAACCTTCTCTTGCGGAAGCTGAAAAGGTCCAGGTTCTCTAGTCTCTCCTCATAGGGCTTGGCCTGCAAGCCCTTAACCATACGAGTGGCCCTTCTCTGGACTCTCTCCAGGTTATCCTCATCCCTCTTGAAGTGCGGCACCCAGAATTGCACGCAGTACTCCAACTGCAGTCTGACCAGCGCCCAATAGAGGGGAAGTATCACCTCCTTGGATCTATTCGTCATGCATCTGCTGATGCACAAAAAAATGCCATTGGCTTTTCTGATGGCTTCGTCACACTGCCGACTCATGTTCATCTTGGAGTCCACTAGGACTCCAAGTTCCCTTTCCACTTCCATGCCACCCAGCAGGTCATTTCCTAGGCTGTAGGTGTGCTGGACATTTTTCCTCCCTAGGTGCAGCACTTTGCATTTCTCCTTGTTGACCTGCATTCTGTTGTTTTCTGCCCACTTGTCCAACCTGTCCAGGTCTGCTTGCAGCTGTTCCTGCCCTCTGGCGTGTCCACTTCTCCCCATAGCTTTGTGTCATCTGCAAACTTGAACAGAGTACTTTTCACTCCTTCGTCCAAGTCGCTGATGAAGACATTGAAGAGTATCGGTCCAAGGACCGAGCCCTGTGGGACCCCACTGCCCACACCCTTCCAGGTCGACACCGACCCATCCACCACAACTCTCTGGGTGCGCCCCTCTAGCCAATTTGCCACCCACCGGACTGTGTAGTCATCCAAGTCACAGCCTCTTAACTTGTTCACCAGTATGGGGTGGGATACCATATCGAATGCCTTCCTGTAGTCTAAGTATACGACATCCACCCCTCCTCCTGTGTCCAGGCATTTCGTAACCTGGTCATAAAAAGAGACTAGATTAGTCAGGCACGATCTGCCTGCTATGAACCCGTGCTGGTTTCCCCTCAGCATAATTTGTCCTGCCGGGCTCTCACAAATATGAGCCTTGGTTGACTGCAGAGGCAAGGAAGGATTTATATCCTCCTAAACTCTTTTATTTGGCTTCTGGTTTCTTTGTTTGCTTCACCTTTGTCTGAAACACTAAAGATTGGTCACAAAATGAGAAACAGGAATTTGACTGGTGGTTCTGGTGCTCCTGGTGACACTTAGGTATTTCTCAGGCACCTTCCTGGAGAGTCTTGCGTATATATGCTGGTGCTCCTGGTGACATTTAAGTGTTTCTCAGGCACATTTCTGGAGAGTCTTGGCCATGTACTCAGGCTTAAACAGTTCACTAGAACTGAGGTGAGGAAGGAATTTTTCCCCCAGGTCAAATTATCAAGGCACATGGGAAGTCTCCCATTTCTGTGCAGTGTGTGGCCTGCTTCTCTTCATAGGATCATAGTAACCAAACAAATCCCTGTCAGTGCAGTGGCAAGTGATTGGCAGTGCCCTGGTTTTTCCTGTGGCACTTTATAAAGTGGAGGAGGAGTTACTTTGTAACTTTGGTGAGTCAGAGTGGTCAAATAAATGGTCTTGTGAATCCTTCCCTAGTCATCTAGGACCTCTCCCAATCACCACGAGTTTTCAAAGATGATGGCAAATAGCTCTGCAATCACATCAGCCAACTCCCTCAGCACCCTTGTGTGTACTGCATCCAGCCCCATGGACTTGTATATGTCCAGCTTTTCTAAATAGTTCCTAACATGTTCTTTTGCCACTGTTGGCTGCTCACCTCCTCTCCAAACTGTGCTACCTGGTGCAGTAGTCTGGGAACAGACCTTGCCTGTGAAAACTGAGGCAAAATAGGCATTGAGTATGTCAGTCTTTTCTGCATCCTCTGTCACAAGGTTGCCTCCCTGATTCAGTAAGGGACCCACACTTTCCCTGATCCTCTTCTTCCTACCAACATACTTGTAAAAACCCTTCCTGTTACTCTTCACATCCTTTGATAGCTGCAAGTCTAATTGCATTTTGGTTTTCCTGACTCATTCCTGCATACCCAAGCAATGCTGTTATATTCTTCCCTAGTTACTTGTCCAAGTTTCCACTTCATGCACACCACACAGTCATAGCTATATCCTGATCAGGGCATACCCTGGGATTCCTTACCTTATTCTGACTCTGAGTATTGACAATAACTGTGGTCAGTTACTTAGGACTGATTCTTTTTTTTTTAACGGATACACACTTTTGCTCATTGCTAACTTGCACACAAAAAGCACACAGACCAAAATTGTTCACACCAATTTACGCTGCACAGAGACCCGCATGCCATAAAAGGCTATTCTTTTCTAAAACTATTAATGATTTTAAGTCTTCACAGTTTTCCGATGCCTGAATAGTGATAGGCCTGATTTCCAGAAAATGCTGACCATGTGCCCTCTGAAAACAAGGCTTTCAAAGTTGAGCAGCCAAAAATAGTAAATTGCTTCTGACTTTAAAATTTAGTAATTTGTGCTCCTTTTGGAAGATATTCTGTATTTAACTGTAAGTAATTGTCATGCTTACTACTGTACTGTACTGATATTTGCACCACTAACTTCCTGAGTCACTAATTAAAATGAGCATTGAGGACAGAATGCTAATTAAAATAGTAGTAGGATTCTGATGGGTAAGCAGGGGACATTTGCGATTCCAGTCATCTGCTAGCAAGCAATGCCATGTATGATTCTGTTTTAATATTCCACAAGCCTTACCTATGCACTGTATGTACATCATAGTTTAAGTTCCTGGCATTTGAAATTCCAAGTGTGGCTCGTGTCATCATGTACTTCATGTTCTAAAGCTGTATCAGGACTTTTGTAGCCTGCATAGGGCACATCCAGACGAGCACGGTCATGTGGTATGTGTCACTGCAAACACGTTTGCAGTGTCACATACTGCACAGTCTGGTGTTCTCCATGCTGCAAGGGCATGCTGCCCAAGCATTTGCTGTTCTGGGATATTTTTCCTCAGGTTTTTTTGACCCCTGGATATCTTGGAGATGTGCTGCAGCTGTTAGACAGGCTCTGCATGCCATCTCAGTGGCTGCTGGCTCCAGCCTCCCCTAACTCAACTGGGGCAACTTGCTGCATGCCAAAGTGAGCATAGCACCAACATTCCCTGGGGACAAGTAGCTGCATTGCAAGGTGCAAGGTGCACAGCTGCTAGTTGTCCCTGGGGAAACAAACATCCACGCACAGCTGGACATACCCATAATGGACCCTATCCAAAGGCCTTATATGTTGTCTCAAATATATTTTCACAATGAACTTTTATCATGCAAAAAAAATCACTAGTACATGAGTTTATGAAGAATGTGAAACATAGGCGACTGGTGCCACCTGGGGGGGGGGGCATGTGCCCCCCCTGCGGCCAGTCCCACTGACCAGAGGGGGGTCCCCTGTGGGTGATCCTGAGGTCTGGTGGGGGGGTCCCCTATGGGTGATCCTGCAATGGCCGATAGCTGTGCTTGCTGCAGCCACTTCTGGGAGTGGCTGAAGCTGCTCCTGGGAGCAAGTGCCAGCCGATTGCTGCAGTCACCCCCAGAAGCAGCTGCATCCACTCTCGAAAGTGGCTGCAGTGAGCACAGCGATCTCCCCTGGCATTCCTGCCTGTCCCCCTGACCCATCACCTAAGTGGTGAGGGCAGCCATCGGGGGGTGCACCGGCACTCTCAGGGGTGCACGTGAACCCCTTTGCACCCCCTACATGGTGCCACTGGTGTGAAACATGGAAAAACAACGATGAGATAATAGCTCCATGATCACCACAAATACAATGCATTACAGTAGATTATCATAAACTAACACAGTTATAATCTAGAGGTGAGATTTTCAAAGCTATCTGGGAGACTGAAATACATATCCTCCATTAATGTTGATATTTCTAAATGTCCTACATTACTCGAAAATCTCAGCCTGTTTCCTGCAGAAATAATAAACTGCATCAGTACAGTAGCACCAAGGGATTATGCCTTTACCAGAGTGACATACCAAATAGAGCTCAAAACATGGCTTTTTCTTGGGGTACTTTTACATTATAAAAAATGCTTTCATTCAAAATCAAAATTAAAAATAAATGTTTTCAAACTTCCCTGAAAATGTCGTTTCTGAAAAAGAATGTTTTTAGAACATTTCATTTCAGTTTTATTTTTCAAATTTTATTTCTGTTGTTTCATTTTATACATTTAATATTTGTATGTGATTTCATGACAGAAATGACTAATATGCACTATTACTACTGGTGTCTCATGAATTGTAGAAAATAGGGCTAGAATGCACCTGAGGAGGCCTTCTGATCAAATCCTTTGCTCAAGGCAGGATCATCCCTGTTTAAACTATGCTGTCCAAGGTTTAGTCAAACCTGCTCTTAAAAATGAGAGGAAATATACTTTAAGCAGTCTCTTTTCATTTCTTCTCTTTTTTTTCCTTTTTATAATCATTAAGAGCAGCTGCAACTTTGTACAAACTGAAACGTGTTGTCTTCTTTTCTATAACAATAGGTTTTTAATGTGCTGCAATTAGTTTGACATTATTATATGTCATAAAATGATAGAGACATAATGAAAATAAGGCAAAATGGAAAACACTAGAAAATACATTTGAATTCAGAGTTCTGAAAACAAACTTTTATGGACCAAAAAAATTGAACCAAAATGTTTCATTTGAATTTCTTTCCAAGGGAATTTTCTCAGAACTGAAATTATTTCACCACATTATTTCTGAGGGGAAAAATATTTTGATGAAAAATTTCTGATTAGCTGTGATGTTAAATACAAATTTGAAACAATTTGAGCAAGACACTGAGAACTTCAAATGCAGAATGTATTTGACATAAAGGCAGGCAATCATAAGCATTCCAACATGGAATACTGATTCAAAAGAAAAAGGTAAAATCCAACAGTAGCTTTCAGAATGTAACTAAAAGCCAAGTTGAAATTTAAGATGATGCTTTATTGAAACATCAGCTGTGTCTTCCATTTTATTCATTGGTATCAGTGTTAAAGGTGTGAAATTATTTCATGCCAGTCAGGAGAGAGTGTAGCTTTCATTTCTTGTGAAGGAAGAGACATTTCCTATAGGCTAACAACAGGTTTTAATGCTAAAGATTAAGAGTAAAAGCAAATATTGAAAGAGATATTTTCTGTGTGTGCTGACTTGTCAGTTTTGAACAAGGTTATACTTAGTCACCACCCCTAAAACTTTCTGCCTGCCAAAACTATCAGAACTTCATGACTCCTGCTTCTGTTTGCTAATTGAATGACTTGGTAAATTCAGCTGTAAATTAAATAGCTGATGAAGGATGGGTCATAGACTTTGCTCATTTAGCTTTGAAAAAAATGATATCGACAAACTGCTGATGAAGATTAAGTTGATAGGTGCCAAGGTGAAAAAAAGTATTTGTCAGCTGTACAGTAAAGCACTTTGGAGACCTGGAATGCACTCATATGCATGAACAATAAAATGCTTCTTGTTGATAGTCTGCCTCACAGTTCATTTGCCTGAAAATCTCTTGGCAGCCATCTGGATCAGGTTTAAATAAAATGTAATACTAAGCCCCTAATCTGACAGTGATAAGCTGGTGACAATGATTATTCATGAGGTTAGAGGGGGAGTAGACCTTGAAGAGGCAGATGTGAGTCCTTTCTTTCAGACCCAGTTTCAGTGCTTTGAATGAATTGGAAACCACTTCAGAACATAAGGTTCACTTTAATATAAGGACAAAATATGCCACTTTAATTTGCTTGACATCTAATTGCTTTCTAATTTTCATAAATCTAAGTTACACTTAAGGGAAAATGAGCTATTTTTTTACCAATGTTTCCTTTATATGCACTTTTATATTTGAAAATATATTTTTTTTTATTAAATTGCTTGCATAAAATAAATCAGATGAGCTTAGCCTTGTTTCAGCAAGGGCAACATTTACCAATGTATGGTAAAGCCATTTTCCTCCATATTGAAATAGAAAACTTGGTGCATTTGTCTAAAGCACTCAGCACTGATGTAACTGCTGTCACTGAAGTTAATTTTACTATTATTTTCAAGATAGGATGAACAAAGCCACCATTGAAAGCTCTAACAAATCCCATCCTTTATTCCTCATAGGCCTAATCCAAACACCTTTAAACTCAATAGGCCTCTTTCCATTTACTTCACTGGGTTTTGGACCTAGTCTTGGATTTGTTCAGATTAGGATGAGAAATGTTTTTGGATCTTTAGGTTTGATTTTTAAAATGCACTCAGCTTTAAACTTCTGGGAGTGGTTACAGACTCTTTATAAAAGTGACTGTCCTATGTCTATCAGGGTCCAAGCTCTTTATTCCGGGTTTTTTGTTTCATAAATGTGTTATGCTGCAAATTGGGAGGAGCTGTATAACCTGTGCTATAAATGAAGAACTGTATAATATCATATCCATTCCAAAAGTTCATCTAATTTTTCAAGCTTATCCACTTCATAACTAGAAATTGCACACATGATATTTCATATAAATCTCCATTTCTGCTGCAACTACAGTAATGCTACAATAGCTGTCCCATACTGTGAATGCTTTTCAGGAACCTGTGCTTGGTAAGTAAAGCACTCTCCTTTCTTCCTGTTCCCAAAGGAGAACTGACTTGCTTTTGAAAACAGAGATACACAGGATGTTCCAGGTAGAAAACTGTTGTAGCATTTGCAGTCTCCCCTGTTTGACCTCATTGAAAACTTTATTCCCTATGGCACAAACTGCATGACAAACAGTTGGGAGTCTCATGGATAATTCAAATGCCAGCAGTTCATTGGGACAATTCCAACTAGACTGGAAAAGTTACATATGTATGGTTAGACAAATCCTCAAGGAGAAAAATGGCAGTCCTTGAATAACAACTCTAATTTTCTTCTGCCTTTCAAGTGTTTTTATGATTTTTTATTATTTTTTGTATTACAAGCATCATTTAGGCATCCTTACTGAGACTGGGAATCCCTTGTGCTAGTCATTCTACAAAAAAAACAATATGAGAAAAATCTTCACTTCAAAAGTCTTATGGACAAAGCACTTTGCCTATGGTAATTCACCAGGAGGAACTAGGAAGGAACCCAAGAGCTCCTGGAGTCTATCCATGGAACCACACTGTCTCTCAGTGCTGTTCTCTTCATTGGATTCTTAGTTGTGTATTTACACTCTCAAAGGCCTCAAAGTATTTGGTTGTAATTCAACTTAAAGTTTAGACTCAACAAAGCACCACTGAAAGAATATTTTAAAAATATTTATCAGTGAGAGTGAGAGGCTTCATTACAGGGCCCATTCAGGGGCCATTCCCAGAGAGTTAGAGGACGGCAACTGGTGACTCCTAGGTCTGGGGGGGCACCTGGGGTCCCCCTGCAGCCAATCACCAAGTTGGGGGGTGCGGGCAGGGTCCCCCACACGCTCGGCAGTGGATTCCCCCATGCTCCTGTGGGACACTCCATCTGCCCCACCATCTCAATGTTCACAAGACGTGCCTAGTACCTCAAGGTATGTAGAAAAAGCATATAAAGCAGTATCTATGGCTGAATCACTGTGTGCCCACCTGGTCTCATGTAGGTGCTCCCTTGCCACCTTGGAGCATGTGCCTGGATATGGCCGCAGTGTTTGTTCCTGAGGCCGTGGTGAGGACTTGTTTTCTCCCCGAGGGAAGCCCCGATACTCACCTGCCATAACTTCAATCTTATTTCCAGTGGTGGGACTCCCTCTTGTGACCCCTCACCGGTCAGTCACACTCCCTCACAGGTATTCTTGGGTCTCCACCTCCCCTACACCCCAGCCATGCGCCAGCCTGTAAGATGGCACTTCATGATCAAGCAGCCTGCCCTCCGGTGTTGCCCCTTGGGCCCTTCTTGTCTGAAGGGTTCCCTCTGATCTTGTCCTGCCTTGGGTCTCTTTGGGATGCCAGACCGTTACTGCCACTATGTTGGCTCTTCCTGGCTGCACTGTAGCTTGTAGCGCTGCCTCGGTCACTTCTATCTCTGGAGCATTGCTCATGGCCTTAGTCCCTATCTTAGGACATTTCATGGCAACCCCTTTAGAAAACAAAATTAGTTCTAAGGAAAAGAAAAAAGGAGAGTGGGGTCTACTCCCTTCCCCACTCATGGCTCTGGCATCTGTGGCTTCACAGTCCCTTGATGCTGTCTCCGTCACTTTAATTGCTCGAGGGCCCCTCCAGAGTTTCCACCCTTGGGCTTTCTGTTGGCAGGCAGTGCTCTCCTGCAGTGCCTCCTGAGCTGTTTCTTTGCTGCCGGCTTTTATCTTTGCTGGGCAATGCTCTTCAGTGACGTCATCCTCCCTGTCTTCAGCTAAAAATATAAGTGGCTGACGAACTGCGTGGGTGCTTCATCTCGGCATGGCTTATCCATCCCTTCTCCTCCTGGAAAAGGTAATTAGGGAGAGTCTGCCCTGTCTTTAGGGCTTTCCTTACAGGGACAGGCTTTTTCTGCCTCGGGCCTTGCTGCGGAAGGGGTCCCCTGTTCCCCCAGTTCCGTTCCCCTGGAACACACTGATTCTCTGAATCAGTCAAATCTTCAGATTTGGCCAAATCAAATTGGGACAGAATCAGTGAATTGAATCACTGTCTCCTTGTCTCCTGAATCAGGCTGAATCCGAATCGAATACTGCCAGCTTCGCACACCCCTAGCTACCACCAGGGCTTACAGATGGCTCTTGTATGTATTCTGAATTAAACACTGTCATGATTTAAATATTCATATATTCATAGACACTAGGGCTGTAAGGGACCCTGGAGGATCATCGAGTCCAGTCCCCTGCCTCAGGGTCAGGAAGCCAGCAGGGATCATGGGATCCCAGCAAGATAAACATCCAAATTTCTCTTGAAGGCATTCAAAGTAGGTGCTTGAATCACCTCCGGTGGCAGTCTATTCCAAACCTTGGGGGCTTGGACAGTAAAGAAGTTCTTCCTTATGTCCAGCCTGAAATGGTCATGGAGGAGTTTGACCTTGTCCTCTCTTGGGGTGCTCTGGTGAACAAACATTCCCTCAGATCCTGGTGAGCACCCCTGATAACTTGTAGGTGGGCACCGGATCACCCTGAGACTTTGTTTTTCCAGCCTAAAGAGTTCCATTGCTCTTAGCCTCTCATTATAAAGTCTGTTTTCCAGACCTCTTATCATGCGTGTGGCTCTCCTCTATACTCTGTCAAGATTCTCCACATCCTTTTTGAATTGTGGAGCCCAAAACTGGACACAGTACTCCAGCTGCGGCCTCACCAAGGCCGAGTACAATGGGAGAATGATGTCCTGGGATTTGCTTGAGAATCAGCTGTGGATACAAGCCAGCATTTTGCTTGCTTTAGTAGCTGCAGCATCACATTAAAGGCTCATGTCCATTTTGTGGTCAGTTATGACCCCCAAGTCCCTTTCGTCCGTAGTGCTAGCCAGTATAGCACTGCCAAGCCTATAAGCATGCTACAGGTTTTTCTTCCCAAGGTGGAGAACCTTGCATTTTTCGGTGTCAAACACCATCAGGTTCTCATCCTCCCATTTCCTGAGCCTGTCAAGATCTGCCTGGATCACCCTCCTGTCTTCAGGTGTGAATGCTTTACCCCAGAGTTTGGTGTCATCAGCAAACTTGGCCAGTCCACTTCTGACCCCAATGTCTACATCATTAATGAAGATGCTAAATAGTATAGGCCCTAGGACAGAGCCTTGAGGGACTCCACTGGTCACAGCGCACCATGACGATTGACTTCTGCCAACCACCACCTGTTCTGAGCTGTTCTGATGAATATATACCATACTTTGTTGTGTTTCATCTTGGTTTTTTCCCCTTGATATGCCCCTTATTGTAAGGATCTGCACTGTAGTATATTCTCTCACTTCAAAGAGACTGAATATGTATTTTCTGAGATGTAACCTTACATTACCGAGGACGCTAACCACTAAGAGCATGAAGGGCTCAGTCCAATGCCAGTTGTAGTCAATGGGGCCCTAAACTACAGTTTGGGAAAGGGAAATCCCAAGATTTGCCCTGAAGCTATGTTTTTTTGTATCAGTGTCAGAGTTCAGCAAATAGTGGGAAAAATTATTCATAAATGTTTGATGGCTTCTAAGCAGAGTTTGGCTGTGAACATGTTTTCACTGTAGCCAACTAATTTCTATGACCCATTACTACGGTGAAGTTGAATTTGAATAAATCCTCACACAAAGCCAATTTCAAGACCATAATTGGCATTTGTTTAATTATGATAAATAAGTTTGATTCATGGCAAAGCAAAATGGACAAGCATAGTTTATGTGTTGCAACAGGAAGTCTGCACATGCCGCATGATATTGCTTCCTTTTTCCTATATAGACAATAGCAAATCACTAATATCAAATCACATATAATTGAAAAATGCTCAGAGTAAGAAAGCTGGTCATAATCTTTATAATCTGTAGTCTGTTCACAAAAAATATTCATTGGCAAACTTTGATTAGTCATCAATTTTTAAAGGGTTTGTGGCAAAATTTCCAAAAATAAACAGCTGAAATCATCAAAACAAGTTGCTAAGAATGTTTCTCCCAGTTTTTAGTCAGCATGGACATTTACTGTCGACTTGCCCATTGAGGTGGTCTCTCCACACCAGCGTCAATGAAAATTTTAACTAGCCTTCTATTTAACACATTCCTTGTTGGCTGCTCTGAACCCATTCTATGCATACAGGATTCATTCACCTGCTAGAACTACTTAAATTCAATTGAAAATGTATATATTTTAAGACAGATAATTATTAAAATATCTCCAGAAAAGGAAAGCAGATATACAAGGAAACCTTAGTAACCGGAACACTGTAGATTCAGATGTATTTGAGCCTATGAAAATTGATCTATGAGGACACATAGAACAAGCGAAGATATTTTAGGACAGTAAGGGAACAACAGCAGATCAAAGATACTTATTAAAGAGGGTGATAGGATACTTATCAGAAAAGGTGTAGCTTTCTTAGTGAAAAACTTTTTTTTAATGGCATTTTAACAACATTAATATTTTTCTTTGCCAACCCAATGAGAACTTGGATGCTTAAATTATAGGTGCTGCATCACCCAAGTCTTAGGTGCTTGCCATCAAAACAGATTCTAGAACCTTCCATTAGGTATTTACTCTTATCTTCCTATATATTGCCAGGGGTGGGGAGATTTAGATATTTCAGAAATGAGATCCCCAAAAAACCAGCCACTATGTTGAGCAGCAAATACATCTAAGGTTACTACACTCAGCATGCACCTGCCTAAAGTGGGCAAAAATAAAAGGATAAGTATAGTGATCACTAGGTTCAATAAACATAGGCATGCAAGAATGAGAAGAACTAAACAATGAACTTGATTGTGGAACAATAGGCAACCTCTGCAGACCTCTGGCCTGTCTCCCACTCTAACCAATAGCTACTATGCCACTGAGGGACCATCTCTGTTTTCAACTCTTCTAAATTAGGGAGCGTCTCCAAAGCATACATTTTATTTTTCTTCTTAACAATAACTAGAAAATCAATCAACACAAAAAGCAATTCACACTCATTTACAGAGGAGAAATTATTAACACTTCACTCCAAGTTTTTACAACTCACATTCCTATTCTCCCTTTTCTGTAGCTCTTTAGCAAATCGTTGTGAGTCTTTCAAGAGGTATCACTTTCTTCCCAGAGCAATGAAGTATCAGATTCAGTTTCTGATTTGTTTTTGGTAGGAAGTTTTTCCTTTAATGCTTGATAGACTTGACTGGGATCTGACTGACCATGGAATCTGATTTCTTCTTTTAGCATGATAGCATTTGCATTTCTGTCCACAGGCACATTTCTTCCCATTAGGACATGGTTGCTGCATGTGTTCTGGAACAATAGGTGTCTTACTAACAAGATTGTCCAGTTTGGGGCTATAACAACCCAGAGAATCATCACAAGGCATTAATATTGTACTACAAGCACATGCTTAACTAGATTCAGTTTTTCACAGGCCAAAAGACCTAAATTTCATGTCACCTCCTTCCGTACCACAATGAATGAGAGTTAATATATTTTACTTTGATATTGGAGGCCAGCAATACTTTGTCCTGTCACTAGTATATTTGTTCCAGAATAGCCAGTTATTTTATGCTTGTTGAACTCACTTTTAGTCTCAATTTTAATTCTTTGTATTCATAGCCTGGCAAAATATTAATCTGAACTCTACTGTCTAATTTGAAACAAAAACATTTTTCCTTGCACTTCAACTAGCAAAATCTTGTCCTTCTCATTGATTTGCTTGATTCAGCCATATCTATATAATGTTCTTCTGGTATTAGCTGAGCTAATTCTTCTTGCAAAAACTTGGGGGTTTTGTGCCTGGGATCTGCAGAACCTGACAAAATCAGTCCTCTTGATACAGTTAAAACAGAGCTTTCCAAATGCAGTAAAACATTGCAGACATTTTGCCTTCTACACTTGGTAAACGTTTGCAGTGGGAGTGAAACAGAAACATGTGCAGCCATCTTGTGTGTGTTGTAATCTGCCCCTCCTTTAGGGCTTTATTAGTGTTCCCCTAAGAGAGCCTTTTGTTCCTTTCTAGTAGGTCCTGAGGACCAGGGCTCTACAGTCACTCCACATGTCCCTTTCTTTATAACAAACAGGGTAATATTTCCAATTCATTGTAAATTATTAAGAACACACTATAACCCTTAAAACTGTTTACACTATTATACCAACCGAATATACACCTAAAATTGTAATTGGATGTTAAAGGTCAAGTCTCTTTGGAGGTCTTCTCAGTCTTCCAGCAAGTAAGAGGTGAGCCATTCACAGGGCCAAGTTACTGCCAAGGCTTCTTTTTCCACTTGAACATAGCATTGCTTGTTACTTTAAGATATCTTGCTATAAAGAAAACAGACCTCTGGTGTCCTTCTGACTGTGTTTGAATGAGAACTGGTCCAAAAAGATGCATCTGCTGTGACTTCCACTGGGTAATTTACTGAATACTATACCAGGTGGTGATGCTGGTAGTTTTTGTTTGTATTGAATTCCCCTGCATTCTCTCAGCTCCAGATATTGCATCCATTAAGGAGGTATCTTAAGGGTTTTGTTAGCTGTGCTAATTCGGCAAAAAAATTCCAAACTGTTTGGCTATACTTAGCAACTGTCTTATGACAGGAACATCATGGCATTCTGATAAGGCAAACAATGCCTTTATTTTGTCTAGGTCTCACTGAATTCCATTTTTGGTAATTATATGTCCAACAAATTTTATTTGTTCCTTCCCAAATTCACATTTATCATTCAAAGTGAAGCCAGATTGTTGGAAGCATTGCAAAACAGCATGTAGACATTCACTATGTTCCCATTTATTTTTGCCGTATACCAACACATCATCTGCATGGCAAAGGATATTGGACATCCTCACCAAAATCTGAGAGATTAATTTTTTAAATGCTCTTGTCCTAATGATATGGCAGAAGGCAGCCAGTTGAAACAATATGTCCTGAACAGGGTAATGAATATAGTTAATACTCTAGATCCGTGTTTTTCAACTTTTTTTTCATTTGTGTACCCCTAAAAAAAAATGAATGGAGGTGCAGAGCCCTTTAAGTGTGGGTGTTCACATACTTTTGATTGGTCATAGCCACCTTTTGCAGACCCCTTAGACATAGTCTGCAGACCCCTAGGGTTGAAGATTGTTGCTTTAGATTCTTTAGCAGGAGGGATTTGCCAAAATCCTTCTGTAGCATCTAATTGTGAAAATGGTTTAGCCTCTGACAACTAAGCCAATGTCTGTTCTACTGCAGGAAGTATGTGTCTTTCTCTGCATACATTTTTGCTAAACTGAAGAGGTTCCACACAATTGCACATTTTTCCATTGGGTTTTGGCACTACAATTATTCCTAAATACCAGTCTGTAGATTCATCCATTTGGGAAATAACCCCATTGTTTCCATCTTCTTGAATTCTTCCTTGACTTTCTGTTGTGAAGGAACAGGGATGGAGCAAAGAGCTGTTAGAGTAAATGGTGATAGTGCCAGTTTATTTTTATTTTCCCCTGACACCTTCCCTAACCCTCTGAAGACCTGAGGATACATGTCTTATACAGCTGCCTTTTGCTATTAATTGAATCCAGTTTCTCTATTAGGTGTAGTCTTTGCATTGCTGGCAATCCCAGTAAAGGAACCGTTGAACAATGTAGATACACCGAGACAATTTTTTTCTCTTTTTTCTAATTTTCCCTTGAACTAGCCACACACTTCTATTGCAGCATTACTTGCCCCTATGAGAATTTTATCTGACCTTTGCAGATCTCTGTCCCAGAACTGATCATAATCATTTGCAGGAATGGTAGTAACTCCAGCACCAGCAACTATTTGGAATGTAATGTTTCAACCATTTTGATCTATATTAGTGTACCAAGTTGTTGACTTTTCAAGTTGTCCTTGTACTGCATCTTATTACGTTCTGCCTAGTTTTCCAACCTGTCCAGGTCTGCCTGCAATCATTCCCTACCCTCTGGTGTGTTCACTTCTCCCCACAATTTAGTATCATCCACAAACTTGGACAGAGTACACTTCACACCCACATCCAAGTCACTGATGAAGACATTGAAAAGTACAGGTCCAAGGACTAAGCCCTGTGGGACCCCACTACCAACTAGGGATGTGCAAAATGGACTGTATTAAGTTTGGATTTGGCCCAAATCAGGGACAGTGATTTGATTTGTTGATTTGTATCACTGTCCCCAATTTGATTTGGCTAAATCTGAATCTGAAGATTCAATGCTGATTCAGAGAATCAGTGTTTCGGCCACAGTGTTTTGGCTTTACATTTTTTTCTACACACCTCAAGGTACCAGGCATGCCTTGTGAACGCTGCAATGCTGGGGCAGATGGAACATCCCACAGGAGTGTGTGTGTGGGGGGGGGGGGGGGAGGGGGCCCTGCATGCTCGGTGGTGAACCCAGAAGTGGACTGGAAGTACTTCTGGTCCACTTCCAGGTCCACCAGGGAGCACCCCTCCCCTGGCTTAGCGATCAGCCACAGGGGGACCCGGGTGCCCCCCCAACCGAGGAGGCACCAGTCACTGAGCCGGTGGGGTGCGGGGGGGGTCTGGTGCACTCCTTGGCAGAACTGTAAGTGGACTGGTGGTGCTTTTAGTCCACTTCTGGGTCTGCTGCCCTACTCCTGTAGGGTGCTCCATCCACCCCAGCATTGGAGCATTGATGAGCTGCCTGGTACTTTGAGGTATGTAGAAAAAACATTTAAAGCTGTGTCTACATCCAAATCACTGAATCTTTCCTAATCTTTCCAAATCGATTCAAGGGTTGCGATACAATTAGGAGGGATTAAAGGGCCTCCTGATTCAATTTAGGTTCAGAGATTCAGCCACTGAATCAGGCTGAATCTCTGCTGAATCTAATCAGGGAGTGAAGCTTTGCATAGTCCAACTACGCACATCCTTCCAAGTCGATACCAACCTATCTACTACCACTATTTAGGTGTAACCCCCAAGCAAATTTGTCACCCACTGGACCATGTAAACATCTATATCACAACCTCTTAATTTATTTATGAGAATGGGATGAGATACTATATTGAAGGCCTTCCTAAAATCCTAGAAAACAACATCCACCTCTACTCCTGCATCTAAGCATTTTGTGACCTGATCATGAAACCAGATTAGTCAGGCATGATCTGCCTGCTACAAATCCATGCTGGCTGCCCTGTTGCATTATTTTTCTCACTGGACTCACAGGACTATGATCCTTAATAATCTTTTCAAAAGACTTTTCCAAGGATGGAAGTAAAACTGACTGGCCTATAATTACTGGGATCCTCCTTCTTCCTCTTCTTGAAAATAAGGACCACATTGATCCTTTTCCAGTCCTCTGGGACCTGACCCAAGCACCATGAGTGCTCAAACAGCCACGCCACTGGTTCTGCCATGACACCAGCTAATTCCTTCAGTACCCTTGGATGAAGCTCATCTGGGCATGCTGAGTTAAATACATCCAGTCCATCCAAGTGACTCTGCACCACATCAGCATTGACAGTTGGTAGGCTGGTGTCCCTCTGATGCCCATCTAAGAACCCATTAGGAGTCTTATCTTAACCCTTGTTCAGGAACACTGAGGCAAAAAAATCATTGAAGAGCTCAGCCTTGTCCCCCCTGCCTGTCACTAATTGCTCCTGCTTGTTCAGTAGGGGTCCTATGCTGCCCTGCACCTTCCTTTTGCTCCCTACATACCTATAAAAAGACTTTTCATTGTCTTTAATTTGTGTTGCCAGTCTGATGTAGCAGTTAAATTGTGTTGCCTGATGTAGCGGCAAAATCTGTACACCACATGTATGGTGCAGTAACCACCCATAAAGCACAGTGCCATAGCAATGTTGCCATACAATGATGTGTAGACATGCCCACAGAGACACATGCAGCCATTTTGTAATCAGCCCCCCCTTCTGTAGCTATTTGACATGAACAGCATACTCAGATTGGCTCAAATAGTTGATTTGCAGCAGTTTTGCACTTAGACCTGGAGACTTAACAGAACAAAAAACAGATATAGAAAAAAGACAGATCAGAAAGTTCCAGTAGAAAGAAAGAAAGAAAGAAAGAAAGAAAGAAAGAAAGAAAGAAAGAAAGAAAGAACCTTGGGAAATACATTTTTGTTGTCTGAGTCAGCCCAAGGGGCGATTGTGGCTGTAAATATTGTAAATATTGCATGGAAAGATAGGACTGCTTAGAAAAGGAAAACAGGGTAGCAACAGTGACAACTGTTAGGCAACTGCCTAACAGTTTATTTATTTATTGTTAGGCAACTGCCTAACAATAGTGACATGACACTGAGTCATAAAAGAAACAGCAAAAGACAACAGGTTGTCTCTCTGCTTGGACTACATCCCAAGAAGCATCTCACCACCAGTGCAGAAACAGGGACCAGGGACCCTTGCCCCAGCATGGCCAGGGATGTCTGATCCTTATTACTGTTCCCCTAATGCAGATTTCTGTTCCTCTCTAGTAGGTCTGGAGGACCAGGGCTCTATTATCACTTCACAACATCAACATATTTTCTCTCTCTCCTTGTATGCTCTTTGCTAATGGGAACTTCCCCTCTGTCAGATGGCTTCTTGTGAGTTGAAAATTCCACCCTGTAGCTTTCTCTGGCCACATTCTTTCATGCTTACTGTACAGGTAACCCCTTCTGGTGCATTCTGCTCTGCAGCCTGGGCCTTCACAGTTTCTGCTGCCCTGAATATGTGGATAGTGTTTTCTAGGGACAAATCTCCCTAACACAATACCCTTTCTTGTAATGCAATGTCTGCAATGCAACAAATGATCCTATTTCTAAGCATAGATTCTATCAAGTTCCCAAGGGCACAGTTCCTACTCAGGCCCTTCAGTTCAGTAACATGCTGATCATGGGTGACTGGTGCCTCCTGAGTCAGGGGGGGCACATGCCCTCCAGCACCCAGTCAGTGACCGGGGGAAGCAGGGATCCCCCACGGCTAGTCACGCTGACCCAGAAGCACAAGCAGGGCAGCCAGAAGTGCCAGTGGTGCTCCCGGAAGTGCCAGCAGTGCTTCTCCTGGTGCCCCCACTCCCTGGCTGGCACTCAGAGAGGGGGCACTGGTGCTCCTGCTTGCTCCCCCTGCCCATCACCTAAGCAGGGAGCGTTGGCTCTCAGGGGGTGCACCACCGCTCTCAGGGGGCGCACGTGCACCCCCATGCACCTCCTATGCATCACCACTGATGCAGATTCGTACTTTCTCTTCTTGTTTGTGTGAAAATAAAAAAACTTGTGTCTTTCAAGAGTCTCATTCTTTTTTGGCATGCAGTACTCCTGAGATGCAGATACTTTACTTAATTTCAAATGCTGACCTTTTTCAAAGGTAAAGGTATTAATACACAGCCGCCTCCCTAGCAATATGCAAGATTGAGGATTTTACTTTTTCATTTTTCTCATCTGCCTCTGTGGATGCTAGCTACCACTCAAACCTTTGTCTGAAAAACCCTACAGTTCTTTGCTATATTTCCCAACATAAGAAAGGCAGGTGAAGGTTGCAGAACTTCCATGAGGTACTTTTACTTAACTGTGAAAGCAGCTCACATACTGTGGCCCTTGTCCTTCCACATGTCTGTGTTTCTCCACTTGCTCTAGTTTCCAACTTCTGTTTCAGCTTGATTCTCTATTTCTTTCAAGTTTCCTTTGAAAGGCAAGGCTTTCTTAGCATGGTATCTTTTATTGGACCAACAGCATAGGCTGGGATAAAGTTAGACAAGCTTTTAGATGTAAGCTTCATTAGATCTGACAAGAACAAGTCAGACATAGCACAGGACTATGCAAGTGACTCTCCTGTTGATACAGCCCAGTGTGCGGTTGCCTTTTTTTGCAACAAGACCACACTGTTGGGTCATATTCAGGTTATGACCTATTGTAACCCTAGGTCTTTCCCTGAAGTACTGTGCTTAGCCAATTGTTTCCCAGTCTGTATTTGTGCCTGCAATTATTCTGTCCCAAATGAAGGACTTTGCATTTGTCCTTGCTGAATCTTATCTAATTCACTGAAGACCACTTTCCTTGTCTAGCCAGGTCATTATGGATTCTAACCCTCTCCTTCAGAGTATTTGCAACCCTACCCAACTTGGTTTCATCCACAAGTTAACTAAACATGCACTCTAGACCATCTTTCAAATCATTAATGATGTTGAAGAGTAGGAGACCCAGGAAAGAACCCTGGGGAACCACACTTGATACCCCCTAACCAGTGGATGTTGGGCCATTGATGACTACTCGTTGAGCAGAATGATCTAATCTGTTATGTATCCATTTTACAATACTTTTATCTAGTCTGTATTTCCTTAGCTTGTTAATGAGAGTGTTGTGGGAGGCAGTTTTAAAAGCCTTGCTAAAGTCAAGGTATATCACATCCATTCCTCTCCACCCCTCCACAAAGCCTATGGAAATCAGGTTGGTAAGGCATGTCTTGCTCTTGGTGAATCCACAATGGATGTTACTGATCACTTTGTTCTTATAGTTTCATAGTAGCTAGGGTCAGGAGGGACCTGATCAGATCATTTAGCCTGACCCCCTGCCACAGGCAGGAATGAATGCTGGGTTCACAAGACCCCAGACAGGTAATCATCCAACCTCCTCTTGAATTTGCCCAAGGTAGGGGCGAGGACCACTTCCCTGGGAAGTTGGTTCCAGATTTTGGCCACCCTAACTGTAAAATATTGCCTTCTGATCACTAACCTAAACCTATTCTCCATCAGCTTATGACCATTGTTCCTCATCACCCAGGTGGTGCTGGGGTGAAAAGGGCTTTGCCTATTTGTTGTTGATCTCCCCTGATGAGTTTGTAGGCAGGCCCCCCTCAGCCTCCTCTTGCTGAGGCTGAACAAGTTCAGGTCCTTCAGTCTCTCCTCATAGGGCCTGTCCTGCTGCCCTCTCACCAAGTGGGTGGCCCTCCTCTGAACCCTCTGCAGGCTGGTCACATCCCTTTTGAAGTGTGGCGCCCAGTACTGGACGCAGTACTCCAACTGCGGCCTCACCCAAGTCACATAGAGGGGGAGCATCACCTCTCTGGACTGGCTTGAGATGCATCTTTGGATGCATGACAAGATATGGCTAGCCTTGCTGGCTGTGGTCTGGTATTGGCAGTTCATGTTCATCTTGGAGTCAATAATGACTCCAAGATCCCGTTCCACCTCTGTGCTTCCAAGAGCAGAACTCCCCAGCCTGTATGTATGCTGTGGATTCCTTCTCCCAAGGTGCAGCACCCTGCATTTATTTATATTGAATCCCATCCTATTCTCATCTGTCCACTTTTGTAGTCTAAGTCTATTTGCAGCCTCTCTCCCCCTTCAAGTGTGTCCACCTCACCCCACATCTTAGTGTCATCAGCAAACTTAGACAGTGTACTTTCCATCCCCTCATCCAAGTTGCTGATGAAGATGTTAAACAGTGCGGGCCCGAGGACAGAGCCCTGGGGTACCCCACTGTTCACATCTCACCAGGTTGAGTACAACCCATCCACCACTACTCTGTGGGCACGCTCCATCAGCCAATTTTTTACCCATTCTTTTCCACATGATTCCTTTAAGACCTACTTCATGATCTTTCTAGATATTGAGGACTGACTGTCTGGCCTCTAATGCCCCTGATTCTCATTTTCCCTGCTCTTAAAGATGGGCATTATATTTGTCCATGACGTATGCCTCTGTTCATGAAACACAGGAATATGTGAATGTCTATCTTTAGGTCCCTGAATGTAGAACTAAACAATGAACTTTTTCATAGAGCAGTTGACAACCTTTACAGACCCTTGGTCTGTCACTCTAACCATCAGCTGTGACTTCACTGAGGGACGATCTTCCAAATCTCAACTTCTAGTCTTCTCAGTAAGGGGGTATCTCTAAATTATACCTTTTATCCATATAATAAGCACAGAGATGAGTCTTACCTCTGCAAGACTTTATTCAAAAGTATAGGGAGATGACTTTGTCTACTCAGGCTCCATATCCTTGAAGGTAGATATCCCTCACCTTCCTGGAGAGTACCTTAACTAATGGAATTTAAGGGGGCATGAGAGAAGGATACTTTCCAATGTACCCATTGAGCATTGGCAATATTCAGAAATTCAATAAGCCAAAAACAAAAGCAGCAGCATGATCTATCATTCATGATAAGGAGGATATCTGGTTTTAGGTCCCTGTTCAAAGGCCTGTTTATGCATTTTACATTTTATAGTCACTATATAAAATGCAGGAACTATGATCAGAGAGGTAACTAGAAACAAAAACTCCTCCCCCATCCCTTCTCTCTTTGACCCAATGATTTTTTTCTGTGCAGTGGCAAACCTTCTGTAGGAATGATACAAAGTTTCTCCTATCTCCTGCCCATATCCAGAATAACCCATAAGTAAATGATACTCTCCTTGGAGGTAGTGTATATAGATTTGAACCTTCCAGTCAAAGGAGGGAATTTTACCATTTTTTGGGTAAGAGCTGTAACCACAAAGATTTTGTAAAGAAGGAGGAGCTGGCATTGCCACAATGTTATTTTAAAGAAAAGAAGTGGCCGCACATTCTTTTAGCATGGAACCTAGCTTTATTGTTTCATCTTAGGCATGTGCTGAGAACTGTCACTTAATTAAGCATCACAGTGAACTAACATAGTTCCTAGATCTTGATTGGGCTTAGGTGCGAGATGGGCACTGAATTACTTTGCTCTGTCAAAACTGGACATGTCTACCCATACATTAAGGTACTTTTCCTAATGCTCATTAAATTTAGTACCTCCTATGTGAGGTACTAAATAAAATATGCATTAGGCTGCCTTAATGCACAGTAATGAATGTGCACAGGTTTTAAGTGACGCTTAATGTGCAGTAGCCTATTTGACCAAGTATTAGCGTAATAGCACATTTTTTAATGAGATGCTTTAATGTCTAGTAAAATAGGCTACAAATATGGGTACCTTTGGAAACCCTGGGCAGGTCTATGCAAGGCATTTACTGCAGAGTTGCTTAATTAGCTCTGCAGTGGACATCTTGGCATCTACATAGAATCATAGAAATAGAAATCATAGAAATTAAAGGCTAGAAGGGACCTCAAATGATCATCAAGTCCAACTCTTCTGAACTGGACAGGAATACTGCTGAGATTATATGATCCCAGCAAGGAGTCTCTAGGTTTGACCCCTTAGCCAGGTCCCAACTGACCTGAGTGTGGACTCTGCCAGCCCACAATATCCCATTGTTTAATAAAAGCATCATGGGAGATCATATCAGAGGCCTTTTTAAAATCCAAGTATATGGCATCAACCGTGTTTCCCACATCTACGTGGTTTTTTACTTAATCATAGAGGGAAATGGAGCTGGTCAGACATGACTTGCTTGCAACAAAATTATGTTGGTTATCCTTCAGCATCATGCCTTCTGCCATTCTCTCACAAATGGATTTCTTGATAATTTTTTCCAAAATTTTACCTGGTATCAAGGTCAAACTGATCGGCCTGTAGTTTCTTGGATCGTCCCTTCTCCCCTTAAAGATTGGCACCACATTGGCTTTTTTCCAGTCTTTCAGGACTTCTCCCAAGCACCATGAGTCTTCAAATACCTTCACCAATGGTCCTGCAATGACTCCAGCCAGGCAGACAACCACCATTTGTATGCAGGAACACTGATGCAAAGTATTAATTAAAGAGTTCAGCTTTCTCCTGAGTGTCTGTTATCAGATGTCCTGTCCCATTCTGCAAGGGCCCCACATTTCCCTTGGTCTTCCTCCTGCTAACTGTATACCTAAAGAAGGACTTCTTATTGTCATTAATTTCAGTCACTAACCTGATTTAAATTGCTGCCCTTGCCTTCCTTATTCTCTCCTTACAAACACGGACTATACTTGTGTATTTCTCCTTGGATGACTACCTCTTGTTTCTACTGCCTGTAAGCCTTCTTTTTCTTTTTAAAGCACTCCTTGTTTCCTCTGGTAACCTAAGACGGCTTCCCAGCCCCTTTACCACCTTTCCTGGATATAGGAACAGACCTTTTCTGCTCTCTGAGGATCACTCCTTTGAGGAATGACTACCCTTCCTGAACTCCCTTCCTCTCCATTCCCTCTTCCCATAGGGTCTATCCCACTATTTTCCTATGCTCATTGAAGTCAGCCTTCCTCAAGTCAAGGAACTCTGCCCTACTGGCTGACTTCCCTACCCTACGATGGATAGTGAATTCTATCATCTCATGATGACTGTCTCCCAGATTACCCTCAATCCTCACATCTCCCACCAGATCGCCCCCTTTGGCTAGAGCCAAATCCAACAAAGCCTTCCCTTGGTTGGCCTATTTACCTCTTGTACTAAATAACATTCTTCCACACAGGTCAAAAATCTACATGACCAGTTAGACCTGGCCAAGTAATCCTCCCAGCAGATGTCAGGGTAATTGAGGTCACCCATGACTACATTTGCTTTGAATGTGCAGCCTCCATCTGTTCTCTGGAAAATTCCATATCCAGCTCCTCCTCCTGGTGTGGTGGTTTGTAATAGATACTTTCCATCGAGTACCCTTCTCCTCATCCCCCCATATCTTGACCCACAGGGCTTTGAGTCACCCTTCTCTCAAACCAATTTGAGTCTCCAAGGAGGCATACCACTCCTTTACATAGAGAGCTGCACCTCCTACCTTCTTCCCTACCTGATCCCTTCTGTGCATGTAGCTCTCTATGCATATGGCCCAGTCATGCATGGCATCCCACCAGGTCTCCATTATTCCAGTAAGATCACATTTCCTATTTGCTATCAGAAGTTCCAGCTCCTGCTGCTTATTCTTCATACTCCTAGCATTTGTGTATAGACACTTAAGTCCCCACTTGGTAACCCCTGCCACTCCGACATTGTTCCACCCTCTCAACATCTTTCTTGCTTGGATGTCCTCTAGCTTGTATTCCCATCTGCACACACATCTCCCAGCACACCTAGTTTAAAGCCCTCTCCAGCAAGTCATCCATCCTGGAAGAAAATAGTTTCTTCCTCCTTCGTGTGAGGTGGATGCCATCTCTTCCCAACAAGACTGTATCCCGGAACAGTGTTCCATGATCATAAAATCCAAACCCCTCACTGTGGCACCATCTCCTGAGCCTCCAGTTGACCATCTCAATACAACTGTCCCTCCAGGGGCCCCTACCTCTGACCCCTGACCCCTAACTGGGTAGACGGAAGACAAAACCACCTGCATCCCCCAGCCCCTTGAGCCCAGCCCCCAGAGCCCTGTAGTCATTCATGACCTGCCCAAGGTTGTTCCTGGCTGTGTCATTCATGCCCACATAGATAAGCAGCATGGCCAGAGGGCTGGATACATTTTGTAATCCTCTCAGTCACATCCTGGATATGGGCTCCAGGAAAGCAGCTGACCTCCTGTGCAAAGGGATCTGGCCAGCAGATGGCAGCCTCCACTGCACTGTCCATTTCCTCCTCTGGACAGGGGTTTGCCTCCTTTCCTCCTCTGAAGCAGGTGCTTCCGGTCCTTCCTCCACCAGTCCTCCCTCCACCAGTGATGCAAGGGTCTCATACCTGTTGCACAGCTGAACTGGAGAGGTTTCCCTTGCAGGATGTGGCCTGGAGCCTGATGTGACCGCTTTCTACTCAGTTCCATTCAGGTCCTCCCACTTCAATTTTTGTCCTCATTCTTCTACTGCAAAGCCTTGCTGTTCAACTCATCTATCTCCTGCTCAACAACCCTATTCAGCTATAGGAACTAATAAATTCCACAGTAGGTTAGCCCTTGTAAATACGAGTACAGTCCTGCTGTAAAGTTTTTTTCATGCATAGTAATGCATGTGTAGAAACTGCCCTGGCTGGCTGGGGCATAAGGGTGTTTCAGTGTAGGGGCTCCCTACCAGCTAACCCCACACTAAAGCACCATTATGCCCTAACCAGACCCTCTGCAGTACACTGGGGCAGGTGACAGCAGCCCC
Source organism: Alligator mississippiensis (assembly GCF_030867095.1). Lineage (NCBI taxonomy): Eukaryota > Metazoa > Chordata > Crocodylia > Alligatoridae > Alligator > Alligator mississippiensis. The sequence continues at coordinate 31,937,912 of NC_081825.1, forward strand.
AGACTGGCAGGCTGATCCCCAAGGCCCCTTCCAGCCAGGGCTGCTCTGACCCAGCTCAACATGCTGCAGTCCTGGGTGCACATGTAAACACAGTGCTCTGGAGCAATGAACTCCAGCACAATACATCCCTGAATTTATTGATTTGCATTAATATGCATGTGTAGATGCACCCACTGAGAGCAGAAATGAGCCCTTTACTTTCAAGGCATAGGTTTTAAAAAGTTCTGTGTAAGTTTTTTTGGTTTTTTTTCAGATGCAGCAAGTAAACCACAAAATTAAATATAAATGAAGAGTGTTCTCAGGTACAGGGTTAGAAAGAGAACACACTGTACTAATGCATGACAGAGTAAAAAGACCACAACTGTCAGACTAGGAAAAAATGATGATCCAATCCATGACAGGCAACACTGTGTGTGCACATTTCACCTTCACTGGAAATTTTTATGCACATGGTTAGAGACAAAGGAAATCCCCAAAGTTTAAAAAAGGAAGAAAGAAAGAGCACCAATGATGAGAAGGGGGTCTGAACAGAAGCCAAGTTAAAGAATCTTTTGAGCTGCCTACAAAAAACAGAGCAGTACAATTGTAGTACATAACAGTAGGAATACTGATGCTGAATGTTTATAGTGGAGTGTCTGTTATTATATCCTAGGAGATATAAAATTATATTACTGGTAGGATTATATTATAAAATACAGAAATGCACTCTGCATTTAGATTTCAAGAGGCAATATAGTATATAAAAATGACACACATATACTCTCTCAGTAGGATTTCAGATGGCTCATGTTTTCTGAAATAGAAACAAAAAGAAGTTTAAACCATTATGAAACCACAATTCTACAGGGTGTTTTCAGTAGGCCTACGCCTAAACAATTCATGCTTCTTGATATGCAGTATCTTTTACTATTATTACTGCTGGAGCCAGTCATACCTGTTAATGCTTTAGGTAAAGATGAAATTTGGTCCTCACCCAGCTCCTTATTCACACTCTATTCCCTAACTTGTTATTTCTTCTTAGGAACAGAGGGTGTGTTTGCATGGGCAATTAATGCACCTGAATTTATTGCACAGCAGGCAGAGGGTGCTCCAGGCTCCCCCAGGTGCCAGCTCTGGGCTGGCAGGGGGAACAGGGGCCAGGCCTGGGCCCCAGTTCCAGGGACAGCTCCCTCACAGCTGCATGGAGATTAGGGCTGGCCCCAAGCCTTGGGGGCTAGGAGAAGCTGTCCCTGCTCTGGAGGCAGCTGCCTCACAGCTCTGGGAAGATCAGGGCTGGCCCCAAGCCCCAGGTGGTGCTTGGAGCTGTCCCTGCTCTTTGGGTAGCTCTCTTACAGCTATGGAGAGATTGGGACTGGCCCTGAAGCCCAGGTGTGGGGGAAGATGTCCCTGCTCTGAGGGCAGCTCCCTCATAGCTGTGTGGAGATCAGGGCAAGCCTCCATTTCCCCACATTTGTGACTGAGCTGCCCCAGATCAGGGACAGCTCCCCCACATCCTGCAGAGATTGGGGCTTAGCCAACCAGCAGTTGTGGCCCCCTGCTGCCTGGGCTGACAGGTAGCAAATTGCTTCTGGTCAGGGTCTGCATGTGCACTTTGGTGCATTAGTTAATGCACTGTTTTTCTAGTGCCTGTATGTATTGGTACTAGCAAACAGAGCATTAGACTAATTTAATGTGCAGTAATTAACACAAACATGTAGGTGGTGACACTATACTGTGCATTAAATTAGTCCAATACACAGTAAAGCATCTCATGTAGACACACCCAGGGGTCTAAAATGTAGCTCAGCCCACAAGTTTGCAAAACTTGTTTCTAGAAAATTGAACTTGCCTCAATAATGTTCTGAGGATGTCTTGCTCCTGCAAGCTTCTGGAACTCATGTAAGACATGAATGTGTTTTACTGCATGTGATCGAACCAAAGCAAAATGTGGATGGACTCACAGCTAGGTATGAGTGTTTTGGAACTGCCTTTTAATGCTGATAAATGGCAGATGTAGCACCCAGAAGTATAGGGCTGAAGAATAGAAATCTGTACTCATTTTTCAGAGGAAAATCCAGCTCCGCCTGTCCTCATTTACATAAGTTATAATGTTGCAAACTCATAGCTCCACATCATTAGTGTTATTACCTTAGTTGTGATGTATTTACATTCTGATAATATAAACAACGCAGTGTTTTTGTATCAGCGCTCATAACAGGACACAGATGTTGTGTAGGATGTATCCAGGAATAAATAGACCAACCTAACTGTCTAGCCAGTGGACTTGGGTTTGGGAATGGGATTCAAGTTTAACAAGGAATGGGCATTAGTTCTACTGATAAAAAATTCTCCTATAGGGATTCTGTCCAAGAACCCCATTTGCTCTGGGTTCGCCTCCTGGATATTTTGAATTGCAGTGTTTCTGCTGGATCAGAGCTAGCTGACTCAGTATCACTAGCAGTAGACAGAGACCTGACTAAATCCATGTTGGGAATCCAGAGGTGACATCATAGCAAGGAGCACCTAAACTGGTTGCTGCACAGAAGTGCAGCAAGTAGCTGTATATTGGATTAGGAGTTGATGGCGTGGTGTTCACTGGAATAAAGTAGACCAGCAAGGAACAAAAAAAGGCCTCTGAAGAAATCATGCCTCTGACCATCACTGAATCTAATGAGTTTGAAAATGGGGTTTTAGCTAGTGAGGAATTTCTCTACCAATATTCTGGACTTTAGCAAGCTGGACAATTAATGCATTTAAACTGTGCTGTTGGCCATGGTTTTGAAACACTGATGCAGTATCTCTCATTTTATTGTGCATAAAACTTGGTTGGTTATATTATATCCTTGTAGGGTTGGATTGAGCCCTTCATGGTGCTATTGATGTTGTTGTAAAAGAATTGCACTGTGATATTCTAACAGTATTCCTTTATGCAATAGTAAAGTACTGTATATAGCCAAATCTGAGATGACTTTGAAATCCAAGATGAACCCCCCCCCATAATCAGATTCTATACATGCAATATAATACATTTGTTATATTTTTATATATGGAACTATAATTCAACTATAATTAGTGGAAAGTTGTCTTATATTCATCCTCCCATTGTTATGGTAGGGTAAACAGCATTGGGGGATGAAAAGCCAGACCCCTGTCCCTTTCCCCCCTCCTCTTGCCCTTCCAGCCTGCCCCCCACCTGCCACATTACCCCCTGCTGCCTGCCCCCCATGCTTGTGTCTGCCCACTACTTCCTGCCCCTCCACCACTTGTTCCCCATCCCCCTACCACCTGCCCCCTAATGTGTGCCCTCTGCAGCCTGCCTCCTGCCCACCACATGCCTTTCCCACTCATGCCTGCTCCTGTGCCCCTTGCCACCTTCCCTCCTTGCCCCTTGCCCCCCCCCCCCCCCCCCCGTGCCTGTCCCTGGCATCCCACTCATTGCCACCACCCCCTGACACCTAACCTCTTACCCCCTGCACCTACCCCAGATCCCCCTTCCATACCTGCCCCCACTGCCTCTTTCCCCACCATCCTTGTGCCTGACCCCTGCTACCTATCTCTCCCCACTTGTATTCTTTCCCCATGCTAGTTCGGGTGCAAAAAGAAAAACTCATCTTGGATTCAAGTAAATATGGTAATAAGATGAAGTAATCATTTTATTGCACTGTCTCTAAAATAGCACCTGCCTTGTACTCCCATTTATGTGAAAGATGCCCTCAAGTTGTAAACACTGGACTGCCCCAGATCAGGAGGTCTGGGAACCAGGTTTAGAGTTCTAACTGCTCTGACACAATATATTTGTGCATCATTCCAATGAAGCATTGGAAAACCCCATAAAAGTTACATTTTGCAGTGGAAGATCAAGTTGGTCAATTTCTGAAAAGAACAGGATAACTTTTGGGAAGAAACAATAGGAAAACATTTTGATGGCTGGCTCCCTACTGCATTACTACTATGCTTATACTGGTGTAATTCTATTGACATCAATTACTCCTTAATAAAAATGGATTAGCAGAGTGGTGCGATAAGAACAAAGACCATACAAAATGGATTTCATGACATTGTAAAGGAGCTACTGTATAGTAGTACAAATTAATTAGTATGGTTTCCATAGATGTTTCTATTATAGCCTGTTATATATTCTGTATTAAGAAAGCCTTGGTATTTTCTAATTGTAACTTTTCTGTGGAATGTGTACAAAAAATGAAGACAGTGTCAAAAGTTATAGCTTCAGAATACAGCTATCAAATTTATGGAGTACATAGCTCTAAAAAATGATAGCACTGTAGTATAGCAGTAAAGGTGAACTGAGATAGGTATGTCTGTGCAATCTTGCTGACTTGAATGCTGACAGGGCAGTTATTCCGGAGGAAACAATTTTTATAATGTATCTAAAAAAATTCTCTTGTGGCCAGATTGAGCAGACTACAAGATCTTGAACTCATGAATACAAAAAAGCTTTCCTCCAGCTACGAAGTCAGGGCTAGGGTAAGAACAACAACAACAAACTAGAACACCAGTTATTTTCTTAGAAATGAAACAACACATAACAAAAATAAGCCTTACTGTGTGCTCCCCTATGGGTGTGCATATGCAGGGGTGCATGTTTCCTATGGGACAAATAGCAGCAGCACATATTTGTGTCACATTTGTCCCTGGGCATGCCCCTGCACATATGTGCTCTGGCACATGGCAAAGTGATCCAGGTGGGGTAGGGGAGGCTGGAGCGAGCATCTGTGCTGGCCTCAGAAGCCTTACCTGGGGTCCTGGAGGCCACTCAGGGCACCAGTGGCATCAAGCCAGCTGCTCAGGGCCTGACTAGGGTGCCCTTCATAGAGCACATTCCAGTTTTCTGCTACTCTTTCCTCAGTCCTCTATCGATACGAAACCCAACGCCTTTATGTCCTCTTTATGTCCACCTTTCTTGAAGAGAAAAATAGAGGACATAAAGGCGTCCAGCTTGGTATCAATAGAGGACAGAAGACAGAGGACAACTGGACTGTCTCTATGATGGCCACCTTAGGTCTGACCAGCAGCCACAGCAGGGTTTTGGCTGACCAGGCTCCCTTTATAGCGGCATATGCTGCTGCTGCATGCAACATGCAACATGCTGCTTTTTTCAGCAATGCTTTTTTTTTTGTTTTTATACCAGGATCTCTCAGTGTCAAAAATCCCACTGCACTGCAGATGAGCAGCACAGCAAACACTTACACATGTGCTGTGTGAGGTTTGTGGCACCTCAAACTGCTTTGAGGTGCTGCAAACTGCATGTGTAAGTTTGTGGTGGTTCGCCCATTGTGTTTGATAACCCAACATAGGTGAACCTTAATTTTGCAGAGCAGTGATTCTCACCAGGGTGATATGGGATGCCATACAATATTTGAAGAGTGCTGTGGAATGCCCTACAATATGCAAACACCTATACATGATTCACAGGGTAAATGCAGAGATTTCAAATAGAAACCTATAGTGTCAGAAATATCCTGAACCTGTTGTGGTTTTTGCCAGTTTTTTTTGCAAGAGAAGATTTGCTCTATTATTTTTCTGTAGTTAAAAACAGAGTGAAAACTAAGTTTGCACTTTGTGATGGATGCTTTGAATCTAACAAGCTGTGATTTGATCCTAAAAAGGTTGATAACTACTACTCTAGAGGCTCCTGAGCTTTCAAAATAATGAGCTATGGATTAGGCATATAAAGTGGGAGGATTATTCTACTGAATTTGAAAACATGTAATAACATTGGTCTCTAAAGGAGAGGAGATGACTCACAGACTTGAATTATACTATCTACTAGAATTTAAGATGACCCTGAATTTAAGACAAATTGCAAATAATTATATTTTATATAGGGAAAATGTATCAAGAATCTCAGTAAAGCTTCTCATGTAGACATGCCCAGTATGTGTATGTATTTCAGATACACCTCACAAAGGATCCATACGCTAGTTACCACCTCCCACCCCACACTCATGACTAGAACTGGGTGTTCTGGGATCCTCCAACAATGTATATGCACATGAGGCACAGGACCAGCTCCATCTCAAGGAGGGCAGGGCCTCACTGATCATGTGACAGGCTGAAAGAGGGGGCAACAGACCCTCTCAGCTTCCTTTCAGCTACATAGATATTTGGTGATGTTTTTCAGACATGTAAGGCTAGTAAAGAAACAGGAATCATGGGAAACAGGAAAGACAGGTGCTGCTCAGCTGTGAGAGTGAAGACAACTCAAAATGTATTCAATATAGTGGCTCTCCATGAGTTGGAAAAGAATTAGCACTGAAAGGACACAGCAAAATGGGCATTATATTTTATTCAGATGACCTGTACTAATTTAACCTTGTGGTAGATTCTCATCAGTATGTATGTCCAATTACTTCTCAGTTTCTTGTGGGCTAAGATCAAGTGTAGACCTCAGGCCTACACTGGGTCTCACTGGGGTCCCAGCAGTAAGAGCATTCTGCATACCTGCCAAATATTCTGCTGCTACACCAAGCTGATGAGGTGCCTTATGGTATCTGACAGCATCAGATGGTCCAGAGGCATCTACATCAAACATATCAGAGGGGAACACCAGCACATGGACCCCAGAAGACCACCAGCTGGAAGTGAACCAGAGGGGACTACCTGAACACTCTCCTTCCAGTGGGTTGTGAATGAGAGCCCTCATACCTAGACTCTCCCTAACCCCTGCAATGACATTATTTGTATCTGTGTATACTCTTTAGAACTCCCCACTTTGTAATGATGCAGCTTCCTTGCATGGGGCATTATGTATCCTCTCTCCTTTGTAAGCAATGTACCCCTAGCTCCCCTACTGCCCACCTCAACCCAGCCCCAGGTCAAGTAGGTTACACCTTTACTATATAACTTAGCTGCACCCCTCCACCACCACCTCATACTATGTAGCCACCCTCACCCAGGTGTTTATATTTCCCTCTACCCCTTCAGCTGTGTAAATTTCTTTTTTAACATTCACTAATAAAGTTTAATCTGTTCAGATAGCAAGACTTGACTGGATTATTTGCTTGTGCAGGGCAGAGAAGTGGGGAGGGTGAGGAGGCATGGACCCCAGTTCCAGGAGTCCCAGCACAACATGGAAGCAAAAAGAAGAAGCTACCCAATGAGGTTTCAAGTGAAGCATGGAAACCTGCACCCAGGAAAGATGCCAGATGGGATGGAAAGAGAGGACATCACACTGAAGATCATGTGAGACATGATCAAGGTACACGTGAAAAATTGACTTTATCTAAGTTGCATGCTGTGTAGGTTAGAATGGGAGTTGAATTTCAGGAATCCAGAGAGCAATTCAGATTTCTGTCAGCTGCAAAAGACTAAGCAGAACCCAAAAGAAAGACCCAGACAGATCCTCCAGGCTGTTGAGGAAATCAAATCAGTTCATCAGCAACCACAACCTGGTGAATGCAGGCAAAGGAGCCCACAGCCTTAGGGAAAGTTCACCTGGGTAGACCCTGCCAGGAAAATCAAATCACAGATAGACTTTGTTTTTCTCCCCAGGGGATGGAAAGTAGTGAAAGACAAATCCACACCCATCTGCTTCTCAGGCCACTGCCTCCTGGCAGTATAGGCAGAGATGGGGGGAGGAGGGTGTCTGACAGGGGCAGAAGGGTATGGGAGCTAAATGTGAGCCTCCTGGGAAACAAAAGGACCCAGCAGGAGTTCAAGCAGTGCTACATAGAGTGGAGGGCCCTCAGAGCTGGGTACCACAAAAAGTGGTGGGCCAGCATCAAGGAGAGGACATGGGCCTTCTTCCAGCAGGCCAGCAGGCCAGCAGAAGACAAGCCAGTTCCAAAGGAGGCAACACAAATGCCTAAACCACAAGTTATAGAGCCTGCACAAGCAGCCAGCTATAGGTTGGGACATAAGGGAGGTCATACTGTAGGTGAAGGCCCAGATCAGAGCCTGGTACAGGGACCAGGCCATGAAGAAGATCTTCCCAGCCTAGGCCCCCTGTGTGGAGGAGGGGGAGGTTTGCTTACTTCAGCAGGTTAAAGAAGACCAAGAGGGAGGTCATGACCAGCTTGAAAGACAAAGCAGGTTTACAGCAATGGTCAAATGAAGAGATGCTGGAGATGGTGGAAGTCTTGTATTGGGAGCTCTAATGTGCATACCTGAAGGATCTGGGGGCCATGCATGAATGTCTGCAAGAGCTTACCTAGACTCTTGCAAAGGATGAGAGGCAGAAACTGGTGCAGGAGTGGACACTGGAAGAGATTCACAAGATGTTCCACAGCTTCAAGAGCAGTAAGACTCCTGGAGCAGAGGTTTGCCCATGGAATTCTATGTCACATTTTGGAACCAGATGGGGCCTGACCTGCTGGAATTCTTTAGGGAACAACTGCAGGAGGACCACCTGGGCCTGGGAATGGTCTCATGACCCTTCTGTATGAGAAGGGGCCAAGGGAGGATCTGAAGAACTGGAGATCCATAACACTCCTGAACTTCAATTATAAGCCGCTGGCCAAAGTCATGGCTAAGTATTTCAAATCTGTCACAGTCAAGGTGATAACTAAAGACTAATTGTGTGCAGTACCGGAGACACAGATTTACAGAGCTACCATACCAATGGGAGAAACAGCAGAACATTGTCATGCTGAACCTCAACCTATGACCAAATGTCCCACTGTTTCCTGTTCAAGATACTGCAGAAAATGGGAGCCTTTATCCAGGCAATGAAATCCCACAAACTTCATTGCCTGGATAAAGATGTTGTACACCAATGTGAGGTGAATGGATTCCTGACTGCCAATCATGGTGGAGTTGGGCATCCAGCTGCCCACTCTCCCCAGTCCTGTTCATCTGCATAATGGAATCACTATCCCAGCAGTTCAGGTGGGGCCCCAGGATCAGCAGAATGCCAATCCCCAGAAGCAGCTGAGAAGAGATGTGTGTCCTGGCCTACATGGATGATCTCAATCTCCTATGCAGAGAAAAGTGGTCAGTTGAAAGTGTGTTGCCATACACGCAGGTGTAAGGAATGGTGGCAGGGGCCAACCTCAACATGAGCAAAAGGATTTGCCGGGTTCTGGATGAACTCAGGGACTTGTCAGCCCTGGGGTTTCTCTGTATCCCATGAAGGGTTAAAGATCCTTGGGGTGGAGTTTAACCCAGAACTGACCAGGCAGAGGGCATGGAAAAATAATGGAAAAAGATTGAAACCAAAGTCAAACAGAGACCGACTGTGACACATGCACTGCCTGTCAAGGCAGGGTGGGGAGGGGTATGGTACTCATGAAGGCAGTGTTTCTACCAGTGCTTCTGTACACTACACTGGTCTTCTACTCCTGGAGCAGGTTGCTTACAAAATCCAAAGAGCCAGGTGCATCTCCTTCTAGGGTTCCAGATGGGAGCAGGTGGCATGGACTACACTATAAAAATAACGTGGACAAGGGGCAGAGGGATACCCAATGCATTGCTGTTCCACTGTGCCAAGTACATGAGCCAGATCTGAAAAAATACAACTGGGCAGAATCCAGAACAGCTTGTTTCATAAGGTACTTCACAGGGTAGCTGATGTGATACTGATGGGTGTACAAGCCATTCAATGGGAGACCATGAGCCATGTAGCTGGCATGGTTCTAATAACATCCTAGAATGTTTCTGAAACAAATATGATCTATATAATGAAGTCCCAGTGATCATGACCAACCACCAGAAGATGCAGGAGATGATAAAGGCAACAGATGTTGTGTTGACCATGGATTTAGGGAAGGTCTGCTTGGAAAAAGAGACAAGAAGTGAGAGGCAGCAGATTAGAAGACTGAGAGACATGGCTGGAGGATGTCACTAGAGCCACTGTCACTTCCAGCTCTTCCTCTGCTTCCACCTGTGAAGGACCGTATACCATTGAGGTTTCCACCCAAGACCTGGCTTGGTGCTGTGCAGACTGCAGCTTGCAGTCAACCAGGTGGGAAAGTGCCTGCAATGTGAGAAGTGACTTCAGATGGTGTCCCTCAGGGAAATGGCAAGAGAGCTACAGGACAAGGTAGCAAGGCTTCAAAGCATCCTCCGCCATAAGGACTTCATCGATTCCATGCTGGAGAAAACCTCTAGGGCTATGGAGAAAGGACTGCTAGAGGTGGTGCTAGAAGAGGAAGAGGACATGGACTCTCAGGAAGGTGGAAAATGGAAGTTTGTATCTTTTGCCAGCAAGAAGAAGTTGTGATCCCCAGGTGCAATGGTTTGCCTGGAGAACAGATATGGAGTGCCAGCAACAGGGGAGGAGGAGTGCATGCCATTAGTGGAAGAGGCCAGGCCAGGAATCCCCGAAGTGGGGAGAATTGAGACCACTGCCATGAAGAGAAAGTGATGGGTGGTGGTGGTTGGAGACTTCCTTCTGTGGGGGACATAGATGTCTATCTGCTGGCCTGACCTGTTGTCCCAGGAGGTCTGCTGCTTGCCTGAAACCTAGATCCAGTAAGGGAGGTTTAAGTAGGATAAGAGGAAAAACTCTTTCACTAGGAGGGTGGTGAAGCACTGAAACAGGTTACCTAGACAGGTGATGGAATATCATGAAGAAAATATTTGTCATTTTATGATCAGCAACTTTGGCAATTAGAAATTCTACATTTGAAAAATCTGAGAGAAAAGAACTGATTTTGCATCAAGCACATGTGTAAGTTTGATTTGTAACTTGTTTTCATTCAAAGTATCTTGGTCCAAAAGTATTTGTTAAATTCAAAATGTAAAAACAGGAATGAAATAAAGTACATTACAACACGATATCAATCTCATATTTTGGAATGGAAAAAGAACTTTTCCATTTCAGTTTTTGGTGCAAAACTGCATCTGAGAATTTTCAAGAAACAAACCATTCCTTTTTAATGCTTAGAGTTATGGGTTCATGGCATGCTGCTGCTGCTGTGGTGCAGACTTACTATCAGAGACAACCAGATACAGAAACCTATCCCAAAATATCCCATAATTATGTGCTTTGGGCAGTCACTGAAGATCTAAGAAATCCAGGTTCACGTTGTAGCCCACACAGTGGATCTTTCTACATAATGCAACAGCTCCATTAGGAAAGATTGACACAACCACATTTAGGTCTCTTCAGACCAGGGATCCTTAGTATTTTCCATCCTAGGCAAAAATCAATTATTCACACGCCTCTACATCAGAGTTTGGCCAGACCTTGTAGTATTGATAAAATGCTGTGCATAGTGTGGGGTTTCTATATACCCATTTACCAGCTTGCCATTAATGTTTCAATAACAAAATTACTCTGACTTATATTAAATTAAATATGCCCTCAAAGAAACACTTCATTTTATATTTAAAAAATGAAGGTGGAAGGTCTTTGTTAAGCTTCATTTCAAGCCACAGAGACAAAGGAGGCTAACAAATTATCTATGCTTTTTTCCCTGCAGTGCTCTCCACTTTTCTCCTGTCCTTCAGCAAAGATTGAGAGATTGAAAATGTGTCATTCACACCATAAAAGATATCAAATTCACCCAAGGAACCTTGTCATTCACACCATCATATTAGTAGTGTAACTTGCGGGTGAGCAAGCAGGCACCTCACTTAGTGGGGGTGCCAAAATGATGCCCTCCCCAGAAGTCCACCCTGGTAGCAACAGCAGCCCCATACTGCTGCTGTTACAGGAGCAGGTGGATGCATAGACACTGTGCTGCTGCTCTGGCACAACAACGAGACAGGCAGACCACAGCAATAGCAACCAGGGACATTTTTTAAGTCCCCAGAAAAGGAAAACTAGCAAACCCTGCTAGTTACACCCCTGCATCATATATAATACTTCAAACAATGCCACTGTAAACTGAAGTTCTTATATTTTTGTATAAATGAACCCAGGTTTGAAAACTCAGTGTCAGGGGTGACACTAGCCTCATTCTAGTGGAGGAGGGGGAGGCTGAGGTGGGCTAGACAGAACATTTGGGGGCTGTGCAGGTAAAGGTGGACAAGGTTTTTTATTAGATGCTGCCCTCGCTGGTTGGGACATGATGGTGCTTTAGTATGGGGGCTGCCTGTGAGCTAGCCCCACACTGGGGCACCCTCATGCCCAACCAGCCCCTCTGTAGCACATTGAGCCAGGGGGCGGCAGCCCTGGGTTGGCAGGCCAAACCCCTGGGGCCCTCCATTGAGGCTGCTCCAAACTAGCTCACCATGCTGCGATCCTGGGTGCATATTTGAATGGTGTGCCTGGGAGCAATTAACTCTGGAGCAATAAGCACTAGAGTTTATTGCTTCACATTAATTACACATGTAGAAATTAATGACACACATGCAGTTTCAAAAAAAAAAAATCTTGTGACTATTAGCCACCTAGGGATGCCCATATGGGAATAAGAGCCTCCCACCCATGGTTCCTGGCTCCCTAGCTTTTAAATCACCGTCCCTGATGGGAAGTATTAGAAGCATGCACGACACTTCCTATCCACAGGGATAGGAACCACAGTGGAGAGTTCCTAGCCCTGATGTCTTTTAAAATTACCCGTCGGGAAAAAGTCCTTCCCCTAACCAGCTAATCAACTGATTGGCAGTAGCATGGGGGCATTCTCCCATGGTGGTAACTTTCCTGGGGGGTACCCATCACAGGAGAGTGCTCTCCTTCTTCCACCAATCAGCTAACTGGTGGGAAGTGGAGGGATTTTCCCTGGAGGATCCCCAGGGGGCTGTCTTGCAGATTGTTCCTGGACAAGCTATCAGAGAGCTAGTGCTCTTTTCCCTCCCTTTTCTTTGGAGGGAGGGAAAGCAGAGGACTGGGGGATATTGGGTGTCCTCCACACCCAAGAGAAGTGGCCATTCAAGTTGGATTGGGAGGATGAAGATCTTCTTAGCAGGAATTGATCTAACTTTCTGGCAAAAGAGCCAGTTCTCTTCTGCAAGAAATCCATTGAGTCCCTGTACATTCTCTTTTTGTGCCAGGAAAAAAGACACTAAGGCACTGTTATTAGCTTATATGGGGACCCTATAATGCAAAAGTGAATCGAGTTTACTCCTGAGATATGCATGGGTAGAGTGCTCATCCTAGGCCCAACTGCCTCCCCTCCTGCCCTGCATCTGCGGTACCATTCAAATTAAAATATTTAAAAAATGCAACTAGTTACTTTTTTTTACCATTGCTGCACTCCTGCCTGGTGAACCATACCACTCCACCTCCACCTCTGCCTCAGTTTCTCCCTCTTGCCTGCAGCAGTATCACTGACTTGGGGGGGGGGGGCGCAGTATCTTGGATGTCCATGGTCCCATATAGTCATCCTACTGAGATAATACCCAGAGAAGGAGGACTTTGGGAGTGCGGTCTGAGACAAGGTTGGATCTGTAAGCAGAGAAACTGTCTCGGATTGTTCAATTACTCTTTTGACAAAGTGGGACTTTGTACATTCTTGTAAATGAAGACAAATGCATCAAAAATACAATTTCTCTCCTTTAACTGAAACAATCCCAAATTTTGCCTAGCTGCTGAGCTCGAAAACAAAAGGTTAGGTTCCCTATTCCATATCCCAATGAAAAGGAAGAACAGTATGACACAGAAAAGCATTTGGAAAATTTGGCAAGGCTTTGTTGTGGTAAAAACACTTGCATCCTAACTTTGTAGACTCCCACTACTCTCACTCACAAAGACAATGAGGTTCATCCCACTCCAAGAGATGTAAATTAGTAGCAATATTTAAGTCAATGCAGTTAAGCTAACATGAAACAAGGAGGATGCACAACACACACAGCGAGAAAAGTATATCTGGTATAAACATGTACTATTGCTACTCTCCAAACTTCCATGTGAAGAATTACTTCTTTGTTGAGAATATTTTGCCTAATTCTAGTTTCAGTGTTACAGTGTTTATCTTGACCTGTCTACCTATATGCAGTATTTTATGGTGTACCGTTTATTAAAACTAGAAGTAGATTATGTGAGATTGGATCTAGTATAGATCTAGTGTATACCAGGGGTGTGCGAAGCGGGCCCTATTCGATTTGGATTTGGCCTGAATCAGGGACAGTGATTCAATTAATTGATTCAGATCACTGTCTTTGATTCAATTCGGCCAAATCCGAATCTGAAGATTCAATGCTGATTCAGAGAATCAGCAGTTTGGACATAGACACAGTTTTAAATGTTTTTTCTATATACCTTGATGTAGATGGCTATATACCTTGAGGTGGCTCGTGATCGTTATGATGGTGGGGCACATGGAGAGTCCCACAGGAGTGAGGGAGGGCCCTCCACGTGCTCAGCGGCAAACCTGGAAGTGGACCGGAAGTATTTCTGGTCCACTTCTGGGTCAGCCAGGGAGTGCACAGGGGGCTCCCCTCTGCCCCTCCAGACCCAAGAGGCACCAGTCACAGAGCTGGGGGGGGTGCAAGTGGGCCCCCCTATGCACTCCCTCAAGGACCTGGAAGTGGACCAGAATTGCTTCTGGTCCACTTCTGGGTCTGCTGCCAAGCAAGCTGGGAGCCCCCAGCACTCCTGTGGGACGCTCCATGTGCCCCAGCATCACAGCATTCACGAGCCTCCTGCTACCTAGAGGTATATAGAAAAAACATTTAAAGCTGTGTCTATGTCCTAATCGCTGAATCGATTCAGAGGATTCCAATTTGATTTGGAGAGATTAAAGGGTCCTCTGATTCAATTCTGATTTGGAGATTTGGCCACCGAATCAGGTCAAATCTCCACCGAATCAAATCAGGAACCGAAGCTCTGCACAGCCCTAGTGTATACTAGAGAGAAGTTCTTTCTGTGATATCTACCCTAAGTGGTGAGTTTCATTAAACTGTCACTAAAGGAACTTCTATTCTCTTCTAAACTCATTTTTAATAAGTAGGGTTAGTTGATATCTGTCTAATGAGAGATTTCAATTTGGCATTGCATTAGCCTTTAGCACAGAGTTTATTGAAGGAATTGTGTATAAAAATTCCTGCTTTCATATTATTGTTCCACATTGTTATTACTTTTGTAGTCTTTCTCTCTGCTATCTGTGATATAATGACAGTGAGCTCAAAGGTTATTGGAACAATGCTGGAGTGACTGAGTACTTGACATAAATCAATCAGTTTATGTCTCTAAATATTTCATACTACTGCAAAAGACCTAGTTTTCTTCAGTCTCAAGTATTATTGTATGAAGCAATATTGGGAAAAATCTTGTCTAGATCTCTCAGAATTAAATGACCTTTTCCACATTGCCTTTTCCTACCAATTGCTCTTCCTTCTCAACAAACACACACTGTGTTGCCAGTTATTCCAAAAGATAAAAATCAATGATATGTGGTCTCAACGGTCATCTTTCCATCTCAACCATCATCAAGAAAAAAATGTGTGGTTTCCTAGTAGTTCCTATGTAATTTTTGCTCCTATAAATTACATTTTAAAGTTATTTAAGTTAGCCTGAAATGATTTATGTCCACTGCTATTATGCAGACAACAATCAGATTTATATGTTTATTGTGAATAGAGCTTAGTAAACATTTTTCAGCTAAAACCTTTTCCATTGGAAACAAAATGCAAATTTTGGAAAACTAAAACATATAAAGTATGTATGTCAGTGCTGCTGACTAGCTGGTGCAAAATTGAAAAAAAAATCCAAAGAAACTGAAACCTTTTATTTTGATATTTGACTTTTCCTTTTTCTTCTTCAAAATGCCTTCAAAATGACAAATTGATTTGCTTCAAATTAAAAAAAAAGAAGCCAAAGGAAGGAGCATGATTACAACACACAACACATTTTGTTTGGGGTCAAATAAAATTACTATTCTTTTAATTTGCCAAAAATTCGTTTCAGTTTGCCTCAAAACAATGTTTTTCCTTTTATGTCCTTGGAACTGTTAGGAAACGACAACAATTTATTGTTCACACCGCTGTGCTTCTGATATGTACGTCACCATCCAAGGGCTGCATTGCTGATATGGGCAAAGCTGCCTTAGAACATTCCAGTAGCCCATAGTTAATAAGAAGACAATGGATCAAATTCAGATCTGATGAAAGAGAGCAGTAACTTCAATAGAACCGTGCCCACTTACATCAGGTCTGAACTGACTATATTTATTTATTTATGTGATTTATATAATGCCCTTCTCAACAAAGGGGGTGGGGGCAGCAGTTACGGTACAAGAAACAGAACAACTTAAAAGAGAAACTAGAATAAATAAAACAAAATAATCACATAAAATAAAGCAAAGACCCATTAAATAACATCTCAGCCTAACTTGGGTTGCTACATGCCTGTCCAAATAGAAAGATCTTGTAGCGCTTCCAAAAGATGTCCAGGCTCAGGCTCTGGTGGGTCTTAAGACAGAGGGAGTTTCAAAACTGAGGAACAACTGCCAAAAATGATCTCCCTTTTTTCCTTTGTCAAGTAGACTTTGTGCACTGATAGCACTAGCAGGAGGATACTCTCAGCTAACCATGTGGATCACGATATACCTATAAGGGAGAAAGTGGTCCCTTAGGGCCTAGGCTCTCCATGCCCTTATAGGTCAAAACTAGCACCCTGAATTGTGCTCAGAAAGCTACTAGGAGCCAGGGCAGATGCTGGCGGGTTGAATTATGTGTTGTTGGTGACCATTACCCATCAGAAGGTGGGACACTTCATTCTGTGCTACCTGCAGCTTCCAGGTGTTGTCAAAGGCAACCTTGTGTTGAGTTTAATGTAGTCTAGCCAGATCAGAGTTTAAAATAAAGGGCGCCTATATATGAGCAGAGAGGCTGCTCCAACATGCTGTAATTATAGCCCATCAGAGCAGACCCAATTAATCAAGTCTGCCAGAGCATGGTAATTATTGCACTCCAGCAGACTACAGCATTTTGCGTATCAATGTTCCCACACTGAAAAATGGTGGTGGGGGCACTTTAGCTAAAGCTCGTTTAATGAGTTTCAGTTAAAGTGCACCAGCCGCCATTTTTCAGTGTAGGGACACTGATACGCAAGATGTTACAGGCACATTAATTAGAGCAGTTCTCAGAGCTTCTCTAATTACAGTTCCTGCCCCCCCCTCCTCCCGCCCCGCCTTGGAGCACATATATAAACAGCCAAAGAGGCTCAGCCTTCTCAACAGATGGAGTTTGCAAAAGGTGCTGTTAGCCACAGCCACGACATGAAAACAAGTGCAGCAGGGGACCCAGGAGTACCCAAAGTCACAAATCTCAGTAACAAGGGGAGGCTGATGCCCCATTCCTCACCAAATCGAGTGTTTCACCCACTATGAGCACTGAATCATGCCTGGATTCAGTTTTGATTGGTTCAGTAGTAGCCAGTTTCCAACTGCAGGCAGGCACTGGGAAAGACAGACTGTAGGGCAAAGGTCACAAGAGAAGAAGAGGAAGAGCTGAGCATCATATGCATACTGATGGCACCTCATTCCAAATCTCGACACAAATCTTGTGCAATGGCCTCATATGCACATTGAAAAGGAGGGACAACAAGATAGAGCCCTGGAAGACCCCACAGGAAAGGTCCTGAGGGGATGACAAGCATGCATTCATCATCACACTCTGCAGCCTCCCTGCTAGAATGGAGCAGAACCAATTTGGAGCTGTTCTGCAAATACCCACCATGTAAAAACTTTACCAGTGCTTCATAGTCAACTATATCAGAGGCTGCAGAATGATTGAGTAAGGTCAGCAGGGCATGATTTCCCCTGTCAAGCTCCAGGTGAAGATCATCAACTGAGGCCAGAAGCACAGTCTATATCCAGGACAAAGCTGGATTGTTGAGGGTCCAGGAAAGCGATGGTGTGCAGTCACACCTGGAGCTGTCAGACTATCTTCTCCAAGACAGTGAAGGTTGCAGACAGGGCTATAACTGTCTGCAGAGGCAGCATCAAGTGATGGTTTCTTTAGTAGGGACTGGATGAGCACAAACATAAGAGTATTTGGTACCTTGCCCTACTGAAGGAAGGAGTTAGCAACCACTACCAGCAGTGGCCCCAGTCTTCCCCTGCTGAATTTTACAGTTTTGGGTCCAGCTTGAAGATAGTCACTCCTGTCCTTTAAAGCATATCCTCTGCATCAGTGGGTAACAGTGATTTGAAATGATCCATATAAACAGGACAAGACTGGGCTTCTTCAACCCCAAACTCTGATTCTGTAGCAAAAATGGTAGTCCCCAAAATGTGACGGATAGGAGTGTTTTTTTCTGCAACGTAGGTGGCAAACTTGTCACCAAAGACTGAAATAGATTCTGTTTCTGAACAGAGACAGGTCTCTTGTGCTTCTGTTTTTTACCACTGCACGGATATTTCTACTCAGGACTCCCTTCATCTCTAAATTTGGGTGGATGGATGATTCAGACACCTCTTTAAGGAAAATATATTTTCCTCCTTACATTAGTATTATTGAAGACAGCATGTCAATGTAATAAGAGGAAAGGATAAGCAATAGTTTTTTCATGGTCAATACTTCTTTATGATGTGATTTATAGTGTAACCAAACAGAGGATGAAGTCATATCACACAAAAGCCCAACTATTGTATACATAAAAAAATTGTGCGCTATCTTCAATCTGTTCAGACAAGGATGGAAGAACATGATAGGACATTTAGAATAACTATGGTATTTATTTATAAAAATATAGAATGACAAATTCTGCTGCCATTATTATGGCAAAACTCTCATTGAGTTTGCCCTGTTGCAGGATTCATTTCAGGAGGTGACCTCATTCTGAAAGCTGAATCCAACTGAATACAAAAATCTTTGTTTACTGAAAAGTGTTGCAGCAGTTTTTGTAAAGTGAAGTAGTGAGTCTTGAGGTAGCGGAAGAAAATCTATTTTAGTTACTGCTCAGCTTAGTTTATTATTTATCAACCTGAGGCTCCTTTTACTACATTCTCTAACATTGTTTTAGGAAAAAAACAAACCAACAAAAAACCCTGAATGACTAAAATATATATTATGCCTACAGAGCCACATTTGCTCTCAGTTACACCATGGCAACTAGAAGCAAATCTATTGAAAACAGTGGATTTCCATTTGCGCAAAATAAAGCAAAATGAGCCCTGCTGCACCTCATATTTTGTTTGGTAACAATCATAGAATGTGCATGGTTTCTGGGGAAGCCCTTGGCAAGCACCATGAAGTCCTGCTGCATCACAAGTAGGAACATAGATGCAGTCAGAAATAGATACTCCCAGCTGGGTTCTGATTAGGTGTAGCATCTTAAAAAAAGATGGGTTACACAGTTCTTTGTGTACAACTGTGTACAAAATGCTAGAAACTGATAACTTTGAAGAAATAAAGTGGCTGCTTTCTTTGGTTTGATTAGTTTTTTTGCTTATGAATTTGTGGGCTTGTTAAATATCATTTAGAAAACATCTTGAAGATTTTCAAAGATGGTAACAATTTGTCTTGAACTAGGAAATTTGCAATAAAACATGAAAAAATAATCTGTGAGTTTTCCTTTTCTGCTCTTCTCTGAGCCCGTTACAAGGAACCTTATATAACATACTCTCTAAAGGGATTATTTTATTTAGTCAGGAGAAAGCACATGCTCCTGAAGATTAATTTTGAACCTTGTATGAATTTACTTAAAGGGTTAACCATCTCTACTTGTTGAAAGAATGAAATAACAGTCACTATAATTGTTACAAATGGTTTATGCTTAAAAAACAAAGACCCAGATCCAAGAAGGGCTAGGCACCTAAAGTGAGACTTGGATGGAATTTACCTGTTTAAATCCAAAATCATCAGCCTAAAAATCATAACCTTGAAGACCGTTAAGGCTCCATACCTTTTCTTTGAGTCCTCTGAAGTACTCAGTCTGGTTGGTATCTTCAGAGCATGCATAATATATGCTAATAGTATTAGACTCCTTTGAAAAGACTGCTTCTGACTTATTTAATAATATGGCCAGGAAGAGAAAATGATGTTTCCCTTTTATGTAATAGTATACTGGTTATACCATTTGCCTTTGAAATGATAAACAAGGTTCAATTCCCTACTTTGCTTGAAGGGAATTAAAAGCTATATCTCTCATGGCCCTGCGGACAGCCCTAACAATCAAGAAATCAGTTTGTCTAGCTCAAGATACTTCAACCTGCCTACTGAAACTGTGCCACTGTGTAGAGAAAAAAGAATGCTTTATTGGCTAAAAATGAAATGCATGATTGTTCATGGCTGTAAGGTAGCAATTAGTACACTTGCCTGAAGGAAGTGGGTGAATACTTAATACTGTTCATATATGTTACATTAAAGAGACTGCAAAGAATACAGAAATGGTTCTGGAAGTGTAACCCAGGACTATCCCCATCTAGGTGCCTGCCTTGAGCAATCCAAAGTCATGTTCATGATTGCTGTCTCTCTAACCCAATGAGTCTTGAATCCTTTTCAGAGACTCTTCCTTGACAGAAGGAGTAGATAGTATCCTAAACCTTCCAGAATGATGCATAACCTAGTAGTTACAGCACAGTCCAGAGAGGTGAGAGAAGTGAGTTTGAATAGCTGCCAGCAGTGGACAGAAAAGCAGCAGAGGTAGTATTGTCATTGTCATTATTTTAAACTATCAGAAAGAGTGACTTGGTGAGATGCAGGACTCACCTCTGTCCTCAGCATTTTCTTATTGGCTGGCTCTAAACTGCTCCTTTCTCAGAGTATGGGTGGATTTGGAGCCCACTCCGAGGGGTATAGGGAGCCTACAGGTCTAAATTCAGGTTTCTAGATTCCAGTTAGGAATTGCAATGCCTTTCAAACACCCAAGTCCTTTTATTAGACCCAGCCCAAAATGTTTCAAACATTGCTATAGTTTAAGTTTCAAGCAAAGCAGCTGAGGTAATGCAAGAATCCCTAGTGACAGCTAAAAGGCTAGTTGACATCTGGAAATGAGGAGTGGATACTGACTGAAGTTGACTATAAGCCAGTTTATAGGGAAGAGTAAAACTATTAAAATTCAGCTGATCCCAAATAAATAAGGCTCCCTAGGGATGCTGCTAAATGAACTTTCACATTTGTAGAATTACATTTGAACTCTTGAAATTCTTTCCTCTTTTCCCCCCTCCTCAACAACCAAAAAGTATTTTGTTTCCCTAATTTGATTACCATCTAAAGTTAGAGGTGATGAATATTTCTCTAGAAGCCTCTTTTCATGGGTTTTCTAACCCTACAGAGGTTTGAGCTGTTTAGAGAAACATCTGAATTTAAGGATGCATATCATCAGTTACTAAGAGCTCTTTACAAAATGCCAGATTCAAGCAAAGCACCCCCGCAATCCTCCCCCCCCCCCAAAAAAAAAACAACAACAACAACAAAAAACAAAAAAAAAAGAACAAACCCATCCTGGGCATTTGAAATACAAGTCAAGATCTGAATCAATATCTCATGGTTTGGGTTGTTCTCAAATCAGAACTGAAATTTAAATCTGAATCTAATGCTTGCATTCATACTTTCAGATAATTCCATTGGCTTCACAGTATGGATAGGATGCCAATTTTTCTGTTTTTCTGGGTTGACCTAGGGCTGTTATTCACTGTTTCTGAAAACCTACTAATCTGATTAACATGGGTTTCCAGGATATCAGATATTAAGGATCTGGGTTGATTTTTGTGATGCTAACAGTGCTTGAATTCTAACATCTGCATGTTCCATTGCAATATGGCAATTTTGAATAGTCCAATTCATTTGATAAAGAAACACAAAGTTGGAATTACTGAATTTATATACATGTGGTACATATTTCTTTGTTTTCTGTGGGACCTTGCAACATCAAGAAAAGGTATTTTTTTTTAATATCTAAAAAATAACTATATCTTCAGAAAATTCTTCCCTGTATAAGACCATCGCACTACACTCGGATCTATTCTGGCCTTAAAATTATTATTTTATGTTTTGTTAGGGGATTGTTCCAGCTTGGTAGTAACTATAGTACTTTTTTCACTAATTATAAAGTGTGCCTGAACTATTTTTTAGTGAGAAAGCCTTCCCCCATTTAGGATACTACATAAGCATATGTTTAAAGTTATAGTTTACAGGGGGGGCTGTGGCGGGCCAGTAGGGGGCGCTCCTGCGTTGAGCCTCCCACCTCCCCGCACCCGACCACCTTCCAGGCTCTGAGTGCCTCCCTTAGGGTGCCTCCCGTCCGGCCGACCCCTTCCCTGGAGCACACCCGCTAGCCTGGGATCCCGCTGCCACCATCCAAGGCTCTGGACTCACTTCTGGCTCTGCGCACCTTGGAAAACACAGGCCTGATCGTCCAATGGGTGCTAGACCCAATACAAGCACTTGGGGCACTTCCCCAAGTCAGGGGCTTATTAGGAAAGTCTCCCTTAGTCCACCGACCTAAGGGGCCTCCTTGGCATAATTTAGACCCACCCCTCAATAAGTCTCCCACACCGGTCACAAAGGAGAACTTTATTGATTACAGGGGGTAGGGCAGAAACAGGGTAAAAGGTAGAGCAATATCATAGAAATCTTACAGGAATATCAAAGGAATCCCATAGAGCAAACCAGGGTGGCTGAGGTAGCCGTTTAAACGCATCTGAGTTACTGAAACTAAATATCTAATCGGATCTTTAGTAGCTTACTCACTCTCATCGTCCAGAGGTAGTTGTTGTTTCCTCTGAAGGCAGTGCACTCTTGGAGCATGCGGTGATGAGGAAAGAGCCAGGCTCAGATTCACCTGGATGACCGCATGGCTAATCACTAATGGCTGACTGCCCCTTCTTCTTGGACCGAGCCCTTAAATAACCTCTCTGACCTCAGCAGCCCGGTCCAATCGAAGCTGCCAATACTGGCCACAAGCCGACCAATCTCCCCAGCATCCCTGGCTACCTGGGCCCGCGCAGGGCCGGGTCTTTCCCCCCTGCCCAGGTGACTAGAGCATCGCCTCCCAGGCGCCAGGCTTTTGTCATGTAGACCAGGTGGGAGATCCCCACCCTGAGGAATGAAACACCAGCCTCCCAGGCTGGCTGAGACAGGTCTCTGGAGAGGGGCACCAACGGTGGCATTTCTGCCACAGGGGCATCTACATGTGAAATTAGTTCACCTGAAGAAGCTCCGGTGCAGTTCATACTGGAGTTTATTGCTCCCAGGTGCAC
This sequence comes from Alligator mississippiensis, assembly GCF_030867095.1. NCBI lineage: Eukaryota > Metazoa > Chordata > Crocodylia > Alligatoridae > Alligator > Alligator mississippiensis. Next base: position 31,960,885 of record NC_081825.1, read on the forward strand.
CATTTACATGTGTGCCCTGAACCACAGCACAGTGAGCCAAAGTGGCGCAGCCCCAGCTGCAGAGGGCCCAAGAGGTTAGCCTGCCAGCCCAGAGCTGCTCCACCATGGCTCAACATGCTGCAGAGGGACTGGCGAGGGCATGAGGGTGCTGCAGTGTAGGTCTAGCCAGCAGCCAGCCTCTGCACTGTAGCACCCTCATGCCCCATCCAGTCCCAGTAACAATCTGCATGTGCATTGCAGAAGACTAAATAATCTGGTGTAGGACAGTACTTGTCTCAGGCAGTACTATCCTACAGCAGGGTTAATTACTTTACTCCAGCCTCACAGTGCTACACATGTAGATGGTGACACTTTACTGTGGAGCTAATTAGTCAACTCTGTTAAAGCACACATGTAGATGCCCCCAGGGTATATTAGCCTGGACAATGCTGCGGTATTGGTGTTATACTGATTCTGGTACCAAAGCTTACCCTTTCAGGCTAGCTCAGGGATCTTTGCTCAACACTGTATTGTGCTGTGCATGTAATTTGGTGAAATGATTCAAAATAAATAAATGTTCAGTCAGCAAAATTACATCTTCAAGAGTTATTGTTTGTAACATGAAAAACACATTAAAATGTATACCATGAGAAAGGAAAGAACTCCTAGCTCTTAAACTCATTCCCATCCTATGAATTCTGGATATGGTAACCTCTCTTTCCAAAGGCAGTTTCTCTATTCTGTTCCCCAGAATAGTATCAGGTTGGAATATTGTTACAACTGTGATGACCCAGGAGACAGGCAAGAAACAAGGGTTTTTTTTGGTGACATTTTTTATTGTCCCAACTATACAATTGGGAGATATGTTAAACAAGTTATTGGGCACAAAGTGCTCTTCTTCATGTTTGGGCTAAACACCTTGCTTCCTGAAATAGTCATTTTTATAACCTTTTTTAAAATCTTGATGCCACTGGGGGAGGGAGCTAAACTAAGCTAATGTTAAGCTTTGTTCACCAGGGAAGGTTGTATCCAAGTTTCACAATATAGCTTCACAACACAGCTCAAGGTTGCAAATCGGACAGAGATGCAAACTGCTGTTATCCTATGTAAAGGGTCCATTTACTAAGAAAAGTGAAATAATGTTTTAACTGCCTCATAGGCATACAATGAACATTCATTAGAATAAAATAGATACGGTTCTTTTAGGAACTGTAAGCTGCCTGTTTTTGTATCCCATTCAGATGTACAGTTTCATAATGGATCCTAGAGAACCTCATTGCCTTGAAAGGACATTATTGAGTTACTGGAAATAAGATACAATACAGATTCTGTGTGAAAGTCAAATAAAAGTAATGGATAAAACACTGAGCCTATGTAAGGTGCTTGCTGAACCATTTTCTGTGTTCTACAATCGAGAAGAGGAAATCCCTGGAAAGAAAAACGCCTGGCTGCTGCTGATTAGCTGACAAGGACAAAATTGAACACTGTGTGTGTTATAACTGTTTGTGTGCTACCACTGCTCCATCATGTCAGCAAGTCATTTGCTTAGGGTGGCAGGAGCTTTAAGGGTAATCCATTAAAAAGAGAGTGAATTACCAGCATAGCAGAGAAACATCCCCTGACTTTACTAGGTTCCTCTGCATGCCTTACATATCTGGGTCTTTTTTTTCTTCTTTCATCATTCAGTTTCCTTACAGCAATACATAGTAGTAGCTTCAAATTACCTTGCCTTTAGGTTCTAGTAGAACATAAATAGGGCTATTGAAAGTGGAATATAGCACAATACATGCAATCCATACCTTTGAATCTTTTCTGAGTAGCTGTGACACATTGAACTCATTGAACTCATATGAACTAATGCCACAACACTCTGGTCTAGGTGTATCAAAAAACAAAACAAAACAAAAACAATGAAAAAAACTGCACACATGCCCCTAACACGAAGAATCCATTGCCTGCATAAATCAGTGCTACCTTTCTTCCCAGCTTTGCTTCTTGCAGTACAGTTGAACCTCACTGTACAATCACCTGCTGTGGGACTTGAGTAGTGGTGGCAATGGTTCTGTAGGTGGCAGGTGCCATGCAGCATGCTAATCTTTTATGAGATGCTGAATACTTGACTCTCAGTAATGCTTTTTTTAAAGGATGCTTTTCACAAAAATACATCACAATGGCTGTCAAAAATGAGCTGCCCCCCACCCCACTGCCCCCACTCCCTTAGAAAAGGACTGACTGTAGTGGAAAAGATAATTACTTAGTTCCTTTATCTCTGAATTATTTGTAATAAAACCTGAAATCACACCACAAGGTCTTTCATGAGGATGTCATAAATTAAGATGCATCGATGTATTTGGTGCATCTGTTCAGCTCTGCGCTCCTTTGTCTTCTGCAAATAACGCAGCAGCTTCAATACCCAGCAGACAGCATTTACGCAAATGATGTCGTGGTCTGTATCATTAATATTCAGCGATTGTCTGTCATAGACACCTTACTGTACATCTGTTATGCAAATTTATGTTAATTTTTGCGCACTGACAGCTGCCTTGGTTCCCTCCCTAAAATGATCTTTTCCATTTTGAAGTTTGCAATCTGTTCCCAAAAATGTTAATCTAACAATTAACTGAAATTGCTAAACAGAAATTTTACATGTTATGTCCAAAATAGAAACCCGTGTTTTTAAATAGATGGTGAATCTTCTCTTCACATCATTTGTTTTATATGTGATTCAGAAAAGGGTAAACATTGATCTTTGCACAGCCTGGGATAAGTGACAATTTTCCCTATACAGTAATAGGTTTTACAGGAAATGATGCCATCTTGTTCTCACATACGCTATTGGCATAACATTGACTTTCCCATTAAAAGCTGCTATTTGTGCTATAATTTTCCATTTGTGTATTTGAAAGATACAGATTTATATTTTTCTATTAACACACAATATTTATTAAATTTTGAATGTCTGAGTACAATATATTGTATAAAAGACAGCAATCACTTTAAAAAGAAATGAGGTTCCATGAGTGCTGGGGAGGAACCTGTGTTCATGCTATATGCTAGTAAAACTGACACAAGGAGGTGCAAGAGGGAGGTCCTGGAAGCTACAGGAAAGGTCTGAACCCAAGGTATCTATAGTAGCTTCTACTGTCAGGAACCACACCAGTTACACGTGAGAGCTTCAGGCTAGAGTCCAAATGAATGGATGAGAAGGTGATATAAAGAGGAGGGGTTTAAAACATGACAGATGGATAAGTTTGACAGGAAGAGCTTCTACAGACAGAATGGGCTCTTCTCAGAGTGGAACTAGGCTGCCGATGAACGACATTTACAACTTATGGGGATATTATTTAAACTAGGATCTAGAAAAGTGTCAGGTGCTGACGGGCACTTGGGTTAAACAGATGACACTAATTCAGAGCTACTTTTGAATCTGGGAATGGCTAGTTCGGAAGCTGCAACAAAACTAGAGAGGCTGAGATCTCTGTCAGAAAGGGGAATGAAAGAAGAATAGGTGCACTGCCACATAAAAACTATTTGTATCTGCAATTTTTATGCAAGGTGCTCCAAAGCCAAAATAGGTGAATTAGACTAACTCACAACAGAACAAGACCCTAACATAATAAGATTTCCAGAAACACAGTAGAATGGCAAATTAATAGGATGGTGGGCTGCCTGGTCATAAACCACACAGGAAAGACAGACTGTAAGGAGAAAACATAAATTGTAGACATTGGGAAATAGCATTATTCTATATTAGATAAGATATCATATAATATTCCAAATCAGACTTCACCACAAAAAGTGCTGAGGAGATCCTATTCAAGGCATATACTTTTCAGAGAATAAAGCTGAGGTATTGTCTGACTGAGTTGCCAAGAGAGGAAGTAATAGAATAATAAACTGAGAGATTAAAAAGCAACATCACCTGAACTCACAGCATTCGTCCAATAGTTCTGTAAGAATATCACAATGTGATATTCTGTCTGACCTGCTAACAAAAATATGTAATCTCATAAAAATTAGCTACTATACCACAGAATAGAAGGGTGGCAAATGTCCTTATCTTTCAAAGTTATACTAGGGGAGATTGGGAATTACACAGTGGAAATTTTTAACTTCAGGTCCAGGGACATTATTGAAACATTAATTAAAATGGAATTACTAAACAGACCCTAAGATAAGTATGGTATGACAGGGATGAATCAGCACCGTAAACTTGTTCTTCTCTATTCTACTGTAATGCGTTGAGAATTTCAGCCACACAAATGATGGAGGTAGATAAAAAGTGTTTGGCTTTCAAAATGATACCGGAAAAAAACTTTTCACAAGAGCCTATTAAGCAAAACAAAGTACTCATGGGCAGTAGAGTTCTGTCAAGGTTCACAAAGACATGGCTAAAAGACATATAAGAAAAACAGAAGGACTGAAAATCCAATTGCTAACTTAAGAACTAGTTAACAGTGAAAAGCTGTAAGATTGTGTATTAAATACTGGATTAAATATATTTAGCTGGAAGAAGTGACAGTCATATGCCCAAATTTGCCAATGACAAAATTACTTAGTTCAATTCAAGACAAAAGGAGACTCAAGACAAAATTCAGGACTTTATTAGGCTGGGTGACAAAAAAGCAGGAGAATGCAATGCTGATAAACGCAAGGTGTTAGACTGGATAATTTGGAAGCACAAGGCTGGTAGGGAGCTGCTAAGCCATAGAATCCAATCCGCTGCTATCACAAGCAGCCATGTAATATAATCAAATTAATAAATGTACCAAGCTTCATCTCAGAACTAGTGATGTTTTTGGTTTAATGTGAACTAGTTATACAGATTTCTGGGTTCTAAATTTTGTGTAGTACCATGGGAAACATTCTGGGTGGCACTGGAAATACCATAATGAAAACCTTAGCTCAATGTATAACAGCAATCAAAAGAACTTCCATAATAATATTCTGTATAAAGAATGGAACAGAAAATAAAGATATTCTAAAGCCACTATATAGCAAGTGTTGTATGTCCTAATCTAGTCAACCTCTCTCTCAAAAAATATAGGAGAAGCCTAAAGATAAAATATTGTTTTGTGTGCATGAAAAAGGATTGGATATAAAGATTAGTGCTTCAGGGCATGAGGAAACTGCCAAGTAATGAGAAAATTAGTTCATAGATATCCCCTCAATGCTTGATTACACAATCCTTCAAATAAAAAGCACCAGTTAAAGTCACAAAATTGGACTAAATGGCCACATCCACATGAGTGAGCATGTGTCCGTTGTGGCATCTCAAAGCAGTTTGAGACACTGCAGGAGGCACTCCTTGAACTAAAATATGTTCCCCGTGCTGCATATTTGCAGAGTGGACTCTTAAGTTTGATACCGTGAAAAGTTGGTATCAAAACACACCAGAAAAAAAGTGGTGCAGGGCATGATCCTGGAGTGTGTCCTGAAGCAACTGGAGGCTGGGTCCAAAGAAATGCTCTGGCATGCAGCCAGAGCATCTCTATGCCTGCTGCATGCCCCTGCTGCTCCTGCATGCTGCCTCGGTGTGCTGGCAGCAGTGGTTTGGAGCTTGCTGGGACCCAGACTCTGTTCCCAGGAAGCAGAGACATGGGGTTGGGGAATGTGGGGGTGGGGGGACTGTGTGGGTGGGGGGCTAGGGGTAGGGAGACTGTGTGGGGTGGAGGGACTGTGGGTGTGGAGGGACTATGTGCATGGGGTGGGTCCCCTGCCCACGCCTCATGGCACACAGACCCCACTGCTGGCAGCACCAGCTAACAGCAGGGACCTGGGGTTCTCATGGCCCACTACAGGCAGAGCACACAGCAGTGTCTGGTGCCTCCTGGCACCCGGGGGCTATATGTGGTGCATGGAGCCAGCCCAACCCACTGGCATGCACCTTCGGACAAGACCATGCTGGCTCCTACTGCCACCTGGGGCTCCCAGCATTGCACTCAGGAGCTGCATGCCATAGGACTGGACTGGCTCCTGCCTCCAGATGCAACCCCTGTGTCTCAGGCAATTCTGAGTGCTACCAGGGGCCATGAGCACCCCAAGAGCCCATTGGTGGCTGCTGCTGCCAGTGGCAGGAGCTGTGTGCTGTGGTGGTGGTGGGAGGCATGTGGCAGCCCCATGGGGGTGGCATGTGGCATACCATGGGGGGGCATGGTGAGCATGTGGCTGCTCCCCACCACAAACCCCAAACCAACAACCACCACCACAAATCCCCCACAACCCTCCCACACTCTTTCCCCACACCCTTCCACCCATAAACCCCACATCCCCACCACAAATCTCACAACCTGTGTGCCTAGCTGCCAGAGGAACTTCTGGTAGGAGCTATGGCTGCGGAGGCAACTGCCGGACTGCAACCCTGCCCCATGCCCACACTGGTGCTGGGGCATGCAGCCCCAACCTGGGTGGAGGCTCCTGGTCCCAGAAACAACTTGAGGGGTGTGCTGGGCTGGGAGGAGGGGTGGAGGTGGCAGCAGGGGTGTGTAATGGGCAGGGTGGGGATTGAGGCGGCAGCACAGTGTATGGGTGTATGTGATGAGCCAGGGGTGTCAGTGTATGTGATGGGCCAGAGTGTATGGGTGTGTATGAGAGACAGAGAGATGGGGGTGAGGGAGTGCTCCAGGTAGGAGTGGCCACCAGAGCCATGTTTGGAGTCCTTCTGCTGCCTAGAGCAGCCTGTGCAAGGGGAGGCTATCCTGGAAGTGAAGGGGCTTGCCCAGACCAGTCCCTGAGCCCCAGTTGAGGGCTTCCCAGGAAGGGCATGGGGATTGCTGGGGCCTGGGCACAGGTGCAGGGGGCAGAACAGCAAGGGCTGGCATTGCTCAGAGCTACAAAGCAGCAGGTGGAACAGCTTCAGCTGGACCCATGTCCTGATGCTGGGACAGAGCTCCTGGTGGGAGGCAGTGAGCGGGAGGTATTGTGCCAAGTGGCACAATTTGCCCCATTCCAAAGTGCATAGATTCATAGATGTTAGGGTCGGAAGGGACCTCAATAGATCATCGAGTCTGACCCCCAAGTATGTTGCATGTTCAGGCATGTGTGCTTAGGCACAAATCTCTGGCACAAATGTGTGCTTCTGCTACTTGGGGTGCTGCAAATGCATGTGCCTGCCTGTGTGGATGAGCCCAATAAGTCAGACTAAATGAGTTGAACTCGTGTGACAAATTCAGTTTTCAGGCATTTATAGGTATTTAAACTTGACTGATAACATTTTCCATATGCTCCTGAATATGGAACTAAGAATACGAGATTACAGGAAGGACTATAGGTCTCCCAACTGCACTGACAAACAAAGGCTGGATTTAGATTCTCAGGTATGTGACCTATGCACAGAGGTGATCCTTAAAAACTGTCAACTATTTGTTTTTATTATCTAGCATTACTGCAGGTGTCCAGTTACCACAGCATTCAAAATATTCACCAGGTATTACTCCCTATCCAAAAAAATAAAGAAAATACAGTAAATACCATGATCATTTAATCTTATCTAAGGCAAAAGTGTTCATTATTGTCAGCTGTCACCCATTTTGCATTCCTCATTTTGTTTTGAGTACTAGTAGAGAATGCTGCCCCTCCCTGAAAGTTGGTCTGGCTATCTATTGAGAAAATTCTACAGTCCTCCTACACGCGCTCCTAGATAACTTTAATAAATGAAACTTCCCTGACAGAAATCCTTGTATTGCAAGTGAGTGTAAGGGAATGTTGGAGAGCATACTAAGGGCTGCCTGCAGTGTAGTGGGAAAACAGTAGAAGGGATTAGACCCCTTGGAAATAATGGTATACAATAAGGTTGTTTAAGGTATTCAATACTCTCAGTACTGTAGTGCTGGCTGCTGGATGCTCTTTGTCACTCAAAGCTCTAAATCTTAGCTCCCTGCCTCTCCCACGACTATGGTATGCTAGTTCAGCCTACAATTTATTTTAAAATGTTCTTTATGCAGAGGGACTAATAGAATGTCCAAGTCCAGAGAGCTATGGTTTTCATCAGTCACAGTGGCTGGAAGTGGAAAATGCCAAAAAGCAGCTACAATATAACTAGTCTCAGAGCTTCAAGCCTTCATGCTTTTTGGCAACCAAATCCCCCAGAACTGTTTTTCCAAGGAAAAGAGAATAAGTTGAAAAGACTATTGGTCAGATTCTGTTCCAAGTATTAGCCGTGTAAATAGATCTGGGCAGTTAAATGCAAGTCCCTGAAAAAACAGTTAATGCAAAAGTTGAATGGATTCTCCACATCCTCATTGGGTTTTTTTATGACTCAGTCTTATGTGTAAGATCAAGGTGTGTTGCAGAAGCCTTAATAGATTTTCAGGGACTTGAATGGGATGGAACAGAATCACACTTAGACACCTAATAAATGGAATAGGGCCCATGTCTGAAAAACCCTAAAAGCTCTCTCAATGGGGAGAGTTGCACTGTGGAAGTACATGAGAATTCCCCAGGAGAGCCAGGTAGGAACAGGAATTTCCATTCACAGAAAATTCTACAGTTTGGGATTTTGGAGAACAGCCATCACCAACGCTTTTCCTTCTGCAGGAAAGCAACAGGAGCACATAAAAAAAATCAGGAGGATGGCTTCAAATTAACGACTTGACATAATCAAATTAAATTATATACTGTCTGGATGCCCTAAGGGGTACTCACCTCACTACCATTAAGAACATCCCCACAAACACAATAGGAAAGCAGGAGGGAAATTCCTTACACTATCACCGTTTCTTCCTGTGTTTACTTGCAAACAAGAAAACACAGTCCTTAATTTTTGATGAATCATCATCGCCTTCCCTTGAATCCAAAAAATGAAACATTAGGAGGGTTTGTAATACTGCAGTGCAGTGGTAAATCATTGTTAGCACAAGAACCCTGAGACAGGATAAAATTTAGCAATTCACTACTTTTATTGTGTGTGTGCAATTGTTGCCAACAACTCACTAGTAAAAACCAACCCAACTACTAAACAGTCAGTATTTAGTTTGTCACTAAATCAGTATTTTGCTGACAATTGCATGAGATAAGAGTGGTTTCCCTAGGCACTGATAATCCCTCCATGTCCTGCCTGTTGTAGCTCATGTTAATCCTACTAGTTTCAAAGATACCATTATCGCCCCATTTATTCAAGTATTTTAAAAATAGTTGCATATTTCAAACTAGACAGGATGTAACACTGGTTAATATGCATGAGGAAAGATACTGTAATGACTACTAATAGAGCATGGGTGTGTCTACATGAGAAGTTAGACTAATTAGCTGCCCCGTAAACATCTCGGCATCTACGTGTGTGCCCCTGTTACGCTGGAATAAACTAATTTACTCTACAGCAGGATAGTGCTTGTAAATACTATTTGTAATAGAAGTACTATCCTGCTGCAGAGTAAAAAACTCCATGGCAGTGCATATGTAGATGCTGCCCCAGCTGGCTGGGACATAAGGATGCTTCAGTGTAAAGGCTGTCTACTGGCTAGCCCCACGCTAAAGCACCCTCATGCCCCAGCCAGCCCCTCTGCAGTACATCGAGCTGAGGGGAGCAGCCTTGGGCTGGCAGGTTGACCTCCTGGGACCCCTGCCAGCCAGTGCTGCTCCAACCCAACTCAATGTGCTATGTTCCTGGGCACACATTCAAGTAGTAATAAACTCTGGAGTTTATTGCTCCAGAGTTTACTGCTCCCAGGTGCATGTTCAAATGATACACCTGGGGGCAATAACTCTGGAGTTTATTGTTTCACACTGATTGCACATATAGACATTCCCTATATGATCAAATATATGTTTTTCATCTCAAGATTCTGTGAATCTTTTTTTGATTTTTGCCTCTCTTTACTGAATTCCAATAAAATTAAATTTTAATATTGTATAAGCCACACATGCTTTATATTTAGCCAAAATTGTTGCTAGTCATGTTAGCATAAAAAATATTTGCTTGTAAATCTGTGTTGAATGTCTCAGGTGATTATGTTCTGTAAAACATCCGTGGTGGTGAAGAAGAGAATAGCCCATATTTGGAAAAGATACAGAAAAACTAATATACAGTAATAAAAGTTTTATGAAACTGTAGGGTATATCCCCATAAAAGAAAGGGAAGCAGGTACCATCTGGACAACCCAGTGACCAGAACTGAGAAAAAATGAGGTTCAAGGCAAATAAATATTCAGGTATCCAGGACTAAAGAAACAAGCTAGTGATATTGGATTATTATGGGCCACAAAGGAAGTCCATAACTATTGGGTACTACTGTGGATAGCTCAAGGAACCCAAAGGAACAGTGGAGCATGCTTAAAACTGGTAGGACAGCCTCATAAGTAGGCAGTCTTTCCTCATGCATATATCATAAAGAATTCACTGTGATTTGCTGTTACTGAGATCAGCAGTAAACTTCCATTACCTACCTTGGAAACAGAGTCTCAATTTTGCAGCAAGTAGCTCACAGTCTGATATAAGAACAATGGGGCACATGGTCATGAAAGGTATTACTATGATTGGATATGCACACACCTGTGCACAACTTATATCTAAATATATGCATATATAAAAGGCAGGATTTCTACACCTAAATGGCCCTTTTCCTGCTGCATAAATGACATTTTTGGCCTTTATGTGTGGGTTGTGATTCTATTACTCCTGTATTGCAGATGCACAAGCATGCACATATAGACTCAGTATGAACAGTAGACTATGCTCTGGTCACATACCCAGTCATATATGCGTGCCCGCTGTGGATGCTCAAATCAATATAGGTCACAAAAATGTATCTTGACAAAAGCCTGTGACTAACAGGTGTAGAAGACCAAAGGAGGAAGATAAGGACGTTTCCATAATTTAGCCCCAGAACTGAGCTGTTAGGGCACTTGCCCAGGAAGCAGGAATTACAGGTTCTTTGCCCCCATTGTGCAGAGGAAGTTGGAATTTATCTCTCTCTGACTTCCCAGAGCAGTGTTCTACCTGCCACACCAGAGCTATGCCTTATCCAGTCCCTTTTCCAGTTTCCCTTCTGTCAAAGACCACAGATTATAAGTATTTTCAATATGCTCTAGACCAGTGGTTCTCAACCAGGGTGCCACAAGACCTTCTCAAGGGTGCTTTAGTGCCACTGTGGCCTGGTGAAACTGTCCCTATGTACCTCTGTTTCCAGGAAGCCTATGCAGGTCCAGACCAGGAAGCAGGTTTGGCAGGAGAGGGGTGCTTCTGGTTGCATTAGACTTATCTATACTCCCTCCTGCTACAACAACTTGAAAGGACGCTCCTGCCTGTATTAGGTTTACCTGTGCCTCCTGGAAAATGGGGTGCCACTAAATTTAGAAAAAAGATGGAGTGGTTGTAAACCCAAAAAGGCCAAAAACCACTGCTCTAGGCATATTAAAAATACAAGTCAGATTGTGGACATTTTATTTCCAATGGTGACAGTCAAGTTCCATTGACTTTAACTCAGAGAAGCAAGCAAAAATGAGTTCAGTAGCAAGCATCTGATGAGTGCAATATTAGTTAAGCAATAGAGGTCTAAGACAAGACAGGGTATGGATTGTGGTAGATTAATTTGCACTTCAGCAATATGATTATTAATGCATGATGTAAAGTGTCTCTTATGTGTGAATTATGATGCATAAAATATTGCTAAGAAAAAATATTAATTCAGGGTCCTATCCTGACTGCAATAAGAGCTGGGGGATGATCAGCCCTTGCCATGGGAAGCAGACTATTTTACAAGGCTGGATTCTTAGTACAGAGATAAAGGTAAATTGCTAAACAGAAATGAAAAATAAATGGTACATGCAAATTGTGCTGCTGAACATTCTTACTAAGTATGATGTGGGAGGGCATGTAGTATAGAATGTTACCAATAAAGAAGAGGAACAAAGTATACTCCTAGGCCATGTGTAGATGAAATGAGAGGCGTTTGTGAATGAAACTTTAAAGAGGGCTAAATGCTTTTTCACCGCTTTAATGGTGTTGGTGTTTGCACGCCTCAGCAGTGTATTGCGCATTAATTCCAGTTGCTGTAGGAAATTCAGTGGCATAATGTGCCTTAAATAACTTGGGGTGCAGCAAACTAAAACTCCTTTGAGGAGTTTTAGTTTGCTGCCCCTACAGGTGCGGAGTGAAGCACTGGGCTCCATGCAGCACCACAGCTCTGCAGGAAGCTCTGCCAATAGCCCGACAGCAGCCCGGAAAAGCACCTCCACCAAGGAAAAACAGCAAGCCTGATCTTCCCCTCTCCCCCTGCCCCGTTCCCACAGCTGGAGCCTGCCTCCCTGCCTGAGCTGCATGAGGGCCCAGTGCTTCCCTCTGAGGCTGTGGTGCCCCCTGGGACCACTCAAGCCGGGTGCCCGAGGGTGCGTGCCACCGGGGTGGGGAGCCCGCAGCTGCCATGGAGGAAAGCACCAGCCCCCCCTGCACCCCAGGGACCACTCCGCTCACCGGCAGCTCACCCTCCCCTCTCTGCTGGAAAGGCGGGTAAGTCAGAGGGGTGTTTGCACGTGGGGGTTTAATCAGACCTAAATTGAAGCGGTGTTTTTTAAAACCCACCACTTCAATTTAGGGCCCCCATTTCATTTACACATGCCCTGAATCACAGAGAAAAGCAAAGCAAAGCCAAGTAGAAAAATATTAGGCTGCTTTCCCCACAGTTTTGTCAAGTAATTTAGGGCTGCAGTATATCACATACATTACTAAACGGGGTCTCCACCTTTACAGGATAGAATCATGGATTCAGGATATGACATTAACCAGTTTTAGGCTCATCTATACAAGACGGGCCAACCCATGTAACATTATTATAGACAGACCCCAAACACTGAAGAATAATATAAGCTAAATAAACTCTTTAGCCAAGTTTTCAGGACTGTTAGATAATACAGTAATGTAATTACTCTGTTTTCAGTGATGTGGACCATATCTAACAAGCCATTTGCTATTGCTATGATACACTGGCCATCTCACATTTATTAAAAATATTAATATAAACACTTGCTCCAAGAGTAGGAAAATAGACAAGAGTACTTTAATTTAATACTGCAACCAGTAAATCTCTCCACCTCTCTAGCTGAAAATTCATTCAAAATCTTAGATATGCCTCTTACCCTGTACCCCACATACTATAGAAAAATCACACCTAGAATGGTTGAGAAAATCTAAATCATGAATAAACTCTATTTTCACTAAGGCCACATACAGGTATTATGCCTACACTGGTCTAAGCAATCAGAAACTGATCTAAACCCATAAACATATAGACATTTGGTACATGTAGACCCATTTAAAAATGATACAAGTTGTCTAAAATAGATCTGGTTTGAGGTACACTCAAATCAGATCTATCTAGGTTAGACATGTGCATCAAACTTTTGTACCGATTCCCTATTGATTCAAGGTAGATGGCTGTCCTCCAGCATCCTAGCCTCCTTGGTGGCCTCACTACCTCTCCCTCCCCCCTGCATGGGTCCTTGGCTGCTCCAGCTGAGCACCCAGCAGGCCCTGCCCCTAAACTCTCCCAGAGCCAAAACAGTGCAGCCCATCTCCCTAGCCCCACCTCCTGCCTCTGGTCATCTGTCAGCCACAGGCAGGCAGTGGGGGGGAAGAGAGGCATCTGGGTTCCCTTCATGAACCCCAGGACCTGGACACCTGAGTCCCCCAGCTGTGCCCCCTCACTGCCTATGAAGCAGCCCACAATACACAAGCAGACCTGACACTGAGCCCAGAAGAGCCCTCATGCTCAGGCACATGGCCAGGGCAGGGGGACTGGCTGAGCACCCGCACACCCAGCCAAGGACCCCCATAGCCCCCATGCTCAGGCACAATCCCATGGACCGCAATCCTGGTTCCTACACACCACATCTCAGAGGTCAGAGCCAGGCATCTTGCCACCCAGACCCCAGCATGGATCCCACCCACCCCTAAGCAGAAGCCAGAGCAAGTGGTTCACCTCTGGTGGGCCAGGGTGGTGGACAGCAGAAAACTTGGGACTAGAACAACACAAAGGCATGTGCATCTGTGGTGCTGTAATTTTTTTTGGGGGGGGGGGCGGGGCCCACAGCTACAGGATCCCAGAGTACTAAGATGCAGGGAGGGGGGGAGGGAGGGGAGGCAGTGAGCATCCAAGCCAGGACAAGCAGGTAGATGCCCCTGGAAACTTCAGGAGCTGTTGGGGAATGGCCAGCTGCCTCTTTCTTGCACATAAAGCACACTAGAAATTTCCAGGCTGGGGCACAGAGCATTGCCAGAATCATGGGGTGTTTGCTGGAAGCCCCTGGAATGTTTGAGCTTGTGCAGGTGACATGACCAATGTATCCCCAGTCACTCTGGAACAGGGGTTCCACCCAGATGCATAGGGAGGGAGAACCACATGCCAAAACCACATCTATGCACATCCAGCACTTCTTTCATCCATCCACCCTTCCTTCCATCCTTCCATCCATCTCCTCACAGCCAGACCCACACCCACTCACATACACTGAGACACCACAGGCACCACCGTAGATCATGGATGACCTCATCCTATCCTCCTCCACTAACCAACCCTAGTCACACAACTGGGACTACAGGGAGATGAAGGATTTCATCACCACATGGGGTGAGGAGAAAACCCAGCTCCACAAAGGGCACAGGACAGGGATGTCTTCAAGTGCACTGCCCAGCAGATGCAGGCATGGGGCCACAACAGGGGCTGGGTGCAGTGCTGCACAAGAGTAAATGGATGAAGAGCCAATATAAACATGTGCATGATGCCAACAAAAAATCTGGGGTAAGAGAGAAGACCATATCTTTCTATGTGGAGATGTCCTGCTTTCTCCCCATGGACAGGACAGGGCTGTCAAAACCCTGCACAACTACAGCACCAACAAGGGTGCTGTAGGGTGGGAGGAGTCATCGGCAAGGCCCCCACCGGAGAAGGAAATGCGGGGAGGTCCCAGGTACTCAGGAATAGTTTCACAGGGGCCACAGAGAAAGAGATCAGCTGATGGTGATGGTCCCTGGCTAGTCCCCTCCATCGGTCTTGGTCTCCACATCATTATAAGATGTGGGAGCCAAGTTGCACCTGTAGTTGGACCTGAATTCCCTTTACTTCCTTTCAGGCATAGCTGACAGTGGAGAGTATAGCATGCAGGAGCAGAGGGAATGCTCTGATGCCACGGAAATTGAGCCCTAGGACCTGGAATCTGACCCTGTGCCCTCCACCCCATGGGAGCCTCTAAAATCCCAGTCATCAACCCCATGGACTGTGACCAAGCACACAGGCCCTGGAATACTGTTCCCCACATAGCTCCCACAGGTTTTTCACTCCCACTCCTCTGCCACCTCAATGCCTACTTCCAAAGCTGCAGAGTGCCTTCAGCCCTCTCCCTCCATACCAGTGCAGCAGCTGCTTCTACAGCATGACCTCCAGGACCTATGAACAGCCCTCCCCTCACTTCTGCTGATGAATCAGGCACCAACTGAGGATGCCATGTGGCCTGGGATGGTACAGTTTGCTTCCACTCCACACACCCCTGATGGGGACCCAGGCAATTGGCGGGGGGGGGGGAGGAATGAAGCCCCTTTGGGAAGGGGAAGGAGGAAGAAAGGGGGACCATTGAGGCCCACAGCCACTACAGGCCATCCCCATGGTCACAGACATTGTGGACAAGAATTGGTTGAGGAGTGGTGCAAGGATGTAGGGGTATGACGGAAGAGTGAATTGCTCTGCCCTCACCACTCAAGGCACATTTTCCCAGGCCACTAAATGCTTGCGAGTTTTGTATCTTTCAGCACTGGGCATACCAGTCACCCTGTCTCCTCCTCTCACTCTCTCTTCCATAGTGGAGCTCAGCTGAGAAGCACTCTGACATCACAGTGGTAAAAATAATACAGAAACCTTTATAAAATAGACCACTCCGCCTCTTGGTGAATTTCAGTGAATGGTAACTAGGATCAATAATGAATATAGCCTTTGATAGACCCCTCACAGAAAGCATTCTACCTATCAACCTGAAGCATATGAGAGCTGAATCTGTTCCAAAGGGACCTGTTATGCCCCACCAACTTCTATGATGACAGTAACCTGTCCAGAAATAACTAATTTCTTCCAACATCCCAAATCCTTTTCAATCTAATCTCAGCATAAGATGGAGCACAGAAATGGTCCTGGCAAATGAGCTCATTACAGACCTGGACAGAGTAAATCATCATATACTTAATAATATAGGTTTCAACATTGATGACCCTATGATGCTACTGATACATTGTGGCTGTGTCTACACGAGATGCTGACTGAGCAGTAGCCCCATACAGTAGTAGTTGCGCAGTAGTGTTGCGTGGCAGTAACCATGATGTGATGCTACTGCACAGTAGTATAGGGCTACTGTTCAGTAGCATTGTTGGCACTGGGTTTATGACCCAGATACCTTGTTCCAGTTGGATCCAAACCCTCAGATTGACCACAATTTCACCATTTGACAATAGATAAATGTTATTGATACACTTTGATAGCATATAAGAATAATGCAAACAATTCTGTATCTTCCAGTTCTAGAGCTGTCACAGAAGGAAGGTTCATCTGGCCAATATGTGAGCTTCACCCTGAGGTTCTCTCTTGAATATCAGATGTCAGCAGGCTGGAATTCGGAGGCCAAAGCCCACCCTTCCCGTGAGGTGGGTGAGATGGTGTGGCAGAGTACCTTTGGGGGTGCTGGCCACTTGAGGGCTTTCACAGGCTCTGAGGGGAGCCTGCTTTGGAGGAGCAGCAGGGAAAACCTCCCCAGGAACTATTTTAAGGGGGAAGGTGTATGGCAGGGCACTGTTGGTGCCTACCACTTTAAGAGTGGAGCCAAGCAGCCAGCAGGTGCTTGATTGTGGTGGCCATTTTAGACCTCTGCCCGCCTATATAAAGGGAGCAGTTCCTTACTAGCAGGCCAGGTAGTAACATTATTTGGCTGCATATATCATCCTGGAGGTAAGGGTAGGAGCTGTAGGGGATGGCTCCTGGTCCTAGCCATGACCTAAAACTGCACCTTGCTGGGAGTGGTTGGCCTGGTGGGGCTCTCAGTTGTGTGGGAGCCCCCAGGAAATACCAGGCCAGTTACCACCCTGGTGAAAGATGGATAGGGGTGCCTTAACCCCAGCCTTCACCTTTGGGTGATTTATCATTGGATGTAGTTGGGGGGCCAGGCATGGCTGCAGCCACCTAAGCCCTGTGGGGTGCAAAACCCTGAGGAGAGGTAGTTGCAGCCAGGCATGGCTACAGCCACCTGAGTCCACTGGGGAGGGAAGCCCTGCAGTCCCAGTGATTGGGATGGGAGGGGAACCAGAGGGCTGGGAGCCCAGTATGTCTGAGTGTATAGAGTTGTCCTAGAAAGGGCCAGGGAAAGCTTAGACCTGGTTGGGTAATTGGCTGGCCAATACCACAGTGAGGGTCACAGGAGAGGCCCAAAAGACAGTATGTCTGCCACTCAAGGTATGAGCTATCTAAAGCCTATGGCCTAAGGGGCCTGCTCCTACAGGGATCAAGGCAGTATAAGTTGTCAATGTGTGAAAGAGATGCTGTGAGGGGGTGAAGTGTGTGTGTGTGTGTGTGTGTGTGTGTGTGTGTGTGTGTGTGTGTGGCCCTAGTGAAAGAAGGGTGGTATGAATATGTTTCTGTGGCCTGACAATAAGGGCTAAGCTTGGTGTGGCTGTAAGCCAGGAGCATTGTCATCTGGATGCCATCTGCAAGGCTTGGGCTATGATGTAGGGGAAAAACAGAGCTGCAGATAGCACCCCCTGGCATTGGGGAAAGAAATAGGCAGCCTCCTACCTAATTAACACCTTAATTATGAGTCATCAAAGGTGTGGTAGGTGAGACTGGTGTGTGGTGTGCCCATAGGCAGCAGGGGAGATTAGCACTGTGTCTAGTCAGGGACCCTCACTTTGCCACAGATGGGTTGGTGGTATGCCCTCTGTCCATGGTGCCCTCAGATTTTCCTCTTGGAGACCCTTTTTCTGCTCTGAAATCCCTCCTTTTGTATTCTTCCTCCCTTCTGATAACTAGTCATCTCTGGGCATCATTGATTAGTCTCCCCGTGGTCATCACACTGTCCATCTTCTATCCTATCAGCATATTCCTTTGTTCCAAAAAACTAATCACATGCACACTTTTTAAAATGTGGTTGTTTACCAGGCTTCCTAACTTGGTCTGTTCATCAAAACTAGAAATCCCAAGGACTGTGCAGTTGGGCACTGTGACTTAGGGCCAGTGCTGCAGAGTCCCTTAAGTCTATAATGGAATGATGTTCATGTCTTCAATTTCCCAGCCTGTGTGTCTCCTGGCTTCAGACACTGGGCCTTGAAGGGAATCTTGTGACAAATAGGCTTCTAGAAATCAATTAACCCTTACCATTCCCCTGGACCATTGCTCTAATGCAATATCTACTTTACCTACAAGCCAGTTCCCAAAAGCAAACCTCTAAGTACCTTTTCTAGTCATCAGTGTCATGAAAAAGTTGCTTGTTTATACAAATGACTGTACAGTAATGATTCTGCTGTCAGCATCTCATGTAAACATGGTCACGTAGGATTCAAAAAAAAAAAAAAGATGATGATAAAGCACTAAATTGGTGCCACTCATGGCTGGAGAATCATGATGAATAGTAACAAAATAAAATACTTAAATTTATAGAACTGGAACTGAGATGTGGAAAAAACACAACATCCTTTGTAGGAAAAACAATGGTATTAGAACCTATTGTGCATCACCACCATAGCGATGAGTGTATTAAAAAAGGTCTCAAACAATACTATCAGTACCATTGTTCCATCCACTGCATAGGTGACTGGTAGGGAAGGCACGGGTTGCGGGGGGGGAGGGGCACGTGCCTCCACTGATGGGGGCTGTCCCCACTGCTAACACTGCTGGTGGCTTCTGCAGGTGCTCGCCAGCCCTGTCCCACTGCTCACACCAATGCTGGCTTTTGCAGGTGCTCCCCCTCTCCCCCCCCCCCCCGACCCAGGTTGCACCAGTCACCCATGACCCACTGAATTATGAGCATCACTTCTTATAGCTCCTATGTTTTCCTTTATAGCTCTTAATTTAAGTATTAACCTGACCCAAACCCATTTAGAAAAGCAAGAAAGACCATTGAGTTAAACCGAACCATACTTGTTAGTCAGTGGGAGTGTCTCATGTGCATTTACTGTACAGTAAGTGGTTTTCATGCTGGCATCTACATATGCAGGCATTACAGTATAGTAGCACTGTGTGGACTGACTAAAGTTAGTCCCAACTCAGTCTACACACACAGGGCTACTGCACAGTAAGGAATCTATACATGCCTTACTGTGCAGTAACTACTCAGGTATAAATTTTCTACTTGCAAAGTTGGCATAAGTCACCATAGTTACTGAACAGTATGGGTGCACATGTGTAGATATGCACCCATGCTACGCAGTAATTTTCAGTTATTGCACAGTAACCTAAGTTACTGCAAGGTAATGGTGCATGTGTAGATGCGCTCAGTGAGAGAAGTAGTATGGCCAAATAGAAGCCTGTATGTTGCACAAGAAGTAAAATGATATATTGTTAATATTAGAAATGTAGTAGAATATGTAATAGAAATGTAGTTAATATTAGAAATGTAGAAATGTAGTATTAGAAATATTAATAACCAAGACAAAAAGGAGAAACAAAGCAACAAAACTATCGCAAAAAATATTTCTGATGCCCACTTTGCCACTTGCCTTATATGCACAGGGGAGATGGACAAGATTTCAATATTTCCCTATTGCCATATGACCGAGTATAGGAGGAACTGTTCCCCTGCATTGTTCATAGCCTACCAAACTTGTTGGTAAAATCCTCACATATCCTCCTTTTGAAATGTTTATACAGTACATGTCTCCTGTTGCTTTCTTGTGTGGGCTGCCAGTGCTAAGGTAAACCATCATTTTCTTTATACTCTGTATTTCTTCCCTTCCTTCCTTTAGGGATCTCTAAAACCAGTCTGAATCATATAAGCAGGCTATTTCTCCAAGCATTAGAGATTACCATATAAAATAAGTTAAGAAATATAGGCCAAATACCAGTCTAATAAATTCAAAGCAAGTCTCACTATGGACTTAAAAAGGACCTACATTTGGTCTCATCTCTGGTGATGTGGAAAACATTACAGAGATTTTAGAACATGCCTAGGGCTCCGTTCAGGCCTCTGGTGAGCATACATGGGGAAAATGGTGGGAAGGGAAGGAGAAAACATACATTTCCTCTCCTCTTATAAGCAAGGGCATGATACCCCCATAAATTACAAGAACAGGAGGGCCTGTCTGAAGTACAATCTATTAAAGCATGTTCTGATGGGGCAAGTGTTCACAGGCTACAAGATATGTTTAATTTGCCAAGGCAGCTAGTATGTATGCTAAGAGCAGCAGCAAGGCTAGTCATCTGAGAGGGGGCAAGTGTGAAGGAAGAAGACAAAGCTCACAGTGAATCTCAGCCCTTCACACAGAAAGAGGTTCTGTGCCAGCAGAGTTGATGTGGTAGAAGTTTGCATGATACGTCTCTCTTCCAAATTCCTGTGCCAGCCCAGTCAGTATTTGACTTGTATATTATAAATACTGAAGAAATGGTATCACTTTGTACCATGAAAAATTCTTGTTAAAAATATAAAAACAGAAGAAGGGCCTTGTGTGAAAAAGATCGTTTCTTTCACAAAGAACTTATAAACTAAGTATAAGATGAGAGACAGCAGAAGGATGCAGATGAATGGCCAAGTGAGTACAAGAGAACAATCTGACAACATTGGTCACCCAGCTAGGTAGGTGCGTTGTTATACTAGTGAGCTAGTTGTTGTTGCATTCTTTAAGGCAACTTAGAAAAGGAGTGTTTGCAGGAGGGATTTGAAGGAGGATGAGGAGGCACAAATGTAGTGACTGCTCATGGCTTTTGTCTGTGATGAACAAGATGCAACTCTCTCTCTTTTTATTTCTGAGACATTTTTCTCTCAAATACTGAGAGTTTACATAAAATGGAGTCTGGATCTAAAATGCCACTGTTTGTGCTTGTCCATCTAAGTGATGAATTTCTGCAAAACAAAACTATGGTCACTCTTTATAGTAAAGTCTCAAAATTAAGAGCATAACAAGATAGCCTTTTCTAATTTGGGGTGTTGCCATCAGTTTACTGAACATCATCTTGCGGTGAGTTGGACAAATCAGTTCAGATGAAAGAAATGACTTAAATTTTCTCCAAAAATTAACAGTAAACGTCTTGGGACAGAAACATGATTTTACTTTCATTTGCTTCAGATTTTGCTGGTTCCAGCCACAAGCAGACAAACCAAAATACCATGAAGCAGACTTTCCTGAGGAATTTCCCAGTGAGCTTGAAGCAGAAAGTAAGATTTTCAGTTTTTCAGAGCCTAGAAAAAGCATTTGGAAGTTTAGAGTGATTAATTTAACTTTGCTATTTTATTGAGGTTCTTATAATGCCTTTATTACTGTAGGACTCCAAGAGCCTTCTGGAAATTCATTAAGTCATGTGGCTAGCATTTATCATGTGTTTCTCTAAGGGAAAAGTTATGCAAGAGATTTAATTTATCTATTTATTTTATGTCTACTGTGCTCAGTGTGTTTATTATTAGAAGCAAGTTCAAATTGCACTTTCAAAACACTTTTAGAGACTGGACTATCTTCTTGCAATCCCAGAAGAGCTGACAACCCCAGTAGCTTGAAAGATAAATGAAATATCAATGGAATATTATAAGACCAATAATAACTGGTCCTTGTGAGGCCTTGAAATTTCCCTTATCCCCTGAATAACATCAAAAGATGGGAAAAATATGTTGCTTTTCAAGACTATTATAGTAGCATCAAAAACAGTAATGATGGACACCAGTGAAGTCTGTGAGTGAAGCAATCAGAATAGCTTAACAAGCTACAGGCTTATTCCAGTGTAATGATTACAGACTTTGTCCTGTCAAAACTAAAAGCAAAATCTGCTTTTCAAATGTGGAGTTTTTAATAAAGTGCAGCAAAAGTTAATATATGGTCAGAGCAAGTGAAAACAGTGTTAAATTCAATTTAATATATAAAACAAAAGGTATGATAGAAAATGCTCAGATCACAAGGTACACCAGAGTTACCACTGAAGATAGGTTGAGTAAATATACTGTCTACAATTTGCGTCCTGTTTTGCAGCATCACAGCCTGACCACAGTGCTACAATTCCTAGTGTTCTACATTTCCCCAGTCTGCAATGCTTTCTCTTTGCTGTTGTGATCCTTTAGAAAAACACATTGTATGCATACACAAGTAATTTTTTAGATGCTTTCCAATCCATCTTTTCTTTTCTATGAAAAGAATGACGTTCTCACAATTCACACTATTAAGAAATACTTACCATTTGTGTAGGACTTTTCATCCGTGTAAAGTCACTCTTATACATGCAAGTTTGCTGGCATTTTGGGAAGCATTCAAAAAAAAAAAAAAAAAGTATTTGGCAAGGCAAAAAGAAATGTGAGCCTTCAGTTTCCCTCGAATTCAGAGAACATTTCAAAATTGCAGTTCTGAATATACTATTCTAATTCTATGGAGTAATCTGTAAGTGTTCCACTAACAGACCATCACAGAAGTTAATTGTATCCACCTGCTGCTGTGGCTACCTGTTGCTAAAGGGAAGTGCCCTTCCCTTAATCTAGATCTTAAGCACTAGGGGCACTTATACAGGAGCAGCCAGGTTGCCACACTCCAGCAGACTCCAGTGTCACATGTATCAGTGTCCCTGCACTGAAAAATGATGGTGGGGAGCTTTAACTAAAGCTTGTTCAATGAGCTTTAGTTAAAGTGCCCCCATCGCCATTTTTCAGCATGGGGTTGCTGATACACAAGACATTCTGGGCACCTGAATTAGAGCAGCTCTCAGAGCCACTGTAATTAAAGCATTCCCCCCTTACATGCTCCCAGAGCACATGTATAAATGCCCTACATGATTACCAGGGATCCTGGTTTTCGCTGATTAAAAAAAAATCCCCAATTTTCAGATTTAAAAAAGTAACCCAAAATCCACAATTTTCTGGGATTAAAATAAAATATCATTGTAACCCTGGGCGTGACACTACATGTGCCCTCACCTGAAAAATGGGATCCTGGGGTACCCGGTAGCCCTGCCCAGCCCCCCCAGGAAGCTGCTGCAGTGCCCTGAGCGGAGAACCTCCCCTTACAATCAAGCACTCTCACAGACAATTCTCAAACTACAAGATTTAATTATTTTCAACATAACAAATAATCATTAAACAAGCACATGGATATACCGACTAATAAACCCTCAAGAACTTATTTACACAGTCTCTCACTTGCACACGGTGTACTGGGGATCCCGTGTGCACTGCCCCTGGAGGGGTATCTCAGGGAACGGGACTGTCTGTGATCCTGCACGTGGTCTGTGGACGCTCCCTGGTGCTGGTGCCCATCTCCGTGTTCCTGGGGTCTCCGGGCAGCAAGCAGTGACTCCGCTGCAGTTCCTGCAAGACAGCCTTCCCCTGCCTTTGACCCCCTTCCCTGGTTCTGCTGTGAGCAGTGTCTGGGCAGCAGGCTATAGCAACCCTCCTGCCCCACACAGCCTTACAGCCCCGGCAATCGCAGCCCCTCCCTGGGCTTTGTCTGCCCCTGGGGCCCCTCACCCATCAGGGAAACTAGAGCAGACTCTGGCAGTCCCCCCTTCCCCCCCAGCTCTGCTGTGCTCACCCAGACACACCGGCTGCAGTCAGGTCTCTCCAGGCTTGGATTCTCCACACCAGCAGCCCCTGCCTGCTCCTGCCACCCAGCTTCTCCACTGCTGCTCCTGCAGGGCTCTCTCAGGGGCTCTCCGAGGGTCCACTGTACTGAGACTCTGAATCTGGTCTCCAGCCTGACCCTCAGCCCCCTCTCTCTCTTGTTCCCCCCCCCCCGCGGGAAAAACTGCTCCCCCTTTTATCCAAGCCTCTCAGCCAATCCCAGCTCAGGGCCCTTCCCAGGCTTTTGCTAACAGCTCTCTTTCAAAACTTTGCTGGGGTTACGTCACCCCTCCCACTTCCAACAGGGCCGCTTCCAAAACAGCTTCACTTGCCCTCAGAGCCTACAGTGTCCCCTCTGGGACAAACTTTCTTCCAGGCAGCCCTTCCCATTCTGTTCAGATGGGTCCATTTTCTAAAGGCTGCTACATCATTATATAGAGATATGTATATTAGTGGAATTTTATTTTAATAATGGAAAAATGTGGATCTGGGGTTACTTTTTTAATCCAAAAATTGGGGAATTTTTATCAAGAAAAGCAGGATCCCTACTGGGTTTTAGGAAAGTCACCCAACCCAAGAAACACGCAAAATATCAGACATGTAAATACTGTTGTGACAAGCTGGGGTAATCCCTTATATATTGTGCCTCTCCCACACCCATCCCCACACACAACATGTCCATTAAGTGTGCATGAGTTCTACTGTTGTAGAGTCAAGGATTTTTTTAATGCAATTTATGATGTCAGGCACAATGGAGCTTTGCTACATGACATGCCCTTCTAAGTACTGCCATAATACACATACATAAGAAAAAAGTGCCTACAGTGGAAGATGCTTTTGCTTTGGAAAGTGGAAAATCTGATAAATCTTATGTTATTTGAAGCTATCCAACTTCAGAAGTTCTGTGCATGAAGACTATGGAATTGATTTCATTCTTCAACATAGTATTTGGGAAGTCTTCCAGGTGCTAGAAATTAGTAGACTGGCTGTTCCTACTGCTCCTCTGGTGTATGGTTGGTACAACTGGAGTAACTGTAACCTGACAAGGAAGGAGAAGGTGCAGCTCAGTTCATTACCAAGGATCCTGGTTTTCCCTGAAAAAAAATGGCAAATTCTCTGATAAACCTCCCCAAATCCATGATTAAAATGAAAGACCCCCACACAGCCCCCCTGGCCCTGTTTGTGCCCCTCACTCCCCTCATCACAGCCCTGCCGGTACCCCTCACTCTCCACCACAGGCCCCCAGCCCTGCTGGTGCCTCTCACTCCCACCCCACAGCCACCTGGCTCTGCTGATGCCCCTCTCTCTCCCCAACACAGCCCCCTGGCCCTGCTGGTACCCCTCCATCACCAGCCCTGCTGGTGCCCCTTGCCTCCCACTCACAGCTCCTGCACCTCCAGGCTTGCCAGAGGGGGCTCCCAGCTGCCAGGGCTATGGGGCCAGGGACCTGGGTCCACAGCACCCTGTCCCTGGCAGGAGCTGATGGCTGCTGCAGTGGAGTGGAGCCAGAGTTGTGTACAGAGGATGCGGACAGCATGGAGTTTGCACTGGCAGGCAGCTTCCCGTGCCTGCCACGGGCTCTGTTGTTCCCTGCAGTGCTAGATGGCACATGCTGGGCTGCAGAGGCTGCAGGGGAGGGCAGCAGGGCAGGGAGCATGAGCCTGAAGCAGGCAGCACTCGGGTCCCACCCTGCACACAGATCTGACAGGTATGCCTCCCCCCAACCCCCGGCCTCCAGGAGCACATGCAGCGGCACGAAGCAGTCCCCCCTACTGCCTGAGCCCACAGCAAGAAGCCCCCCGACACACAGATCTGGGGGGCATGAGTCCTCTCTGCCTCCCTGGGAGTGCACGCAACAGCAGGGAGCCAACTTCCCCTCCCCCACCCCCGCAATGAGCTGCCCACAGCCACTTCCCACTCCCCACTGGGGCCCTGCAGCCATACATTGCAGCCCTGGGCCCCAAGCCCCATGCACTGCCCAGCTGCAGCAGCCCCAGCACCAGCCCTGCTCAACTCCATCCCTCCTTATGGGGGCCTCAATTCCTCCCCACCCCACTCTGAACTTACCTGCGGGAACTGCTCTTCAGGCTGCCTGGTGGCCATGTGTATATACATGCACATGACGCCCTCTGCCTGACCACCCTCCTGCCACTCCTTCCCAGCCCCTTGTAGGCTGTAACTCTGCCACCTGCAGAGGGCTCATCACTAAACTGCAAAATCTACGGGTTTCTCTGGTAAAATGAGAAATCTGTGTTTGCCTCTGGTAAAAGCTAAAATCTGCGGTTTACTTTGTTTTTCCACGGGAAATGGAAAACCTGGATCCTTGCTCATTATATAAGTGGCTTCCAAGGTAAAACTGTACCATAAGAGTGTTCATACCACAGTGAGTTTGAGAGAACTATGGGTGGATGTACTGATTTTTCTTGCATATTTGAGTGAGGGCAGGCCATCATCCTTTCCAACCTGTCTTATTAAATAACACCTATTGAACTGCCACCACTAACTGAAGTACCATACACCCAGAAATTCAAAACAAAAACATGCATACACTATCAAAGTCCTTTCCTTTCCAACACTCCAGCTTATATAATGGACTTGCGTTCATCTTAGCTCTAACTCCATCA
The DNA here is from genome assembly GCF_030867095.1 of Alligator mississippiensis. Taxonomy (NCBI): domain Eukaryota; kingdom Metazoa; phylum Chordata; order Crocodylia; family Alligatoridae; genus Alligator; species Alligator mississippiensis. The sequence goes on from NC_081825.1 coordinate 31,987,193, forward strand.
CAACTGCTCTCCCCGAATACTGCCATCCTCCTATTACTGTATCTCTCATGCTTTCCTCCCTGTACAGGAGTTCAGAGTGGAAATTTCCAGGTTTAGAGAAACCAATGAATGACTTGAATGTTAAATTTATGCCTACAGGTACAATTATATCAGAAGAACAATGCGGAGCATGTGATGGTGCAAAGTTCCTTATCACAGCCCCTCGAGTGCTCAAGAGCTTGGACAAAACTGTTCTGAAAACCTTCTGAGAACCTAAACAGGTGCTAAGCATTGGATGGAGTAAAGTTCTGGCTACTTCTATCAATATTAGTCATCAGCAAAAGGGAGTCTCCCCAGACCACACAGCAAGTCAGCGATGTAGTGAAGGACAAAACCAAGACTCCTGACTTCCAATCTAGTGACCTTTTGTTTGGCTACGTTGCTTCCAATAAGCATTCTAGACTTTAGTTGTTGTTATTGGGTTTTAAATACATAATTCAGGAAAATTTCTATTTTTCCATCAAAAAATGCATCCCAAGTTATGATATACAAGGTCCTGGTCATTATTTACAAAGACTCTAAGATGGCTGAAATATAGCTGTCTCCGAAATTGGTTTCCGTCCTATGTGCACAGCACACACACATGGCACTTCAGATGTTACAGTACGGCACACATTTTACCAAGGACCAGAGCAGAGGGAAGAGACCAGTATCTGTGGTGTAAGCTCAGCTGAAATGTCACCATCTTTAGGCTACAAAGCAAAAAAACCACACTGTTGTGAAAATATTTTCCCAAGGCAGAGACAAAAGCATGTGCAGAAACAGAGACTGAAGAGCTCCTCCTTGGGGACATCCTGTGAACTAGACAGATATAAGGATACCCAAAAGCTAAAGTGATGGAAATTTTAGAGATACACAATAACAATAACACCTGCTGCAAAATATCTATTATTCGTTCAATAAATAGTGGAACTATTTTGTTTGTGTCTACAACATAGTGCTAATTTGATGTAACAGAGACTGGTTCTTGATATTTTTGATGACTAAGAAGCACTTTCTGAAATCAAGATTTGATTCAAATTCTATCAGTGCGAGTGGGAGCCTTTTGCTGTCCATGTGAAAATCTAACCATTTGCATTCCCAGAAATGCCATCCTCTCTAGATACCCACAGATTGAATGACAGGCCTTACCAGACATAACTGTATTTCACAGGTCCGCTTGTACCAGCCATGAAGTCCCTGAAAATAACAGCTCTGTTCAAGGATTCCTGCTGTTAGCAGAATTCAAATGGAAAGGGGGAAAATGTTGCATTATAATATAGTTTATTGGCCATGGTAAAACAAGTTTAAGAAACATAAATAGCAAATGCATTTCTCTGTAGCTTTGATGGCACACTGAGGCTTTTTTTAAAGTGCACTTCAGATTTGGTGCATGAATTATCACCTCTAATAGTTGATAATTAAACTACTTCAGCAAAGCTGTGATATAAAGAGGACTACCAATAAAATTTCAGTCTCACCTGGCAATTATTTTAAATCCATGCTCCGAATACTCATACAAATAGCATGCTTTCTCTGCCTATGTCATTGGTAATGCTTTGCAGATTGACAACTCCCTTTCTATATATAATATATATATTTGCCTGAGTGAAATCTAGAATAGACATGAAAATCACTTACACAATCAAGAAGGAGAATATTATTAAACCTGAGAGGTACACAATGACCTCCTTTGAACACTATATAGCGGGCTCGAGAATGAAATACAAAAGGCCAGGATCATGAAAGGAGATAATAAGCAGATATTTTTCATTTGTGAAATTGAAAAGATAACTAGCAATCCTGTTCAATGCTATTCTATTTCAGAAGTAAAACAAACTGTTCTAGTGATAAATAGCGATTTCATCCTTAACGAAAACTAGCCATTCATAAATATTGAGTGATGATATTAGCTTCTTATGTGGCTACTTCTTATAGGCAACAAAAGACAAGTATTTCTAGATCCAGGAAAACAATAGCTTTAACATTTGTAGTGTACATTCTTCCAACACATTACTAAAATGGAAAATTGCATGGCCATTTTGGAAAGCAACCGCACTCTGGAAAAAATAATATCATCTTATAAAACTCTCTGCAATCCCTCAGTCAAACTGTTATAGTCATTGGAGGGGATGGTGGCAAATAGTTTACACCCAAACCTGACCTACTTTAATATTATTATTATCTAGTGGAAAGGCTCTCCAATTATCTATAGTTTTAAAAAAGAAATCTCGTCCTTTTCAGCTGAAATATTAAATTAGAAAAGAAACAATATATTTGCATTCTTTATAACAGTTTCAGGCCTAGGATCTTGAATGAGCATTAATGCATTCAAACTCAAAATGCATCTAAAACAGGAAAGTATTCCTTACAGATGAGGAGACTGAGATTTAAATTGCTCACTTGGAAGGAAGTTAAAAACACTAAGCTATCCTTTGAAGCTGGCCAGGACAGTGAGTTCTCAGTATTGCCAGCCCCCATTCTTAAAAAAATATAATGTTCTAAGCCCTAAAAATCATGAACTTTCCTTAAAAATAAGGATTTTACATTATTTTATTACATTTTACATTATTTTATTTGGCTTTGCCCTTGAACACTAAATGCATTTCTACACCCCCTCCAAATATACTAGGGAGCAGAAGTAGACAGAGTGAGGACATACTTTCATGGCAACATTCCCTAGCATGGTTCTTACAAGAAAGCTGAGAATTTCACATAATAGTGTGACCTAAGGAGTTTGTTTCAAGGAAAACAGGAAATAGGGAGAGGGAAGTAGAGGGACAAGAGATTCAAAGGGGTATTAAATTGTGTGTAAGAAGAAAAGACCATTGAATAAGTGAGAGATGACTGCTTGATGTCCAGAGCAAGAAAAAAATTGAGACCTTCTGATGAAGAGAATACTCCAGATAGAAGCGCCACAGCATCAATCCTCAAAACCCTATGACTATAAAACAGGTGAAGATGCAGCAATCCAGGAGAGATCAGCCAAGCTGTGGTATAGTTCATTTGCAAAGCAGTGGAAATCTTTTTGGAACAGCATGAGTAAGTTAGGGTTACCATATATCTGGTAACCTAGGCCTGTCCTCTTTCTGGGTCCTCCAGTCTCCCTCCAGGCATTTTTTTTTTTTTTTAATATAAACAAATGTCTTGTTTGGTCAGCCCAGAATCAAAGTTTTTCTTGGCACTTCCCAGCTTGCCCTAGCAAGGAGCATCTTGGGGCTGGGGAAAGTGGGGGGAGGGCAATTGGAGGCAAGGGGCACCATGTGCATGTGCATGCACACACACAGATCACTGGCATGCAGCCAGGCAGGGTGGCAGAAGCAGCCTTGGCAGCTGGATGCAGGTAAATCTATGGGGAGCAGGGGTTGGAGAGCCATGGTTTGGAGATTGTCTGGGGTACTGTGTGGGACATGTAAGTCTGTTTGTTTGTTTGTGTGTGTGTGTGTGTGCATGCATGTGTGTAAGGGTGGAGGGAGGTGGTTGCCTGTCGGCACTGAAGTAAGCCATCAGGGTGCTGGAGTTGCAGCAGGGCGGGGGGTGGGGGTGAGGAAGAGGTTCAGAGAAGGGGGTGAGGGGCCCATTGCAGGCAGCAGGAGCTGCATGGCCAGGCCAGTAGCACCAGGGCTGGTGCCCTAGCTCACAGAGGTGGAGTGACCAGGAGACACTGCAGGGTTGGGGGCAGCAGGGGGCTGCAGTTCAGGAATGGGGGGCACTGGTAGGGCTGGTGGGGTGTGGCTTGTGAGTGAGGGGCACCACATGGGTGGTGGGCTGTGGGTTGATAGTCAGGGGCACCAGCACAGCCCAGGGAGGCAGGGTATTGTGGGTTGGGAGTGGGGGTACTGGCAGGGCCAGGGGTCTGCAGGTTATGAGTGAGGGGCAGCAGAATGTCGGGGGGAGGCTGTCACCCTGGACTGAGGGCAATGGCATGGGCAGGGATGGGTACCAGCATATCACTGCTCCTCCACAATCATACCTTCCCCCCTTGACAGATGTACTCTTGTTTGAAACTGGAAATATGGTAACCCTAAATAAGTACCTTGCTTAAAGTTGCACAGGAAAGTTGTGACTGAGCAGAACACAGAACCTGGATCTCCCATGCCTTCCCTGTAGTAATCTTTATGGTATCTTTTTCAGGATGACATGTTCTTTAGAAATAGTTGGAAGATGGAGAACCGCTTCCTGTTAGGGACACCCATTCCAGGATAGCATTGAGCTAAACTGGTAGTGAGGTACTGAACTGAATTCAGGTAGAGAGGAAGAAATAACAATGTAGTAGAAAGAAATGTTGTAAGTTAATTCAACTGACTTCACTGGAGTTGCTCTTTATTTGCACAAATGTCAAAGAGAGGAAAAGTAGGCCCAGTGATTTGCAAATAATTTTTGATTCATAAGTGTCAAGTTAGAAATGAGAGGCACTGGTATATTAAACATTCTCCATGGAGCATTAGGAGCATTTTGCTCCTAATTTTATAATCAATAAAGCCACAAGAATTAAACAGCAAAAACCAGAGTGCTTTATATAAAGTCATCATCAGTCATGATAGTCATGTCTCAGGCAGCAACTTTCATTACACCATAGGCAAACAACAACTTTTCTTTTGCAGTACCAAATCCTCCTACTCGTAATTTCCATTAGAATCAAGGAGGGATAAGGTTTCAACAGTTCTCTGAAGCTGTTAAGTAGAGAGCAGCAGCAGCAACAGCAACGAACAAAGGGAATTTCAGTACCTAAGAGCTCTGCAGGACAAGATTGATAATGGAATGTACATTTTGGATAAGTCCAAGTGCATCAGGCCAATGGCTTTGGATAAGGAAAGGGTGTTGTGATCTAACTCAGATGTATTTACACATTCTAAACCCTGAAGTCATCATTTCTGTTTGTATGTAGGATGAGGAAATTGAGAAAGCAAACACAAGCTACTGAGAATACAAACAAAAATGCTCCTTTTTATAAGATATCTTTTATTAGACCAACTAAATGAGAAATAAATAAGAACCTTGTCTGCCTATGTCCTCAGACCAGCATGGCTACAACCTACACCCCTTTTGACAGGATGATTTTTGACTTACACTTTCTTCTATTCCCTTTTTCCATTTGGCATCAGAACTACCCTGCTGTACCGTGACTTATATGCTTCCTTACTAACATGAAACCTATACCACTACTTAGCTCACCTCTCTGTTGGGCAAATCATTCTTGTGAGCCATACGGTAGTGAACCTGTCATTTTTATAAACATAGTCCTGTTGTGTTTTCACAGTGTGGCTTCACAAAGTAGCAAACCTAAAATTTATGTCAAAAGAGAAGGAGGCAAACAGAAATCCCTCTACTAAAATGAAAAGTATAAATAGATGTAAAAGGTGACATACCGCTGATTTTCAGAGTCTCGGAAGACCTCTTAGACACAATACAGTGATCAAGAATTAACACTACAAAAAAGGTACATGAAAGGAATCCCTGAAGCAATTTATACCAAGGAAATATGTCATCAGAGAAGTTGCACTACTACAAAAATTAACAGGCCAGTATGGTAAATGAGCCAAAGATGGATTGGAAGAGGCTTTAATAAATAGGAGGAGAAAAAACCTCAGAAAATAACTAACAAACCACTGCCCAAAGAAATGAGGAGTCTGTTTCCCTAATACATTTTTTTCCAAGCAAACTTCCCAAAGGGCATCAAAACGCAAACCCTGAACAATATCATGTAACAATCTGTTTCCTTGCCATGTAAGTTACACCAGTCTAAGATGACATACATTAACTTTTGACTGGCAACTCAATACCTACTCTGAATTTATAACCTAAAATGATCTAATATCATCAGTCATATGTGACAAAATAAAAGGACTAGAGATAGTGCAGTAGCAATGTACCTGCCGTATCTATCCTTACTGGTAGGAGCAGCAGGTAATTTAACTTCAAAGTCCCTGCATCATCTATGGTCATCTCAAATACTGGACAATGATACCTGATTGACACATACCGCCTCAGGCATTCATTTATCCAGAAATGGCATTAAAAGACCAGTTACTCAGCCCTTCTGTTTCCCAGAAGAATGATGGAACTTTTCTGGCCTGTATTTCCAGAGCCAAAGTGAAACTGCAGGCTATCCATAAAGCCCATGCTATCCATAAAGCCAAAATAGTAACAACACAGCAGCCAGTCCTGCAGTTTTCTGAATATTTTGATCTTAAAAAAGCCTTAATAGGTCCTAACTGTACATCTGCAATAAGTATGCCCTTGCTTTACGCATCTCAGGCTAAATATTTCTAAAGTGCTTATCACTGTAGTATCTCAGATCCAGTAGCTATAAGATCTAAACACCAAAGTGTGAGACATGTTTTGAATATACTCATTAGGCAAAACTCCCACTGAAATCAATGGAAAGGCATAGGTGTAATTGACAAAAATTAGCCAAAGTACACGCATTTTGCTGCTGTTAGAAAGATGTGCTTTTTGTGACTGATGTAACAGTTACTAGTAAAATTCTATTTGTGTAAACAGATAACACTGCATAACTTAACAAAATGCTTTACTGACGTGCTACTTTACTTAGAATTTATTAAGCAAGATTAACATTCTAGACTACCCAATATTTCATAAGGCACCACAGCATGTGTTTACCTTTCTATAAATATTTCTTGCAGTAGTGAATGGATTGAAGTAGCTCCTAATAAATACTCGACTCTAGAATCCTGAAAAGGTAGGGCTCTGAGTCACTTCCCATCTTTCTCTCTCTCTGATGGAGACAGCAGGTGGGCAATGACACAATTACTACAGAGTAATTTACTCCCTTGTAGGTCCCAACTGGAACCTATAGTAAGCACTATTGCAGTGTTGACTACCAAGTAGGGAAGCTGGTCTAGAATGAGCAAAGGGTGATGCCAGACACACAGCTAATTCTTGGCACGTGCTTAGGTTTGTTGTGCTAGTGGGGCTTTAGAGGCAGAAAAGGAGTGAACTGGTGAGTGGGCTGGGCGGGCTTCTCAGCAGCACTACATGAAAGTAGTATAAATTTAGCTTACGGTCTTCTTTTCCCTTTGCTTGCCCTGATGCCAGGAGTGTCTGCACTGCAATCAGCAGATGCATGCTATTGTAAAACTGATGTAAGCAAACAGAGAGCAGGCCTTACACTAGTTCCCTCTTCCTTTGTTTTTATAATCTGAATTCTTTGCTAATCTATAAAAGAAGCCAGATAGACTGAAAGATACAATTTGTTCTTTGTAGCTAGGAAAATATTGTGCCACAGGCTGCCTCATGTGAACAGCCATACCCCTTGCTTCATCAATGTTGAAAGTACTGGCAAATACATGTGATAGTAAATATGAATCTGAATGGCCATACCCCTTGCTTCATCAATGGTGAAAGTACTGGCAAATATATGTGATAGTAAATATGAATCTGCTGCTTTGCGTTGGATCCCTATCACATCCTGATTTATCTTGATACACTACTTCATTGGTTCCCCCATGTTCTTGGCACCATTACATGCTATTGGTTTCCTGTGCAAAGCAGTGTATATAAGAAGAGGCAGCAGCTTATCTATAGTTTCATAATATGTCTATTTAGGTTGGCCTGACTTTTCTTATGGTGTGATTCTTCAACACAGGCTCATGGGACTAGTTCTACTAAATCTCTGGAGAATTACTCCCAGGTTTGAAATGTTGTTGAATCCTTGTTCCATTTATTTTTAACCATTTCAATCTTCATTTTTATTCACTGTCTGAAAACAATGAAATTGCAAGCAGCATAGCTTTGTCTTATCTTTCCCTAAGTCTTAGGCAGTAGTAAAATCTACTTGGCAGCTCCAAAAGAGATGAGAGATATAACTCATTAATAATGAAGCCATAGATAAAGTTAGGCTTTTTCTGGTGCACACATGGGAAAAGTGAATTCTTGTATGCAGTATAATTGTTTTCTATATGTATATTTTTCATGCTGGAAGTTCCTATTTTGTACATTGCTGAAAATAATATTGAACTCTAGCCATCATGATGTTTCACTGGGTGGTGGAAACAAACAGACTGATTTTTATACTACTGCCTTATCTATTCCAACATTCTGTCAAGAAGCCAATACTACTCAACACCTATATGACTGATTATACTTTGATCCCTCAACAGACAACCAAACAGATGTCCCCACCAAGGTTGCATAGTGGTTGTTGAATAACGTTTCTGCTGCAGTGACATGGCCTCAATCAGGAACAGAAAGAATTTACTCTGAGAGGTAATTACCTCTTAGTGATATGAAATCTGGATGCTGAAAACAATAAGTCTCCCAAACAATACAACAGAGGAAACTAATCTAAAAAGAATACAGTCATTGAACCTTACCTATAAATGATAAACCCCAGCAATAAATATTTAGCGGATTCAGACTTAGGTGTTTTTCCTGGATGTTTTTGAATTACTATCATCTTAAAATTCTAAGGATGAAAAATACTTTATTCTTGACTGCACTAACACATCATTTATCCAATAGAATAGACTGTAGTAAAGACATGCATTTTGTTTTAAGTTAATACATAGGACTAATAATACAACCCAGATACAGCATCAGATTATATTTTTTTGCAAAGAAGAATCACTGCCTCTAAAATGCATAATGTGTGCTAAAAACAAAGAACGTGTTGTCAGTTTTATGACCTATAGCAGGGTTACAGTGCTAAGCTATATGTTTTGCCTCCTCTGAAATACAGCATGGTAAATATTTTGTATTGCTATTAAAGGCAGGGACACACCACCTTTTTACATAAGCAGGAATATCTCCGAAATATTCATTCAGCACAGATCTAGTAAGGCCTGGAAAGAAATTCAGTGCTCCTACCTGTATGTAGCCAAGCTTCTTGCTGGAGACAAGAGCAGCATTTTAACTATCTGTTCAACCTCTAGTCTCATTTCACTGCATTGTAACTATTAAACTCTCTCCTTCACTGTGACTGAACCAACACAGGGTGTTTTTTTCCGCTTTTAATGTTACTGTAAACGTAATATGGTTAAGAGTAAAATGTATGAGATTATTTTTTGTCCAAGTCCCAAGTAATTCTTAAAATAGATTTTCCCCTGTGTTTTTATTCAAAATAAGTGTTATTGATAGGGACTTTGGCTAGAATTTTCAAGCTTGAAATGGCTGAAACAAGGCATGCCAAAAATTGCCCAATTTTGAGGACCTAACCTCCCATCATTTCTTCTGAAGACAAAAGCATTTGATTCTATGCAGGCAGTGCATGCTTAACACCTCTAAAATATTAGGCACTTACTGGGCACATCTACATATGCAAATTATGAGGGATGGGTTTACTCCAGGGTAATTACTCTGGAGTAAATCCACCTTTGGCAGGCCTCTACGCATATGGGGATTTAGGAGCAGATTTGCTGCTCCTGCCAGCAGTTTGGTCTCACCAACTCCAGCTCTGAACCGACCCCCTGCAGCAGCCAGGGGGAGCTGGAGACTCCAGCCACAGCTGCCTGTGGCCAGTGGCCATCTTTAAAAGGCAACCCTGCTCCTTGCTTCCTAGCCATCTGCCTTCCTGGCCCTGAGCACCCTGCACAGCATTGTGCAAGCATGCTGTGGCTCTGTTGTCAAGGCCTGTGTCCACTGCACCATGGCTGCTTCACAGCCAGGCTCTGGCAGTGACATCCAGTGCCCCAGGTTCCTGCTGGACACCCTGCTCTCCATGCTGTGCCACCGTGGTGACTGCCACCTGGCCCGGTACAATCTTGGCCCTGGCAGCCTCCCTAAGTGTTGTGGTGGCCAGGCCAGGGACATTGCAGCATCCCAGGCCCCCTGCCACCATGCTGCCATCTGGACCCCATACTGCTGCTCAGACCGCAGCAGGGATGCCAAATCATGTACACCTGGTTGCCACCACCAGTGTCGTCCACACACAACTGGGCCTCCAGCCCCACCACCTGTGGGCCTGCCCAGCCAGCTGGAACAGATGGCTGCATATTGTCCAGCATATCTGGATGGCAAACAGCGGCTGGAGTCATTCCAGATGACCTGGACCACCCTCCAGAAGCTCCTTGAGCACCTGGAGAAGCAGGGCGCCACCATGCAGCAGCCTCTCCCCACAAACAGTGAGCCAAACATCACCCTGCTCAAGATGACCACACACAGCAGCTTCTGCTACTTCAGCCACCTCTTTGGTGTGGGCAAGGCAATGTCTGGGGATGCTGTCCTGGAGGTGTGCAGCACCCTCCAGGATGTGCTGGGGTACACTGTGCTTCAAGTGCATGCCCTGGGATTCCCCTGGTGCCTCAGGGCCCTGGAGGGGATCCACATCTCTGTCACCTGCCCTCCTCGCTCTGACCACCCCTACTACAGCCAGTGGGGCTTCCATTTTGTCATGCTGCAGGCTGTCTTCGACCACCATGGAACCTTTACCACCATGAGTGCCAGCTAAGTAGGCAGTGCCCACAGTGCCTATGTGTTCTGCAACTCTGCCCTGCCAGCCCTGGTGCAGAGCAGGCACTTTGTGCCAGGGGCGCTATACTTCCATCTGGGTGCAGTGGCAGTTCCACCTTTCCTCGTTAGGGGCTTTACCTACCCACTCCCCCCTGGCTCAGGATGTCCTACACTGGCCAGCTGGACCCCATCAGGCACACTTCAACCAGCTCCTGAGCTCACGCACTGGTGGAGGGCACCTTTGGCCACCTGAAGGGATTCTGGTGCACTGTCACTACCCATGTTGAAGTAACTGAGGCCAACATCTCCTGGATTATTATCACAGCCTGTGTGCTACATAACATTTGTGAGGCCCAGGGGGAACTTTTCTGTGAGGCCTGGGCAGAGGAGGTGCAGCAGATAGAGCACACCTGACACCAGGAATGCCAGCTATGGTGGCAGGGATGTGCACCTCCTGCTAAAGCCCCAAACAAACCACTCACCTGCCAGTTGAGGGCAGGGCAAAGGATGTGAGAGGTGCTGGCTGACCACCTCCTCCTGCACTCCTCACTGTGGCTCACCTGGACAGCTGTCCCCAGCCCCCAGCCCCACTATGCACCCCCAGCACCATGCTTCCAGTCATCATCTACATGTGCATTACTATGCAGTAACTACTCAGGAGTTAATTTGCTACTTGCATTTAGAGGTATCAAATTAACTCCTGAGTATAACAAATTACTGTGCAGTAAATATTTGCACATGTAGATGGTGACAGTTACTATGCAGCAATTGCTCTACTGTGCAGTAAAGCATCTTGTGTAGACATGCTCACTGTACATTAGACTAATCTACTGCACAGTAAAGCATCACTGTCTACACTTGTGCAGCAATTACTGTGCAGTAAATTAATCTAACGTGCCATTTTTAGTCCCTGTAGATACAGGTACTAGAAATTGGTGCATTAAACTAGTGCACCAAAATTCATGTGTAGATTCTTACCAGAAGCAAATTGCTTGCAGTAAGCTCAGGCAACTGGGGGCCACATGGGGCTCAGAGAGCTGTCCCAACTCGAGAGGATGCTACCTCTCAGAGATCAGGACTAGGTCCTGTGCCACTTGCCAGGCCAGGACTGGTACATAACTGTTGAGGCTTCTACCCAGATCCTGGTTTAGCACTGTGGAAAGTGAAGTTTGCAGGTTTCTTCCAGTGATAGCCTAGTGTAGGAGCATCTGTGATGTGAGTGGTGCTTCCTAATGGTGTCCTTCAGGGAACAAGCAAGACAGCTACAGGAGGAAGTGGTAAGTCTCCAAAGCATCCTCTGCCATGAGGACTTCATCAATTCAATTCTGGAGGAGACCTCTAGGACTGTGGAGGAAGGACTGCCAGAGTCAGTGCTAGAGATAAAGAGGATGTGGACCCCCAGGAAGGTGGAAGCTGGAAGATTGTGACCTCTGGCAGCAAGCAGAAGTCTTCATCCCCACCTGAAGCAGCTTCCCTGGAGAATAGATATAAAGCCCTAACAATAGAGGAGGAGGAGGAGCATGTCCCATTGGTGGGAGAGACCAGGCCAGGCATCCCCAAGGTTGGGATAGTCGAGACTGCTACCACCAAGAGGAAGCAACAGGTGGTGGGTGGTTGGAAACTACCTTCTGTAGGGAACAGAGGAAACCATCTGCTGGCCTGACCTGTTGTCTCAGGGGGCCTTCTGCTTGCCTGGAGCCTGGATCCAAGATGTCATGGAAGGATTACCAAGACTAATCCAGACCTTTGACTACTATCCCATGCTGCTTATCCATGTGGGCACCAATGATAATGCCAGGGGTGACCCTTGGGAGATCAAAAGTGCTAACAGGGTTCTGGGTGCACAGGGGATCAGGTAGTATTCTCAATCCTTCCAGTCAATGGGTAATGGCCCAGGCAGAAGAGAACGCATCCTGCAAATCAATACATGCCTATGCAAATGGCGTCACCAGCAGGGCTTTTGTTTCTTTGATCATGGGATGTTGTTCCAAGAAGAAGGATTTCTAGGAAGAGATGGGATCTACCTGACAAAGAGAAGGAAGAGCATCTTTGCAGGCAGACTCATTAACCTAGTTATGCAGGCTTTAAACTAGGTTCACCAAGGGATGGAAACCAAAGCTCTGAGGTAAGTGGGGAAGTGGGTGACCTAGAGGAAGCACAAGCAGGAGTGGGAAACAGGGGAGTCCTTCTCATTCTTCCTGAGAAATCAGAGCAATCAGTGAGTTACCTCAAGTGACTACACACATGCATGGAGCCTGAGAAACAAGCAGGAAGAACAGGAAGTGCTTACATGGTCACAGAACTATGATGTGATTAGAATAGCAGAGATTTGGTGGGGGTAGCTCACATGACTGAAGCACTGTCATGGATGGGTATAAACTGTTCAGGAAGGACAGGGAGGGGAGAAGAACTCTTATGTAAAAGAGCTGTTTGATTGCTCCAAGCTCCAGTATGAAATTGGAGAGAGGCCTGTTGAAAGTCTCTGGTTTAGGGCCAGAGGGGAGAGCAGCAAAGGTGATGTTGGGGTGGGTGTCTGCTATAAACCACCACACCAGGAGGATAAGATGAAAAAGGAGAGCTATTTTTCAAATAGCTCATGCAAGTTTCCCAATTGCAGGGCCTGGTTCTCATGGGGGACTTCAGTAACCTTGACATCTGCTGGGAGGACATACAGCAGATAATCCAGTTTTTGGAGAGTGTTGGTGCAACTTCCTGGTGCAAGTCTTGGAGAGGCCATCAAGAGACCATGCTCTTCTTGATGTGCAACTCACAAACAGGGAAAATTGGTGGGGAACATAAGAGTGTATGGCAACTTTGACAGCAGCAACCATTAGGTGATTGAGTTCAGGATCCTGAGGAAAGAAAGAAAGGAAAGCAGCAGAGTAAGGACCCTGGACTTTAGAAAAGCCAATTTTGACTCACTCAGGGAACTGATGGGTAGGATCTCCTGGGAGGTGAATCTGAGGGGAAAAGGAGTCCAGGAGAGCTTATTGTACTTAAAAAAAAACCTTACTGAAGTCACAGGAACTAACCATTTGAAGAGCTACAGACCAATTAGCCTTACCTCAATTCCTGGAAAGATCATGGAGCAGGTCCTCAAATAATTCATTTATTCTTGAACGAGAAGGTGATTAGGAACCATCAGCATGGATTTACCAAGGGCAAGTCATGTCTAACCAACCTGATTGCTTTCTATGACAGGATGACTGGCACTGTGGAGCTGAAGAGAGCAGTGGATGTGATATACCTTGATTTTAGCAAGGCTTTGAATATGGGTTGGATGAATGAACTGTAAGCTGGATAGAAAAATGCCTGGATTGTCACACTTAAAGGGATGTAATCAAAGCCTCAATGTCTAGTTAGCAGCTGGTATCAAGTGGAGTGCCCCAGGGATTGGTTCTGGATCTGGTATTGTTCAATATCTTCATAAATAACCTGGAAGATGGGATGGAGTGCACCCTCAGTAAGTTTGCAGATGACATCAAGCTGAGGGGAGTAGTAGATACAATGAAGGGTAGGGCTAGGATTCAGACAGACCTAGACAAATTAGAGGTTTGGATCAAATGAAATGTCATGAAGTTCAATACAGAGAAGTGCACTTAGAATGGAACAATCCTATGCACCACTGCAGGCTGAGGACTGACTAACTAAGCAGCAGCTCTGCAGAAAAGGACCTATGGGTTAGGGTAGATAATAAGCTGAATATGAGCCAACAGTGTGCCCTTGTTGCAAAGAAGTCTAAAGGCACATTGGGCTTCATTAGTAGCAATGTTGCCAGCAGGCTGAGGGAAGTTATTCTTCCCATGTATTTGGTATTGATGAGGCCACATCTGGAATACTGTGCCCAGTTTTGCCCCCCTCCACCCTTAAAACCACTACAGAATGTATGTGGACAAATGGTTAGGGGGCTGGGGCATATGACTTACGAGGAGATGCTGAGGGAACTGGCCATATTTAGTCTGGAGAAGAGAAGACTGAAGCGGGATTTAATAATAGCCTTCATCTACCTGAAGGGTGGTTCCAGAGGGGATGGGGCTAAATTGTTCTCAATCATGGCAGATGACAGAGCAATGTTCTGCAGTTGTAGCAAAGGAAGTTGATATTAGGTTAGATATTTAGGTTAGATATTAGGAAGTTTAGGTTAGATATTAGAAAAAACTTTCTCACTAGGAAGGTAGTAAAGCAGTAGAACATTCTACCCAGAGAGGTTGTGGAAGCTCCATCCTTGGAGGTTTTCAAGACCCAACTAGACAAATCCTTGGCTGGCATGATATAATTGGGTGTGGTTCTGCTTTAATCATGGTGTTGGACTAGGTGATTTCCTTAGGTCCCTTCCAACCCTAATTTTCTATGATCCTGTGGTTCTATAACACCTAAAGGCATCACCAGAATCCATATTTTGGCACCTTGGTAAATAGCTAATTTTTTTGGCACCTAGCTTATAAATTTTGTTTCATAAGTCAGTGAACTCAGTGATAGTGCAGGGCTTTTGGTTGCAGCCATGTTGGTCTAAGGATATAGACAGGCAAGGTTCTTTGGGAAGATGTGATATCTTTTATTAGACCAACTGAGCAGTTGGAAAACAGTTCTTTGCAAGCTTTCAGGCAGAAGCACCTTTCTTCAGATGCAGGGAATCTCTGCTGTTCTGAAATCTCCAAGGAATGAAAGAAACTAAAAGTGTGCATGGAGGTCAGTGAGAATGTAAATAGGTGGAAGTTAGGAAGACAAAGGGTATAGAAGGAGGGGAGGAAGGCAAGGGAAAAAAATACAAATGGTAAGGTCAGACAGGTACCTGGTGAATCAGATGCCAGGCAAGTTGTAATGTGTCATCCAATGTCTATATTGCATCCATGATTTTTTGTATCCAGTAGTCTTATGAAGTGAAATTCGTAGGCTCGTCTATGAAAAATGTTTTGCAAATTGCCTTTGACGGTTAGAACAGAGAGTTCAGAGAGGGAGTGATTGTATTGTGAGAAGTGTGTACCCACAGGTAGTTGGATATTTTTGTCTTGATGGATTTTTGATGTGCATTCATTCTGGTGTGCAGTTATTATTTGGTTTGTCCTACATATTTTCCATCAGGGCATTTGGTACACTGGATGAGATACATAACATTTCTGGAGGTGCAGGTGTAAGGTCCAGGAATGGTGATGGTTGTGGGGTGTGGTTATTGTGGGAGTGGTGGAGATGTGTTGGCAGGTTTTACATTTCTTGTCATGGCATAGTCTGGATCCATTAGGTGTCATTTGGGTCATAGGGAGTTTGCTTCTGATGGTGAGGTTAGCGAGGTTTGGTGCTTGTTTAAAGGCTAGGATGCAGGATGGGTGGTTCTGGAAAGATCTCTTTAAGAATTGGGTCATCTTCTAGTATGGGTTGCAATTGTTTGAGGATTTTCCATGTAGGTTCCACTCGTCAGGATGAAGTGAGATTCTGGCACTCCGCCTAACCTGGTGCCCAGGATAGGTGCTGCTCTCATAGTATGTTACTGACTACTAGGGGCTGCAACCTGGGCAGCAGCAGGAGCAGGGATGGTGCTAGGGGCCAGGCCTGCTTCAGCAGTGATAGCAGCTCCCATTCTTGCATTCCCTCTACTTGAAGTTTCATAGATTTTGTTGACATTCGGGCTGGAAGGGACCCCGAAAGATCATCGAGTCCAGCCCCCTGCCCCAGGGGCAGGAAGTCAGCAGGGATCATAGGATCCCAGCATGATAAACATCCAAATGTTTCTTGAAGGCATTCAAAGTGGGTGCTTGAACCACCTCCGGTGGCAGTCTATTCCAAACCTTGGGAGTTCAGACAGTAAAGAAGTTCTTCTTTATGTCCAGCCTGAATTGGTCACAGTGAAGTTTGTAAGGGACTGGGCATAATTTTACTGAGGCATTAGTCTTTAAAAGATCAGTCTGAAGGGCTAGGAAACTCAGAAAAAGGGAGATCAGGGCCTAAACCAAAATCAATGAAGACAGATGACTAGATTGGGCTTTGCAGGGGACCAAAACTGCAAGGATCTGTTCTCTGAGTGAGATGTATGAAACAGGCCAATAGAGAAGGTATAAACTTCTTATGTAAAAGGAAACCTTGACAAATACCACATGTCCAGCCATGTGTAAATTTAGTGAGCCAAGTGTTTCTTCAAAAAATATGAATGATTTGTTCAGAGTGTGCAGAGTAATCAGTTGGATTATGAGTCATTTAGCTGTCTGAAATTGATTCATATTATACACTTTTAGACATGGATTTATTTAAATAGCTATTAAGCATCATAATGATATACAACCAACACAATAGCATTCTAGATCAGCCTTGAGTTATTGCAGCTCTCCAAATTTTTCTGCACCAATCCTGCATTGAGAATTATGTTGGGGTACTAGTTAGGAACCAATGATTGGTCCTAAATCATTAAGGTCTGAATAACATGTAGCCATGCATGGGTTCTGGAAGCAGGGATGAAAATGTCACAAAAACTGGTCTCCGACTTGATCTTTATGCTCATAGTACTAAGGGATAATTAAACTATAACACTGATGCTAGGACAGAGTTGCCTCCTACTTACGGGGCGCATCTACACAAGACATGTTAATGTGCCTTAACCTAAGTTACTGCATAGTATGGGCACACATCTGCATGTGTGCACCCTTGCTTCCGTAACTTAGGTTAATTGTGCCTAAATTTGATATCTGGTATAAAATTTAGTCGCTATTAGTTAATGCGCAGTAACACAAATGTAGACACAACCTGACAGTAACTTTCGTGCCAGGTCTGGCCAGCCACTAGAGGGCCAGCCTGAACCCCTGGCCCCAGGACTCCTGGATGGCTGCCTCTCCTGCTTCAGGTCTGGGCTGCTCTCTGGCAGCCCCTTACTGCAGGGTATAAAAGCCAATAGCCATTGAACCCTGGGGCACAAATACCAGGGAGTCTGAGGGAGCTTGTTCATTGTCCAGGAGCCCAACATGCCTGATGTGTCCCCCCTGGACAGGCCACAGGCTGCCTCTGCCTGGCCTTCCCCCACTGAAGAGGTTCTGCTTGGCCACAGATGAGTGTTCCAGAATTCTGCAGCTTGCTGCACCCCTTGCCCAGCTCTGACAACCCCCCACACCCCTCCAGGGCTACTGCCTGGGCTGCCTGGCTGTGTCTGAAAGCAGGGCCAGCACCTGCTCCCTGCTGCTGTTCAACCTCATCAGTGTCCCTTTGCAGGTGCTGTGGTGAAGTGTCTCTGCCGCATGGCTCCCAGTTCCACACAGGGACAGTTGTACAGGGGCCAAGAGAACCAGCAAAGGATGAGAATGTCATCCTCATAATCCTCCCCATTAAGCCCTGGCCCCACCCACATGTGCATGTCCATGCCAATTGCCTGGGACTCCAACTAGTCCCAGGAGGAGGTTGGTAATCTTGTGGTACTCTGGGGCCATGCTGAGATTCAGAGACAGTTCATGTGGGGCGGGTGCTCAGATGGCTATATTTATGAGGCCATTAGGCAGCATGCATGTGTGAGGGCAATCCAGGTTGGTGTGGCAGTGCCACATTAAGGTCAAGGCCTTGTGGGCATAGTGCATGGCCATGAATGACTACAATCATAGGTTGAGTTGTGCCCATAAGACCATGGCCTTTATATGGGAGTTGACTTATATTTTGGTGCCCTAGGGCCCAGGCCACACCCTTAAAAGTGTTGACACAGGGTTGGTCTAACCAAGCCCTCGTCCCACCCTGACCCCTCTGGTGATACATCATGGGAAGATGAGACCTTGGACCTTCAGTGCTTCACTGTGTCCTCCTCCCCAGCTGCTGCATCCACCGGCAGGTGCTGCATCCACCAGCAGCTCGGGGAGCCCTGCCCAGAGGCGGCCTCATACTTGGTCCAGCCCTAGAGGTCATCACAAGGAGCAGCCAGTCATGACACTAACAGCCACCTGCCCCTTCCCATGGGGGACCCCTGGCCAGGTGCTGGCCCACTACACACTACATACTGTGGACACCAGGTGTAGCCAGGTGCCATCATTGATGAGATGCCTTGTCAGCCCCAGACATATGGTAAGTCCTGCACTGGAGGAGGGACCCCCAGTTCCAGCTGCTGCCCCTGCCCCTGGCCCTGGCCCCCACTCCCTGCCCCTGGCCCACCCACATTCCCTTGGCACTGGGTTCCCCCCTACAGCATGCAGGGAGATGGGACACAGTTCAGAACTTTATTCAACAGCTCATGTCCCTACAGCTGGGTGGGCGTGGGCCTCACATGCTGAGGAAGGTGTTGATGTCAGTGGTGATGTCCTCCTTGGCAGTGGGGGGCAGGAACATGTAGCACTGCTACAAGTCACCCTGTAGGCATTGGCAGAGGTGGTTGGGGGCATCCCCCAACACTGCTGTAGCTCAGAGTCCTGAGCCAGAAGCACAGACATGTCTGGGGCATCAGGAGGATCAGCAGCAGTAGGGTGTAATGGCAGGGCTCACACAACAGGGCCATACTCTAGGTTTAGTGGTGGCATGGGGGGGAAGCCCTAGAGGAGGGTGGGGGCATGGCCAGCCCCTTGCCCCAGTTGTCCAGGAGCCCCGCACACCTTAGGCCTGGGAACTATGTATACAGAAAGAAGGGGGCAGTGGGGTCTGGAGCCATAGCAGCAGCTCCTGCCAGCATCCTGGCCTCACCCACCCTGGGAAAGGGGGGCGGGAGGCAGGCTGCCTGCAGCCAGCACCCAGTGGGTCACTGGCCCCAGGGGAACAGAGAGGTTGGGGAGCTTGGGCTGCAGCTGCCTGGGCCTGGGCCTGCCCAGCTAGCTTACCATGGTCCCTAGGCACTCATGCACAGCCAGCCCTTGATATGAGGTCAGGCAGCACACAGCCCCTGGTGCAGAGCATCTTATCTCTGAAATGTTGCATATTCCCACAAAAGGCTTCTGTCTCTTGCCTCTGCACAGCCAACATCTGGATGCAGGTGAGAGGCCACCAGCCCCAGCAGAGATGAGGGCTCCATGTCGCCACCAACCAAAACTAGAACCATCCAGATGCACCAGCTGTGCCAGAGGTACACCAGGAACCAGACCCTCCTGTTCCAGCAGCTGGTGGCAGTGGCAGAGGAGCAGGTGGTGCAGGAGCAGGCACAGGAGATATGGCAGCAGGTCTGGTGGGTGAAAGACATTGCCTGGATGGAGGTGTGGGACTGGGCACAGCAGGACCAATGAGCCCGAATAGAGGCCCTGGAGTGGGAGCACCTGGAGCTTCTCCAGCAGCAGGGGAATGCTGACCACCAGGTCATAGACACCGTCCTGTCCCTGGTGGTCGTGTCCATACCCCAACTGCCCAGGCCCCACCTAAGGCCCACAGGGCTCATGGGTCCCACCTGGCACCCCACGGCAGGCTCCCACCTGGCCCTGGGAGAAGGTCCTCCTGCCCACCAGACCCGCTGGCCTGTCCCCTGCCCTGGACCTGCCACCAGCCACCTGGGTCCAGACCTGCCACTCTCCCCTTCACCACATGGCTAAAAACAAAGCCATGTGGTGGGTAACTGCCCTGGGGCTCTGCCCCCTAGTCCTCCCCATTACCCAAAACAGCCAAAATACTATAAATAGTTTCCCAACTGTATATACTTTCCCATTTTTATATTGTTTCCCACTTGTAAGTGGATTTTTTTTATTGTTGGTTGGTGGGGAAGGTTGTGAGGGTAATAAATTTTTGTTATGTTACTGTAACAGATTGCCCTCCCTAGCACCATCTTCCTTGTTAATCCACAGTTTACATGGGGCGCTATTGCAGTCTTCTTTGGAGTTCTTATGTCCCGCCCTCTACTCTCCTGCCACGTCTTGATGGAAATTACTGTTGATGTTCTTGCGAGCGGGAGACTGCCTATTGTATTTTGTATGTTGGGGTCCTTCACCTACCTGGGTCTGACCCCTGTCTTTCTCTAGCTAGGCCTCCCCATCCAAAACTCAACAAATACGGTTTGACTCGGAGGCTCTAGTCTTTTCCGGTGTTGGGCCTTGTTACAATTTGGCCCCCTGGTTCTCCTTGGAATCTACGCAGCCCTGTCTCACACTGTGCCCCACTGGCACTTGGGCTGTCCGCAGCCCTGTCTCACTCCGCACCTTCACTGGCACTCAGGTTCCCCGCGACCCTGTCTTGCTACATGCCTCCCTGGCACTTGGACCTTCTGCAGCCCTGCAAAGTACTGTGCCTTCTCTGGCGCTGGGGTCAGTGCACACCCAAATGCTGCACCCTCTCTAGTGCTGGGGTCGGCACACCCCCAAATGCTGCACCCTCTCTAGTGCTGGGGTCGGCGCACCCCCAAATGCTGCACCCTCTCTAGTGCTGGGGTCGGCGCACCCCCAAATGCTGCACCCTCTCTAGTGCTGGGGTCCCCACGGTGCTGTGGGTCCCCTATGAAGCATCCTCCTTCCCCTAATAGCCTCACCCAAGCCACCGGTATTAGTCAATAATCAAAAAAAAGGAAAAAATAATAACTGCCACCAACCAATATTATCAAGCAAAGCAGCAGGTCAGCACCCCCCGGGATAACAAGGAATAATGGCCACAAGTTGTTGGAGAGTAGGTTTAGATCAGACATCCATAAGAACTACTTCACAGTTAGGGTGACTAGGATCTGGAACCAATTTCCAAGGGAAGTAGGCATCAAGCCACTTCTTAAAGACCCCCCTACCCTGGGGGTCTTTAAGAAGTGGCTTGATGCCTACCTGGCTGGGGTCATTTGAGCCCAGTTTTCCTCCTGCCCAGGCAGGGGGTCTGACATGAATATCTACAAAGTCCCTTCCAACCCTACTTTTATGATTCTTACATTCGCAGGGTTTGTGCTTCAGCTCCCTACCATTGGCTACAGTCCTTGCTGTGGTGCGGTTGCCATCTCTCCACAGCTTCCATAGCTCCCGCCTTTGGACTGCTCACCCAGCTTCTCTGTGGAGTTCTCAGAAGTACTCCTTCCCCTTCAGCTGCTGTCTCCCTTACTGCTGCTCTGCCCAGGGTTTTTATAGTCCCACCCCTTCTGGTCAGCTGACTAACTGGCCAGATTCAGCATTTAACCCTTTCCTTACCAGCACTCTGTGCCCAGAAAGTTCTGGCCTTAAAGGGGTGGACCTGTTTTCTGATGACAGGGCTAGGGTTCCCTGTTACAGTTACCCATATCCACATCCTGAGAGTGGGCAGGGGGTGGGGGGAGTGTGGACAGCAGGACAAGTGGGCTAGAGCAGAGAGTTCAGGAGGAGGGAATTGGCTAGAGCCTCCCACACCTGGTGCCTTGACCTCCACTGATGAGTGCATGGCTGTCCTGGGGCCTCAGCAGGAGGCAGGGGTTGGGGCTGCTGGGGCTGGCAGGGCCAACACTGTGGCCAACAGAAGTGTGGGGTGCTGGGCATTGCTGGCAGGGGCCAGGCTGGAGCAGCAAGACACTGGACATCATGGGCAGGGGCAGGGGCATCCCTGGTGCAGGGAGGCAAGGTGGACAAGGAGCTAGCATGTGCTGCCCCTGCACTGTGCACATGGTTCTTGGGAAGGGAATGGGTTGGCTTCGGATCAGAGTTTCCAAGATGGCTGCCAAGTGCTGACAGCTGGCTCTGTCTTCAACATATAGCTACCATGGCTTCATGGCCACAGCAAGCCTAGCAGGCCTGCAGTTTTCACTCCCCTGTGCCCTGACACAGACAGTCAGCCACACAAGCACCCATGTCACGAGTTTTGCTTGTTAGCAGCCAGAGGTGCAGGGCCCCAGAACCCCCTGCACCTATCTCATTGAAACTTGGCAGGCTTCATCGCCTCAGCAAGGGCTACCATCCTGGCAAGTTTCATCTGAATCAGCCAAAAAATGACAAAATTATAGATATTTCATTGATTCCCCGTTATAGTCTATGGCCGAATCTCTGAATCTCTCTGAATTGGCATTGAACCTTCCAAAGCTGATTCAGCCGAATCAATTCAAAAGAGCATTCTAAACCTCCAAATTTAATTGCTGGCCTCTGAATCAACCTAATCCAAATCGTATATTTCCCTATTCACACAGGCCTAATATTAATACAGGTATATCTTCACCTGCTACAGTTCTAGAGTCTTGAATTGTTTAACTAACCTTTTAACACTGCCTAGAAGAATGGCTGGCATTAGGCCTGTGCAAAGCGGCAAGCATTGACTTCAGATTCGGCCTATTCAATTGCTGAAAATCATGCCTAACATATTTGCCACGCTCACTGTGAATTTGATGAGTGTTAACATATATAAGGACAAAGCATGCCTCCAGGATTGACTTTGATCTAACTCTCCAGTTGCAATTTTCATAGTAAATGTATCTTCTATGTATTAGTATGCTATAATAAATTCCACCCAATTATTTGGGAATCAGTGAGCCAGGTTTTTAATGGTTCCTTTTACAGTTGTACCAATGAAATGTGTTGTCTTCACTGACACAAGCACTGCGAACTAGCTCACACAGGTGATGGATGATGAACTCTGTCTTTATTCATAGATGAACAAATTACTATTTAATAAGATGGAGAAGAAAATGATTAGCCAAAGTGGCACTTAAAAATAGACTGTGTCTCTAAAAACCCTTCCCACACTAGGATCAGAAGTGCATTTTGGTATTGTACTGTCACGGCGGGGTCCTGTAGGAGGGCCGTGATCTCCTTGAGGCCCCTTCCTCCGTGCCAAGTCGGTCCAAGGGCACCCTCAGATTCTCGCCCACCACGTTTTTGATATTTAGGTAAAGTTGGGAGGCTGCCTCACGTCTCCTTGGGCACGGTTAACTGGGACCTCTGTCCCCATGTTTTCCTGGACCCACCAGGGGTCTCCCTGTGTGATGGGTGCTTCCCAGGCACCCTAGCCTTATGGGCTATGCGTGGCTCCTACCAACCCCTAATACCACGCCCCAAGCCTTGCAGATGTACTGGACGTTGGTCTGTCAAAATACACGCCCGCTCCCCTGGGCCTCCTCTGTGGTCTAGCCCACTCCCGGGCCTTCTCTAATATAAGGCCCCTCACGGGGACTCTCATCGAGCCCACTCTGGGCCTTCTCTAAAATAATCTAGCCAGCTACGGGACTTCCTACCGAGTCTTCGGTCCTTTAGGCCCACCGCACGGCTACCTTCTCTTATCCAGGCTCACCGCACCGCTATCCCCTTTTGCCGGGGACCACCACAGCACCTTGCCTTTCTCCTGGGGTGTTGTACTGCTAACCCCTTTTATCGGGGTCCACCGCAGCACCCTGCCCCTATCTGAGGGCTATTGCCGTATTAGCCTACAGCCAGGCTCGCTACACCCATCTCGGGCTTCTCAATAGTCCCCCTTCTCTGGGACCTTACATGCCCGTGCCAGGCTTCCTGATACTATCGCCCCTTCTCTGGGGCTTGCTGTGCCCCCACTGGGCTCCTAAATAATGCTGCCCCCTCTCTGGGGCTCGCTGTGCCCCCGCTGGGGCTCCCTAACAATGCCGCGCTCTCACTGGCGCTAGGGGCCCCACCCCTCTGGGGTCCCTATGAGGCCACCTCCAACTCCTTATAGCCTCACCCTTGCCACCGGTGTAAGAAGCACCAACATTAACAAAACAAACCACAAGCTTCCTGGCTATAACTTAACTTAAGGCCGTCTGGCTGTAACAACATAGCTTCCGTGTCCCAGAGCCACCACCCTTCAGTCTGCTCGAGCAGTACTCGCATCCTAGCTCCGTGAGCTCCTACCCCTCTGGCTGCTGGCAGGGAACCCCTAGCCTAACCTTCATTCTAGGCTTTATAGGAGCCAGGCCCTGCCCTACATTACCAGCTGACCACCGTCAGGTGTGAGTTAATCTATCTGGGGTTGCCCTGGCAACTCACAGCTACGCTCATTATCCCTGCTAGGGCTTTTCCCCAGCAGTTTCCCCCTCTCTAGGAGCAGGGCAGCGAGGTGCCCCGCGACAGTACAATCACATTTAAACTCTGGATTGGATCCTCAGTCTCACCCTGGCCCTTTTACACTGTGATAAAAGGGTCAAAGTAGTGTTAAAAGCCTTTAAAAGCTCCATAATTGTCTGTAAGAGGATTCTTCCAGTGTCCTAGAATGCCATAAGGTTGCCTTTCCAGCAGTCCTTCTGGAACCATGGTATATGAGATGGGTAGTAAGGAGTTGAGAAGAAAATGCTAAAGAGATTCTGAGCAACATTATGGTCAATAGGACAGACCAGAGGGATACCAGGATTGATAGGACATTAGTTCCTCCTACCATGTGGGCTGTATCACTTAGAGACACCATATACAATCCATTCTTGACTATTTACACCCAGTTTTACTAGCCTATTAGAACATATAACTTAGCTAAGAGTATTGCTATAAAACCAGACCTGTACTGTCTCTTGCCCAAAGAGCAAATCATGCACATTTCATTTAGTTTGCATTGATTGTAGAGTTAGGAAAGCAGTACCAAATGGCTAAATAGAAAATCTGAATGCTGTATTTACTCAAATATAAGATGAATTCCCCAATAATTAGACTTTGTATATGGAAAAATTATAAATTGGTTATATTTTTTCAGGTATAAAATCTAATTATCATCAGAGGTTTGTCTTGAACTTGCCCCGCTTTCACTGCTACATCAGGGAAAATAAATATAAGAGGGTCAGGTGGCCCCTTGTCCTCTTTCACCCCCAACTTCTTCCCCTCTAGAGCCCCTTCCCTCTCTCCTTACTGTCAGACCCTGCTCTCCCTAAGCACATGGAAGTGAGGGGCAAATGTGAAAATACTGACCTTGAAATAAACATATCTGTCATAATTTACATATAATGTCCATAGACTTAATTCATCTAGAATTGATGCATTTTAACCTTTTTGAAAATGCAGCGAGTTTATGGTAAGCACACTTTTAAGCAACACTTTTGTATCTTCTTATTATAGTACAAACTGGGCACATCTGCACATTCTTTAATGAACTTATTCTAACAAACATTAAATTTAGTACCTCCAAAGTGAGGTACTAAATTAATGTGCATTAGGCTGTACTAATGTGCAGTAGTGCAAGTAGTGCAAGTGCACACTTTTTATTGAAGCTTAATGTGCAGTAGACTATTTTACTGAACATTAGCATAATGTGGTGTTTTATGTGACACTTTAATGTGCAACAAAATAGTCTACTATGCATTGAAATGCACATGTAGATGTGCTCACAATGTCTGATATGAATTCAAAATCAAAAGGCTTATAGTTTACCACATAATTCAGTGGGCTGGACCCCAGAAGAGTCAACGGGATTTCAAAACATAGTGACCCCACAGCTCAGCACTGCTCAGTATGTGTCTGTACTTCAGATACCTCCACAAAGGATCTATGTGTTAATTAGCCTCCCATTCATGACTGGAACCAGTGTTGGAACCAACTCCTGGGATTCTCCAAAAATGTATATGGTTAAACTGCACCTCAGAGGGCAGGGTTACACTAATCATGTGGGGGGGGGGGCTGAGAGAAGGGGAATGGAGAAATTCTGGGTGAATTGTTTGGAGCTCCACTAGGTGAGGTTTGTCAGACATTTAAGGCTGGTGAAGAAACAAATCAATTGAAATAGGAAAGAAAGGTACACCTGAGCTGTGGGATTGAAGAGGAAGTTGAAATGTATTCAATGTAGTGGCTCACCATGACGTAGTCTTTCTGGACTTGAGGAAGGCCTCCAATACTGTCTCTCACCCCGTTCTCATTAAAAAACTAGGAAACTGTTGCATCAACACCTACACAGTCAAATGGGTCGCTAGTTGGCTGGAGGGCCACACCCAGAGAGTGATTCATAGATTCATAGATGTTAGGGTCGGAAGGGACCTCAATAGATCATCGAGTCCGACCCCCTGCATAAGCAGGAAAGAGTGCTGGGTCTAAATGACCCCAGCTAGATACTCGTCTAACCTCCTCTTGAAGACCCCCAGGGTAGGGGAGAGCACCACCTCCCTTGGGAGCCCGTTCCAGACCTTGGCCACTCGAACTGTGAAGAAGTTCTTCCTAATGTCCAGTCTGAATCTGCTCTCTGCTAGCTTGTGGCCATTGTTTCTTGTAACCCCCGGGGGCGCCTTGGTGAATAAATCCTCACCAATTCCCTTCTGTGCCCCCGTGATGAACTTATAGGCAGCCACAAGGTCGCCTCTCAACCTTCTCTTGCGGAGGCTGAAAAGGTCCAGTTTCTCTAGTCTCTCCTCGTAGGGCTTGGTCTGCAGGCCCTTGACCATACGAGTTGCCCTTCGCTGTACCCTCTCCAGGTTATCCGCATCCTTCTTGAAGTGTGGCGCCCAGAATTGCACGCAGTACTCCAACTGTGGTCTGACCAACGCCCTATAGAGGGGAAGTATCACCTCCCTGGACCTATTTGTCATGCATCTGCTGATGCACGATAAAGTGCCATTGGCTTTTCTGATGGCTTCGTCACACTGCCGGCTCATATTCAACTTGGAGTCCACTAGGACTCCAAGATCCCTTTCCACCTCCGTGCCACCCAGCAGGTCATTCCCTAGGCTGTAGGTGTGCTGGACATTTTTCCTCCCTAGGTGCAGCACTTTGCATTTCTCCTTGTTGAACTGCATCCTGTTGTTTTCTGCCCACTTGTCCAGCCTATCCAGGTCTGCTTGCAGCTGTTCCCTGCCCTCCGGCGTGTCCACTTCTCCCCATAGCTTTGTGTCATCTGCAAACTTGGACAGAGTACATTTCACTCCCACGTCCAAGTTGCTGATGAAGACATTAAAGAGTATCGGTCCAAGGACTGAACCCTGCGGGACCCCACTGCCCACACCCTTCCAGGTCGAGACCGACCCATCTACCACGACTCTTTGGGTGCGACCCTCTAGCCAATTCGCCACCCACCGGACTGTGCAGTCATCCACATCACAGCCTCTTAATTTGTTCACCAGTATGGGGTGGGATACTGTATCGAAGGCCTTCCTGAAGTCCAGGTATACGACATCCACCCCTCCTCCTGTGTCCAGGCGTTTCGTAACCTGGTCATAGAAAGAGACTAGGTTGGTCAGGCATGATCTGCCCGCCACAAACCCATGCTGGTTTCCCCTCAGCATAATTTGTCCTGCCGGGCTCTCACAAATGTGAGCCTTGATAATTTTTTCAAAGACTTTACCAAGGATGGAGGTGAGACTGACCGGCCTATAGTTGCCCGGGTCCTCCTTCCTCCCCTTTTTGAAAATGGGGACCACGTTAGCCCTTTTCCAGTCCTCCGGGACTTGGCCTGTGCGCCACGAGCATTTGAACATTCCCGCCAGTGGCTCTTCAATGACGTCGGCCAGTGCCTTCAGCACCCTGGGATGGAGCCCATCCGGGCCTGCCGACTTAAAGAGATCCAGTTCTTCCAAGTGACTCTGCACCACCTCAGGATCTACGCATGGGAGTCTGGCGCCTTGCTGCTGCCTCTCTACAACCCCAGTGAGAGACTTGTCGTGCCCCTCGCTTAGGAACACTGAGGCAAAGAACTCGTTGAGGAGTTCAGCCTTGTCCCCTCTATCTGTCACCAATTGCTTCTGCCCATTTAGCAGGGGTCCTATTCCTCCCTGGGCCTTCCTTTTACTCCCTATGTATCTAAAAAACAATTTCTTGTTGTCCTTTACTTGGGTTGCCATCCTCAGCTCCATGGTAGCTTTGGCCCGCCTAACTGCCTCCCTACAAGCATGAGCAGAGGAGGTATATTCATCTTTAGTGATCTCACCCTGTTTCCACTTTTTATGTGCTCCCCTTTTGGCCCTTAGGCTGCCCTGGATTTCTCTGGTCAGCCATGGAAGCCTTCTGGCCTCTTTCCCTCTTTTGCCTCGCTCGGGGATCGTCTTGCTTTGTGCCCAAAGGATCGTTTCCTTTAGGCACAGCCACCCTTCTTGGGCACCCATCCCATCAAAACTCCTACTCTGCAGTGCTTCCTTGACTAATCGCCTGAGTGCAATGAGATCAGCTTTCCTAAAGTCTAGCACTTTCACCCTACTAGTTACCTTACCCACTCGCCGTCTTATGTTGAATTCTATCATAAGGTGATCACTGTCTCCCAGATAGCTACTGAGTTGGAGGTCCCCTATCATGTCATCTCCCGTTGCCAATACCAGATCCAGTATGGCATTCCCCCTAGTGGGACCATACACCTCCTGTGTCAGGTGGAGGTCCTGTACACAAGTTAGAAACCTGCGTGAGCGATGGGACCTTGCTGTCTGCGTCTCCCAGCAGATGTCCGGGTAGTTTAGGTCCCCCATGACTACCGCCTCTTTAGCTTTTATGGTCTCCGAGAGTTGCCTCAGGAGCCCCGCATCTATTTCTTCCCCTTGGTGTGGGGGTCTGTAACAGACCCCTACCACCAAATCCCTTTCTCCTTGCCCCCCATGTAGCCTAACCCACAATCCTTCTACTTCCTCAGCCTCGGATTCTGTCTTGATGAGGGTTGATGTATATTGCTCACTGACATAAAGTGCAACCCCCCCCCACCTTTCTTCCCCGACCTGTCCTTTCTGTACAATCTATAGCCCTCAATATGTACCGCCCAGTCATGGGATGAATCCCACCAGGTCTCTGTTAGCCCCACTAAGTCATAGGTGTTTAGTGCAAGCAGGAGCGCTAGTTCATCCTGCTTGTTCCCCATGCTCCTAGCATTAGTATATAGGCACTTGAGCCCTGCGACTGGCGCCTTTGCTGTCCCCCTGCTCCCAGTCCCATGGGGCCCATTGTTTCTTACCTTCTTGTTCCTTACCTGTTCTGTTGTGCTGGCCTCCCCATGGCTTTCAGGTTCCCAATGTTCTCCTTCTTCAGGCTGGGCTGTCCTTGTGGGTGCCACATGGTTTGGTGGTCCACAGCTTCCCCTGCCCTCGTACTCCCCTCCCCCCGACGAGCCTAGTTTAAAGCCTGCCGGAGGAGATCCGCCAACCTAGAAGAAAACACACGCTTACCTTTGGGGGACAGGTGAAGCCCATCCCAGCTGAGCATGTCCCTCGTCGTGATGTGCGGGTCATGGTCCAGGAAGCCGAAGCCTGCCTCGAGACACCACTGCCGAAGCCGCCAGTTGGTCTCTCTGATGCAGTTCTCCTGCCGTCTTCCTCATCCGGTCACTGGTAGGATGGAAGAGAAAACCACCTGGGCACCGAACTCCTTCAGCGCGCCGCCCAGAGCACAGTAGTCTGCCATCAAGTGATCGGGGGTTCTCCTGGCCGCATCATTAGTACCCACATGGACTAGGACCATGGGGTAATGGGTCTTATTCTACCTGGACAGATGTGGGCAGTGGGGTTCCACAGGGCTTGGACCTTAGGCCTGCACTGTTCAACATCTTCATCAGTGACTTGGAAGGGAGTGTCAAAAGCATCCTGTTCAAATTTGCAGATGACAGTAAGATGTGGGGGATGTGGGCACACTAGAAGGGAGGAATAGGCTGCAATCAGACTTAGACAGGTTACAGGGGCGGGCGGATGAGAACAGGATGGGTTTCAACACTGACAAGTGCAAGATACTGCATCTGGGGAGGAAGAACCAGCAGCATACCTACAGGCTGGGGAGGTCCCTTCTCATCAGTGCAGAGGCATAAAAGGATCTTGGAGTCATTATTGATGCCGAAATGAACATGGGCCGACAGTGTGGGGACGTGGCCAGGAAGGCCAACCATACCTTGTCATGCATCCACAGATGCATCTCAAGCAGGTCCAAGGAGGTGATCCTCCCCCTCTATGCGACACTGGTCAGGCCACAGTTGGAGTACTATGTCCAGTTCTGGGCGCCACGCTTCAGGAGGGATGTGGACAACATGGAGAGGGTCCAGAGGAGGGCCACCCACATGGTCAGGGGGCAGTAGGGCAGCCCCTATGAGGAGAGGCTATGGGACCTGAACCTGTTCGGCCTGCAAAGAGAAGGCTGAGGGGGGGATGTAGTCACCATTTACAAACTAGTCAGGGGGGACCAGCAGGCATTGGGAGAGTCTTGTTCCCCCGAGAACTACCAGGAGTGACAAGAAATAATGGTCACAAGCTGGCAGAGGGTAGATTCAGGCTAGATATCAGGAGGTGCTACTTCACTGTCAGGGTGGCTAGGATCTGGAACCAACTCCAAGAGAAGTGGTGCTGGCTCCTACCCTGGGGGTCTTTAAGAGGAGGCTGGATGAACACCTTGCCGGGGTCGTTTGAGCCCAGTACTCTTTCCTGCCATGGCAGGGGGTCGGACTTGATGATCTGCTCAGGTCCTTCTGAACCTACCAACTATGAAACTTCAAACTTGGTGCTGAACAGGACTGTGGTCAATGGGCTCTATATTTTATTCATATGGGATACATTAACCAAGCCTTCTGACAGGTTCCCATGAGAATGTGTGCCCAGTATGGGCCATGTATTTTATAGTCATGCTCATTGTTAGCTGTATTTAATCAACTTCACAGTTTGTTTCCATTACTAAACAGGGGGCCGTAGGAAAAGCATTCACATCATGAACACCATCAGCTAATACTTAGTAATACCTGTGAATTCTGCTAAAACGCCAAACCATGATGTTGATCCTACAAATTGACCAACTATAACAAATCATAATGCCTTGTGACCAAAGTAGACTCAAGCCCTCCTTAGGGCTAGCATTAACAGTACTGTCATCAAACCTCAAAGGGTTTTCAATGGTGAAAAAAGAACTGATTGTAAATCTATGCAAAAAAGTCCAGTGCAATATCTTGTGCTTATAAGAAATGAAACAAGGGCATCATAATAACTGTCCATCAATACCTGGAATGACTATGGCAACTAAAAGACCACACAAGCAATTTGGAAGTGACATATTTGTTAAAACTGAAATGGTCATAATTTCTACAGCAAAGATTGAAGAAAACACTGAACTAGACCCTTTTTCTGTAAACACCATCACTACAGGTGAGGAGCTCAAGTTAGCCATCACAAAAGAATGCAGGAGATTCTGGTAGACCCTGACTGAGTTAACCGATATGACGTATAATAATAAAAAGTCATGGATGACAGTATGTAAACTCAGCAACAGCCCACAAAAGGTAGATCAACATCATAATGTTGCTGGTAATTAAATTTCTCACCAGGTGCTTCTCAATGGAAAAAGCCCAAAAAACCAAAAACAACCCCTCAGACTGGAAAGGTACAAATACCCCAAAAACCTGGGTTTGGAAACCCCCTACTTAATGATGAATTGAATTTTGGTTTTAAAGCACAGAAGACAGGGAAAGCAGCCAGTCTTCATGACATACTGAAAACAATCAAGCAATTTGGACTCCAGACTTGAGAATGGCTCCTATGCCTACACAACTCATACATAGCCAGTCAAAAAATTCCAAAGATATGGTGACATGCTCAGGTAATTGCACTTCTAAAGCTAGGAAAGGATCCACCTGACTCAAAGAGCTTCTGACCTATCTCTCTGCTATGGCACACATACAAACTATATGAACGACTGATACTGAACCGGCTTGCCCCATATGTGGTGGATAAATACCTATTCCCTGAACAGGATGGCTCTCACCTTGGAAAATCAACAATGAGCCAGCTGTTCTATCTACCTCAACATACTGAGGACAGGCCAAACCGCTGGAGCTGTGTTCATCAACCTAACAGCTGCCCATGCTACAGTTAACCACTGATGACTCCTCCACA
This sequence comes from Alligator mississippiensis, assembly GCF_030867095.1. Classification (NCBI taxonomy): domain Eukaryota; kingdom Metazoa; phylum Chordata; order Crocodylia; family Alligatoridae; genus Alligator; species Alligator mississippiensis. Next base: position 32,019,171 of record NC_081825.1, read on the forward strand.
AGACCCTGGAAATGACGAAAGATCTATACTGTATAGAGCTGATATGAACCCTGCTCAAAAATAGACTTTTTTGTCAAACTGGATGGAAAGTGAAGCAGATGGAAGGAACAGAGTAATGACTTTCCCCCAAGAAAGCATACTTACACCACTATTATATAACATCTATTTGAATGAGCAACCAATTGATTTGGAAACAAAATATTTAATCTATGCAGCTGACCTGTACATAACAGCCCAAAACACTGGCTTTGACCATATTGAAAAATCCCTAAATGAGGGACTAATCATCCTAAACTCATATTACATTGAAAACCAATTACATACCAATCCAACGAAAACACAATTAGGTGCCTTCCATCTGAAAAACTATGAGGCCAATCACCAGTTCAACATTACATGGTCTGGGACCCCACTATCCCACCGTTCAAATCCAGTTTCCCTTGGAGTTACCCTCGATTGAACCCTCTCATGCAAAGAACGTATCACGAAGACGAAAGCAAAGGTGAGCGCTTGTAACAACATTCTATATAAGCTCACCAACTTGAAATGGGGACTTAGCCCCTGAACCATCTAAACCACTACTCTCACTGTCAGCTTCTTCTCTGCCAAGTATGAATGCCCGGTATGGGAGAGATCCATACAAGCTAAGTGCTTTGACTCCATTCTGAAGGATAGCTGCAAATGCATCTCAGGATGCCTGAAGCCTTCCAGCCTAAATAGTGTTGTACCTGCTGGCTGGCATCACTCTGCCTGACATCAGAAGAGCAGTGGCCAGCAGAGTAGAATGATGAAGACAAACTGAAGCTGTGAGACACCGATTGTATGACCATCCCACAGCACACAAACATCTGAAGTCACACAGGAGCTTCCTCACCTTTTCATGCCACACCGAAGGAGACATGACTACAGATGTGGAATACAAATATCTAATGGCAAAAAATGGACATTACAGCGGCTGAGTCCTTACCACTGGGGCTGATGAACCATGGCCAAGGTGGCAATGTCACCTGCCTACATATGGGAGTCAGATGGTCCAAGGAACTAATGAAGAAGGGGGCTATACCATTGGTTCAACCACCTGTGACTATGGCACAGAGCCTCAGACTATGCAACACCTGCTGCAATGCCTGCTGCTTGAAGGCACATGTACAACAAAAGACAAAACAAAGTACAATAAACAAGCACAAGCATGTGTAACAAAATGGTCAAACATCATGTAGAGACATGAGAAGAAGATTACTAAGCACATGCTGTTTCTGGTAGGAGTTTTATGATAGACAATGTATTTAATGAGGTTTCCTTGAATACAAATGGAAAACAAGGGGCTTTATTTCCCCATGCTCATTAGGGAAAAAGCCTCTTCTTGTATTCAAGTGAAAATGGTAATTACCAGCATACTATGGTTCACATTGGATAAGATCCTCCACTCTGAGAGAACCTGCAAAGATGTGGCACTTGCTGACTGCAGGACACTGATGCACAAATCTAATACTTCACACATTACCCAAGATTGAGAGTGGACAATATAAAGCTTTCAGCATGGTGGGGTTTTTTTTAGTTTTTTGCTTCACACTCTAGGTTGGGCAATTTCCAGGACTGAGCATAAATGTTACAATCCAGTGGTTCCCATGTCTGGGTACCTTCTGAGCAAAAGTTTTTCACGTCTGTTCTATCCTAGAGGCAATCCTATAAAACGAAAATAGGATGTTTCTGATATGCTTCTAGTGGAAACATCACATTTCCACTAGAAATGGAAATATTAGTGCCATCATACAAAGCAGTGCTAAGACTTAATTTGCAATACTATATAAATACGGTCACTCATATTCAAGAAAGATAAATTCAAACTAGAATGGAGTAGAGAAGGGCTTTTAGAATGATCTTGTAAGACAGGGGCGGGCAATTATTTTGGGCAGAGGGCCGCTTACTGAGTTTTGGCAAGCCATTGAGGGCTGCATGACAGGCAGCCCAGGGCAGATAAATATTAATTTTCTAAATTTTTAGGGGCCCTGCAGGCTAGATAGAATGGCCTGGCAGGCCACATCTGGCCCCTGGGCCGCATTTTGCCCACCCCTGTTGTAAGAGGTGGTTAAGGGCATGTTTTCACTGCAACGCAGCCTGAAGTGTTGCCACAAGGTGCATACAGCCCACTCAATCTCACCCAGTGCATGCCTAATACAGAAATTAGGTGGGAAATTTTCTTGGCACTGAGTGTACACCCAGAGCCTATCCTTTGATCTCTGCCCTGGGTATACATAATGGCACAGGTTCAGGGCCATGGCAGGCCCGCTATACTGTTTAATGGCTTGGCCCTTGCATGTGCTGAGTGCAAAGGGGCAATGTTAACCTGAAAACAAATGGGTAAAGGTTGGTCATGAGTAAATGTAGGTGGAAAAATATTTAAAAGGTTTCTGTCACAGGTTCCTGTGTCAAATAGATTTCTATAGAAACTTGATAGGATTCATGGAGCTTACAATGTAAACCTTTACAGTTTACTAGCAAATTATTTCTTTGTATGATCCAAACACATATATAATTCTATAGCAAAAATAGAACTGTATAAAGGTAGTTCCAAAAGAGCTATACAAAAGTTACCTTGTTCTGTCAAATACCATGAGATTTTTCCATAAAACATCTCTTACATGACAACAAAATATATCTTTTTTTGTGTCTTGATGTAAGTATCCAAATGAGCTGCAAGTCAGCTCCTTGCAGCAAATTTATTAAGGTTTTGCCTTCTTAAAATGTTGCGAGCAGCAATGAAGATTACATCATACTTACAAAACAAGAAATTCAAGGATATACTGAAGATCTAAAACACAATCCCTGTCTGCACCTGTGCAGTATAACTCAAGGAGATGATATCCATGAAGACAGCACCCTGCATTGCTGAGGTTGTAGAACAAGCTGCTGTTCAGTGATCAAAAGAAGCTTCCTGTTTGTTATGTTATTACTTTTCATTATTTGTTCAGTGCTGACAATGCATTCAGCACTGTAAGTGACAAAAATAAAGACAGCCGAGTAGAGGGGGCTTGTAAAGTTAATGTACATATAATGTATAATTCATATAGACGCAGTGTTATTAACTTGTTATGGGTACTGCAGAAGATACAAGTTTCAAGGGGGAATTTGAATGGGGTGTGAGCGATTTGGCAGAAATAGAAGGTTGTTTTCTGGACATTTGCAATGCATACAGTGTTTGCAATGATTAATTTTTTACTTTCTTTTCTTTCTCTTCTTGATTATTCTTTGGCCTAAAAAAATTAGAAGAAAGAACATTTAAATTAATGCCATTTGATGCCCATGTGCTTAGCAGCCAGTGAAGCATTCCTTAGAACAAATACAATAACTTGGTCTTTTTTTAAAGAAGTAAGTTAGAAGCTTTCTTTTTAAAGCTTTGTCTTAAGAAGCCATCCAACCTCCTAGGTCAAGCAAAGCTTGCTTCATCTATTCATCTTTCCAGGGAGCCACTGTTTAATTTACAGTAAATCAAGAGGCAGGAGGGATGATGAAGTTAAGCTCATGCTGTTGAGAACAATCATCTTCGCCCAGAGACATATGTAGCCACAGAAGGTTGAACAGACCACCATAGCTTTAAGGCAGTAAGATAAAAGTGGCACATGCTGTGCGTGCCCAGTGGGAGCAAGGCCGCAGCCTGCAAACAGAACCCACTCTGCTTTCATTTGATTTGTGGCTTTTTTCCCCTTAATTTTGATTTTCTTAATGAGACCCTGGTGCATTGAGAGGAAAGAAATAGAGAATGGGGAATGGAATAGTGTGACAGCCACCCTTGCAAGGGATAACATTTGCAACAGACAATATAACTGGACCAAACAATGACAACAACTATTTCTCAGCCTTCCAAAGAGATTGGAGAACATTAAAAGTAAAACATCAGATAAAAAAAAAAATGAAGTGATTTATGTTTTAATTCTGAGAGTTGTCCTCTGCCAAAAAAGAATATTGGAAACTTTCTTTTCCACTTGGTCTTGCCAGTCACACTGATTAATATTTAAGATAATTTTTTCATAAGTTTGCATAATACAAATGTTGCATAATTGTACTGTACCTAGTGTTTAGCTTTAGATCCCTCTTTGTCAGTGGTTTTCATGAGGTAATGCAGACTGTTTACAGAGTAGCAGAGCTACCTCCCAATAAAAATAAAAGAAATCAGCATTTTTCATGGGCTGCTTGATTGAGAGTAATAATAAAATAAAATGATTAATAATAAACTCTTCAGCTCTCTAACAATGTGGATCACATGGCCATCTAATACAGGGCTTAATGGGATAGCTGAGCAGGGTATTCAAATGTCATGACTTCTTTTTTTATTTTACTTTTCTCTTCTACCTACCCTATTTTTTTAGCAAGTGAACTGCATTTTGTTTTCAAAGATACACACTACATATAACTGTGGGAAGAAAAATTCAGATAACAGATAAAGATATATAAAATTCCATATTTTAAAAGGCAGACTGCAGGAGAGAGAAATATACAGGGTAAGCATCTTAAAAGTGCCACATCAATAACAGTATCCAATTTCAATTTTCAAAGAAATTTTGGGCCCACATTTTTAAAGATGAGTAGGTGCCTAAGGACACAAACAGGTGATATTTTTCAAAAGCTTGTAAGTCCAGATTTGTAAAGGTATTTAGGGACCATAACTGTATTGCAATCAGCGTAACTACTAAATATCTTGAAAAGTCTTGCCTTAGCTCCTACTGATTTTTATGGGAGCTAGGTAACAGAGTTGCTTTTGAAAGTCTACTAGGCCTCTATCTGCATCTTTTGGTTCCTAACCATCTTTCAAATGCTGTCCCTCTGATTTATACAGCTAAGTCCTATTTTCAAAACCAGCATAGGCTCAGATCCTCACAGTTATTTAGGCACCTAATCTGGTTGAAGCCAGAATTTTTAAGAATATAGGCACTGAAACCTCTGCTCAGCTACTTCTCCTGGATCAGCTAAGAGAGCCTAAAATTCAACTTTTTTTTTTTTTACTTTAGATTTCTCAAGGTGCTTGAAAGGTCTACTTCTGTTGCACCTGCCTAGAAACACTTTCATTTTGGCAGAGCTTAGTAACATGAAATCCGCTGGACTAGAATCTAGAAATAAGATGTTCCTCTCCCTTAGTTCCCTGAAGGACTAAATCCGAAAGCAGTTCTCAGAGTATGCCTGACACCCCAAACTCATGCCTAACAGGATGGGGCTCCTCAGAAACTGTAGTGGCAGCCATGGTTTTGCTTTACAACATAATGATAATACCATTCCCCTTTTATATTATAGTAGAATAGTTACAGTACATACCTCAAAAGTAGAAAGCCTCAGTTTAAATTCCTCCTCTGCCTGAGGATGTTCAAACCTGCACCTCCCACTTCCCAGAAAGGTGCCCCAACCTCTGTTGGGTTGCACCTCTGTCTGGTTCAGTGAATCTTGACTATTTTTTGCCTAAGTACAGCTTCACAGGACAACTGAGAAGCACCCTCTCTTTCCAGACAGAGGCGTGTCTACATATGCGCCAACTGCACAGTTGTTACCACATAGCCATTTAGTTCTTGCTTTAGTAAGACTGTGCAGTCCTGGTGGTGCAAAGATCATTTCCGACCCTACTGCGCAGTAGCAATGAGCTACTGCACCGCAGTGTTGGCATCATGGCTTGTGCCCACAAATGCCACGTTGCCATAGTGATGAGCTATGCCACTGTAGCTCATCACTACAGTGACATAGCATCTCATGTAGACATGCCCAGAATACTCTATAGCCTGGGGCTTAGGTTATTCTCATGGATTATATGGATTTGAATCCCATCAAGCAGAGGAAGGAATCAAAAACCGTGTCTTCCTTTTGTTGTGAAAGTGCTACAAAACCTGAGATATTATATAGAAAGGGGGTGGCCCCACTACCATCAACCTCTCCACTTACACTTTGAAGGAAAAGGATGAATATTGCTCAGTTCTTTGATAGAAATGGCACCTACATTCAGGAGAAAATTCAAAGCTCTGGATCTCAAGTGGATGAAGAAACTTCCTTGCAGCCTTGAGGGAGGCATCTGAGGAAGGAAGCAGGATTTTGAACTCACTCCTGTCCTCATCATTTTCTTATTGGCCAGGTCTAGGCTGTTGGAATACCATTTCCCTTTGTGGATCTAAATGGTAGATTTTTAACCATGGAGGTGGTATTTTTGACATTTAAATATAGGTATTTATTTTACTTTCCCTACAGTGTGGACATGTAAGTATATGTATAGATTGAGCAGGCACAGTAGGCTATGCACTTGCCAAGCACATGGAGCCATGTACCTTTGCCCATTCTGGATGTGCACCTGTGTTAGGTCCCAAAAATGTAGGCAGCCAGAAAAAAATATTATATGAGTGTTAGACTTCGGAGAAGCAAGACCCTTCTATGTTTTACCCCAAAGAACAGAGTGGTTAGGTCATTCATGCAGGAAGTAGGAAACCAAGTTTTTAGTCCTCTCTTGCCCAGAAGGTGGTTGACACTATACCTTGTTGACTCCCCAGTACAATGCTCTAATGACCCTGCTATGGGTGAGGCATTATCCACTCCCTTTCCTACTGGGAAAGGACCATATGTAGGACCAGGAAGAAGAGAACAACCTAGAGGTTATGGGGTTAGTGAAATGGCTGCTGACCTGGAAGGAATCAAGTGCTGAATTTTAGCTTAGGCTCTTACACCCTTGAGACAGGGATCTCCCCACAGTGCTGTTTTACATCTGTTTTATCCAGTAGCTAGGAAATGCAAGGGGAAATACCTGAACCACAAAAGGGGTGCCACAGGGGTCCAGCCAGTGCTTGAACCTTGGTGTGGTGGTTTGAGCTGTTTGCTGAAAAGTCAAAAAATGCAGATGCAAACCCCTTCTGGGTAAAGTGGATCTAAAATCTGGGAATTCTACTTCCTGGGCAAGTGCCATTGAACTACTCAGCTATTGGACCTAAAACATGGGAGGGCTCACTGGCAGTCATCTTCCCTGGACTTACATTATGGTACATGTAGTCATAAATGTAGCTGACCCATGTGTAGCCCTACAGTCCATGTTCAATCTATGCATGCACGTTTACGCAGGTACAGAATAAAGCCAGAGACAAAAATGTCCAGATAGATGGCTGAAGAACTGCCATTTAGATGTACATATGGAAATAGAATCCCACCTTGAATATACTGACTTCAGGTGACTTGCTTTCTCAGCTGTGTTGGCTGTTCTGAGTTAGGTAACCTATGGTCTCTACAAGGGGCCTAGTAACTTCACTTAATGTTTTGGATTCTGCTCCAGTAACCAAGCACCAGGAAAGGTCCTTATGAGATTGAGCTCAAAGTTATTGGGGGTTGGACTAAATGACCTCCTGAGGTCCTTTCCAACCCTAATTTTCTATAATTTCTATTTATGAAAGTGAGGTTTATTTACCTAATTGTTTAAGAGCTCCTGATAATGTTACCGATAGATTAAAGGTATTATAGACATACTCAGTACAGAATTTAACCAACTGCTTTTATTTGTTAGCTTTAATTGCTTCTTGGATATATAACATTTTGTTCAAATTTGGGGGTTTGAGGATTTTTATTTCAAATATATTGGAGATTTTCCTCTCCACTGATACTGACAAAAGCTGGAGAAGCAGTTCTAGAATTAGTGTCTTCTTTCTTCTAGCAGAACAGGGAGGGTAACTAAAGTTATCATAGCTTCCTATAACAATATTCTGATCCTCCAAGCTTTTGTCTTTCAGTAAGGACAGGATTCTCTTTATAAAATAAACATTCATAAAAAAGGCCATTTTCATGCCTCAAAAAGGAATCCCAAAACTCTTCCCTCCCCAGTAGAAGGGAAGAGTGGCAGGTCACTGATGCACAAATGTCAGTCTAGAAGTACAAAGATCATTCTGAGCCATAATAAGAGCGATGTGGATATGAAGGGGTGTCTTGAATTACTCAATAGTGGCAAAATGTCTAGCAGTGGTAACAAGCTCAGGATAGGAACTTACCTGCTCCAATATTACTTCAGTTTTACACTGCCTACAAATATAACCATAACCACATTATTTTTGTCACACAGATGAAGTGTATGTTTCACCACAAGACAGCAACCTTAATGCTACCCCTAAATCAATACTGTTTACAGTGGAAACCGAGTTTTAAAACTTTACTAACTTTATTTTCTACAAAACAATCATTGCATAATTTTGAATTATAATAAGTTTGAGGAAAGTGTAGTCAGCTCATGGGGATTCCATGAGCAGAAATGAAGGTTAAATTCAATCGCTAAATTATTCATTGTGAATTATTTGCTTGGCCCTAGCACTGAAGGACAGAGGAATGAATAGAATTGTTAGAGACACAACTTATATTAACAATAACAGAGCTGCAACTCTCATTTCCAGCACACTATGCTGTAAATTTCCCCTGTGTTTTAAAAGAACTGCAGTGTTAGCTATTTTTTATCCTATCAAACTGGCCCTTCTTTAAACTGTACATAACTCTCCTTCTTGACATTTTTGATTCAGTTTATCTGAAAATTGTGAAAAGTTATAACTGATAACAACAGGAGTATTTTACGAGAAGGACAATGTGCATGGTAGCTCCAATTTCACTGTACATCACAGCTTCCTTTATTTCAGTGATAATATGCACGTACACTGTACTACCAGTGATCAAAAGTCACATCTGACCAACCTGCATTAAAACCAGGATGGGTAATAACTATGGTGGAGTGGTAAATGAACTTCCTTCAAATAGAGGAGACAACAACATAGTTTCCAAATTCCACAGATTCTATAGATCTAGAATGAATAAGAATCCAGGACTACACTTCTCCCCCAGTCACACGTTAAACTATGGCCCTCATCACTGCAGTATCTTAGCATTTCAAAGTCTTCCATGTATTTTCCTCATTGAAGATCAGTGTTGACCACTATAGCCACACAAATGCACTGTTCACCCTTCTGCTACTGGCATTAACTCATTAGAGTTATGTTTATACACATTGGCTTCTCAGCAGATACATCTACATGTTCATTAATGTGCTGTAGTTACTGCACATTAAGTTTAGGACTTATATAACCAAGTACTAAATCAATATGCAGTAACTGGCACTACTGTGCTGTAGTGCTGGTGCATGGCTTTTTAGTGATGCTAACTGCGCAGTAGCCTAATACTACTGCACAGTAGGATATTAGCATGGGTTTTGCCCTGCATGCTACTGCGCAGTAGAATTAGGCTACTGCACAGTTAGTGTCTCATCTAGATGCACACAGCATGCCTCAAAAAATGCCCACCCCCTCTCTATCAACAGATATAGTCCTCATGAACAAAACTACCTAAGGAACTTGGGGTGCTTCTGCAAGTTCCTAGGGAAGTAGGGAGCACACTATGTTGGTTCAACACACGCCTTTTGCTATTTTTGAAGCTTTCATGCTTCACTTCTATGTGCTCCCTTTGTGTCTCACAGCTGAGAGAGCATAGCATTCATTCACTTAGAGCTACCTTCTGCCCTTGCTTACACCAATGCCACTCACAGCCCAGAAGACAAATAAATTTGCCAAAGGGCCATCATTCAGAGATCCATTTCTTAAGGAAAAAAAAAAAGGACAAATAGAAGGATTTTGCAGCAAATGAAGTGTGTTCAGTCAAGTAATATTGGACTGTGCTTTGAATGAGTTATGAACAAATTCCCCCTGACGCAATGCATTATGAACCCAGTAGACTATACACACTTCAGCAGTTCTGGTGAGTTATGTAGTCACTCCAGATTCATGAAAATAAATAGCATTATTCTACTCTCCTCTCTCTCTCTATATATGTATATATATATATATATATATACTCTCTCTCTTTTTCCCCCTCTCCATTTGACCCTCTGTAACAAATGGTCAGTAGACACAGATTTGATGTTACATTCCTACCAATATAGCACAGTCTTATAGCAGACTTACAAAGCCTGCTCAGCTAAGTGGCTTAAACACCACTTCACCCAAAGAGGAACTTTGGCCAGTGGCAGCCAAGAGTACAAAAGTGAAGGGAGGAAGTAGAATGAACAAAAGAATCTGCCCCTTTGGCCATGCAATTATGGCACTCCAGTACCTTGCCCTAGTTTCACTTTAGACAGTCTCATTCTACCTTTCAGTGTTGTTCTTCACTTGGATAAAGTATTCATTCTTCACAGTCTGTTATAAAAATGCTGTTTAGTGTCACTTGTAGAGATGTAATGGAAACTTAATCCTACCATAGAAATGTCTGGATTTTATGGAGATTCCGTGGATATATTAGACAAATAGTATGTTATATGTACATATTATAGATAATACATATATATTTTTATACCTAGGGAATGTGTATTAACAATAGAAGCTATTCAAAATCAATAATTATAACTTCATGCATGTTTAATTAGAAGAATTTGCTTAAATAGTATTTCAAAAAGGCCACTTCCTGCACCTACAGAGACGTTCTCTACTTGTTCACTTGTCTTTAAGTTTTACTTTAATGTCATTATTAAGTCTCCTTGTTCCTTTATAGTTAAATCCTCTTTCACTTACAAAATGACTGCCCTTGACTCCCAAATGCATCAAGTCCCATTTAAAATTGTTATTAAATGCCTACAATTATTAGATCTCCATGATAGAACTATAATGAGAAGGCATTAAGTGATTGGACCTGCTATCCATGATGAAGTATTGTAACCTTTGAGGTGATGCATGACACAAAGTAATGTAATATAGATGACATTTCAAGATTCAGTGTGTTTTCAAACCCCTCCATGCAAAGGACACTAATACATTAATAATAAACTATATTTCCATTAAACACATACCATCAGCACAATCCTTTACCCAGCATATTCACTTATATATGAATTTAAGAGGCATTGTACAAGGCATGTTTAATTGTGAAGGGTTCAAGACAGACTTTTTGGTATCTTTAAAGGCAAAGGACTTTGAAGGCCTAAGGATGGTAACACAGTGTACCCTCCTCAAGATTTTAATTTGGTCCCACAGACCTTGTAATTTCTGATGACAGTGAAGCCATGCACAAAAACACATTTCTAAGAAGCTAATAGCCTAAATTTGTAGGTTCTGCTGAATGCAGCTTTTGACATAAGGAGAACATTCATCTAGAGAGCCTTCTTACAAATCATGTGAAATTAAACATATATGTAGGTTATCAAATTCCAGTTATCCCAGTTTGTGACTATCTGATTTTTGGTGAAGAAAAAGAAAAAGAAAGCAGCCTGGGAACTAGGACCTAGAAGGGATGGGGTGGGATATGTATGGAGTTCAGATGGGTTTATTAGGTGCAGGGGAAGCAGAAGGTAGGGGATGGTAGCACCTTACAGATAGCATCTGATAAAGTTGCTGCCTATGGAACCTCATGAACTAGTTAATATCTAAGTTTTTACTCTGCCCAACCTTCTGTTTGACTTCAGACTAACATATCTAACCACATTCTAGGTGCCGGGGATGCAACTTTTTACCCCATACAATTACCATGATTTCATATTTTTTTCTGATGAAAACATTGTTAAAAATAATTTTGGTCATGTGCATACTATAGTTAAACATTCCCAAGACTGGAGAAAAGGATCAACATTGTTTTGGAAATTAAAGCTAAGTACAGGCATTCAAGAAGCCCAAGGCGTAAGTGCTCCAAGTATCATGCTTTACTCAAAGTGCCCTAGATTAGTGCCTGATCGAACAGAACTGCTATTCAATCTTGGGGGCAGGGAGGGGGACAGAGAAGAGGGGCACAGAGGTGGCCTGCACTAGCTGAGGCCAACAGACTGTGGGTGCTTCTGTATGCCTCCCAGGAGGCTGCTGGAAAAACCCCTCTCCCCAGCCCTAGCTCCAGCCCCTGCCAGCTGGCAGCAGTGGCTGGGGTGGGGAGAGGGAGCGGAATAGAGCCCCGCCTCCACCCCCCGCTTGCTGGCTCTGGTCTTGGGGGAACTGGGCCAGGTTTCTGCAATGGAGGGACTCTGTCCCTCCACCCCTCTGCCCATCTTCCTAACAACTGCAGCCAAGAGCTGCACCTCGGGGATGCACCACTTTTTGCCATGCCGAGAACTGGGGAGTGGGAGGAGGGGGCCTGCATGGACCTGGCCTGCCCCCCCCCCAAGACCCAAGCCAAGAACCTGGGGGGGGGGGGCTCATGTGGCAGGGGGATTCCGTCTCCCCCAGGCCCCAGTTTTCTGCATGGTGAAAAGACAGGCCAGGCAGCCCTGTGCTGCAGCTCCTGACTGCAGTTGTCATAGGGCTTGGGGATGCGGGAACAGAGGCCCCCCACCATGGGGACTCAGCCCAGCCCTCCACAAGAGCTGAGTCAGCAAGCTGGGGGGAGCCCATGTAGCAGGGGGACTCCATTCCCTGCTCAACCCCCAATTCCAAGTGCAGCATAAAGCAGTGCAGCCTTGAGCCCCAGCTCCTGGATGCATCTGGGGGAACAGAGCCCCTCTGCCATGTGGACCTGTCCCAGGACCCTAGTCAGCAAGCTGTGGGGCTCACATGGTGCCCATGCCTGGTTGTACAGGAAGGAGACAGCCTTTTTGTCTCCTCTCTGTGACAGCCTAGGGAAATAACTGGACCAGTGCTTACCTGAAGTCTACAATCACTGGCCAAGGCTAGCATGCCACCCTGCAAGGTGCCCCTGGGATGCTGGCAGAATGTGACCAAACTACCTTGACTCGCAATTGGATGTGCTACAGGCATTCAATAATGCTGTGTAACCTAAAGCACATTAGTCTGATACTACATACACGGAGGGTTAACTTAGAGTGGGACCTGCCATTTTTAAAGCACTCTACGTGGCATGAACATCTTGCTTGGTTACAGCTGTAGTTGTATGCGCAATAAGTGTTATGTCTGTACTTAGCGGAAAAGAGTAGAATAAACAATGAAAAAAATAAAACAGACAGAATAATGCACTCCATTCACTGTTTTTCCCCCCTAATTATGAAATATGATCTGCAAATAGTTAATGAACCAGCTCTTATTAGATATGTATCCTGCTGAGCTCCTTATAATTTCCAGTTTATCTGATAATATCAAATACAAATACCATTTACATCATACTTCATTTCACATATGATGCTCTTTTTCCATGTTACATATGAAAAAATTAAGGTAGAGCATTTAAGAGACTTGCCAATGGAGACTTAGTGAAGTATTTTAGTTTTACTGGGACATTCATGGCTCTTTTTGGGACATCCTGATGCTCCAGAATTTTTTTTAAGTGTCTCTAAAATACTATGGGTTTTCATTTCATCAGTCAAAGAATTCTATTATTATTTGTACAAGCAGTAAATATTACTTCAGAATGACAGAAAAAAATAGTGCACTGGAACAAGAGTTCAGTGTGATGAAAAGCATTTGGGATAAAGGAAACAGCTGAAAGAATATAGATACTATCAAAGCTTTTCTTTTCCTCCAAATGAATGTTAACACTTATTCCATGTTTCATGGCAAATTCATGATAAAAAGACGTGTGTTACTCAGAACTATGGGGAAGAGTCAAATGTTACTGTCAAATCAGAAACTAAAACTGGTGATGTCATGTGGCAGGGCACTGTTGGTGCCTGCCACTTTAAGGGCTGAGCCAAGCAACCGGCAAGCGCGTGTTTGATTGTGGCAGCCATTTTAGATCTCTGGCTGCCTATATAAACAGAGCAGTTTGCTGCTGGCAGGCTAGGCAGAAACATAGCCTGGCTATAAGGCTGAATGCAACATCTTGGAGGTAAGGGCAGGAGCTGTAGGGGATGGTTTGGAGGCTCCTGGTTCTGGGCATGACCTAAAACTGCACCGTGCTGGGAGTGGGTGGCCTGATGGGACTCCCAGTGGCATGGGAGCCTCCAGGAAATACCAGGCCAGTTACCACCCTGGTGAAAGGTAGGTTGAGGTGCCTTAATAACCCCAGCTCCCACAACCAGGTGGGTTACAGTATGGAAGAGCCAAGAAGGTGGTCCCAGGTCAGAGAGCGGGCTATAGACTCAGAAGCCCGACTTAGAATACCCTTGACTAGTCAATGCTGGGGCCAGGACCAGCATGGTCTAAAGGGCCCACCATGAGGGATGCCCAGAACTGAGGGCCTGGGGTTTTCAACTGGCCTTGGAGGTGAGACCAGGGCCTGTGTGGCCAAAGGTCCTGGGGGGACCATGCCTGAGAAGGGAAAGTGTTCAGGGAGCTAGGCAGCCCAGAATGAGGGTGGGGTATGCTGCCTGATCAGAGGGATCTGGTTGGGGTCTGGACTAGAGGATTCTGGGGCTCAGTGTGGGGCCGGTGATGATAAGAACAGTGTATGCCATCTGTGAGGCTTACCCTGTGGTGTAGGGAAAGTATGGAACCACAGATAGCACCCCCTGGCATCAGGGCAAGAAATGGGCAGCCTCCTACCGAATTAATATCATCATTCTATATCATCAAGGTGTGTCAGATGAAGGCAGATGGTTGGCCCAGAAGCAGGTGGGTGGGCCATTGGTAGATTTGGCCCCGAGGAGACCCCCTGTTACATGTCATCACACACCAGTACTTTTCTGAGTATTTATTATGGAAGTAGGATTATATCTGATCTGGCATAAGACATTGAGAATTCCCCATATTCTGATCAAACCATTAGAAAAAGCTCTCTCTCAAGGAGGTACCTTTCAGATTTAAATAGAGCATTTTGATTTTTCCCAGAAGCAGTGATGAAATTTAGGCAAACAAGGTTCCTTGGGTGAATTTGGTATCTTTTATTAGACCAACCCAAATGGTTGGAGAATAGTTATTAAGCAAGCTTTCGGGTTCAAAAACCCTTCGCCAGGCTAAGGAAGCTTCAGCAGTTGGTGTGTGCTCTTCCTGGATGGAATGAAAAGTAAAGAAGCCCTGGGCTGGGCTGGGCTGGGCTGGGCTGGGGAGTCAGTTGCCAGGCAGATTATAATGTATCAAAAACCCAATGTCTTTGTTTAATCCCTGATCTCTAGTATCCAGCAGGTTGATGAAATGGAGCTCATAGGCTCGTCTCTGGGAAGTGTTGTGTAAGTTTCCCTTGAGGATCAGGACTGAGAGATTGGAGAGAGTGGCCCTCCTGTGAGAAATGTGCCCCCACCGGTAATTGAGTGTTTCTGTCTTTGATGGATTTCCGGTGTCCATTCATTCTGGTGCGCAGTTGTTGTTTGGTCTCTCCTACGTATTTTCCATCAGGGCATTTGGTGCATTGGATGAGCTATATCACATTTCTGGAGGTGCAGCTGTAAGATCCTGGGATGCTGATGGCTCTGTTGTGGGGTGTAGTAATAGTGGGGGTGGTGGAGATGTGTTGGCAGGTTTTGCATTTTTTGTCCTGGCACGGTCTGGATCCTTTTGGTGTGTTCTGGACTTGAGGAAGTTTGCTTCTGGTGATGAGGTTGGCGAGGTTTGGTGCTTGTCTGAAGACTAGGATGGGTGGCTCTGGGAAGATCTTTTTAAGAATAGGGTCTCTTTCTAATATGGGTTGCAATTTTTTGAGGATTTTCCGTACAGGTTCAAGGGATGGGTGATAGGTCATAACCAGCGGTGTGCGATTTGTGGGTGTTTTTCTTCTGTACTGCAGCAGTTCTTCACGTGGTATCCAGGTGGCTTTTTCAAACGAGCGATCTACCTCTCTGGAGCAGTGTCCTTGCTGGGTGAAAGCCTTTTTAAGATTGGTGAGGTGGCAATCCCGGGTGTTCTCTTCAGTACAGATGCGGTGGTATCTGAGGGCTTGGCTGTATATCACAGCTTTTTTGGTGTGTTTCGGGTGATTGCTGGTTCTGTGCAGATATGTATGTTGGTCTGTGGGTTTCTTGTATACTGTGGTCTGTATGTTACCCTTCTGGATACTGATCATTGTGTCTAAAAAGGGGATGTTGGTGCTGGAGTATTCTAAAGAAAGTCAGATGGAAGGATGGTGACTGTTGAATTTCTGGTGGAACTCAATCAGAGATTGCAGGTTCTCAGCACAAATGATGAAGATGTCATCGATATATCTTAAGTATAGCAAGGGTTTGATGGTGCAGTTCTTAAGGAAGTCTTCTTCCAGGTGGCTCATAAAAAGGTTGGCATACTGTGGGACCATTTTAGTGCCCATAGCTGTTCCCATCATTTGGAGGAAGTGTTGATTATTAAAAGTGAAATTGTTGTGTGTGAGGATGAAGTGTATAAGCTCAGTGATACCTTTGGGTCTGTATTCTGGGTTGTAATCTTGTTCCGGTAGATATGTAAGGCAGGCTTGGATGCCATCCTGGTGTGGGATGTTGGTATATAGGCTGGTAATGTCCATGGTGGCTAGGAGTGTGTTGCTGGGAAGGTGGTCTATGTTTTTAAGTTTCCATAGAAAGTCTGTAGTGTCTTGTACAAAACTCGCTCTGTGGGTGACAAGCGGTTTTAGGATTGATTCAACAAAACCTGATATTTCCTCAGTTAGGGTCCCATGGTTGGATATGATAGGTCTGCCAGGGTTCCCTTGTTTGTGGATTTTAGGGAGCACGTAAAAAGTCCCCGGGTTAGGTAGCCAGGGGATCAAGGTCTGTAGTTTTTCTTGTAGTCTTGATGGAAATGATTTGATGGTATTGTTGAGTTTTTTGGTGAAAAGGAGAGTAGGATCTTCTTGTAGTTCTTTGTAGTAGGTGGTGTCAGAGAGTTGTCTCTTGGCTTCCTTTATGTAATCCTTAGGATCTCATGAAAAGTAGGAGTAAACAAGTAATATCTTCAATATATGTATGACACAAACCATTACATGACCCCTGACCCCTCCTTTCACCATAAAAATGCAACTACACCATACTTGGAAAAATGGTCTGAAATAACCCAAATGAAATTCACCAATGACAAGGGCAAAGTACTACACTTAAAAAGAACAATCAAATACACAAATACAAAGTAAGGGAAGACTGACTAGACTGCCATAACTGTAGAAAAGGAATGGCAGGTAATAGTGGACAGCAAGTTGAATGAGTCAATGGTGTAATGTTCCATAGTACTGAAATGTATTTAATGGCATCGGTGATGCGTAGGGGGTGCACATGGGTGCATGTGCACCCCCTGAGATTGGCCATGCACATCCTGGAAGCGCCAGCAGCAAAACCGGAAGTGCATTTCCAGTTTCGCTGCTGGCTTGGCGATTGGCCGCTGGGAGACCCCTTGTTTAATGGAGTCATGGAGCTTCATTCAAATCAAAAGCAATTTCTTTATTCAGCACTGGTGCGGTCTCACTTGGAATATTCTGAACATTTCCATTCACTAAACATGCAAAGAAACTGGGAAGAGCCTAAAAGAGAAGTCTGAAAAAAATTTACCAGAAACTTGAAAAATATGATATATGACAAAAGACTGAAAGAACCGGGAAGAGAAGACTGAGGGAGGAGGTGATGAGTCTTCAAATATAAAATGGCTTGTTATAAAAAGGATGGTGATCAATTGTTCTCTGTATCCACAGGACACAGAATGAGAAACAATGTCCTTAAATTGCAACAAGGGAGATTTGTTAGATACCAGTATTAGGATGATCTTTCTAACTATGAAGATAGTTAAGCACTGAAAGAGACTGCCATAGACAAAAATGTTCCCATCAGTGATTTTTTTTCCTGTCGGAGGGTTATAGGATCAAGCTCTATAGTTATGATTTATAAATAAAGTCCTACAGTCCCCACTTAGTCTTACCTTAGTCAAAACTCATTTTCTGCAAGGAACTGCATAAGGACTGCAGAGTTTCACTCAAGGTTAATCATTATGTAACTAACACTGGATACACCTGAGAAAAATATTCAGCTGTCTACATACTTTCCAGAACATTTTAAATTCTAAAATCCTTGCCTTCCTCATCAAGCTCCTTAATTACTTAATTAAAATGACTGCATATAACTAATGTGCTATTGCAGGCTGTCGGAAATTTACTTGCAGTAATTAAAACACACTGAAGTCTTTGTAGTTGCCTTGCACACCTGAAAGCGTCCTCTTTTCCATTTTTTTCCTTTTTCCTGCCTGAAATACCCACTCATGGTCTTTTTTTTCTCTTCTTTTGCTTTCTTTTCCTCTACCCATCGCTTCCCCCACCCACCCCCAGAACACTTTTTTCAGATCGGCTAGATCTCTTGTCCTCATTCTTTCAGTGCTAGATGCTTATTTCAGTCCTACTGGATTCTGTGAAAATAATTTCACAAAATTAAAATGGCCTTACTCTAAATTTTACCCTGTTAAATATTGTGTAAACTGTGATCATATCTAGGCCTGTGTATCCTACTGTTCTATTTTGTCTCCATATTTCTCCACTTTTCTGTCTGGATTACCTCATCTTCTCAGTGTTCTTCTTCCTTTGTCCTTTTGAAATTTAAAACACATCTGTCAGAAATTATAGCTTAACCTGTACCAAAGTACCACTTTAATTAAAACTCTGCCTGAAGCCTAGCTCCTGAAATGCAGCCATCAAGCATAAGACAAAGCAGGAGCTATCCAAAGTGAGGGCTCAGTGCTGGGGAGACCCATACCAATGTCCCAACATGCAATGAGATAATTACAAATCCACAGAAGCAGGGATTTAATTGAAAATCATAGGCTCTAGGATTGTTGCAAGACTGAAATCCTCCAGTGGCCCTGGAAACAGTAATCACTCAATGAGCTCTTTTCCCTATGCTCTCACCCCCTGAGGGTGACCTTACCCTACAAAAATCTATCCGTCTCTTGCAAGCTTTATGCATCCTCCCCATGGAGAATGCATTTTATATAACAGGATGATTAATTCTTGATCTTTACATCAGGGAGAAGGAATTTATTGAAGATGTACAATAAGAAAGGAATTGCGATGGCTTTACTATGCTTTTCTGCTTTGGGTCTTGTTATTTAAATGGATCTGTTGCTGGTAAGTAAGAAGCACAAAGTTTCTTGCCATACTATTTGAAGATAATTGATTTTCAGCATATCCCCTTGAGTACTCCATGCCTGCTGGGCATTTCATGATATATGGTATTCTGTGCCTGCTCTTTGAACCTGTTTTACCTGTTTACAAGGCCATAGTGCATAAGGCTCGGGTGTTAAAAGATAATCACCATGACCAATGCATGGGAAATGCAGCCCCAGGTACATATTACCAAAGAAGACAGCTTGGCTTTTATGTTAAAATTATGTCATTGACTGTCTTATTCTTATTTCCACTTAGCTTATTCTTCCTGGGCTTCCAGCTGCATATTGAAGAACTCAGGCTAACACTTACTAATGTCTACAGGAAAAAAAAAAAGCACACACACAGACAGTTTTGGAGTACTAATATATAACCTAAGACCAACATTTTCAGATATGAGGATTTTAACATTAGGCAGCTAAATCTGGTCCTAAATAAGTGGCATGAATTCTTTTTGCTTATGTAAAAAAAATATATATATATTTGACTTCTACCTCAGGATCAAGTTCTGGTTCCCTAAATAACAATGAATAACACCTCATTCCATAACTAGCCTTCCTGCTAGATGACACCTGATCTGGAATAGCCAATTAATGAAATTCTACTATTTCTCTTTCTGCAAGGTTTCAAGAATCCATACGTTTCTTATATATCCTTCAACTAAAACGATTGACGTTTTGTGCCACAACCACCAAAGACCTCTCTTTTCTGCAGTCTTATTTTTCATTTCACTCCATTTCCACCCATACATACCTACTTTGCTTTTTGTTAGGAGTATGTCTATAAATCCCGATGCACCATTACCTGAGTGCTTTCTAAATATTAGCGAATTAGGCCTTACAACATATATGTTAAATGGGAAAATATTATAATTTCCATAATACAGATCTGAGACTAAAGCACAGAAGATGAAGTGACTTTCCCAAGGTCCCACAGTCTATGGCAGGAATTGAGCTCAGTTCTAATTCCATAGGCAACTGGTAGGGGGCACATGGTGGTTCATGTGCCCCCCCTACCCCCCGATGGGGCTGGTGCTCCCCCTGATGGTTGACACTGATGCTGTCAGTAGGGCTGGTGCCCCTCCTGATGGGGCCACCACAGTCAGCAGCTTCTGCCGGTGCCCCCCCAGATTCAGGAGGCACCAGTCACTCATGCCTAATCCCAGTGCATTAACCTTAAAACTATCATTGATTTAATAATAAAAGTAATAATAATAATAATTAGTTATTATAAATGAATAAGGAGAAGGAAAATGCCTCAATTGAGTTCTCTGAGCACCACATACTCATTGAAAATGTCCTTTATTAATTAAAATGACTCAGGCCATTAAACCCTGGTGCCTGCCACTTCACTCAGACCATGCATATATTATCTTTTGTTCCCCCTTAGTTAATTTCTGGTTTGTTCTGGGGAGACCTTTTAGCAGCCAGCAATAGGTTTGTTTCTGTGTTCCAGTCAACAAAGGTTTCATGTCTGCTCTATTTCCCATCACCACTTCTGGGAAATCTCTGCATCCTAGCAATAGAAACTGTACTTTACAATTTGACCCAACTTAATGCCACTTAGCAAAACAGAAATCAAAAGGAAGTTCTCCATTTGTCATATCAGCACAGTGTTAGTATTTCTTGCAGCCAGCATCTATTCTGAATAGCCTCTTCCGATTATACATGTATCAGGCATCTGTTAACAGTGCTGATTTAAATTATCCAGAGAGAAAACATGAGCCAAAGCTAAAAACACTATTGACACAATAATGCTGCCCTGGGTAATGTTCTAATATAAGCTCATCATGCTGTCTCAGTTAAAAGCCAGTGCCAGGCAACACCCCACAATGCAAACCCAACTGATATGCATTACGTCATGTCTAGGAAATCTAGCAAAAGTTGCCCAGCAATAAAGTTTTCATTTCTGAAAGAAAGGAAGACAGAAGGGGATGCATTTTAACCTTTAAAGGGGTCCTTAATTCATTCAGCTACCTCCTGGAATACAAAGGGCTCGTATATCACTATATTATATCTCAGTCCCTTTAACTCTCTTGCAAGGCTAAATCCTTATTTTTCTTCTCTACCTTGAGGAAAGTAAGCATAAAGTTACAAATAACACTCAACAGGTTTTCTGGAAAAAAAAAAAAAAATCTACTGTTTTGACAGTTGCTAAAATTTCTCATCTGGATAGACAAAGTGGTGATCCTTTGTTCCTTCCAGAGAGAGCAAAAACCCTGACTCCATGAAAGTGAATGGCAGGAGTTTGAGATTGTACTTTTCTGGCAGAAAGTCTTTTCAGCACAGAGTGCTAAGTTGACAAAATCAGTACTTGCATATTTGTCAACATTTTCAATTGGAAGCATGATGTTATGTTTAAATATTTTTAAATGATTCATTTACAAAAATTCTAAAATGACACCATTTCCTCACAACTCATAACCAAATCAGATTTTGAAATCTGGCAATTTCTTTCTGAAGATAATTCCATTGTTGATCCAGCTCAATAATCTGATCATATTAAAAGACTAGTTTATGTACAAATTTGCGTCTCTATTATGATACATATATATAAAATCTTTGATAACGTTAGTGTATCTATATATTTACACAAAGAAATTATACATATATGGATGTGGTGTATGTATAATTTTATTGCTTCAAAAATCCCACTGCAAAAAGAATTTGTTTCTAGGAAAGACAGCACTCATGGGCTTATATGAGAGACTGGTCAACACTGACTAACGCTTTTTAATTTTACTTGTCTCTCTTATTGTACCATGTCCATCAAAATAAGTATAGAAGATATATGAGCTCCTTCTTCCTTCACCCCTTTTTTAGAAAGTTAAAAAAAATATCATCATCACTTCTTATTTGCATTATGATAATGCCTAGGAGCTAAAAAACAACATTTTAAAATATTAATGCAGAAATTATGAGTAAGCTTCTTTGTGTCATGGAAAAGATCAGACTAGGCAATCATAATGCTCCCTTCTGGCCTTAAAATCTATAAACCAATTAATCTCTTCTTATGGTGAGGAGGACAGTGATGACAACAATGGTGATAGTAATAAATTCCTTACATGTGACATTATATTAGAATCATCATGATATATTGCTATATTAAAGCGATGATCATATATGCCATAATAACATATGTCATATAATAAACTGTTCTTCTGCCTAGAAGACACAAACAGGGAACAGGACTCTTTTTCGCTGGGTGCCTGACAGTGAACAAAAAGCTGGTTTCTGCCCCAAGGAACTTGCCATCTAAGTAAACAGAGGCCTCTTTCAATTGATCTAGGCACTGCACATACACAGAATAACAGAGGGCACCAACCATAAAACATCTCTTGTCTAAATAGACAGGATGGGCTTGTGTGAGTGAGGGAATAGAAACAACATACAAGCATAGCCAAGACAGAGCCATAACATAACTAACATAATGTTAGCCTCTTTTTTTTTTGGCAGGAGCAGGGAGGGAGACTTGGGTTGGGTATGTGTCAGGTTTTAATTATTTATGGGTCGGAGGTGTGTAGGAGGGGAAAGATAATCTTGATGGAGTGGTTGAAGGGAGAACAGGTTAAGGAAGTGGATGTTTTATTTTATGCTGAAGCTGCACAGTCCTGGCATTTTTTGGAGATTGGAAAGTAAAAGATAAATGTCCCACAAACAAGATAAGGATTTCTTAGGACAATATCTTTTATTGGACCAACTGCAAAGGTGAATCAGGGGGGCACTGGTGGTGGTGTAGTGATGCAGATGCATCTCACTTTGATTCCTGTTCCACCCTAACTTTATAACCAACTGCCTGGGAGGGGCAGCAGCATTTCTGTTCACACAGCAGTGAATGAGTCAATTGAATTCATAGTTCATTATTGTTTCCATGTTTCCTTTAATATCTCTTCACTCCACAGGTGTTAAACAATGCTCTCTCCTTTTTAATGGTCTTCATGTTCCAATATTTAAGCTATCTTTCCTTCGTAATGTTGCTGTCTGCTAGCCATTCCTGGTAATGTCTCTCTTTTTTTATTTCACAGCCCTGCAGACTGGTTTTAGCTCCAACTAAAAACCGTAACTAAGATGTGGTAATATTAACTTGGATGAACATTAATTCAAGTGTGGACATGACTGACAGTTAAGCACTGAATGCACAGTCATGATACTCAAGAAGGCTAGATTGTATTTAATTAATCTAAATAGAAGATGCACATGTAACTATAATGACTAAAGGACTAATGAAACAGTCTCTTTTGACTATATTTTGTCTGGTTTATTGTGGTGTATTAAACTTGGCACAAGGTTGGCCAGCCTGCAGCATGGGTATACAAGTGGTATGGGCAGCCCTTCTATGTGACTGGGGAGGGAAGAGGCAGCACCATGGTAGACAGGGCAGGGAACTTGAAGCAGAGCATCAGAGAAGATGCTGGGCTAATTTGTGGCATGGCTGCTAGAAAAATTGGCTCCCACTGATCTAGCAAATGAGTGCACATTTCAATTTAGGGGTGCACAGTAGCAGGAGGTATTCTTCTCAGAGCTGATAGTGTGGTATCTGAGGACCTGATTGTATGTAACAGCTTTTTTGGTGTGCTTGTGATAATTGCTGGTCTTATGGACATAGGTATGGTGGTCTGTGGTCATGATGCCCACCTGCCCAACCTAAAAATCTGCCTTTATACAACAAGAATACTCCAGTAGAAAAATAGATTATATATTTGAAAAAGCTGTCCAAATGCCTGACAATAATGTGCAATAATGCAAAAACTTCTGAGACCACCCCACACTGGAACTAATCAGAAGAATCCTCAAACAGCTACAGCCTATACTTGAAAAAGATCAGACCTTTAGAGAAATATTCCTAGCCCTACCACTCCTAGCTTTCAAACAGCCTCCTAATCGTGCAAACATCAGAAGCAAACTCTCTGCTGCCCAACAGACCAGACATTAAGTAGTGCACAGCACTGCCTTGGTAAGAAATGCTTAACTTGCCAACACATCTCTGGTGCCACTAGTATTAACACCCCTCATAATAAAACCATCAAAATCCATGGATCCATGGATGGTGCATGCCCTCAGTGTCTGGGGAAGCACAGCAGCAGTGGGAGCATGGAGGCAGTAAGCAGGAGCTCCTGCTGATGCCACTGGTGCTGTTGGCAGTGGGGGGGGGCCCTGTGTGGCAAGCACCGACCAGGGATAGGCACATTATGATTTACCTGACTCCTGAATTGTTTTCACATGTGAAAGGTGAGATTGACCCTCCTTCCTATGATACACCTTGATCTCTTTCTAATCAGCTTCCTTTCTTCTCCTAATTGTCTTGTCTATTACCCCTGGTAATTTCTCTCACCTCCTCCTACAACTGTTTTTTACTATGTAAAAAACATACTTGGTTTGGCTGTACTTGGTTTGTTATAGTCAGACCTGATGAAGAATGTCTTCTATTCAAAAGCTTGTCTAATTCTATGCAAACTATATAGTTGGTCCAATAAAAGATATCACCCTAAGAAATTCTTGCCTCTTGCATAATTTCTGGACCATG
Source organism: Alligator mississippiensis (assembly GCF_030867095.1). Classification (NCBI taxonomy): domain Eukaryota; kingdom Metazoa; phylum Chordata; order Crocodylia; family Alligatoridae; genus Alligator; species Alligator mississippiensis. The sequence continues at coordinate 32,043,579 of NC_081825.1, forward strand.
ACGGCTACTATTTCTCTTTCACTACCTGCACACAAAGTCAAATTCTTGAGGTTGATGTTTCCATGGTTACAGTGAATGTGGCAGTCATGCTCATGGAGAGTGAAGAAGGCCCTTGGGTAACTTGGGCCTTCTCCATGAATGGCTCTAAAGCTGAGGTCCAAGGCTCTGAATTTGAACCGGTGGGCAAAGTGGAGCCAGGGAAGATAACTGATGTTCCTTAGAAGCTTCTGTTGTTTAATTAAGGCCTGGAAATTGCAAATATGTATACATTTGCTTATCTATACTCATTCAAGTATGCCAAGAAGACCAACAGACCAAATATATGCTTAAAGTAAAACTTGTATTGCTGTGTAGAACTAATCCCAGATCATTTTAACATGGTTTAAGAAGTTTATGGGTTGGCACATTACTTAAAAAAAAAAAAAACGAGTTAGAGGTGTGTTTTTTGCTGAAAGGATGTAGTATAATTTACTTTAGTGTAGTAAATTATTTTTAGCCTGTATACTTATCAAGTTAGCTCATCACAGGAGCTGAGCAATCCTGCAATGGATGATCAAGTTTGCTATTACATCACTGTGATGGGACCCCAAGTCGGTCAAGGCCATAAGGGTACAAACTCCCCCTGAGGAGACAGACTCAGTTACAATACAGCTAAATTTAGGATGAAAAAAGAACAACCTTAATAATTAGTGAAAACACTAGCATGAAACCGGGGAAGGCAGAAAATATCATAAAAGTTTAAAACACACTGAGCATATCTACACATGAAATTAATGTGATGCAATAAACTCCAACACATACCACACAAACTCCAGTACATATTGCTCCCAGGCACCACATTTACATGTGTGCCTGTAACCACAGCACGTTGAGCCAGGTCAGAGCAGCCCCAGATGGCAGGGGGCCTGGTGGGGGTCAGCCTACCAGTACAGGGCTGTTCTGACGTGGCTCAACATGCTGTGGAGAGGCTGCTTGGGGCAGGAGTGAGCTCCCATGTGGGGCTAGCCAGCAGGCAGCTCCCATACTGAAGCATCCTTCTGCCCTAGCCATCCAGGGCAGCATCGACATGTACGTTGCTGCGCATTAAAAAAACCACGGTTGTAGGACAGTACTTGTATTTACAAGTACTAACTTGCGGCAGTGTTTGTTAGTTTACTGCAGCTTAATAGGGCAACACATGTAGACACCGAGACTTTACTGCAGAGCAAATTAGACAACTGCAGTAAACGTCTTCTGTCAATGCAGCTACTATCTCCTAACACTTTTCTCTCTCACCCTTGGCCTGGGCTTATTTCACATTCCACAGCTAGTTCAAGTGGCAGGCAGGAATCCACACTGTCTGCAGCAAAGTCCTCTTTGTCCCTGGAGGTCTCAGTTTCTCTGCTGCCCTCAGCAGGTTGCCTCTGCCCCACTACTCCAGGTTTCTCTGATGCAGTCCCCTCTGGCTCCACTCTTTGGGGCTTTATACTAGCAGGCTCTGTGGACTCTACCACACTTCAGGCTGGCATACATACCCCAGCTGCTCAACTTATATCTTCTCCCAACATCTCCCCCACCCCCCAGCTTCTAGAAAGAGCCAGAGTTCTTAGGAAAGGGATCCTGGCAGCGCCATCCAGAGGGCAGAGTGCCCCCCTGAAATCTACTCTTTCTCTGACATAACAAAACTCATCCAAAGAAACCCTTTCAATACATAATCTCCCAACAAACAATACAACCACACAATCATCACCGTCACTCTTTTTGCGTTCTACATGAAAAGGGGAATTTTTGCAAACCTGCTCCCTGGTTTGCAAAATGAGCAGAACTATCAGTGCTTATTTAGTAAGGTGGTGGGCAAAATACCTTTAAAACTGCCTTTCCCCCAGAGCTGCAGTACTACTGAAGACCTGGCCCTAAGAATCTAGGTGACAAATGATTTATCTGAGCAGCAGTCATACAAGTTCAAACTGAGGTCCTACATGTAATAAGTCTCCTGGTTGCCAGTTAATTCCCAGTAGACAGTCATTCATAATATTAATGAGTCCCTGTTAATAGTTGAGAAAACCCTCAGTTGAACTCTACTTGCAGCTTCATTAATTAATTGCAATAATTAACATTAAGACTGCAAAAGCTTAATAAAAGCATTTCCATTAATAGGTGTAACACTTTACTAAAAGCAGGACCTTACAGATCCACAATTCTACTGAACATTTGAAGCAACAGAAAATCATAAATAACAACCCAAACACATAAATTGCCCTTTGATCTCTGAAAAGACAGCAATCATCAGTCCAGAACTGGGGATGCTCTCTATTAAACCATTAGTATTACAGGGATTTGCCATTTTAACCTGACTTATCTGTTATATATAAATACCACACCATACTTTTTATGTTACTGCAACACATTTGGATGTGCATTTTTTTCTCTTTAAGTAGAGCTAGTAGTAATAATAGTAATTAGGATTGGATTCACCATTAGTGTGTAGAAAACACAAAAGACAATGGATCACAGCCTTATACAGAAAAAATAATAGTAAAAAATCCAGTGCAGAGCTAAATTGAAATTCTAAATACTGGCACTGAAACAAATTCCCTGTGTTGTCACCCTTCAATCAGTTAAAAAGGAAATATGTCCTAAAACCCCCATCCCCCAAATGACTTAATGTATCCAAACAATAGAGAATTAATCCTCCCAGTCCTATCTATGTTTCTATTTTACTAACAATCTGCTAAGGGAATAGGAAGAAACTAGAAAGTGGACTATCAAAGTGTTATCTCTACACAACAGCAAAACACAAGCAAGCCATCTTATTGGCTGGCATCCTACTTAACAGAAATGCAAAGCCCATTCATGATAAGACAGGACTAAACCTCTCTGTTTTTAGGAGGGCTTTAGATACCAGGCAGAGTTAGCAGCATAGCAGTTGGGACAGATGAGCATGTGGCACTTTTCTGTCTGAGTTGCTAGTGAACTAACCTTTTTATTTGTTAAGAGGGCCCTGTGAAGCTGAAAATAGTATCTTTGAAATTAATGTAAAATCAAGGTCTTGATCTAACTAATCTACATATGATCCCAGCTCTGCAACATTTGGATCCCAAATATCTCATCATACCCTTGAGAAAAGTAGAGCGATTAACAAATGTCCCAATAAAATTCACCTAGATAATGAGATTCTACCTGCTTGCATTTCCCCAGCAGTACAAGTAAAGCTATTCTTCACCTGCTGCTTTGAACTATTACCAGTATATATTGTTGCTATGTGCTATTAATTAGGTACATATTCCCTTCCTCTCCCCTGCCCAAAAAACCTGGATTTTCTTAGTGGATTAAAATGACTCCTGGGTATTCTTTATACATATATGTGTAAAGTGCTTTGATCCTTCAGAATAAAAAGCTCTATATAAATGTAAGATCATTTTAATTAATTCACACTTCTGACTAATATTTATCTTGCCCACTGAGAACTTTAAATGGGCTTAGAATCAAGAATCTTTTCCTTAAAGGAGTCTTTTTTTAAATTGTCTTTTACTTTGGTGCTATATGCAATATAACTTTCTCAGCCTGACTCCAGCTCTAGACAGCAAGATCTGATACTTATTCTTGCTTTTGTTCAGAGGCCATGAATGAAACAAGAGTAACAAAATAATTCATTGGAAACCTTCAGGTTTCAGGTGCTCTGTTCTAGATGCTCAAACTCATACTAAATAAAAAATGTAATAGTGCTTAACTCCATTCAAAAATATATTCTTTAAGTCTAGGAACTTCAAGTGCTTCCAGATTAATCACAGCTGCAGCAAACAAATGTATCTTTAATTAAAATTGATTCACATAGTGTCATGAGATAATGCCATAAAATCATCTTTTCATTATTCTCCAGAGAACGATGAGTCCCAGGCCTTTTGGACAGTATTCTCAGTTTTAACCTCATGCTTGGCAGCCCTCCAGAAACCATGAAACTTCACGTTAACACTTTGGCTCCACTCTGAAATCTAAATGACCATGAATTAGAAATAAAAATGCTATAAGAACTATGAATCTAGACTGGTTCCATTTCTATTAGATTATTAATACTTTACCTAGGTATGAAATATTAATAATTGATATTAGTCCTGCACATGCACTTCTCCCTACCCAGGTAACATTTTTCCCTGTATTAATCCAAATGCTTAGAGGTACATTTTAATGAACATGAATGCGCTAGTAACATGAGTTAACTTCCCCGTCAGCATCTTACATAGTAATAGAATAAGTTTTTCTGCTGGAAAAAAAATGGTAACCATTTTGTGGAATCTGGGTAATGTCTGGCTTGGTATATTTATAAACAGATGCAGGGTTACAAGTTAAAGCCTTGTCTACACTTAGCTGATTCTGACAGCAGGGGTACAAAAAACAGACAGTGTAATTGCCAAGCTACCAGAGTCTGTACACAACTCTGTGTTTCTAGCAGCTCTGACCTGCTTCACTGAACTTAACTGTGCTGCGAGAGCCTCAAGAACACCTGGGAAGGTGCCACCCGCTGCAGGGAGCACCAAAGCTAATAGAAGGCACAGGGGTGCCTACATATCTTCTGCTGATTTTCAGGCAGCCACAGCAGCCTTCTTGCCTTTTCATGGATTTACAGATTCATAGATGCTAGGGTCAAAAGGGACCTCAACAGATCATCGAGTCTGACCTCCTGCCTAGGCAGGAAGGAGTGCTGGGGTCAGATGACACCAGCCAGATCCCTATCCAGCCTTCCCTTAAAGACCCCCAAGGCAGGGGACAGCACCACCTCCCTTGAAAGCCCATTCCAAATTTGGCTACCCTTACTGTGAAGAAGTTTTTTCCTGACATCCAGCCTAAATCTGCTCTGTATCAGTTTGTGACCATTGTTCCCTGTTACCCCAAGAGGTGCCCTGGGGAACAGAGCATCTCTGGTTCCTTGCTGCACCCCCCTAATGAATTTGTAGACAGCCACAAGATCACCTCTCAGCCTTCTCTTGTGGAGGCTGAAGAGGTCCAGGTCCCTCAGTCTCTCCTCATAGGGCCCGTCCTGTAAGCTCCTAACCATACGAGTGGCCCTCCTCCAGACTCTCTTGAGTTTACCAAAATCCTTCTTGAAGTACGGCACACAAAACTGGATGCAGTACTCCAATTGCAGTCTGACCAATGCTGCAAAAAGGGGACGTATCACCTCCTTGGTTCTATTTGTCAGGCATCTGCTGATGCATGATAAAGTGCAGTTGGCTTTGCTGATGATTTCATTACACTGACGGTTCATGTTCATCTTGGAGTCCACTATGACTCCAAGATCCCTTTCCGCTTGTATACTGCTGAGAGGGTCACTTCCCAGCCAGTAGGTGTGCCGGATATTTTTGCACCCTAGGTGCAGCACTCTCACTTGTCCTTGTTGTACTGCATCCTATTGTGGACTGCCCACTTTGCTAACCTGTCCAAGTCAGCCTGAAATTATTTCCTACCCTCTGGAGTGTGCACTTCATCCCACAATTTAGTATCATTCACAAACTTGGACAGAGTACACTTCACACCCATATCCAAGTCTCTGATGAAGGTATTGAAGAGTACAGGTCCAAGGGCCGAACCCTGCAGGACCTCACTACTCGCATCCTTCCAGGTTGATACCAACCCGTTTACTACCACTCTCTGGGTGTGACCACTAAGCTAATTTGCCACCCACCGGACCATGTAAACATCTATGTCACAGCCTCTTAATTCATTTATGAGAATGGGATGAGGTACTATATCGAAGGCTTTCCTAAAAGACAAGAAAATGATATCCACCTCTACTCCTGTGTCGAAGCATTTTGTGACCCTGTCATAAAATGAAACCAGATTGGTCAGGCATGATCTACCTGCTATGAATCCATGCTGGTTTCCCTGCTGTATTATTTTTCCTTCTGGACTCCCATGAATATGATCCTTTATAATCTTTTCAAGACCTTTCCAAGGGTGGAAGTGAGACTGACTGGCCTATAATTACTCAGATCCTCCTTCCTCCCCTTCTTGAAAACAGGGACTGCATTGGTTCTTTTCCAGTCCTCCGGGACCTAACCTGAGCACTATGTGTGCTCAAACAGCCGTGCCACAGGTTCTTCTATGACACTGGCCAATTCCTTCAGTACTCTCGGATGCAGCTCATCCAGGCCTACTGACTTGAACACATCCAGTCCATCCAAGTGACTCTGCACCAAGTCAGCATCTACAGTTGGTGGACTGGTGTCCCTCTGATGCCCATCCAAGAGCCCATTAGGAGACTTATCTTGACCCCTGTTCAGGAACACTGTGGCAAAAAACTAATTGAATAGCTCAGCCTTGCCCGCCCTGTCTGTTACTAATTGCTCCTTCTATTCAGTAGGTGTCCTATGCTGCCCTGTGCCTTCCCTGCATCTTAGTGAAAGGCAGTTTAACTCTCCAAGAAGAAAGGGAGTTTCTGTCACCATGGCAATAAGTATAGAAGGAAGAATTTGAACTTGTGTCAACAGAACACTGCAGTGCAGACTAGGCCTAGACCACATTTTCAATACTTTCTGAAAAAACTGTGTATCTTAGTACCAACTGAACATTTCTCATGGTAATCCATAGCACAGAAGATACTTTGGTCATCATCTAAAGCCATCCAGCTGATCCTGTAACAGATACTGTGTGCTGCATCAATACCAATTTAATTAGTCATTGAAACCTTCTCCATCTGGGGTATTCCCAAGCAGCATAGAGCCTCTTACATGAGCCTCATAGTCTTCATAGATTTCATAGACCTTAGGGCTGGAAGGGACCTCGGAAGATCATCGAGTCCAGCCCCCTGCCCAAAGGGCAGGAAGTCAGCTGGGGTCATAGGATCCCAGCAAGATAAGCATCCAATTTTCTCTTGAAGGTATTCAATGTAGGTGCTTGAACCACTTCCGATGGCAGGCTATTCCAGACCTTGGGGGCTCAGACAGTAAAGAAATTCTTCCTTATGTCCAGCCTAAAACGGCCTTGCAGTAGTTTATAACCGTTCAACCTCGTCCTCCCTTGGGGTGCTCTGGTGAACAAACGTTCCCCCAGATACTGGTGGTCAACCCTGATAGACTTATAGGTGGCCATCAGATCACCCCTGAGCCTGCACTTTTCCAGGCTAAGGAGCCCCATAGCTCTCAGCCTGTCATCGTAAGGTCTGTTTTCCTGACCTCTGATCATGCACATGGGTCTTCTCTGGACTCTCTCAAGCTTCTCCACATCCCTTTTGAATTGTGGGGCCCAAAATTGGACACAGTAGTCCAGCTGCAGCCTCACCAAGGCTGAGTACAAGGGGAGAATGACGTCCTGGGATTTGCTTGAGAAGCATCTATGGATGCAAGACAGCGTTTTGGTCACTTTACTAGCCACAACATCGCATTGAAGGCTCATTGTCATCTTATGGACAATGATGACCCCCCCAAGTCTCTTTCTTCCATAGTGCTAGCCAGCATAGCACTGCTGAGCCTATAAGGATGCTGCAGGTTTTTCCTCCCAAGGTGGAAAACCCTGCATTTTTCAGTGTGAAACACCATCAGGTTTTCATCCGCCCATTTGCTGAGCCTGTCCAGGTCAGGCCTGGATCGCGCCCCCTGACTTCAGGTGTGGTGTCATCGGCGAACTTGGCCAGTCCACTTCTGACTTCAATGTCCACATCATCAATGAAGATGTTGAACAATATGGATCCAAGGACAGAGCCTTGGGGGACCCCACTAGTCACAGGTCACCATGACGATTGACTTCCATCAATTACCACCCTCTGGGTCTGATCATGGAGCCAATTTCCAGCCAGCAGATCATGGTGGACCCAAGGCCACAATTGGCCAGTTTCACCAAGAGGTGATCATGGGATACCAGATCGAAGGCTTTTTCGAAGTCAAGATATATGACATCAATCTCTTCTCCCTTGTCCAGGTGATAGGTCACCTGGTTGTAGAAGGAAATGAGATTGGTCAAGCAAGACCTACCCGCAACAAACCCATGTTGGCTATCCCTCAGGATGTTGGTGTCGGCCAGTTAATTAAGGATGGCCTCTTTAACAAACTTTTCTAAGACCTTCCCAGGGATAGAGGTCAGGCTAATGGGCCCATAGTTTGATGGATCCACTTTCCTCCCTTTCTTGAAGATAGGCACCACATTGGCCTACTTCCAGTCTTCGGGCACTACACCAGAGTGCCAGGAGTTCTCAAAGATCTGTGCCAGAGGCTGGGTTATGATGCTTGCCAGATCCTTGAGTACCCTGGGGTGTAGATTGTCAGGGCCAGCTGACTTGAAGGTATCCAGCATCTCAAGGTTTTCCTTCACGAGGTCAGTATTGATGGAGGGCAGGGGATCTCCCTCAACTGGACCTCCCTGTCCCGTAGTGGGCATGGCCATCCTGTGGGACTGATGAAAGACTGACGCAAAGTACCCATTTAATTGTTTGGCTTTTTCCTGGTCGTCAGTTGTCAGTTGTCCCATCTGGTTCAGCAGGGGTCCAATGTTGCCCTTGCTTTTCTTCCGGCTCCCCACATATCTGAAAAATAACTTTTTATTGTCCTTGATACTCAAAGCTAGTTGGAGTTCAGTTGCAGCCTTGGCTTTCCTGATTTGCTCGGACCGGACCAGTGCAGATTGGCCTTTGTCCGAGGAATTGAGCATGCCCCCAACACCTCTATGCCCTGCCCAAAATCAACTGCTGCAACATATATGGCTGTGGACATGTCAGAGTTGGAGCAAGACTGACTCTCTTCTAGCTTACACCAGGAACTGGCTAGAAGACTTTTCTCAGTGTTTAGGTTGTGGGGGCACACAACCTCTCCCCCCACCATCACAGTTACAGAGATTGCAGCTCTGATATAGATATGGATATAGATGACAGGCTCAGTCTTTGACATATGAAACATAATAGGTGACAGCAGGAAGGACAACTGTCCTCTGGAGAATGGAGGGGACATAGCCCCTCACTCATTGTCAGACACAGCACGGTGAGTGAACCTACATATGATTTAGGGAAAAGGGTGAAGCCAGTGTCACTCTTGGAACTAATCTGCAGTTGCCCTTGTACTAAAAGAAGAAGCTATAATGTGACTGTGTCTGACCCCTGGGCAGAGGAACAAAGAAGGACCGTGGAGACACACTGCAACTTTATGCAGCTGCACAGAAGTTGGCATAACCAAGTCACTACATTAAGGGTTACTATCCCTTGCAGCCTAGGAGCCTTGTTACACCTTATCCTGTGAGTCACGCCATGAATGATGCTTGCCCCCGGAGGCACAGTGACTGCCCGCAGGTGATGGTGGCAGCGTTGGTAGTAAGAGCGTGGTGGCAGTTAGTGGGGACTGCCTGAAGGCAGCACGGTGATGTTGGCGGTGAGGGTGGGCTGAGCAGGAACCGCTTGCAGGCGGCCATGGCAGTGAGGGTCTGTGGGGACCACCCACAGAGGCTGGCCAAACTGTCAGCGGTGGTGAGCGGGGACTGCCTGCAGCCACCAGAAGCGGCATCAGTGTTGAGGGGGGTAGCGACTGCCTGCAGAAGCTGGCGGCGGCTTTGGCAGTGGCCAATCTTAGGGGTGGGGAAGTGCCCCCTGTACCCCCCACACGTTGCCTATGAGCCACACAAATGTTGATCAGCGTAGGTGTATCTAAACATGAGTTTTACTGTTCAGTAGACTAATTTATTGGGCAGTAAATTATCACTGTCTACACGTGTGCAGTAATTGTGACATGCACTACACAGGGCATTCGCAGCAGGAGCATTCTCAAGACACAGCAGTGGCATGGAGTGGCATGGAGGTGGAGGCACTGGCTCCTCAGAGAGGCTTCCTGTGGGGAGGGAAGGGGTACAGCCAGCCCCTCACTTCAGTTATCTGGGAGCCCTGCACACTCCAAGCCTGAGGGCCAGGGGCTAGACAGCAGTGCAAGAAAGTGTTTGGCCTGCATGGAGAGAGTGGGGGAGAAGGTCTGGAGTTGCAGCAGAAGCTGCTGCCAGCAGCCTTGTCTGGCTTGCCAGGAGAAGGGGATGGGGGAGGCAGGCTGCCTGCAGCCAGCACTCAGCAGGCCACCAGCCCCCAGGGAGCAAGGGGCGAAGGGAAGCTCAGCTGGTGGCTGCCAGGGCCTGGGCCTACCCAGCCAAATGACTATGGTCCTTGGGCACCCATGCAGCGCCAACCCTTGATCTAAGGCTGGGCAGCTCACGGCCCCTGATACAGAGCATCTTAGCTCTGAAATGTTGCAAACTCTCACAAAAGGCTTCTGCCTCTTGCCTCTACAGGGCCAACATCTGGACAGGGGTTAGAGGCCACCAGCCTCAATGGGGATACTGCCTCAGGATTGCCACTACCCAATGCTGGAGTGGTCCAGCTGCATCAGCTGTGCCTGAAGTGCACCAGGGACCAGATCCTGCTACTCTAGTGGCTGTTCATGGTGGTAGAGCAGGAGGTGAAAAAGCAGGCTTGGTGGGTGAAGGACATTGCCCAGGCAGAGGCATAGGACTGGGCACAGAAGGCCCACATGGAGGCCCTGGAGTGGAAGCACCTGAAGCAGTTCCTGCAACAGGGGGTTACTGACCACCAGGACATGGAAACAGACCCTTCTGGCCTTGGTGGCCATGTACATGTCCCCCACTACCCAGCCCCCACCTATGGCTCCTCAGGGCCCCTGGGTCCTACCTGCCATCACACAGTGGACCCCCGCACTAAGCATCCTGGCCCTGCCTGAAGCCACCACACACTGGGGTCACCATGGGCCCCGGACCCAAAAGGAAACATCCAGCCCCATGGTTCTGAGACCTAGGCCCTCCCATGGACCTCCACTCTGGACTTGAACAGCCATCATGAGGGTTTTAGCTTCCTGGACCATGACCCACCCTTCCATGCACGGGGTTTCCTGGGACATAATGGGCTTCACATTGGGCTTTAAACTAGGTTCAATGAGGGACAGAGAGGCAGAAGATGGTGTGAATCTAGGACCTACAATCTATGACACATGCAACAGAACATCCCATGTAAGTACTAAGGGGCCCACTGGACAGCAGAAAGGGGGGACATCAAAGGCACCATTCGGAGGATTCAAGTGCCTCTATACTAATGCTAGGAGCATGGCGAACAAGCGGGAAGAACTCACACTCCTGCTTGCAAACAATAACTTCAATTTAGTGGGGCTAATGGAAACCTGGTGGGACCCTACCCATGACTGGGCAATACACATTGAGAGCTATAGGTTGTACAGATGGGACAGAGTAGGGAGGAAAGTTTGGGGGGGGGGGGCGGGTTGCTCTCTATGTTAAGGAGCATTATACATCTACAAAGCGGAGATGCTTTGTTCACCAGGGTGCCTCTTGTGGTAACAAGGAACAATGCTTACAAACTGACAGAGAGCATATTAAAGCTAGACATCAGGAAGAACTTCTTCATGGTAAGGGTGGCCAGAATTTGGAATTGACTTCCAAAAAGGAGGTGGTGCTGTCCCCTACGTTGGGGTCTTTAAGAGAAGGCTAGATAGGCATCTGGCTGGGGTCATCTGACCCCAGCACTCTTTCCATCCCAGGGCATGGGGTTGGGCTCGATGATCTGTTGAGGTTCCTTCTGACCCTAGCATCTATGAATCTATGAATCTATTAATGTATTAAAATATTGTAAATAGTTTTCAATATATATATGGTTTGCCTCATGTATATAGTTTATCTCTAGTAAGTGGATTTTTTATTGTTGGTTGGTGGGGAGAATGGTGGAGAGGCATTGTTTGTTGAGGCAGTAGAGATGGGGGCAGGGTTATGAGAGCAATAACATTTTTTTGTTTCACCCATGTACATGTCCTGAGTGGTGCTGGGCAGGAGGTAGAGGCAGTGGGGCTGGCAAGCTGGAGCAGGAAATGCAGAAGGAGGGGGTTGCCCAGGGCCTCCTGCAACCAGTACTCTGGCTTCCACTGGAGGTTTTGCACTTCTCCTGGGGCCTGGCAGGGGTCGGGGGGACCTGCTGTGGCCAGTAGGGCCAGCAAGATTGCCAGTAGCAGCTCAGGGCACTGGTTGTCACTGGCTGTGGCCAGCCTGGAGCAATGGGGCTCTAGGCACCACTGACAAGAGGTGGGCACATGCAGCCCTGGTGCAGGGAGCCAGGGTGGGCTAGAGAACTGGCGTGTGCTGCCTCTGCACTGGGCAAGTGGCTCCTGGGCAGGGAAGAGGCTGGCAAGGGATCAGAGCTTCAAAGATGGCTGCCAAGTGCTGGCAGCCATGTTGCTGGAGGTTGGAGCTCCCCCCGGTGGTCATAAGGACACATGGCAGGGCTGAAGAGACTTGGAACTAACTTTAGTCCCAAGTCTCTGCATGTGTAGACACCTGCCAAAATTACTTAATGTGCATTAGCTTAATGTAGTTTAAATTTAGTTGAGTTTATTTGCATGTGTAGGCATGCCCTGTGGGGATGAACTTCTGCCCCCATTTAAGTCAATGGAAGTTTTGCCATTTTCATTGGAGCCAGGATTTGTTCTCATATGTGTAAAATCTACCTCAGTGCTCAACTAAAAGGACATGGACAAAGACCTTGAACATTACTCAATGCTACACTTCACTGGCATAACCTATAAATGTGTGCATTTGGAATATGCCTGTATGGTAGCTATATCCTTCCTGATTGCAAGAGGGTTCCATCTGTGCCTCTGGACAGCAGAAAAGGAATGAATGAAGAGAGCCTACTGATGCCAGCAGGGAAACAAATCAGAGGAGGGAACCTCTGAATTAATGCAAGCCTATTATCAGTCAAATGCAATGAAACGGTGTTGTGTCACTGATAGGACACTGGCTTGGGAGTCTGAAGACCTGATTCTGTTGGCCATCACCAGCCAGCTGTGTGAGGTTGGACAAGACACTTCATCCCTCTGTGGTTCTGTTTCCTTTTGCCAGACATTTGCTATCATATCTATTTAAGTAGTTGATCTTAACACAGGGATAGTATTTTCCCTGTGACAAAATAGGGCTTTGGTCTCAGCTGACACTATTGTAATACACATAAAATAATAATGCAGGTGGTTGGGTAAATACCTCTTGAAAAAGTTAACGTGCAACTCTTTTCCCCTAGTATATGAACTTTATCATCACAGAAAATTAAAGAATTAATGTAACTGAAAAACAAAAACAATCCCCCAGAAGGCTACGCTGCCATGCTTTTATTCCCCCTTTTATCCTGACATTCTATCAAGGTTCACCAAAAGGTTAATGAATCATGAAAGAAAATGTGTAAGTTGGATCAGGCTGTTTTTGTTACAAAATTTTGTGTGGCTCTACTTATACCGCACATAGTTACTGCTTTACTCATGTGTGAGTTTCTGGCAATTTCAATATATTAAAACACATTTAGACAATGTTAAAACTGAGAATTCTCTACTGTATAAATTTAATTCCAATTACTCTTTTTCCCTTGTTATCTTCTAGTTGTAATCTGAAGTAGTTTCAAAATCGTCATATGTAAGAAGTTATAATTCATTCAACAGCTTTAGAAATGGTGATAATTAAGGGAAAATTAATTGATATTATTTTGATGCTACTTTTATTATACTTCAGGCTAAAGATTTTTCTTCTAAAGGTAGAAAATGCATTTCTCTGTTCTCTATCTGTATACAGTGTCCCTGACAAACTGAAGAGCCTTCTAAGAATTTAAATATAGAAAGAACAGTGAAAATCTTTTATCTTTTTCTTCTTTCTTAGTCTGTAGAAGAAACAGATTTACAGATATCAGTGCCAACCAAAATCATTAGAACATCTATTTTGTCCTCTTGGCCATAGAACTTAATTTACTTATTTCTGTATTAAGCCCCAAAATGCAGTAGTTATCTACTAGTAGATATCTATCAACGCATCAGTCTTGCTCTGAAGACATCAAGAAATAGAGAATCCAACATTTCCCTGGGCTGTTTGTCCATATGGACCAGATCTGATCAGTCAGATTTAAATATCTGTCTTATCTTGAATTTGAATGCATCTAAGTTTAACAGCCAGTCATTGTTACAACTGCCTCCACTAAATTAAAGAACTCTTTAGCACCCAATATTTTCCCCATGGAAAGGTTCTTACATTGTTTAATCGAGTTTCCTCTTGATCTCCTTTTCAATAGACAAAATAGATTGAGCTCACATTAAGGTCTTTTTTCAAACTAGAATAATTTTTGTGGATGTTTTTTGTATCTTTTCTAATTCTACATTGTCCTTCTAAAATTATGGATATTAGAACTGGATACAGTATTTTAGTATCATCTGCCTATTACTACTTGCTACTGTAGTCACTAAAATATAAAATGTGGTTTTTTTCTCCTGATCAGCATGAGGAAAAAAGCTTCTGCTCTTACAATCACATATAAGGAAACCTCATTAGAAACATTGTCTATCATTTAATTGTTGCCAAAAGCAGCATGTGCTCAGTAATAGAAACACATTATGAGGTTGACTAAAATGTAGCCAACACTGAGCATGACTATAAAACACATGGCCCATCATGGTGAAACATACAAGGATAGTTTAGTGCAGCCCATCTGAATAAGATATATGGCAGTGCCCATTGTGCTCAGTTCCCCTCAGTGCTGACTCTTCTTCAGGTCATGATGAGCCACGACAATGAATATATGTTGATTTCCTCTTCACTCATACAGCTGAGTTGTGCCTTTCTTTCCCATTTCCAATTAATCTTGTTTCTTTATCAGTCTTAAATGTCTGACAAATTTCTCCAAACAGAGCCCCAAATCCCTCTGTCACCTCCTCTGTCAGCCTGTCACATATGATTAATGTGGTCCCACACACTATGTTGCCCTGAAGCTCATCTGTATATACATTTTTGGAGGATTCCAGGACTCATGACAAGAACTCTGGGTTCCAGTCATGTTTGAGGGGCTAATTAACATATACATCCTTGGGGAAGTGGGGTGGTATCTGGAGTACACACATATACTGAGAGTGCTGAGCCATGCAGTTCACCATGGCTTGAAATGCTATTGACTCTGCTGAGACCAAGCCTGATGCACTGTATGGTAAATTGTGAGCCTTTTTGCTCTGGAGTAATATCATGCATAGTTTGTACCCTATATAAGTAGGTACAAAAGTGCTGCTTAAAAGTATGTGTGTGGTGTATCTGTGCTAAAACTTCCATCAGTGTAAAAATAATAATAAAATGTATCAATTCCTCCACATCAGTGTTTTCAAATTTGCCCCACATTTCCTTGTGCTCAAAGAGAGCAGGGTCTGACATTAGAGGGAAGGGATAGCAAGGGAAGGAAATTGAGACGGCAGAGAGCAAGGGGGCCATCTGACCATGCCCCAGATTTATTTTCCCTGTTGTAACAGTGGGAGGGTGTAACAGGAAACACTAGCCCTGTTACCAGAAGGCAGGTCGGCCCCTTTAAAACCAGAACTTTCTGGGCACAGTGTGCTGTTAAGGTGGGGGTTAAAAGCTGAGCCAGGCCAGCCAGTCACATGACCAGAAGGGGGCAGGCCAGAAGTATTAAAACCCTGGGCTGGGCAGCAGTAGGGGACCAGCAGCTGAAGGGGAAGGACTGTGCATAACAGCTCCTCAGAAAGGCTTGGTGAGCGATCCAAAGGCCAGAGGAGGGGAACTAAGTGAGGACCCCAGAGAAGCGGCAGGAACCCCAGAAGAGGGACTGTAACCGACCGTGGGGAGCAGAAGCATGAACCCCTGAGTAAATGGAAGCTGGCATGCTGCCTTCTCTAATCATCTATTTCTGGTGGTGGTTATAGCCCATGGATAGGACTGTTCATATTTCTTTTCTTTTGTTCATATTTTTTTTTGCTATTGAATAACACCTGTGGTTTGGGTGAGACTATTGGGGAAGGAGGAGGCCTTGTTGGTGCCCCACTACAGCATGGGGACCCTGGTGCCAGAGAGGGCACAGTGTTCAGGGTGCACAGGCCCTGGCACCAGAGACCGCAATCCTAAAAGGCCAGAGTGGCCTGATGCACCTGGGGTGTGGATTGGGACAGTGGAGGTTCGAGGCTGTTGCCCAGCTTTGAACTTGCTACCCCCTCCCCGGCTGTGGGGCTGGTGGACGGGCTTCTAGGCCAGGAAGGCTGGGCTCCAGATTGGACCAAAAAGGAGGGCCACCAGGCCCAAGACTAAAGAGCTAGAACTTTGGAGTCAAACCTTATCTGGTGGGTTTAGACGGGGAGGCCTAGCTAAAGAAAGACAGGGGTCAAGGCCCATGTTGGCGGAAAACCCCAACATACAAAGTACAATAGCAGTCTCCCGCTTACAAGAACATCAGTATAAAATTTCCATCAAGACGTGGCAGTCAAGTAGAAAGCAGAATTCGAGAAATCTTAAGGGAACTTCAGGGGTAGCCTACATAGGTCACGGATAACGCAAAAATGGCGCTGGGGAAGGCAACCTGTTACAGAGAGGGAAAAATCAAGGCAAATCACCAATCATTAGATTCTATACCTAGAAAATTGTAACAAATTTTCCATATATAGAATCTAATAATAAGGGTTGTCTTATATTCAAGTAAATATGGTACTTCTTTGTTAAGCTACCCAAGGATGGCATTACCCTTCTTTACCACAGCACCATACTGTTAGCTTATGGTTATTGCTCATTCTGATTCCTAAATCCTTTGAGTCACTGAATGGAGTGGTCATTTCTCTTGATATCTTCAAATCAAGAATGAATACCTTCAAATCAAGAATGAAAGAAAGTATAATGAAAGTTGCATCAAAAGATGTTCTCAAAGCATATATTACTAGAAAAAAATTAAATTCTAGGATCTGTGTAATTTATAGTCCTGGGCTGAAGGGGGAGAGAGAGAGAGAGATGAATTTACCAGGTCTAGCTAACTTTAAGACCATTTTTCATTCAGATCCCTGTTCCTCATAAAATCACAAGGTTGAGAGGAGGCCCTGGAGCGCCCCCCCCCCCCCCCCCCCCGGCGCTTCTAAGGTAAGCAAAGACTTTTTTCCCCCTTTTTTTTCTGTTCTTTTTCTGGGCGGGGTTAAGTGATGGTGCCTGGGGTTGTGGGGGTAGCCTTGGAGTCCTAGGGGTGCAAGTTGGGGGATGAGGCTGGGTGGGGAAGCCATTGGGGGACTGCAGCAGCTGGTGGGGGATGGGGCCAGGTGGGGCAGCAATCAGGGGACTGGGGTGGGTTACATGGGCCTTTCAGGGGGAGTGGTAGCCCCTGCCGGGGCCATTTGGCCCCTGTTGGGGGGGACCTACACCTTGTGTGGGGGATGAACTACCTGTTGTGGGACTCACCGTACCCCTTGTTAGAGTGCCAATCCCCCTGTTGGAGGGATGAACCCCCTGTTGGGGAGGTGTACCCCTTGTGTGGGGGCTGAACGCTGTACTGGGGGGCCGTAGCCCTTGCGTGGGGGACCAACCCCTTGTGTGGGGGCCATCGCCCTGTGGCAGGGCAGCAAAATATGTATTCATGAATTCATGTAACCTGTATTTAGAGTTCACTTTATTATTTTGATAAGAGACTTGCTTGAACAATGTAGATATATCAATAAAACATTGTCCAACTGATCGCTGTCTCTGTCTCTCTCTCTCTCTCTCTTTATAGTGGTCTTTTGTTCTACTTGTGGAGGAACATGGATTTGGGGGTATTTTAGAGAGTGATTTTTGGGATTTTTTTATCAGGGATTTTTCAGTTTTCTAATAGAGAACACCAGAATTCCTGTTACGGAGGCCAGTGGCAGGACCTGCCTGCTCAGAGCTGGCACCTTGGACCCATCTGGCTGTGGCTGACCTCCTGGCCAAATAGGGCCAGGAGGACAAGCTTTGACAGTTCAAAGCAGGCCACCGCACCTGGAACATCTTCCGGGTGATAGCTGCCCAGATGGCTGGGCAGGGGGCACAAATGGCAGTACTGCCTCGCAAAGGCCAACTGCAGCCACAGCCCACTGGCAGCTGGCCTAGAGGGGCAGATGCCTCTACTGGCTCTGCAGTCCTCATCCGAGTTTGGCAGGTGCGCAGCAGGCCACAGCCAGGCCCCAGCCCTCACTGCCAGACGGCTGCAGTGGGTAGAGGGTGCGGGGAACTTCAGGGCTGCTTCAGCAGCCCAGCTGGCACAAGGGGTAGTGTCCACAGGTACCAATTGGCTGGGCCCCAGAAGCTTCCGAGAGCTAGTAGCCCTGAGATACTTGCCAGGGTGGCTTTTTATACTGCTGGGGCTAGGACAGGGTAGCTTTTTATACTGCTGGGGACAGTACAGGTGCTGGCCCCGGGCTCTAGCTCCCCTGGCTGAAGATCCAGGAGAAGCCAGGCAAGGTTATTTTGCCCCTAGTGGCACAATTTGCTTCACAACAAAGTGCATGTCTGAGCATATGTGCTGAGGCAAAAAGCCCTGGCTCAAATTTGCACTGCTTTTATTTGAGTTGCTGCAACCACACGTGCTTGCATGTGTGGACACGCCCTTAAAGTCCATAAATATGGTTAGTGGTCTGATAAACTGGACCCTTATAGAACACCTCTCTTTGGGATCCAGCTCAATCCCAACATGATAGCACAGCCTTAGTTTACTCTAAGGCTGCCCACTGAGATAATGAAAAACTGTGTGTCCCAATAGGTAGAACAGGTTCTTTCCCATTGAAAGACCAGGCAAGATACAGTTTGAGCAGGACTGAGCTCTTGGATGCATAAATTTGGCATAAGTAGAAGCTGTCCTTAAGACATAGAGTAGAATAGGTTTGGGGCCTAGGTGTATTTAGTACTGCCCCCAAGAAATAAAACTAAAAATCAGCAATCACTTCACTTAAATCACTCCATTCCTCAGGAGTCTACATAATAACATGAATAGAAAAATATGTATCCACCTTTCCAGAATGCTTTTTATTAGATAGCATTAGAGATAATTATAGTATACCTTATCATTAATTGCAAGGTACTTTAAGTAAATACGTTACAAGGTTATATTAAACAAATAGAATTAATAATTTCTACTTTACACAATGGAGAAATAAGTTACATTTCTTGTGAAACAAGATCTGTGCCACTAATGGTTCTTTCTCTTTCCCCTCTGGCTTTCCTCAAATCCAGGCTGTTAGCAAAATTATTGGCCTCTTTCTACTTTATTTGAATCCATTTTATTTTCCTATCTGACTATATTTTAGAAGAGGTTTTTGTTTTACTGTGTTGCTGCTGCTGTGTTATCTTTAATGCAAGAATTTGATTCCATTTGTTTATTGCATTTGTTTGGTTTTCTTAAATTCTTGTGGATAATTGTAAAACTGTTGTTGCCTACAGGAAGCCTGGATTTGAGAGTGACATGAGGATTCTCTCTCTGTGGGTAGGAAGCCCAGACATATCATAAAGGTGACATGTTTAGACTTGAAGACTGGAAGAAGCCAGAGAACTACATCCCTCATATGCACTTCCAGCCAATCCATAAAGTGCCACTAATATGAGCACTGAAGTGTGCAACACATCCTGTTCTTCTGACAGCATGACTGCACTGTTGGCCATATGTGAATGGAAAGGGGTGTGATAAGAAAAAAAGAAAGGCTCCAAAATAACAGAATGGGGAAAACCAGGGGACCATATCTGAATCAGGCATTGGGCTACAGCCAAGTGCAGCCAGAGAGAGAAAAAAAACAAGAACAATTGTCAAGGTTGGCAATTTTATCCTAAATGGGAAATGGAAACACATTACCCTGATTGTGATTTTTTTTTAAAAACAAATTAGCAATAGAAGTTTTAAATCCCCTAGGTCTTTCACTATATAGGCAGCTCACAGAGATATTTCTTTATGGTAAATTAGGTGCCAATTTTATAAATACTTATGCATTACCCTTCGTTGGGCCATTTAATTAAGTAGACTACAAGCAGAAGCTGAGTTTAGCATAACGCAGGATCAATGCTTTTGTCTACCTTCACTCTTGCAAAAATGGAACTGCTGGGTACCAGATTCAGCCTTGTCAGTGCAGTATGGATTTGGAGCTAATTTATCTAATTCAGACAGGCTAATTTACCCTGCCAAAACCAATACTTGCAGTGGTTGAAGCCCAATGGAGATGAGTTTTTATCATTGCTTTCTATCCTGGCAAGGTTGTACAGCAGACAGGCAATAATGTCTGAACTTTCCTACACTACAGCTGGGAAATACAAGTCCCATTTTTGTCACTTGAGATAAGATCCAAGAAAGTTAATCTATGGAGAAACTCAAGAATTGTCTCACCTTCCAAAGTAATTACTTCCACTGAGAAGAGTTGTTATAATAAAGCTTACTATTTTCAATGTGTGAAACAGCCTAGTCTCTGGAAATGTATCAGTTAAATGATCCAAAAAAATTATAAATAATAGATTTCTAGTATGTGCTTAATAGAATAATAATTTTATAGTGAATCCAAATGAAATCAGTAAAGTCTTATATTGTGAAGCTCTAGGGTAGTAGCCAATTAGTCTTGTACCCATTTTGCAGATTGAATATTTGGGCTGCTTGCAGATGTTTAAAAAAAAAAAAGTGCTTTACTGGAAGAAGCAACACATTGCTTTGACCTGGCTCTGCAGGCTCTGTATAGATCAGGCACTTCAGCAGGGCTTTTGGGCGCTTTTATCTAATAGCTGATTCAATCAGCTATTAGAGAAAAGTGCCAAAAAAGCTCCACTAAAGTGCCCTACCTATACAGATGCTGGGTGAGGCAGGCCCAGCTAGCACACTGTCTCTCCTAGGCATGGGCTGGGATTGGTGTGGGACCACACAGAATTTAAAGTAAAGCACTGTCTTGGTTGTTTTAATGTCTGCAAGCAGCCTTAATGCACACAAAGCTAGATTCCATTTCACCCCTTCTGTTCCACTCTGAAAATCCATTAATGCATCTGCTTTTGTAACACACCTTCATCTTGCACTTAATTACAAAAAACAGCAAAGAGGAACAGGACCCACTGACATTTTATATTAAATGTTTTTGAGGCACTCAAGCAGGGTGGGACAGGATCACATTTAGGCACTTAAGATCCTTCTTGCATGGTAATTCCGGATGGCTCCTGGAGCTCTTGACACCTGGATTATCCTCATATTAACACCTGAAACTAGTTTTAAGCATTTGTTAGGCATCTTAAAGTTATGCTACTTCAGGGCAAGATTATTTCTGATCCATGTTACCCAGCTCATGTTACATTAAGATATAGTCACTTTAGGCAACACATTAGTAGTGTTTAGGCAACTTTAGGCAACACCCCATCCCCACCCTCCTGCTGGCTCAGATTGGGCCCACTGCTCCTGCCCACCTTCCCCAGTACATCAGATCCCCACTCACTGTACCCACCCCACCCCTTACTTTTGGCTACCTGTTTGTCCCAGGGGAGCAGGCAGATAGGGGTTAACCTACTTGCTAGGCTACCATCACTATCACTGCTGCTCTCTATGCTGGACTCAGCTCAGTGAAGAGTAGCAACCCAGCAGCAGTGGCAGTGGGGGCCAAAACACATTAACCCTTTTTTCCCTGCTCCCCTGGGACAGACACTGTGGGCAGCAACAAGTAAGCAGGGGGTGGAGGTGAAAGGGAGTTGGGAAGAAAACCTGAGGGTCAGGGGGGAGCCCAGAATGCAGGCGGGAGGTGGGGGAGGGCAAGAAGGTGATTTTTACCTTCTGGGCTGAAGTGTGACTGTTTCAAATTTGAGATAGCACTAACACCGATTAACCTTTGAGCAGCTCACAACGTTAGGTGTAACAAGGCCCAAAATTCACTTACACACCTAATATGTGGAATAGAATCTAGCCCTGAGTGTTTTATAAATCTAAACCAAATGACATTGAAATCAATGGGGATCTTCCCATTAGTGTCAGCAAGCTTTTGGATAAGGTCTTAAATGCGCACTTTGAAATGGAAACTTGATTAGAAGAGCCATGGGATATCCTAAAGATCACATCAACTTTCCTGTTTCCTCCAACTTAGAAACAGAGCCCTTTAGCTCTGTTTCACCTGTGAAATTGCTCACCTCCAGGCAATTACATAAAATGGGAGAAAGAGTAAATTAAAAAAAATATGGGCGATAGAAGTGACCCATTGGCTTGGTCACAGCATAAAGCCTTTTCATTTTGTTGCTGTTTATTACTAATTTTTATTATTGCTTCTGTAGAGTCACAAAATACTGTAAAATTTAAATGTCTGAAGGACAGGATGTGGACATCTTAGTTGAGAAGGAGACTCAGACCAATTCACCACTGCTGTGTACCATATACAGTCACCCGTGAAAACCAAGTGCGAAGTAATTGTGAAGGAAGCACTTGCAGTCTGATCCAGTAGCGTCACATACATATCTTATACTACCTTTTCTCAT
This sequence comes from Alligator mississippiensis, assembly GCF_030867095.1. NCBI lineage: Eukaryota > Metazoa > Chordata > Crocodylia > Alligatoridae > Alligator > Alligator mississippiensis. The sequence continues at coordinate 32,065,803 of NC_081825.1, forward strand.
GTGTGAATGACTTCAGTAGGAAATAGTGGATGAAGCAATGTCTACATTCATCTCACTCATGCACCTAGGACCGCCCAAGCCCAGGACCATGCAAGAACTAAGATTTAATTAGGGGCACATCTGTCACCATTTTCAGACACTGTCCCCACCACAGTGGTACTCCTAAGCTTAATAGAAAAGTAGTGTAGATGTAGCCTTCAGCTCTGTAAATTAGGATTCCAGAGTTCACTTTTCACCTCATTGTGTAACTTTGATGCTTATGATAAAATGAAATTATGCAGTGAAATTACTACCGTGACAATGTCTCTGTATTTTGCCATGTATTTCCTCCCCAAAAAATCACTCTTGTTTAGTCTAATACTCTGTGCAGAAGGTTTGAGTTAATGTCCACTTCTCAGCACAGGCTAAAAACAAGTACAGTACATAGGCCATAAGTGAGAATTAACTATTTAATTAGCTGGATGGTTGAAAAGAAAATATGTGCAATTTTACATTTGAAACTAAGAAAATTATTAACTACTTTATTTAAAAGGATAATATTATATATATATATATATATATATATATATATATATATATATACTGGCATATGTATTTGAGGGCTCAGTGTCTTCTCTTTGTCCAGCTGTAGTGACAAGTAATGCGTTTAGGTGTTAAGGTGTTTAAAGTTGGTTGAAAAGCATTATTTGCTGAAGAAAGCAAATATATTCTTTTAGACCAACCTATCCCATGAGACAAATCAAACTGATATGTTCAACTTAACAAAAAATAAAAGAAAAGTGTGGAGGGCATTTTTATTCATTAACACAAAAGAAACCACTTCTGACATAAATAAGTGCCATTTCTATGCCTCTTGCTTAAGATGTGTAAACAACAAAGTAATCCTGAATTGTATACTGTTTCTGGTAGAAATGAAAGCCAAGTGGGCAATTTGAGTCATTTTTATGTCTTTCAGATGACTAGCTATGAGGTACATCCTTTGAGGCAGACAAATGATCTGAGACAGTTCCCAAAAGGTATGATTATATATAAGCACCTGCTTGCTGTTATGATGATTCAGTCAAGAACAGTTGTGAATGCTTTTCTGAGTTCTGCAAAGCTATTAACCTTAGTGGAGTGTGAACTGGCTTTTCCCTTAAGTGTTATAGATTCTGAAAACCTTCCAGCAGTGCTCAGGCAGAGTAGGATGATCAGGTCCCTATTTACAGGCATTGATAAACACATAGGCTAGGAGAACTGGAGTCAGACTGCAGGACCCTGAACATCTCATAATCAATGAATCTATAAGTGTATGCAACTATTTGGAAACTGAAACTGAAAATTTCTAAATCCAGCAGGTATCAAACCTATTAGAGAATTTGACTGGTTTTTCATTTAGGTTAACTGCATGGGCAGAACCCAGCTGTCCACTAACAGTCTCTGGCAGAACTTTTCAACATGATTTAGGGGTTGCTTGAGAAGGCCCTTTTGGGATTGCATCTGCAAAGTGAATATGGACTATCTAGTGTAACGCCCATACTTAGACACTACAAGAGAATGGCAAAACACTAAGAGAATTGATGGAAATTATAATGATTTTTTTTTATCCTGTTTATCTTACACAATAATTAGTTGACGATGCCAATTAAATAGAAAATATCTAACAGATGGCTCAGGAAACAATGTGTGTTGTATATTTAAAGTGGATTAGTTAAAACACATTAAAGCTCTATGTGGACAGTCTCATTCAGAATTATAGCATCTCGAATTTCATTTCCTTCAGTTCATTTCCAAAGTAAACTAAACTAAATTGAATTAAGGCCACTTTAATAAAAGTATCTAGATAGAGATTTAATACGATTTAACTAGTCCATTTGAAAAGCTGATTTGGATTAATTTTGAGTGCCCCTGTGTAGACAAGCCTGAAAAGTATTAAGTTAGTATGCATCAGATTAAGTGCATGGAATCTCTGTGTGGATGACCTTATTCAGAAAGAAAGTTGTCTTACAACAATGAAATATTAAACTAAAGTGAAATAAAAGCTGCTTTCATTCTGAACGAGAATGTCCACCTGATGCTTGAATGTGCTTTATTTTGTGGACATTGACTTCACAGATCTAGTCAATTTGTCCTCACTTTTCTGAGCCCCTATCTGCAGGCAAGCTCTTGTTGGCATAAACCTTGGTAGAATTGCTATGCGTTATCATTCTGAATGTCAGCTATGGGTTTCTTTTTGAGTTATGCCATGAACTAACATTGCAGCAAAGTGTTGCCCCTAATCCACCTCCTGTCTATCCACAAACATCCTTGGCTCAATTTAAGCAGTGCTTAAATTTAGCTTAATTGAAGATGTGAGCTGAAGCTTGACTGCACCTAATGACTGAACTAATAAAGTGATGGGATCTTTAAATATACAATTTAAAATTCCACACACAACTCATCAACAACTAATCCAATACCTGTGGGCTAGGCCTGTGCAAAGTGGCTAGTATTTGCTTTGGATTCAGATTTGGCTGATTTGGTGATTCGAATCATTGTCCTTTTTTGATTTGGCCAAATCTGATTCGGAGATTTGGTAGCAGCTGAATCTCTGAATCTCAAAATCAGCCAGGCCAGGCCCATCCCCTGCTCCTCTCCCAGCCCAGCAATGGCTGCCTTGTCCGCCCCAGCTCCAGGCACTTGGGGAAAAAAAAGCCCTGACTCAGCAGGTGCTGCCAGGTAGGGAGGCAATCCCCACTGCCCCATGCTGCATGGAGGGCTCTAGCCCCTGAACCCCCGCTCCCCTACCCCCCTTGTGGGTGCCCCGCATGGGCCAGCTCTGCTCATTTAAGAAAAAAAAACCTGAAGAAACCCCAAGACTCACCACTCCTGCAAGCAGGGGTGATCCCCGCTGCCCCCGCTGTACCACATCACGTGGAGAGCTCTGCACGAGCCTCAGAAGCCCTGAGGCTGCACCAGGAGTGGTGAGTCCTGGGGCTTTCTTGGCTTTTTTTTCTTAGAGGGCCAGAGCCCCAGCAGGCAGGGCAGCCATGGGGGGGCCAGGGGCGGGGTGGGGGGTCGAGGAGGCTTGTGCAGAGCCCCCTATGCAGCACAGGGCAGTGTGGATCGCCCCCCTACCAGCAGCACCCGGTGATTTGGTAGCAGCTGAATCTCTGAATCTCAAAATCAGCCAGGCCAGGCTGGCCTGGGAGGGGGGCCTGGGAGAGTGGGGAGGGGACCATGGGGGGACACCTGCCAGCTCCCCTGACCCCCCCACTCCCTCAGCCCCCTCATAGCAGCCCCTGCCCGCCCCAGCTCAGTACTTTAAAAAGAAACCCCAATGCCCTGCCCATAGTACTTACCAGCTCAGAGTGGCTGCAGCTCCCTGCTGCAGCCACCAGGGACTGCCCAAATCATCAAAGCTCTCTGAATCTTTGCCAAAGATTCTGAGAGTTTTGAATCGATTTGGACCTTTAACTTGGTCCCCCAATTCAATTCAGATTTGGAGATTTAGCCACTGAATCAGGCCGAATCTCCTCCAAATCAAATCACCACCCGAAGCTTTGCACAGCCCTACTGTGGGCTACTAATCCCATCGTTCTCTACACAGCAAAATTATTCAGTTATATCATGTGCTAGCAAATGTGTGCAAATCTTGTTATTAGTAACAAAAGCAGTGGAGATATGGTGGCACATACTTTAGCATATGCTAATAAGCAAGGATGCCTATACATGGGGTCCAATGTGTTCTAATTAGAACATGTCAGAACAGACTCAAGTCTCCTGGAGCTTTCTAATCAGAACACTCCCCTACTGTAGCATCATGTGTATTGAGTATCACACCTCTCAAAATCATCACATGAGCTTTAGTTAAAGTCCCCTGTGGCCATTTTGAAACACAAAATGCTGAATACACATGATGCTGCGGTGTTTTAATTATAGTGGCTGTCTGGGAGTAGATCTAATTAAAACACCTACCTTGTACCCCAGTGCATGTGTATAGACACCCTAAGATATAAACTCTCCAGAAACGCTTGGGTACACACTTTTTTGCCAATATCAGCTGAAGTCCAAGCCACTTTATCCTCAGTGTATTGTTTACAGTTTGATGGATAGGCACACACACTATACAGTACCTCCAGTGTTTCACAATATACTCACTCTCACTTGAGTCAGGCTACATGTTTGTAGAGGAAAATGTGCATGCTTTTCTGAAAAGCCTGTGTTGATGAGTGCCCTATTAAGTGTCTATGGAAGTTTAAAACTGTCCTGCTTTTGTGGAAGGGAACCAGGCATGCATGACATTAATTTAAATGCCCAAACCCAAGCACAGCAACAAAGCACCAACTACAACTCCACAAGGGCAGTGCTCTGCAATTCATACCTGTAACCAAGTGTGACATTCCCAATGAATGTCCATGCAAAGAACTCCACCTGCTAGAGCAAATTTGATTTTTGTTCAGTGTGACATATGAATAAGTGCTGACTGTGCACTAGCCTGTGACTATTGCACAGTAGTGTCATATCACAGTTACCATGCAATACTACTGTGCAGTTGTCTCGTGCTACTGTGCAGTCAGCATATTGTGTAGACATGGCCACAGCCTCAGATTTAAGCTGAAGTTTTATAAAGGCTCAAATGTCTATTGCAAGCATAGAAAGTATTACTGCAGATACAGCTCTGTATTCTCAATACCATATCAAGGCGCCTATACTAGTCTGCAGAACATTTTAAAACTAGATGAAAGATATCCAAATCTATGTCACAATATACCTTTTCTCAAAATTTTGGCAAGACTCATTGATATGCATCAATATGACTAGAGATGAATAGTTTGTTTTAGTCCCTAATGGAACAAGCCTTTGATTGCAAGGAGTATGACTGAAATGAGAAAAATTGATAAATACGGAAGGACAGATTTCCTTCCCTCTCAAAGCAGCAGTAAAACATGGATAAAGCTTTATGCCACTATTTGGACAAAGTTATCTTAGTTCCACTGATTCCATACTGGCCTCATTCGAAAACGTTGCATAGCTGAAACCCTTGCGCCTTGGCCTCTTTTTCCTCTACTACTGTTTTTAAACATGATAGAAAGAAAAGTTTGCTGTTGTTATCACACAAACCAATGAAAATTCCAGTGCTGTTTAAGAAAAGTGAATAACTGAATTAAGCATTTTAAATTCCCATCATCAGCATGCACTTCCTATCATGCATAATATTGATTGTTATGCTCAAAGGGGCATGGCTAGCTGTGACTGACGAAGGATTAGACTGACCTTGTTTCATGCACTGATGAAGGGGTGCAACAGAGGAAGCCATTTTTTGTATATTTGTATTTTTAATGCCAGTGCAAGTGTCTGACTTGTTTGCCTGGCTGCTAATGGTGAGCTTAACTTCAACCAGCTTTCTTCAGTTCAACATTGATAGCAGTTACCTTGGGAGGCAATGGGTTGTATGTTGTGTTGATTTTTGTTTTTATTCAAGAGTTAACTAAGTTTCTTCCTTTGGCTTTGTCCCCTAGCCTGCTCATCTCCTCTCATATGAGACCATGCATAATAAGGGGTATAATTGCCATGAGTAAATATACCTGAACAGGCTTTAATCAAACTAGCTTGACCATTCACACCCAAGCTGGGGCAAACCCATGTACCAATCATCTAACTCTGTAGAAAATACATGTTTACAGCTTTGTTTGAACCTCCTGGAAACCTTCTTTTATTTATTTTAGAAGGACTTTGTCTAGGTTTTAGCTGACTTCCTTTTATGTTTAACTCAGGTGATATGTCCAGCAGTTTAAACTGGTCAGAAGTATCAAGGTTGTTTTTCTAACTATGGCTCCCTAATTAGACCTAATCCAACTTTCACTGAAGTCAGGGGAGACACTGTCACCAATTTCATTGAAAATTATATCCAAGGGCCTATTATGGGCATTCTGATCCATATCTTTGAGCTCTGCTGTGAAAAATAAGCTTTCAAAACATCAAGTAATAAGCTGCACTTTGATCTGACTTCTTCAGTTGCCACAATGTTGAGTGTGGTATGCACACAGACTGAATAGTCAGACAGACAGGTACATTTTCTAGTAATGGGATAATAAGGATGGGATAAAAGACAAATGCAACAGAGTTGCTGACCTAGTGAGTTTAGCACAGTAACGTATCACTCACCAGGTATTTGGAAACATTCTCTTCATTAGGCTGAAGGAAGAGATCTGTACAATTTCAGTAAAATTTCATTTTAAGACAGAACATAAAAAATTGTATTATCTTTCTGTTTGACACCTTTCACCTTTAAAGAAATATAGCCATTTGAAATGTGTGTAATGTGTATTTTCTATTGAAGAGACTCAGACTGAGATTTTGGATGCCAAGCTGAAATGCAGAGCAAATCTTCACATCTGAATTTTAAGTTTTTAAAAATACCAGTTATACTAAGAGTTTTCTTGCCACATAAATAGGTTATATTCAGACCAAAATTTCAAACTGCTCACAACCAATGCTCAGGGGAGACTGAGTTTGGGGGGGTTTTTTATAGAAAGATATATTGGAATCAACTGTCAAATTCATACCCAGAACCAGAGGCTGATCCTAACCTTTCTAAGGGGAGAGAGAGAGAGAGAGAGAGAGAGAGAGAGAGAGTATACGTGCAGCCATATCTGCTGGTCAGAGTATGCTGGTCAGCAATATTTAAAAAAATAAACAGTTATTAATTAGAAATAACTGATATATCTAATCCAAAAGTATTTGCAAAACTGTATCAGTTGCAATGAAACTTTCCCTTGAAAAGCGGGAGATACTTCTCTGATGAAGGATGTAATTACCAGTCAGAATTATACACCTAAGAGTAGCCCTGTGTTTAGGGGCACTCACTTGGAAGACAGAAGACCCAGGTTTAAGTCCCTGCTCTGATGAGGCTCTCACATCTGAGGTACACACCCTTACTAGATGATTATGCTGGGCTGGTCTCTTGTCTTCTCTCCAAAAACACCTGTTGCAAAGTTTCTGAACATAAAATGAAAAAATATTTGAAATATCAACAATTTTCATAGAGGGAAAAACCATTTCCTACCCATCTCTACACTTTTCACACGTGCATGCACAAACTGGGTTCCAGTTATTTGATTTAGCCTCCTTCCACTTAAAATATTTAAGAATATAATAACTTGGAAGAATCTCAAATCCTGCTTTCAAATAATTTTGAAGAGGACAATATAATTGCAGTCATCAGGTCGATTTAATGTTTTCACCTTCACTTTATTTGCTGAATTGGTGGGTCATGACTCATCGACACACTCTCTTCAAAGTCTGCCAGTCTGGATGCCTTCCCTAATGATATTGCTTGCTTTGTGCGTTGATATAGTGACAGCTGAGAAAAATGCTTATTCTTTGAAAGGTCACTGTACAGCTTAATCCACATCAGAGCGACCACTTTCTGCAAAGCCTATTGCTGAAACATAGATTTTAACCTTTTTACTTCTCAGCTTTTCAGACTTCTTTTCATTTACTGTGCGGTGGGCTGACACACTTCATATCTTATTTTAAAGTTTTACTTTTTTCTCTCTACCTGGTAGGTTTTATAGATCAGGAAAATATTCTTCCCCCTTATCCTCAAAGATATTTTAGCCAGAGGTTGACACTACACAGCTCTGTGCTAAACAAGTTATAACAATTATATCACATAGTGTGCAGCATAGTGTTCCCATGTTATTTCATTAACAGGTTTATAATCTGAAAGCATCAATGTATGGCTTGTTACTAAAAACAAATCCTGTATTCTAGTGGAGCCCAACCTTTTCATCCCACAGGCTGGATGAGCAGTGCCAGATCAGTCCATAAGTCAGATGTGGTCTGTGGGCCCAATCCCAGCACATGGCAACTATTGTTTGAGTCTCAACTCACAGCAACTGAGGCCCACCCAGAGCTCAGTAGAGTTGTATGAGTCCCAATCTTTCTGTGTAGGGCTGACCATTTCCATTGCTTGGAAATGTGGCAGCAGGGGAGCAGTGACCACATTAATTGTCACCACTCTTCTGCCACCAAATTTCCAGCCCATTGGGAGCCCCATGTGCTGAATAACATGCCCCCATGGGCCCAATGACATGCCTCCAAGGGCCAGAGATTGTTCCCCGTTCCTTTTTTCCGTTTTCCAATTTTTCATGACATTTGTCATCAAAAAGGGATCAACAAGCAACTCCAAATTAAATTAATTTTCTCAGTGCTAAGCTACATCATACAATATATGCAAGATATATCAATATCAACTCATTAAAAGTTCTGTTTCTTGGAATTAATAATAAAAAATGCTTCCTAAACTGTCTAGAGTGCTTAAGCTACAGTTACATTCATATGGTAGACTATATTGTGTTGGAGGAATAGGGTCTGCTGCAGACTGCAAGTTTTTTTAAGGCAATTTAAGAGATTATTTAGGGTAGCCAGAAGATACCTGCAAATAACTAATAAGATAACTGATATAAGATCAATCCACAAAGTAGAACTGTGCCTCAGGAACTGAGCTGAAATTTATTTTGAGAATTACATAACACAGTTCAAAACCTTTTTAGAGCACTTTACAGTTCTCCTGAGGCACAAGAGAATGAATTAGACAGCTGTCACATAGCATGTAAATAACTTTCAAAGCTCATTTTTTGAGGAAGATCCTTTCTATGCATTTCAGTATGATGAATAAAAATAACTAAATATTAAGGAATTTAAACCAAATTGAATCAAGTCAGACACCAAGGTAAATTACAACTTTATATTAAATCTTTAAAAAATTAAAGTATATAGGATTTTTTTTTTTTACTTGGTTCAGCAAGGAACACAACAATAAACTGTTACCAATTCTAGATGCATCATAGTGTCGTTTTACAGAAAATAATTTTTTTCTTTTTCTCTGTTTCAAAAGGCCACATTATTTCTAAATTTGTTTCCCATATGACGCAATGGCTATAAATTATATTGAACAGCTTATAAGCCTGGGCCAGATTTGGACCATGTCTTCTTGATGTGAAATCATACACAGTGCTCTATATCTGGTGTGATTTATTACGAAAAACATTGGGGGTGTGAAAGAAGACTGAGCGAATCCACACTGTATAACAAAAAGGGCAGGGGAAAACTTGGTCATGAACATGGAGACAAACCCTAAGATTTATATATAACAAGATATTTTGTAATAATGAGATATGTAATGTCCATGGATTGCAATAAAGCCAAGGACACTGCTGTTTATCATTCTGATCTTACTCAATGGGAGTTTTGTCATTGACTTCAGTAGGTGTAAGATCAAGACTTTCAATTCTAACCCAGGAAGATATTTCCCTGAACAGAAAAAGGGGCAGGCTTGACCATGATAGAATTCAAACCTCTAATTTCATACTTGACAGTCAGGCTATTAAACAACACTCCTTGGATTTATCGTCAAAAGTTGTCAGATACATATATTTCATAACAAGCAGCATGAAGCACTAACTGATTGGAAAATGGTTTGGTATGAATTCAGTAAAGCAAATATGGTTGTTTTTACTCTGTGAATTTTATCCTAAGCATTTAAAGCCATCACACAATAAGATATTTCAAAGCTAAAAACCGTTTGTCCCTATCACCATAGTCTCTGAATTCAACCAGTCTCTACAGGAATCTATCCATGTCATGCCATCTAAAGTAAAACTTAACTCCCACTCACCTACATTAGCACTTAAAAAATTGGGTGCATATATAATCTGCTAATTTTAACCAGAGCTGGACTGATGAAGGTGGAGCGGTTATCACAAAGTATCAATAACTTTTTCATGAAAGCCATTTTCTACCCTTCACGGTGCATCTACATGTGCATATTAAGGTGAAGCAATAAAGTCTGGCACATATTGGGCCAGAGTTTATTGCTCCTGGGCCCTGCTTTTATATGTGCATCCAGAACCTCAGCATGTTGAGCTGGTTTGGAGCAGCTCCAGCTGGCAAGGGCCTGGGGGGGGATCAGCCTACCAGACCGGAGCTGTTCCGACCTGGATCAACATGTTGCAGAGGGGCTGGCTGGGGCACGAGGGTGCTCCTATGCAAGGCTAGCTGGCAAGATGCCTCAGCACTGAAGCACCCTTGTGCACCAGCAAGCTAGGGCAGCATCTACATGTGCATTTCTGCACACAACAAAAAGTCCTCTTGCATCTAGAAGTGAGTGGACAGATACACATTTTATTTCTTCCCCCCTCCCCCCCACAGTATCATTCATTCTCTGTTACTTGTAGATAGTGGCCAAAGACAAAAATCAAGCAGTACTGCAAATAATTTACCTGAATGGGGTGAAAGCACATAATTATAAGGGGATAATGAATATGGAAGATTATATGGAAGCAAGAAGTTGACAGGCCTAGTTGCTCATTTCCTGATATTTTAATAACAGATTGTTTTTTAAACGTGTAGTATTTTTTTATAAAGGAGATGTAATATTAGTCTTGAGTGTTAGCAGAGCCCATCTAGAATCAATCTGCTTCCTGGTTATCACCTTTTGTGTTCAAATCTGATTACAGTCAGGAAAGACTTGCTGTAGAAAGGCTGTAGGACAGATACAGGGAAATGTGGGATTGTTGAAGGAGAAATTCCTATGTTTGTGGTCTTCAGTGTCCAGGTAAGTTATAGACACACTGCAGAGTGTGATGGGTTGGAAAGTAGGCTGTACCTCAAGCATTGAACCTTTAGAAATATCTCCAGGGTCAGCCTGGACTTCCACCAAGAATCATAGTTTCATAGTTTCATAGTTGGTAGGGTTGGAAGAGACCTGAGCAGATCATTAAGTCCAACCCCCTGCCATGGCAGGAAAATGTACTGAGGTCAAACGACCCCAGCAAGGTGTTCATCTAGCCTCCTCTTAAAGACCCCCAGGGTAGGAGCCAGCACCACTTCACTTGGAAGTTGGTTCCAGATCCTAGCCGCCCTGACTGTGAAGTAGCGTCTCCTGATGTCTAGTCTGAATCTACCTTCTGCCAGCTTGTGACCGTTATTTTCTAGTCACTCCTGGTAGTGCTCGGGGGAACAGGGACTCCCCCAATGACTGCTGGTCCCCTCTGACTAGTTTGTGACAGGCCACTAGATCCCCCCTCAGCCTTCTCTTGTGAAGGCTGAACAGGTTCATGTCACTCAGCCTCTCCTCGTACGGCCTGCCCTGCTGCCCCCTGATCATGCGGGTGGCCTTCCTCTGGGCCCTCTCAATGCTGTCCACATCCCTCCTGAAGTGCGGCGCCCAGAACTGGACGCAGTACTCCAATTGTGGCCTGACCAGTGCCACATAGAGGGGGAGGATCACCTCCTTGGACCTGCTCGAGATGCATCTGTGGATGCATGGCAAGGTACGGTTGGCCTTCCTGACCGCGTCCCCACACTGCTGGCCCATGTTCATTTTGGCATCAATAATGATTCCAAGATCCTTTTCTTCCTCTGCACTGACAAGAAGGGAGTTCCCCAGCCTGTAGGTATGCTGCTGGTTCTTCCTCCCCAGGTACAGCACCTTGCACTTGTCAGTGTTGAAATCCATCCTGTTCTCATCTGCCCAGCCCTGTAACCTGTCTAGGTCCAATTGCAGCCTATACCTCCCTTGTAGTCTGCCCACATCCCCCCCCCCCCCACATCTTAGTGTCATCAGCACATTTGAACAGGGTGCTTTTTACCCCCTTGTCCAAGTCACTGATGAAGATGTTGAACAGTGCGGGTCCAAGGACTGAGCCCTGGGGGTCCCCACTGCCCACATCCCTCCAGGTCAAAAATGACTCATCCACCACCACTCTGTGGGTGAGGCCCTCCAGCCAGGTAGCAACCCATTTGACTATGTAGGTGTCGACGACACAGTCCCCTAGTTTTTTAATGAGAATGGGGTGAGAGACAGTGTCAAAGGCCTTCCTGAAGTTCAGAAAGACTACGTCCACTGCTACCCCTGCATCTAAGGATGTTCAATCTAAGGGACTTTCAATGTAGATGGGCAGAAATGGGTTTCAGGCAATGAGGGGCCCCTAAGGTCAAACCCAAATAGTAGCACAGACATAACTATAGCATATGTCTGATTTTGAAGGAAATATCATTTTTAAGGTAAATAGCAAAATAATTATTCCTTTAAGGTAGCTGGGTAGATTTTACTGAAACTTATACTACAGACTTGTCATATATCAATATATATGTCCACAGAAATTGATATAGTGCAACTCTTCACAGTACCTAAGTAGTAAATGACATACTGAACATTCTGTTTTCTCTTTTAAAGAATTATTACTCTTCTTCTAAGAGTACAAGGGAGTTAGCCAATTCCTTTTTTATCATAAGAAAAAAAAAAAAGAAAAGCATTTCTCACTATTAAAATGCTACCACTACATAAACAATCCTGGAATGGAGCAGCCTCATCACTTGAAATAATACTTGTGGAGCTAGTGATGGGATACCTCCAACCTAAAATTCTGGTTTGGATAAATGTCAAAAAGTTTGGGGCACATATGCAACTATCTATACCCAGGTAGGGCCCCCACCTTCTGCCTGCACAAACTTTCCACACAATCTCCATCCCTGAAACAGGTGCTGGAATAAAATGTTTTGTGGGTATCCACCACCTGGTGTGGTCATTTTAAGAAGAGAAGAGGATAAGCCTCCAATCTGGTTATCTTTGGGGGTTGGAAGGCCTTCTTTTTCATCTGACAACCTTGAGATATCTCTCTCCCAAAGATGCCTGACTAACGAAGTCAAAATAGCTTAAGCTGACTCTCCTGAAGTCATTAGACAGTCATACCTTATCTTCATATCATAAGAAGGCACATATCAATAATATAGCTAGATAGGTAGACGGCTGGTATTGTCTCAGAGATGTTCCTGGATAAATCATATTGTGGGCTCAAAGACTAGCACAAAGCTTTACACCCCCCCACCTGCTGTCTGCCCACTGTAGGCTTGGGGGGGGGGGAATCTCCCCCCCACTGTGTGCACTCCCAGGGAGGCAAGGAAGACCTATGCTCCCAGATCTGTGTGCAGGGTAGGGGTGTGCTTGGGCAACCCCGGTGGCACAACTCCCACTGCTGCTGTGCAGGCAGGGGATGCCTCACCAAGGCAGCGCAGAGCTCACAGCAGCAAGGAGATTCCCCACGTGGCTCCACTGTGCCTTGCAGTGCCAGGTCACACCTGTTGGGCTGTGGAGGCCCCAGGAAAGGGCAGCAGGGTAGGAGCCCAAGCCCACAGCTAGCAGCCCGCCCCACCCCGCGCACAGATCTGGGGGGCACATCTCTCCTGCCACTCTGGGAGTGCACAAACAGCGGAAAACCAGCCCCACCCCCCTACACCCTGGACAAGCTACCTGCAGCCCTGTCCCATTCCCTGCTGGGGCCCTGTGGCCATGAACTGTAGCCCCGGACCTCAAGCCCCCCACACTGCTCAGCTGGGCAGCATCCCCAGCCCCTGCCCTGAACAACCCACTCCCTCCCTCTTTATGGGGGCTTCAATCCCCCACCCCCAGACTTACCTGGGGGAGCTGCTCTTTAGACTGCCTGGTAGCCATGTGCATATACATGCATGTGGTGTCCCCTAAGTAGCTGGTCTCCTCCAGCTCCCTCCCCAGACCCTTGCAGACTGGAAATCTTTGCAAAGGATCAAAATCCATGGATTTCTCCATTAAAATGAGAAATCTGCATTTTCCTCAGGTAAAGGGAGGAATCTGCATTTTTCTCTGCTTTTCCATGGGAAACAGAAAAATCGTGTCCCTGCTGATCATCTTTAGTGGGACTATAGGGTCTATAACATTTCTGATGAAATATAAGTTTTGATCTATTTAGAAAGAGAAGCTAATCCATTTTATAAACATGTGTTATACCACCATTGACACAGTTCCTCTTTCTTAGATTAGATTATTATAATAGTTTTTTAGATATTTTAAAATCTATGAGTCCACAAAGTTTGGATTTGGAGGGTTTCAAAATTCAGAGATGTGCAGATATTAGTTCAGGCTCATCTTAATATTTATCATAATGCATGGAACAGGGTAGGGATGGGCTACAAACCATGCATGGAAGTATGCTTCATTGTGGGGACAGCTGAGCTGTGATTCACCCCAATGGAGGCAAGGGCCTTAACAGCACATTCTATCTATTAATGTGCCTGGTAGTGCCCAGTGGGAATCATGTGCATGCTTAAACAGGAAAGAAGAGACATATCAGAGATTAGAAGAACAGTCTGTTATGTGGCGTCCTTTAGACATTATTATGGAGAAGACTATGGTAATTTTTATGCAGACTTTATAGCAAATAATGAACTATAGTAAATGCATGAGCAGAGCACTGTCAGTGAAACTTTGCAATCAGATTATTTTTCTAGCTCACTTTAACTCATGCCTCATGATGCATAGTATATATCACAGCCTATTATTTCTCAGTAGAGCCCATAATAACAAGAACTATTGATTATGTGTTAACCCCTTGGCTCAGAAAGTTGAAATTTTACAAAGAGCATCCCATTACCAACAGTAATAGTATGTCAAGAAAGACCTTTAATGCCAAACAGTTGCTATAATGTATTTTTGACCTAGAAATTGAAATTGAAATTAAGGTGATTAGATATTTCTTTCCCCCTGCTTTACTAATGATGAAACAATCATGGTTCTATACTGATATCAAATACAAGCATATTATAATATAAATAGGGAATCTACCAACATGATTTACAAGCAGTGGTAAAATTTTCAGAACTGCTAGCATGAAATGCACATGTATCTGCACATACATGTATGGCAAAATTAATAACCATATTAATTACTATTAGCAGTATCTAATCATTGGTCTTTTGTACATACAGTTATAATAATGGCACACACACTTAAAGTATATACAAGCATGTACTGTTTTCCCTTTTTTTTCCCCACTCCCCCACCCTAAAAAATCATTTAATTTATTTCACTCTGATTTTCATTCATGGCATTTTCCCTAACATTCTATTTTTAGCTATTCTCTTTTTGGTAAAACTTCAGCATCGTATTTACATGACAAACTTGTATATTTTTATTTCTTTATAAAGTATTTGAGAGTCAGCATTTTCTTTATCTGAAGTATATAATCTAATTCAGACAAATATTTTCATTCTTGGAAAACAAGCAGGATTAGGAAATTTAGGAATAAGGCATTCTGAAAACATTAGTTCAGAGAAAAGCCTCTGAGGTCCATGGAACAAAACCCCATTGGAAAAAATTCTGACACAGTTTTCCTGAAATGCTTTGCTGGTTTTTTTGCCACATGGGAAGCATCAAAACTACTCAGATTCGGAAAGTTTTTCATGGAGGGTATCTCTACACCCATTCCCAGCATTGTTAGGGAGGGACATTGTTGTGTACACACTACCAGCTCACTCCTACTTGCATGTCCCAGGCCTGGAAAGGTGACAGTGAAACTTTTTGTGAACATTCTTGAACACACTAGAAACAGAGGTCTTAAGAGTGATGTATGTGTGCCCTCACATATTGCTGCATTTCTGGGTTTGGCACGCAAAACTGAACAGACAGGCAGGGCCTCTCCAAGAGCCTGCCAGGGACATGGTAGAGACATACCCAGAGATGGACCTGAACCAAAACATCCATGAAGTCTGGAAATTTCCAAGCTGAATCACAACCTTGTTGCTTGGATCAGTCTCAATATTTTTAAGTTTCCTTTTATCATTTGAGAAAAAATATATATCTTGGTTTCATGACAGCAGTAAACAGCAAGGCCCAGAGCCTCAAAAGTGTTTTGGTACTTGGTTTCAATAGGAGTTATTAAAGCAATTAAAGCAACCCACTGAGGATCTTACCTATGTTTCTTTTCCAACTTCTCTTACATTTCCCTATAATGTTACCACTATCAATAGAATTCACTGTATAAGGAAGGGTAGGTTTTTAGCTCTATAATTGGTGTGTGGCATCTGCCTCAAAAATGTTTGGAGTACATCATAAAATGTCCTCAATGACACACTATCTTTAGAGAGGCCTTTATAAATCATGTTAGTCCACCAGTTTATCTGCTAACCTATAAGGTTACTCCATCTGAAAGTTCTTTGCAGGGTGTAGTCAATCGCAACAGCTCTGATGGACTTCATGTATCGTGAACAGTGTAAAACTCAAGCACTGTGCTAAATAAGGTAGGAACATATGAGAAGTCCTGCAGAGTTTTACTTTTATGGAATTCATTACAGGGCAGTTCCACTATAGTGGAGTTTATAGACTTGTGATTTTATGCAGTGTGCTTTTGATTTCCTGTTTTTTATCTAGATCTATTCAATCAATTACTTCAATTTACTTTCTGAGTAGGCTGCTAGTTACTGCGTGACCACCTTTCAGCACCTGCAAACTGTACATAACAATAAAATCATTATAGAGAATAATTGTACCCTGAAGTGCTTTCTGAATTTTTTTTCCTGTGTCTGTATTTGTTTGGGGTTATTTTTATTTTTTTTTCTGACAAAATACTATAAGAGACGAATAATAGGCAAAGGTGCTGTTTTGCTTTTATATGTAAATAATATAATTATTTAGACCCATCAGAGATTATGTCATTTGGGATTGTACTCTAATTACCAGACACCCACAAAAGTCTAGTTTAATCAAATTATAATTATTATTAAATCCATATGTGGAAGGCAGCTGATCCTATTGTAGGACCTAATATATTTTTAGAGCCTATGCCAATTACTATATAGGACTAGACTAAGATATTGCTCTTAATCTGCATTAGATGCTGTACGTTGTTTCATCCCAGCAAAAATCCTGAAGAGGGTGGGTGGCTCACCTCTCCTTATCAATCCTTTTTCTTCTGAAGTCTTCTAGAGAGTGAAAACCTCCTGTGCTGGTTCTGCTCTGCTAACGGCTGACATGCTGGTGGTGAGGGAAGATGGAAGAAGTAAGGCTTATTTTATTCCTCATTTTTGCAAGTCCACTTGCTTATAGACTATCTGTAGCAACCAGTCAACCCTAATGACTTTGCCACTGCGACCAGAACTATGATGTGAGCAAGTTACACAGGAAACTGAATACAGCCTTTTTCCTCCTTCCTCCTCACTCTCGTGTGTAACCAAATATTAATAATCCAGCCTATTGTGATTATATGAAAATATATCACATAAGGAAACCTACTACCATTTTACTTCATTATTCAGCATTTGTAAGCCTCCTCCATAAGAATACTGATACATACAGTCAAAATTCCAACCAAGCAGTTCTTAAACTCCTTTTTATATGCTGCTTTGCAAATTATCAGCTTCTTGTCATGCCGAGGCATTGGTAACCAGGTATGCGGGGGGGTCTCCTCAGGGTCAGGAGAAGGCAGGAAATCAGAAGCAAAGAGATCTGTCCAGAGAACCAAATCAGAGATTCAGAGGGTCAGGCAGAATGCAAGGTCAGGAGGCTAGCCAAGACAGGTATCCAGAGAACTAGGTGCAGTAACCTAGGTACAAGGCTGCACCTTGTGGCCCAGACACTTCCCCTTCCAGGTCAGGGGCTTATCTGGATGATCTGGGGTAAAAGGTCAGCTGCCCTTGGCTCACCACTCCAGTGTCAGGCAGTGGCCTAGATGGAGTGTTCTGGCCCTCCATGACTGTCCCTGTATCCTGCTAGGAAGATAGCAGGCTGGGTAAGCTACTGTGTTGGGTAGTTCAAGGCCATAGCCTACCACTTATTTTTCTAGATTAACAAGAAGTGAAACCCTAGTGAAGATGAGAGTAGACACAAAACCTAAGGAGACCAGAAGCCTGAGATGAAAAGATCATTGTCAACTATAAAAAGGTGCAAGGGAGGAAGCTGAGAGTCAGACTCATGGCTTCTTTTCCTAGCACCATCACTGACTCACAGTCTGACCTTGAGCCTGTTGGTCTCTGAAGCTATGAAAAATCAAGGGCATTACAATTATTTCTCTTCTGTTAGAATGTCCAATAGCAGGTAACCTGTTTCACAGAAACCAGCAGAGAGAGGGAGAGAGAGAATAAATCTGAATAAAAACTTAAACTTCTAAAAGAGGATGTAAGTGGACATCAGGGATAGGGACAGACATTCAAAAAGCCTGAGCCTAAATTGATTCAATCTTTGCAGGTTAATGTAACCTGGCTAGGCTGAACCAGTTTGTAACTGCAGAGACATCCCCTCTAGACTGAAAAAATGCTGGCATATGCCTGCAGTGGCTCAAGCTACAAGTTGGGGGGCACTAGAGAAGCCTTCCTTTATTTTCCACAGGACTGAGATGAGGGAGGCATGGCCAGGTCCTAGCAGGATGCTGTGATTAGGCAGGAATTCTCTTCGCGGCTCTCCCCCTCCCCCCCCCCCCAGGTTCCTTGATAGCAGAGCATTTATCAGCTCTGTTATCACCATTTAAAACCCCATCAGAAAGCAAAGTCTTGCTCATTAGCTCAAGCTCTTCTTAAACAGCTTTTTCTAAAGGAAGGAATGCAGGGACCTTACCAGCTGACCTGTTGATTAGCTCCAAAAAGCCCTAAGCAGACACTGTCCTCTCTGCCTTACACAGACACCTCTCAGCATTAGCTAGCATACCACATGCTGGCTATGATCTGTGCTGTGGAAGAGGGGAGGAAGGGATCCCTGCTTAAGCAGCAAATGGGGAAGCCAACAGACCCTGCTGTGCCTGCAAGTCTCTGGTAGAGCTGCAGCCAAGGAGCAGAGGGGAGGAGCCAGCTCTGCTATGGAGTAGAGAGCCCTCCCCAACCCAGAGAGCATGCTGGGATGATGGGGGCATCTAATTTAACTTAAACCAGCAAGGGGTCTGGGACAAACATTGCATAAACCAGTTTGAGCCAAATCAGTTAAGTCTGATACTACATTCAAGTAAATTATCTCAAACCAGTTTCAGCTATTTTGAAGTAGGTTTATGTGCATTGACTGTTTGTTTTGTTCTGTTAAAGGATTAAACCAGTTTCTGATCACTTAAACCAGTTTATGTGTAATGTCTGTCCCTAGCCCAGAATCCTATGTGATCCAAAAGGCCCCTGCCCATCTATTGCTAAAAACTGCAAGTTCTTACAGTTCTACTTCTGGGGAGGCCCAGAGCTGACCCAGCTAGAGATGGTCTGTGCTTACTCCCTGCCTCATGGTCCAAAATTTGGTGGGAATGCATGGGTTCTAACCCTTCCTCATCTTGCGGGAACTCAAGCCTACAATATCCATACCCAAGGAGGTTGCCTAACCCCAAGGTTAAAGATGCAACTGTGGGGAGGAAGGGAGTAGGAAGGACACTCTCCAGCCCTCTGGTTGAAGTTGGGCCGCTGTACAGAAAGGTATCAGACCAGAAGGAGAGACCACAAGAGGGAGTGTGAAACTATAGCGAAGTAGGTAGGGCACCAAAGGGACAGTCCCTGCTCCTAGGATTATTTTGTTTTGGTCTGTTTTTGTTTATTTAATCCAATGATTGTTTAACATGACTTAAACATAAACAGTTTTGGGATTTGGCAGTAGAAAGGATTAGGGACTGCCAGGCTGCTGCTCCAGGCTGAGCCTGCCCAGAGAGCAGCAGCAGTGGAAGTGACAGTGGCAGGGCATGCAAGTTAACCCTTCCCTGCCTGCTCCCCTGGGATAGACAGTGCAGGCTGCCACAAGCAGTGGGGCAGACAGGGGTGCTAGTGGGGAGGGGGGCAGTGGGCCCAATCTGAGCAAGCAGGGAAGGAGAGCATGTGGGGTATTTACACTAAGCCAAGAGTACACCTCCTCTCCTTGCACTTGTAGGGAGGCAGTTAGACGGGCCAAAGCTACCATGGAGCTGAGGATGGCATCCCAAGTAAAGGATAACAAGAAATTGTTTTTTAGATATATAGGGAGTAAAAGGAAGGCCCAGGGTGGAATAGGACCCCTACTAAATGGGCAAAAGCAATTGGTGACAGACAGGGGGGACAAGGCTGAACTCCTCAACAAGTTCTTTGCCTCAGTGTTCCTAAGTGAGGGGCAGGACAAGGCTCTCACTGGGGTTGTAGAGAGGCAGCAGCAAGGCACCAGACTGCCATGTGTAGACCCTGAGATGGTGCAGAGTCACTTGGAGGAACTGGATGCCTTTAAGTTGGCAGGCCCGGATGAGCTCCATCCGAGGGTACTGAAGGCACTGGTTGACGTCATTGCGCAGCCACTGGCGGGAATATTTGAACGCTCGTGGCTCATGGGCCAAGTCCTGGAGGACTGGAAAAGGGCCAATGTGGTCCCCATTTTCAAGAAGGGGAGGAAGGAGTACCCGGGCAACTATAGTCCAGTCAGTCTCACCTCCATCCTAGGCAAAGTCTTCAAAAAAATTATCAAGGCTTACATTTGCGAGAGCCCGGCAGGACAAATTATGCTGAGGGGAAACTAGCATGGGTTCGTAGCAGGTAGATCATGCCTGACTAATCTAGTCTCTTTTTATGACCAGGTTACAAAACACCTGGATGCAGGAGTAGGGGTTGATGGCATATACTTAGACTTCAGGAAGGCCTTCGATACGGTATCCCACACCATACTGGTAAACAAGTTAAGAGGCTGTGACTTGGATAACTACACAGTCCGGTGGGCGGCGAATTGGCTGGAGGGTCGCACCCAGAGAGTCATAGTGGATGGGTCGGTATCGACCTGGAAGGGTGTGGGCAGTGGGGTCCCGCACGGCTCAGTCCTTGGACCGATACTCTTCAATATCTTCATCAGCGACTTGGACGAGGGATTGAAGTGTACTCTGTCCAAGTTTGCGGATGACACAAAACTGTGGGGAGAAGTGGACACGCCGGAGGGCAGGGAACAACTACAAGCAGACCTGGACAGGTTAGACATATGGGCAGAAAACAACAGAATGCAATTCAACAAGGAGAAATGCAAAGTGCTGCACCTAGGGAGGAAAAATGTCCAGCATACCTACTGCCTAGGAAATGACCTGCTTGGTGGCACAGAAGCGGAAAGGGCTCTTGGAGTCCTAGTGGACTCCAAGGTGAACATGAGTCAGCAGTGTGATGAAGTCATCAGAAAAGCTAATGGAACTTTATCGTGCATCAGCAAATGCATGACGAACAGATCCAAGGAGGTGATACTTCCCCTCTATCGGGCACTGGTCAGACTGCAGTTGGAGTACTGCGTGCAGTTTTGGGTGCCGCACTTCAAGAGGGATGTGGATAACCTGGAGAGGGTCCAAAGAAGGGCCACTCATATGGTTAAGGGCTTGCAGGCCAAGCCCTTTGAGGAGAGACTAGAGAACCTGGACCTCTTCAGCCTCCGCAAGAGAAGGTTGAGTGGCGACCTTGTGGCTGCCTATAAGTTTATCACAGGGGCACAGAAGGGAATTGGTGAGGTTTTATTCCCAATGTGCCCCCGGGGGTTACAAGAAATAATGGCCACAAGCTGGCAGAGAGCAGATTCAGACTAGACATTAGGAAGAACTTCTTCACAGTTAGAGTGGCCAGGGTCTGGAACGGGCTCCCAAGGGAGGTGGTGCTCTCCTGGGGGTCTTCAAGAGGAGGTTAGATAGGCATCTAGCTGGGGTGATCTAAACCCAGCACTCTTTCCTTCCTATGCAGGGGTTCGGACTCGATGATCTATTGAGGTCCCTTCTGATCCTAGCATCTATGAATCTATGAAGAGTGGCTGCACTTTAGTGTCATGAGTTGGGTAGTACGGATCAGAGGGAATCCTGCCCTGGAATGGCATAACTTTGAGCTGCCTAATGAGCGCTTAAACCTATTTTTAGGTGTTATTGTGCAGACAATCCAGAGGTTAAGATCTCTAGGAACTGCCCAAAATTACTGTGTAACAAGGGCCTAGCTGTCCCACCTCCTAGACAAGTGCCCTTGCTACTAGGTTTTCTCCTGCTCCAGTGTTGGAGTAAAGTCTGATCCATTCCTTCAAAGAGTTAATGGAAATACCTCCTCCTTAGCAAATGATTTTGGACTCTGGATCCCAAATGGATGGATGTGCCTTCCTGCCCTGATGTAGGTGCCTGAGTTCCACAGAAGTGCAGATATCCAGACACCCATGTGCTTAGCATTTCCTGTTCAATTGTTGTAGGCAACTCCCAGACCAGCATGTGGGTTTTTAGGACCACCCTTTGGAGGCACCCAATTCTTTCTGTACACTGGACACACACCCCATTCTGGATTCCACTCTAAAGCCCAAACAAGAAAGTTAGGCACGGCTTGCATGCACCTCAGTCCTTATTAGAGCTGGCCCTGAGTTTCTACCTTGAAGTATTAAAAATCTTAAGTCACACATGGCACTGTATGCAAAAATGATAAGATAATCACCTTTCAGTGTATGTCTCTAGCTCAGTCTTGACATCTCTTTAGTCCTTGTTGCCTCTGATAAAATTGCAAAGGTGCAATCTGTGCTATTTTCAATCGATGCAGCTTTGTGATGTAGGTGATTCTAATAAGGATGGATGGCAATGCACATTTCACTATAACAGCTGACAGATGGTAATGACTTTTGGTCACAGGTGACCTAAAGGTGAAAGTCTCCATATCTCATTACCCATCCCTTCAACCATCCAGTAATTCTAAGTACTACTTCCCTACCTTTTACTCTGTGAAAGAAGGATTTCTCTTTTATCACGTAGAACATTTCTTTTCCTTTGCCAGATCCTTCCTTCAGGGTTGGCAGCCCCTCAGGCTTTGTGAGGCTGATATATTGTATTTGGAAAGTTATTTCACTGGCTTGCAAAGCTTGTAGCAGGCATCACTAGTCCCGGCACACAGAACTCTAATTGAAACCATTCCCAGCAGTTCTGTATCTACATATACACATCCTGATTATGACAACGCTCATGAATAATCACTGGTATGAACTTGTTCCTCATTGTCACAAGTTCAGGAAAGCAATGGGGATCCTACTGCATTGCCTGATCCCTCTGCATGGCAAAGATGACAAAGTTCCCGTTTTCTAAAAATAATTACATAGCCCAGTGTGAATTTGTGCTGCAAAAGACACCAGGGTGACTCACAAGCACAGCAATTATGAAAATGTATTCATGCTGTAGCATTAGGACTAAGACTGAGTGAAGTTGTAAATATTCAGCTTTACTTCAAGTTTCCCTTCAGCTCTTCAAACTTCCAGCTAAATCCATTTGCTGAATGAATACTTTATTGTTGTTTCTTTAAGTACCACTCCCTTCTGAAAGCTTTTACATGTGATGCAGCAAATCTGGCTGCTTTTGAGTACCGTTCTCTCGTTCAGTTGTTAATATATGTGTGTTTCAAGGGGGAAAAATATAAGCCCTGCAATTTCTGGCTTCTGACCCCATGAATCTAAAATTAGATGGTTTCATTGTCTTCTTTTATCCATGCTGTAATTGCTGTTCCTGGTGTATTTCCAGAATACATCTCTCTAGGGATCTACACATGCACACAGTGCATTAGAATATTTCAGTGCTTTTTTCTTACCATGCTTTGTTTATGTGCATTCCCAATCCTCAGCTGATGCAAACTAGCAAAACTGCATTGAAGTCAATAGAATTTCTCCATCTGAAAATCTGGTTTTGAGTCCTTTAGCTTTAGTCTTAGTGCAATGCATACTAGAAAGTGATATGTATATTGTGGTCATTTAAATTACATGAATAAAATCATGTGTGTGTTCTGCAAGGTTATGTCAAATTAATCCTGCAGGCCTTACTCAAGTAAAACTCATATTTATTACTGGTTACACAAGGATGCCTGGGCCATCAGAAGAAAAGAAGAATTATTTTAAAATGGGACTAATCAAACGCAAATGGTGGCACATGTTAAAACATGAATATTTTCTGAGGAGGGCACCCAACCCAAAACCCCCAGATCTGTATGAGACCTTTAGAAAAGTTGCAGAATCCTTCCACTGACTTCTTTGGGTTTTGGAGCAGAGCACTAAAAACCAGTATCTAGCTGCACTAGGCTACAGCTGATCAAAACTCAGACTTCCTGGTTTATGGTCAATCTGGACATTTTTAAGTTTGTTTTCTTTCCTAAAAGACACAAAAAAGAATATTTTATTAAATTTACCATGAAATTAGAAACACTATTTTGAAATGAAAATACTATCATGAAATTATTATATTACATTTTTTCTTAAAACAAAATCTCCAAAACAATTATTTCCATTTTTATGTTGAAGAACTTTCATTTAAATAAGTACTCTTTTACCCTGCAAAAAAAACAAAAAGAAAAAAACAGTTATGTCCAAAGAGCATTCTCTTAAGGAAAACTGTTTTGAGAGAGTAACCCTTGGCGTGCGATGCTACCCGTGGCCATGTCCAGATGTTCGGGACCTGGGGTGCCAGGTAGTTTTACCCCTGCTCAGCTTACCTAGGAGTGGCCAGAGGCTCCCTGAGAGGAGGGGCTCTTTTTCACAATGGAAAGACCTTGCAGACTCAGGAGGAACTATTTATAGAAAATTAATTATACAGAAAATAATTGCCATATGCAAAAAAAATATTAAATACTATCAAAAGTTTGCAATACTCTACTTACAATACATAAGGATGGCTTTATACAAAAAATAACAGTTGATAGCTATTTATAATTATGTGGTGGTCAAGATAACAAATACAAAACCAATGACATGCACTGTTAAATAGTCATTGTATTAATCCCTTAGTTAATTAGATATGACTAACAGCTAGGCACTCTGACTGTTGCCCAATGGATGGAGGGTGGGGCAGTCCCCTACTTCTCTTATCATACCCTTTTGGGCTCCAGCTGCCTTGGGCTACCCAACACAGATCCAGGTGTCTCACAGTCTGCAGAGGCTGTATCCACTCCAGACCGCTGCAAAACACACATTCTTCCCCACCCACCCCTGTGCACTCCTGTCTGCCTGTGCACAGCCTCTCCAAGCCCGTAAAGCTATTACATAGTTGAGTCACAGAGGGAGAGCAAACTGCTGCTGCAAACCAGGCAGCACCACTGGGCTCACTTCCCCCTTTAGGCACTCAGGCACACTGAGGCTTTGCCTCTGGTTATGCTTTCCTGGGTCCCCAGAAAGAGACCCCAGCTAGAGAAAAGTACCAGGACACCAGTGTGGGCACTGGCATCCTGGGACCTTTCTCTAGCTGGGGTCTCTTTCTGCACAGCTGACCCAGTCCCACCACAGTCCTTTCCCCAACCACTCACATAGGGGGTTTAATCACATTCTTACCAACCCCAAGTCTCCAAACCTAGCGAGGAATCACTGTCCCCCTCTCCAGGAGCTTCCCGGGGCTATGTCCACACCCCAAGGAATTTGTTTAGCTACTCACGAACTTCACTAGCTCGTCCTAGAGGTCTGCTCTCTTTTGCTTGACCCTTTAGGCACTCCGCTGGCCTCTGGCCCACCCACCAGGGAGTCCAGCAGGCAACCATGGGGTGGGACCATGATGCAGGCTCTTCTCAGCCCTTCTCACACAGTGTGTGCCTTTCTCCCTCCACCCCGGGGGAAGGGAGACACTCTGGTTTTAAGGGGAGCCGCCCAGCCAATCCCTAGGCTGGAATTTTCCCGGGCTCCCAAACAGCTTTTTTAATCTTGTATCCCCTTGCTGGGGATTATACTAAACTACAAATATGGTGTCTGTGCTGGGACAATCTCCCTCAAGCATTCAAGCAGAGCCTGATGTAGGACACTCAGAAGGTAAGTGCCCCTTAAACTACCTGTTACAAGAATATTTTCTAATCAAGCCTACACAAGGTAATAATGTATCAATAGCAGCTGCTTCAGTGCTATTCAAATAAACAGTACTAAGGAAATGGATAATAGCAGAGAGTATTTTCATAATATGAAATGTGAATAGTGCTAGTTGTAGGATTATATCTTTCAGATATTACATTGGTTTACTAAGCAGCCAGTGGGCACATCTACACATGCTTTATTGTAGAAGACTAATTTAGTGTTCAGTAAAGTGTCACCATCTACACGTGCATGGCAATTTGGCCAGTGTAGACATATTTACTGCACTGTCAGATAGTTTGGCAGACACAAGTACTATCCTACAAGGCAGTAAATTACTGCACTTAAATGCATGTATAGTCAGTGATGGGGCTGGCTGGGGCACAAGGGTGCTTCTATGCAAGGTTATCCAGCAGGTAGCCCTCAGGGGGCCAGCCTGCCAGCCCAGGACTGCTCCAATGGGGCTCCATGTGCAGCAGAGGGGCTGGCTAAGGCTGACTGGAGCACAAGGGATCTTCAGCATATGGGCTGACTGTTGGTTAGCCCTGTGCTGAAGCACTCTCATGCTTGTGCCTCAACTAGCACCTCCACAGCACATCAAATGCAGTGGGAGCAGCCCTGGGCTGGCAGGCTGATCCCCTGGGTTCCTGGGCTGCTCCCACTGGGCTCCATGTGCTGTGCACAAATAAACTCTGGGGCTTATTGCTCTGGAGTGTTTTGCTTCTGGGAACATGTTCAAATGATGCACCTAGGAGCAAAAAGTTCCAGAGCAATAAGCTGTAGAGTTTATTCTTGTGCATTAATTGCATGTGTAGATGCACCCAGTATGATGTGGTATGGTTTAAATTATATTGATATATAAGTGCAGAATGGTTAGTGCTTACCACACCTAATGATCAGTATGGCATTTGGTTAAATGGACTTTATTGTCATTCTTTCTCCCAAGAAAGGTATATGTTCAAATGAGTCAGTCAATGAAAGGTCTCCTGGAAGTCTAATCTGAGGGTACAGGTGCACAACAATTCTTGTTCACTACAGCTAACACTGTAAAAAAAAAAAACAAAAAATCCTGAAGACATCTGAAGTATCATGAATGCTGCATAGCATGATCCATAATAGGGACACTGGAGGTTCAACTTGATTGAAAGGTAAACAAGGAAGAAATTAACCAGTAGAAAGAATGAGTGGCAGCAGTGGCAATGCGTAGGGGGTGCATGGGGAGGCACATGCACCCTCTTACAGCAAGTGTCCTCCACTTAGATGAAGGGCAGGGGGTGTAGGCAGGAGCGCTGGTACCCCGCCACCCTGACAGTGCTAGCCAGGGAGTGGAGGCACCAGGAGAAGTGTGTCCCTGGCCCTTCTGGATGTGCTGCTGGCAGTTCCAGGCAGCATTTCCTGTTAGAGCCAGCTTAGAGGGAATGCTGCTTCCGGGTCAGTGCACATGACCGGCCGCGGGGGGACCCCCCCGCCCCCCGCCTCAGATCTCCCCCTGACCCTGGTCAGTATGATTGGCCGTGAGAGGACCCCCTGCCCCGGTCACTGACGAGCTGCTGGCAGGGGGGCAAGTGCCCCCTGACTCAGGAGGCACCAGTTGCCCATGAGTGGCAGACAACCTTCTTAGAAACCACAGGCCTGATCCTGCTCTCATTGAATAATATTTTTCATGAAGATAAATCTTCTCCTCTGAAAAGCCTATCTCCACCCATACATTGCATACCCCCACAATGAATGATGCTACTCACCTGCAACTTTATTTTTTATTTTTTGATAGGCATGTGCTAAAGTATACATGCTCTGTAATAAGGGTGGCCAACCTGGAGACTTAGTTCCACTAGTAGCATAGGCAGCCTGTGTGTGTGGCACGCAAGAGGCTGGGGAGAAGGCTGGCAGTACAGTGGCAGACAGGACAGGAAACAGAAAGAAAGCAGCAAATTGGGCAGGAAGCAAGGGAAGATAGCACAGCAGCAGATTAGGCAAGGGAAGAGGATCAAAGTGGCAACTAAGGAGGGTGTAGGGCAGCCTAATGTGGCTCACCTGCCAAAAAGATTTCTCCCTCCCCCCAACCACACCCTCACTCTGGATTATGCTAAAAATGCATGCCCAGACACACCATGCCTGTGCCACATCATTGTATTAAATATGACAGTATTTAATGCAATAAAATGATTACGCTATTCAGAGATAACCACATCACAAAAGTACAGCACAATAAAATCCAGCTCAAGCTCTCTGCTCTCTAACAACCTCTTGCCTCCCTGCATTCTCAAATACCCAGAATAAAAGAGCAGCTTTCTTTGATGCACACTCTAAAGGTTCCCTCGTTCCAGGTATTATGAAATACTGACTGTACCTTGCAGGCTTAGCTCTTTATTCTTGAGTTCAATTTTACTATTTAGACACCATTGTAAATTATTCAGAAGAAAGGCATGAACAGAAGAGCTATACCTGAACTTCTCAAGCTTCAAGGAGACTCAGATCCAAATCGCTTCAAGGAGGCTCAGATCCAAATCTCAGCTTCTCATCTCAGCCCCATCTCTGCAATCTGGATCCAAACTTCCAAACTTCCTCGAACTTGAGAAAGACTTCAGCCTAGATCCAGGTTTTTTATTATTTTACTTTTTAATGTGAACCAAAGTATAAAATGAAAGAAAATATCGAATAGAAAATGTGATTCTAAAAATGTTCTCCAATGATCTTTTTGCAAACACTGGGAAAATATTAGAGCTAGTATCCTGGAACACCTTAAAACAATCTGTGGTGCCATATTTTTGCCTTTGAGAGCATGGGGATCACTTGAATCAGAAACTGAATTTCCTCGATCCCAGATGTCCTGTAATTTATGCCTATAAAAGGCTAATACTAGTCTGCATAGCTTGGTTGAGTAGCATAATGCTTTCACATCAGTCAAAATGTTCAGGTTCTTCAGATATAATTTTCCAGAATTTGACCATCTACAAAAGACATTTACTGCCTAATTAGCACTGTAATAAAGTCTCTGCATCTACATATGAAGCCCTATTAGGCCACAGTAAACTAGTTAACTCTGCCATAGGTTAGTACTTGTAAAAATAGGCTGTGTGTAGACAAAATGAGAGGTGTGTGTGCATGACGCTTTATAGTAGGCTAAATGCTTTTGCACCACTTTAATGGTGTCAGTGTTTGCACACTTCAGCACATTAATTCCAGCCACTGTAGGGAATTTGGCGGTGTAATGTGCCTTAAATGACTTGGGGTGCAGCAAACTAAAATTCCTTCGAGGAGTTTTAGCTTGCTGCCCGTACTACCCTGGAGTGAAGCACCGGTCTCTGTGCAGTTCTGTGGCTCTGCAGGAAGCCCTGTAGGCAGCCTGGCGGCAGCCTGGAAAAACAGGCTCTGCCCAAGAGAAGTGGTGAGCCTGATCTTTCCCCTCCCCCCACCTCCCCTGGAGCCTGCCTGCCTGAGCTGCACGGAGGCTGGGTACTTCCCTCTGTGGCTGCAGTGCCCCCCAGGACAGTCTGAGCTGGGTGCCTGCAGGTGGGTGCCACCTGGGGGGCTGCCACTGCCATAGAGGGAAACAACAGCCCCCCCCCCCCACCTGCAGCCCAGGGACTGCTCCCCACGCTGGCAGCTCACCCTCCCCTCCCCACTGGAAAAGCAGGTAAGTCAGCGGGGTGTGTGCAAAACACAGGCGTTTAATCAGCCCTAAATTGAAGCAGTGTTTTTTAAAACCCACCACTTCAATTTAGGGCTCCCATTTTGTCTACACATGCTTTTAAGTACTAGTGTATGGTGGTGTTATTTAGTGCACAGAAACTCACATGTAGATGCTGATGGGGCTAACTAGGGCACAAGGGTACTTCAGTGTGGGGACTGCCTGCTGGCTAGCCCTGCACTGGAGGCAGCACCCTCATGCTCCAGCCTGCCCCACCACAGCACACTGAGCCAGGGGAGAGCAGCCCTGGGCTGACAGGCTGGCCCGCTTGGCCCCCTGCCAGATGGGGCTCTTCCACCCCAGCTCGACATGTTGTGGTCCCAGTAGGGGTGTGCGAAGGAGGACATATTTAATTCAGATTCATCCTGAATTGGGGACAATGATTCGATTCATTGATTCGGATCATTGTCCCCAATTCGATTCGGCCAAATCTGAATCTGAAGATTCAACACTGATTCAGAGAATCAGTGATTCAGACATAGACACAGCTTTAAACGTTTTTTCTACATACCTTGAGGTAGCAGGTGTGGCCGGACAGCATCACATGGAGCCCCTTTTGGCAGTGTGGGGGAAGGGGAGGAGGAGGAAGAGTCACCAGCACCTCACAGAGTCCCCCTCCACCCACCCTGGGAGGAGAAGGGGGAAGAGTCCCCCCCAGCATGGAACAGAGCCCCCCTCCCCACCCTGTGGGACAACCAACCCAACATGTCCCTATTAAGGTGAAGGGGACAGGGAGAAGGGTTAATTCCTCCCTCCATCCCTTCCCTGCAGCCAGGGTCTGCCAGCTCCAGGGACCAACGTGGCAGCCCCCTCTCCTCTACTCCCCAGAAGGGCAGCAGGAGGATGGAGCTCAGCTAGACAGGGTGTGGGTGTGAGGATGGGGGATGTAGGGACCCCCACATACTCTTTCCATGGCATGCAGCCCCCTGCCTGGCAGCAGCAGCAGGCAGGGAGGTCAGGGCAATTGTGCCTGGCACAGGCACAGCTCTGGCCAGCGCTGTGTGTGGTGAGAAAGTGGAGCCTTCCTCATCACCAAGGCTCTGCTCCCTGCACCTGCAGCTCCAGCACTCGCAGTGGAGGAAGCCCCACACTGGAGCCTGCTGCCTCCCCTGCTCCCTGGTGTGCAGGTCTCCGCACTGTCGGAAGTGGAGGGAGCCCTGCCCCCTGCTTCCCTGCACAATCCAGCACAGGGCTGGATTCCCTTGAATAGAAAGGAAACGTCTATTCACTTGGAAACTAATTCACTCTCTGCAGGTTAGACTAACTTACAAAATTGAATCAATTCAAGCTCAGACTTTTTGAATGCCTGTCCCTAGCCCTAGTGACAAGACAGATGTGCAGATAGGGAACAGTCAGAGAAGGTTTTTAGCCTTAAGAAGCAACTGCTTCAAACTTGAGTTAGCATTAACACCAATCAACATTTGAGCAATTCAAAGTACACTGTGAAACAAGGCCCCTGGTCTTACTCATGTTATTCTTTAGAAATAACTCTACTATTGAATCATGTACTCATTTCTGACTTTAATAGCTAAATTTTGAGTTAGGACTGGTAGAACGCTTTCATTTAAGACATATTTTTGGGATGAAAAATTTCCATATTTTAACCTGACATTTTCAGTACAACTTCTAGTTTTATCATAAACAACATTTTAAAATATTATATTTCAATTTTTGAAATTTTGGAGTGGGCACGATTCCATCATTTTAATTCTTTTTACCATTCTTTATTTATTCTTTTGTGACACAGAATTCAACAAAGACTCAGGTTCATTTTCAATGTTTTATTTTTTGTTATTTGTTTACTTCTACTGCCATCCACCTTGGCAAAGCTGCCTCAACTTTGGAAAAGTTACAGAAACTCTGAGAAATAGAATAGAAATAGAATAACAAAACCAAAAGTAACTTAAATGGCAATTTCAAAAAAAAAATTTTGGAAGAATATTTAATTAAAATTACAAACAAATAAAATATCCAACCCTATGAGATGGAAATAAGATCATGATTTTTTTTCATTCTCCATATTTGTCAACCATTTCTACTTAAAGAATTATTTTCTGTGAGAAGATATGTTCTATATTCAGAATGGGTACAATTATACATTTATAAACCTTTACAAATACAGCAAAAAGTCTATTAAAAGTCCAGAAAATTCAAAGACTTTATTTTAGTACATTAATAAGGTCCCTAGCAACCTGATCCACCACACTCCACTCCCTGTGCCCATAACTCTGCCAGCAAACTTCCAGTGGAAATTTAATTGCCAAGAAACTATCCAGTGAACAAATTAGCCTGATGTTGCTATTGATCTACACTAAAAACTCTCAAGTACTTGACCAGGATTTCTGCTGCAACATGGGCTACCACAAGTGCACCCACAGTAGATATTTAAATCTAGACACCTTTTCTACCATTGTCATTACAAGGCAATGTTAAATTTATAAACTTCTCTTCATTACTGGAACTTGGCAGTTTTTGCTCTAAACCCATAGTCTGCTTTAATAAGTAACCACTGAGTAGATAAGACCAGAATTGAGGGTTAGAGACTGACAAGCTAGTTCTTTGAGAAAAGAACTGAGCATAGCTAGAGTTAACTTGTAATGGAATCTATGCTAGTAATATAGGGAATATCAGATGAGTCTCAGTCACTTTGAGCACATCTATGGATTTAACAGATTTTAAGAGCAAGCCTGTGACTACATAAGCCAATATTGTAACACTCCCATTCAGTTCAGTTCCCTTCCACTTTCAATAAAGGAATAGCACTGGTATATCAAAGTGCAATAAAATAAGTCCACAATGAAATAAAAACAAGGTAGCTAAGAATGCCAGATACAAAACATTGGGCACATCTACATAAGATGCTAACTGCACAGTAGCCTAATAATACTGCGTAGTGGTGCATCACAGCACAAACACTGCTAATACACTACTGTGCAGTGTTATTAGGCTATTGTACAGTAGTGTCACTAAGAAGGCATATACCAGCACTAGTGTGCAGTAACACTGATTACTGCTCATTAATTTAGTACTTGATTATACAAGTACTAAATTTAATGCATAGTAACTACTGCGCATTAATGAACATGTAGACACATGCACTGAATACTTGAGAGCATAGCAATTGTTACAAACCACTAAACTAAGGAATTCAACTTAAATTTGTGCCTTCCCTTTGTCTTCATTGTGAATTGCATGCTCACTAATCTATCATTTTTTACCTTTGAATTTATTTATGGACCCAAAGAATTATGTTACCATAGGCAGCATATTTTTTCTTCTATTTAATAGACCTGCAGGGCTCCATGTTTAAAAGCAGCTGTGTTGCTGAAAAAGACTAAGTAAAAGTTTTGTGAACTTGACATGAATGCACAATTATGGATGAGATTCAGACCTGAAAAACTTTTCCAAAGTCAACCCAGAATACATTTTGTCTAGTTCCACAAAATGTACACCAGAGAGTTTCTATCTCTGGATAACAGTAATAAAGATTTTTACTTTAGAGCTATTTAAATAAAGTGTATTTCTACTATCACAGTCCACTGAATTCCATATCATCTTCTTGTTATTGATTTCTGATGGTCTGTGGTTAGTCCTCATTCAGTTTGTTCTAGCCAGTAATAGGAATAGTATTTATGGGATAGAATTACTTGTAAAAAATATCCTCAAGAGGCCTTTCTCTGTACTTGATAGATACACTCTGAGATTTAAGCAGGAGCACACACATAATATTGCCTACCTGTGCTTTTCTTTTAGGATAAAAAGGTCTTCTAGATACAGAAGTAATACCCTATGTACAATATCACATTGCCTTCCTTCATACTTTTAAGGCATATTTCATAGGGAGGACTTTCCTTTACTTATACATGTAGTATGCTAGGGCTATGTCTGCACTGCTACTCAGAGCTGCCCTCAAGGGAGCCCCCAAGTGCATCCATGCTGACAATCTACTTTGGCAATGCTCTTTCTACTTTTTCTAACTGTGGTTGGAAAAATGAGATTTCAGACTTTGCTGTTTAACCAGTTGCCTATAAGTTTTGATGTATCAACATGCATACAGTATAGTGTCACTGCAGCTTTTAAATGCAAGAGCAGCATGGATGATGAAGCCCTCAAGAATTCTGCCAGTTATTGAAAGTAATTAAAGTAGCACATGCATTTTGGTAACATAAATGAATTTAATACAGTTTTAGTATTGTGTAACAGTTGCCCAAAAGATCATCTCTCTCACTACATGGCACCTTTACAGCTGTTTTGAAGCCCGTTGGTCCTTTATGGCCTACTGCTCCTGCCTTAGCCTGAAAAAGAGAGATTTCTGGGTCCTTACAATGAGTGATCTTTGTCTTGTGACCTCCCTCACCTTTACCCTGCAGCAACCAGGGGGAGCTCCAGGCACAGCTCTCCCTCGACCCCCAGAGCCCAGACCTGACCCTCATGCCCCCTGCCTGCCCAGGACAGCATCCTCTGCCCCACAGAGATTGGGGCTTAGCCAGGCAGCACTTGTGGCCCCCTCCTGCCTGGGCCAACCAGGAGCAAATTGTTCCTAGTCAGGGTCCACATGTGTGCTTTAGCGCATTAACTAATATGCTGTTTTTCTAGTACCTGTAGAATGTACTGGTGCTAGCAAATGGCACATTAGATTAATTTAATGAACAGTCATTGATGTGCACATGTAAATAGTAATTGATGCACACTCAACTTACCCCTGCTCCTGCCTCTGCAGCACTGTCCCTCACTGCAGGGACCTTCATATAGGCCCCGCCCCTTTCATCCCCCATGGACTGACAACGGGCTGGGGCATGCACATGGGCGCTCACCCCCGCAGCCTTGGATCAACTCCAAGAGGCTCTGAGATCTACCGCAAGAGGCTCTGAGATCTACCGGTGGATTAACATCCACTGGTTGGTGGCCACTGCTCTATATGCACCTAAGCAGGTTTTAATTGAACTAGAAATACTCATTGGTAATCTTATTTCCTTTTTTAGGTTAGTGTTCTAATTCCACCTGCCCTATCTTATCTGGATATGTTAGGGCTGAGTAGTTAAGCCCTAACATAAATCTCATTCCGGCTCCAGAGGCATGAGTTTGAGCTTTGCTCTGGACCTGTATTGAGGGCTACCCCCAGACTGATCCGGCTGTAAGTGGGTATCAAGTCATTTGAACTGGGGAGTCAAAGACAGACAGATACAATGCCAGCCAGCTTGCTCCTTTACATGCTGTTAGTTGCAGAGTGGCCATTAACCTTCTAGCTCACTGGGCTGGAAGACTCAGGTGGAGTTTTGACCTTCAAACTTAAAGCAGCCTTTTTCTAATGCCTATTAGCAGAAACAGAATGGAAGGGGGGAAAGGACATGTGTTCTCTGCATGTTACCTCAACACAAAAGAGTCCAGTACCAGTTCTCCTCCTACCGACTGGCAGCTTCTCCCACTTCAGCTTTTACTGCTTTGGAATTCCTGCTGTTTGTTCTGCTCCATTGTTCTGACACTCAAGGGACATGTGTAGACAGGTTTTGAACCAAGAAGTAGAAACCCAATGTTTTTATCACAAAAATGAAAATCCTGTATTACGAAATAAATAGCACATTTTTTTGTATCAAAGGGTCTGCAGAGTGTACACCCATCAAGCCATTTAGGATATCTATGGAGAACCAGAACATACAAATAGTTGCATTAGTCCAACATAATCAGAACTCAGAATAGTGCCCTTAGGGTATTACAGGAAACTCACAGAAAAAAGCTAACCATAAAACCCACCAGGCCCAAAGGGGGCAACTGAATACTTAAGCTGTAGAGAATCCTGCATCCATCTCTTATAGAAGAAATTCCATTAAAACACAGATTGCATCAGTGATGAAATTTAAGGTCATATGTTCAAACATGCCTGTTGTGCAGGCAGCATTAGCCTTATACCCTGCGTACTTGAGATTTTTATGGCTGTCTGGAGGATAGCAACATATTAATGTGGGAGCACGTCCTTTGTCAAGAGCATCACTTTTGCTTTTTGTCTGTTTTT
The DNA here is from genome assembly GCF_030867095.1 of Alligator mississippiensis. Lineage (NCBI taxonomy): Eukaryota > Metazoa > Chordata > Crocodylia > Alligatoridae > Alligator > Alligator mississippiensis. The sequence goes on from NC_081825.1 coordinate 32,101,053, forward strand.
CATTGTATGCCTAATGCACACCATGATCAAAAGCTGAAAAAACAGGTTCTGTTGTCTCACTTATTTCCAAGGAAAGATGAAGAGGAGGAGAGAAGGAGAAAAGATGATAATCAATAACAGAAACATTTCAAACAGGATCAAGTATGAATGGTGTATTAGCAAAAGGCAAAATTAGCTGTAAGGTTAGCTAAGAGTGCTGGTGGAAGTGTACAAGCTGGAGAAAAATCTCTAAGAATAAAAGTACACTACATTGCAGCAGACATAATTCTCATTAGTTTAACGCACATGTCACTAGTTAATGGGGAAAGTGATTTATCAGCTATCCTAGGGAGTAAAACTACGGCTTCTTCAGCAACCTCTCTTCAGCTACGTGACTAATGTATATTTTCTTACACAGGCTAGATTACATTAATGTATCTAGATATTTTATGAATATTTTCAAGTCCACCATTTTTTTTTAATTAAAGGGGAATGAACCAAGTACTACCATGGCTCCTGAATGAAAGACTTCTACAACAGAAGTCTTTGAAATTATACCTGTGAAATCAGAATATAGCAAATGTACACAGCTTTGTCAAGAAATAACACTGACACAAACCAATCAATGGCATCAACAATCTTGTTACACTCTATGCGTGAGATAGTAGAGCAGCAGGGGCCAATCTTTTTGGGAGGAATGCCACAAGTTTGCTCTGCACCCTCCCCAAGTGTCACTCCAACCTCCTTCCCCTGCCTGATCTGCCGCTCTGCTTTCTGCTTCCTTCCCTGTGCTCCTTATCTGATCCGATGTTCTGCTTCCTGCTTCCTGCCCTATCTGTTACTATGCTGCCTGTTTCCCCCTCAATCTAATGTGTGCCACACACAAGGGCTGCCAATACCACTTGTGGCACATGGCTGGCCACCCCTGTACTAACACATCCAAAGTCAGTGCTTGGTTTAAAGGTTAAAAAAATATGAATCACTGCAGACATTCTACCAGCCTATCCACCAGCACCCAAAAGCTTTCATACCCTGTAAGAAGGGTATTCTCCCAAATTAAAGAGAGACTATCAGAATTGTGAAACAGGAAAAATGACTTACCTCTTTAGTGATCCCATCTGTCAAAAAAGTCAAAGGTCCCCCAAAGTCAATCAGCTACTGAGGTCAGGACATACCAGTTTCCGTAGCCAATGGCACACAAGCAAGGGATAGGGGAATTGCTAGCATCACACCCAGCCACCCTTGACTCCCCAAGACCATTTACAGCTAGATTGACAGGGTTGGCAGAAGTCCAAGCTAGACACCATAAGTGCACTGCCTCCACATCTCACAGCCCTATCTTGAAGTCCCTATAATTAAGCTATTGTTAAGGATTTAATCTAGAAAAATGTCATGGGGAGTATGTCACTATCCCTGACCTTCCAGACAAAGTGCAAAAAGCTACAGAAGCAGCTCTATTGCTTTAATGGTAGAAACAAACAGAAAGTGGGAGGTAGAACACTGAAGCTTGAGCATTTTTGATTACTCGTTTTGAAATACAATAGGAAACAAAAAATAAAGATGCTATTTTAAAAAGAGTGTAACAGTAGCCAACCTCTGTTCCTACTAAAGACAAGAAACAAGAGGAAGACATCCTCTGTGTGTGTGTGTTCCTTACCTATTCAGCTCTCTCTATAAGATTCATTATTGTCTGCAAGGCTCATAAATATGATATCAACAATTAGGAAAGAAAAATAAAAAACAGATTAACATTTAAAACAAATACTTTATTTATTTAGATATCAACAATAGAAGACACCCATTTAAAAAAGCCTCGTTCATTAAAATGACAACATAATGATGTTCAACTATTTTAAATATTTGGATACAAGTATCTCATTAAGTCAGCCAGTCAGAAACATCAACTCATCACATATTGGTAACAAATTAACTCAGCCATCTAGATTTAGATAAACTAAATTATTATGATCCTCTGGATTTTTTAGCAAGTTGTGTGTTATGTGTCCTATGGAAAGAGCAGTTTCATTTTCTTCTTGTGTAATACATAGTTGATGATCAATCAATAATATATAAAAGAATAGAAGCTGAAATATACACCATTTGTGAAAATAAACAGTGAAAGCCAAGTGTGAGAGATTCAGCCTGTAGCCACACAATGACAGGACCAAACTTCACGGACAGATTAGAATCTAAGAGAAAGGAAGTTAAAAAGTTAAAGGACAACTAATACAAATTAACAAGTCAGAAGAATAATGAGCTTACAATCATCTTGGCAGTGGTAATGGAATGTGGACTGTTGTTCAACCCAGTGCTAATAGATTTTGAAACTAATGACTAAGATTTTGGGAGCATCCAAGGTTTAAAAAAAAGGAAGAAGGAAAAAGGGTACATTTGACCAATGAGAAATGTAGCACTGGGTAACTACAGCACTGGTTATAAACTATAGAAATACATTTATTTCTTTGTTCCACTGTACAAATGGCTAAAGCCTACAAATGGAGGAGATTGGGAATTATTCTGTTTCCTAGGCCTGTGCAAAGCAGCTAGTATTCACTTCGGATTCGGCCAATTTGGGGAACAGTAATTCGATTCAGTGATTCAACTCACTGTCCCAAATCAATTTGTCCAAATCTGATTCAGAGATTCATCTGCTGCTGAATTAGCCAAATCTCCAAATCAAACAGGCCCCATCCCCCACCCACTCTCCCAGCCCCATGAATGGCTGCCCCACCCAGCCCCAGTGTCCCAACTCTTTAAAAAAAAGCCCTGCATTCACCGGCTGCTGCCAGGTGAGGGGGCAATCCCCTCCGCACCCTACTGCCCCATGCTGCGTGGGGGGCTCTGCCACGAATCCATATCCCCAACACACTCTCCTAGCCCCGTCAAGGGCTGCTCCACCCAGCCCCAGCATCCTGGCACTTTTTTTTTTTTTTCTTAAAGCCCCACACTCATCAGCGGCTGCCAGGCAGGGGAGCAATCCCCACTGCCCCACACTGCACGGGGGTGCTCTGCCACGAGCCCCCAAAAGCCCTGACAGCCGCTGCAGCAGCCAGTGAGTGCAGGGCTCCTTTTTTTTTTATTTTTAAGAGCCAGGATGCTGGGGCTGGGCCGGGCAGCCATTGACAGGGCTGGGGGAGCAGGCAGGGGATGGGGCCTGGTGGAGGTACCCCCATGGTCTCCACTCCTGTCCTCCAGCCCCTCCCCCCCCTTCTTACTGCCATGGAGTCCAAGTCCACCTCCCTGTGGCTGCAAGGGGGAACTGCCCGAATCTCTGAAGCTCTCTGAATCTTTTCCAAATCGATTCAGAGAGCTTTGAATTGATTCAGACCTTTTCACTGATCTCCCAATTCGATTCAGAGATTTAGCCGCTGAATCCGGTCAAATCTCCTCTGAATTGAATTAGCACCCAAAGCTTTACACAGCCCTACTGTTTCCTAAGTCTTGGACAAAAAAAAAAGTTTTTAAATTTGAACATCTATTTGTACTTTGCTTGTTATGATTGTATCTTTAGCTAGGCTGCACTGGGCTTTGTATTCCTCTAATCTTTTTACTCTGTGAGCAACATAGATATGCAAAATAAAAGCTTCAGCTTCTAGACAGCTTCACAGAATAAATATAACTGCTTCTTTCTCTGTTCACAGTACAATTAGATGCATCATTATGATGACTAGTACTAATTTAGACATGAGTTTCCTGGCCAGGAAAATTTTTCAGGTGGCAAAATGTTTTCCTGGCCAAAATTGAGATGCAAAACCAGAACCTTAAATTATTTTCACAGACTAAAAATCTAAAAACTAAAATTATAATTTAGGATAAAAAATTATATTTTTATTAAGAAAATTGCAATGCTTTGCTTGTATTTTCTTTTAAGTATTTACATATAAAATATGAACTCTCAGTGGCAGTCGAGTCCAGGCCTGCGTTCTAACTCACTGCTGCCTGCAGCTTGGACTGCAAGCAAAGAATGTCAGGCAACAACAATCCTACAACTTCTCGCTCTTAACCCCACACCTTTCTCTACTGCCCATAATTACAGTTAAACAAATTAGGAGACCCAAGTAGGGACAGACTATTTCCTAGAAGGGTTGTGCTTGAACAAAAGGAAGTATAATGTGCAACAGCTGCGAGAAGTTATGGATTGAGAGGGTGGCTCATCTAGCACAGCCTGTTTGGAGCTATCTTTGGGGTGAACCCTACATATCTACATCCAGAATGCATGATTCTGATCTCTCATTATGTTTTCTTCATTTTATAAGGAAACATAAAAGCAGCTGGATATGGGGTTTTTTGTATGTCTGTTCCTTGCACTTTCATTTCCCCCTTTTGTCTGCTTCTCTTTTACCCTGGTTTTTATTTCACATGGCTTCTTCCTTCATCTCTCTCTCTCAGTCATGTTTATAACTCTCATGCTTTTTGCCCAGTAGATTAAGAGGAATGTGAGATATGCAGATTTGCCATTCCAGATCTCATCAATAGTCCATTACCCCCTTCTCTGACAGTGCCTATATCTGGTTCTATACAGAAAGATAGAAACCCACAAATGCATGTGACCAATTATGCAATGCTGTATGCAGGGGAAATAATCCTTAATGATTTATTAGGAAATTAGTCATTTACATTTTAAAAGCAGTATAGAAAAGGAACACATAAGCAATGTTCGTGTCTGTCTTACCCGTTATATCTGATTCTTGTTCAACCCCCACCAGTGTTTTCCTGAGAGATGAAGCAATGCTGGAAGGAGCATGTGGCTCAGAGTCGGGCAGTGCATGTGACAAGGCAAAAAATGTACCCTTTCACCTCCAGCTCCTTTCCAGTATTGTTGAACACCAGCAGTCACCCTACCAGGGTTTCACACCAAACAAATGAAAAGCTGTATTTTGCTGACCTGTTTCACTAAGAGCAGAGCTACAAATGGACCTTTTGGTCAGAAAGATGAGCAGGTCTTACGATCCACTTCACATCAAATCCTCCCTTCCATCTGCCTGTTTGCTTTCTTTTATTCATAAATTATCTCAAGAGGCCAATAGGCAACCCACCCCTCCCACAAACGAAGAGACTATCTGATTCAGCTGCAACTGCATGTGACCTGCCCACTCCTTCCTTACTACATATTTGAAATAAATGGTTTAATGATATTCACAATCAGGAATCAGGCTATTGCAGTGTACAAAATGCAAATGCAAGTGACAGTAGGTTCTCTTGACTTTCTTGTTACAAAACTACTGTAGAAGTGTACCTGTTTTCTTCCAGAACAGTATAACTAAGTAAAGACAATCAAAAAGCCTACATTATATTGTAGCAGACTGGGCTACACTGCATAGATTGAACCAATATGCAAGTGGACAGACATTTACTTTTCAATCTGGAAATGCAGCCACATGCCTGCAGTGGCCAAGGACAGAAAAGAGTGGGTGCTAATGTATGCCTCCCTGTTGGGCTGGAACAGAGAGCTTAGGCCAAGGCTAGCCCACCCACCTTGAGAGGGGAAGTTTGCAGGGGAGGTTCAAAGCATCCTGGCATGCTGGGTGACTGTGAGTTAACTTGAATCCTGGGGGAATATGAGACAGAAGTTCAATAAACTAATCTAACCTAAATCATAGGTTTATAGAAAATTAAGGTTGGAAGGGACCTTAGGAGGTCATCTAGTCTAGCCCCCTGCTCAAAGAAGGACTGTCCCCAACTAGATCATCCTGTAATACAACCCCCAGTTTTTTTCTTTTTTTTTTTTTGTATTTATTTTAAAATGCATTCCCTCCCCTTCCCCAACCATTTCTGACTTTTTCTCTCCTTCTCTATTCCCTTTAGATAAGTATAGTGAGATCAAACTTAGGATAAGCTTTCAACATTTCTATCTTGGTAGCAAGTTTTTGATTTTGGATATCCACTGTTTTATATTGGATAATTATTAGGTTTGTATTGATTTTTACTGTTGTATATTGTATTATTATCATTTTCGTATTGATTTTTATTGTTTCATATGGATATTGTATGGTTTAGGCCTGTGTTTGTAAGTGAATGATAGTGAATGATATATATATATATATATATATATATATATATCATTGATATCTATATATATATATATATATCACTGTGTGCATGATATATGAATTAGTGATCTGTGTCTAACTTTTGGGGTGTATAGTGTATGTGCTTGAACTGGTAATAGGTATGCATGTTCCTAGGCTGGTTTGGATGTGTATGTGCCTGAGCTGGTAGTGTGCGTGTGTATGCACCTAATTGATTTGTGTGTTTGTATATGTGCAGTTGTGTTATGCCCTCCTGTCTAAAGCACAATATTGAGATCCTGAGAGTTGGCCTGACCCCCCAGGGCAACAATCCCACCTGAGGCTTTGTCTAGCTAGGACTTGGAAACTTCCAAGAATGGAGCTTTCACCACCTCTCTGGGTAACCTGTTCCAGTGCTTTACTACCCTCCTAGTGAGAAAGTTATTTCTAACATCTAACCTAAACTTCCCTTTCTGCAACTTGCAACTTGATCCTTGTTCTGTCATCTGCCACTGTAGAACCCCAGACTTGCATCCTTAATGGACTGCCTCATATAGGTATGAATAGAAGGCTGGAGGATTCCAGAAGACTTGAACTTTTGCCCTTTATGATACATAGATTCACAGATTCATAGATGTTAGGGGCTAGAAGGAACCTCACAAGATCATCAGGTCCAGCCACTCTGCACTTGGGCAGGAAAGACTGCTGGGGTCACATGACCCCAGCAAGGTGGGCATCAAGATGTTTTTTGAAGATTGCCAGGGTGGGTAACTATACCACCTCTGAGGGGAGTCTTTTCCAGCCCCTTGGCACTCAAATTGTAAAGAAGTTTTTCCTTGTGTCCAATCTGAAGTGATCTTCAATCAGTTTGTTCCCATTGTTTCTTGTTTCCCCTGGGGTGTCTTGGTGAACAGATGTTCCCCCAGCTCTGATGTACACATTTAATATACTTATAGGTTGCCACCCAAGTGCCCTTTAAGTCATCTCTTTTCCAGGCTGAACACTCCCATATCTTTCAACCTCTCCTCATATGACCTGCTCTCCGGACCTCTAAACATGCATGTGCCCCTCTGCATTCTCTCAAGCTTCTCTACATCCTTCCTGAAATGTTGTGTCTTGAACTGGATGCAGTACTCCAGCTGTGGTCTCACCAAGGCCAAGCAGGCAGGAAGATAACATCCTTAGTCTTGCTGGAGAGGGACTGGTAGATGCATGCCAGTGTTTGATTCACTGTGCCAGCTATCGCATTGGTTTGGTGGCTCATGTTCATTCTGTGGTCTATCACGACACCCAGGTCTCTTTCAGTTGTGGTGCTGGCAAGCGTGGCACTGCAGAGTCTGTAAATGTGTTGTGGATTATTCGTCCCCAGATGGAGCATTTTACATTTCTCCACGTTAAATGCCATGAGGTTATGATCCATCCACCTCACAAGTCTGTCCAGGTTATAGCCTCAGTATGCATGTCGTGACCCTGTTAAATCTTATTAAGAGGCCTGGAGCATGCGCAGTTCTGGTAACCTCTGAGTGGGAAACTCAGTGAAATTGAGTGTCGGCTGCAAAAGAGAGACATGTGGAAAGATAAATGAGTGCTGTGTGCATAAGGTTTTGATTGGCTTACAACATGATTGACAGAAGAAGTGGTGACTGACAAGCAGACCACATAAATGGGGGTGATGTGCTGTACTGCATCTGCCCAGGGAATCTTGCAGTGTGTGTCATTGTCTCTTGCTTGTATCTGTTCTGTGGTGTACATGCATTATTTAATTTCAGTGTGAGTGCTTTCTGCAGTGTGAGTGTCTCCTGTGAGTTTATTATAGTTTGTGTGTGATGTGAGAGTGTCTGGAAGCTCTGGAGTGCTTCGTCTGCAACATCGAGGTCCAGAATCTCCACTTTCCGTGAACCAGTGGGGAAGGGGAATGTATAACCCTCCCTAGGTCTCACACTGTACAGAACAGGCATGAGACCTACTTGCCCTTGGTGAATCTATGTTGACTGATCCTAATCACCTTCTCCTCTTCTAAATGCTTAGAGATGAGTCTTTGAGGACCTATTCCATTACTGTTCCAGGGAGTGAGGTGAGACTAACTGGTCTGTAGTTCCCTGGATCCTCCTTTTTCCCTTTCTTAAAGATGGGCACTATATTTACCCTTTGCCAATCACCCGTGACTTCTTCTTTTCTTTTGCAAAGATAATGACCAGTGGCTCTGCAATCATATTGGCCATCTCCCTCAATGCCCATGGGTGTGTCCGGTTTGGCCCATGGACTTGTACATGTCCAGTTTTTCTTCTGCCACTGTTGGCTGCTCATCTTCTCCCCAAACTGTACTGCCAGGTGCAGCAGTCTGGAAGCTGACCTGGCCAGTGAAGACTGAAATGAAAAAGGCATCAAATACTTCAGCCTTTTCCACCTCATCTGTCACTAGGTTGTCTCCTCCATTTAGCAAGGAATCTGCACTTCCCCAGACTTAAATCAGTTAAGTCTGATACTACACCAATCCAGGTTTATCTTGAACTGGTTTTGGCCATTTTGGATGTGGTTTATGTACACTGAATTTCTGTTGTGTTACAGATTTGAACTGGTTTCTGATCACTTATACTGTTAATGTGTACTCTCTGTCCCTAGTCTAAAAGATAGAATTGCTGGTAGCGAATTCATTAACACCATCTAGCACAGTGGGGTGCAGCCTTTTTAGTAGGAGTGTCACAAATTAGACCTACACTTTCCTCAAGTGCTGCTGTGATCCCCTTTCCAAGCTTGGTCTGCTGCTCTGCTTTCTGTTCCCTGCCCCATGTTTCCTGCTTGATCTGCTGTTCTGCTTTCTGCTGCATCTGCCACTGTGCTCCCTGTCCCTTTGCATATCTGCTATGTGCCACAAATGTGCCAACTGTGGCACTCATACTGAAAGTTGGCCATCCCTCATCTAGCACATGTAGTCTAGTTGAAGATTCTATAGAAATCATTCATCAGACGTCAAAAGCAGCATTAAATGCTACTTTGAAAAGACTGAACTTCTCTAATTTTTTCCCTTAACCCAGGGGTGAGCAATTATTTCAGGTGGAGGGCCACTTAACAAATTTTGGTGAGCTGTCAAGGGCCGCAAGGGTAGCCCTGCCCCTTTACAGGTGTCCCAACCCAAGTCACCATCTTGGGATCAGGATTCCTGACCCTAACCCCTGACCTTTGCCAATGGAAGTCCCACCCCCTGCCCCTGGAAGTACTTCTTTTGGGAGGGGGAGGGTTCCCATCTTGGAGCGAGAAAAAAATCCAAATTAAACATCTATAAAATATTTTAAATTTATTTTAAAAAAAAGTTTTTGTCCTGATTTGTGTGTGTTTGCATCATGTAAATAGATGTGAGTGCATAATGGTTCAAAATGAAGTCTTACTCTTTTATATTGTGTGTGGGCTGTGGAGGGGTATGGGTAGGTTGGTGTGGGATTTGTTGGGGGTTGTGAGTGTATGTGGGGGGAGTGTATGTGGGGTGTGGAGAGGGTGTGGGGGTGTGGATTGGTATGGGGTTTGTGGGGTCTGTGGGTGTGAGAAGTGCTTGTGGGGATGTGTGGGGATGTGGGTGGGTGGGTATGGTGTTTGTGAGGGGAAGCAAGTGTGTGTGGGAAGTTGTGGGATGTGTAGGGGGGATGGTGTATGGGAGTGTGGCTGAGAGGTGTGTGTGGAGAGGTGTGGGTGTGGGGTGTGCATGAGGAGGTGTGGGTGCATGTGTATAGCGGGGAGTGCATGTGGGCCTCCCCACAAACATGCTCCCCTCACACATGCCCCCCCACTGTGCACAGACCCTGTCACCAGTGGCAGCAGCAGGTGGCAAGCCCTTGGGGCACTCACAGCCCACAGCAGGTGGTACCCCCTGGTGGTACACAGTCCCAGTGAGCCTCAGGACCGCACATGGCTGAGCCACTGGCTCCATTGTGCAGGGCTCACGTGCAGTTCCTGGCTTCTCTGCCTGAGCCCTGTACTGCTGGATCTGTTCTATGCAGATGAAGCTGGCAGTGCAGGTCAAAGGGCTCAAATGGGGTGGCAGGGTAAGGAGCTTCCTGGGGCAGCGTGGAGCTTTCTGTCATTCCTGCGTGTGGCAGTGAGTGGAACCAGGTTGCTGGCTCCATCACATGGGGCGCCCCCTGGAAGCACATGGTGCAGGCGGAGAACCCATGAACTGCATGTGAGCCCCAGGAAGCCCCATTCAATGAATCAGGTGGACCCCACATCCACTCCAGCCCAGGCCATGCTCCTGCTGCCCCGCTCTGGGAACCAGTCAGACCCAGCCCTGGGGCACCGGTGCAGGTTCTGTGCTCCTGCCCAGCTGCCACTTCACTCCCACCCGCTCGCTGCCACTTCCCTTTTGCCCACTTGCTGCCACTACCCTCCTGCCCACTTCTCACTGCCACTTCCCGCCCACTCACCAGCACTGCCTTCCTGCCTGCCTACCACCGCTTCATGCCCCCCCACTGCTGCCACTGCTACTTCCCCCCCACCTGCCACCATCCTTCCCCTGCCTGCCCACTGCTGCTGCTGCTGCCCTACCTTTGGGGCCAAGATCAGAACCATCCTGTGGGCAAAAGTGGGAGCGCAACCTGCACTGCCCCCATGGGAGACAGCAGGGCTCAGTCCTACACAAGCACAGCAAGGGCAGCACAGGACCAGACCAGATACAGTAAATTAGTAGGCACCCACCTGCAGGCTGAATGAAATCACCTGTCGTGGATTTGGCCCATAGGCCAGATTTTCCCCACCCCTGCCTTAACCAAAGAGAATTGGTGGTGAACACTGTCAATAACCATAGTAGCAAATGTATGTTAAGAAGCATATCACTATAATATAATTAAGTGAGCTATGTTTCTTGTCAGTATATGGAGAGGGCAGGTTGGGCAGTTCCTAGAAGTATCAGCAAGAGGCCTCGGATGCTGCACAGGTTCTACCTATCTGAACAGGGGTTTTCTCATAATTTAGTGCCGTTCTAAGCTTGTAGCTCCAAAGGAATATTAAGGGGTAAGGGAAAGGGTCCTAGACAAGTCTTGTTCTGAAGTGATAATGAAAGGCAATGAAGTAAACCCAGATTTATACAAATGCACCTGAGACCAGAATCTGAGACCAGATCACCGCATGTAACATGGTGAGTATACATGACATCACTGGAAAGGAGAGATTGGTGTTTTTATGTGATTCCATTTTGTGTATTGTTTTCTTTTATGTAGCTCCTGGGCACCACCTCCAAAGCTGGCAAGGAAAAGAAAATTAAAAATAAAAACCAGGATTATGCAATTGATCAACAAACTATTGACAAATCCAATAAACATCTTGAAACCTGTTTAATTAACAGCATGTGATCAGCTCATGTGTGAGACAGATTAAGAAATTACCATTTTTCCTATGATTATCGCATGCTTGCACTTTGAACTTTAATCACACGATCCTCATGCTGCAGTCCATTTTCCAGCTGCCCGGGTGCAGTCAACGGTATTTTGGAGACTGTCAGGAAACATTAGACAGTATTAAATTTAAGTTCAGTAGTATTAAGTTTAATTTCTTTCTTGCAGCAATGAAGCTCATTTTGTTTGGTTTTTATAATTAAATGTTAGGTATCATGTGACTGAGGGACAACCCAAAGGGTAAAGTTTCTGTTTAAATATTTCACGTGCCTTGTTTGCAGCATATGCAGAGTTATCTGGGTGCCCTGAAATTGTTGCTGTTTGTAAATGGAGGGATCCTTAGCCATGTCAGTTTATGGTGGCTGTGAGGAAAGGGCAGAGTGCCAAATAATTTCAAATCAGATCACCATCATGAGCTCTGCCATTGCAGAGAAAAAAAAAATTAATCTTGCCTGCAGGTGGGCAAAATTCAATGCTGCCAAGAAAAATGCAAGCAAAACTGCTTTTACCTCTAAGAAAAGTGTCTCCAGCTGCCGCATTATGGTATAAAACAAGTTCCACATGTCAGACTAGGAGTGCAGAGTAGCGCTGAAAAAAAGAAATGGCAGGCACCATCTGTATTGTTATAAATTCAGCAGTTGCCCGGAGAGTTGCTGCCATTGAAAGCAGCAAGATTACTCCTCTGCTTTTAAAAAGTAAACTTGACAAGACTGAAAGGAGTTTGAAGGGGCTGTCATTATGAAAGTTTACATTCCAGAGTATCTCCCAGGAACATGAATACAGATCCAAAATATTTAGGAGCTCACCATCATACAAGGGATGGCCAAAAATTCACAGTAAATAAAAGGCAGCCCTTGAACAGGAAAGGGCTGGAGCTAGAGCAGTTCTCCTGCTACTGATTTGTATGCATCTTTTTAACTAGTTTCAAGCACTGATTGGCTTTCATTATAAAGAAATCAGAGCAGATTTAGAGGTGAGTAGGGGGATCAAATTTATATTGTGCAACCCTGCATGCAGCACTGAAATCTGCACTATGAAATCAAGATGACCTTGGCCCACAGCTTTGTTGTCAGCATGTTTAAACAGAACTTTCAAGGCTAGAGCCACCTGTCCATATTTTTGCTCCTATGGCTGACAGAGTTGCAAGGCTAAATTTATCCATCAAGCAGGAAAACTGCATCAAGCCTATGCAGAAGTATTTTGCATTTATAAATACATGTTGGTGTGGGAGGAGGGAACAGGGGAAGAAAGGGCATTGAATGCATTTTGATATATCCTGGAACTTTCACATGCCTCTATTTCATTTTTAAGTGTCTCTGCATCATTTAAGTACAGCTTACCATGAAAGTTAAAGAACTTCTGCAGAGTGGCATGGGGGTGAATATGCAAAGCAGAGTATTAGCATAATACTGGTGCATTGCTCATTGTTCGCATGCCAATTCCAGTTTTGAGCATAGAGGGTATGTAAAGGGCAGGTAAACAGTTAATGAATACAGTTATTTGAATCGAGTGGCTAGATCTGTGCTGAACTTTTAAATCTTTTATAGCTGTGATATTTCAGAGTCCTAAAAATGAATCAGAACATCTGACAGGCATGCCATGAAGTTCCATATACAAGCAGTTCCAAGATTTAGCACTGAGCATTTACCTTCTGATGTGCTGACAAAGGGAAAATGGTTTATGTGGAGGTCTATGGGCTATTTTGCACCTAAAAGAAACTAGTAAAATTTAGCTTTTCACTGTTTGTTTTCTCACCTAGAGAAAAGCATTTAAATACATGGTGAAATTTCCTAGTTTCACCACAAGCAAAAATGTTATTTAGTCAGTAAAATAATGTTGTCTCAAAAACTTAATATGTACATTGCCAACAACGTGGGGTTCAAGGTCAACGTTGAAATACATCTTGTGATGTGCCATGATCTCAATCTAAGCGTTATAATGATTCCCCATATTTATTTTGCCCAATTAATTTCAAAGCTCCTTGCAAGTTAGACAAGCTGGGTTCACTGAGTCACAGCTGAAACGTAGCTATAACTGCAGCAAAATCTTATTTTGGCAGTTATTTACCATCACACATTAAAGCTGGTCAGAAAAAAAACCATGTTTTTCTGGTCAAAAAGGTTTGACTTTGTAAGGGTTTTAAAAACATGCACACACATGCATCCATGTTATGTATACACATCCATATTTACTTAAAACTTTATTCATTTCAGTTTTGGTAACCAACATTGTAAAAAATTTCCTCTCCCACCTTTGGTCTTTCTATTCATTTTCTAAGCCCTTTAGGGCGCAGAAATATATAAGTGTCTCATATAATGGGGTGTTTCCCATGCTTTTTTAGCAGCATACAGCTGTAGGGGTCTACTCCCACATACTTAGGCTGATATACAAAGTAAAACCAGCTGAGGAACTCCCATTTCATGACTTTGCTTTCAGATTAAAAACAAAACAAAACAAAACACACAATTGCAGGCACTTGTCAATCTAAAGCTTAACCCCACTAGCCTTTAGTCATGTGAACTTTCCTCACCCCAGGTGAGTAGACACAGGCTTCCTCACTGGGGGTGCATTTACATATGCATAGTAATGTGCTTGAATAAGCTCTGGAGCATCTTCTCATGCACCCAAGAGCACAACATGTTAAACTGGTTGGAGCAGTCCTATCTGGCAGGGGGCCCAGAGGGTCAACCTGACAGCCAGGGGCTGCTCCCTCCAGCTCAACCTGCTGCAGATGTGCTGGCTGGGATACAAAGGTACTTCAGTGCAGGGCTAGCTGGCAGACAGCCCACACACTGAAGCACCCTTCTGCCCCAGCCTCGGGCAGTGTCTACATGTGCATTGCTGCAGTGTTTTTTAGTAAATACAAGTATTATCCTGATGCGGAGTTAATTAGTTTACTCTAAGCTTATAGGAGCACAGGTGTAGACATGAGACATTTACTGTCTAGCTAATTAGTCTACTGCGAAGTAAACATCTTGTGTAGACATGCCCTGGATTGTCTACATTAGTACATATATTGCAGCAACAGCTTGCAATTATAAGTAATACTATGACTAGACAGAAAACAAACATTGTTACTATTGTATTATAATGTACTTTTCTGACATGGTGACAACAATTCTGGACTTCTTCCTAAGTATCTTGTTATTTTGAAACCACTGGTGACTTTTGCTACAATAAAAGGACTTGATTTTCTGGAGTAGGAAAAAGCCATTTAGATTGTGAGTCTGACATATCTGTTTAATCCACGATATTAATAAAAAATTAGAAATGCACAACAAAAATATGACAGAGTAAAAAATAAATACTTCTGCCCCTTTCCTTGATTCGAGTTAATGTACACAGAGAAGCAATTAAAAAGGGCTTAACTTAAATTGGTTTTCCAAGTGAATGATGGTTGGATAGCATTGGTTGGATATATAATGTTTATCCCTTGGGTTAATGATCACTCTCTTCCAATTCTCCTTAATCCCATTACAAAGTTAATAAATATTTCTTTTGTCCCAACACTCTGCTCCAGCATTGTTTTTTACAAAAAAAAGAGTAAAATTTAGAACACTAGCTTGAGGATGCTTCAGTCTCTGGAAAATTTTACTGTCATTTCTAACCGTTGCATGAAGACTACTAATAAAGCCTCATCTCAGCCCAACGTTCTTCATTTGCTTGAGCTTTGGTAGCTCAGTCCTAAATATTGTTAAAATATATGTGCATATACCAGGCAAAGTCCCATCATGGATTACACAGGGCACCCAACACAAAGTGGCACTGATCCCAATCCTTTCCTTTGTATGCTACCATAATATAAGTGTTCATTACATGGGGAGTAGCAGGAACTCCTAAATTTTGGTTGCCAACACTTTTAAAAGATCCTTGTAGTCTTTTCCAGAAGATCTTTAAACATGTCCATTATTTGCCGCGTTTGAAATATAGCAGGGAGACAGTCCTAGAGTCAGAAAAGTATCCTTTGCTGCCTCCTAACATATAATTTAGCATTACAATTTGTCAGATTCAGCAAAGAAATCCTTATTTGAAAGATATATCCTATGGTACACAAATTATATAAGTTATTAGTTATGCCCCTATTTTTAGCCTTCATAAAAGAGCCAGTGCAGGACTTAGTTGATCGCTAGATCAGCTGGATAGGTCAGAAAAAAGGATTCCTCTAGAGGTTTTTCTTTCTATACCTTCAGAAAAAAAGGAGTCCTGGTGTCTTTCTTTACTTTCAATAGTGTTCGTGCAATACAGAACATCCCTATCCTCTAATGGAACATTTAACCTTTAGTATATTTTTTCTAATTCCCCATGGTAAAATACCATCAGAGCACAATCAATTTTTGTTGCAATGGTCAACAATCAACAGAAGCTTTTTTTTGTTGCTGTTCCTTGAAGCGTGCTTATCGGCTGATACCAAAGTGGGAAGCACAACAAATAACACAGAACAATACAATCAGATACAAAATCTTTTTGATCACTGCTATCCTGGCCAGCTCTTTAGTAAAACTTCAGGGCACAACAACAGATTATATTTTTACATTAATTGTCCTCAAAGGAAAAAAAAAAAGATTTAGCTATAAAAATAATACTAGTTATGTATAATTAACCCTATTGAACCAATTCACAGTTAAGATTAAAAAGCTGAAACTGACATTCTCTTTATCTATGCTGGCCAAAGTAAAGGCAAAACTACAAGAGCCAGGATTTTCTACTTCACTTCTTCACTTTCCAGTTTCCATGTAGGATAAAGCAGACTGTTAACATTACATTAGCATAGACCCTCATGCTTCAAAAGTATCAACACAAGCAGACCCTTATTCCCAATCAATAGTTTCACACAGGAGTGGCATCTTCCAATTGGGCTACTTTCCAGAACAGGGGCCTTCATTTGTAGGAACTGAATTTGCCTTTCAATATCAGTGCAAGAAAGCTTCACCTGAATGTGGTTCTTGGTGCAAAGTCAAGTGAAGAGAGTCCAAACAGCCCCTATGGAATAGAACAATATAATTGTGCAGATGCCTTAGTGAGTCAAGTAGTCTCTATTAGTGTGCGAGGCCTGATGTTCATCACCCTGTTTCTGGGTATCATCATAAATTGCAAATATTGAGTTGATAGTAAATGGAGTCCTTTTGCACCTGATAAGGATTTGGTTCTGTATTAGGTCTATTTTGACAATCAGCATGCATAATCTAAAAAAGAACCTGCACATCAGTACAATTTGCAAAATAATGAGAAGTACTGAAAAAACCGGAGCAAAAATACAGAGACCTACAGAGATTCTGAGTATGAGTAGACAACAACAACATAGGATTCAATTTGGAAATATGCAAGCTAAGGGGAAAATAATTCAAAATATGGACACTGAATGCAGGAGAGAGCTATGAAAAACAATGATCATGAAAAATGCTTGAGAGGAATAGTAGAGAGCAAATTAGTTAACAGCTTGAAGTAAACCGGAGAAGTAAACATGCTTGAAAAATGTAACAAGAGATGTTCTGTTTCCAGATATTTTCCTTGATTTTTTCAAGATTTGAAACGTGAAAATACTGATGTAGTTGTTTTTAAAGTGGGGTAGGAGGGAATATTGACAAAAGAATCACTGACATTTTACAATAAAACTCTTAAAATAGCAAGCAGCTCCATTTGTACTGCAACCTGACAGCAAAGGAAAAGAAAAAGGAGTTACTTCATCCATAGGGGCAGCGCATCACAGAAGGGGAAGTTAATAAGCCCTGGGTAACATTTTTAAAGAGGCCTAAGTGAAGGCCAAAGGGTAGAAGTCCCATTATCAAGAGTACATTGGTCTCAACTCTTTTGAAAGAGCAACTTGTCTTTAAAGCATTACTTCCTCTTAAGTAATCCTCTTGAGCAGAACACTGGGATGATAGGAAGCACCTGGTCACTGGGTCCAGTCTTCCCAGTGCCTTATGGCATGGCCCACAAGACCTGGGCCCCCAAATTGAATGGGCCCCAGGGCTCATCAGCCAGTACGTGCAACATGTACCACTGCCCAGGGCACAAATGTTCAGGGATGTAAAATGAAGAGAGACCCATAGCCTTAGCACATAGACATGCTGACATTTAAACACATGACTGGATGAAATAGCAAATGCACCTACAGGCTCTATCAAGCACAGTCACCACACAGTTGTTACATGATTGAATGCACAGAGGCACGTAGTTAATATTGTGCATAAGACCTCCAAAATCTTCAAGACTGTCATGTCTCTTCCACAACAACAGGCGATCATGGAATAGATATCATGCACAGAGAAGTCCACAAGATTAACCACCCTACAACAAGAATGAAGAAAGTAAGCCATACCCTGTCCTACAGAGGAAGGCAAAAAATAGCCGATCCTCCATGCCAAACTGAACTGGAGGAAAATTCATGCCCAACCTCACATCTGACAGTCAGTTTGACCCTGAGTGTTTGAGCAGAAATGCAACAGCTAGGCACCTTAAAGGTTTCTCAGAAGTATTTGCAATGCCAGCTCACCCCACCCACTACCCCACTTCAAGCAGTGACTAATCTCTGATGTGTTGGGGGAAAACAGTGGAAGACAGAAGATAAGTTATGCATCATCTTGAAAAAAATCCTTTTTGGGCACTATGGCTGACCAGCAGATGCCCTAAAAAAACATGGAATTAATTAAATACAGTCTGATTATGGTGCATCTATTCTAAGCATGTTGAGAGCACCAGAAAAAAGTAATGAGTGGTGGAAGGAAGCCAATCCAGAAAAGGCTGCCAGAATTACCTACCTTTTGCCTGTCTGCCTTTTAAACATAATCCATAGACTGCCTATAGATTTGAACGAAGTCCACGCCAAGAAAGACATCATATCAACCTCCAGAACCTCAAGCCATGATAAACTATTCCAGTACATCCCCTTGCCATTAGGAAACCATATAACCTTCAGAGCATTTTCGCTAGTTCTAACCACTGGCACTAGATCCTACTATATACCATCAACAAGATCAAGTTGCACCATATTGTCAGGCACTCCACTCAGATACAAACATTTTGCACCCTCACTTCAGGTAAGGATACCAAAAATTCAAATACCCTAAATGTCATATCACAAGTTTTAATTTTCTATTCTAGGATCCCCTCTTTCCTGTCATTTTTTATAAACCTCTATCTTGATGCTTTCATAGAGAATTCTGAAGGAATCATACTTCTAACTCTTGGTACCAAATTATCAAAAAGATACTCATAAATTTAAGAGAATTTAGAGAAAAGTTCAAGAAAGATTATTGTGGAGAGCACGTTGCCATGATGGGGTTGCCTCCCAAAAAGATTGCATGGACTAGCTATGCATAGAGTAGATCTGCACCTTAAAGAGTAACTAAATTTAGGATATATATAGCTGAAGTTTTTGTAAGTGGAGCTTACTTAATGAGCATCTGATGAAGTGACCTCCATCTCATAAAAGTTTGATATATCTCTAATTTTGTCTATCAGGTGCAAATCTACCATGCCTTCTGTTTGACTTCAGACTACCACAGCTAACCATCTCTCTCTACCTGTGCATAACCTGACTAAACAATGAACATAGGGTACAAAAAACTGTATAAATGAGTGTAAATCCTCCAAAAAGAGAGAATTTAGGTGGGTAAAAGGTTATCATTCAAATTAAGAGAAAAATGTGAACTGAATACTGTGAAAAAAAATTGGAATTCCACACTTGGGATATAATACTAATATTAATACTACCGCATATAATAGGGAACAATCTTGCCTAGACAGAGAAAGAAGCTACATGGCTAACAGGTCTTTTCCATCTCTTAACTTCTATGATCCTCATTTTATGTTTATTTTTTTATTTAAAAGGTTTCTTTTATACTCATATCCAAGGAACATGAGCCAAGTTCAAATATTTACATGTGCTTTATAAGCCCTTGAGCATTGTAACTGAAATGTAAACATACACTTCATTGTAACAAGTCAGACTGTGCCACTGCAATGCCATTTGGGCTGAAATCTTGAAAGGAAAAAAATGGGGTTAGTACATAAATGATAAGCAGTAAATGACAACCAAGTAACTTCACTCTGCCTAACCAACAATACAGGTCTCCATGCTCTGTTTATGGAAAAATAATGCAGTGTTGATCATCTAAACTATTGTCAAGCTGCTTAGGGCTAAAAGGGCAAGAACAAACCTCCTAAAAAAGATCAGAGATAAAAGAAGAATGGTTCGTCTCAACCCTTTTGGGATGTAGGTCTCTTTGCGCAAACTTTTGATGCTGATACAGTGTGACTCACCATAACATGTGACTACAGCACAGGGATTTAGCTCATAACCTGACAGGATTTGATCCATGAACACATGTTTTATGGTAACAGAAGTAATGTGCATCAAGTTTGTACATTCTCCAAGTCAAATTTTCAGATGACAAATATTCAGCCTCTGGGTGCATCTACACATGCCATTAAGGCAACCTGATAAACTCTGACACAGTTTGCACAGGAGAAAACTGTTCCTAGGCATAGCATTTACATGTGTGCCCAGGACTGCAGCACTTTGAACTGCGGTGGAACAGCCTCAGGCTGGCAGGGGCCCGGGGAGTCAGCCCCAGGCTCCAGGTGGTGGCATCAGGCATCAGAGGAGCTGGCTGGGGCACAAGGGGCAGTTATACATATACCTTTGTCTGCTCCGACATGCTGGAAATCCAGGACATCAGAGCAGACTAAATTAATCGAGTCTGCAGAGCACACAAGTTGACGCACCCAGCGCTGCAGTGCATGCATTTGTATAAACGGCGAAATGTGCATCAGCACACAGAAAAAGGCAGCAATACGCTTTTGAACTAAAACACCTTTGATGTGTTTTACTTCAAAAGCACGCCATTTTCTGTGTGCTGACATGCATTTTGACATTTATACAAATGTATGTACTGCATTGCCGGGCACTTTTAAAAGCACCCGACACTGCGGCACATGCAAATGTACAAATGCCCAAGGGAGCTATCCTCATGCCCCAGCCAGCCCTTGTCACCATCTACACATGCATTTTGGTGGAGCAAATAAAAAAATTTATTGTACCCTAATACGGGAATGCATATAGACTGTGATACTTTACTGCTAATTAGTCAACTCCACAGTAAAGCGGACATGCAGATGCACCCACTGGGAGCACATCTGTGTGCTTTAATAGGAAAACTTCTGGGGTCTGGTACATATGAAAATTCAGTAATGTTCCTCATGCAAAGTTTCCCTCAAGTTGTTCCCCTTGGGAGTTGGGCATTTCAACCCTCTGCCCATACATGCTCAAAAGCTTACATATAAAAGAAGCAGGTGTTCTGACCTAAAGCTACATGGTATGTTAGGGGACTCTCATGGAAATGAAGACCCCATCTACCCGAGGTCCTGGGCATCCACACAGGCACCTGACTCCTTGTGACTCATTTCCAACAATCTGTGCTCCCAGTAAAGATAATCTAGTGGGGGAGGTGGGGACTTCAAATCCTTTAAGAAGATTCCTGAACCCTGACAGGGTTTGGTGGGAGGGAAGAGGGGAGGGAAACTATAGGAACCTTTGGATTTATAAACTTCCTTGAACATTTTCATTTGGGTGGCAGAATAATGAGTCTCCCTTTTACCTCAACATCATGAAAGTCTCCAGTTAATAGATTGTAAGGGGCTGAAAGGGACCTTGCAAGATCACTGGGTCCAGCCCCTTGCACTAGGCAGGAAAGACAACTGGCGTCTGGTGACCCAGTGAGGTGACTGTCCAGTCTCCTCCTGAAGACCTCCAGGGAAGGTGACTGCACCACCTCTGGAGGGAGTTTACTCCACAGTCTGGACACCCCAATTGTGAAGAAATTCTTCCTAGTGTTAAGCCTGAAATGGTCTTTCAGGAGTTTGTGGCCATTACTCTTGGTTTCCCCCAAAGGTGCCCTGGTGAACAGCTGTTTGCTAACCCCTTGATGTATTCCCTTGATATAGCAGTTAGCTGCTACCAAGTCCCCTTTCAGCCTTCTCTTTTCCAGGCTTAAGAAGCCCAAGTCCCTCAGCCCTTCCTCGTATGGCTTGCCATGCAAGTCTCTGATTATACGGGTGGCCCTTCTCTGGACTCTCCCAAGCCCCTCCACCTCCCTATTGAAGGGTGGCCCCCAGACACAGCACTCCAGCTGCAAAACTGAGGAAGTGGCTGTGTTAGAAAACCCAGGGGCATGGGCCTAAGAAACCTTTTACATTCAGTTTTAGAGGGAATGAATCCCTCTTGTCTTGTTCAAGTTTTGGTCATACGTACATCTAATTGAAAATAAGATACTAACATTAATACCCACAGGTGTTCCAGGTGTGATTGTAGCATCATAGTAGACAGAAAGATTGTTGCCTATTTACCCTCATCTGCATGCATTTGCACACACATTACAAAATTGCACTGTACTTCACACCTTGCAAACTTCACCATCTCATACCAGCCCAAAGCTCCAACCCAACCAGTGTAGAAAATGGTCCTTTCCTTCAGGAAGAAGATTGGGGTGATCTCTGTCCAGGCAGAGATCAATGTTCTGCAAAAGGATTCTGTATTGGACTGTTCCTTCTATTACCTCATATTCCCTTTGAAATAAGAAAAAAAAATCTGTGTTTTGTTTTAGGGGTTACATCACACCATGAACCAGGATGTCTAACACCAAACCTCTGTAACTAAGAGAAGGTAGGTAGAAGGAAAGAGTTTAAAAAAAAAGGAAAGAAAAAAAACCCCTCTGTTTTAGTCTCACTAGTAGAAATGCAAAAACCATTTCAAAGCAGCAATCAAGGAGCCTGATTACATTAGATCTTGCTCTTTTCTTGTGCAAAGCAGTCATTCCTCCCTACCCTTGCTTCCTCCAATGTCTTGAGCAAGTCTTCAAAAACATGTTTGCAGCATATGCTCTGTTGCTGTCCCAGCTAGTACACTACATTCCACAAACTGAATACACATTCTTGGTTTTTTGCTTACACCAAAACAAACCCATTGACTTTAGCATATTTCTACCTAAATAGACCAGTGAAGGTGAGTGGAGAATCAGGATCTCTATATAAATTACACAAACAACAGCACTGTAAGAACATTATTAAAGCTGAAAAGTCATATACTATAAATTTAGAAAAAACCATAATTAAGATTACCTGTGTAACCCCAATTATAATATTAGTTTTCTAAAAGTGACCTCACTTCCCTTATGCTTTACTAAATATATTTCCTGATGTTGACAGTGGGGGCAACACCAGTTCCTCAATAGGAACAATCTTTGTTTTTCTTCTGTTTATCCTTTCCTTTTTTCCTTATGGTTTCTGGGGGGGAGGTAGGCAGAAGATTTGGCCAAATTGAGGCCTAGGAGAGGGCTGAAAGGTGAGCTGGAACATGAAGGGGAAATGAAACCCCAGTCAAAGACTGTGAGAGGTGAGGGAGAGAGAGGGATGGATTCCCATGCTGGCTAATCAGATTAGTAGCC
Organism: Alligator mississippiensis; assembly: GCF_030867095.1. Lineage (NCBI taxonomy): Eukaryota > Metazoa > Chordata > Crocodylia > Alligatoridae > Alligator > Alligator mississippiensis. The sequence continues at coordinate 32,123,865 of NC_081825.1, forward strand.
TGGGGAGGAGTAGAGGGAAGCAAGTCACCAATGGCTAATCTCCAGTTATCCAAAGTCAGCATCCAAAAACAGCATATTACTTCTAAGGTCATGATGTGGCAGGTGGGACAGAGGAGTCAAATTAGGGAACTGGGGCAAAACAGCCACCAGGGGGTATCATGACTACCTCAAAATTGTCCTCTGTTAAATAAGATCTGCATGCTCAACTGCAGACATGACATACAGTTCCAAAAGGAAGGCATATTTCCTAATGTAAACCTTATTTCATTGCCTTTTATAGATCACCAGTAAATCCACTATCATCTTTCATATCTTTCATATCTTTCATCTGGTCACAGATATATAAAATGCACAATATTAATTCTGGGGTGTAGGACATAGCCATGTTGATCTAAGGACATAGGCAGACAAGGTTCTTTGATTAAATCTGATATTTTTTATTTATTACACCAACTAAATAGTTGGCAAAGGTTATCTTAGCAAGCTTTCGGGTTTAAAAACCCTTCATCAGGCTGAGGAAGCATCTGCAGTTGATGTGTGCTCTTCCTGTATGGAAATGTATGTTGGGCATACACTACTGGGTACTCCCCTTCACTTCCATTTCACTGTGCTCGCTCACAAGGACCTGCTGCCCATGTCTATACAATAAATTTACCACCCTTGGTGGCCAGTCAGGCATGCTGCACTACTCCATGGAGGTTGCTTCCTATACTAGAAGAGAGGTATCCCTATCAATGCAATTGCACAAAGGCACTAATTACCTTGGAGGTTGGATAAGGGACATTGTCACTCAGCAGGGCTAATAGCCTACCCCACATGTTTTGCAGAAGTTATTTCACTGCTTCTAGTTTAGGATGCAGCGTCCTCTTGAAGCAATAAGAGTGTACCTGAGGGGGCTGCAGCATGGAATAGTTAGATTACTGTGTAAACATAGCCTCTGCCTTCAGTTTCAAGGCCTTTTTATTATTATTATTACACAAAATCACACCTGCATACTCTGTATTCTGAAGCTCTTGGAGAATTTCCTCGGCAGCTTACCCAAGATCCTAGTCCAAACTATAATACCTATAGATATCTTCTAATAAAGGGGTAGGAGTTAGCAATTTATTTCAAAATTTTGAAGGCTAATTTTCATTCAAATGAATCCTTGTGATATTTGTTTGGGCAGAATCCTAGGTTTCTGAAGCATATACCTGGCCTGTCCAGTCATAGTCATAAGAGCTTGAAGAGAGAAAGGTAACTGCATTTGGAGGAGTGTTTTGACATTCAGGATTTTTTTCCAATTTAGAATATAAATAAAATATTTTGCAATATTGTATTAAATGGTTGGTAGCTTGGCAACTCCAGATTTTCAGGGCACCAATCAATCAATCAAACAAAAATATGTCATATTTTATTGTCATCTATTTATATTATACAGAATGAGGCTGCTATTTCAAGAAATACGTTTTTGAGATCCAAATTCAATGAATAAATGTAATTTTTTAATGCTTTTAATCTTCATTCAATTTTTGAAATCTTATTCATGGACACTTGGCAGTTATATGAGCAAAACTCCTGTTTACTCAGTAAGGCACCCACTTGCACTTCCAAATATACACTATGGAACTCTAGTGAGACTTTCAGAAACTGAGCTTCCCATTTTAAAAGACATGCGATGGATGTTCAAATGCATGTACTCTATAGTTCATTCTTATGATGTTGAAAATCATATTCAGTATACTTTTTGCTGCTGCATCTTGGAACAGATCCTCAGTGTGTACCATGTGGTTAATTTGTTCAGAGCCTGACTACAGAACCACCCCTACATATTAGCTGTTATGCTACCCACTTTCCTGCTGTTACCATCCCTGAGATACAAGGGGGTAGTCTGGGATGCCCCAGGTTCTGTAGCATTTCAGCTACGTTGTCATCCCCTTGATTCTATCTGCAGCTGTCAGAGAAGTCCTGAAGCTAACAGTGTTGCTTCTATCAGGAGTAAGTGAATGCATTCATAGAGATGATCTTCATTGTTGCACCTCATTCCTCACTTGCCCATTCAGCAACTGAGCTAAACAATAGGATCTAATGTCTTGGAACAGCCAATGCCATTTTAGCAGCTCCAAATTCTCTTCCACTGATCCCTTTGTCCCAGTGTACTTGAAACACACTTGATTATGCAACTGTCTGATGGTCTTTGGCAATCTGCCTTTCATGCTCCCATTTTCCTTTCCTTCTCAGTATTTATACTTGTAACTCTGCTAACTCATTCTTTACACATTGCATGCCCCTCTCTCTAATAGTTGATTACTTTTTGCACTCTCTTATTCAGAGTGACCTTTCTAATTCCTAGCGCATTTATTGCTAGATAGCACTCAACTCTTGGGTATAATGTCATTTGTCTTTCAACACGTTATTCTCTCCCCCTCCAGTATTCCCATTGTTTCTCAAAAATATTGCTCTGATAAAAACTAGCATTTTAAATGAAACAAGCTTGCTTATTGCTTAGCTGCTTCTACACTCCTACATTTCCTGTGGTTGTTGTTCCATATAAAAAGAGGGGCCAGATTCAAGCTTTCAGTTTGCATGATATGCCTTAGATTAAGAAAAGCATCTATAAGAAAAGAATAAAAGGATAAGTTACAACGTGGGCAACTGTAAAAGAGGCTGAAGCAACCCTGAGAACAAAATGGATACTCTCTCTGGACACAAGCTCAGTTGGATCTTTAAAATTTCAGTGCACAAAACATGAAAGCAAAATAGCACGGAATCTACAAATGTCACATCAGCCATCTCTTCAGTCAGGTAAAGGTAAGCCAAGAATTGTTCCTTTCTAGAGATGGTCTGAACACAACCTCTGGATCACAATGACTTCACAGTTGCATTCATCCCTGACTGTTCTTTCTTTTAATATATCATAAAGGAAATAATCCAGCTTTCAGTTTAAGCACCATATTGCTCAGCATTTAAAGATGGTTGGTTCCACTTTACATCGGGGGGTCATCTATTATTTGCAAAAACCTTTGTACAAAATTCATACTATATTGGTTTCTCCGTGAAGATGGAGGTAGGAAAACAATGTTTGTTCAGAATTAATAGAGATCCATAATTTAGCCTGGCTTCAGTTTTATGTTGGGCCCCTTCTGCATACTTTACTCGCCAGGGACAGAGGGAGCATTCTGTGGGAGGTGTGGTGCAGTCAGGTCAAAGAGTATCTGATTACACTAGGATCTCTGGCCATGAAGAATAGTTTCTATAAACACTAACTGGAAAGGGCTTGTGGAATGGGAACCCCATAAATTCTGTGGGATATCACAGAAAGAAATAATAATGGCCTTTTTCCCCAAATGCAGAAGAGACAGTCAAATCATGACCTCTGTATTTTACAGACAGCTAAAAGGAAATTGCATCCTTCCTCTTGCCATATAATGTTTCCTGAGCAGACACTTACCAAAGGCTTCCTGCCTCAAGCAAGAAGTTATGCAAAAATGGAAATTCTCAAGACACATGTTTTCTGCAGGAGATCATGAATAAAATACTGACAGACTCTTGCTTATGCTTACAGATGATTTTGATAATTCACACCCCCTCCTTGAATTCAGCTGCATTTGTCCAACATCTCCAGAGAACTCTGCATTTAGTATTTACATTGGTAAATTGTTCCATTTCACACACATACCTCACCCTGAATACACTGCTCAATTTTCATTTGAGTATTAAGTGAATGATGCATTCATCATCAAATGAGAAGTTAAAAACTAAAAAACACAAAATGTATGTTCCCAAATGATGAATTTCACCCAACCCCAAAGTTTGACTTTATATGGATGACTTGGGAATGTCTGGTTGGGGACAGATCCAATCTCTTAACAGTTGGACTGGATATGGGCAGTTCCATAATTTTTCCTGTTCCTCCATTGCCTTAGTTGGAACAGAAGCCATCTTCACATAGTATTCTTATCACCGGACATAATTACCATTAGCTAGGGCCAGTGCTCTACAGGTTAGCATGGTATAGCCCTGGTATGCCCCAGGAAAGCAATGCCTAGTAGAAATTGTGGACAGACAGGGGCTCCTACTGTTTAGTTCAGCAAACTATTTTTATCCTATTTTTAACCTATTTTAGGTTAAAATAGGTTAAAACCTGCCCACTTTTCTTTTCTTGCCAAACACAGTCTTTTCCTGGTGTAGTTTTGGTGGGGCTCCCAAAAGTAGTAAGACCTGGAGTTAACACCTCACTGAAAACTCTGATCAAAGTTATTGTTTCAGGCTGTACAGATTCAGGCAGACATCATTTCCATTGTGCCCGGTTCATATTTGCAAGCTTTCCTCCAGAATCAAAAGAGATAAAAATTTACATTTTATTCTTAAAACAAGCAGAAATCTTGATTTAAACAGAAGAAGGGCTCTAAGCATGGGCCTGAAGTTTAATCTATCCATCATGACCCAGAAAACTGGTCTTTCATGTGCATAGGGACTTTCCAACCTCATTAAACCAATTTCACTTTAACTGACCAGCAATATAAAGGCGACCAAAAGACTTAGAGCCAGGTCTAGAAAAAAGGACATAGGTGCATTTTAGGGGTCTAAAGCCTAAAATGTGCTGCTCAATGGTAGCCTAAACTTACAGGGCGCCAAACTTTTTGCTCTGAATTTCCTCCATGCATCTAAGAAGTTTTGTCTTCTGTACTTGCTAGGAACTGTCCAGTCTGAGCAGCTGGGGTTCTTGCTCCTGCCTAATGTACCCAAGTCCTGAGTGGCCCAGCCCTATAAGCATACTCAGAACATACCTAACATCTACAAGCAGGATTGAGTTCAGCAAGAAGCAGAGCAGCAACAGCCACTTTTGTTCAAAAACACAATCGCATGTACGTGCAGCTCCTATCTTTTAAATAATAGCATAGTGGCTAAAGCACTTGATTATGAAATGGAAGACCTGGATTCTAGGCCTTCCTCTGATGGCTTCAAATGGACTTATCCTATGTCACAGGACATATCCTTAACCAGCACACAAAAGGCTATCCCTCCTGTTAAAGAGATACAGCAAATAACAAAAGACTCATGGAGCGTCCATATACGTGCTCCGGGGTAGAGTGGAGTGGGGGAGGGTGGGGACATGGTGCCTATCATCATATTCTGGATTTTAGTTTTTTGACCATGCACCTACAGGTTAGGCACCATGCCACACAATTGGAGGCATATAAGTCCTTCTTTTAATTAGAGTGGCTCTGAGACCCGCTGTAATTAAAGTGCTTGTAGCGTCACATGTATTCAGCATCCCATGCTTCAAAATTTGTGGCAGGGACATTTGAACTAAAGCTTGTTCAAGTCACTTTAGTTCAAGTGCCCCTGCTGCCGTTTTGAAGTGCAGGGACACTGAATAGACATGACATGGAGGCTGTTGGAGTGTGCTAATTAACATGCTGCAGAAGACTTGTCTGCTCCGATGCGTGCTAATTAGCACACTTTGGAGCAAACATCCGGCACATGTATAGGTGCCCATAGAGAAAAAAAGAGAGTAAACAAGCAAGAGCATGGCTCTGTTAGTTAATAGTTAAGAAACTCAGCTGGGGGCAAGGGGTGTCTTAGATACCAGTCACAACTCCCTGGACTCTCTTTATATTGTTCATTAAAAAGTCATTGGAGAAACAGAAATAAGCCTAGGATTATACCTACAGAGTCAGGCTCCCTCTTATTTGCTCTCATGCTGCCCCAGTGAATCTTGCATTCTTACATGTACAATGACAGCTTTAGCAGGAGAGATGGGAGTTACCCTCACCCAGTCCGGCCTGTAACCTGTTGGTTAGGAACTCTTTGGTGGGGGGTGAATGTAACAGAGGATCTAAAACCCAGGTGTCCTACTTCCTGGTAAGTGCCCTAACTAGTAGGGATAGAAAGAGTGTGCGCCTCTGTTATTACTGGCAATGTCTTAAAATAATGTCAGCTCTGCTCATTTCTTTCAAAAAAATGCTTTTAGGCATCAAGCCTCTAGAGTGGATTCCAGGCTGTGGATCCCAACTAAATGGAACCTAAATATCATAGAAGTGACAGGAGTTCAGATACGCTCCTCTGCTTCATGTTCCTCTAGCTCTAGGGTAGCTCTAGGTGACTCTTCCTAGCATGTAAGTCTTTGTATCCACCTCCTGAGGCATCTACCTTTCTGCCTTTGCTATATAGGTAGCTTAGATGCCTATCACCATGTTCTGGATCTTAGTCTGTTGACCACACGTTAATCCTTCTTTGCATTTGCTCTTGATCCTCTAATGCATAATCAACAAGATATCAGAGAGCATAAATGTACCTTGTTTACTGGAATGAGACTCCAGATGAAGCAGTTTAACAGTTTTCAGAATAAGTTTATTTTTCATAGTTTTGTCATTCTCATTAAATTAGCATTTTATACTTTTCATAATTTTGGTTTAGATCAAAAGTGTTGATATTTCATTCTGTGAAATCAACACCTCAAATGATGATCTGAGAGCAAACTACCTGAGCACGATAATGAAACAGTAATGCTCTATTTGGAGTTTCCATGATTCAATGGCTGCTGCACTCATCAACTCAAATGAACACAAATAGCCTGACATCTGAAAGCTAAATTCATTTCCTACCCTAAATATTCCCTCTATTTTTTGGAAATAAAGAATTGACTCCATTGTTTTCAGTCATGGTCTGATGAAGCAGATTAGCCTTACACTGGAAACATCAGGCCTTTGCATCTTCTGTTTGCTTATTTACTGTCAGCATCTCAAAAATGCTCGTGTTTTGTACCACTGGGATGTTTTCCCTCCCCTTCGTTATTTGTTAGTTCATGGAGAAGAAGCCTGGTGTAACAAAGGAAACAGGAAGCAAGGCTTAAGTGGGGCACAATTCCCTAATGCTAAAATCAGTGTCTAAATTTAGGAGCTCATGTAAGTGACCTGATTTTCAAAAGTACTAAACCCAACAGCTCCTACTGAGGTCAATGACAGCTGTTAAGTGCACAGCACTTTTGATAATTAGGTCACTTATCTAGGTGCCTAAATATGGTCTTGGGAACCTAACTTTAGATAACTTACACTGTACAGATCCAAAATGACAGGGAAGGAAACTGACAGATAATAGACAAATTCCCAAATTAATTATAAATATCCAGATCGAAGTAAAGAACTAGACTTCCTTGGTTCCAGTTTATTGTTCAAATAAACTGGATTTAGTAGGGATAGTGTGGCTGCAGTTGTATAATGAAAACTTTTTTCCTTAATTTCTTCTTCATAATATGATCTTCAACAAAACATTCCTGATTTTAAAACACATAGGGCTAGATTCTGTTCTATCTATTAGGACTGTAAGTATGATATTTCACTGTGCTGAAGGCCCTGAAAAACTGTTAATGCAAAAGGTGGATAGGTCCTCCTCTTCCTTGCTACTTTTTTATAATTCAATCTTAAGAGTACTACGATGGTGCATTACAAGAGTAGATATGTTCATTGATTTTCAGGGATTTGAATAGAGTCTCACTTAGGCGCTTATGTCCACATAGACTCTGGGCCAAGGGTGGGCAAAATACGGCCCACAGACTGGATCTGGCCTGACAATTGATTGAATCTGGCTTGTGGCTGCTTCTGTGGTGATAGCCCCAACCCTGGCCCTGGTCCCAGCCCTGGCTCCAGCCAGCACACACAGTTTAATCACACCAGGCAAGCAGATCTACATTGCGCTGGGTAGATGAAGTGGGTAGAAGTGCAACATGGAGCTGAAGCTGAAGCTGGAGCTAGAGCCCTGTATGCTTGGGCAGGAGCTGTCCAGCTGCAACTCCCCCCTGATCTGGCAGAGCATGTGGTGCCTATGTGTCCCCACAGCTACTGCTGCTTCCCCATGCTATCTGCTGCCCAGAACAGCACAGCAGGGGCAGGAGAAGGAGAAGGAGAAGAAGGAACTGCTAGAAGCGAGGGTAGTTGAGTAGTACCCAGGAGGCCATGAGGAAGCTGTGCATGCTGGCTGGGGCAGGCTTAATGTGGGTACAGGCAGCAGCATGGTACAGGCTGTGCTGGGCAGAAGCAGGCAGGGCTTGGACCCATACAGAGCACTACAAGGGCAGCCATGGGCCAGATGGGGGAGTGGGCACACTGAACCACCCAGGCAAGCTCTGCTGCATGCCCCCCACTCCCTCTACCGACCCCCAGCCAGGCAGCCCTCCCCACACACACACACCTTACACCCCCACACACATACCTCCCTATGTGCATCCCACATCCCCATCCCCTCTATACACCAAATCCATACCCCCCACATACACCCCACACTCACCCCTTCACCCCCATACACCCACCACCCCACCCACCCTCCATGCTACCACAGCCACTCCCCACACACCACACACGCCCTATGCACCCCCACACACACCACCCAAAAGATATCTTCTGAAGGATCTTATGTGTGCAGCCCTTGACAGCTCACCAAAATTCATAAAGTAACCAAAATAATTGCCCACCCTGCTCTGGAACATAATGTGCATGAAGATTGATAGGAACTGTGGCAGAGTTAAAGCTACAGGGGTGATATTAACTGCATTTTTAAAATATTTGGAGTACTTGGTTTGGTTTGGTTTGGTTTGGTTTGGTTTGGTTTGAAAGTAAACTTAGTCATGAATTCCCAGGCAAATGTATATTGGTTGAGTTATTTTGAAACTACGTGTTTCTCTCAGGGATTTTTCCCTTAAGTCACTGATAAATATTTATAACTTTAACTCCAGCTTAATGAAGTTTTTTGCTTGGGAATAACAATTAAGAGTCCCTATCAAAAATCACAAGCTGAAAATAATTCAAATGCTATTGTTTTTGAGTATGTATAAAATATTGTTTTCTAAGATCCAAGAAAAACATCTATACTGGCAAGGCGTTTGATACAATGCCTAACTAAATGTGAAGGGGCCTGTCTTAACAGCATACCAATGAGGTGTAACTGGCAATCAGGTGTGACTTGTTTAACAAATTAACAATATGTTTCTCTAATGGAAAATGTGTTGCTTTATATTCTTCATTGAAGATTTTCATCTGACTTCAAAAAAATCTGCAGAGACTTCCAACATAAAATTAGGGTTAAATTTACTTTGAAATTCATGACCTTGGTATAAAAGCAAACTGGCAATATTGTATGCCTGGAAAATTACACTTGCATGAAATTCTGTAAGCCTTTTGTCAAAGGTAACATATTTCTACTTGATAAATAAATGAAATACATTGAACTACTAGTAATAGCTGCATCTAATTTTGTTTTTAAAAACAAAGCAGATGTCATATCTTATTCTGGTTTGAATTTTAAATGCTTTGAAAGACAAGAGGGAAAGGGATTTCAGGTTAGTTGGATCAGGATAGTTCTTTTCATGCTAAAGTACTGAACTGTTCTATTTCCAGACAAGTCACCACTGCTTGTCACAAGTAGATTCTTTCACTACTACCTTGGTGAAATGGATGATCAGCTTTCTGTGTTAAACCTAGTGTTAAACCTTGACCTAGTGAGGTGACTGTTTCCCCTGACTACACATACAGCTAAGAAATGATAGCCTCACAGCCTAGTTTGCTTGTTCCAATGCCCTCTGTGCATTCCTCAGTACTCCAGAGCTGTGGAGACACTGATGAAGAATCACAGATAAGAAAAGCTTTTCATGAAGTTCTGTTATTTGACAAGGCTTTCAAAATGCTGCTTCATCTCTGCAAATCTGTAAGCTACATGCAACTGAAAGGCACATAACTATAACATTTCGCTTTAATGGTAGAAAAAAAGAGAGGTGGGAGTTTATTAACAAAAGGCACCAATAAAAGATTCTTTTTGAATTGGGCTCAGACACTAATAGAGCTGGCATTTCCCTTCTGTTCTTCAGAAACCTCTTCATCCAAACGCACGTAGATTTCATAGAGAGTCACCTAAATTTTAGCCAGAACTTTTAAGCCGTGCTTTTGTATTTGAACAATAAAGATTATGAAAAATTCTTTATATCATATCCTTTGTAGTAGATTAAGGGAACTGAATCAGATGGAACCTCACTTCTAAGTAGAAACCCTCTAACAGTGGATTTTGGTGATTATTACAAATACATTTTTTAGCAGTCATTGTTTTATTTTTTTCAGGTAGTTCACAGATGCTGGAAAGAAATAAAAGTTCTATTTTATCCCTGAATGTGTAGAGTTTTTCTTTTTTTAATTTGCCAAGTGATTTGTTCTTACAAATCCCATACAATGGAACTTCCATCATTTTCCGGACCTAATAAATGTTAAGGAATATTATTAACATTGTAAGCAATATTTTGTAATGCTTATTGTAAACATTCCTTTTATTACTTACATTAATTTTTATTATATTTCAATGCATTACTTTGACTTTACACTCCTTCAAGGGTATAAACAACTGACAGATATTTGTTGACTTATGTCTGCACCCTCAGCCACTCTTAAAATGTATAGCACTTTCAATCTGTCTTCATAAACCAGTCCCCCTACTCCATTATTCTTTGCTTAACTCTCCCCAGTTCATCATTATCATTTCATTAATCAGGTGTTCAGAACACAGTATTCCAAGTGCAGGTAACTCCTTTTCTACTTTTGAAAAACTAAAACATTACATTTTAAATTTCAATTGAGGAAACCTATATGGCACACGGTGTGTTTTAATAAATGTGTTTTATTTGGAAGGTTCTCTAGGAGAAAGGGCAAAAGAGCCTCCAATGGCCTCAGTAAACCTGCATGAAATGTTTTCAGTGAAAACTCAACAGTTCAAGAAACAGGGCCAATTTTGGCTTTGAGTGCAAAGAGAACAATCAGATTATATTCATCAAATTATTTGGTAAAGTTCATGAACCTTTCCTGTGAATTCAGCCCAGGTTCAAGGGTATCTAAGGCTTACTTAGGGCACCGAATAAGAATAATGTCAAATGAAAAATGCATGGTTCAAACACAAAAGCTAGTGAAATATGGGTGATATCATCCCAATTTCACGTCGAAATTTTGTGCCAAATCTTAAAGCAAAACTCCAGGATGGTGAAACTGTCATGAGATGAAACCAATAAATTTACACCCACTTACAAAGCAAAGACAATGGACAGTGTTCTTTTCTCTGCCTTACTCTATTGTCTGTTATCCTAAAGTTCCCAACAGTTGGTCCAAAAAATGATAGCCCCAATAAGAAATCCTTGCCTCACTTAATTTTTTGATTATCATGCCTACAACATTACCCTTACAATACCAGTGTTGAGGGCTTTAAATAGTATTACCAACAGTCACCATCCCTCCATCCGATTTTCTTTAGAATACTCCAGCACCAACATCCCCTTTTTAGACACAATGATCAGTATCCAGAAGGGTAAAATACAGACCACAGTATACAAGAAACCCACAGACCAACATACATATCTGCACAGAACCAGCAATCACCCGAAACACACCAAAAAAGCTGTGATATACAGCCAAGCCCTCAGATACCACCGCATCTGTACTGAAGAGAACACCCGGGATCGCCACCTCACCAATCTTAAAAAGGCTTTCACCCAGCAAGGACACTCCTCCAGAGAGGTAGATCGCACGTTTGAAAGAGCCACCTGGATACCACATGAAGAACTGCTGCTGTACAGAAGAAAAACACCCACAAATCGCACGCCGCTGGTTATGACGTATCACCCATCCCTTGAACCTGTACGGAAAATCCTCAAAAAATTGCAACCCATACTAGACAGAGACCCTATTCTTAAAAAGATCTTCCCAGAGCCACCCATCCTAGCTTTTAAACAAGCACCGAACCTCGCCAACCTCATCACCAGAAGCAAACTTCCTCAAGCCCAGAACACACCAAAAGGATCCAGACCGTGCCAAGACAAGAAATGCAAAACCTGCCAACACATCTCCACCACCCCAACCATTACTACACCCCACAACAGAGCCATCAGCATCCCAGGATCTTACAGCTGCACCTCCAGAAATGTAATATACCTCATCCAATGCACCAAATGCCCTGATGGAAGATATGTAGGAGAGACCAGACAACAACTGCGCACCAGAATGAACGCACACTGGAAATCCATCAGACAGAAACACTCAATTACCGGTGGGGGCACATTTCTCACAGGAGGGTCACTCTCTCACCAATCTCTCAGTCCTGATCCTCAAGGGAAACTTACACAACACCTCCCAGAGACGAGCCTATGAGCTCCATTTCATCAACCTGCTGGATACTAGAGATCATGGACTAAACATAGACATTGGATTTTTGATACATTATAATCTGCCTGGTGTCGGGGCCGAGGGGCTGTGGCCAGCAGCCCGGGCACGTGGGCCGGGGAAGTCGGCACGGTGAACTAGAATTAGGCACTGACGCGTGGCGGTTGATTAAAGATTATTTTACTTACACCGTAGATGGTCACGGTGCAGGCAGGAAAACATGCTTGGTTATAGTTGTAGACAGAAGAAAAGAAGAAAAGAAGAAAAACTCAAATGATGAGAGCTCTTTAAACCAATACGAGAGTCCGTGCTGTGACTCTCAATGAGCGCGCAGGGCAGGGGTACGTCAAGGATCGTCCGGTGACGGGGAGAGATTCTTGATGGGTGATCAAACCACCATTCAGTCCGAGATTTACGTAGAAATCCACGAGATAATCGTGGACTCCTTGCCAGAATTCTCTCGGATTTCTCCCGGAATTCTCGGAATCGGGGTTCTCAGGATCCTCCTGAGATTCTCGGAGATCTCCGACTTGGGAGGAAACTGCTCAAGCCTCTTATACGGCTGGCAAGCCAATCACTAGCCGCCACGTGGGAATAATTTAGAAACAGCCAATAGTGGGACACAAATTTGCATGCGAGCGGCAGGAACTCCTTTGCACAGGGGTTTTCTCTTTGCAGCTGAGAATTGCACCATGCAAAGAAAGCTCCATGTGCCTGAAAATAATTCTGCAGTGCCGAAGCACACACACAATCATTGGGTAATGACATCCCCCCTTGCTGAAGGCACAGCTGAATTATACCACATGCTCGTTACTCGGGTCGTCGAAAGCTCTCACAACTGGTTGTTGAACTAAACGGGTAAACACAAAATTAGCTAACATAAAAAGTTTGTTTTCCAGGGATTGAATTAAATAATAGCCGGCACATACACATGCACACATAACCAGATTCATAACAAAAAACTGCAGGATCAGGGCTTCAGTGGGCATCATGGCGAAGGCGTGCATCAAGCCCTCGATTTTGCTGATGATGTTGTCCCTCTGTTTCTCAGGGCTTCTCTCCGCCACGCACTCTGAGTCCTGAACCTATAAACAAAACTCTCAGAAAATAAGTTAACGTATATCAAAATATTTACAAAGACCCGCACACAATAGGGCGGTTAGTTAAATGCACTACCACTTCCTCAAAACATATAATACAGGTGTTTAAACATGGCTAGAGTGGAGCCAACTCTCTCTTGCATGATCAACTAGATGAAATCATCAAGGAGCCATCATCTAGCTCTTCCAAATAATGAAAACCCAACTCATAGGCCAGTCGCCATTGGCTTGCATCTCCCAAAATCCGAAGTTGCCGTTTACTGAGTCCAGAATGCTGTAGGAGGAATCCAAACATGAATCGCTCCTCTGGTGTTCTCTGTGGCAACGGTGGAAGATTGGATTCGTGATGTCTTGCGCCTTGAGCCTCGGTCGGGTGTCGATGTTCCTGATCACTGAATATTCTTGGCTCCATCAGGATACGCAGTCGTGACAACTGACGCAGAAGATTACTCACGGGTTGGTTCGCCATTGGGTTATGCAGAATCCGGAGGATAACGATGTTCTTTCATCCATAAACCTTAAGACAACTATCTATGCTGTGGATGGTTACTGGAATGGTTCCAGGGTTTTGTAGATGACAGTGAGGCCATGGTCTTATTTGCTGGAGTGGCCTCAGTCCCAATGTACATGTTCGGGGGTTCCAGGCATAGTATGACACTCCGATGATCGCTAGCATAAGATGTTCTGCGTTGGTATGTTCTTGCCGTCCATCATGCCATGCGTGGGCTTTCTGGCTTATCTGTCCTGCAACAAGCACTGGAAGTGGAAAAAGCCAGTGAGCGTTAAACGTCACCATGTCGATGTCAGTGACATGTCCTCTACTCCACAATGCTTGTCTGACCAAGAAGCTTGCTTCTTCCTGGTTCAGCAGGTCAAACCCAAGTTCCACAACCAGACGTCCCAACCACACACCTAGAGTTTCCTGGGGTTGGATTCTTGATTCTCTGCACAACTCCTGTAGTTCAGTTCTGGTGCGAGCGTAATAGGCAGTAGCAACTCGGCTGGTTGTTGCTACAGGTTGAACTGCTGCTGCAGGAGTCATCGCTGCTGTTATTGCTTCAGGCAGGAGGGGCGGATGCACTCCTCTGCTCGATTCTCCCTTCCGTTGACAAGAAGGCGTGGTCGCCGGAAGCGACGCTGCGTCAGTGGGCGGGGTCGCCAGAAGCGACGCTACGTCGGTGGGCGGGGTCACCGGCCGAACTCTCGTGAGTTCCTCCGAAGCTCCACCCTTCTCTTCCGGTTCTTCCACGTGGTCTCCTGCTCGGTGCCATCTTGGCGTGGCATCTCAAGATTTTCTTTCGCAGCTGCTTCTTTGACCGCTTGAATGGCCATATGCAGATGGGCTCTTAAACTTGCATTTTTTTGCATCAAATCAGTTATGGTACGAAATGTTGCAGTTAACATTCTCCCCTTGTCGCACCTCAGGGCCACCCTCTCATCTGCGGCGCGTCCTTCCGTCTCCAGATCTTTGCGGAGCTCAGATAGACACTTGCAACCCCTCAGTTTAGACACCACCATAAAGGGGGAGAACCAGTCGATCGGCATCAGTTCTTCACTCTCCCGAGCACATCTTAGGCAACGGGTACACTCCTGGGTGAGGGTCGGGTTTACCGCGCCTGCTGGGTTGACTCTGGCGAGGGACACAGTGTCGAGGGGCCTAAACATGACCCGTTCATTATTCATTATACACCCGAATGCTGCGGGGTGAAGGTACACTTCCCTCTGTCTTGGGGCTCCGTCTTCGGAAGCTCCCTCTTCTCCCTTCAGCAAAAGGCACCTGCTGATAAACCTTTTACCCGTTCCGCCCGCCTGGTGGTAAGCGATATGCGCCTCCAGTTCCACGACGCTTGCTACGTCGCGTTTCCCACTTCGTCAACGGCAGTTCTCAACTAATTCTAGTTCTATCATGCTTTCCCCATATCCCATCCTCGTCGCCATGTTGGGGCCGAGGGGCTGTGGCCAGCAGCCCGGGCACGTGGGCCGGGGAAGTCGGCACAGCGAACTAGAATTAGGCACTGACGCGTGGAGGTTAATTAAAGATTATTTTACTTACACCGTAGATGGTCGCAGTGCAGGCAGGAAAACTTGCTTGGTTACAGTTGTAGACAGAAGAAAAGAAGAAAAGAAGAAAAACTCAAATGATGAGAGCTCTTTAAACCAATACGAGAGTCCGTGCTGTAACTCTCAACAAGCGCATAGGGCAGGGGTACGTCAAGGATCGTCCGGTGACGGGGAGAGATTCTTGATGGGTGATCAAACCACCATTCGGTCCGAGATTTACGTAGAAATCCATGAGATAATCGTGGGCTCCTTGCCGGAATTCTCTCGGATTTCTCCCGGAATTCTCGGAATCGGGGTTCTCAGGATCCTCCTGAGATTCTCGGAGATCTCCGACTTGGGCGGAAACTGCTCAAGCCTCTTATACGGCTAGCAAGCCAATCGCTAGCTGCCACGTGGAAATAATTTAGAAACAGCCAATACTGGGACACAAATTTGCATGCGAGCGGCGGGAACTCCTTTGCACCGAGGTTTTCTCTTTGCAGCTGAGAAATGCACCCTGCAAAGAAAGCTCCATGTGCCTGGAAATAATTCTGCAGTGCCGAAGCACACACACAATCATTGGGTAATGACACCTGGCAACTGACTCCCCAGCCCAGCCCAGCCCCGGGCTTCTTTACTTTTCATTCCATCCAGGAAGAGCGCACACCAACTGCTGAAACTTCCTTAGCCCGACGAAGGGTTTTTGAACCTGAAAGCTTGCTTGATAACTATTCTCCAACCATTTGGGTTGGTCTAATAAAAGATATCAAATTCACCCAAGGAACCTTGTCTGCCTATGTCCTTAGACCAACACGGCTGCAACCCAAACCCCTGCAGCATACATAATGGAAATTGGAAACAAGCTAAAGAAGAAAATATTATTTCCCAAATGTATTTCCCATGTCTTTTGTTACAAGACTTCTGAAAGTCTTGGCAAAAACAGTGGATACCAAAGACATGAAGATTTATTCTAGTCAAATGGAAATGTATCAGTGACAAGTTTGGGCTTGAAAGAATATTGTAAGTTATTGAGTTTGACTGCCTATAAATGCAGGAGGTCTTCTAATGATAGGATTCTGCTGATCCTATGAATACTTATGAACTTAGGACCATATTCTGTTTTCAGATACATACAAATAACCCAGGTGACATCAGTGGAGCTCCAAGCATACTACTAGAGCCAGAATTTGCCCCATGCCATCCAATATAGTGCAAACGAAATGCTTTCTGATCTGTACCTTGAAATTCACTGGTGATGACTGAGGTTAGCTTGCACTGTACAACATGGTTATTACAAGCAAAAAAGTCATCTCAAAATAACAATCAGGTATGATAAACCTATAAAATGAGGGAAGTTCTCAAGATACAGTGTTTTCAGCACCTTTAGCCCAGACTATTGCAGCTTGTGTGTGCAGTGAGGTTCACACTCACAACATACTCAGGGGATATTCACACATTTAAATGAACTGGTCTCAATAGCCTGGTTTAGTCCGAGCAGCCTGAGTCCCTATCAATGAATCCCTATCAATACAGCACTGTGCAAACACTCAGTGTTTGAAGGAGGAGCACAGATACTGTGTTTAGCATGTCAGTTCCCCTGCCTGCACCCAGCAATGGATCCCTATCCCTCATACACAAGTCCACAGCCCCAGGAGTTACAGCATATCTTTTTTTTCACCCTAAGAAACTCTTGTCAGAGGTTATAGGAAATTACACATACCATTTGCAGTTACCCAGCAGGCTCCACTCCATTGTCAACTGGGTCAGTGTGGGTAGGTTCATGGCTAGAGTGGTGGTCTGGGAAGTGTGCAGTGTCATATAGGATGTTGATGAACCATGCCATCTGCCTCATCATGGCATTTCCAGATGACCCTCCTGCCACCAGCCACCCAGGTCCCTCAATCCCCTGGTCTGCCTCCTGGCAGTACATACCTAGCACTTGGAAATCGCTACCAAGGCCTCTAGTATCTCCTTGCTTCATCACCATCTTCCCTGAACATCTGTCATATGCTCCTCAGCTATGTTGCAGCCCATCATTTAGTCCCCATTGCAGCCTTCACAGGCTCCGGACTAGCATGCAGGTGTCATACCTCAAAATAGAAACAAAAGACACTGCAGCTTTGTGAAATGTATCAAACTTCTCTGATAAGATAGGATATAACTGCAGAAGTTTTGGCCCCTGCCATATCTCAGCCAGACACTCTGCCAGAGACATAAGCTGGAAAGGCTAAGTCTACTCTGCTGCATCCATCTCCCATTGGGTATGGAAGCCATGTTGCACACCCACATGCAACTCATCTGGGATTGGGTCCTTGGGAAACCTTGTACTCTAAGAAGGGGAAACCAGCACGGGTTCGTAGCAGGTAGATCATGCCTGACTAATCTAGTCTCTTTTTATGACCAGGTTACAAAACACCTGGACGCAGGAGTAGGGGTTGACGTCGTTTACTTAGACTTCAGTAAGGCCTTCGATACAGTAACCCACACCATACTGGTGAACAAGTTAAGAGGCTGTGACTTGGATGACTACACAGTCCGGTGGGTGGTGAATTGGCTAAAGGGTCATACCCAGAGAGTCGTAGTGGATGGGTTGGTATCAACCTGGAAGGGTGTGGGCAGTGGGGGCCCGCAGGGCTCGGTCCTTGGACCGATACTCTTCAATGTCTTCATCAGCGACTTGGACGAGGGAGTGAAGTGTACTCTGCCCAAGTTTGCGGATGACACAAAACTGTGGGGAGAAGTGGACACACCGGAGGGCAGGGAACAACTACAAGCAGACCTGGACAGGTTGGACATATGGGCGGAAAACAACAGAATGCAATTCAACAAGGAGAAATGCAAAGTGCTGCACCTAGGGAGGAAAAATATCCAGCATACCTACTGCCTAGGAAATGACCTCCTTGGTAGCACAGAAGTGGAAAGGGATCTTGGAGTCCTAGTGGACTCCAAGATGAACATGAGTCGGCAGTGTGACAAAGCCATCAGAAAAGCTAATGGCGCTTTATCGTGCATCAGCAGATGCATGACGAATAGATCCAAAGAGGTGATATTTCCCCTCTATCGGGTGCTGGTCAGACCGCAGTTGGAATACTGAGTGCAATTTTGGACACCACACTTCAAGAGGGATGTGGATAACCTGGAGAGGGTCCAGAGAAGGGCCACTCATATAGTTAAGGGCTTGCAGGCCAAGCCCTATGAGGAGAGACTAGGGCACCTGGACCTCTTCAGCCTCCGCAAAAGAAGGTTGAGAGGCGACCTTGTGGCTGCCTATAAGTTCATCATAGGGGCACACAAGGGAATTGGTGAGGATTTACTCACCAAGGCACCCCTGGAGGTTACAAGAAATAATGGCCATAAGCTAGCAGAGAGCAGATTTAGACTAGACATTAGGAAGAACTTCTTCACAGTTAGAGTGGCCAAAGGCTGGAATGGGCTCCCAAGGGAGGTGGTGCTCTCCCCTACCGTGGAGGTCTTCAAGAGGAGGATAAATAGGCATCTAGCTGGGGTCATCTAAACCCAGCACATTTTCCTGCCTATGCAGGGGGTCGGACTCAATGATCTATTGAGGTCTCTTCTGACCCTAACATCTATGAATCTATGAATCTATAAGGTGGCAGGCTTCACTGCCATGCTGAGAGGACTGTTTAGCAGGGACTGGGTCTGCTACAATGTCTTTTCAGGTTCCCCCAGCCCCTCAAATAACCTCTTTGGGGCTGCAGTTGTCTGCCTGTTACAAGGATGCCTTCTATTGGGGGCCTCCTGCCACTAGCTGCTATACCTCCCCACTGGTAGCATAGGTGTATAGGATGGAGACAACCCTATCACTTAAGACAAAGCAGGACAGCTCCTCACAGAAGAGCATGGCTTGCTTTGTGCCTCTGGAAGTCTTGTTGGCACTGTGATTAAACTTGAAGCAGGTCTTCATTCATTTGCTTTTGGCCCTACACTGTAGACAGGCCCAGTTGTGATCTCTACACTCATCTGTAATACACTACTACACTTCGTTGTGGTGCACGCTGTGGAGATGCTCCTGGGTCTTCTCTTTCTAGATGGTGATAAGATCTCTTATCTCCTCAATGGTCCAGTTCTGTCCTGGCTGTAAATATTGGATGAAGATGGGCCAGGCTTTGCTAGGGTGTTTGGTAGTGCCATTGAGATTCACCCAGGAGCCACTGGGTGGGTTATGATGTAGCTCGGGGAACACAGGTGTGGGCCTTGACACATAACTCTCTTTCACTCTGACTGGGTCCCAATCCAGGTCTGGGTCCGATCAGGTGTGTCCCCCGGTGTCCCTCCAATAGCTAAGTGGCCAGTGTGTCTATTCAGTAAGAGTTCAAGAATCTCAGACAGTCAAAAATGTACTGCTTTATTCTGGGTGGCTCATTACATATTGAGTGTTTTGTACAACTGTTTTGATGTGTTATTTTACAATTATGTCTATGGACACGAAATAACTCAACCCATATTGGTGAACCAGGCTCATATTGATACAGTTTGACTTTGCTATAATATTCTAGTCCTTGGAGATTAAATTTTTGCTACTACATTTACATTTCATGTCATTTAATCTCCAAAAGGTAGCTTTGTCCTGCTTTCCTGTAGCTCTATTCTGATGTTGTCTCGGCAAATACATACTGATGGTCTTGTACAATTTTAACATCCTAATATTTTCTCCATAAACTGAAAATGTAATTTGACCATTGCCTTGACATCTTAACATAATAATTATAGATTTACAATGACAATTTTGTTTAATCTAGACATCATAATGTCCTTTGATTTACAAAGGCAATGCCATATAATCAATTAGATTTTGGTTCCTTTAAAGTGAATTAGGGAGAAGTGTCTGTGTGTGTATATATGTATGAGCATGTATCCATATAGTTTTACTAAAATTTTTACTTCACATGACAAAACCTACTTTATTATGGTCAGTTTTTCATAATCTACCTGAAAGGTAGGCAATTCTAGCTCCCCTAGTTAACCTGTGACACTGTGGAGAAAGGAAGGCAAGTTTAACAAACTGAGAGAGTGTAAACAAAAAAGAGCAGTGATGCATGCACTCCTGGGTTCAAGTCCCATCTCCCTACCCTGCTTATGAATTGCATCCACTGAATTTAATGAAAAATGTATAAGCACTCCTAATTATGCTGGAAGTTGTGCATCCCATTCATAACTCTCCCCATTCACTGGGGAGGGAACTTGTAGTACAAATGGATGTCACCTTTGTGCTGTCATGACAATTTTTATGGTGGTACAAAGGGAAAGCAAACAGACATCCATACCAGTGGTTTTTAACCTTTTTTCATTTCCAGATCCCTAAAAACATTTTGAATGGAGGTGTGTGTCCCTTTGAATTGTAAGTGTAGGTATTCACATACTTTTGATTGATCATGGTCATCTTTTGCAGACCCCTTAGACATAGTCTGTGGACCCCTTGGGGGTCCACAGACCACAAGTTGAAAACCACTAGACTATACCATTTGTCATGCCACAAATCCCATACTTGAAGCCCCCCAAAAAGGTGGTAATGAATTCTGCCACTTCATTGTTGCAGACATCCATTAGCTTTATGATGTGAGAGTGTGGGCAGCCCAGAGTTGCCCATGGTCTCCATCCACCTCAGGCAGGTGCTCCCGAGACTTGAGGACCCCTATCCTGCACACCCTGGGAATTACCATGCATGATCGAGCCCCTCAAGCCCTGGGACTGCCTGTCTGACTTTCCCCTTTTACAGAGAAATGCCCCGGGAAACCTTTGTAGTGCTTGCCTGTAAATAAGGAAAGGTGGGGCTCCTCTGCTTACAGAGTCATGCCCTGGAGATTCTCCAGGGAGCATCTCTGTAAGCTCAAAACCTCAGCTTTCCCTGCTTACAGAGACAAACACTAGGGAATCTCTGAGATATGCCTCTGTAAGCAGTGAACACATTGTCCATAATCCTGCAGGATCAACATGCAGGACAATGAGTGACATGTTTCATCAAATGAAGCAGATCAGCTGTGCTGGGAGACATCCCAGCACATGTGATCTGCTTCATTTGGTGATGCCTTTTTATATGCTTAGGAACCTAATCCAACTTCAGAAATTCCATCCCATCAGTTGGTCACCACAAATTTGGCAGAGCCTTGTCACAAAAATTTGGCTGCAGTGACACCCAGTATTGACACCCCTAAGTCCCTTGTAGATCTGGTGCTAATGCTCGATCGGCCTCTGTTTTTCATATCTAAAATGGGGAAAATATATCTCTGTACTAAATATTACATATTTGAATATACCATAAGGGAATATCTAGAAGGTTCTCCAGTACTGTAGTGATAGAAGTCACATTAAGCATTAGATAAAGAAATGGATGCTGGAAAAGTCCACTTAACTAAAATAATTCCTTGAGTGGAGAAAGAAATTCACTTGACGCTGGATTTCAATGAGTTTCTGTTTCTCTCCCATTTTTCATCCCCCAGCACTATTCCCCAAATACACACTGCATGCACCTGACAATTTTTTGTGCCAAACTCTGGACTGAATCCCTGATGGTGCTCAGATTTAAAAAAAATACAGAAACTGGTTTGTAATGGGGAAAAAAAGGATAAGCCCACAAGGGGACTGGTCATGGTTGTTTATATTCATAATACAGAGCTTATCAGTGGGCAAACATACAGTGAGCCAGTGAAAGCTAAAATGTGAATAATGAGCCAAATTAACTGCTAGGTAATTTTGGTCACAAGGGATGAAGATACACTAGGTATGAATTTGTCCCATTGTATATAAATGGAGGATCTAGAATTTTCAAACCTAAAATAGTAGCAATGCAGCAATAAATCAGGCTGCTTCTCTTGAATATTTAATCTGGATTTATGAAGCCAATGAATTTTTATTTCAAATTACTGCTTGCAACTTGCTTTTGACACCGTCTTTTGAATGACTTTTCCAATTTCAGAAACTGTTGCATGCCCCATCCAGCAATACTATGTATTTATAACCAATGAGCTATATGCCCCTGTCAAAACAAGCTCATTAGTATGTGGGGAGCAGTATTTTTGCAATCACCAGCTAAACTTTAGCAATACAAAGGGGGCAGGGGAGGGGGAAGAGGCCTGCAGGGAAGTCCCACAACTTGGCTGTAAAATCAGGCCCTTGAGTCTTAGAAGAAGATGAAGCATTCCTTTTTAATAGTTCCAGTACAAAAAGAGTTCACACAAGCCTTGCAAAAACTTTATTTAAATCATTTATGCTAAAGTTTCCTTTACAACCTTCATGTTGATAAAAAAAATCCCTTAAAATTAAATGAAAATGATGGTTTCTTAGGTACTATAAAGCCATGGGCCCTTGGTTTTGCAGGGTCCCATACAAAAAAAAGGATGCTATGATGGTGGGCCTTCTAGAAGTCTGTGATGAATTGCCTAATTTAGCTTTTTATGTCTCTGCATACTCCTGATCATCTCAAACGGCTTTCTGCTGGTTCATTCTGGGTAAGAAGGAAGTTGTGCCAGTGAGGTGGAAGATATAGCAAAGGTTTATCTGCTCCTTTTACAGGGAGGGCCTATACACCATCGGTGGTATGAGCCTAAGATCTAGAAATATGAGCATGTTCTCAGTGGCATCTAGACTATCACCAGAGTAATGAGGATGGTTATTTAAAAATTAGTGTGTAGTTAGGATGTTTGCAAATCCTTTTATTTATTAATTTTTTGGATGGAGACCCCACTAGTAAAATCTTTCCCCCTTGAGTTTAAATGATTGTAATGATGCACTTGAAACCCATCAGCCAAAGCTCTAGTAGAATGGTTCAGCTCCCTTGTTCAGCTCCACGTTGCCAAGAGGACATGACACTACTGTTCAGTGAAAGTGAAGACTAATTGGCTGGATACCTGCCTGTCTCAGAAACCACCTCTACCTCATGAAGCCCATTTTCTATCTTATTACATTAATTTCCAAATTACAGATTTGGAAACATCTGTAATGTGGAAACATTTTTGTTACAGATTCCATAAGCACCAGGCCTACTTTCCTTCAGTCAATTGTTCTTACCCAGATACAAAGCTTCTTATGATATACACACAGATTTTGTTTTCAATAGGTAGTAATATAAAACCTTATTTTTTGTTCTATTATGTAAACTTTTCCATTCAGGTGACAGGCAATTTATTGCAGCACTGGATCATATTAGCTGTAGTAACCATACAAATAAATGCTGTTCACGGAAAAAAAGGAGTACTGGCAAAATATTTAATGAGGCATTTGGCTTTCCTTAAAACTATAAGACAGTACCTTGTGGTATGTCATATCAGTCCAGTTTTGTACAATATATCTATTCAAGCAGCAATTCTGGAGGAGGGAGTGTCTAGGATGGTAAGCGACTAGATTGTGTTGACTATAGAGGAAGTACTTCTTCCAGGGATAACTTCCAAATATTGAGAGGTGTTATTTATTTTGGGTGACACTGATTTTTGACATGAGTTGGATGGATTCTACAAAAGTTCTTCAGCCCTTGCTGAAAGGCTAAACAAATTTTATTCATTGTTACTCCTTTTATTTGCCTTGTTTTATAATTCCAAGCCTTAGCAAAATGCTAATATCAAAATCATACTTCAGAAAGTAAAACACCCAAATTAACTCACTAGATGAGTAGAGTACCAGCAGGTAGCTGCACATTAGTAATTTATGACAGCATTTATTCTTTCTATGTCAAAAACCTCTTCTTTGGCCTATTCCACCTCCAATCCCATTTCCAGGTAATTGTCTTCAATGCATTTCAAGTGTGAAGATCTTGATTATGCAAAGTTACCCATCTGCCCATCTTCATTAAAAATAAAACAACAATTACTGCCTTCATTGTCCAGCCGTCAAAAATCTCTCCTGTAAAATGTTCTTGTAAGAATAAGCAGAACACTGCTAAAATGGTACTAAACCCCTCTGTGCTTAGAAACTGAAGGAGTTTTAAAATATGATACTTAACGACCTGATAGTAGTTCTCAGAAAGCATCCCCTCCTTTTCTGCCTTACAGAAGATATTGGGTTTGGAAAAATTGATATCCTTTAGATTAAAAGCTTTTTCTGAGTATATAAAAACAGAAAAAAGAAAAGAAAAGAAAAGAAAAGAAAAGAAAAGAATGGCATGTGTCATACTGAGTTCTGGTGTTCCCATTGTCTGGTGCTGACAGTGAAAAAAGCAATAGACTCCTAATAACTTCCAGGACCATCACTATTATTATCTATGTTAGAAGCCTTTTTCATACCATAGGTCCTTGTTGGGCTGAATTGTTAGTAAATCCCTGTCTATACCACTTTTGTATCATACTCAGTACTGCGATGGAGGAGCACATCCAGCCTACTTGCTTCTGTTCTACACACTCCAATATCTGGGGAAAAAAAGCCTGTGTATCCAGTTCAGAGTGACCATGAGCACACACCAAGAAACATGCCCAGGACAGAAAGCCTCAGAGCAGTGCTGGGACATAGGTTCAGAGCCATGCTAAGCCAGCTGCATTACTTTGTTTCCAGGATTTGGTGCACGTGAGCAGGAGCAACTGGGCGGGACATTTTTTCTTTGCAGGAGTCCTTGTGTAAACAACTTCCTTATGATTCAAAGGGCTGAGAATTTTAGCTGGCAAATTTCTCTATCATGCCTATGATTTTGTGATACTGTGGTACACACCAACGTTAAGTGATGCCAAGGCTTGACCTGGAGACCTTTCCTATATACAGTAAAAGTTTTGTTATCCAGCATGAGTGGGGTAAGGAGGGTGCTGGCTATCTAAAAAATCCGTTTATCTGAGAGTTATATTGGTCCCAGCCCACAGCGGCAGCCCACCCTGCCCCACGTAGATTCCTTTTCCCTCCCCCACACTTTCCCTGCAGATTCCTGGCAGCTCCTCTATCGGCAGAGTCACTAATGTAAACAGCAGAAATACTTAATCTGCATGCTGGACAGACTCAGCAAAGATTCCAGTTGCTAAAGTGAGGATTTGTATTGGGGGATATTGTACATTCTGGTTAATTGAGTATTCTGGTTAGTAAAATGCCAGTTAACACAGATTTTACTGTGTATATTTTTTTAAGTGTTAAAGTGCAAGTCTGTTACAGCTTGAACTAAATAGTGCTGTCATATCTTCTTCTACAGGGCGAAATGAAACACACAGACTAGTGCATTAGAACATGCATGTACAGGAGTTGCATCAAGAATCAACTGGATTCCACTACAATACACACAATGTAGTGTGGAAGGTACAGCATCAGTACTGCACCCATTAAGCACCCAATAGGAAAAGCAAATTATGTTTCTTTAGCACTACTAGAAAATTTTGCCCAGGGTGAGGATGACACAAATAGTACAATATGTGCAGTTACTTGCAACCCTAAAACCAACAATGGCACAAATATATATTATTAACTGAATAAGTTTCCAACTTAGCAGAATAGCAAACAATATCAGGGAAACAAAGTCACTCCCTAAATGTAGCAGAGCATAGGCTCAGCCACCAAAAATAAGCAGTGACTCATGTGCATGATCTTATTATTCAAGCAAATGCTAACCTATTAGTAGCAACCGTTTCTCAGAAGAGCACCAGCTTGACAAAAAGCAATACAAGAGATGACACAACTAGTCTGAGGCATCCCACAAACTAAAGCCCTATGATCCATTCCAATGAATTTGATTCAGGCACATGTAACAGCAACCAACTGTTTTTCAGCCAGGAAGCATCATATAAACATTATATATGATAATAGCGTTCTCTAGTTCAGACACTTTGCAGCAACTGCAGCACAAAGAGTAGCAAGATACTACAGCAATGCTGTATCATTCATGATGATACAAGAATGTATTCTCAGGGTTTTTTCAAAAGACTTGGCCTCTCCTCCTTGTTCCCTTTTATAATTCATAGGATCCTTTCTGTTTTTAATAGGCAAAGGGTTTTTCATAATGACACAACTTTTAAAGCACCCTCTGTGCTTAATAAATTCCTCCCTTCTTCTCCATGTTGCTAACACCTGCGTTTAATAAAGGGTATTTTGCCCTTTTCTCTGCTATCTGCACAACTTTTGTTTGCATTTTCAAAGAAGTTTTTGCTCTCACCACCCAATTATTTCCCCCTCTTTACTTCCAGACACCCTCAATACAATGGGTGTCACCCAAGATGAAAACTTTTCTGAACTAAATTTTCATAAACTGGCATTTCAAGTTATTTCTGTCTGTACGTCCTCTATAGTTGACACAATCTAGTTGCTTATCGCCCTGGACACTCCCTCCTCCAGAATTGCTGCTTGAATAGATATATTGTACAAAATTGGATTGATATGACATACCACAGCATACTCTCTTATAGTTTTAAGAAGAAATAATTGTAGTCTTCCCCAAGAAGAAGTGTGTGCCCTTTAACCAGAAAGTAAAGCATCAGTGTCAATCATGAATTAGGTTTGCATTTTGTTTCTATTAGGAAAATACAAGGAGTCCAGCAAAACTCAAATGTGGCCCAGCTTTAATTTTACAAGCTCTTACTGCATTTTAAATTAAGAAAAATATTTTCACCCATCCCTGAAGTTATTCTCTCTCTCCATCTCTTAAAAACAGAGCATACAAGAGTAGTCTATGGGAATAGGCCAAAATCATATGATCACTTCTGCAGCCCTCAGAGTGTTAGACGGTTATAGTGAAATGATATATTGTGTTCCTTTGGGGAGGAGAGGGGAATAGGAAGGTAGAGACACATATACCAACCTAGAGATATAGTTTTAGGGAAAATCTGTAGAAAAAAAATAAAATGGGTTGTGTGCAACTGTATCTAAAAAGTAGTTTATCGAGCAGAAAGTAAAAAATATGAGGTGTGACTAGATATACAGAATCCAAAATTTTCAAGTTATGAGTCTTTGCATATCTCACAGACAATTCATAACTGTTAATTGTTCTAAAATAGCTCTCACAAAGACAGGATATTTTAAAGCAAAAGTAAGTCATTTGCAAGGCAAATTATTTTTATTTGGAAAAATATGCATACTTTTACCTCTATTTCTAGTCCACTTACTATTATTACAGCATTACACCAGAATGAAAAATTTCAGGGATTAGTACATGGGGAAAATCAAATTGTAAAAATTGGGAGAAACTTTGTGTAAAATTATCCACAACCTTTTTTGGCCCTACACTATATAAGCCACACTATTTGATTTGTTTGGATCAAATAGTACATTACTGGATATCAGTAGGGTACAGAGGAACTAAGGAATACTTGACAAGAGTAAAAGAATAAAAATCTGGCCTTACATGTTTTGCTCCTGGTACTTGGAACTCTTGACTGAAGTGACAAGATACAATTAGAGATTTTTAAGAGTTTGTTAACTGAACAAATTATTATTATACAAAACAAATGACTTATTTCCATATGTTTTCATTTTTTCTCAATCATCCTTTTAACCATTAGTCTGACCCTAACAATACAATAGCTCATCCCAAGAAAGATTAGGGAATGTTCCAGTTTGCAAAAACATAAGTAATAGAAAACAGAAAAGCATAAGACAAGCCTGGAAAAAAGTATATATGCTTTACATACTACTTTAAAAAAGGGGAAGCATATGAATAAAAGATATTTAATGTACTTTCCTTTTGTTGTCACAGTTTCCTATGGACCAATGCTGATTTCCTATAGTTTGTAGTTCTCTTTGAGTCATGATATACTCTAGTGTGGAATCAGAGTGGGCCAGTAATAGGTACTATAATTAGGGAGGAAAGAGGGGACCATGAGAGAACCAGAGGAACATTAAAGACTTAATATCCATCATTCATTTTGGTTCATCGCTTGCATTATTAGCAGCTGCAGCTGTTCTGTCACATATCACATTTTCCTACCTGGTGGGTATGGAGCACTCACTCTAAATAGCTGCAAGATGTAGATCTAGATTGTTGAATGTAATGGACTGGCATCTAAAGGCTGCTGGGGAAGGCTTGGCTAGCTCAATTTAGTTCTCTTTGTTGCAGAGGATGCTATGTTTGAAGTTTTTCCATCTGTTTACTGACAAGAGACTTTAACTATATCCTCTTTGGACATGAAAAGAATTGTTGCCTTGTAACACAGTTCTGACAGAAGATCTGTTCAATCATAACCATTTCAGCTTTGTGGATATTAGACTAAGTTTTTCAAAGCACTGCACTCTGTAGATCCATTATATGATAATACCATCTATAAAGAAGCCCAAACCAACCTACCTTAAAACTAACAAGTGGTGGACACTCATGGTTCTTAAAGGTGAAGCAATCTTTCCCATTTTGTTATGATTGTTTGCTTGAAGGAAATATGAAAGGGAAGAGGGAGCCAGAGAAGAAGTCTCACACTAAGGGACACTTCTAGCAGGCTGGTCATACAGAGAAAAATATGTGCCTGGGAAAAAGGGGAGGGGCATTTAAAAACAAAAATAAAATTTAGTTCAAGGCAAAGCTTTTGAAGGGACCTGGAGGGAAGATCTCATTTTACCCCAACCATTTTGTCCACCCCTTACCTAAATATTATTCATCTTGTGGAATAAAATATTCATTTGAGTACTTGGAACATTTTTATTTTCATTTCTAGCTAAAGAATTTCATACTGTGAGCCAGTTATGGGTATTTTAAATCCATGTGGACTAAGCAAACCTGTACTAGCATTGTGTAAAAACACAGTAATTACACTACCCAAGCTCTCAAGATCTTGCATTATTTCTCACCTGTGATGTCATACAAATCGGGTGCAACTACATGAGGCACTTTACTATACATTAGGCTAATCTAATCACCTACTACATGAACACATCAATTACTGCACATTAAATTAGTCTAATGCACCATTTGCTAGT
The DNA here is from genome assembly GCF_030867095.1 of Alligator mississippiensis. NCBI lineage: Eukaryota > Metazoa > Chordata > Crocodylia > Alligatoridae > Alligator > Alligator mississippiensis. The sequence goes on from NC_081825.1 coordinate 32,152,990, forward strand.
ACCAATACGTACAGGTACTAGAAAAATGGTGCATTAAGTAATGCACTGAAGCATACATGTAGATCCTGACTGGGAGCAGTCAGCCCAGGCAGCAGGGGGCCACCGCTGCCTGGCTAAGCCCTGATTTTTGCAGGGTGGGGAGAGCTGTCCTGCTGTAGGGCAGCTTCCTCCCAGCTGTTTGGTGACCAGCAGGGATCCTGGTTTTCTCCGATTGAAAAAAATCCCCAATTTTCAGTTAAAAAAAAAAAACTGCAAATCCACATTTGTCCGTGATTTAAATGAAACACCACTAACATATAGATATATATATTGTGGTGTTTCATTTAAATCATGAATACTGTGGATTTGGGGTTCCTTTTTGTAAAGGAAAATTGGGGATTTTTTTTTAAATCAGAGAAAACCAGGGTCCCTGGTGATCAGGGCTATCTCTGGTCTCTGCAAGTCAGAGAAAGCTGTCCCAGCTCTGGGGGCAGCTATGTCCCAGCCACATTGAGATGGGGACCAATTCCAATCTCTGTGGGGTGGGGAGAGCCGTCGCAGCTGCAGGGGGTCCATGCACTGCCTGCACCATCCACATGGTGCAGGGCAAGGTTGGCCACATGCTGCCAATGGGGGCAGTGGTCCATATGCTGCTTGTGAGGGGCATAGAGGGCCACATGTCAACTGTGGAGCAAGTGTGGTGGTTGAGGAACAGTCACATGGTGCTGGGGGCTGTTAACACAAGTGACAAGAGTCATATACGGTATTCTGAATGAGGTCACACCAGTGCTTTATACCTCATTCTATACACCCCGAATTTCACTTTATTCTGTACACCGCAGAATTTCCTCTACAGCCTATAAACTCCAATTTGTAGCAAGAATTTGTGTTACTAGTTCATAAAACATGCCTTTGTACTTTGTGCTACTGAATTTCATTCCATTTCTATCCTATTCAAGTAATCAATTTTGCTGTGCAATATCCAAATCCTCTTCTATATAGGTGATGCTTCCAAATTTTGTGTCATTGGTGAATTTTATTAGCACATTTATATTTTTGTGTCCAGATCATTAATAAAAAAATTAAAATAAGATTGTTCTCAAGACTGATACTTAGGGAACTTCACTAGCAACATCTATCCAACCCAAAATTTCCTTTTTCAATAACACAAATTACGATCCTCCCTTTAGCCAATCCATTCCCATCTTGAAATTATTCTACAACTGCACATATTAACTAATAATTTCTTTTGTGGCATGATATCAAATGCTTGAGACCCAGATAAGTCAGAACTGCTGCATTTCTGTTGTCTAGAAAGCTATCTTATTAAACAAGGATATCAAGCTAGTCTGACACAGTATTCCTTTGGTATACCACATGGTGCATTTATCCCATTTTCTATTTTTATTCGTGATTAATTATCCTTTTTTTCTAAATTTGTTCAAAAGCTTTTTGTATTGTTGAGGTCAGACTAGTGGGCATGGAGTTGATGGAATCACTTATTTTCCACTTTCATAAATAAAGCTACTATATTTGCTATTCTCCAGTCACCTGGTACCACCTCAAGCTTGATTGATTTATTAAAAATACTTACTAATGCACATGCAATTTCACGTCATCTTATTAAAAGGTCTAGAACAAAGATTATTCGGTCCATCATCTTGAGAATACTGAGCACTTTGCATTTGCTTATCTTTCAGTTGTTAATTTCCATTTCCAAATCCTTGTATTTTATATTCAATATTAGCACATTAATTTTCCTTGCTGTCCATCCTCTTATTGTAGAAGAAAGCCCCCTTTACACAATTCCCTTCTGGACTTTGATATAACAGAAGCCCCTTCTTGCCTACACCTTCCTACGGCTCATTTTGTGCATTTCTTTTTCCTTCTAAGTATTGGCAGAGACCTAGCACACTCATTGCATGGGTGTAGTAAGGCTCAGAGCAAGCCAGAAAGCTGAAGTGGCTTCCTGTAGGAGAAACCTAGAAACTACATCTACATATCAATTAAGCTCAGTGTCACTAAAGAAAACAAAAGAACTAAAATATCCACTTCAAAGACTGTAAATATATCCTGGTGCTAACCTCACTCACTTACTGTCCCCAGTAATCTTTGAACCTCACTACCTCACATTGCATTTTCTCAGAGTACATTTTTATATTTCATCTGTCTCATCTTTACCATGGCATTTTGTATTTTATATTTTGTACTTTTAAACCCTTAAGGAATGTACTTCCTGTAGAATGAAATTATACCCTGGACCAGTTAAAAACTTCATTGAAATTGTAATTGTAAAGTGATAAAATCTGCTATATTGCTCAGTCCCTTGAATGAATGCGAGTATGAATGGCAAACCAAGTACCTCTGGCTGTTAACTGACAATAGCCTACCCAGAGGAACTTACCATTACAATACTCTACAAGCCAGTTTAAGCTAATCGATCAAGTCAAGGAATTGATTTCTGAAACAGAGCACCCACCCTATTGACTATTGCTGTAACCCATGACAATACAGCCATCAATTCAATAAGTCAAGGGTGGACTCCTGAAACTTCAGGTACCAACAGGAAGAGACCCCTGTGACTAACAGCTGTCATGTACTACTCAAAACCCACATGGGACAGCAACCTCCAGATTGGGCAGCCAAGATGATGCTGGGTGATCACACAAGTCTGCCAGAAAGGGATAAAAGGCAGTGAAGCGTAACCCTCAGTGGCACCCTCTCAGCCAGCACCTGACCTACCGAGACAGAAGGACAAGCAGGTGACCCCCTTCTGGAGAAGACATCGCCTTGAAGGAAACTGACTATCAACAGCAGACTCCAGGGCCTTGGATAGGTAGATATACTGACACAAGTGCTCTCACAATCACTACAGCAGTTACTATACACTGTACTACATGGGTTTAAATGACATGGGTTTGAATGAGTGAGTACATGTGTGTATGTGTGCTAAGGTGACTGGTACCACTCATAACTCAAAGTTTGCATTTATGATTTTATTGGTAATTTCACATCCTGTCCAATAAACTAGAATTTATGATGACTCCAAGAGTTGGTTCTCTGTAGCCAACGTTATCATTTGATGTTCATTTCTTCATTGCTATGTCCTTGTTTATGCTAATTTCCTCTGAGTGGGTGCATCCACAAATGCAATTAGCATGTAGCAATAAACTCCAGTGCACTTTGAGTTGGAGTTTATTGCTCCTGTGCACAGCATTTACATGTTTGCCCAGAACTGCAGCACATTGAGCCAGGGTGGAGAAGCCCCAACTGGCAGGAGGCCCGGGGGGGTCAGCCTGTCAACCCACCCCAGCTCAATATGCTGAGGAGGGGCTGGCTGGGGCATGAGAGTGCTACAGTGTGGGGCTAGCAGGCAGCCAGCCCTGGTCACCATCTACACACGCGGTTCACTGCATGTAACTACGCCACTATAGAATAGTATCTGTCCCAGACAGCACTATCCTACAGCAGTTAATTAATTCACTGCACCCTAATACAGGCACACATGTAGACGCACCCAGGGGGCACATCTACATGAGTCTTTAATGTGAAGTAGCATAGTTTACTGCTCAGTAAGCCTATAAGTCTACACATGCACATGAAACCTCACTAATCGTGAATGAATTTGCTACCCATAAATGCAAGTAGCCAACATCAACCACAGAAGACTACTGTCAGGTACTCAAATGAAATCAGTTATCATAACCTTCTTCCCACAAATCTCTCCAAGAGATTGTATGATATTAGAGCACCAGATTCAGTGACCTGAGGGGCCGTCCAGCCCTGTGTTCCAATTTTCATATATCCCAAAAGCTTTCTGTACCACTAATCCTTGAACCATGTGTCGATCATTTTCTTATCATACCACTTTCTTTCTCTATGGAACAAAATAATTCCAATGAAACTCTGAGTTTCCATTTCTTTGACCATTTTACTCAGCATCAGCATGGTACGCTAAACATGTAGTTAACCGTGATCCATTCTAGCAGACATGTGGCAGTGTTATTTGTCCCAACATAAAGGCCTCCTGGATTTACAGGATTCTTCCCTGCTCTCATCAGATTATTTTCATTCTCAGATCTATGAGTCAGTTTTTTGATCCTGGTAGTAAGCACACCCCTCTACCCATTGGGTCCATCCTGGTGAAAAGTAGACTTTTTAACAAAGACATGCCCCCAACACATAGATCTATCTGCCTCTCCCTTTAGATATGAAACCCTGCTCCTCTCCCTTTCATTCCTCCTTCTCTATGCGGACCATAGCCTTCCATCTTCAGTTTTCTCTCACAATTTTCTGTACATCATATTAATTTCTCCTCGGGCTTCAGTACATGTCTATCTGTATTATTTCTTCTGCCATTCTTGTGGAGATAGCTTTTCTGATCTTCTGGAGCAGACAAGAATGTCAGGCCATCTTGTTCCCCTGTTTGTTCTCTGGTGCAGAAAACCTGGTTCAGTTCTGCTTCCACCCAGTTACTCAGGGTCATCATGTTCACATGCTCCAGTGATTCACTCTCCAGGTCCTTTTTTTAGCCATTGTCAGCAAACCTTGTGCTGTGCATGCAGATTTCTCTTGCTTAGCCTGTCTGCTATCTCCAAATCCCTATCTGAGCTGTATCACCATCTCCGATTTCATCTCTAGTCCTTGGATCTTCTTCTGTGAGCTCTATTAGGCAATTCTTTATAGATTCATAGATTCATAGATGCTAGGGTCATAAGAGACCTCAACAGATCATCGAGTCTGACTCCCTGCCTAGGCAGGAAAAAGTGTTGGGGTCAAATGACCCCAGCCAGATGTCTATCCAGCCTTCTCTTAAAGACCCCTAAGGTTGGGGAGAGCACCACCTCCCTTGGAAGCCCATTCCAAATTTTGGCCACCCTTACTGTGAACAAGTTTTTCCTGATATCTAGCCTAAATCTGCTCTCTGTCAGTTTGTGAACATTGTTCCTTGTTACCCCAAGAGTCACCCTGATGAACAGAACATCTCCGATCCCTTCCTGTGCCCTGCTAATGAATTTGTAGGTGGCCACAAGATCACCTCTCAGCCTTCTCTTGCAGAAGATGAAGAGATGCAGGTCCCTCAGTCTCACCTCCTACAGCTTGTCTTGTAAGCCCCTAACAATACGAGTGACCCTCCTCTGGACCCTCTCAAGTCTATCAACATCCTTCTTGAAGTACGGTGCCCAAAACTGGATACAGTACTCCAACTGCGGTCTGACCAATGCTGCATGAAGGAGAAGTATCACCTCCTTGGTTCTATTTGTCATATATTGGCTGATGCATGATAAAGTGCAGTTAGCTTTGCTGATGATTTTATCACACTGAAGACTCATGTTCATCTTGGAGTTCACTATGACTCCAAGATCCCTTTCTGATTCTGTGCTGCTGAGAGGGTCACTTCCCAGCCAGTAGGTGTGCTGGATATTTTTGCATCCTAGTTGCAGAACTCTGCACTTGTCCTTGTTGTACTGCATCCTATTGTGGACTTCCTACTTTTCTAACCTGTCCAGGTCTGCCTGCAATCATTCCCTATCCTCTGGAGTGTGCACTTCACCCCACAATTTAGTATTGTCCGCAACCTTGGACAAAGTACACTTCACACCCACATCCAAGTCACTGATGAAGATATTGAGGAGTACAGGTCCAAAGAATGAACCCTGTGGGACCCCACTACCCACATCCTTCCAGGTCGATACCAAGCCATCTACTGCCACTCTCTGGGTGTGACCGCTAAACCAATTTGCCATCCATTGGACCATGTAAATATCTACGTCTCAGTCTCTTAATTTATTTATGAGAATGGGATGAGATACTGTATCGAAGGCCTTGCTAAAATCCAAGAAAATGACATCCACCTCTAATCCTGCATCTAAGCATTTTGTGACCTTGTCATAAAACCAAACCAGATTGGTCGGGCATGATCTACCTGCTACGAATCCATGCTGATTTCCCTGCTGCATTATTTTTCTCTCTGGGATCCCACAAATATGATCCTTCATAATCTTTTCAAAGACCTTTCCAAGGATGGATGTGAGACTGACTGGCCTATAATTACTCAGATCCTTCTTCCTCCCCTTCTTGAAAATAGGGACACATTGGCCCTTTTCCAATCCTCTGGAACCTGACCTGAGTGCCACAAGTGCTTAAACAGCCGTGCCAGTGGTTCTGCCATGACCCTGGCCAATTCCTTCAGTACCCTCAGATGCAGCTTATCTGGTCCTGCTGACTTGAACACATCCAGTCCATCCCAGTAACTCTTTACCAAGTCAGTGTCAACAGTTGGTGGGCTGGTATCCCTCTGAAGCCCATCTAAGAACATATTAGGAGACTTATCTTGAGCCCTGTTCAGGAACACCGACGCAAAAACCTCATTGAATAGCTCAGCCTTGTGACCCTTGTCTGTCACTAATTGCTCCGTCTTGTTCAGTAGGGGTCCTATGCTGCCCTTCGCCTTCCTTTTACTCCTTACATACCTAAGAAAATACTTTTTGTTGTCTTTAATTTGTGTTGTCAGCCTCAGTTCTGTGGTTGCTTTGGCTTTTCTAACTGCCTCCCTGAAAGTGCAGGCCAAGTAGGTATACTCCTCCTTGGTAGCTTCCCCCTGCTTCCTATATGCCTCTTTTTTGCCCTTAGGCTCCCCTGGATTTCCCTGATTAGCCAAGGAAGTTTTTTGGCTCCTCCCCCCTTTTCCCTCGTACTAGGATAGTCTCCCTCTGTGCCCAAAGGATCAGTTCCTTTAGAAACGACCACCCTTCCTGGACTCCCATCTTGCCAATACTCTTATCCTGCAGTGCATCAGTGACTAGACTCCTAAGCACATTGAAGTTAGCCTTCCTAAAGTCAGGAACTTCCACTCTACTAGTTATCTTACCCACCCTACACTGTATGCTGATTTCAGTTGATTAGTGGTCACTGTCCACAAGGTGACCACAAACCTGCAGCTCCCCTACTGGGTCACCCCCTGTAGCCAACACCAAGTCCAGTAAGGCACTCCCCCTAGTGGGACAGTATACGTCCTGAGTTAAGTGAAGGTCCAGCATGCAGGTTAAGAACCTACGTGAATGGTTGGATTTGGCTGACTGCTCCTCCGAGCAGATGTCAGGGTAGTTTAGGTCCTCCATGACAACCACATCCCTAGATTGTATGGCCTCTGAGAGCTGCCTCAAGAATTCCAAGTCTAGCTTTTCCTCTTGGTGTGGTGGTCTGTAGTGGACCCCCACCACCAAGTCCTTTTCCCCACGATCTCCCCATATCCTAACCCACTATGCCTCAACTTTCTCCTCCTCTGATCCTATTTTGATTAGGGTAGATGTATAATGCTCCTTCACATAGAGTAAGTAACCATTCAATAATAACATACATTCCACTGCCTTTGTATCCATGAATCTTCTTTGTGGCTAAAACTCAGGTCTCATTTACTGTTGCATTAGTCACCTCTTCTTTACCTATGAAGGAAAATGTAACTGCCTTCTTGTCTGTACTTAGCCCAGGGGAGCCCTCTGGGCTTCCCTAGGGTTAGAAAGAAATATTCAAAAGCCCAAGGTGGAACCAATTCAATCTCCCCAGGTTTCTCTATGCTGCAGAGTTTGAACAGAAGGCATGTTTACTCTTGGGTGGGAATGTGGCATGCAGATGCCTGAATTTGCCAGGCCAGAAGGCAGGGGGTGCTGTCACATACCTCTCAGCGGGACCTCTTTCCTCAGCCACTCCCCCTACCAGTGGCTCTGTCAACAGTGGCCCTGTGCTTTCTTGGGGCGGAGGGGCTGGGACTGGGCTGAAGAGTTGAGAGGTTTCTGCTCCCCACCTCTGGATGCTGCCTGCCTTGGCTGACAGCCCGAATGGCTCTCAGGCCTGCTCCTCCCTGCTTGTGTCAGCCCAGCCAGTATGGCAGGGGGGAAAGGTGGGGGAACACAGGGCCCCCCCAGCTTTGCTTGCTTGGGCCTTGGGGGACTGGGGCTGGGCCCACAGGGCAGAGGCTCTGCTCCTCCCTGCCCCCTGCCACTGCCTGGCTCAACTGATGAGCAAGCAAGAGCCATGGCTGAGAGTCATGCCAGGACTGTCACCTGAGCTGCTCAGCACTGGGGCGGGGGGGAGCAGAAGCCCCCAGCTCAAAGACCTGGCCCCAGCCCCCACCCCAGACCTGAGGAGGCACAGTTGTGGGGAGCCTCCCCATATCCCCCTCCCCTGCACTCTGCCTGGCTCAGCTGACACAGGCAGGCAGGAGCTTACGTCTGCATGCACTGGCAGCTGAGCTGCACAGTGCCAGGGGGCAAGAGGGAGCAAAGCCCCCTGCCCCAGCTGTGCTTGCTTGGGTCTGGGAGGCTTGGGCCAGTCCCTTGGGTTAGAGGTTCTGCTCCTTCCTGTTCCCCACCACTGCCTGGCATCAGCCTGCACAAGCTGGAGCTGAGAGCTATGTCAGAATCATCAGCACAGCCTCTCAGTACTGGGGGCAGGGTGTGGGGAGCAGAAGCCACTGCCCTGTGAGCCAGGCCTGCTTACAACCTTCAACCCCCAAAACATATTCTGTAAAGTACAAACTGCACCCCACTGCACAAACAAACCACCAAGCACCGAGCAAACAAATTAATTTATACCTTAGAACCAAAGACTTCTTTCTTTCTTATGAAAGACAACTCCCACACAAACTCCTCCATCCATTGCTTTCTATTCACTGGCTTCATTGGTTACTGAGATCATTCATCAGCTACACCACAGAAACCCCAGCATGCAGCACAGTACAAGCAAATCAAGGCATCTGATATATTGCCTTGATATATTTAGAAGTATAAAAGGCATAGCTTCAAGCTGATTCCCAAATACACCTCAACTCTGAGAATACCTCACAGCAAAGAATCAGGGGTTATTGTAGACTTAGTAGTGATCAAAGTGTTAGAAGACTAGGGGCATCAGCTTTGGCAGTAAGCGAGTACATCTATATGTGCAATTAATGTGCCTGAATCTTACTATGCAGTAAATTCAGGTGCATTAAGCTTTGGCCAGGAAAGCATGTACACATGCACCCTGTCAGGAGGAGATTTGCACCCAACAGGAGCAGTCTGGTCCAGGGCTGTTCCTGTCCTGCTTTTCCTCCCTGAAGCAGCTAGGGGGAGCTGCAGGGTCTGGCCAAAACTGCCCGGGTACTAGGGGCACTCTGCAGCCTGCTGGCACAATTCTCCAGGATGCTGTCCCCTGAGCCTGTGCCCAGTGCACCATGAATGCTCCTCACCCAGCCCTGGCAGCAATGACCAGCACTGCAAACTGCTGTGCTTGCTGTACTCCACAGCTGCACTGAACCCCACCTGGCCCTGGTGGGCCTCAACCTCATCTGCCCCATGCTGCCACATAGCCACACACCCAGACTCAGGGCCCAGCATGTGCCCTGCCACCCCTAGGCCACCAGCTACCAGCCCCAGGGCTGTCTCCAAGACCCCAGAAGGGATGCTGATGACACTGCCATATATGCCACAGCAGCCACCATCCATAAGCTCCTGGGGCTCTGGCCCCACCACTTCTGGGCCCACCCTGGCAGCTGAGACTAGTGGCACCATATTTTCCAGCCTACCCAGGATAACAACCAGTGGCTGGACTCAGATGACCCAGGCCACATTCCAGGAGCCAGTCCAGCAGCTCAGCTCAGTCTGCACCTGGAGTGCCAGCCCACCACCATGCACCCACTCCTTCCCATGGGGCTATCACCCTCCTGAACTCACCACACCTGCCAGCCTTTGTGATGTTAGCTACTTGTTCAGGGTGGGCAAGGTGACCACCAAAAGGCCATGCTGGAGGTCTGCAGTGCCCTCCAGGATGTGCAGGCCCACACCATGCTCCAGGTCACCACCCCTGGAGGTGGTGGCAGGCTACCAAGCACTTGGCTTCCCACAGTGAATCAGGGCCCTCGACAGGACACCCCCCCCCCCACCATCACCTACCCATTCTGAGCAGACCACCCCTACTACAGCTGGCAGGGCTTCCATTCCATCATGCTGCAGACCAAATTGGACCACCAGGGTGCCTTCACAAATATCTGTATTGGCTGGGCTGGCAACACTCACAATACTCGGAACTCCATCCTGTCAACCCTGGTAGAGAGCATCCACTTCATGCCAGTTGTCTGACACCTGCAGCTGGGTGATGTAACTTTCCCACTCCTCATCAGGGACCCTTCCTACCCGCTGCTGCCATGGCTCATGTGCCCCTACACTGGCTAGACCCACTCCAGGCACTTTTCAACAGGTGCCTGAGCCAGAGCTGCATGCTGGTCAAATGCACCTTTGGGCACCTTGTTCTGGAGTGCTGCTCTTTTGCCAGTGTGACAAAGATGGAGATGACCCCCCAGTGGCCATTTCCAGAGAGGCACCCTCAGCCAGAGCCCCTGCTGTGTGTGGCCTGCACCCCAGGCATGTTCCTGGTCAGTCACTTGGGTGTACTATGATGAGCTGTTTGACCACTCTGAGGGGAGCTCAACCCACTGTGCCCTGCTGCTGCTGATTGCCATGGTGCCCTGAGTGCAGCTGAGAACCTGGCAGGGGGCCCTGAGCTTTGACAGCACCTTAGGCAAGCCCACACTTTTCTGTAATGTGTGTCATGGCCTGGAGGGATATCTCTGCCTATGCTATGAGTGCCTAACCCCTGTGGCCAAGGAGGAGATTGCCACTACCATTGACAAGTTTTTCTCCGTGTACCAGGCAGGTTGGTAGCAAGAGGACAATCAGGGAAAGTGTGGGTCCCTTACTCAATGGGAGAGGCAACTTTGTGACAGAGGATGCAAAAAAGGCTGATGTGCTCAGTGCCTTTTTCTCCTCAGTCTTCACAGGCAAGGTCAGCTCCCAGACTACTGCACCAGGTAGCACAGTTTGGAGAAGAGGTGAGCAGCCAATAGTGGTGAAAGAACAGTCTATTTAGAAATGCTGGACATATATAAGTCCATGGGGCTGGATGGGATGCACCTAAAAGTGATGAGAAAGTTGGCTGATGAGGTTGCAGAGCCACTGGTCATCATCTTTGAAAACTCTTGGCTAACAGAAGAGGTCCCAGATGATTGGAAAAGGTCAAACATAGTCACCTGCAGAAATGAGTCTCCAACCTCCACAACCCACCGCTTCTTCTTGGTGGTGATTGGTATAATCCTTCCCACCTTGGTGAGGCCTGGCCTGTCCTCCTCCACCAATAGAATGTGCTCCCAAGGTTGCCTTGGGGGGTGTGAATCGGGGTGACTGCCCCAGGCCCCATGCTTTGGGGGCCCTGCGGAGCGGGGCAGAGCAGCAGCAGCACAGAGCTGGACAAAGCAGTGGGTCCACATCCAACCAATTGCTACCCCCTTGTCCCCTACCACTGCCACTGCCATTGGCAGCACCAGCTTCTTTGGGTCCAGGGCTCAGAGCAGGGGCGGGGACCTGCATGGGCTGATTTGCCCTGGGTCCCACACCCTGCTCGGGTCACCTCTGCATGCTCTTCCCTCTCTGTTGCTAGGGCTGCATATCTGTTCTCCAGACAAACTGCAGGTGGAGGTGAAGATCTCTGCTTGCTGCCAGAGGTCACAAGCTTCCAGCTTCCACCTTCCTGGGAGTCCATGTGCTCTATCTTCTCTAGCACTGCCTCTGGCAGTTCTTCCCCCACAAGATTAGTCTAAAGTGCAGTAAAGCATCCCATGTAGATGCTCCCAGTATTACTTAATGAGGATTATGGTAGGGATCATCCTATGACAAAGGAAGAAATTAGCAACTTTGGTGATCTCTTTTCACATATGAATGAGACAAAAATAATCTCAGGCCTATTTTGTTTATTAGTTTAATCAAGATCATTCTGGAGTGCTGCTCTTTTGCCAGTGTGACAAAGTATAAGCTAATTACTTTCTGTTCCTAATCCAAAATCGAGAGCTCTCCCAATTAATTAAAATGTCTTATATCAAGGCACTAGAATTTAAAGAGACATCATTAAAAAGTCTCCTGGATATTTCCATTCGATTAAAATAAACCATAAATTGTATTTCACTTTGAAACATGATATTGAAGATTTCAATATGTGATGGACAGGGGGGACAAGGCTGAACTCCTCAACGAGTTCTTTGCCTCAGTGTTCCTAAGCAAGGGACAAGACAAAGCTCTCACTGGGATTGTAGAGAGGCAGCAGCAAGGCACCAGACTACCATGCGTAGACCCAGAGATGGTGCAGAGACACTTGGAGGAACTGGATGCGTTTAAGTCAGCAGGCCCGGATGAGCTCCATCCGAGGATACTGAAGGTACTGGCTGATGTCATTGCGCAGCCACTGGCGGGAGTATTTGAACACTTGTGGCATACGGGCCAGGTCCCAGAGGACTGGAAAAGGGCCAATGTGGTCCCCATTTTCAAGAAGGGGAGGAAGGAGGACCCAGGCAACTATAGGCCAGTCAGTCTCACCTCCATCCTAGGCAAAGTCTTTGAAAAAATTATCAAGGCTCACATTTGCGAGAGCCCAGCAGGAAAAATTATGCTAAGGGGAAACCAGCACGGGTTCATAGCAGGTAGATCATGCCTGACTAATCTAGTCTCTTTTTTGACCAGGTTACAAAACGCCTGGATGCAGGAGTAGGGGTTGACGTCGTTTACTTAGACTTCAGGAAGGCCTTCAATACGGTATCCCACAACATACTGGTGAACAAGTTAAGAGGCTGTGACTCGGATGACTACACAGTCCGGTGGGTGGCAAATTGGCTAGAGGGTCGTACCCAGAGAGTCATAGTGGACAGGTCGGTATCGACCTGGAAGGGTGTGGGCAGTGGGGTCCCGCAGGGCTCGGTCCTTGGACCGATACTCTTCAATGTCTTCATCAGCGACTTGGATGAGTGAGTGAAGTGTACTCTGTCCAAGTTTGCAGATGACACAAAACTGTGGGGAGAAGTGGACACGCCGGAGGGCAGGGAACAACTACAAGCAGATCTGGACAAGTTGGACATATGGACGGAAAACAACAGAATGCAATTCAACAAGGAGAAATGCAAAGTGTTGTACCTAGGAAGGAAAAATGTCCAGCATACCTACTGCCTAGGAAATGACCTGCTTGGAGACACAGAAGTGGAAAGGGATCTTGGAGTCCTAGTGGACTACAAGATGAACATGAGTCGGCAGTGTGACGGAGCCATCAGAAAAGCTAATGGCACTTTATCATGCATCAGCAGTTGCATGACGAATAGATCCAAAGAGGTGATACTTCCCCTCTATCGGGCGCTGGTCAGACCGCAGTTGGAATACTGAGCACAATTTTGGGCACCACACTTCAAGAGGGATGTGGATAACCTGAAGAGGGTCCAGAGAAGGGCCACTGATATGGTTAAGGGCTTGCAGGCCAAGCCCTATGAGGAGAGACGAGGGCACCTGGACCTCTTCAGCCTCCGCAAGAGAAGGTTGAGAGGTGACCTTGTGGCTGCCTATAAGTTCATCATGGGAGCACACAAGGGAATTGGTGAGGTTTTACTCACCAAGGCGCCCCGGTGGTTACAAGAAATAATGGCCATAAGCTAGCAGAGAGCAGATTTAGGCTAGACATTAGGAAGAACTTCTTCACAGTTAGAGTGGCCAAAGTCTGGAACAGGCTCCCAAGGGAGGTGGTGCTCTCCCCTACCCTGGGGGTCTTCAAGAGGAGGATAAATAGGCATCTAGCTGGGGTCATCTAAACCCAGCACTCTTTCCTGCCTATGCAGGGGGTCGGACTCGATGATCTATTGAGGTCCCTTCCAACCCTAGCATCTATGAATCTATGAATCTATGAAATCCTGGTTCAGAAGCTGAGGTGCAATTTTCAGAAAGTAGCCTGTAACTTCCTGGAGGACACTGGGCCAGCATATAGAGGGGGAGGCTGGCCTAGAGCAACTAAACCTGTAGAAGTTTTAATTCTGGTGCAAAACAGGTCAAATATAGAATCGCTGGGCAGGGACCTTGCAGAGTGACTCGAAGATTTTGTTATCTAATTGGAAGGCAAGAAACCGTTGTTCAATTAGCTAACTGCAGCCCTCTATTTTGACTGGGTCAGTCTTGAATTACATAGGGCTGAGTATTATTCTACTGTGGTATGTGAAGGGGGAGGATTCTTAAAAATATATATATCTTTCATGTTTTTAAAGTACAAGTTGCCTGATCTGCACACCGGGAATGCTAAGGTTTGGTAAGCATTTAGCCAGAGTATGCTTGTACTAACTATAAGATTATTTACTTATTGATTTAAATTGACGTCTTACAGTAAATGCAGGCTATGGATCACGATAGACAACTGCCAGCTTGAACTGTTGGTTGATAGTATTTTGGACATCCACCAGCCTACTAGAGAGGTTGGCTTCACCAATTCTGGCATCACTACCTAAATGGTTGATCACTTACTATACAAAAGAAGAGAATTCAGTTCCATCAGAGACTAACAAGCAAGAAATGTATTGAATTCTATCTGCACAGAAATGTCTGTTTCAATAAATCTTGGGCCTATCACTATTATTACTGTGATTCTGTATTACTATCATGCCTAGGAGCCCATGCTGGGGTCAGGATCCCATTGCACAAGATACTGTATAAACAAAGAACAAAAAGGTAGACCTTGTTCCAAAAAACGTGACAGTCTAAGTCCAGCAATGATACTCCAAGGCCCCTGGCATACATTACACTTAAGATGTTATTGACCAGTTAATCATGTCTCAAGTTGATACCTGGCCACACATTAATGCAGTTAATGGTGTGATAAAACAAAGAATAAGCCACTAAATTATTACACCAAAACTGTGTAATAACCTTCCAGCTGTGTGGTGTGTCTCTGTTGTTGGGAATCCTGTCACCTGATGGGATGCCCAGCCCTGGGAGCACACCATGTGCACCTGTGGCTGGGAGCTTTGTTAAATGATCTGGGTTCTCCACCACTCCCATCGGCTGACAGGGATCCCAGCTGCAAGAGCTTGGTACTTGCTGGTTCAGGGGAAACCCAGAATCATGATCCCAAACTCTCCCTGCACTGGTGATAAGGAGCAATGGGATCTGATGCTGGATCCCACAATCACACCTGCTACCATAGCATGGCAGAAAGTATAGCTGTGGGGATCCTGCACCAGATCCTGTGGTGGCTTCACTAGCAGGTTTGCTAGGGGCCTAACATACAGGCCTTATTAACTTCAAGGGAAAAGCCTACAAAGTGATCTTTTGACTCTGGATCTGGATTAGTGTTTAGTGGGGGTGGTGAAACATATTACAATAAAATCAAGAGCACTTTTAGCTCTCCATGGAAGGTTGAATTGATTAAAAATGGCTCTGTGGGATAGCGAACTTTCTACTGACTAGATAAGGAATCATATTCAGAGACCTTTTCAAATGGAACAACAACTCTGGTAAATAGAATCTATTTCTGTAAGAGGCATAAGGCACTATAGTAAAATTAATTAACAAATTCTAACAGAAAGTAGGCAATACAATATAGAATGTGGTTTCAAGACAGTCTTCTGAGATCCTTAATAAAATCCCTTTTTAAATATCAGATTAATTTTATTAGATCTGTTGATACAGAACCAACAAATTATGAAATGTTAACCTGGTCAATTCATTCTTTGAAAATAAACTCTCTCACAAATGTATTCCTTTTTACTTTGTCTATGGCTTACTATTCATAATATTTTGACTGCTTAGCCAAGCAAATGTCAGTCTAAGGATTATTCATAAACTGTTCACTTTGAATATTTGCTATTTGTGATATACAACTCATGACATTATTGTTTGTTTTCTGACTAGAGGATCAAATATCTTTTAATAGAAGAGAAAATTTAGTAATTAACTACTTGGTACCTACAAGGTGCTTTTCATTAAAGGATTGTAAAGTCATTTGCAGAGAAGGATAATAATCACGATCCACATCCTACAGGGAGGGTGACATATCACTGGGGGAGGCCCTCTCAGGTCTGCAGCAGCCCATTTCACTGAGTTCCCTGGATGTAGCCTCCACCAGCAGCTCAGGAGAGTGGCTGGCCTGTAGAATTGGGGGCAGGGGGAGGCATTGGGGCCTGAAGCCATGACAGCAGGTGCTACCAGAAGTCTGGCCTGTCCTAGCCTGGGAACAGGGTTGGAGAGGCCAGATGCCTTTGGCCAGCACCCAGTGGTTCACCTGCCCCTGGGGAGTGAGTGGGGATAGGGAATCTCAGCTGGCAGCTCCCTGGGCCCAGCCATGCCCAGCCAACTTACCATGGTGCCTAGGCACCCATGTGTGCCTGACCCCCAAGAGGCGAGGCAGTGCACAGCCCCTTATCTGAGCTTCTTATATCAGAAATGTTGCAAACTCTCACACACAGGTTCTTTTTCATGGCTCTGGAGGTCCTGCAGCTGCACACAGGGGAGAGGCCTCAGGGTCACTATCACCCACAGCTGGGACCCTGAGGATGTGCCAGCTTCACCAGGACCACACCATCCTCCTTGACCAGCTGGTGATGGTGTCGTAGGACAGGCTAGTGGACACACAGGCCTGATGGGCAGAGGCTGTTGCCCATGAGAATGCATGGGACCAGTGCAAGGAGGTGAGGGATTGGTGTGAAGAGGCACAGAACTGGGTGGACCAGGAGTTCCAGGTGCAGCTCCTGGCTCTGGAGCATGACCAGGTGGAGTCACTGTGGGAGCAGAATGCAATCCTGGGCACAGCTGTGCAGGCCATGGGTGATGACCACTGGGTTCTAGACACTGTTCTGGCCCTGGAAGTTGCCTTTCTGCCACCTCTGACCCAGACTCTGAGCCTGGTCCCACCCGGCCCCTGGCAGCCATCTGCCGCCCAACAGGAGGTCCCCCCGCATGGGCCTGGGAGGAGGTCCTGCACCACCTCCAGTTGCCAGAAGCCCCTGCCCTGGGTTCCCTGCCACCCAGCCCTCCCACCTGAGCCCAGGCCCACCACTCACCCCAGCTCCATGTGGGCATGGAGCCAGAGCTGCCTGCAAGGGCCAGGAATACACACTGGCCCTGTTGGCCCCAGACACTGGCTGCTGGAGTGGGAGCTGCCTGCACCAGATGACCACCAGCCACCATCGCCCCTGGGCAAAGCACTTACCTGCTGGGCTCACCACAGCATACACACCCATGGGGGGAACTGCCAGAGGCTGAAGTGCTGGCTGCCTGTCCTTGGGCTCTTCCCCCTAGACCTCCCCACCCCATGGCCCCCCACACCAGGGCAGCATACAAAATAGATCATTGTAAATAGTTTGCACAAGAAAGATGGTGTTTTATTGTTGGTGGGTGGGATGGGTGGTGGAGGGGCTCTGTTGTGGCATGGGGGAAGAAAGGGGATTCTTTGTTGGGGAGGGAGGCAGGTGGGAGTGCAAGGGGAGGTGGTCTGCCAGTGCCTCTCATACCTGGTGTCCTGGCCCCTGCTGGCAGATGTGTGGCTCACCCGGGACCT
This sequence comes from Alligator mississippiensis, assembly GCF_030867095.1. NCBI lineage: Eukaryota > Metazoa > Chordata > Crocodylia > Alligatoridae > Alligator > Alligator mississippiensis. The sequence continues at coordinate 32,170,351 of NC_081825.1, forward strand.
TGGCAGGGGGCCCTGCCACTGTTGTTGCAGCTGCAGGTGGTGCTCCCACTGCTGGGCATCCTCCACCCACCATGCTTCCTTCACCCAGGCCTCACCAAAGAGCTCTCTCCAGGCCTCACAGCTGTTATTCATCATGCAGTCTGTGACAATAACGGGGGGGAGGAGGGGAGCTGTCCTCAGCAAACTCGAGATGGGTGGTGAAGGTGCACCAGTGTCCCTTGAGGCAGCCAAAGGTGCACTCCACCAGGGTGTGGGTCTGGCCCAGGCACTGGTTAAAGTGCGCCTGGCAGGGGTCCAGCTGGCCAGTGTAGGGCCACATGAGCCAGGGCAGCAGTAGGTAGGTGTGACTGGTGATGAGGAGGGGTGGGACCACCATAGCACCCAGCTATCCAGGGCCCTTATGCACTGGGGGAATCCCAGGGCATGGAACCCCACCACTGCCAGGGGGCCATGCACATGGAGTACCATGTGCCCCATCATGTTCTAAAGGGTGCCATATACCTCCAGAATGACCTCCCCAGCAGTGGCCTTGTCCACCCCAAAGAGATGGACCACATAGGGGAAGCTGGTGAGTGTAGCCATCTTGAGGGTGAAGGCCAGCTGGGTGTCCACAGGAAGGGATGGCAACCACATGGTGGTGTCCTGACACTCTATGTGTGGCCAGAGCTGCTCCAGGAGGTCCAGGAAGGTGGCCCAGGTCATCTGGAACTCCTCCAGCCACTGCTCATTGTTCCGGGTCTACAGCCACCAGTCCTGGCTGACCCAGCGGGCCCAGAGATGGCTGAGCTGGAGGCCCATGAGGGTGAGAGTGGCCCCTGCAGTGGCATCCAGCAGCCTATGGTTGGCATCCCTGCCAGGGTCCAGCCAGCTGTATGGGATCCAGGTGGCAGGTGTATGGTGGTGGTAGTCCTGGTATGGTGCACTGCAGCCAGGCAGACGGTTGCTGCACATGGGGCTGCCAGGAGGGCCCAGATGGCCATGGGTCAGCTAGTGGTCAGTATGTTGGGCTAGAAGGAGCCCAGGGCACTTGTTATCATTGCCAGGGGCAAGGACTAAAGCAGCCATAGCATGGGAAGGCAGAGGCAGAGAGCTTCTGTGTGCTGCCCCTGCACTGTGCATGCTGCTCCTGCCCAAGGAAGTGGTTGGCCAGGGTGCAGAAAGTGGCACTGCCTTTTCAAGAAGGCCACGAGCTACCGGTAGCTGCAGCTGAAGCCTGGAGGTCCCCCAGTGGTGGCAGGGGCCCATTGCAGGGTTGCATGAAGCGGCACCACTTTGGTGCTAAAAGCAACGAATCTGCTGCCAAGTGCATGTGTATGTAGATGCCTGCCTGGGAGCATTTACTTGCAAGTAATTTACTTGCAAGTAAACTGATCTTGGATCAAATGCCTGTGCAGACATGCCCACAGATGAGGAAACCAAGGCCCAGACTAGAGAAATGTTTGTATGGAAGGGGTAAATTGCACAATCTGAACAAGTATAAAAAGGGGTTAGAAACAGCAGAAGAGAATGCTGGTGTTTTGTCACGATTTAGGACCAAAACCTGGAATACCTTTATTTTTTGCCCCATTCTCTAGGCACACAGAATTTATAAGGGGAAAAAAAAGACTGTAGCAGTTTCATCTCTAAGTTTTCATTCTTTTTTCAGTTGGTAGAAGGATTTGCTATTCACACCCAAACTCAATATGTTAGGGCTCCATCCTAGGAGGTCAGTGATCCCCTCAATAATCCCCAGCCACAGCTGAGGGGGCATGGGAGAAAAGAAAAGTGGCAGTGGCTCTGGCATAGGTTTCAGCTGCCTGGATCTGGTGCAGTTCTCCACTGCCCTGTCCCAGTACTTGTGGGGGCTTGGATGAAGTCCCCAGCTGTTTGTGTACTGCCAAAGTTCCCCAGCCCACATCAGACCGGAAAGGTTGCTGGTTACTGATTTATAAGGTAGTCAGATTAATACACTCAGTTACTGGCTACACAACCTGTATTATAAGGATTAAGAATAGAATAGGTTAAGCTCTTCAGGCTCAGGAGAATTTACCCCTTTGTTTACTCGGAGGTTCACTGTGCAGACCTTACCCACTTGATCACAGGAGTAATCCCACTTAAAGCAGTGAGACCACTTTACAGAGCAGCTGGTCACTACCAAGAGCAAGAATGGCAAAAACTAATGGTAATAAAAAAAATCTTCCAAAAAACCCAGAGTTGCTGGTAAACATCTCTGAGATGTGTCTTAGTGACCAGCTACTCTGTAAAGTGGTTTCCCTACAATTTACCTCTTCCTTAGCCGGAACAGGCAATTAGCTTATAACATAAAGCATCAAGTCAGATTATCTTTATCTAAACATGTATCTTTATCTCAAAACACCACTTATTACGAAGTTATCAAACTTGTTTAAATTATTGTTAGGGCTCTAACACTGACTGTCCAGTTCCAGTACCTTAAATAACATGTACTTCAAAGCTGCTTAAGAATTCTTCCAGTTGCCTCACTTGCCCAGTGATTTCAAAAACAAGCCAAAACAACAGCATTAATACCTGAGTGACATGTAATATGTCCACAGTTGTGGGACACAATCTCTTCAGAAACATAAATTGCTTACAAAATGATCCTGCAGAGATAAGTCAAAACATGTAAGATAAATGTTTAATATTTCCTTATTAATGTCTACACCTTGCCCAAGACTGACTACAAACAGGTAAGTTGAAAGGTGAGATATCCAAAGAGCTCAGCTTTGCATCTCTCTTCTGGTTCCTTGTACAGTATGTAGCAATCCTAAACTGCATTTTTGTGTTTGATCTTAAAGTTATAAGCAGGAAAAGGGATCATTAAAGCATTTTCTAGCAGTTTTTGGTCTTTTTTTCAGTCACACTTGCTGCTTTCCATGGTTTAAATTATTCATAATAAATTGTGCAGATACAGATGTCAGCAAGTCATCTGCTAAATAACAAATTTGAAAGGACTCTGTAGCCATTTTCATAATATATCAGAGATGTACTGTACCTAGACAGTAATGATCATTTCTTTTCAAGTAACATTTGCAGCTGAACTCATTTCACTTTTTAATGCCTTGAAAGCTACTTGAGGCTTTAAATATACAGGTACTGGAAGAAAAATTCTATCTAAAAATTGCCCTAAAAGGATCTAAAAAAATGATATTAGCATCCAAAGAAGGTTAAATTAAAGAGACTGTTCACATCTACCAATGTACTGTGCCAAACAGAAACTTCCAAGAAGTGCAGCAAAAGGTTTTGATATTGCCATCTAGATACAAACATTGCTTTAAACTCGGACTAAGTATATGGGCTATGCTGTGTGCCATCTTTGAGTGGATGGTCCATGAAGAGGATTAAAAAAGGAGCCTTTCAATGTATGTTTGATACAAAGTTCACTAAAAGAAGTCCTCAACTTTTTACCTTCATGGCAAATAATTCCCCCAAAAAAGGCAGAGATGGAGTGGAACTATGTACTGAAAATTTCAAATTAAACAAGGTGACACTGGGAAAATGACCTGTTCCATCCTAGTGGCAAAAACATTGATCCATTCCCCATGTACAATGACCCGATCCTAGAAACACTGCAGTTTTGATCATTCCTATCTCTCTATCAAGCTCCTCATAGAAAACAGATAAGACACGCTCCAAATTTAGAGGAACTTATGATTTTAAATGAAACATTTGAAGATCTTAATCTTTAAAGCACCAGTACATGCTTGGAGGAAAGGAACGTACAATTATATATCTACATGTGTATGTACAGCATTCATCCAATGTGTGTATTTTAATCAGCTACTTGCATAGGGCCATGAGTATTTAGACAACCTACTAGCCATCATTGCAAGTACCTGATTTAAGCACACAGGGTTGTACTGTAAGTAAGTGAGGTACGCACAGATGCCTTGCACATGTCTCTGTTTGAAAATCTAGCCCCTAGTTTATTAGCAGCTATGAGACCACTTTGGGGAAAATAACCTACAAATCTCTAAATCAACTTTTTATCAATGTCCAGTTAAGGTAGATGAGGAATTATCATATAAGGTGCCAATTTTAAAGCAAGTTGAAGGAGGTGAGTAATTCACACCAGGTGCTTAGCAACTTAGAGGAACAGCTCCAGTCAGTGAAAAGACTCCTGCTGACTTAATTGACAACCAAGTCCATGAAGAGCTTGCAAGATGTTTCATTTTCTTTCTTTGCATTCATCTTATTCTACACTCAGAAGTCCACAGTTTCCCTAGAGACTTATCCAGTTTATAATACAACACAAAATTATCTTCAGAATTAGACTGATCAATGCATGGAAACAATTCTAAGCATTATGACTGTGCCTGACCTGTGACTAAATACTCATCATTATATTTAGCTCAACCATTTGAAAGCCTGTGATGTTGAACAAATGTTCTACTTTCCACTAGTTTTGCAAAGTGCTACTAAATTTAACTCTGAGTCAACACTGTACAACTGCAAATTTAAGTTAGCCTGCATAGTCAGCTTATACATTTTTCAGGAGCTCTTCCTACTCTAACACGGAATGTAAATTCAAGTTGTTTGAACAAAGATTCTAATTTGTCAGTTATAACAATGAATACAATTTTGGACTACTCTTGAGTGCTTGAAATGTGCATTTTTCATTAACATTAATAGGCGATGGGTGAGTGAAACTATGTGTCAAATGAAGAATAAAACACTTAAGTCCAAACCATTAGCTAGTGTAAATTCCCATAACTCCATTGACATCAAAGGGGTTATGTCAACTTATACCACTTGTTACCAAGCCATTAATTTCCAAGCATGCATATTATACCCATGAATTCTAACACTGTTAATCCTCTCTTTGGCCTGCCTATTAGATCACACTTTTTGCTGTTGTCTTATTGCATTCTTTTCATAGCTTGCCATGCTCCCCCTTCCCCCCCCCTCCTTTTTTGAGTTGAAATGATCTCTTCATCTGGTGCTGTATTGGTTTTACTTCTTTTCCTCTTTCCACCAACATGCCTTTTGTGTCATCAACAGGAGCTTTGCAGAGTTATCATATTAGAATTTTTTTATGGGGCATAAGTGCATAAATGACACGATCCTTGCTTCTAGAAGCTTGCATCCAGTGTTGCCAAAGAAGTACAAATGCACAAAATAGAAAATGGCCCAGTGATGGTGGTACTGGGAACTCTCTGTAAGTCTAAGTGAAATAAAGGCATTTCAAGGAAATGTCTGGAAAATTAGAAGTGCAGGAGCGGTGAGTCAAGAAAAGGCTGCATGAAGCAAAGTGCTAAAGTATATGTTGAAACAAGATGAAGACAGAGTTTAAAGGAGACAGACCACCTCTACTCAAAAATTATTTATGATCTCCTCTACTAAAAAATTATTATTTGCAGTACTAGCAGTTAAGTAGCATTTGTACATGCACAGCCACAAGATGATGAACAGCGCCAAGCACAGTTAAAGTTCCTGGCTGCCCACAGTTTTCTGCTTTGATATCCCTTAAACTGGACCCTCTCCCTCATCATCCTCAGACACATTCACCTTCACCACCTTGTTCTTCTTTCCTCTCCCTGCCAGGGGTGCCTGGAGTGAGAGAGGTAGGGTGGGAGCCCTATGTCTTCAGCTGCTTCCTAGATCCATCTTGTTCACTCCATCTCCTTCATGTCAGCCTCCAGGTCCTGGCTCAGGACTGGGGGGACGCAGAGGGCACCAAGATTAGCCTGCACCAGCGTGCTTTGCAGCAGAGGGGGCTAGAAGACTATATGCCTGAGTTTTCTTTTAGCTCTAGGAGGGGAGTTGCAGTTAATATTTGTACTCTACCAGCACCTAGAAACCAAGTCATCAACCCAGACGCTATTACACTAAACATTACATAGAAGTGATCCCTGACCCAAGGAGCTGACCTAAAGAGCCAAAGTGAGATATATTTTCCTCACATCTAATCTCGATGCTAGAGTTTAAAGCTGATGGGTATCTAAAATCAACCACAACTAATTCTCTAATTCTACATTTCTTGCTCTACTTTCCCCAAATTCCCTAGATATAGATAGCTACTTCAAATACTAAATGCAGTCCTGTATTTTAGTTCTACCTTCAATCATCATTCCCTCCTAAACAATGGAAGATTTATTTAAACAAATATAATTCATCAGCCACCTTAGCAACTCCCCACTCTTATTTATTGTGTGCATCCTTTTACTGAATTCTGCAACCTGCTATTTTAAATTTATGCTCTCTGTCATAGTTTAAGTACCTTTCTAATTATATGCATGATCCATGAAAACATTTTAAGATTAACCACAAATGAACTACCTTGATGTGTGAAAAAGGTGTGGCCTCATAAAACCCAAATTGTAATTTTTAACACATAATAAAAGAAACAGAGAATATACATACAGATGTAAAAAGAAACTATTCAGAAAAGGAAGCTCATAATCTATTCTCATTTTTAAAAATTTCAAAAATAAGTACAGGTTTGAGAAGGTAGAGAGAAGAATTAAAACACTGGCCTGCTGCAATTTTGGTTCCAATCCACTGGAGACAGTTATGTATTTGTTGTCATGGTCAGCAGTTGCTTGATATGAGGATGACAGTCTTCCAGTAAACAGAGGTGGGGAGGGGTCACTGATGAGTCCTGAGATGACTGAGGAGGTCAGTTCAAGATCTGTATGTTTGACTATGGTCATGGCAAATAGTTCCAGAAGAAAGGAGTGTGTCTTGGTAAATTCAGGTCACAGCTCTTTCCCTTTGATCCTCTTATTTATCCACCTCCATAATGAGAAGAGCTTGCTTAAATCTATATCTATCTATCTATCTATCTATCTATCTATCTATCTATCTATCTATCTATCTATCTATCGATATAGCTTGCTGTTATCTATATCTATCTGATCTACATGTTGTCATACATCATGGTGTGATAGGGAACAATTCAGTGCTCAAGTCTTCCCAAGTAATGTTAGTATCATGTTTTTTCAAATTGGCCTTCAAGGTGTCCTTAAATCAGATTGGCCTTCAAGGTGACTTTCAAAGTGTCTTCTTCTTCTGCCCAGCTCTAGAATGGTGACCATTGGTGAGCTGGGAGTATAGGACCTATTTCGGGAGCCAGTTGTCAGGCATCCTTCCAACATATCCTGTCAGGCCATGTAAATCTGGCTTCACTGCTGGTACAGTTTGCTTGATTCAGAGACCTGGTTTTGTCCTTCTGTCCTTGGAGTGATATGGAGGATTTTCCAAAGATATTGCTGAAAGTAACATTCCAAAGCTTTCATGTGTTTCCCATATATCATCCAGGTTTCATACCCACACAGCAGGGTAGGGTTGACACAAGCCAGGTAAACAAGAAGCTTGTTTTGGGTCCTGATTTCATGATGATTAAAGACATGGTTTTGGAGATGTCCAGAGGCAGCACTGGCAGATTTTATTCAACACTTAATAGTGTCAGCTGTATTTACTTTTTGGGAAAGGTGGCTACCCAGGTAAGGGAAATGCTCAATATTCTCTAAAGATTGTCTTCTAATGTGTAGAAGTAATTGGTCAGCTTTGGGTGAGTTGGTAAAGTATCTTTTTTTTTTGTTAAGTTGAGAATGGACATGAGATGCTATGTCACTATATCTATGAGCTACGGTGATACAGCTTGTCACTATAGCAACATAACATCAGTGGGCATGAACCGTAACACTGCCACTACTGCATAGTAGCACAGTAGCACAGTAGCTTGTCCCTACTGTGCAGTAGGGTTGGAAACGACTTGTGCGGTGCCAGGACTGTGCAATAGATGCATAGATTCATAGATTGTGAGAATGGAAGGCACCTTGGGCGATCATCAGATCCAGCTCCCTGCACCAGGCAGGAAAGACAACTGGGAGTCAGGTGACTCTAGCAAGGTGACTGTCCAGTCTCCTCTTGAAGATTTCCAGGGTAGGCAATTGCACCGCTACTGGAGGGTGTTTAGTCCACACTCTGGACACCCTGTGAAGAAATGTTTCCTCGTGTTAATCCTGAAATAGTCTTCCAGGAGTTTGTGGCCATTACTCCTGGTTTTCCCAAGGGTGCCCTGGTGAAGGATTGTTCACCAAGCCCTTGATGTGAGCTGCTATCAAGTTCCCCCTCAGCCTACTCTTTTTCAGGCTGAAGAGTCCTCAACTTTTCCTCATATGACTTGCCGTGCAAGTCTCTGATCATATGGGTGGCCTTTCTCTGGACTTTCTTGAACTTTACCACGTCCTTGTTGAAATGCAGTGCCCAGTACTGGACGCAATACTCCAGCTGAGGTCTCACCAATGCCAAGTACAGTGGGAGAATCACTTCCCTAGTTTTGCTGGAGTATTGGATAATACTCTCGTATGCATCAATTGATGCATACGAGAGTATTACCTGCCCTGTTGGCTACAGCATCGCATTGTTGGCTCATATTCATACTATGGTCTATTATTACCCCCAGGTCCATTTCATTCACGGTGCTGGTCAGTTTGGCATTGCCAAGCCTGTGGGTGCATGTGTGTTGGGGGGGGCTGTCCCCAGGTGGAGCACTTTACATTTCTTGACATTAAGCTTCATTTGATTCCTATCTGCCCAACTTGCTAGCCTGTCTAGGTCTGCCTGTATCTTCAGCCTATCTTCAAGCATGACCACTGTGCAGGAGCAACAAGCACTTGCTAAAGCAAGTACTAAATCACTGCTCAGTAACAACTGCACAGTGGGGTACACATGTAGATGTGCCCAGTGTGCCCAATAATTTTATACACATCACAGAAGCCATCAAGAATGACCTGGAGCTCTTTAATTGAGTGGGCACACAAAACTCTTCCATGGATACAGAAGGTGCTACTCCTAAACCATCCCAGAGAGATGCCTATCAAGTTTCTTCCTTAAGAAATCCAATAAAAAAACTTCCACAACTTCTCTAAGTAACTTGTTCCACTAGCCTACTGTTCTTGCAGTTAGAAAATCAACTAATGTACAATATATGGATCTGTAAAATAAATTGTGCCACTCTCAATTTGGGCTTATCAGCCACAAACAGATTCATCAAACATCTGACTAGACATCTTACATGTATAGCATGGTCCAGAGGATAGATAGTTGCCTACAATAAAGTACAATGGAACAGCAGTACATTGGCTGAACACAAACAGCAAACTCAGTTGATGGGCCCTCAGAAATATCAGGGGAGAGTGCAGTTCCCATAGGTATCTGTATTAGTGTAGTGGTAGAACCACAGGCTGGAAAGTGGGAAACACTTTCCCTGGAGAATTTCTGAAACTAAAAACCATGGTTAAATCACATGTTGCAAATGCCTGTAGTAAACCATAACAGACGCAACTGTGTTTAACCAATGAATATATTTGGCATGATAATCAGCACAGTTATGTGTAACGCCCAAGAACAGGCCAAAGTAATGAAACATTCATCAGTTCAAACACCTATTAGCACATTCAGCTTTTAAAAATAGAGGAGACCTAGTGTTTCAATTTACCTTCTTTTCACATCTTTAAGCTGATTTCATATACATTTTTGATAAACATTGCTATGTATTTTTTACACACAGCACAGTAATGATGGTTGTATATGTTGCTAACGTTGCTAATGCCAAAATTGCACTATATACAGATACATTACAATACACATTTCTAAAAGAGTCTGTGTAAAAAATCTTTTAGTTTCAATTTTCATTCCCTTAATATCTATTATAAAGCTGTTAGTTCTCCCATGGTTTTCCAGAACATAGGGTGAACAAGAATTTCTAAAGTCAGGCTTCTATTGAAAAAAAACATTTTAGGTTTCCTTTATACACGCTAAATAAAAATATGTAAGGCAAACCCCAGACTGGAGGTCACCTTAAAAAGTGTACATAGCAAATAATCCCATGTACTCCATCATACTGAGTTCTGCATATCACATTGCTGCTATTTAGTTGATGTGTCATTCATTTTGGTATTTCTAATTTCCATCAGCCACATGTCATCCATTACATTGTCACATGCTGGGGATATAAATTATCTTCAAGGTAATTCACTGACATAAGCTAATGAAATATCTCAAAATATTTTAATATTTATTTTATTATTTTTTCCTCTGGAAACTATGGCACTTGCATGGTGATTCATGCAAATGTTATATTAAAAATGTGATAGGCAGATTTGACACTGAATATTGCAATTTAAATTAAATGAACTATTCATCTTTGAATATTTGACAAATTTAGACCCCCTTTTTTGCCAATTATCTATGGAGATTTTGACTTTTATGAACTTAGTCACCATTAAAAGTTATTCATATTTTTATGTAAAAATGTTCATCATCCTTGGTAAGACTATTTTGACTGGTTACTATCATTTCTGCTTTCTGACAGGATGATTCTCAACCCCAGAAAGTTTTCAAAACAATCACTAAACACTGTCATCACAAATATTTATGGTCATATATATTCACTACACTCTCTCTCCACCAACAAAGTTTGATACTGCAAGTGTTAGTCAAAAGCCTTCCAAAAGAGAAATGCATTCCTTGTTCTTCAGTAATTTCTCAGTGGTTAACTTCCATGCCACATTCAGCATAAAGATGCAAGAGACGTTATTCCATTAGACAAATGTACTTCTACTTGTTCTCAATCACAGATGAAGGATTTTCTCCTCCACAATCACATTTCTCCATACCTTCGGGAACCTAGGATTCATGTAGAGAAGACAATAATTTCTTTTGGCATTACATGAATGAGGATGCACAGTAGTGTACCAAGGGAAGAGTAAGCAGGGCCCCAGACCCGGGCACTGACTTAGGAGGAGTGCCAAAATGACAGCCACTCAGGGAGTTTGTGCTTTGGCGTCAACAGCCTCTGGGTACAGAGCAACCACACTACTGCTATAGCAGCAGCAGCCAGGGATTCTGTGAGTGTGTCTACACAAGACGTTCAGTGCGGAATAAACTAATTAGTTCCTAGAATAGTAAATATAAGTACTATCCTGCTGCAGAGTTTTTTACTCCACAGCAGTACATGTGTAGACACTGTGCTGACTGGCTGGGGCATATGGGTGCTTTGGTGGAGCACCTTCATCACCCATCCAGTCCATCTGCAACACATTAAGCCAGGTCAGAGCAGCCCTAGGCTGGCAGGCTGACCCCCAGGACCCCTGTCAGCTGGGACTGCTCTGACCTGGCTCAAGATGCCGCTGTCCAAGATACACATTCAAATGGCTCACCCAGGAGGAATAAACTCTGGAGCAATAAGTTCTGGAGTTTATTGCTTTGCATTAATTGCACATGGAAACATGCCCTGTGTCTCTAGGTAGGTAAGTCTCCTTACCTCTGGTGCTCAGCAGCATCTGCCCTTCTCCCTACTCTCTGGCAGGGTTTTGTCCAGCCCACAAACCTTGCTGGTTATACCTTTCAGATTGCAGATAACTTTCATTATGCCTGCCCTGCTCCTCAAGAAGTTTCTGTGCCAGCCAAACAGAGTACCTCTTACCAGGGGTCTTGCAGCCATTGAGGTTTTTTTGAAGGGTATCATACACATTGATATCTTTGCAGCTCTGAAAATCAGTCACACATTCCCAAGAATCTCACTTCGTGGGTCCACCTTATTTGCCAGGTCCAATTTACTTTAGGGCCTTATAATAACTTTTTAATTTCTTTCTGACCAGGTAATCTATTGAAACTGGATTATATCACTCCGGAATAAACCTAATTGAGCACTTGATAATTTCGATCACATTTTCCCCTGAGAGTGTTTCCTAAATCTGTAATTTGCTCTAGGGAATGACGTGCAGAAAAAGCATTTTTTGAGGACCCTGAGAGCATGCTGCAGGTCAGAGAAATGCCATCTGATACTGAAAATGTCCAGCCTACATGGAGGCCTGCTTTACCTCTGCATTCCCAAAAATTCAAAATCACTATTCATCTTCTCACTTTTACCAGCTGTTATTTCAGGACATAAGTCCATATTAGTGTCCTCCAAGGTCTCTTTCAAACCCCCTGTTTCACATTCCATAAGCCTACTTTCTTCCTTTTTGTTTCCACTGTCTTGTTCTCTTCAGTTCCAGATATTTATTCTGTCAAGTTTTAGTTAAAGCCAGAGCCCTAATCATTTCTAATACTACATTTTCTTTAATATACTCCTTGCTTAAAAAATGTTTTCTCCTATTTTTTTTACTTTTATTTTGAGCCCAAAGGTTACTATTTCTTATGTTTTGTTCAACCATTTGCTTATTATAGTTTCTGCTGCTTTACCCTCATCTGAGTTTGGTACCCAGGGCCAGGAGCTGCCAACTGCCGGAGCAGGGGGACATTTTCCCGGCCGGGCTCTGCGATTGCAGCCCGGCCCGGCACCAGGCAGCTGCCAGGGTAGGGGATTGTTCTCCTGCCCCTGCTGTCCAAGCTGACCAGGAGCTATTTGCTCCCAGTCAGGTATCTAACTTTGCACTACTGCACAGCAACTACAGTAGTATTTGCTAGTAGAAAACCACACCATAGACTAATCTACTGTGCAGTAGTTTCTGCTCATGGTTACCTAGTGATGCTTTACTGCTCAGTAGATTAATCTATGGCACAGTAAAGTGTCTCATGTAGACACATCCACTGAATCACTCCCATTTGGGACTTTGTTACCTGCCTATCTCCTCCTAGCTTATATCCTTTTGGGTTACTGCTAACTCTAGTCAGTAAGTATACTGCTTACCCTTCTGCTGGAATTAAGCTTGCCACACCCAATCAAGAGAAAAAGCTTTAGTGAAAAACGCACACCACATCTGCCTGTCTAGACCCTTAACTAAGCATCAGGGAATCCCAGTTATCACAGTTAATTACGCTTTTTGTATATATTATCCGTTATTTCCAATCTTTCAATCAAAATAGATCTTTCTGAAAAAGGGTGTTGGTTATAGCCAGGGTGTTCTAAGGACATAGGCAGGCAAAGAATCTTGTCTTTTTGAAAGATATGTTTCAGTTGAACTATAAGGTATTGGGATAGATTCAGGAAGCATCTATCAATGATCTATATTCTGCAGGCCAGACTACATGATCCTAATGAAGCCTTTTGGCCTTATAATTCCATTAAGAGTATGTTCTTACTTTACATGCGGTACTTGTACCACTGTATAATCACAAGATGTATGCAGAGAACATCATATACATATACTGCATACAGAGGTGAAATGATAATTTCTCTTGCCATTTTACATTCTCAAGTGGTATAAGCAATGGTGAAATTTCATCATTCAAATCTAATGGCAGAAAAAAGCCAATTACAATGATGAGCTTTAGTACAAAGTATGCAGAAAACATCCTCACTTTATCAGCAAATAGTGGAAAAGTAGTTGATAATTTATGTCATAGCATCTGAAGTCTCTGAAGTCATACATTATTCATGGCAAAAGAAGTCAGCTGCTTTGTATCTTTAAAGAAGAGACATTAAAAGTACAATGTTAAAAATAGATGGCATTTTATTGGAGATCATAATTATTTTAAAAGCTGGCAACCGGGTTTTTAGTTCTTAAAATGACCTTTCAAGATGAAATGAGTAAAAAAAAAAAAAAAGAAAAAAGAAAGCAAGAAAAGAAAAGCTGAAGTCTGGGAAAGCAGCTGTGAAAGATGCTTATGCATGAGGAAGGAATTTAACTTAAATCTGAGATCCAGTAAATTCTCCAATAACTTAAAAGAGGAAAGGAAATTCACTTTAGCAATCTTGCAGATTGGCATTGTCATTTATAGAATGACATAGTGTTTGGAACCTTATCCTGATTGAAGCATGGGTAGTAAATTTTCTATTTTGAAAAACCAAATCTTGCTCAAGCAATAAACCAGAAAAGTTCATATAGACTGAAATCAAAAGTACTGCAACAAAGCAACTCTGGAATACAATTTACAAGTCTTAGTGTTCTACATATATTATCAGTAAACAGACTAAGTTCTATCTCCCTTAATCAGTGTTCGTTTTTCTGCTTGCTTTTCTTCTTCATGAAGTCTGTACAAAAATATCAATTGTGTTAGGTTTAAAATCAGCAGAAACAGTGTAATCAGAGATGGATGAATAATTGGGCAAAATTATTCATGAAAGCTTTTGCTAGGTCTGAATTATCTTTCAATTCACCCTTTTTACTTCTTTTCTGCAAATAGGTTTGTGTTATTATTGGGTTTTGTGGACGTTCCTAGAGACCTCGATTAGAATTATGGTCTCATTTTGTCAGATTCAGGGGGTACACTTAGGGTACAAATAGATGTCATGTTTGTCATTGTCCCAGTTTTTCCTGTGTTTGTTCTGAATCTAAAAGCTCATGGGCTTTGTATGTACACACATCACCGTTCCAATCAAAGCTCACTGAGTGGTTGAATGCCCTGCTGCTTCTCAACCAGAAGGTGGCTGGTGAAAGCATGCATTTCAGCCAACTCATGGTGGTCAAGTGCCCATATGTTCCAGGGGATTCCCCAGTTTTGAGCAAAGCACTAAGTGGATGTTCATCTGGGTAGGTGTGGCTGGTAAAATATTTGTGGAAGGACTTTGGTAGAAGTGACAGCTCAACTCCTTCCCTGGGCAGGAGTTTAAGCCAGTGAAGGATTTCAACTGCTCCATTCCTGTCCCACCATTTCTGCTGCCACCACTCCCAATGTGTCCACAGAATGGATCCATATGTAGTCCTTGCCTTGCAGGCCATACTGGCCCAACACTAGAATCTAGTCTCATGATGGCACTGGTAGATCTTCAGACAGACTCACTGGCTGAGTCCAGATGTGCAGGGGCATGCACTTACAGCAGCAAAAATAGCAGCAGCACAAATTTGTGCCTCTACTTTTTGCCGCAGTACGTGCCCCTGCATGTGCACTTTTGTGAGGGACAAATTATCTGGCTTCAGGCAAACTGCTTCTGCCCGGCTCCTCCTGGGTCCTGGCGTGCTGAAGGAGCTGAGACACAACTGCAGGAGTGGAGATGCCTTGGCCAGCAGCCAGAGTGTCTCCCTGGAGGACCGAGCCTCTGTGTCTTGTGGCACACACTCGTCACATGCACCACACCACTTTTTTTTTTTGCTGCTTTTTGCCATTGGGATTTCCTGATAGTAAATGTTGGCCCCACATTACAAACTTGCAGTGCCAGGCATGTTTTAACATTCCCCATGTGTGACTTGTGGCATTGCAAAGAGTTACAAAGATCCTCCATCCCTGTTGACAAAGCTATAGCCAGAAATTATCATTTCACCACTGTATGCAGTATATATATATGCTGTTCGCACATGCCTGCATGTCTGGACATGGCACCTGGGTGCATCTACACGTGTGCTTTACTGTGGAGCTGACTAATTCTCTCCACAGTAAAGCATCCCGGTCTACACGAGTGCTGGTATTAAGGCACAGTAGATTAATTAACTCTACCATAAGATAGTGATGTCAGGGACAGTACTATCTTATGGCAGAGTAATTAACTCCACCAAAATTCTTATGTAGACAGTGACCAGGGTTAGGTAGGACACCAATGTGAAAAATTGCAGGGCCTGCCTACCAGCCCCATACTTTAACACCCTTGTTCCCCAGCCAGCCCCTCTACCACCTGATGCCAACACCCACAGCCTGGGGCTGACTCCTCAAGGCCCTACCTGCCCAGGGCTACTCCACCCTGGCTCTAACTACTGTAGTCCTGCGTGCACCTGAAGATGCTGCAACATTAATGGCCTTTTGTATCAAGGTCTCCATTCAAGAAAGCATCCTTCATGTTGAAGAATACTCTAGCAAATACTTTAATCCTACTGAAGCCAACAGGACTAAAGCAAATGCTTAAAGTTAAGCATGGATTTAAATGCTTTGTTGTACAGGGATGGACTTAAGTGAGTTACTGAACTACAGCCTAATTAGGGGAGGTCATTTCATTAATAAGGGACAATGTGGAAGGCACTGTGTGTGTGATTGTGAAAATCATGGGAGAATGACTGTTCTTTACTCTTTGCCCATATTCACATGCAATAATAGTAGTTGTATTTGATACAGGTTCCCATTGTTTTATATTTGTGATTGTATAATGCAATTAAGTTATGTAAATGTGCCCAGAGTACTGAATCAGCCCTTAGTTTTGTTTAATTGTTATTTTACAAACCTAAATGAATCCCTTTGTTAAATATTTCCGTCTAACATGGTTGCCCCATTTTTGTAAAGGTCAGATGTCTTATTAAGAGTAAGAATTTCTTAATAAGTAGCAAGTTAGCCTTGATATTGCATAAGACGAACATAGGTTCAATGTACAATCCACAGGCTAAAACAAATTGCTCATTCAAATTTATATGGATTTAGGTAGTAACTAATACATTCAGGGAAGTCTACCTCTTATTGAGCAATTCCTGACAAGAAAAAAAATGGGCTTAGCTGTTTTATAAACTATTCACTACTCTAGTACATCAGACTGTCTGTAATGGTCCTAGTGCCATGCTGCATGCATGCAGTAGATCCTATATGAACAAAGTAAATGTTACAGCACCAAAATAATACTTTTATTCTTGTTTTCAGGGAACACCAAGAATTATATATTCCTTTATTAGTAGTAAACAGTCTTCAGAAAGCTATAAACATCACTTTAACAAAACAGCATTGCATTGTCAGCTCTTGGTAATAGGTTTAATTTTAACTGAAGAAAGCAACAATAACAAATCAAGGTTCTTGTGCCCCTTTGCATTCTTATGGCTACAAATGAGACTTCCAGCAGCTTAAATTCCAAGCTTTGGAGTCTGCACATTGAATCATTAATTACCTAAGCTTGTACCAGTCTAGCTCCTTCTGTTAGAAAAAAATTAATCAGATTGAAACCCAAAGCTGTGATTTGTAGCCTTTTAAAAATCCCATCTGTTAAGTTCCACTCCAGAACATTCAGAAGATACTAAGGAATGAATAAATAAATAAATAAATAAAACTGTTGGTATCATTATTAGAAGGTGGGTTTAACTTCTTTTAGGTTTGCAGATTCAACAGTACAAAGTTGTTCTGGCTTTTGAGTTCATCTTGAGAAGCAAAGACTCTGAGATGTAAAGTCTGAATTTGAATCAGAACTTCCTAAAACTCACAGATGTTTGTGGACTCTAGCAGGAGCCCTGCTACTTGGGCTAGCTCTGGAAGGGGTGACCTCTGAATGCACACTGCCAGGTGGAGAGGATTTCACACCTGGCAAGAGGTTGGATGATTAGCCCACAAAAACCAGAGCTAAAACTGGCAGCGGGACATGTATTGTTTGCACCAAAAGAGTAACATGGGGGTAATTGAGACCCTGGAGAGACAAATGAAGCAAAAGATGTGTAACCTGTGACTTGGGAGGATTCCGGGAGCTCAGGATCTCCTGAAGACACAACAGGTCAGACCCAGCCAGACTTGTCTAAAAAGGATCATGCGGCTGTGGTGAGTCCAAAGGGACACTGAGGCAGCAGCAACCAGTTTGGCAGAGAGCCAAGTAAAAAAAACAGTGTCTCTGGGACTAAGCGTGGGGAAATGGAGACACAGACAAGTCCCTGACTCCACTGGGACTGTGACTATTTAGAAAATAGCAAGAAGAACTGTGTGGGAGTTGCAGGGAACCGCTCCTGGCACAAGCCGTGGCCAGGGAATGAAAGACGCAGAGACCGTGTTCCACTAACAAGGCAATTAGTGGCTAAGATTAGGTCAACAATGTATCTTTAAAAGTGCCAGCTCGAGGATTCACCTTACCTTCAAATCAACTGCTTTCGCCAATGATGAAATTGGCAAGGCTATTGCCATTGTATTTTGCTACTTTGAAAAATAAATCTATAATTTGAGGGTGCAACATCTGGGTACTATTTATAGATCATGGATGGTAACAATTCACTGATCTTCTTCCTTTTCTTATTAAATCCAAGTCGTGGCAGGAGAGTACAGGAAGAACATGGAACTATCATCCAACATACTCACCATTTGGATTTAAGATAAGGATCTTAACACATGGTGAAACAGCTAAAATGTGAGAGTGGGCAAGAGAAAGATTAGGAGAGAGGTAAAGTTGAAAGGAGCTTTTAGGCATTGAAAGGTCAAAGAGCATATTTTCTTGTACAGAAAAGGCTATATGTCTACTAGGGCTGTGCGAAGCTTCAGGTGCTGATTCAATTTGGAGGAAATTCAGCCTGATTCGGTGGCTAATTCTCTGAATCTGAATCGAATCAGGGGACCAATTAAAAGGTCTGAATCAATTCAAAGCTCTCTGAATTGATTTGGAAAAGAATTGGAGAGCTTTGGTGATTCGGGCAGTCTGACTGGCTGCAGCTGGGAGCTGAATCCAGACTTGGAGCTGGTAAGTAGGGGCCGGGGGAGGGGAGGCTGGAGGAGGGGGGAGGGGACCCATGCCAGACCCCATCCCCTGCCTGCCCCCCCAGCCCCCCTAAGTGCCCCTGACCCCTGCCTGCTCTCCCAGAGCCCCCATGGCTGCCCCACCTGCCCCAGCTTCCGGTGCTTTAAAATAAGCCCCCACTCACCAGATGCTGCCAGGCAGGGGGACAATCCTCACTGCCCCCACTGCCCCATGCTGCATGGGCAGCTCTGACACAAGCCAAGCCCCGCAACCCCTGCCCACTCTCCCAGCCACCCCATGGCTGCCCTGCCCAAACCAGCTCTGGCCCTTTAACAAAAAATACCCCCAAAACCCCTCAAATTCATGCAGTGGGGGCAGTGGGGATTGCCTCCCAGCCCAGCAGCAACCAGTGAGTGGGTGCTTTTTTTTTCCAAAGAGCCCTGAGCTGGGGTGGGCAGGGCAGCCATTGGCGGGGCTGGGACAGTGGGCAGGGGATGGGGCTGGCTGATTCAGAGATTCCGCAGCAGCCAAATCTCCAAATCATATTCAGATGAATTGTTCAGGAAAGTGATTCGAATCACCAAATTGAATCACTGTCCCCAGAATCAAATGAATCAGAATCTGAAGTGAATACTAAGTGCTTCTCACAGGCCTAACATCTCCCCAATTGAAGCATAAGAGATGGAAAGGGTCTCCTTGTTATTACTGCTACAGATAAACTATTCTAGAAGTGGTAGAGGTCCCGATCGGTGTGTAGGGTCTGTTATATGCTAAGCCAATGGTTCTCAACCTGGGGTGTCATGAGACCCTTTCAAGGGTTCCAGAGTACTGGCTACCACCACTGCCATTGCCATGGCCATGTGAAACTCATCTCATGAGTTACCATCACTGTATTTTCCTTGGCCACCAAAGGGAGAAGGATGACAGGAGGCCCACAGCAAGTGGTGAGGCCCAGCACAGAGCTGTGGCTTCTCCTGCACTGACAGGCAAGGATGCAGATGCAGCTGGTCACTGCCCATCACAGGTGGGGAGAGTAGCTACAGAGGGACTTCAGCAGGGCTTGCTTCATCCCAGTTGCCCCTGCAGCAACATAGGTGCCCTGAGTTCCAGCACATACTGGGCAGCATCCCAACCTGACCCTCTAGTACTGGAGCTGACAAAGATGCTTAGGAGGCAATAGGGGCATATGGAAATAAACAGACTGCAGGATCACAGCCTTTAGGGGACCCTCTCTTGCAGGATTCCCCAAAGATCTATGTTGGCTCTTCTCTGGATGCTGCATAGCTCTGCTTCCTGGCATTAGATAGTGGAACAGTGGTTCTCAACCAGGGTTGATAAACTCAGAAAAGGAAGACAGGGGTGCCTTAAGTTTGCAAACGTTGCGATCCACTGTGCTAGACACTGCTTAAACATAACTGAAAGACAGTCCCTGCCCTGAAGAGTTTGCAATGAGTAGCCTTTGCTCCTGTCCTCCACAGGCATTGTAAAGCTAAATCTCCTCATTTAATGCCAATGAAGTAGTGTCAAACTAAATAGAGCAAAAATCTTGCTGTGCTTACCACCCTTTTCAAAACACATTTTGTAATTCATAAGGCTAAAGTATAATTTATGCATTTTTATCAGACTGTGTGTTATTGTAATAACATCTGCAAAGACCAAGTTGCAATATGTTCTGGGAGATATCATAATGCCCCAAGTTAATAAAATGTTACATTTTTTTCAGTTAGCTTTCCTGCCATGGTTTCTTTATCATAAGCCTGCAGTTACCAGTGATTTTCTTTCCATCTCACTAGATACGATTTCTAACAGTAAGAGTTACAAAGATCCTCCATCCCTGTTGACAAAGCTATAGCCAGATGATTTGCAGAGCTTTCATCAGTTAAACATGAATAAAGGTTTAAACGAGGGCACAACCAATGGCTGTACAAAATAATAATATGGACCTTTTAATGAATTGTATTTCAACTCCATTCTTAATGGTATGCGTAAAATTGATATTGCCAAACTCATGCTTTTCATTAACTGTGCCCTTCTTCTTTAAGAAATTGAGCCCTAAGGAGGACTGCACTCAAATGGAAGCTTTCACCCCTTAGTATCTGCCTGAATACACTCAGTCGGGATTGCTTGCTACAGTATTTACCACTTCTTCTCGAGTGTCCTCTTCTCTCAAAAGATATGTCTTCACAGCACAGGCAAGTTGGGTGTTTGGTACCAGGTTCTGAGCACCTCAGTTAGCCTAGTCCAGGTGTGAAGAGCCACATTGCAAATGTGCTCCAGTATTGTATCTTTGCTGGTGCTGTACCCATGTTGACAGGGCTTCTATGGCTATATCCCATTATCCTTTGCACAGGGTTAGGGAGACCAGCCAAGTAAATGCACAAATTAATTATGGTACTTTTCTGAACTTGTATTGATATCCCATTACTCATGTCATGCTTTTCCACAGCTACTAAGCATGTGTAGCAGGTTGCTCTCTGTCCAGGCAGGCGTGACATATGCACATACCCATCAAGATGCAAGTCAGGAAATGGTAATAAGGCAAAAACACATAACTAATAATTTAAAGCAGGAGGAGAACAACTCTCCCATGTTTTAGTCCAGTAGCCAGGGCAGTTACCCAGAAAGTGGGAAGGCCAGGTTCTAGGCCTCCCTCAGCCAAAGGGGGCTTGAGCCTGCACCTTTCTGAATTCCCATCATATTGCTCCAAACACCAGTCCAAAGGTCAGGCATTATCACATTCATCTTTGAGCCCTCCTTTTGAAGCTGAACCTCATGTCAGTTGGAAAGAAAATATGTAGAGCCAGGAGAAAGAAAGCACACTAATGGACGTGTGGGTCAGTGAACTAGATGCCGTGAAAGGGTATAGGCCATGGATTCTTGCCTAGACCCTTGGTCCCAATGGGGCAGAAGCCTCCCCACTGTTCTCCATCCAGTGAACATGGAATTCAAACTGCACAGTCTCCACTTCAAGGGCAGGAGTATGAATAATGCCTAAATTGTATCCTGGTGGTTTGAGTACTATACCAAAAAGTCAGAGAGGTGTAGGTTCAAATATTCTCTAAGTGAGGGAGGTTTTACTGGGCCACAGTTTCAGGTTTTGCATACATACCTGACTAGCCAGAGTGTATAGCTTGTGTGTCCACACTGCATGAAAATAAGATTTAAAACCATGAGTAAGTGCCGTTTGGGTGCATTATATGCTCAGACTTTAGATTCCTGGTGAAAGTCATAAGACCTTCCAAAATCTGAGTACCAGAAGAGGTTAACAGAATAGTCATGAACTTTTACATAGAGCCCTCTCAACCCTGACGCCACTCTTCAGGGC
Source organism: Alligator mississippiensis (assembly GCF_030867095.1). Classification (NCBI taxonomy): domain Eukaryota; kingdom Metazoa; phylum Chordata; order Crocodylia; family Alligatoridae; genus Alligator; species Alligator mississippiensis. Next base: position 32,191,902 of record NC_081825.1, read on the forward strand.
AATCTAGTAGGCGTATCAGGAAGTTCTCTCTCTCCTCCAGCAATACAAGGTTAGCAGATAAAGAACTAACAAAACCATAGTATAAAAATGATATGGTCAGCATATTATGCCCTTATTATATTGTTGAAACTTAAAACTTCTATGGCTTAGGCTGATCCTTTCCCTGAATCAGACAAAAAACTCTAAAGCTTCATTATGCTTTCAACATGAACTATGTATTATATCACTTCAAAAGCCATTTATGTTTATGAGTTTGGAATTCCCTACTCTCCATAATTAATCTAAGATTAAAGTAACCAAGAACCTGATACAAGGCATTATATAGCCTGTGTCGCAATAATACCGTGTATACATTGAGTTTGTACACTGTAATTATGGAAGGATTAGCTCAATAGCTTGCACTATCTACTAAGAACAACTTATTGATAAGTATTTAATGTATGAATAGTTATAATGACGGTCTCAGATATTTTCTTCTGATGTCAGTCCCAACTGAAAAATCAAAGTCACAAAAATAAATATAGGAGCCTTCATTTTGTAATATAAAACATGATATTTTTATAGTTATCATCTTTATGAAAATAAAATTAACATCTCTGAATCACAGGAAAATATTTTTAAAAATAATGTTATTGTCTCTAAAACATACTCCTCAAGTACAATGATTTCTTACTTCTACATGCAGCACAAAAATGCCCATGTAAATCTGTAATACCATCTCAAGGTGTTAGTGGCCTGCAAGTCCAGTAAATTTTGTTCTAGTTGTCAAGAGAACAATTAGAGCTCCTGGTACAGTTTGGCACAGACAGGGACTTTTCCCTCTTTAGCATAATCATGGGCTAAGAAGAGGCATTCAGTATATATTGATAACATAAAATTACTTGTTTATGTCATGGGAGAGCTGCAAAGGGTAGAATCACTTATGCCTCTTTGCTGGTAGAAATCAAAAAAAGATGGAAATCAAAAGAAGGGTTGAAAAATCTGATATGTACTTACTGTAGATTAGGCCAGGTAAAGCCTGAACACCCTGTCTGACTATAGCCAAATACTGACTAAGCCTAACCAGAAAAGAGGGATATGCCATCTATAATATTTTGAAATTTTCAAAATGTTTGAAACCTGGATTGGTCTTATTAAAAACAACAGACAAAACTTTTGAAATTCTCTACAGAGAAAGGATATGAGACCTGGCTAGAAAGCACTTCACCTAGAAGATTCTCTCCTCCCCTTCCCTGCCATGACAGACATTCAAAGTCTTGATGTTTCCAACTTTGAAGCAGTCTAGTCGGCTGGCTGTCACAGTCACCAATCTGAGAATGCTAAGGTCCCCAGCCCTGGGCAGTCCACATGGTAGACTCTTCCACAAGTACAAATCAGTGAAGTCTCTGCTCCCCCACAGCCTACAAAGTGGAACCAAGTAGGCAAGCTGGCAGGAAGCTAGTCTGTGCAGGAACTTCATCAAAATTGAAAAATTATTTCATATAAAAACAGTGTCCAATTCCAACTGAAAAACACATTTTGCCCAACTTTTCCAACCACCAAACCTAGTAGTAAGCCACATTTCCATTGAGGCCCCTAAATGTCTACCGTAGTTTCATAGTTGGTAGGGTCGGAAGGGACCTGAGGAGATCATCTAGTCCAACCCCCTGCCATGGCAGGAAAGAGTACTGGGGTCAAATGACCCCGGCCAGATGTTCGTCCAGCCTCCTTTTAAAGACTCCCAGGGTAGGAGCCAGCACCACTTCTTTTGGAAGTTGGTTCCAGGTCCTAGCTGTCCTGACAGTGAAATAGCGCTTCTAAATGTCTAGCCTGAAACTACCCTCCACTAGCTTGTGTCCGTTGTTTCTTGTAACTCCCACAAGTGCTCGGGGGAGCAGGGCCTCTCCCAATGCCTGCTGGTCCCCTTTGACTAATTTGTAGACTGCCACTAGATCCCCTCTCAGCCTTCTCTTTCGGAGGCTGCACAGGTTCAGGTCCCGTAGCCTCTCCTCGTAGGGCCTGCCCTGCTGACCCCTGATCATGCGGGTGGCCCTCCTTTGGACCCTCTCCATATTGGCCACATCCTTCCTGAAGTGCGGCGCCCAGAACTGGACACAGTACTCCAGCTGCGGCCTGACCAGTGTCGCGTAGAGGGGGAGGATCACCTCCTTGGACCTGCTTGAGATGCATCTGCGGATGCACGACAAGGTATGGTTGGCCTTCCTGACCACGTCCCCACACTGTCGGCCCATGTTCATTGTGGCATCAATGATGACTCCAAGATCCTTTTCTGTCTCAACACTGGTGAGAAGGGAGTTCCCCAGCCTGTAGATGTGCAGCTGGTTCTTCCTCCCCAGGTGCATTAGCCTGCACTTGTCAGTGTTGAACCCCATCCTGTTCTCTTCGGCCCACCCCTGTAACCTGTCTAGATCCACTTGCAGCCTGTTCCTTCCTACTAGTGTACCCACTTCACCCCACATCTTAGTGTCATCTGCAAATTTGAACAGGGTGCTTTCTACCCCCTCGCCCAAGTCACTGATGAAGATGTTGAATAGTGCAGGCCCAAGGACCGAGCCCTGGGGGACCCCACTGCCCACATCCCTCCAGGTCGAATAAGACCTGTCCACCACCACTCTCTGGGTGCGGCCCTCCAGCCAGTTAGTGACCCATCTGACCATGTAGGCATCAACAACACTGTCTCCTAGTTTCTTACTGAGAATGGGGTGAGAGACCATGTCAAAGGCCTTCCTGCAGTCCAGAAAGACTATATTCACTGCGATACCTGCATCCAAGGACTTGGTGACCTGGTTGTAGAAGGCCACCAGGTTGGTTTGACAAGACCTGCCCCTAATGAACCCATGCTGGTTGCCCCTGAGCATAACCTCCCCTGCTGGTCCTTCCTGGACATATGCTAAGATAATTCTTTCGAAAAGTTTCCCCAGGACCGAGGTAAGACCCACAGGCCTATAGTTTCCTGGGTTCTCTTTCCTCCCTTTTTTGAAGATGGGGACCACACTGGCCCTTTTCCAGTCCTGCAGCACATCACCCGAGTGTCATGAACGCTCGTAGAGCCGTGCCAGAGGTCCCGCAATGACCCCTGCTAGTTCCTTCAGCACTCTGGGGTAGAGATCATCAGGACCTGTGGATTTAAATACATCTAGTCCCTCCAGAAGTTCCCTGACAAGGTCCTCATTAACCCTAGGCCTGGGTGTGCCACCCACAGGGCCCTCGGGGGGGCCAGTGGGGGAGATATCCCCCACCATGAAAGAATTATTATTAAAAAAAACCCCTAGTCATGGATTATCAGTTTTTTAGTATATTATTCTTATATTTTAAATTAATATTTACATTCACACCACCTTTTGCAATTGAGTATTTAAATGAGGACAAATTATTGTAGGATTTTTTGTATATATCCAAATAGCTCCAGTGACTTTTGGCTGAAACCAAATGCCTCAGCATAAGGATACTTGACCTGACTATAGTATAAAATAACTGTACATCTGTTCCAAAATTGGGTAGGCAAAACTGATGTAAACGTGTACAGATAACCACTGTTGTTCAAGTCCCATAAGCCACCCTTTTCTAAAAAGGGCTTTCAGTTCTTCCCCTGTTGTTATTTGAGTACTAGTCTGAGATGCCCAAAAGCCAGGCACAGGAAATTAGCTGACACTTTTGAAACATTCATTTTCCCTTGCCTTGGTTTCCCCACCTATAAAATGGAGCTACTAATTGCAATTTCTTACAAAGATGGGACTTAATCCATTAATATTAGTAGAAACATTGAACCTCTCAAAAGAAAAAATGTAATAAATATGCCAATCACATTGCCTTTGACCAAAAAAAAAAATGCTTCTCTAGCCAACAGTAAATGGCCTCCATTTTTTCTGATCCCACTCCTTTAGTATCACCATAAAAACCTATATGAGATTCAGCTACTTCTACAATATTTCCAGAAGTTTAATAGAGCAGATAGATTAGACTTATAGGGCCAAATTCTCATGTCAGATACATCCAATGAAACCCCATCTGGGAACAAAATTTGGCTTAGATTCTGCAGACAAATGAAAGTTATTTCCACTTTCAGAAGAAATCTAACTATGTAAAGTTTATAGGCACTAGTAGGAGAATAAATCAATTTAAGTCCGTGTCACACCATTCTTTACAGTTTTGTAACAAGGTGTACTTTGTTAGATTTTAATCTGCATACATTTGAGACAGCAAAGCTCTTCAAAATCATCTTTTAATGGCATCGCAATTTATAGACAGTAACTAATTTCAAACTTCATAGCACTTGGCTTTTATGATTATTTCAAATCATTTAAATGCAAATGAATTTCCAGAGAGAGAAAACATCAAATGCCCTTGAGTGGCAACATGTAATAGAACCGCGAGCAGAAATCACAGTAGGAATTTGAAGCAGTCTGATAGGGTTTGATGGGAGGTCTGTATAAAAGTGTTTGCCTAAATCCAATTTACATTTCATTTTACATTATATTCTATTTACCCATTTTGTCATATTAATATGACTTATTTACTTAATCCTACTCTGAAATCCAATCTTCTGTCAGGAGCAAATGTGGAATTCTGGTCAGGATGGAATTTACAGCTATTTAGCATTTTAGGACAATAGTAATATAGTCTCTAAAATAGATCTAGATCTTTTTTTCCCTGCAGTTAATAACATTACAGCATCATGAAGCCAAAAACATTCGTGCATGCCTTAAATAATTACATTTCTTTCAAGCTAAGCAATTGTTTGCCTACTGACAGAGTAATATTTCCTGGGAGGCATTGCTAAGCTACAGTACATACAAAATATTTGGACAGAGGGTGCTGAGAAAGATCTGAACTATTCTTAATGTGATTGCACTCAGAAGGATTGGAGCTATCATGGAAATCTCCATTCAGCTATGGCTACAATGAAATACTGTTCAGCAGTGTTTTCATATTTCCAGCAAAATGAATTTACATGAGACAACAAAAGCTGCCCAAGCTACTCCCTAGTGTCTTAGGTCCTGTCTCCTACTCTCTGTGCACAGGAAACCATCTCCACATTGTTATCGTGGATTCTAGGGATATCTACATTTAAATCCAAAGGTGCAGTTTCAGCTTGTATAGACATAATCTTGCTTTAAGCAAGTTAGTTGGGGTACCAGTAACAGTACAGCTGGGCAGCACAGAACTCAGGTTAGGATAGCAAGCTGAGTATTTTCCCAGTATTTCTGCATACATGTTGCAGCCTGAAAGTGCATCTACGCATGCAATTAATGCACCTAAATTTTCTGCACAGAAAATTCAGGCACATTAAACTGTGTCCCCACATGCAACTGAATGTGTGCCAGTCAGGAGGAAATTTGCTCCCAGTGAGGGCAGCTCAGTCTAGGGCTGTTCCTGCCCTGCTCTTCCCCCTGAAGTGTCCAGGGGGAGCTCCAGGCTCCTCCAGGTGCCATCCCCAGGCATAGGGTCTGGTCCTGATCTCTCCAGGGCAGAGGAGAGCTGCCCTGGCTGCTGGGCAGGTGCCTCCTAGCCAAGTGGAGATTGGGACCCATCCCAATTTCCATGTGCCTGGGAGACAGCTGTCCAGCATCTGGGACCACTCTCCCAGCCCCGTGGAGATCAGGACAGGTCCTAAGCCCTATGTGGCTGGCAGGCAGCACCTGGCCAAGCCAGGACAGCTCTCCCCACCACCCTACGGTCCGTTCTTGCTTAGGCTGCACTTGCAGTTTGGCACATTAGTTTGGCACCATCTACACTTGCATTTCTGCACATTAGTTTAATGAGCTGATTTCTAGTACCTGTATCTACTAATCTATTGTGCAGTAATTGTTGCATTCGTGTAGACAGTGATGCTTTACTAGGCATTTGATTAGTCTATGCCACATTGAAGTCTATGAAGTCACAATGAAGTCTATGCTGCTATGGTCCATACTAATGTTGATAATCAAACTAACCAGCTTAGATCTTTCTACACAAACTGCAATTGCAATTTTTAACTGAAAGGAAGGCATTATCCTGTACCTCCCTTTTACAGGCAAACAATGAAATCTTACCTTCAGTGTGAATAAACGTATTCTGATGTGCCACTCCAGTACAAATGATGAATAACAGCGTAATGTAAAGTTGAATCAAGTCACACTAATTGTCAATAAAAGAGCAAAAATACACAATAATCTGCACACCAAAATCACTTGGTCTTCCTGGACAGCTAGGGTCAGACTTCTAAGTGTGTAAACGAAGTGCACATGCATACTCAAATGTGTGAGTATCCTCTGGTTTATAGCTGCCCACCTACACATACCCACCAGTCAGGTATAGTTCATGTCTTAGTTGGGTATATGCAAAATTACTCTTCAGCTTTTAATCTAGCACATAGTTTCGTACCTGTTTCTCATGCTAAATGCCTCTTTATTTTTATGGACATAATCCTACCCACTAAAGTCAAGGCAAATTTTGTCATGAGATCCTGTGTTAAGGGACAGATTAATGTACACCTTTAAGCATACAGAATGGTCTACACATCTGTCACAGAGTGCCCTGCAGGGGACGTTTTGCTCAAGACTGTTGCAAATATGTCTGGTCTCTGAGAATACCTTCTGAAGTCAGTTCAGGCTTTGCTACTAGACCAATGGAGGAATCTGAGTTCCTTCCCACTCTGAGACCCTGGCCTCTGAGACCCTGGCCCTCACCCTCCCTGGCTCCCTGTGATCATGGCTCAAGGATCTTGCATCCAGTTTCACTCCTGAAAGAGACTTCACCTCTTTTTGGAGCAATCTGCTGCAAGCCCTGGTTTGAAGCAGCACAACAGAATCTCTCTTCAGTAAAATATTTTTTTGGGGAGGGCAAAGAACAACCAGCTACAGTTTCTCCATCCCCTTGGAAGGTGTGAACCTCTCTCTCCACCCCAATCTAGCCCACATGGCCCCTGAGCACCGCCAAACATATTCAACTATTCCCTTTCCAGTTTCTCCAGCTCCCTGTTGCTTCTCTATTTGTCTCAGACCCCAGACTCTTCTGCCCCTACAGTTAGCTGTCCTGGATGCTTTTCCAGTCTGCTCTCCCTTCTGTCAGATTTATCTCCTCTAGACACCTCCTAGGTATTGGCCATCTCAACTTTCTTGGTATGTCAACAAAGCCATTCAAGACTTCTGCTGCTAAAGGTTCAGTCTTATATGTAGCCAGCCCTGGCACTTAGCCCCTCCTTCTCTGTGCATAGGCTAAGGAGGTACTGAGTCATGCAATATTATAACAATGTAAACCCACAGGCCATCACATCATAATGTTTTTAGTACCATGATGTTTCTTGACTTTGGGCACATCTACACATGCAATTAATATGACTTGAATATACTCCAGCTCAAACTGAGCCTGGATAAACTACTCCTGACATCACTGTCTACATGTGCATTTAAATGAAGTAATTTATTGTGCTGCTAGATACTACTTGTATCTGATGGGACTATCTGGCAGCACAGTAAATTAGTCTACTGTGCCCTAGTTGCTGTACACATGTAGACAGCAATGCTTTACTGGGCACACCTACACAAGATGCTGTGGCGAAAACCATGATGCCACCACTATGTCGCTGTAGCAATGTACTCCCTCATTATAGCGTGTTGCTATGGCAGCATAGTGGCCAGAAATAACCATGTGCAACCAGCACGGCACAGTACAGGCTGTCACTGCCCTGACTTTTTGTACTTCCAAAAGGCAGTACTAATTGATTGCACAGTAACAAAGATGCTGTATGGACATGTGTAGACGTACCCACTATGCAGTAAACAGTAAAGCATCTTGTGTAGACGCGCATTTTATGTAAAAGAACTATGCAACTTTAAGGATGCATCACATTTAAAACTTGGTTCCCATGTATTTCCAAACCCTATCTTTCTTATTAATGACACCACTTTATATAATAACTGAAAAATACTCAAGGGTGTAAATATGTAGGGACTCCCTCATATATAACACTATTGTTCAAACTGAAACACATGGTTCAGGGATGTTATTTTCTCAACAGGTATTGGTTATTCTCAGTAGAATTGCTAGAATTTTGGTTGGTGGAAAATCCTGTGTTCTGGTAAACTACCACATGGGCAGATTTGAACAGTAATAGCAGTAAAATACTGTCCTGGGGTTACAGAGATTACTAGAACTGTGCTATTCCACTAGCTATTCCATCCCTTAACCAACGCTCCTTTGTGAAGATTATAGTGAAATTACATTACGGTTGTACTCGTCTCTATATTGATCTATATTGTGGCAAGGCACAGTATTATGTAAGCATACTACCTCAACAAAGCTATGAGAACCAGAATAATGGATAATACAAGACTTCCATAATACACGTGCACAAAAAAGCCCCATGCACATAATGCATTACTGATACTATGTGAATTAACATTGCAGAATTGTAATAAAAGATTATCAGACTGAGAGGAATTCTAATTCACCTGCCCTTTATCTTGGGAACAGTTTGTAATGTAAAGATTAATGACATTTCCTGGTCCAACAAACAATTATTCACCTGCAAATGTGGATAGTTAGAATATTTTTAAAATGTATCTATTCAAAACATGGTTGTGTATATGTAGTTGTAAATGCACAAACACAGAACTGATTTTTGGGGAGTGTAAATTAAATCATATGAAACAAAATATTCACCATTTTCTTGCAATACAATCATTTGTTCAAACATGTTAGGACCTTTCTGCAGGTCAATCACAGTTTTCAGATGAGCTGTAATTTAAATCAACTCCATTCTGCATCTAATATGGATGTCTCACTGACAAATAATTAAAATTAACCACACTGCTTGCAACTCTTTTCCCATCAGAAACAGGCCACCATTGTGCATACGCATTGCTAATCTCAGGTAATGAGATCTTGCAGAAAATACAAGGGGGTGATAAAGTAATTCCCCACAGCAGGTGATTGCAGTAACTGTAATAAAGGGCTGCACCCCTCTCACTTACTCAACCTTCATCTCACCTGGACCCTCCTACTTCGTGACTCGTTTCCATTTCCTGCTCCTCCCTTTAGGATAGTGGTAGAAGTAGATCTTAAAGTTTTTCCTAGCACAAGAGAGAACTATAGAATGGATCTGTACATTTTCAGTAAGAAGATGTTTCTGTTTGTTTGTTCATCAAAAAAATCTCAGTTCGTTTCATCTTCTTTATCAGTTCTTTGGCTTCCCTTTCAGGTTCAGAGTCAAATAATTTTTCTCCTTAAATCATTGTCTACATTTAAGCCAGCACAGCACAGTTTTTGCCTTCCATGGGTTGCTTTAGTGCTAAAGAACGTGATTGTGTGCAAGTGTATGACAAAGAGAGGAATAATCTTGGCATTTGTTCAGGTCAGCATGAAAAAAGCAGACTGCCAATGGGGATTTCCTCAGTAATAAGCCAGATGGCATCATAGGATGCTTGGGAAGACTGACTCTATTTAATTCTCTTTAATAGCAAAAAGTACCTAGACAGGTCTTGAATTTGTGTAAAACAAATGGGCAGTTATTTTATGTTCTTTTTTTTTAACCATGAAGTCCCCCACCTGTCACTACTAACTTTCATATGTTAAGTGTATCTGACAAATTTATATTTCCCCTTTCTTCAGCTGTCCGGATTCCAACTGCCTTTTCCTTTTCCTGTGCATTATCCCTATGACTGACTTGTTTACTCCTCACCCATCTCCCCCAGAAAGTTTCTCCAGGTGTAGAATTAGACTCAGGGAAGTGTGAAAAAGGCTTAGTTCAAGGACAAAGTAAGTGGCAAAACAGCTGTGTTTTTGTGATGGTTGACACATCAAGAACTGAACCAGGGTCCTCCAGAGTTCAAAAAAAAAATACAAGCTATGGCAGCCTTGAGCTAAAGTTCTCTGACTACAGTTAGAAATTCATACCCTGTGGGTTGGGTACAAAGCGGGCTCCATACCATGCATTGGTCAATGGATTACCCATTTTTTATTATGCTTCTCCTGCAAAAAATGAACAATTAGATTTTTTTAAAGATACACCCATGCAAAATCTAGTTATGGGTGTGCATGTCCACATACATGAATACACACACACACGCATACATATATATTCAATTGTGCTAGGTGCATACCCTCTGACATTTCAGTATGATTACTAAATTCCAAGTAGAAATGTTTCTTCTGAAGTGATCATAAAGTATCAATGGTAACTTTTTCCTTTAATGACACAGGATTCAGCAACAGCACAGTATTCAAATGGTTGACCTTCCATCATGCCTTTAAATGGGAAGTTCAATCTACTATTTGTGTACAAAGGCTACAGAAAAGAAAGGAAACCTTGAGAACAAGCATATAGTTGTTTTGTTTTGCTATTCCTTTAAATGAAGTCTACAAAGTTTTTCCCTACTTAGCGAAAGACATCCCTCAGCTTCAATATGGCCTAGATGCTTTCCCTTCCTAAGCAATTCCCTTCTACACCTAACAGGAGAATGGGACTTTGTTGGTAGATTTTAATTCTGAGTAAAGAGGGTTTTCCCCAACACTCCCTCAAGGCATTTCTTCTTTTTTGACCCCACTTCTGACAGTCGACATTCTGCTGCTATGACACAAACACCCTATAACTGAAGAAAAATATTGAAGAATGTTGTTTCCTACAGAAAATAAAGCTACTGAAATGCCCCTGGGGGTGAAGCTGCTAAAATGCCCCTGGGGGTGAAGACCCTGCAAAATTCAGGATGCAAGAGTCTTGGAGGGCAAAGCTGACACAAAACATACAGGGAAACAATGTATTTGATATTTAAACCTTGCAGTAAGAAAGGTTTAGCTATCAAAAGTCCATTGCTAGTTTCTGAAAGAAGGCGTGTAAGAGCCAAAAAAATTGCATAATTTATAACCTGATAAGGAACATGCTCACCAAAAGTAATATCAACTTGGATAATCTAAAAAGAACCAGCTTTTATATTTGCTTCCTCTTTGATATACAGCAATACAAGTGAACCTCACAGGATTTTCATAAGACATAATATACTATCAGTTCTCAGATAGAGAAAGTAAGCCCACAGAGATAGCTTTCTCACTCTGAAAATGATAAGTGTCTCAAGATATAAAAATCATTTCTATCCTTGTAAATGAAATGAAGATGTGATTGGAAAATTCCATTTTTGGGTGAACAAACATATGCATTAGAAACATACAAAATAAACAGCTGTATTATTTGATTTATGAAGGGTATTTGCAAGCTCATAAATGAAAAACATAAGGCAGCCCCACCACTGCTCTGCAATGCTCCACAACCTATCCCCCACCAACTGCCCTCCCCACCCCACCCCACCCCACCTCAAAACAGAAAGCCAGGAGTTCTGGCCCCTGAAGATTGCCAATGCAGGAAGGACTCCTCTGGGGAGCAGCTATAACAGCTTCTCTATCCTTCTGGTCCTTGGTCCAAGCCTCCAGTTGAAATTGTCCAGCGTTCTGCCTTCCAGAACTGCCTTCAGCCTGCTCACTTTCATGGCAGAGAAGAGACCAGCTGGCATCAAAGCAATACAACCAGAGGGGGCTGAGGTGGCCTGGGTGCTAAGGTGCACAGCTGACAGCCCAGAAGTTGCAAGTTTGAGGCTAGAGCAGAAGTGCTTATGGTATGACCTGTTAGATTCAATGAAATCTTGTGTAACCTGAGTATACCAAGGGTGTGCCCTTCTAGCCAAATAGAGAGGAAGTGGTAACAGGCTAGGGTGCTGAGGGAGGGATGTCATCATCCTACATGCAGATCCCTCTGTTTCCCTAGAGACACCCCCACATGTGTACTCTTAACTATATACAGGTTTATTATTACAAATATAATTGAAATCTTTCCATGACAGAACTTAATTGAATACCTGATATTACAAAATAACTTTCATAATCTCCAATTCAAGAAATGAGTTCCCCAATCCAATAATATTCACCCCAGTGGGTAAAACCCAATACTTAAAAATATGTACACAACTGACCCAAAGATTTCTTCAGGCTCTCAAACCCATCAACATCACGGTTAACGGCACTAAAATAATAACAATATTATTTATAAAATACAAAGCACAACATAAACTCAGAACCTCAACCACCTAGGAGTCTAATTATGAATTTGTTCCCTGAGCCTGGAGAACAGGGGTCCCCTCACCCACTCCCAACAGGGTCTCAGGACCCACCCACTGGGAGGAGTCATCCACCCACCTCTAGTGAGGCCACTCCTTTTCAGGGCCCCAGTGCTCCAATAACTCATGGCCCTTCTGATGACCTGGCTTGTCTCAGCATGATGCTCCCTGCCAGGGTCTCTTTTCCCATGCTGCCTCTGGACTCCCCTTGTGGTCTGGGGTCCCCAGCCTGGGCACCCAAGCCTTGCAATGTTGCCTGCTTTGGTTTTCATGGCACTCTGCAGATTTCCTTACACCGCTCTATGCCCCGCTCTGAGCACCAAGGACTAGCTGCTTCACCCACCAGGGTTGCTGGGCTCCCAACCACCTGCCTCACACTGGGGTGGCCTTCCACATTCTCCATGCCCTGCTTGGCACCAGGGATCTTTCAGCTTACCCGGGCCCTATGTGGGGCTCCAGCCTTCTGGTCTCATACTAGGTGGCTAGCCCAAGCAGCCTTTCTCTGCTCACCACTCATGGATCTTGCCCAAGTCCTGCGCACAGTGGTTGCCATCCACTTGCTGGGATCTGCAAGCTCAACCCACCTTGTTGTGTTCCTAGGGCCTGGACTCTGTGCATCGGACTGTACACCATGATAAGCCCAAGGATCTCACACCATCCCAGGGATCTTCAGGAGCTCAGGGCTATTCCCCACTGAGGCAGCTCATCCCCAGCTTTTCTCGTTCCGATCTTCCTTCTTCAGCTCCCCCATCACATCTGCCCATGTGCCGGGCATGCTGCTCCTTTTATACACTTTAGGGGCTCCACCCCCGAAGTTCGCCAGACCTGGCAGGGCACTGTCTCATACCAGGTCTGGACTGCTCCTTGCTCCCTCCCTTCGGGGAAAGGGCATGACCTTGCTTACCCTGGCTTGCTTCTGATTGGTGGATGGGCTCCACCAATTGGAATTGCAGAATCTCAAGCTCAGGACTCATCCAAAGTTGAAAAGGTAAGCCTGCTACAATTGAATTTTGCTAAATACCTTGTCACAAGAACCCAAAAAGGAAATGAATGCAACCAGGTCACAGGGGTAACAGCAACTTCTGGTTCCTGCCACACTGCTTGGGGCACTTGTGATTGCATAGCTGCTGGCAGCAGCCTTTTTTTCTCATGCCACTGAGACCAGCTCAGCAGCTGGTAATCCTCTCACAAGTGGTGGCATGTACAAATGGTTCAACATCACCTTTGCTCATCCCCTCAGTAAAGTTACTGCTGGCTGTGACTGTGGACTACAAATCCCAGAGGCACCTGGAAGCAGAAAGAGGAAGTGATGAGCGACCCTGTAGAGTCCTACTTCAGAGGAATCCTTTGAATGTGGCTTGAAATTTTAGACATATATTCAAATTATTTGCATATATCATGCTTCTTCAGAAATAGCGTAATAAGATTTTAGCCTAGTTTCTGGTTGAGACCTCTTTCCTCTGCTTTAATATTCCTAAGGTGATTCCCTCTGTATTTTGATATCATATACATTCACACTAAAGCCCCCTTTATGATTTCTTAAATATGGTTTCTCTGAGAATTATATACTGGGTTGTTTTTTTCCCTGACAAAAAAAAAATATTGTACTTCTTTGGGACAGAGGGTTGCATATTCAATAAAAACAAGAAGAAGGAACTAAATGAATTTCCCGTGTTTTTCTTCTTTTTTTAAATCTAAAGTTATAAACAATTAAAGCCTTTCCAATAGCTTGTTTAGTATTAAGAAATCTAGAAATGAGGACGTCTGAATCAGTGGGCCTCCACTGCTAGTGATAAAATGAGCAGGGTGTCTGCCCTGGACAAACCTTGTGAGAAAGAGGGAGAAGGAGGGCCATGGTTCCAAGGGGGCAGAGGGGCATGCCAGTTCCAAGAATTGAGGGTGCTCGGGGCCAAGTTCCAAGAGCAGGGCTGGGGGGAACATAGGGAGTGTCACCCAGTCCCTGGCTGATGCTTCACCACTGAACTCTGCTCAACTGTACTTGTGCTTTTAAAGCAGCAGCAGAAGCAGCACAGTGTCCTGCAAGAGCAACACTGAAGGGCTGTTCTTGCTGCCAGGGCACAAAACTGGTATAAACTTGTAAAGAACAGAAAAGAACAGAAGTTCAGTGCACATAAACCAGTTTTAAAATGGCTGAAACTGGTTTAAGATAAACTTGGTTGAATGTAGTATCAGACTTAACTGATTTGGGTCAAACCAGTTTATGAAACTTCTATCCCAGACCCCTTCCTGGTTCCTGCGGTCTGGGGCCAGGGAAAGGGGTTAAACTTCCCTTTACCCAAGTACAGAGCTGCCCTGCTGTGCCCTGTTAATTACTGCTGGCTGTGACTGTGGACTACAAATGCCAGAGGCACCTGGAAGCAGGAAGAAGAAGTGATGAGCAACCCTGCAGAGCTTGCTGCTGTGACTGTGGGCTGCAATTGCAGAGAACTCAGGTGGAGCAGGAAGAGGAAGCAGACACACAACTCATGCTAGCTACATGCCAGTGAGCCGTACTCTAGCAACCCCTAGCTTCTGGCCTGAGCCACTGCAGGCACGTGGCTGCATTTTGAATCAAAAGTGAATGTCTGTCCAGTTGTTTCTCAGTTTAATCTCTGCAGTTTAGACTAACCTGCAAAGACTGAATTGATTCAGCCCTGGGCTTCTTGACTGTCTGTAAGCACTTCAGAGCTGGAACTGCATATCACTTTGTGCACGTGCCTGGCACAATGGAGCCCTGATCCTAACTGGGGTATCAAGGCATTGCTATGACATAAAAAATCATGGGAATAGCAGAAAAAAAAAGATAGAATGAACAATAATGTCTCATCTGAGGTAACAGGAAAGAAAAGAAAATCTGGAGGAAGTTGCATTGTCACAGCTTTCAAAATGCAACTTTGCCTGGTCAGCTGAGACGAATAGTTTTGATACATGAGGGTTTTTTTTCTCAATAAGCCATCAGACTCTGTACTTAGGCCGGTTAACCTCCTTGACAGTTTGTCAAACTGCCTGATCAAGAGGGCCAGATCCTGTTCTACCCTGCCTCAGTGCCTGAAAAAATATAATGCAAGACAGGTGGCTACTCATCCTCCTGGCTGCTTCTAGTGATTTATTCTTAAGACGTATGACAGCATGTCACAAAACTAGATACATTAGCCATTTTCTTAGGTGCCAAATAAGTCCAATAGGATCTAGCTCCAAAAAGGAATAGTCTAAATTCTATCCTCATCTTAGTCCACCACCACCATTATACTTAGTGGTATCTACAAATATAGCATACCAAAATCTGGCCAAATGTTTTCCAATCTCCACATTTGTGGTTTGCCAAATTCCAGTTTCAGAGAGTGAAAATCTAAAGAAAAACCCCAGAAAAGAAATGCCTATACAACTGTCTTAAATTTGAGTCAGATTAAGACGATTTCCCATATCGGCTTGCATATCACATGCACATTCCATGTCTTTCCACTTCCAAATCAGCCCTCCAAAATTGGGATGTGCATCTTAGTCAGGGGAACTAATTTTTCCTCTCTGAGATAGAAGCAGGGAAGAATAGAAGTATAAAAACAGTGTACTCTAATAGCTGCCATAATGGCTGCTTTTACATGTGCTGGTTCATGTTCTAATTAGAATGCACTGGTCAGCCCAGATCACGTCCCAAGGCCTCTGTGACCGTTGGAGTACCTTAGATACTATAATAATCCTCCTTCACTCTGATTAGGTCATTTGAATTGTTTTGCATCATTGGCGATTCTTCGGGCAAAGTGACCTAGTGGCACCCATCTCCTCTCCAGGTATGGAAGGCCATTGGCTCACAGAGAGCTCATTCAGCCTTTGATAGGTCTTGTTTTTAGTTCTGCTGGGTGTCCACGCATCTGCCTCACCCAGGGAAGCCCAGATGTAGGTGCCAGTTTAGTTGCCGACAACCCAATCATGGAACTGGCTCTACTGGCTTATGTGGTACCAGATAGCAAACCAAGAGAGGCCTGGCTTGACAGCTAGACCCCAATTCATTGAGTCTGCTCTACATTGCAATTAGAATGCTCCTGTGATGTCTCATCATCATATGTATTAAGCCCCTGAGTTTCAAAAAGGTTGCAGGGACGCTTTAACTAAACCATATCAAATGAACTTTAGTTAGAACATCCCACAGCCATTTTGAAATGCAGGGGGGCTTAAAACATGTGACAATGAGACATTTTAATGAAAGTGGCCCTCTGGGAACCATTCTAATTAAAATGCCCCCCCACACACACACCTCCAAGCATGTGCATAAGGCAGCCAATGGCTCCTGCTTGTCTCTGGCCCCTGCAGAAGGGGTAGAGTTCTGCGTCACTCTCATCCAGATTGTCTCCTGAGATGCCACACTTCCTGGAATCTCTATACTTCAGGAGGACTTACCCTATGTTATATAGCCAGTCACAGCTCTGGACTTTTTTTTTTCTTCACATTCTACCTTCCAAAAACAAAGTGTTATTGCATGAGTGCAGTTTGCAGGAAAATATGGTATTTTACCTGGAAAGGCATTCTAGTTTCATATCTTTCTCAAACCAGCACTTGGCAGTAGCCTATTTCAGAAATCCAGATTAACGCTTGTTTTTTTTTTAATTCTTCATTAACACCTGGTTCTTTTAAAAATAGTGTCCAAAATATTTTCCTGTAGAGGAAATAGCACCTATTTTTCACAAGAATACCTAATGAAAGACTTTTATTTCCCACTTCGCACACAATTTCCTCATTTGTTTGGGTAGCTGCAGGCCCCAAAACATGAGTTCTTAGACCCTTAAATTAGAAAAATTGTACCCCATATGAGGTGATTATGGGTATTTTATACAGCAGAAAATGACGTAGAAATATCCAGTTTGAAATGATATAATGAAAACAGAGCCTATGTTCGTTTTCAAAATTTTTTTTATAGAGAAATCACCAGAAAGAATAAAAAACTATTTGTAACTTAAACCAGCTCCTTGCTGCACCCTCTCATAGATTTATGAAGTGCCAGAAGCTACATCTTGTCTGACCTCATGCATATCACAGACCATTACATTTCACCCAGATACCCATGAATTGAGCCCATATCTTGTGTTTGATTAAACCATAACTTGTATTTGGTTAAAGCACATCTTCCAGAAAGTCTTCCTGTCTTGATGTGAAGACATCAGGAGATGAAAAATCTATTTCTTCTTATAATTTGTTCCAGTAGTTAATCACTCCCGCTGTTAAAAATGCATGCCTTATTTCCAATTTGAATTTACCAGATTCCTGCTTCCAGCCACAATAAGAATCTGAAACTGCTGCGCAAAACCTTCCTTCATGTAGCTGTTAGGTTTATTTTTGTCAATTGTTTACTTTAAACTTTCACTCTCAATAACTCTTTAAGAGAAGGATCAAAGTGTAGGATTTGAGCCTCTAGCTTTTTCTCCTGTTTTCTTGATGGCTTTAAACAAAATAATAATGAAGGCAACTCCTCAAAGTCATTAGTCATATACAGAGATAAAATTTACATTCACCCTATCTGGAGGCAGCCAAAGAAAACTGGCCTAGTGTTATGAACTGTAGGAAAGCTCAGGAGGGAGTGATTAAAATAATTAGTAGCAATTACTACCAAAATTATGGTACTGAATGGGACAGTGTCCAATAATGAGAGGTCACAATTACTAGAATGCTCCTTTGTACACTCGTTTGTCTTTTTAGTATTGTAATCATTTGTGTTGTCCTTCTGCACAGTGGGACCCTCAGACTGATTTTTATTTATTTAAAAAAAACCCTTCACAATAAACAAAGGTTCAGCATGTTCTGAATGACAATTTGTCTGTTCTGAAGGCCTGACATAACTTGGGATTTTCATTCAGTCTCTCTGTAATAGCAACTTCAGTATTTCTAGGTTTCATTATTTTTTAGGATATGTTCTAAGTGAATAAGATTTTAAGACATGCATAAGCTGAGTTGGATAAAATATGAACAAATTTAGACTACCCAAACCTAAATGGAACAAAACCTGATCTTCCTATTCATTTTCACACACTTCAGATTTGTCTGCAGTGGAGTTTATTTATATTAGTATAGATCTATCAGCAAAACCGCCTCAGATGGATGCAGTGATATTACTATAGCTTTCTGTATAAAAAAAAAATCATCATTTTATTTGATAAAAATGCATTTACTGACATTAGGACAATAATAGCAGTAGGTTTTTTACCAATATACCCCTAATAGTAAAGCCTGGAACTGTAGGCCTGGCTTTAGCCATCTCTAGAAATGCGTGCAAACTTATTTCTGTTCACAAGGAACTCCACAATTTTAAAGCTTATTTAATTCTGATTCAACAGAAAAAATATCCAATATCTAACAATATGAAATATGAGAAATTTTCTAGGGGAAAAATAATCTTGATCAGTAGAAACAGTTTGTTCAAATTCAATCAAAACATTTCACTGGGATTTTTTAACAAAATTGTGCATTTTTAGTGTCACCGTTAAAAATAAAATATATAACTAAAACATCATCTGAATATTAAAAATTGCAATACTTTCTTCCAAAAATGTTGAGATGGAGTGTCAGCTTTATTGAAAGACTTTTTTCTCAAAAGCAAAATGTTATTGAAATCAAGATGTCAAAACGAAAACTTTCAGCAAAAAAACAAAGGGTATTTTCTGACAGAGAAACATTGAAAAAAATGTTGACTAATTTATCTCCTTATGGCACTGGACAAATTATAATACTGAAGGATAGCACTTTATTTTCATGTTATTAATAATCCAGAGGTGATATAGAATTATGGAAAAATCTAATGAAAAATGTGCAAGCTATTCCCTGATCAATTAACTGCTAAAGTGTTCTGAATATATATCAAACCTCCTGATATTCACTAATCTTCACTTCTTCTAGTATTGGAACCAGAACCCACAGAAGTCAATGGTAAGGCTTACATTGCCCATTAAAATCGGTTACTTTAATGGCCTTTTATGAAGCTCTCAAAGCTCTTAAATCAGGGGTTCAATCACTACTACAACGTACGAGCGCAATACAGCCAATGCAGAGCTCCAATTTGGCACAGGGGATCTGTGGCACCAAGCTGTTCTGTGCCACCTGCTCTGCCACATCTGCATTTCCTTTGCTGCAGAGGGGCCAAGAATCTCTGCAACAAAGCTGCCTTCAGGCAGCTGATTATTAGGAGGGGAAGGAGAGAGAGGAAGAGACTTGCAGTATACAGAGACGGCTAGGTCACAAGCTCTGGCCCGTGCTGCCCAAAGGTTGCCAACTCCTGTCTCAGATAACTACAAAAGTAGAAACTAAACCTTGTTCAGCTTTCAGCAACAAGATAATGCTTCTCATAGCATATCTGCAAGGTAAAGGTTGCCCAGGCACTGTTATGACTGTATAACCTAGACCATAAGAGAATGTCTTGATTAAGTCAACGTTTGGTGTCCAAACCAGTATTAGACAAAACAGCAAATGTCACTTTGCTGCTTCTGCTACATCAGCATGATTCCACAGGTTACTAATTCCTCAGGAAGCTGCCATAAATAGCATGCTTCTCATACAGAAATGTTCTGTCAAAAGTTAAGCTAGGAACTACCTCATATGTTCTGCCTAAAGTCATCAGTAGTTGCAACACTTTTACCCTGCTACCCATCATACATTCCAGTCCACAACCTCTCCATTCTCACTATAACAACAGGGTTCCCACTCAAGCTATCTTTGTACTAGAAAAGGTGATATGTTCAGTGGCGGACTACAGGAACTGCACATGGCCACTGGGGAGACTAATGCATGACTCAGCAATTACACACACGCTGACAGACTGACTAGAAAGGTTTTCTAGTAAATCTATAACACAAATATAGTTTCATGCCAGCAAATCCTTTGTAGTATAGATGAAGTTTCCACCAACAAACATGTGCTTTTGTTGGTATATTTTATAATTCCCCAAACAAAATACACTACATCAGCAAAAGCACATTTTTATAGATCACTGGATCCACACAAAGTCTTTTGCTGGTACTAAAATACTGTCTCTATACACCACACCCCTAATCATACTGCCATACCAGCAAAAAGCCCTTCTGTTAGACCTGACCTTAGTGCAGCAGGACCATGGCCTTGCTTCTTCCATGCTTTCTATTCATGAATGCCTTGTAGGAACTATAGAAGTCCCCACATATGAACTTACACAAGGACTGGTATTCCCCCAGCAGGTGGTAATGCAGTTGCAGGTAAAGTGGGTGAAGTCAGAGAGGGGTATAATTTGTAAGAAGCAGAATAGGTATTAGCATTCAGAAGGGATTCTAAATATGTTTTGTCACACACCTCTGCCACAAAATTGTGATTAATTTTTGTGCACAACTCATACATACGTTTTTGGTAAAGGACTAGAAAATGATCCTTTGAAAGTCACCAAATAAGATGAACTGACTTCTAAACAAAGTGCATTTAGAGAATATTATCTTTAAGTCTTGCCATTCACCATTGTAATACTGGAGGCTAGCTGAATATTCCCCACGCTGAAGGATTTCTCCTCAATCAAGTGTCTGGGCAAATAAGTTGAAGCTAAAATGAATATAGACAAGCATTGTATTCTGTATACCTGGGCTTTCCAATCTTCAGACCCAAAGAGAGCCCTACAACAGCCAGAAAAAACCTCTGCAGATTATGGAGGGCTCTTTCAAAGAAACAAAATGAACAAAGGAGAACTAAGCCTAATAGACATTGGAAAAATATCACTAGACCTTACATTAAACACTAAGCCAAAGTGTGTGAAGGGATTTGCTGCAGGGAAAATAGCAAGAGTAAAAGAAATGACAGATGAAAGCAGCTATACAAAAACCTCATAATCAAATGTAGACAAGAACACAATAAAATAAGAAATTGGAACCTGAATCCTACACTTAATCCAATCAAAAAAGAACCACAAATATTCAGGAACCCAAACTTACAAGAAAAGAAGAGGTCTTGCTGGATGAAGCCAGCTACTTGAATTATCCAAGTTGATTATCCTCCTGAAGGTGCTGGAGAAGTTTCCCTGAAACAGGTACATTTTGCTATTGGAAGTGGTAATAATCTAACAGAAAAGAAAACATTTGAGGAATGAATTATAATGCATGTTTTAATTACAAGGTTAATATGCCAATTACATCAAATCTGCTAGTGTACTTGAAAAGATGTAACCTACATGAAATCAATGAAACCACTCGGCATAAGGGAAGCAAAATATTAACCTTAATGTCTTTTCTTAAAGAAATTGAAAGAAGTATTTCAAGTGAATCTTGTTTTCTGCAGGATTTTTACAGTAACTACAGCCTTTGAGATCATGGAATTTGTTTTAGACTTGTTTCTAAATTGCTCATTTTCTTGCTGGAGAGATGTCTTCCCACTGGAAACTCTTGAACTGTTGCCCTTAACCAAAGCAGTCATCTCAGCTCAACAGTGAAATCAGAAGCAATTCAGGTAGAAAGCAAGACATGACATGAGCACTTGGCAAATACTTTATGTATTCCTAGTACTGCACCGGTTCCCTTAATGATTGAATGCCTCTTCACACATCCTCCATCCTTCATCCCATAACCAGTTAAAAAACTAAGGGATGGGTAGTTGTTGCTGCTGCTGCTCTATGTTTTTACTTTCCAAAATGCTGCTAAAGCATGCAGCGCTCTGTAAGACAGCAAGACTGAAGAGGGGATATTTCTATTTGGTCCTGAATACGATCAAATCCATGACAAATTGTAGTTACCACTAGAGAGAATTTCAGATTCTCAAGCAAGCTGCTGAGTAGGCACCAAACAAACCTTTTCAGGCTGTCTAGCTAAATCCAGAGAAGACAGAGGTGATGGTGGTGGGCATACCACTTGACCTGGGATACCATTATCAGTTCGGTCCAGCCCCTGCTTTTCACTCAGGTACACAGCCTTGTGGTACTCCTGCATCCTCTGGTGCACCTGGATCTCCAGATGGCTATAATGCCTAGGAGAACCTTTCACCAGCTCCATCTGGTAAGAAGGCTGTGACCCTTTCTTTCAGATTCAGAACTGGTCACCATCTTCAATGCCTTCATAACCTTGAGGCTTTTTCTGGGATTGCCCTCAGTGACTATATGGAAGCTGCATCTGGTACATAATGTGGTGGATCACTTTCTGATAGGGATGGGTTGTCAGTAGTATATAACTCCAGTGCTCCAGAGTCTGCACTGACTTCCAATATCTTTCTGGGTGCAATTCAAAGTGCTGGTTATGACCCATAAAGCCTTAAATGATCCAGGCCCTACATACCTGACAGATTACTTTTTCCCTTATACCCCATCACAATCCGTAAAACCAGCAGGAAGCAACCTCTTGAAAGAATAATCAATGCACCAAGTTTGCTTATCAAAAACACATGGGAAGTGGTTCTTGATAGTAATCCCTCAACTTTGGAACTCCCTCCCCCTTGAGGTACAACAGAGCCAGAGCATGGGCATCTTGCAGAAACATAAGAGCTGGGCTATTGTTTGGCTAGTGCTAGTGGGGTGGGGAGGGAGGAAAGGAGTGGGTATTGAACTACAGTTGACTTTAATACTCTATTGGCTTTTGAAACTTATTTTGTTTCTCCTGTTGGTTTGATAAGTTATTTGCCTCTCTTCTGTAAGCCTTTGTTGGGAAGGGAAGCATATAAATCACATACTTAGCATGCAAGCTTTTCACTTTGAGGTAGACAGTTCTATCATTCATAAGAAGCAAAGCAGTTGAAGACGATCAAGGTCCTGAACTGAAAGGAAGGTAGTGCAATCGGAAGCATTTCACCTAGTTCTCGTCATGGTAATAAGGTGGTCCTTTAGCCTCACTGAGTCCATTGAAAAATCTGAAAGCAAGGAAAAAGAAATAGATCCACAGGGGGAACTAAATTTACTAGATAAACGTACTGTGTTGGACTGTAGCACCCTCAGGCATGCTGTGTACCTCCTTGCAAGCTGCCTCCAGAGCTGGAAGTGGTATACTTGTGTCCACAAAGCACTGAGGGTTGCTAATTCATATGGGAGTCAGTTAATTGGCACTGCTACTCAGTGATGCTAATTAGCCTGCCTGAAGCATCACATAGATACGGTA
Organism: Alligator mississippiensis; assembly: GCF_030867095.1. Lineage (NCBI taxonomy): Eukaryota > Metazoa > Chordata > Crocodylia > Alligatoridae > Alligator > Alligator mississippiensis. The sequence goes on from NC_081825.1 coordinate 32,215,057, forward strand.
ACACTCCTTCCATTTCAGGGGACAGTCTGTGAACAGCAGTATGATGCACCTGATGGTGCAATTGTCCCACACAGTAAGTTTGCATATAGCCATCCACTTAGGCACCTGGCTTTCAGGGTACAAACCACAGCCTGAAGTAGTCACCTAAGCTCTCTGTGCAACATGTGGGGAGAGTTAGGTATTTCACCATGGGATTTAAACAAATGGCAATCCGAACAGAGAGCCACCCAAACTAGACAGTAGAAAAATGCTGAAGGTGTATGTCTCAAATCCCACCCCTTTGGTGCCCTCACCAGAGCAGGATTCACAGCTGGAAACCCTTTTGTGAGGTTAGGCACCAATCCAGGATGCAAAAGGCATGCTTAGAGCATTTAGCCCCAGACAGAGGCAGAAGAACTGAGGACCCCCTATCAGACGTAGGTATTAGATAGACGCTGAGCCACTCTGTCAAGATGGAAGCAGTTCTGGGCATTCCCAGCAGCAGAACTTTAGGTGATGCAAACATGCGTACCTAGAGTTAGTGAGGGGATTTCAGGATTTCATTCTTGAATTTAGGAACTTTGGGCATTTTTACTTGTGTAAGAGCCACAGCCCCAGGCACTTTGAAAAGAGCCCGGCGCTGTGATGCTTGCAGTGGTATAAGTGGAGAAATAGCACTGAGAAAACAGTGGCAATGTGCTTTTGAACTAAAACACCTCAGAGGTGCTTTAGTTCAAACACCCACCACCACCACCATTTTCTGCATGCTGACACACATTTTAACACTTATATAACTGCATGCAGCGCAGCGCAGGTCACCTCAGCTCGCGTGCAGAGCAGGCTCGATTAATCAAGTCTGCTGCAAAGTGGGAGATCTCCAGTGTGTTGCAGGAAAAAAAGTATGTGTATAAATGCCTCTAAATTCCACCTAAGTGTCCTCTGGACTTATGTGAATCTGAGACTGTGGCCAGATACAGACTTTATACTTTTACTGGTGTAAGTGATTGGAAACTAGTCTATACCCATAACAGAACAAAGTCTGGCGCACACAGACTGATTTAAAAATGATGGAACCCGGTCTAAGATTTGCTTCTCCCATCCCCCACCCCCAATCAAAGGGTGAATGTGTGTTTCATTTACAGCTGATCTAAACTATGCCACATACAGAAGGCCATATAACTTAGATCGATTCTGCCTTGGGCTTTTTAAATGTCTGTACCTAGACTAAGACATTAAGTGCAAGCCAGTGAAATGAGCAGTACATGAACTACTCTCTGGAAGCAGTCCACAGAAGTCCAGTACTGTGTCATTATGTCCTTAGTTTGCAGATCCAAGGGAAACTGTCTTTGACTAGTTTCCTTGTCATGTTACGACTGTATTTCAGCTGATTCTTTTATACACTGATATTGGGCATTCACGGTGATAGCTGAGCAATCATGGTGTTTGCGGGCAGTGTGAAGAATAAATAGTCAGGTGTTTCATTTCAGGTGTAATAGAGTTAATACTGTGACAGAACTGAAATTCTGGTTCTAAGGAGAGAAGAATACATTTAGCTGGCTGAGAGGATAAATACTCCTCCAAGTAGGGAGTAATCTGTTAACATTACTCTAAAACAAACATTGAGAAAGCACAGTACTTTAGCAATTAAAGGTCCAAATTTACAAAATTAATTAGTGTTTCCCACAGCATAGCACTCTCCTTATGAACAGCTCTATTGTAAATATACCATGTTCTAAAATGAAAAGAAAGCATTCTTATGTTAATTATCTAATTAACTAATCTAGGCACAATTAGCAGCTGAAACTGCACAGCATTACACTCTCTTCCCTTTCCTTTCCAAATTCAATATTGCCTTGTAATACATACTTTCACATAGTAATGGACCCCAAGTAATAACTTTGTGGCCTATTCTATCCTCACTGAGGTCAGGTATCACAGGGGATCCCACTGAACAGAATACTTGATTCAGGAAAAAAGCTGAGATATTGTGTACAAAAATTGTGAGTTGATCTGTCCAGCTATTTAATCTGGGTACCCACGCTTATCCTTTTTCTTACTGAGGCTGCTTTTGTTGCTTTATAGAGAACCAGAATGGGACATTCAAGAATTCAGCTATCTGTTTCTCTGCCCCCTTGAAAACTAAGCATCACTTAATACCTCCCTAGATTTTTCTGTTTTGGAAAGGACGGCTCAATGGAATATTATAGAAGTTTTAAAATATTGAGTCTGATCCTCCTCCATTAAGCCATCAGGATGATTATTGACTTCAGTAAAATTATTCCTGAACACTATAGGGTAGGCAAAAAGAGAACCAAGACAAGTTTTTCAACTAGCAGAGCTAAGCAGATATTTTTAATACATAGTAAATTCACTGAGAAATTCACTTTCAGACAAATTAAATCATGCAACAAGGAGATAGGGGAGCCAAGGAGGAAAGAAAGAGAGGGAGGTTAGGGAAGGAGGAATCAGAAAAGTCAAAACATATTTTTGGAAAGATTGAAATTACACATTGACTTTTTGCTTTGAAACAATATTTTATTTTTAAAGGTCCATTTAAAACAATGAAGAAAAGGGTTAAATCATCTTTAATAAAAACATCAAAAAAGAAAATTATTATTTTTTCAATTTTTTTTGGACATCTGTGTAAAAATGCACTTTTTACATAGCTCTACCTAATAGGTCCAGGCCCATACCAGAGGCAGCAGAGAGTTTTCCTGCCTAGAAAGCACCACAGCTCCTCAAGAGCATGGCCACTGCATTACCCCTTAAAAGTTAATAGACAGTTTGCTCCAAGACCAGGCAGCCTTTGGATGAGTCACAAACTCTCAGCTCAGGAACTCAAGGACTGCAGTTATACAGCCTCCACATGGCTACCCAAGGACCTCTCATAATTTGGCACATATTGTATAAATCAGATCTTATTTCAAAATATCCATCGCTCCATATGTAACTCTTTCAAAAAACTCAACCCTATGACTGATGTGCATTTAGCATAACAGCCAAGCTAGGAAAGGACACACCACATTGAATTTGCTCACGGAGGGAGACTTATTCCTTCTGGACTTTAAAATTTACTGCTGGTCAGTTATATGGAGATCAATTATTCTTGTTTTATTAGTATAAACTGCCTTTCCCAAAATAGGCAACCACCCTAACCTCTCAACTGGCAGTTCAGGAATCAGCCATCCAAATCGTCATGCCTGACAACTACTTTCTGCAAGCCAATAAAAATAAGCTACTTAAGTCCCATTATAATCATATATACCTAGAGTTAGCCATCGCTAGCAACATGATTGTAAATGTGAATGTCTATGTGTACCCTGTGTGCCACATCCTATAAATTTATCATGTTATAACTTGTGGTCATTCCCAGCATAAACATGTTCTGATTGCTTTACATAAACCTGGAATGACCACCTCAAACCTCTGCTGCTCCCCAGTAACCACATGCCTTGTCCATAGGTTACCATCTTGCAGATTTCTCTGAAACAGGCTATATGTCAGCTCAAAGGCTTTTCTCACTAGCACTAATGGGGCCAATATACTCATCAATGGCGTGTGAACAAGACCTGCTTTTTAATACAAAAATAACAATATATCCTTGTAAAGAAGCACCATGAGGCATAAAATGGTACAACCCATTTTTTCCCTTACAATACACCTGTCAAATTCTGGGTGAAACAAAACTTGAGTAAACTGCTGATCTAAAAAAGCTTTCTGCAGGTATAACAGTTCTCTCCAGCCATACGCACTATGGGGCAGCCATCATACATTCTGTGTGTTTGGGCAGTGTGTAAAACTATAGGGCCTAGATTCACTCTAATATAAATAATAATGGTCCTGGCCCAACATAGGAAAATACTGTAAAAAATATTCTAAGAATATTTAATGGAATTTTAAAGTTAATTCAAGCATATTGACATCATTTTCTGTGAATGCTCATATGACTTTTACCAGCATAAGTATTCATGAAAAGCAGGGTCCCATGCACAAGTTTTTGCCAAAGCCTATTTTTTAGGCTGGAGCCCTACAATGAGATCTACTCAGGTAGACCCACATGCCCAGAGAGAGCCATATTGATTTCAACAGGGATCCAAAGGCATTTGAAGTCTTCAGTAGCAGAGCTGGTTACAAACTGCAGCCTTGGTTTTCATATGGAAATATTAATTTTGAAATTTATTTCATGTTTGACCAATCAAGAGAAAGAAACAATGCCTGTGTCTTACATTACACGTTGCTGTTAAGCAAAAAAAAAAAAGCTTTCATTTTGGAAAGTGAGCGGTCAGAGGAAACCTTCTGTAATGAAGCCACAAGGAAAAATAATTAATCAAATATATATCAAGAAAGCATGATCTGCTCACAAAAAAAAAAAAAAACAAGATAAAAAAAACAAACAAAAAAATCATAGGCTGCATTAATCAAATAAATTATTTTTGTGAGTTAACCACTGTGCACTAACCATAACTTGTTGCTTTTCTTAGTAAGGAAAGAGCTGAGTTTCTTGGTGAAATTCATCATGAAAGGACTGAAATTAATTTCCTCTTGGGACATCTAAGTATAAGTGTTTCCAAATTCTTTTTATTAACACATCAGTAGAATTTGTTTCGAACACTACTTGACTGTGCCAGGAAGTTTATAACAAGGTACTGGCTGGTTACCAAACCTCTAGCCCTCTAGAACTGGCCTAGAGACACTTCAATATGTTATTTAATAGAAGAGAGTATATGACCTATGAAAAACTGGAAGACTTATTTCACAACATGGTTTGTTCATTGAACGCTGTAGCTTGGCAGCCACGTGCTTACAAAGGGACCCCACCCAACCAAACTATGTTGAAAAAATATTTGAGCCATGGGCTCTTACTTGGCTAGAGCTGCCTTAAATTATATTCAGACTCTTGATTTTAACATACAGTAAAACCATATCCATAGATGCTTGACTTTATATTGCTATGTAATGCTATTGCCCTGCTTTCATAAAGCAAGTGACTGGAAAGAGCTCAAGCTGCATTTTATCGGTAGCTCTAAACTTTCTGCTGATACTTTTCTGTATTTCAATTTTTCATTTTCTAATAATAACTATTATATTATACTTTCCACATACATAATACCTTTCATCCCAACATACTTCCAAAGTTTAAACTGATTTGCAGTATTATCAGAACTCAATTCCCAAGCCATCGAAATGCAGCATATAACTACAGGAAGCAAATAATACGATACCCAATTTAAGCTGCAAAGGTAATTTACTTGAGTGCAAGGACAAGGTTTTTTTCCTATTTTGCATAGGGGGAGTCCCCCAACTTGGATTCAAGTACAAGACAGTGCCAGGGCAAGTGACTGCTGTGGCTCTAACTCTGGCCTCACCCCAGTCAGAACCACAACTGCTCCGGCTCCTCTCTTGCCTCTGCCCCAACCTGCTACACCCACCCTCCACTGCCACCTGCCCTTCAGGTGCTGCACTGCTGCAGCCCTACTCCAGCCCAGGACACAGAGGACATGTTTGCTCCAGCCTGGCCCTGCAGCAGCAGCTCAGTACTGCAATAGCTGCTGTGTGACAGGGTAGGAGCTGGAGTGCTCCATACTCCAAGTTAGAGCAAGGCTGGAGCTGTGCTAGAGATGGAGCCAGAGGGTAAAAAGCAGCAGCAGGGACTGAGGTTGCAGAAGACAGTTGTGGGGGAAGAAGCTACTGACAGGCAGAGGCTTGGGGGAGTGGGGTAGAGGGTACACACAGCAGGGTGGGGTTACAAGAGAGCACAGACACTGGGATGGGGGGACAAAAAGAAAGGGTTCTTAGCCCCGCCACACCTTCCCTTCCACCTCCTGCCTCCCTGCCATGGCTTTCCCTGCCACAATAGGGAGGAGAGGGGGACAACTTGAAGACAACCCTCCAATAATTACGTTCTATAAAGAGGATGTTTTAACAAATTAACACATTTTTTATGTATACAACCTAACTATTGTGGGGGGTTCTTAAATTCTGAGTTGTCTTGGAATTTAGGAAAATAAGGTATCTGGGACTTCAAGGTTAACATGCTTTATCTTCCATAGAGCACAAGGGGATTGCTAATGAACACAAGCTCTTAGCTTTTACATCCAAAAGGTACCTTCTGCATCAAATCGCTTCTTCATACCATAAAAAGACATTCATTTTTGTGTTTAAAAGAAACAATTTCATCTACCAATAAATAAATAAATAAATAAATAGTGTCCCTCGCATGAAATGTCCCTTAAAACTTCTTCACACAGCATAGAAAAGATCTTTTTTCCTAGATGATGCCTCAAGTAAGCTAAAAACAAACGTGTCCTCTTAAAATCTGTTTCTTGAACTACTACATAATTTTTTTTTCAGCAAGTGATTTACTTTGGCTTAACACTACCATTAGCTTAGTCTGAACATTACCTCACAAAACAGAGCAATACCAGTATGCTAAGTGTGATGAGCACTTAGGATTCTATTCATTATTGACTCGTTGTCTATAATCATCTGACAGAAAGCATATAGTTTTTCTTCCTCGTTTCTATCTCTTTCTCTCTTTCTCTTTTTCAAGCAACAGGATGCCAAGAACAAGCTGGAGCTTGTTCTGAACAACTTAATGCTGAGGTGTCCTTGGCTTCTCAAAGGTGTCATACTATTCTAAAAAGTCATTCTATTAATTTTTCCTTAATTGATCTCTCCCACGCTCCTTATGCCAAGGACTTTCCTTACTTTGGCAGTCAAAGCAAGCCTGACAAAGACTTTCTGGATATCTCTTTCAGCCTTTACATATAAATCAGGGACAATGTGTGCTGAAGTGATGATGACTAGCAAGACCTCACGGTATCTGACATTTAGAACATGCTAACCCTCAATGGCTAGCAAAATCACATGCGGAGAGACTGTATACCTAGCTTCCCTCCTTCTCTAAAACAAGGTAATTGGCATTCTTCATGTTTCATTTGTTCTTTAGCTATCACTGGAATAACTGACATTTTAAAATTTACATACTTCTCTGCTTATGTACACTTATTTGCCCTTATTTTACAGATTAGCATTGTTATGATAGATGTAGTCATCCCCCAGTCTGCGTTCTGCTTTACTGCTGTTTAAAAGTCATATGCAATTTTAACCTTTAGAAACTAAAATGCAGTGAAGATTTGTGCTGAACGCATTTTGCCTTTGTAAAACAATGATGCTCACTATGCTGACCTCGTCTTTGTTTGCATCAATTCAGAGATAATCTTTAATGTGATTGCACTACTCCATGAAAATGCATAGACTCTTCAGATGATTCCCTATGCCCAACATAAAATAAAAATTATTTTCCATAATATTTAGGAAAACATGAGGATATTAGGGCTGTGCAAACATGAGGATATTAGGGCTGAATCTCCGAATCAAATCAAGAGACCCTTTAATCTCTCCAAATTGAATTGGAACCCTCTGAGAAATTCGGAAAGATGTGATGATTTGGACATAGACACAGCTTTAAATGGTTTTTCTACATACCTCAAGGTACCAGGCAGCTCGTGAATCCTGAGATGCTGGGGTGGATGGAGCATCCCATGGAAATGTGGGGGGTCCCCAGCACACTTGGCAGTGGACCCGGAAGTGGACCAGAAACACTTCTGGTCCACTTCTGGGTCCAGCAGGGAGTGCATGGGGGCCACTCCCCTGCCCCGCCAGCTTGGCAACTGGTGCCTCCCGAGTCTGGGGGGGCACCCAGGGCCCCCCTGTGGCTGATCGTTGAGCCAGAGAGGGTGCAGGGAGGTCCCCCACATGCTCAGCAGCAGACCCGGAAGTGGACCGGAAGTATTTTTGGTCCAGTTCCAGGTTCATTGCCAAGCATGTGGAGACCCCCCCTCCCCCCCCCCCGCTTCCTGTGGAACACTCCATCTGCCCCAGCATTGCAGAATCAATGAGCTGTGCCTGGTACCTCAAGGTATGTAGAAAAAACATTTAAAGCTGTGTCTATGGCCAAATCGCTGATTCTCTGAATCAGCATCGAATCTTCAGATTCAGATTCAGCCAAATCTAATCAGAACAGTGATCCAAATCAATTAATCGAATCACTGTCCCTGATTTGGGCTGAATCCAAATCCAAATCAAATATGGCCCATTTTGCATACCCCTAGAGAATATGTATCTACTACTTTACCTGCTTGTCTAGTTGGTTGTGTCATTAGGACACACAACATAAGTACATAATATTGTCTTAAACAGCAGAGTATTCTGAAAATCAATGGAAATCACCATTTGGTATAATATCAAGATGTACCAAGATGACTTTGAGGTCAAATGGGGCCAAGTGAAATCTTAGTCACTAGGGGCACCTACATACATGACTCATGCCTGCTCTGATGTGTGCTAATTAGCATGCTCCATCAGCCTCAGCATCACATATATTCAACACCCCCATGCTTCAAAAGGGCAGCAGGGGTGCTTTAACTAAACTCATCAAACAAGCTTCAGTTAAAGTGCCCCTGCCACCATTTTGAAGCGTGGGATGCTGAATACAAAAGACACTGCAGGCATTTTAATTAGAGTGGCTCTTGAGAGCTGCTGTAGTTAAAGCGCCTCTCCAACCCCACCCCACAGCACATGTAAGGACTCTCTAGAGGGTTGTACCTAGAGCTGTACTAAAACTACCAGTTCCTGGAAATCAAAATTCCAGCTTCCACTTTAAAAAATGATGTATCTAGTTGTCATGAATGGAAAGAAAATCTTGGATATCTTCAACCCTTTCTAACCAATCAGTGCCCATCTAAGGTCTAACCTATACCACAAAACTTCCCTCTGGAAAACAATTACCTTTGCAGTGGAAGATCTCTGCTTTCTGCTCTCAGTTACACCTCCTCTACCAAGTGGAATAAGGCTTTAGACACCATCCAAGAGCCAGAAATTGCACATAGACAATCCACTGTCTCCTGTGAGCTGCCATGGTCCCTTCAGTAGCTCGTGCTTTCATAGGGAGCATGTATGCACTACGGAACACAGCTCCTGCACTGGAGCCATGTGCAGCCACCTGTGGAATTGCTCTGGTGAATTGCCAGGAGCAACTGCTGTCTGCCATCAGTTCTAGTTGGGCTGTTGTAGTCATGATGGTCCAGGAAATGTACAAGAGGCAAGGCATATTTGCAATACTACCTTTTCCTGGATGAAATATGTATTTGAGAGAAAAGTTTGAGAAAGTTTCAGATACGTGTTGCCCTTCCGCATTTTGGGGGGAAGAAGCAGATGCAGTTTGAGCTAAAAACAGATAAAATTCCATATGTATAGTCTGCTTAAAAGTAGGAAAGATGACCATAAAATAGGAGCAAAGAGACATTATTGAGGTAGCAACAAGACAAAAGTAATTCAGTAAAAGATGTAACCTTGTAAGTAGAAGAGTAAGACTACGCAAGAAGGAAAAGTATAGTTATTACCTATGGGTGGAGTGCAAGGAGATTAGCGTGGGTAGCAGGTAGATTGTAAAGAACCATAAAGGCGTTATCTGTGTTTAGTCCATATTTTTAGTGTCCAGTAAAGTTATGAATTTCTTTTCCCAGGCCCATCTTCTGAAGGTGTTTGATAGATTTCCCTCAAGCAGAAAGATGGAGGGGTCAGAAAGGGAGTAGTTGTTCTGAGAAAAGTATTCTCCTACCAGTCAGTGTTCATGTATGTATTAGATGAGGTATACCACATTCTGAGGCAGACATATAATATCTTTGGATTATTAGCATTTTATTGTAAGGTGATATTGGCTGTGATGGCAGTGGAGATGTATTGACAGTTTTTGCATTTGCCATTAAGGTAGGGTTGTGCCTCATGTAGCATCTGTTGATCAGAAAGGAGTTTGCTTCTGATTATGAGTTGGGCTAGATTTAAGGGTTGTTTGAAGAGTAGGAGCAGTTCTGCCCATCTGTACTTCCCTTCTCTTTTATCTCTGCCTAGGGTACAAAAATTGCTAGTTAAGCCTTTGGCACAGAGGAAGGTTTAAGTTTATACCAGTTATAAGTAGGTCCTGGATTGTCTCAATTCAGTTGTGAGGCCATTTAGATGCTGATTCACTGGGCAGGTACCATACTTAGCTATATCTAGGCACTAAAGTAACCAATAATAAGTAAATGTGAAGGTTATTATTAAATCAAGCTTCTAAAAATAGCTGACAATCCTTTAACTTTGAGTATACAATTAAACTTTGGGTTTGGCAGAGAGTTCATCTATGTGTATATACAAGAGGCAATCAGGTTTCAACTGCATTTTTATGTCAGCTGCTTCATAAGACCCTCGCTTTCTGGCTCTCTACCCTACATCTAATAATTTCTCTCACTGCAAAAAAAAAATATTAAAAAGTTCTCAGTTGTATTCTGGTTTGAAATGGGGAAAAAATACATCATCATAATTTTCACAAGACAGTAGAATTGTACATGCCTAGCTTTTAGTGTATACATATTACATGACCAAATAAGAATTAAAAAGTTAAATCATGTCTATATTAGGCACTAAGATCCAGATTGTATTCCATCTATTGGACATCTATATAAACTTCGGTGTAATTCTATTCCAGTCTGCTCAAGTCTGTGGAAAGTTGCTAATACAAAATGCGGTTTGTTCTCCCTCCTCCTAACTGCTTTTCTGTGACTTAATTTTAAGGGTCAAATGTTATGCTACAAAAGAAGATTCAATATGGATCTTTAGGGACTTGAAGAAAGTGGAACAGAATCACACTTAGGCACCTAAATTTACCCAATAGGCGTCATAGAATCTGGCCCTACGTGATATTTCAATTCATGTTAGCAAACTATTTTTAAAAACACCTCTTTAGCTAGTCTAGTCTTCATCTAGACAGACTTTTTCTCCATGAAACCCTGGCCAAATAATCATGCCTAGGGCCTTGTTTGGATTTAAGGTGTGATTGTAACATATTTGCTAACATGCTAACTAACACTAGAGGGGAAATTAGCCTTTAAATCAAACAGTTTAGCAGCATGCTTCATTGACACTAGATTTCAACATGTTACCTGCTTATGTGCTCACATACCTTCGAATTCTGGTCTAGACAAAACTTCTTACTGGTTTATCCATCTGTAAAATAAGTATCATACACATACCTAAGCCACAGAACTGTTGAGCAGCTTAATGTATTGTTTGTATAAAGCCTTGGTTGAATGATAAAATATAGAGCCAAAATATGATGTATATATCAAAGATGAAAAATGAGCTATAGTACCTATCAAGAGGGTATTATAAGTAAAAATTTGTCTAACACAGAGTTAACTCCAAAGCTGGATGGCACCCCAAAGTTAATATATTTGAGTAGCCTCTAATTTTGGTAGTTGATGACTGATACTGTTGGGTTATAGATAAGTCTGGCTGTCCATGTTCCATTCAAGCTAAATAAGAGAATGATTAAATGTCTCTGTTATGTGATAGCTGAAACGGTCAAAGCCATTACAGAAGGAGTATACTGAATACTAGGATGTGGCTTGATTTGATTGCATGTATCAGTCTGGATGGGCCAGAAAAGAGGGAGGAAGAAACAGAAAACCAGAGAGACTGCAAAATAAGCGTTTGTAGCGTGACCCTGACAGGACAAAAAAGCTTTCATAGAAGGAGCATAGGAATTGTGAAGAAGAAAACCATACCAGTTTTTTTTATCTTACTGCATTCGGGGAAACAGAACTTTGTGTATTCATTTAAAAAAAAAAATGAAACTAAGAAATTTCCAACTTAAATCTGCAATTTCTTTTACTAGCAGATCACAACCCACAAGGCCCTGAATATTGTCTGAGCCCAGAAGGGGTAACAATAATTTAAAACTAGAGCTGAATGAGATGTTCAAGAAATACCATATTTACTAGAATACAAGACAAAGTTTTCGTCCCAATCAGCATGAGGGGGAAAAGCCCCTTGTCTTACATTTGCATACGAGGAAATCTCACTAAATATGTTTTCTATCATTAAACTGATACACAAAGCAGCATATGCTCAGTAACGGAAACAAACTATGAATTTGATTAAATGCAGCCAACACTAAACATGACTGTAAAACACATGGCCCATTTGGGCAAACATGCTGATGAGAACCATTTTTTTACTATTACAAAACAACTAAAAGAAACTACATTAGTACAAAACTTGACAACCTCCCTTACAACAATACCTTGTTCTTCTTACACCCCTTTTCATCATTAACACACTAACCTCTCACAAACCAGCCCTAACCCAGGTGGAAGCAACAACTTTCACTCTCAACCTGTGTCCTTTTTGGAAGAAAGACTGCCATTCTTCTTCCCTCCATCTCTTCTCTTGCTTCTTTCCCATCTTGTCCATATCTTGATCCACATAGTATTTCAATTCATATATTGCCAGTTCCACACATCTTCTGGTACAACCCAAGTCCCTTAACCAACAATATATTTCTCACCTTCCGTACCCGTACTGTGTCCCAAAGTATTATGGTTCTCAGTCTCTGTCTCTCCAGTCCTTTGGGCATTAACCCATACCAAACCATTTCATATGTTAAGTCACAGTTCATATTGATTGCCCTCAAAAAATGACACATCCCCTCCCATACCATTTGCACAAAGAGGCAGTGCCAAAATACATTCAGTACAAATTCTTCAGCCCCGCATTACTCTCTTGGGCACACCGCCGATCTTACCAAACCCCATTTATGCTGATTGCCCCTCACAGGAAGAATATTCCGTATCATCATCCATATGAGATCCACATGTCCTCCTTTCACTCTATTATCTGTCACTTCTTTCCAGGCATTTGCCATCTGTCTTTCCAATAGACCCCCAACTGTTGTTATCTTATCTGTCTCTCATATATTTATCACTTTCTTATGGTCTCTCAAGCACTCTAATCCCACTTCTTCCAGTTTATTTACCCTTACAAAGCTCTCCATCTTCCCATAGTGAGCCAGTGGCTGCCATGCTCACATTTTTTCCAATCTCCCCTGTACATGCCCCACCTCTAAACATTTTTCCTGTCAGGTAACAGCAGAAACGCGAAGTCTTCAACACTACCTCTGTTGTCTCTTTACAGAACATACTTATAAAATATGTATAGACAGAGCTTTCCAAATCTGGCATTCCCAGACTCTTAATTCCCTGGTTTTGTATAGCTCCATTCTGGCTACCCTTTCTCTTTTAGTTCCCCCCCCCCTCCGCAAAAAAAAACAAAACCCAAACAAAACAAATCAACCAAACAACAACCCACATATCTGCTTCTGTATCCTCTTTATCTTTTGCCATGATGGTGGATACATGACTCCCATGCAAAGGGTGCTTGGCAATAGTACTGTTTTCACTGCATCCTCTTTACTTTTGAAAGATAACATTTTAACATTTCACAATCCCAAGATCTGGCTCACTCTTACCTTTAACTTCTCCCATGCCTTTGTTTGTTTCCCTTCAGCATCCACTGGGATTCCCAAGATTTTAATTACACCCTCTACCACCCATAGCCTGAACTTCTGTAAATTCTCCCAGTTCCCCACACCGATCAACATACTTTTCATCTTATTTAATTTTTCTCCTGGCACTTCATCATGGTCCTCAGTATGCTTCAATTGAATTCAGTGCTCTCGATTGGTATGTTGTTTTGAGCCACAGTGTTCCCATCATCTATGTATAATGTACATTAACTTCTCTTCCTCCTGGTATCTTCACATCACTTATCAGTTTTCGTCATGAATGCTCTGTGCCAGTGGCTCTATTGCAGACACAAAAATATAGGAGGACAGCAGGCATCCCTGTCTTACCCCTGTTTGTATGGGGAATGCTTTGCTCAAGTAACCATTCACCAGTACTCGACTTCCTGCTTTACTTTAGCACTCTAACCCATCTGATCATTTTTGCCAGAAACCCCATTCTCCGTAATACTTCAAACATGAAATCATGTTCAACCCTATCATAAGCGCTTTCCAAGTGTAGATTAATTATTACCATATGTCTTTTCCTCTCTTGCAGATTTGATATGACATCTCTCATTAACCATAGGGTCTAGGTTATCCTCCTCTCAGGAATGACACACGTTTGTTCTTCTTGTATCACATCTGATAACAATAGCACATTCTTTTGGCCACTACTTTTTGCCATCAACTTGTAGTCTACGTTTAAAAGTGTTATTGACCTCTAGACGTCTAACATCTTCCCTACCCTTCTTGAATATCAAAATTACCACACCTTCTGCAAAATCCTTCCCTAACTCCACACCTGGCATTATTTCCCTGTATGTCTCTACTATACCAGTCTCCAGCTACTGCAATTTTTTTTCATAGAATTCCACCAGAAGTCCATCTCTTCCCAGCGCCTTCCCTCTCTGCAGGCTTTTAAGTAGTCCTCCACCTCCCTCATACTTAACTTCTCCTCCAAATGTGTTTCTTTTCATCCTTTGTTCCTTCCTTTATCCCCTCAAGGAACACCTTCATTTTTACTCTATCCACTCCTCTTCTTTTGTAGAGTTCTTCGTAAAACTCCACTGTTGCGTCTAACACCTTCACACTCTCTTCTATCCAGATTCCTTTCAGTTCCTTCCTTCTTTTCCTCAGTTTCACTGAATAATGCTTACATCCTCTTTCCCCTTTCTCCACCTGAGTTGCTCTGCTCTGAAAGACTTTCTCATCCATTTCTCTTTGAACAATTTTTCATTCCATCACTTTATGTCTTCCAGTTCTTCTTTCACTTGTACTCCTCTTACCACCTCCTTTAATAATTCATGCTTCCTTGCCTGCAGTTCTTCTAGCTCAGGGGTGGGCAATTATTTTGGGTGGAGGGCCACTTAGCGAGTTTTGGCAAGCTGTCAAGGGGCACATGGGTAACCGCACCCCTTGACAGGTGCCCCACCCCTAGTCACCATCTTGGGACCAGAAGTCCCATCCCTGACCTCTGACCCTTGCCACCGGAAGTCCCTCCTCTTGCCCCTGGAAGTACTCCTTTGGACAAGAGAGTTTCCTATCTTAGAACCAGAAAAAAAAATGATGTAATAAAAATCAAATATCCATAATATTATATTTTAATTCAATTAAAAAATGTATTTTTGTCCTGATATGTATGTGTTTGTGCTTTATGTGTAGAAGTGATTGCATACTAGCTCAAAATACAGTCTTACTCTTGTATAATGTGAGAGGTGTGCAGGGGTATCGAGGGTATGGGTAGGAGGGTGGATGTGGGGCTTGTGGGGAGCTGTGGATGTGTCTGTGTGTGGTATCTGTGGTATGTGTGATTGTGTCTGGAGGAAGGTGTGGCTGTGGGGTTTGCAGGAAGGGTTGCAAGGGGGCACCCAGCCGGGCCCTTGCCGCATGAAGCCTCATGGCTGTGTTTGCACTCCTGTGGCTTCTGCTGCCACTAGGAGGCTGGGGGCTGCCAGAGAAGGGTCTGTCAGGCTCAGGAGGCAGTGCAGGGGGCTCCTGGCGCCACTGGGGGTGGCACAAGTTGGTGAGGATGTGGCCCAGGACGCGGGAAGCACAGCGAGATGGTGAGTGATTTGCATTGTGCTCCTGAAGCTTGGGGTGACAAAGGCCTGGCTGCCCCGCCATGGGTGGCCTGGGGGGTTGCCACCACCCTGGGGGGATGGCCCAGCCCCTCCTACCCCACAGGGGCCTGGCGGCCTGGCAGCAGCTCACTCAACAGGCCCAGGACAGGCAGAAAGGCTGCGCCAGGAGCCAGAGCAGAACTGCAACTGCTTTTCTGCTTCAGAAGATCCTGCAGCTTCCAGGAGGCCAGGGACCCTGGGGAAGCTCCTGGCCTGCCCTGGGGGCAGTATGTGGGGGCCACCCTAGACTCCTGGGGGCAGCACATGGCCTGGGACGCAGGAAGCCCAGGAAGGTGGCACAGAAGTTGCATTCTGTACCTGAGGCTTGGGATGGCAATGACCTGGGTGCCTCCCCCTCCACCCCAACGGGCATCCCTGGCGGATGCCACCATCCTGGGGGGAAGGACCAGCCCCCCTTGCCCTGCAGGATACAAGTGACCTGGCAGCAGCTCTCCCCTCAGCTCCAGGATGGGTGGGGAGGCTGTGCCAGGAGCCAGAGCAGAGTGGCAGCTGCTTTTTTCCTCTGAAAGCTCCTATGGCCTCCCCAAGCTTCCCACGCCCCAGGCCGGAACCCTGCCAGGTTGTGCCACCACCAGCAGCCTTGGGAGGTGACCCATGCTGCCCCTGGAGCTGGCCAGGAGCTTCCCTGGGGCTCCTGGACTCCTTGCAGCCGCAGGAACTTCTAGAGCAGAAAAGTGGTCACGACTCCACTCCTGCTCCTGGCATAGCCTTCCCACCCATCGTGGGGCTGGGGAGCGAGCTGTCACTGGGACCCTGTCGGGCTAGGAGGCCTGGGCCTTCCCCCTAGGGTGGTGGTACCCACTGGAGCCTCCCATGGAGTGGGGGGGCAGCCAGGCCCTTGCTGCCCCAAGCCTCAGGCGCAGGATGCAAGTTCTGCGCCACCTCCCTGCACCCTGGGCCACATCCCCATCAGGTCATGCCACCCTCAGCCCCAGGCACCCCCCACACTTCCCCCAGGGCCAGATAGGGGGGTTGGGAGCCAGTGACAGCTGGGTGGTATCCCAGGGCCAGTGCCAGCGTGGCCCAGAGCAGGGTGGCAGGAGCCTGGGGCATGGCTGGCTTGGCTCTATGGAGCCAGGTTGGGCTTCCCCAGCAGGGAGAGAGAGAAGCCATCCCACTCTGGGCCCCACCAGCACCGACTCCCATGCACCCCTTCGCTCCCAGCCCCATGATCAGGTGGGGACCGGCGTGCAGAGCCCTGACCCCATTTTACCCAAGTTTCCCACCCTGGCACAGGCAGGAACAGGCCCGTGGTCTCTCCAGCTGGATGGGGTGGGGCAGGGCAGGCCCTGCTCTTCCAGGGGCCTGCTGTGGCTTTCCCTGGGTCCCACTGCCCCTGTCTCCTGTCACTTTTGACAAGAGCCAGAGGGAAATAAATATTAATTTTAAAAAATGTTCTACGGGCCCCATGGGCCGGACAGAATGGCTTGATGGGCCGGATTCGTCCCACAGCCTGAATTTCACCCACCCCTGTTCTAGCTCTTCCATCCTTTTCTTCAACTCTCTTTGACCAAAATTTCTGAAAAATTCACTTGTTCTTCTCTTTGTCATAGTCAACCACTCTCAGATGTTTGTGTAGTATCTCTTCAGAGTCTGCTATACTTTATACAGTTCCACATATCTTGACAGGTCTTCTCATCTTGTAATAATGGAACATTTAACTTCCACATCCATTTCCCCCCACCTTCATTTTTTTCTAAACTAACTTCCATTCTCAGTATCCACTGATCGCTGAAGGTCACATCTAAGATCTCCTTCTTTCCAATACCTAGCCCGTTTGACATTAATACAAAATCAATCCTCAACACCTGTCTCCCACTCAGTTCCATCCTCGTAATCACCTTCTGACTAGCCTATGCATCCTTTAAAACTTCTTCTTTCAGTATATTAATCAGTACTTTTGACAAACTTTCTAGCTCTCCCTCCCCTCTATCCCCTCTCGTATTTCCCTCCTTGATAATGTAATTGAACCCCCCCACCAGTGTAAGGTTCGACCTAGAAACTACTATGCAAAGCCTAAGCAAAAGTGAATGTTATGTGTCGAATGCCCATCTGCAATGATAAGGAGCAGACAGTCTTAGATAGAGGAAGCTTGAAAACAAAAAACAGAATCAGAGTTACTGAAACAAAGAGCTCATTATAATACTAAAAATCACACCACTAGGCGGGGAAGATATATGCTAATGAAACATATATGTATGTTAATGAGATACATAGCTAAAACACAGGTATAGAGACATACTCAGTAAAGAACTCCTTGCGTCACTCCTTTATAACCAATTAGCAAACAAGGATGCTTATGAAGATTCAACCTCTTGTATATAAGGGGCTCAGTATTGAATATGTGTGTGCTTGTCTTGCGAAATTATTCCACTTGCACCATTTATTGCTAGCAATAAATCTTTTTTATACTTTCACCCCTGGTATCTTTATTGGCCTTTGCATACCGGGCACGAACCCAGACTTGAGCTGGGGCCTAACACCAGCATTTGCTGCTTACCTCCACCTACTTACACCTCTAATTTCTTCAACAAGGTGATCCTTCCTTCTCTTTCAGCTGGTACATTTATATTAAAAATCTCTAACACTTTATTTCCAAACTCCACCACCATCCATTGCAGTCTCCCTTCCATAGTCACTTGCACTTGCTGTACTTCCACTTCCTCACTTTTGAGCAAAATCATGACTCCAGCCACCTTGTTTACATCTGACCCTGCCCACCACAATGGTCGCCATCCCCATCTCTTTACAAAACACTTGTAAATCCCATGGGATTCCACATTCCTGTAAACATATTATGCCCACTTTGACCCCACTCAGTATTGGCATAATCTTATCCCATTTCTTCCTCAATAACACACTTCTGAAATTTATAGATGCAATACACAAAGTCATGCTTTTCCATTTAATTGTCACACCTCTACCATTTCATGTCTTCTATGCTGCTGCTTCATGCAGTCTGCTCTCATCCTCCCCCTCTTCACATCCCCGTAGTCTTTGACAGTTGCTTTATTACTTTAACATTTAAGAAATGCTTCCTTTTCCCCTCTCCCCAACCTTTCCACTCCCCCTTTCCCCTCTCCATTAGACCCAGACCCCATTAGCTTTTCATCAACCAGTCTTCCTCACCCCCCTCTCTTTGTCTGCCTTCTTCTTTCTAAGATTCATAGCATGTGATTTCTTTCTTTTCCCAATTTGTCTCACTTCTTCTTTCTCCTGCTTTGTCCTCACTCCTCCTTCTTGTTCCTGTATCATTCTCTCCTCTTTCCCTTCTCTCTCTTCCAACTCAGTCACTTGTTCCACTCATCTTTCCTTCTTTATCCTCCTCTGTCACCAGCTGTGCCACTTCAACTACTGAAATTTTACCTCTTCCCCAGCTCTTCCTTTTTGTGCCATCTCTTCCACTGTCATGTATTCCAACTCAACACCTTCTTTTTCCTCACTTTCCCTTTCTTGTCTCTGCTACTCCTCTATAGCACTAGCTTTATTTGAGAGGGACCACTGGCATCATCACTGTAAGTGTCCCTCTTCTATGTGAATAACACACTTCAGTATTTCTTGGCACTCTGCCACCCTGAGCCCTTTCCCTTCTATCTGTAGCATATTGTATACCAGCAGAATACAGCCAGGTGTTCTTCCTGCCCACACTTGCTACAGAGTTTAGGCTTTCCAAAATACATTGTAAACCCTTGATGTGGCCCTATTTGGATTACTGGTGTTAAGTGTATTACACTGCCAAGACTCCTCATTACCCTCAAGTTCTCCATAATCCCATTTATATACCATATTTATTGTGTATCTTCTCAACATGCATCACTTTTTGTACATAATTCTCCTACCATTATTCCATCTCCCCCATCTCAAGCATATCCATATCTAATCAAATAATTATTGTTCTTTCACTTATCTTTTCTCCCACGATAAACCTTATCCCCTTAAGTTCCTCTCTCTCACCTACTACTGCATAGGTCTTCCAAAAATCCTCATAATCTTCTCAGCTGCAAAACAAAATTTCCAAAAACTTCCAGTTAGAAGAGGCGACGAGGCTATTCAAATGTTCTGCTTCAACATCCAGAGCTTCAAACAATACTTTTTCTATAAATTCATACCTAGTCATCATCCAACTTCTCTGTTCTTCTCTTGTTACAACTGCTCTTATTCTCAGGTGGAATTTACCTACTACTCTGTCTCTTTCTTCCTTCCATCTTCTTTCTCTTTGCAGGTCTGGTTTATTCCTCCCATTAGTCTTCCTTTTCCCTTCAATCACAGTTTTATTCCTTATTTCTCCCTCCTAGCCTCCTCCTCTTCTCCTGTTCTTCCTGCCCATTGGACTCTTTGCTCATTGCTTTAGTTAATAAAGCCTCCTCCAAAAGCACTGACGCCACCACACCTTTTTTTCCTACCTTCGTTTTTACCTTCTTCCCCACCTTCAACCATCTTCTGTCAGACTCTTGATCTTCTCTCCTCCAATTTGCTTTTCATCTCTTGGTTTGCTTTCCCTTCTGTAACTGCCACTCTCCTCTCCAAAGCCACATTCCAACTCTTTCTCCTCTTCTGCCCTGGTGCTCCGTTACTATACCCCCACACTCCTGACACCAATCAAAGCAGTAACGCCTGGCCTCCAACCAGCCACTACACTTGATCTTAGCCAAGGAGTTATGCTGCTGATAGGAATAGATAAATACAATCCACCTGAAAAAAGTCTAGTATGTATTGAGTACAGTCCCCCTCAGTGCTGACTCTTTTTTAAGTAATGGTGAGTCACTATGCTGCATATATATTGACTTCCTCTTTACTCCCAAAGCTGAGCTGTGCCCTTCTTTCCCACTTCTAATATTCCTGTTTCTTCACCAGCCTTAAATGTCTGGCAAACATAATCAAATGGGGCCCCAAGCAGTTCACCCAGAATTCTGGTCACCACCTCTCCCAGCCTGTTGCATATTAGTGTGGCCCTGCCCACCATGAGGCAAAGCAGGACCAGGTTTCCCTGTGCCCTATCTGCATATACATTTTTTGAGGCCCCCAGGACTCATGAAAATAACTCCCATACAGTCATAAATAGGGAGTTAATTAGCACATGGATCCTTTGTGGGTGGGTATCTACAGTGCACACAAATATTGAGGAGTGCTAAACTATGGGGTTACCATGGCTTGAAATGCTGTTGTCACTGCTGGGGCCAAACCCAGCAGTGGCAACAGGATTTCAAGCCATGGTAACCCCATAGTTTAGTACTACGAAGGTAAGAAAGAAAGGTATGATGGGATGGGTGGTTTTGGAGGAGCCTTTATTGAATAAAGCAATGAGAGAAGAGTCTAATGGGTAGGGAGAAGAAGAGCTCAGGAGGGAGAAATAATACCATTTGACTATATGGTAAATTATGAGCCCTTTGGCTTTGGAGTAATATCGTGCCTAGCTTATACTATAAGATCAAGCAGGACTAGGGGCATCTGAACTCCCTGGTCTCCAGGACTATAGGAGTTCAGATGTAGTATGGCCCCCTGGATTTGGGGAGCATAAAAGCCCCAGACTGATGGGCCACATGTGATAGAGCCACACAGACTTGACAATTGAGCTGTGCTCAATTGAATTTTGAAGCTTGACTATTAGGCTTTGCCTAATTGATTTTGGAATTGATTTGGCCCTTGAAATAAAATATATATAAAAAATCATAAAAACTATATAAGTAAATACAAAAGTACCACTTAGAAGTGTGTTTATGGGGTATCTGTAATAAAACTTGCTCCAGTTTCAAAAAAAGTTACGATGCATCATTTTTTCATGAATTAAATCTATGGGTACTATATGCAAATTACTACAGATATGTTTATTTCAAGATCAGTGTTTTCAAATTTTATTCTACATTTCCATGTGTTCAGGAAGAACAAGCTGTGGTTGTAAGGAAGGGGGGAAAAGGACTGCAGGGAGAAGAATTTGAGGGGGTAGAGGGCAAGGGGTCTACTTGATTCCCAAGATTTATTTTTTCTGCTGTAGCAATGGAAGTGGGAAAAATTCAAGGCAAACCTCTAGTAATTAGATTTTAACCCTGGAAAATTATATGAAATTTAATTTTTTCCCATATATATGGTAAAATTATTTTGTGGGTCATCTTATAGTCAGAGTAATTTTATATTTGTCTTATGTTAAAATAAATATGGTAGTAATTTTTTTTTCAAAAATGACATTTTGAAGACTCTAAAACTATGAATCCAGGTCAAATCTGGCAAATAGCTTTAGGCCCCCAAAATAGCAGGAGTACATTTTTGAGACTGTCAAAATGTTGAAGTGGCTAACTTTTCATTTTAAAGCAGAATTTTTCATTTAATTGGCCTAAATTTTAAAATATGGCATTTTTTAGGTCGAAATTTACCTTTTTTTTCTTTTCCTAAAAAAGGAAAAGTTTTCTAAAAAGCATTAATTAACCAGAAAAATTAACATTTCATTTCTGTTCCCCCCCCCAAAAAAAAATCAGGTTGGCAAAATATTCTCTTTTCATTTTTACTTTTGTTTGGCAAAACAAAAAACAAAACAAAAAAGAAAAAAAAAACTTTCAGTGTGCCCTGGCCAAGTTTGGGACTGTCTTTTTTCCCCTTATTTTTCAGTTGAACCACCTATCCAAAAGTAGGCAATTTACTCAGTGATAATTAACATCCAGCTCTGGAGCTTATTGCTGCTAGACACACGTCTGTACTTGTGCCCAGACCTCAGCACATTGAGCTGGGTCACAGAAGCCCCAGCTGGCAAGAGGCCCATGGGGTCAGCCTGCCTGTCTGAGCTGCTCCAACAGGGCTCAATGTGCTGCAGAGGGGCTGGCTGGGGCAGGAGGGTGCTTCTGTGCAGTGCACAAAAAAAAACTCTGGAGCAGAGTAGTACCTGTATTTGTAAGTACTACCCTGCTGTGCTGTGGAGTTTTTTAGTTTTGTGCATCCTAATAGGCCTGCATGTGTGGACACTGAGATGTTTAATGCACAGTTAATTAGGCAACTGCACAGCAAATGTCGCATGTAGATGCACACAGGTGAGTATAGTTGTCATAGCATAGATGTACCCGGTTTTGTAAGTATAGTTGTCATGTGCAGCCCTATTAGGGCGCACAAAACTAATAAACTCCACAGCAAAGTAGTCCTTGTAAATACAAGTAAATGCAAGCACTACCCTGCTCTGGAGTTTTTTCATGTGCAGCAGCACGCATGTAGATTCTGACCTGGCTGGCTGGGATATGAGGTTGCTTCAGTGTGGGGGCTGCCTGCTGGCTTTCCCTGGACTGAGCCACCCTCGTGCCCCAGCCAGCCCCTCTGCAGCATATTGAGCCCTATTAGAACAGCCTGGGAGTAATACCCCATTCCACAGGTTGTTTTATTCATTTCAGTGGGACTACTTTCAGAGTAAACTACTACACAACATAAGTAAAGCTGTCAGAATCAAGCCCTTATGTAGTAACTTCTAACACTTATTTTATAAGCAGAAAATAGAAAATCAGATTTAAACACCAGGTGCAGAATCACATATTTGCTCTTTCAGTTACTATGCCTGCAAGAACGACCCCTTCCCCAGCACTTGTTCTGCTCTTGAAACTAGTGCAGAATGGAGACCTTCTGTTTAAGCAGCATTAGGCAAATGCAGAAACAATGCAAAGTGACAAACATCAACACAAGATACTACTAGGCATCAGGAGTTCCTGACAAAAGTTAACATGAGTCTCATTGCTCATTTGTACTTGGATACTCAGTCACTTTGTCAATTCCATCACACATTTTTAAGCCAAGAAATGCCATGAGGCATTTACCCAACATCAAATGAGTGTGGGATACTTGGAACAGAATCCATCATGGTCATGAGGGCCAGATTTAATTTGTAATGCAAAGTTTAAATAATTCTATTAGAGTGGTTTTTGTTTGCCTGTTGGTTTTTATTTTTTCTTTATTCTGGGGATAGGTTTAGCCACTGGGGAAACTCTAGGAAGATAAACACTATGTGATTAAAAATTCTTAACTGTCCAAAGTGTGTGTGCATTGTATAGATCTACATTTCATTCTCACTCTCTCTGGATAAGCTTCTAGCTTTCTTTTTTCCCCTCTAACTAATCTCTGGCACCTCATTTGTAACATGCTACAAGCTTCCAAAGGCAGATGCAACAAAAAGAGAAGAAATGCTGAGTTCATCAACATAAATTATTGATGATGCTTCTACTTAACTTACTCATCAGGATTCATTGTTAATGATGTGTGGGTTTTAGCTTTAAATTTGCCATGTAGCACTGCAGGCATTCAATTTGAATCAGTGCATTAAAGAGGATTTCTACGTGTGCCTCCAAATCTTCCTAGTTCCATTTTCTGCAGCAGATCATAGCAAATTTGACTGTCAATCATGGGATGCGTTCATCTAAAGTATAGCTACAGGATATATAAGAAAGTAGCAGCTTTTCTTTACGATGTAGCTGATAAAATATTGAAATGGATACCGTTCCAATGCTTTTTATCTTATTTATCTAAAGGGTTAATTCCTATATATACAGGCTAGCTGAAATCCATATGAGCCCCATGACCTGCAGCTATAGGGAAGTGCCTGTAAACTAGCAAATGATACACTGTTGAGCCTCACCTTCTCATCTGCAGTTGTCTTAACTTAGAGCCTGATTCTGTTCTCAATGAAGTAATAGATTTCAGTGAAAACTAGATGAGAACCCCAATCTAAAGCCAGAACTGTGTTATGAATTGAGTTGTTGAATTGCTGGTCAAATTGAAATATTTAAGAAAATAATTCATTTTGAGTTGGCCCAAATCAAAAATGTTTCATTTTCTCTATGAATTCAGAGAGCTAAAAATTCATTTTGGCAAAGTGGGCTGTTTCTTTCATTTTCAGAGTGTTTTTAAAGGTTTTTAAAAATAAATTTGAGTATTTTTTTAAGTAAAATATTGTTCAATTTTTATTTATTTATTTATTTATTTTGGCTGAAACAATTCAAAATCAATCCACATTTTTGTTCAAGCATTCTTTTGTCATGTACCTGCATTGTTCAGCAAAAAAATATGTTTCTCCACTCTGGTTAAGAAGGATACTGATTAAGAACCATGCCTCTGGTCCCCTATGTCATCCTGAAGCCAGTAGGCCTTTCAAATATATATAGTGATAAATATATGGATTGATAAAAGTTGGGTAAAACATTCTCAATAAATGTATCTTACATCTTTTGTTTAGGAATTACTTACAAACAGACACTTAGGGCACTTTTATACATACTCCAATGCATTCTGATTAGAATGAGTTGGAGAAGACTTAATTAATTAATTCTTGGTAAAGCAGATTGTTTCTTTCACTTTCAGGATTTTTTTTAAAGTTTTTTTAAAATTTGGGGTAAATTTTTAGTAAAATATTTTTCAATTAATAAATTAATTAATTAATTGATTAATCAAGTCTGCTGTAACATTCTGCTGGAGCACAGCAGAGGAAGGGCATCTTGGAGTCATAGTTGACTCCAAAATAAACAAGTCGTGAAAACAAGGCAGAGACTTACACCACATTAGTGGTTCTGCAGTAACTGCCTATATGCATATTTCTGCCCCCATGGTTAATGAAATCTAAACTGAACTAAACCTTACTCTTTTACTGAGGGATACATTGTTGAGGTGTAGATTTCACTTATCACAAGTAAAAAGTACACAGATAGACGGCTACTGAAGACCAGCTGATGCTTCTAAAGTTCCTGCTCTCTTTTAACTTGCTGTAATTAGCTCATTTCTCTATGTCCTAAGAAAACATTACCCACCTTATGTGAGCAAGCTGATAAAAGGGTCACAGACTCTGTGCATTTCTACACGAACCTTTTCATGCTCTGACATGCCAGAGATCCGACAGGTTGGGGCAGACTCAATTAGTCAAGTCTGCTCTGCATGTGAGCTGACACGTGCTGCACCGCACCACATGCAGTTGTATAAGTGGCGAAATGCTCATCAGCGTGCAGAACATGGTGGCGGTATGCTCTTGAACTAAAACATCTTCAATGTGTTTTAGTTCAAAGTGTGCCGTCGCCATTTTCTCAGTGCTGATGTGCATTTTGCCACTTATACAACTACATGCAATGTAGCTCTGGACACTTTTAAAAGCACCCGGCACTGCAGCACAAACATGTAAAAATGCCCTCTGAGACAAAGCAAGAACACTTTTGTATTTGACCTTCTCTTGTTATTAGGTGGGATTTCAAAAGGGCTTATCTGTGGCCCAGCCCATTCCCCTGAAGTAAGCAGGGTTTTAACACTGACTATTGGAATCAGAGATAAACTATTGCTGAGCACTTCTAAAAATCCTGCCTATAATCTCTATATTTAATCTAGATTAGTAGCATGGGTAGTTCCTACATGAAGTTTCACTTGCATGTGCTGCAGCAGAACGCAATGTGGTTTCAGCCTTTGGAATTGAAGTTTGATTTTTTGTTAACCTTGTGACCATGGGGCATGGTTGGTAGGTGACTAACCATTCACATCATATTCTCTGTGTATCACTTTTAACATTCTGGTGTTGGCCCAGAACGTGGAAGCCCTGCATTCAGAATCCTGCTCTGTCACCCACTTCATGAGTGACTTTGGACAAGTCACTTCATCCCATCTGGGAAACAAGGATAAAAATGGTTCCCTATTTCATAGACTTGTCATCAGGGTAAATGTATGAAAGATTGAAATGCTGTGGTTATAGGAACCAAATGTGAAATCCTGGACACTATCGCTGTGGCCACCAGCTGCAGGGAGTCAATGACCTGTTAATGGCCCATTGTTCTTCACTGCACAGGTGTTAACAATCACATGTAAAATAACAATTAGTGTTAATGGTCATTCCACTAATCAAACTAACCTGTTTTAGGGCAATTTGGCTGTCTGTTGTGGCTTCCCATTTCACAGCTTCTGCCACTCTGCCTCTGCACCACACACCCAGGACACTCGTTTTTGTCACTGGCCAACGGGGACTGGCCTTGAAATCTGGAACTGTCTAAGCCAATCCAGGACATATGGTTACCCTACCAAATAAGTACCCAAGATGGACAGTTTTTCTCATGCCAGTTCTAGCTAACTAAGAAACAGTTGTCCATTGCATGGAGGACAGAACCAAGAAAATCTACTTTAGGAACTGCTCCTAAAAATATTAAATGCATTTTAGTTATGAAAAGGAATTAATTTTACATTTTTAGTTACACTGAAAATCATATATTTGCATCAAGTTAACCTATTGATCCTCTATTGTAGGTGAAATTCCAGTTTCTAAACAGGCCTCTAACATTCTACTTCTCAGGTTCACCTCTGAGTGCCTAATGTATCATCTCTGTTCCCTCTACGCGGCTTGTCACTGTTGTAAAAAATGCCATAGAGTACTATGGAAGTTGTATGCCAATAAAATATCTATTGGGCCCTCTTGCCTCTTTACCTGCACACAAGAATGGTTCCTATTCAACCATCTTCTACCCCATATCCATTCTCAAACCCTTGTCCTCTTTGCCTTGCCTCTTTCACTTTCCTCCCCTTCATGTCCCATGATTTCATTTTTAAAGGCTGACATTTAATAATGTCTGAATGCAGATACCAGCAGCAGTGTTAGATAAATAGGGACAGAATACTGCTTGGAAAAGGGCATTACCACAAAAGCCAAGCACTAGCCACATTCTGGTTATTTTATGACTTGTGTGCTAGGCAGCCTAGTGGA
Organism: Alligator mississippiensis; assembly: GCF_030867095.1. Classification (NCBI taxonomy): domain Eukaryota; kingdom Metazoa; phylum Chordata; order Crocodylia; family Alligatoridae; genus Alligator; species Alligator mississippiensis. The sequence goes on from NC_081825.1 coordinate 32,242,247, forward strand.
TATAACACCAGATTCGGAATTAGGAGAGTTTGCTTTTGTTCTCATGGTCTGCCACTGGCCTGTTTTGTAACCTTAAGCTAAACATATAATTTCTCTGTGCCTCTGTTTCTCCAACTGTAAAATAGCCATTATTGTCCTTTCCAGCCCTTTTGACTCTCATAGTAAAATGTGTGGAGAACTACTGACGAAAAGCACTATTTAAGAGCTGTGTAGAGGCAGGAGTGCTACAGGTAGTAGTAATGATATAATTATGAAAAATAATACATTTATTATTATTATTATTATAATTATTACTGCAACCTCTATTATTATTACTGCAACCTCTCTCCCACATCGGTTCCTATGGCATCGTTTTCCCAGCCAAAAATACTTTTGCCAGCATCAGCTCCTTTCCCATTTTTCTGTGCTTTCCCTCTTGAGTCTTTCCACTGACTTTTTTCTGCCTCATGTTCAGACATTTCCTTACTCTCAAAGCAATCAGTAACTCTGCTCTTACCTACACCTCTGCCCTCAGCTCCTCCTAAGTTTCATTTCAGTTTCCTTTGTCTCCTTCACCCACTCCAAACTTGGAACACTGATCTATAGGCTTTGAACAGCTCCCCAATTAATATGTGGCAAGCTCCCTTCTACCTTTCTTTACAATACTTCTGAAAACTTATCTCCTCTGATTATAAGGTCACACAGCACTTTTTCCTCACCTTAACTGAATTAAACTATACCCCCTAATACCTTTAGTTCTGAGCACATAGGTCAGAGGGTATATTTTTCTGGCACAGGCTAGTATCATACTTCTCCATGAATTAAACAATTATATTGCCCTTTAACTAAAGCAATGCAATTAATAATAATGAGGAGTGGAAAGAAAACACAATTTTAAACAATAAACCTGATTTTTTAAAATAGCCATATAGGAAATATCAGAATAGTTGCAAGCAGCAAAAGCAATATAAACCTTGAAGATATCTAAGCTATCAATGTGCTTTCAAAATCAAAAATGATATCATTTAAAAAACTGAGTTATAGAGAGTGTGGGAAAGACTTTGAAAAAGGAGCTCATTGTTTGAAGTAAAAAAACAGCAACAGAAAAAACTGAAAACTAACCTGAAAAAGACTTAACCTGAGAAAAATGAACACTGGGATAATAAAATTTAATCTCATAAAAATGCCATTCACTGACCTTCCAGTAGTTGAGTTGAACTTTGTTGACTTGAACTGAGGATCTGAATCAAACCATCACAATTCTTGGCTAAAATTATACTACGCGCCAAATTCAAATCCTTCCCATAAATGCTTCCACTGAGACACTGCAAGACACAAGGTTAGGTGTCTTGGCTCCTCAGGGCAATCCAAATCAATGGAATTGGATGTGTAAATACAAGTACTATCCTGCTGTGGAATAAAAAACTCTGCAGCAGTACATACGTAGACACTGCCCCAGCTGGCTGGTGCATGAGGGTGCTTCAGTGTGGGGGATGCCTGCTGGCTAATCCAACTGTTCACGTAGGTTATTAACTTGCATGCAGGACCTTCACCTAACACAGGAGGTATACAGTCCCACTAGGGGGAATGCCTTACTGGACTTGGTGTTGGCTTCGGGGGAGGACCTGGTAGGGGAGCTGCAGATTCGTGGTCACCTTGGGGACAGTGACCACCAATCAACCAAATTCAGCATACAGTATAGGGTGGGTAAGATAACTAGTAGGGTGGAAGTGCTTGACTTTAGGAAGGCTAACCTCAGTGTGCTTAGGAGTCTAGTCAATGACGCACTGTAGTATAAGAGTTTTGGTGAGATGGGAGTCCAGGAAAGGTGGTCGTTTCTAAAGGAAGTGATCCTTTGGGCAGAGAGGGAGACTATCCCAGTAGGACAGAAAAGGGGGGCAGGAGCCAAAAATCTTCCTTGGCTAAACAGGGAAATCCAGGGGAGCCTAGGGGCAAAAAAGAAGGCATATAGGCACTGGAAGCATGGGGAAGCTACCAAGAAGGAGTATACCTACTTGGCCCACACTTGCAGGGAGGCAGTTAGAAAAGCCAAAGCAACTACAGAGCTGAGGCTGGCAACACAAATTAAAGACAACAAAAAGTCTTTTTTTAGATATGTAGGGAGTAAATGGAAGGCACAGGGCAGCATAGGACCCCTACTGAACAAGAAGGAGCAATTAGTGACAGATAGGGGGTCAAAGCTGAGCTATTCAATGAGTTTTTTGCCTCGGTGTTCCTCGGTGTTTACACTGATTTGGTGCAGAGTTACTGGGATGGACTGGATGTGTTCAAGTCAGCAGGCCTTGGGGCGCTGCATCTGAGGGTACTGAAGGAATTGGCCAGTGTCATAGCAGAACCACTGGCACAGCTGTTTGAGCACTCGCGGCACTCAGGTCAGGTCCCAGAGGACTGGAAAAGGGTCAATGTGGTTTCTATTTTCAAGAGCAGGAGAAAGGAGTACCTGAGTAATTATAGACCAGTCAGTCTCACCTCCATCCTTAGAAAGGTCTTTGAAAAGATTATGAAGGATCATATATGTGGGAACTCAGAGGGAAATATAATGCAAAAGGAAACCAGCATGGATTCATAGCAGGTAGATCATGCCTGACCAATCTGGTTTGGTTTTATGACAAGGTCACAAAATGCTTAGATGCAGGAGTAGAGGTGGATGTCATTTTCTTGGATTTTAGCAAGGCATTCGATACAGTATCTCATCCCATTCTCATAAATAAATTAAGAGACTGAGACGTAGATATTTACATGGTCCAGTGGGTGGCAAATTGGTTTAGCGGTCACACGCAGAGAGTGGCAGTAGATGGCTTGGTATCGACCTGGAAGGATGTGGGTAGTGGGGTCCCACAGGGTTCATTCTTTGGACCTGTACTCCTCAATATCTTCATCAGTGACTTGGATGTGGGTGTGAAGTGTACTTTGTCCAAGGTTGCGGACAATACTAAATTGTGGGGTGAAGTGCACACTCTGGAGGGTAGGGAACGATTTCAGGCAGACCTGGACAGGTTAGAAAAGTGGGCAGTCCACAATAGGATACAGTACAAGGACAAGTGCAGAGTGCTGCAACTAGGATGCAAAAATATCCAGCACACCTACTGGCTGGGAAGTGACCCTCTCAGCAGCACAGAATCAAAAAGGGATCTTGGAGTCATAGTGGACTCCAAGATGAACATGAGTCTTCAGTGTGATAAAATCATCAGCAAAGCTAACTGCACTTTATCATGCATCAGCCAATATATGACAAATAGAACCAAGGAGGTGATACTTCTCCTTTATGCAGCATTGGTCAGACTGCAGTTGGAGTACTGTATCCAGTTTTGGGCACAGTACTTCAAGAAGGATATTGATAGACTTGAGAGGGTCCAGAGGAGGGTCACTCGTATGGTTAGGGGCTTACAAGACAAGCCGTAGGAGGTGAGACTGAGGGACCTGCATCTCTTCATCTTCCGCAAGAGAAGGCTGAGAGATGATCTTGTGGCCACCTACAAATTCATTAGGGGGGCTCAGCAAGGGATCAGAGATGCTCTGTGTCAGAGCAGAGCTTAGTGGTTGAGTGCCTCGGCACAGTGGAACTTTCTAGCACAAGGCACGGTGAGATTTTGTACGAGGGAATTTCTCGGCACGGTGGAGAACCCCAGCGTGGAAAGGTTCCCACTACTCATATGTAAATTCACAAATTACTATTGGCCGGTTCTAAATTATTCCTATGTGGCAACTAGCAATTGGCTCGCTAGCCATATAAAAGGTTGGAGCAGTTTCCGCCCAAGTTGGAGAACTCCGCGCCCATCTTGGAGTGAACGTGGCGGACTGATCAACCACTGATGACTCCCCGTCGCCGACCGACCCTGACGTACCCCCGTGTCCTGCATGCTCGTATCAAAGATATCTCGTCGAATCAGAGCTCCTCAGTTAAACTGTAACTGAAGTTTGAAGTTTGAAGTTAACTTTCTTCCTCCGCTGTACATCTCGACAGTGTAAGTAAAGCCATCTTTGTTTGAACCAGTACGCGTTTGTGCCTAATTCTACTCCAGCGGTCGAAAGTACCCATCTGTACGTGCCGGGTTTGTGGCCACAACCCAGCCGACCCTTTCCCGGATCCCTCTCGGCCCCCACACTCTGTTCACCAGGCACCTCTTGGGGAAAAAAGGAACAATGGTCACAAACTGACAGCAGATTTAGGCTAGATATCAGGAAAAACTTCTTCACGGTAAGGGTGGGCAAAATTTGGAATGGGTTTCCAAGGGAGGTGGTGCTCTCCCCAACCTTAGGGGTCTTTAAGAGAAGGCTGGATAGTGTCATCTGACCCCAGCACTCTTTCCTACCTAGGCAGGGGGTCAGACTCGATGATCTGTTGAGGTCCCTTCCTACCCTAGCATGTACGAATCTATTAATCTAACCCCATACTGAAACACCCTTCTGCCCCAGCCAGCCCCCCTGCAGCACATTAAGCCAGGGAGAGCAGCCCCAGGCTGGCAGGCTGACCCCCTGGGTCTCCTGCCAGCCAGTACTGCTCCAACCCAGCTCAGCATGCTCTGCTTCTGGGTACATGAGAAGATGTGCACCTGGGAACAATAAACTCCAGAGTGATAAGCTCCAGTTTTTATTCACACGCATTAATATGCATATGTAGACACACCCAGGGGTTTCAAATCTGCACCTCCCAGGAGAATGTCCTAACTACAAGGCTATAGGCTAGGCTGGTTGAGTGCCCCTGGGTCTGGAAGGAGAGCAAAGAGGGAGTTTAACTCTGACTAAATGGCTATGGCACTCCTCTGGGAACCGCGACGCTTGAGTTATGGTCCCTGCTACTGGGGTTACTTCTGTTTTTTAGCAGTGATTGTCTAATGTAGAAAATATAATCAGCCATCATATTAGGGACTAGATAATGTACACATCATAGTGTTTCTTTGACATTCCTAGTACTCTGCACCTCTTTGGTTTCTGATGCACTTCTAGCATCATGTCCTCTGTAACTTTTTCCACAACACACCTCAGAGGTGATGCCCATAAACTATTAGGCTCCCCTTCATAATAAAGAGTGCTTGGGAGTTTTAAAAGTTGTGGCACTCAAGAAGCCCCCATCACCAGAATTAGCAAGCCATGTATCAGTGCTGAACCCCCACTTCTGGTCACTCTCTCAAAAATTAGAGTAGAAACAGAAAGTTTTTAAAGATAAACATTAATGGCTTTAGGCATGGAAAAGCTCTGAAATAATTAGGACTGTTTGGCTAGAGGTGAGATCAAAAGGGCAGGTCATAACTATAGAGGGACTAGGCCCTGCTAGTTACTTCTCTGTGAGCGCAAGACAGGGAAGCATCCAATGAACTAGAAAGGGAGGAAGTTATTTTCTCACACATGACTTAACCTGAGCATTCCTTCAGCAATTAGTCGTCCTGAGGCCAAGGGCTGAATTTCCAACAGTGCTTTTGAAAATAGGTCTTTGTCTAGGTTACAAAGATCTGCCAGCAGAACGATGTGGCCTAAGGTCATGACAAGATCACATCTATAGCTGGCATGGCTTTGTGGGCAAAACCCTCGGTGTGGATGCAGCTCTGCTGATGGAAGGTGACTCTGCCAGCAGAAATTCTGTCCTTCAAGGAAGTCCATGTCACTCTGGTGGCTGAAAAACTCCTGCTGGTAGTTGTCTTCACATGGGCCTGGCTGCTGTGGCACTAGTTAAAGCAACAGTCAGTAGTGTAACTAGGGCAGGGCAAGTGAGGCACCCACCCCAAGTGCGCACCAAGTCCCAAGTGCTCACAAACCTCGCCAGAGCAAGTGTTGGTCAACAACACGCAGGGTGCAGGGGTCTGAGTGGGAAGAAAAGAGTGGTGCTCTCCCTGCCTCTCCTGGAAGGCCTTTGCCAGAGCAGGCACAGCCCTTTGCTAATTTGTATTCATCACATGGATGATGGGAAAAGGAGGATGACCCTGATGCAAATGGGTTAGCTCCCAGGAAACCTGGCTGTGGGGCTCCTGCCTCTGGAGCAAAGCTGATGTTGCTACGGTGGCAGCCTTGGAAGGTAAGATTACCTTTCCCTTCACCCAGGCCTTCCCAACCCCCAACCACAGTCTGCAGTAGTTGGCATACCCCATAGCCTTCTCCCAGGTGTTCAATGAGCTTTCTATGCCTCTGGCAACAGTATTCTCTGATGTGCAGACATAATTTTAGGTTCCATAAATCCCTTAGGTGCTGAGTAAGATCAAATACTGATTACCAGTGGTTCCCAGTCTGTTGTACAGGTACCACCAGTAGTACACAGACAACCTGCCAGTGGTACACGTCAACAGATTTATTGCAATTACTTTATATGACAAAAATTTGCTGGTGGTACTTAAGATTGTATCATTTTAAATTGGTGGTGCACAATCTGTCAAAGTTTGGAAACCGCTGGACAGTTTTGAACAATAAGAACATTTCACTGCTACATTAGGCAAAAATAAAGTTCTTCTTTTTTTTAAATTTTAAACAGGACATAAAGCCTGTGGTTCCAGGCGCATGCCATGCACTGACTAAAGGGTTTTGGGAAAAACTTCCTGACATCTTAAGTGCTCCCTTCAGGGTTTCTTTCACCCTTGTCTGAAGCAATATACTGTAGTACTGGCCACTGTCACAGGGTCTTCACCCAGACTAGCTGGACCTCTCTGCCTGCTCTTAAGGCTCTTACATTTCCAGATACCACTCAGTAATTTGTGGTTTTTCTCCAGAGATACTGCCCAGGCTGCAAAAATCTGCCAGAGTTCCCTGCATAGAATATTATAATTTATAAATATGAACAGACCTTCTATATTCATAGTAGCAAGTTATTCATTTTCCTTCCCCTCTAGTAGCAGTAAGACAGCCATCCATTACTAACTAGGGTCGTACATTTGAAGTGTTTTAACTGAATTAATTTCAAAATATTAAACTGTTGCCTTTGCTGTGTGAGGACGTCTGTCACAACAGTCAATCATGGTATAACGGGGCCCAGAATTTATGTTTGAGGTTGCATTCAGACAACTGACAAGCTCAAATACAGTTCCCTAGAGATGGAAATCTACACAAAAAAGTAAATTGAGCTCTGTGATATTGGCTGGTTATCCAAAATGTATAAATATTGATTCAGAGGAGCCGAGAAATATGTAGGATAACTGTGATTGGAAACTGCAGAAATTGCTCAGAAGTTTAAATTCTAGTTACGTGAGGAATGTACTACAGTCAAACATTCTCCTGGTTTCATTTTCCTTCAGTTTCCTGGCCAATAAGGGATATAAATGGCACGTCTCTTCTGCAATCATGTCTATATTCATTTGAATATTTTCCTGCTATATTTCAAAATGTTACATACAAGAAAGCACTTTAACTAGATGCCTGGCAAAATGGCAGCAGATCATTCTAGAGAGGACATAAGAGGCTCCTGCTCTTTACGCCAGCTTGACTCTCTTCTTTCAAAGACCTGTTGGGAACGATGTCTCAGAGTTAACTTTTTAAGGCTTCTCTTTCTCTCTGAGATCTCATCCCCTATTCCCTGACTACGATGAGCCAAAGATCTATCCAAAGCAATATTTCCTCCTCAACATTTTTTCTCAAATGACTGCAGTGAAGCACACTGTACTGATTTGTTTCTTAAAATTTCTCAGAATTGTTTAAATATTCCACTTTTCTATGAAAAAATGAAAACATAAAGCACAAATATTTAGAAATATTTTTCAGTTTTTAGCCCCCTACTTTTTATTTTTACTCTCTTTTTCTATTTTCTTGTCAGGAAGAAGGAAGGAGGGGAAAAAGGGAGAGGGGATGAAAACTTGGAAATGTGATAAACAATTGTTGGGATTTCAGTGTTTCCAACAATTTTTTCAAAGAAAGGAATTCTGTCAATCTTTGTTGTTTTTGAAAGAAAAGAAAAATTTTAATAGAAAAATTTGAAATAAAAAATTCAGATTAGCTGTGCCTATAATCCTTTTCTTCCTGTGCTCCATTTTCTGTCTAGTTTTCTGTTGGTCTTTGCTATGTTAAGTCTAGTTTGAACCATAAGAACTCAGAGCATGGACCCATCATTATATTTGCTTTAATTGACATCTACACATGGTGTGATAAATAAAACTACTGTCATTGTTGTGAATAAAGATGACAGGCTGTTGTGGGTGTGGTTGAGTCAAATGCAGTAGGTGCAGAGATGACTTTCCAGGCTGTACAACTATAGATATAATTTATAATGACACTGGTGATCAAGTATATTAAGCAATGACACTTTGTTTACTGAGACCTGAAGGAAGAGAATTATAAGGTCCTTGTTGGAGAGCACCAAGTACTAAATCAAAAGAGGATGCCTGTTTCACCCTCTGCAATGAATTAAAAATACTAGTGTGGCACGGTGAAAAGAATTTGGTTGAACTATTTCTGCTTGGTTTCTTTTCTGTGACAGAACTAAAAACTGCCACTGAATTTCATGATTGAATTAAAACATTAATTAATAAGTTTGCAATGAAGTACCATACTGGAGTTGAAAACAAAGACAGTGGTCAGTGCCAGCAGCAAATACGTTTCCAGTCTGTATTCCCAGTGCTTCCTGGTAGAAGTTACTAATTAGTATTTGTTTACAGGTTTGGAAACAACAGAAGAATACAGTACTCATGTAGCATGTTCAGGGCTTAAAAGTGATGCCCTCTCTTGTGATTTTGGGTTTGTCATTTTAAAGAAACAGTACTTGTTTGCCTGGACTTCTTTTCTTTTTAAAGGAGCCTGTTTCTTAGATTAACTTTGGCAACAGACAGATACACAAGAGTTTCTCATATTTTTCTTTTATTAATTAACATTTCTATAATGCTGAGGATATCATACATGATCCAAATGCTAAGTTATAGTTTCCTGCTACAGGTAGGTGACAGCTGTGAACGCTGAAAAGCTGATTTGCACGAATTTCATAGGAATTTACATAGGCTTAGTAGAGAGTTCCATATGTGTCCAAAGCCATGCTTAGATCAGAGACATGGCTAGCAGCCTATCTAAATAGTGATATTACAGTGATGTTTTCCCCAATGATGCTGCTTTTGCCCTCAAGGGCATGTTTGCATTATCTCTGAACTGTGCTAGGGAGCACTGCCGTGAAGGACAGTAGAGGTGTCCAAAATGGGCTGTATTTGATTTGGATTTGGCTTCAGCCTGAATCAGGGACAGTGATTCAATTTGTTGATTCAGATCACTGTTCCCAATTCGATTCGGCTAAATCTGGATCTGAAGATTTGATGCTGATTTGGAGAATCAGCAATTCAGCCATAGATACAGCTTTAAAAGTTTTTTCCTATATACTTCAAAGTACCAGGTGCAGCTTGTGAATGCTGCAATACTAGGGCAGATGAAGTGTCCCACAGGAGTGGGGAGGGGGAGCCCCATGTGCTCAGCGGTGAACCTGGAAGTGGACTGGAAGTACTTCCGGTTTACTTCTGGGTCCATCTTGGAACACATGGGGGGGGCCCGCATCACCCCTCAGCTTGGTGATCAGCCACAAGGGGACCTCAGGTGCCCCCCCCCAACTCTGGAGGCATCAGTCACCAAGCCAGGAGGGCACAGAGGGGTCCCCAGCACACTCCCTGGCAGACCCAGAAGTGGACTGGAAGTGCTTCTGGTCCACTTCCGGGTCTGCTGCCGAGTGCACTGGGGACCCCCCACACTCCTGTGGGGCACTCCATCTGCCCCAGCATCACAGCATTGAGGAGCCGCCTGGTATCTTGAGGTATGTAGAATAGAGATTTAAAGCTGTGTCTACGTCCGAATCACCGAATCTCTCCGAATCAATTCGGAGGGTTCCAATTCGATTCAGAGAGATTAAAGGGTGTCCTGATTCGATTCACATTCAGAGATTTGGCCACCAAATTGGGCTGAATCTCCACCAAATGAAATAAGGGAGAGAAGCTTTGCACAGCCCTAAAGGACACTACATCCATTCCACATACGTTACACCCTGAAAATTTAAAGCATCCACATCAGAGTATCCCTAGACCCACACCAATGAACAATACAACTTATAGAGTGTGCCTTTGGCTGCTCTGAGGGATTCTACATCTCTTCTTCTGGGTATAGTACTGGCAGTGCAGACTTCCACTGCAATGTGCTGTAGCATGCTTCCAAAGGTGATGTAGACCTGCCTTAAGGGACTGATTTAAAAATTTCACTCATAGAAACTCTGTGTCTAATTTGAAAATGCAACTGCTATCTACTAGACCTCTTGCATCTGTAAGGTACTGGTTTTCACCCACAGTCACTGTTATTCTGTGTGTAGACTATAAATGTGCACTTGTATACTTGTGTTCAGTTTAAAATAGCAAGCCTTGAAAGCTTCCAGCTCATCTGTTGACATAATAAAAGATAAAAAACCAGAGAGAGACAAGAAAATGCTGAGTGCCTAGTTACTTTTCCTAGATTTCTTTTACATATGAATGTAGGACTGTTAATGAAAAGCCTCTTAATGAATCAACACTCTTGCAACAGTGCCACTAATGAACTACCGGTAGCTGGAAACAGAAACTAAAAATACTGTGGCTCCCTTCACTGTACAGCTATCTTATCAATACGCTGTAGTCCAGACTCTCAATCTAAAAAATGCATTTACTTAAGAAAATAACATCAGGAGGCAGAACCATGGTGACAAAAATACTTTTTGTTACCAAAACACACTTATAATGGGTGGGTGGATTAGATAACTTGAACACTTCCTGAGTATATTTTTGCAATAAATTTATTGTAAGACATTAATTTTTAGTGATGGCTAAATATCTGATAAGTGGCTACCCTGTCTCTTAGGCAACCAGGATGGATTTTAATAACTTGCAGGACAAAAGAGCAACAGGCACATAGTATATAGTGAAGGGTCTGACAGCACGTCCATTATAAGCCCCATTTTCAGGGAGGTTAAGCTATAATAATTAATATATTGATATGTTTTCTTGATTAAAAAAAAAAGTCTTCAGCTCAGGAGAGCTTTTCTTCCCTTCTAACAAATGCTATTTAGGTCCATTTGGAGAGATCGTAATTTTATATATAGTGGAGGGGGAAAAAAGGAGGAAAAGGTTCTTTCATTCCAAATGCATTTATAATCATCTTGTATGCAACTCAAAAATGACTGATACAAAAATGTCACACTTTATAAAGCTGTTTCTCTTAAATTCTCTTTTTTAAAATCTCTTTTAACTCTAATTTGCATTATAATGATTGTGATCTTATCTCATTTATATCAAGCCTTTATATCTATAGTGAAGTCCAAAGAATATAGCTTATATCTGCAATGGCAAACTCCAGAACCTGGCCCAAGGGGTGCATGCATGTATACCATTCCAGGCCTAAAACATATTGTGTTATGCTCTTATGCCACTAGCTCAACAACTAATTCTGGCTTTCTCCAGGAAGTAGGGTGGTAGCATACAGCCAAAGTAGGTATAGATCCTTCATGATATGATGTTGACTTCATAGTCACCACTATAATGAGCCAGATGAAGCCATGCCTACTCCTCTCCATCCCCCTACCACCCTACCTCAGTTTGTTCAGTGATGATAGTGGGACAAAGTTTTTTAACAGGTGCCATTTTGGGAGGCAACATGTAATTGCACTTATGACCAAATTTTAATTATTAAAGTTTTTACAGACTCTTTTTAGAAATGTATGGGTGTTAATCCCAGCATCCTATGCAATTTGTAATTCAGAAAATCAATTATCTTCCTCTTCCCTAATTCACATTTCAGTTTCAATTGGAAGCAGTAATCTTTTTTCATAAACTTTTGGGGTTTTTTTTTACTTTTTATTTTTGTGCTGCCTGTTCTGAATCAACTGTAGCATATTCCACATCAAAATGACTGAGTTTTAGAGATAAATTATAATTGTTTCTCTATATTCAGTTTTACTTACAAATAAAATGTAAATCTTTTGGGATGAAAGCTGGTTTATATCTGTTATTGCTACTTCCAGGTCAGTAAAGTATGTTTTAAAACTGTTTAGACACAAAGATACCCCAGCATTTCAGTCATTCTATATGCCTCTAAAAAAGGAAGAAGGAGCTTTAATTTTTATTTAAATACTGTGTAGATATGAACACTTGCAATACAGTCAAAATTAATTCATGCTGTTTCATTTTATACAGTTAATTTTTCATGTCTTAAACACTGAAAAATTGATTTATGCTATCAAGGTATCCAATACTTAGACAGAAAATAATGCTTCAGAGATCTTTGGATCCTTTTAATGAAGCAAATGAAATATTTTATGTGCAAAGCTTATTATTTTCAGTTGTTTTCCTATATCCTTTCTACTAATCTAAGTTTCCATCTTATCCTGGCTTAGTTTCTGTCTAGGTGTCCCCAATAGTTTCTGATATCTAGCATGAGTTATATTAGAAATCTTGAAACAGAAATATGATTTTCCAGTAGTATGCTCTGGGTCCCTGGACAGAAAAGAGTCGTTTGAAGATATTTTCATCTGTCCCTCAACAACAAACAAAAAATTGTGATAAAGATGTGAAAGGCACTAGTAATAATCAACAAGGCACTTCATCTTTGTCTGTTGTTAGAAGAACAACAGCCACTGAGACCCCAAGGTCTAAAGCCAAAACAGAAGAGGTGGTGAAAATCCAATGTCTTCAAAGATTGCTTCTCCACAACTTCCTAATCTTCCCTTAAAAGCAAAATCAGAAATAGGGCAATAAATGGCAATATTATCAGCAAGAAAAGAACTCTTTCAGCAGAGATGCACAATTGTTCATCTAGAAGATACAGGGCACATCTACACATGACACTATGTCGCTGTACTATGGCGACTTAGCATCTGCGGACAAAACCCGCAATGCTGCAGCTACGTCGCTGTAGCGAAGCACTCCCCCCATTATGGTGCATCGCTATGGCAATATAGTGGCTAAAAATAACCATGCATGGCATGCACGGTGCACTACTGGCTGTTATTGCACCATCATTTAGTACTTTCTTTCTGGAAGTGCTAAATTATTCGAAAAGGAAGTTCTAAATGATGGCGCAGTAACAATGGCACCATAGTGGCACATGTAGAAGCACCCACTGAGTCCCTACCCTTCTTCAGGAGCACTGACTACCTTTGCCAATATTTGTATTTATTGACTTTCCAGTGGTGCGTATCATCTTAGGAGTTTGGTGTCATTGAAATAAGGATGCATTTGTTCTCCTAGCATGCTTGTGAATGAAATAGCTTTATCCTTATTTTATAGCAGTGAAGTAGTGAGACTAAAGGATCAGTCCCAGAAGCCATACCACTGCCTCCAGTGAGCAAAGGATTAAGTGGTAGGCAACATGCCAAAAATTACACAGGAAGTACATGCAGAGCTGAAATCAGAACCTAAATCTCTGAAGTGCCTGACTCATGCTTCAGTCAAGACAATTATGGATTAAATACAATATTTAACCAGCCATGAATAACACATGTCCAGTTAGGTTGATCATAGATTTAAGTTTGCCAATGTCCTCTAGAAACTGAGTGAAAAAAACCACAGGCACTCGATGCAAAAACATTTCTGTTTATCACACTGATCATCCCTAAAGAGCATATGAATATATACATACTCACTCATTCCCATTTCAGTGATGGTTACAAATGTATCTTTGGGAAAGAGGCCCCTGACATACTTGACCAATATTTTGCAACGTTTCCTTCTCTTCCATTTTACAAAGAAGGAATTTGGGTTATGATTGTATCTTTCAATAATTAACATTACATTGCAGTTCAATATGTTTATCTTTCAGTTCTCAGCCTGGTATCATTTCTGGATCAGCAATACACCTCAGTACCTTTAAAGGTTCAAGGAAGGAGAGAACAAATACAATAAAAATGGCATATTAGGATTTCATTGAGGGTCTGAGTATTCAAAACAAAACCTGAACATCTGGCTTCATGATGTGAACCAGAATAAAAGCAATTAAAACAAATTGAGTTTTGCCCCTGTATCCTTCTGACTCACATCTTGTTTCCTACCTCAGAATATAGGAGAGAAAAATGTCTATTTTTGTTTCCATCACCAGAGCGACATCACAGCAAGTTAATTAGAGCATGTGACAGGAAAGCACAAGTTTTGCCTCCAAGAAAAGATTTTTCTATTTACTTTGTACATTTTCTTTCTGAGGTGGGAAGAGAAACTTCTTAACTACCAGGAAAGAATCCTCTCTCCCAAAGGTGTTTGAAAATTATGTTTTTTGCTACAGCCTGCAAGCTTCAAGATTATAGTTGCCAACCGTGCTGCATTTAAGAGGATACAGTCAGACTTGGCTGATCAACCTTAATTTAGCCTTATGTTTGTGTTTCTGAAACATGGTAAACAATTTTAGAGCATGTATATGCTCACTGACTTGCAAACAAGCAGCATTTTTCTTACTGGAATAAAAATGAAATCTACAAACTCATGATCTGTGTCTTTATTGTGATTTATATATTTTGGAGTCTATTTGTCTCAGATGGGCATGGATCCCATTCTATGTATACAGCTTTTATGACAGAAGAGGATCCCCATCTCACATCTCAGATAAATGCTACTGAATTTTATTTTTGGTGTACATTTTAGCACTGCAACATAATAACATTTATTTTAATTTTGCATTTTGCATATTTGTGTATTAATATGAACATAGAATAAGAAGGGAATGTTGGATTAGGAAAAATTACAGTTAGGAAAGTTTTTCAAGTTCTGATACCTAAAGATAGGTTGTCATGTATGAAGATAAAACTATTGGTGATCCACTAACTATGAATTTAAGTGCCCCGTTATAGGCACCCAGGGTCCAGACTATGGGAAACAAACACTCTTGACCTGTAAATGAAAACATTATTCAGAAGTGGGTGAAGTTAATTATAGAACTTGATTATAGAAGATTCTTTTTCCCTAATGTTTACATACTTCTGTCTTTATGTTTCCAGGTTCAAGGGGCAAGGGTCTTTTTTAGTTCATCAGAAAAGTGGCTAATGCATTATGAGCACCAACATAAATAATAAATAATCATCAGCAATTTGTAAAAGGGTATTATCAGTATAACTGGTATGCTTCTTAAAGTATGTCATTTTTCCCCTGAAATAATATTGCACAGTTAATGGATCAGCTGTCAATTGGAGTATCCTAGATGTGGCTTTAATTCTGCTGTTGTTCTTGTTGGACAAAGAGGAGTACTAGGTAAAGAGGATGAATTGTGGATCTATTATTTGATTCTCAGATTCCTAGATATGGTTAAATCAGCATTTCACAAACTGTGGTATGCATACCTCTAGGGGTCACACAAAAGGAGAGTCATCTAGGGGGACACACAAAAGGAAAGAATAGGGAAGCCAAAGACAAGAAAGGGAATATAAAAAAAATGGAGAAAAAGAAAAACTAGAGATAACTCTGCAATATCTCTAAGTTTTTGGAGAAATTACAGTGTGGCTGTTGTGCAGTAAAGTCTGTCTCTTTTATTATCAATAGCATAGAGTCAACAGGTTACTCAACAATATGGCAAACTTTAAAAGGGGTAGGGAACCCCAAAATTTTGAGAACAACTGTGCTTGGAGCAAAGACAAACTCAACAGACAGTTTATGAGTTAGTGGCCTCTGCTCCCAAAGCCTTTCCAGCAAATAAACTGAAAGATCCATATTAAACAATCTTTTTAAAACAGAAGAAACCCTGCTACTGTATTTCCAGTAAGAAGGAAAAACAGTGCCATGGTCTTTCTGACCTTACTCCTCAGTGTTATAAAAGTTCAGAATAGTTTTGATAAGTCAGTATATGCAAATTCCATCAGAGGTTAAGATTAAATAGGGAAAAAAATGGATAGGCAAAACTTTTGGTAGATGGATAGCTGACAATATTTTTGCAAGATTACTTTTTCATATAGCACTGGCATTTTTATATAAAAATACATATACTCTCAATATAAAATCTCCAAATTAAATTCAAAATTGATATGTATCCAAAATTCATCTTGGGTCATTTTCTATTTTATTCAATAAGTTATAGTTTGAAAAAAATGTTCCCAGCTGTATACTGCTGGGGGGGGGGGGGGAGTGGAGCCATCATTCCATATCTTGGGTATATGCCAGGCATCTCATCTATGCAGATTCAAGTCTGTACCTGCCTTCCAAAGGCAACTTTGAATGTTATGCCCATTCCCCCACCCAGCACCTCACCTCATAAGACTTGTCCCCTTTGGTTTTAACAGACCAAACAATCAACAGATCACTATTATTCTGAGTGAATTTGTTTCCAAAGCTGCTTCCCTAATCCATTTCCTCCAACAAACAAGAAGTCCTTCCGGTTGCTGGCTTTCACTTCTGCCATTTGTAAGATTTTATTTAAATATTTGATACTGATCCAGATTTCAAAACTGTATCCAAACACTCCTACTCCCAAAATAAGAGGGCCTGTCTACATAGTGGAAGGCAGCAGCATGCAGATATTTGAGTCAGTCTTGTAGGCACAAGCTCCCGAACTAAAAACCGTATAGCTGTGTTTGCTCACCACCGCACCTCAGCTACTAAGCCCTGCTTCTTTCTAATTAGCCTAAGTGCCCCACTGTGCATATGGAGTTCTATTACTTCCACTTTGGGAACCATCACGCGCAAAGGCAACATTGGTGTCTCCACATGTTGCTGCTTTGTTCTTTACAGACCTACCCAGAGAAAGACTGACTCTGGAGTTAGACACCATAAGGGGTGTATATTAGAATTTTAAATAGGCAAAGATAAAAAAAGTTAGTGCCATTTTAGGAGGTTACAAAAATTCCCTCTTATCTTTCCAGTAATTGCATTTCCCAATAAGCAGCTACTTGGACTCTTAGCATCTTTGTCCATTTGGCCTCTCTAAACATAAAAGCCCAGATTTTATCACCCTTTAATGGTGCCATTCATAATGTAAGCTACAGTTCAACAAGAGTAATGGATTGGCTCCAAAGAGAAGAGAAAAAGAGGTATTTCATTAGCTGGGGCCCAGCCCTTTTAACTTCCAGATCCCATGGAAGTTAAAAGACTAGAACTCCTAAACATACTCCATTTACAAAGCCATCATCAAAATCATATCCAGATCTTCCAAAGTATTAGTGTCCAGGACAAACTGCTCATCAGCTGAAGACAAATATTGTCCAGACTCTCACCAGTCAAGCTATCTCATCTTTATTTCATCCTTTGATGTCAGAAGAGTGTGTTTTAAGGGGGGATTTCTAAGAGGAAAGAGCAGTCATTTGGAACATGAAAGAGAGAGGCTGCCATGAGAATAGAGGACAGCATGGAAAACATGGAAAGTGAGCAGACAGAAGACAAAGAACACAAAAACCAAGGACCCTTGTAGTATAGGAAATAATAATAGCAGAGATATGTATACCTGGTCAAGAGTATGAATCAGGGAGACCCTTTGTCTTCCCATAGACACAGGACATCATAAGTTACCAATCAACTGCATGGAGGCGAGGCACACTGAAGAGAATTCTCAATACAATGATGAGCACTATTTAAAATTCAACATTTCCCGCTCCATTTACCTGCTAACCACAGTACTTATGGTATCTTTCTATATGTAGATTAGATAGCACAATCATATCCCAGTGGCAAAAGCTGAATCTTAATAAAACCTAATGTGTTGTTCTTCCTTTCCTCAATATGCAGCCATAACATATTGACACCTCTCATTGGTGACGCCGGGGGGGGGGAGGGGCACGCAGGTGCACGGGCACCCCCTGAGATTGGCAGTGCACCTCCTGAGATTGGACACTGCCGACGCTGCCTGCAGGCAGTTGGTGCTCGCCACCCCCCACCCTTTGCCGCCAACACCACCGCAGCTGCCTGTGGAAGCTCCCCGCTCGCTGGTACCATGCCCCGCTGCCAACAGCCATGCCCCCATTGCCTATGAGTGGTCGCCATGCTGCCCCATCCCCCCCAGCCCTCAGCCTTGGGAGGCACACAACGTTCATGACACCTCTAGAGCTTCTTTCCCTACCTCTGAATCTCCATGCAGGCTACTACCAAGGACAGTGACACCACTGGGTGTGCAAGCAGGCTAGTACCAAGCAGCCCTAAGGGCTTGGTTTGTTTTATCTATACTACTCCTGACTGAGTTGTACTAGTAGACTAAGGTACTCACCCTGTGCTCTGGGCCCTAATTAGTATGGCTGCTGATGCCTGGCAGAAGCTGAAGTGGTTGAGACTTTATATCTACTGAAGCTCCTTCCAGTGCTGCTTTGGTTAGAGGTGAGAGAGGTAGGCTGCTAGGACATGATGACATGACCTCTCAGTTGGTCCTGTGAGAAGCACAGGCCAAGCCCTTTCCCCTGCCCATAGTTTGTCTTGCTCCAAGCCAATGGAGGGAATATATAGACAGATATGTGTACTGGGAATTATAATCAATACTGGAAGCATTCAGGTAAAGTAATCTAAGGAAAATGCCAGTCTGAGTACTACTGCTGTAGGGTACATAGTTATAATGTCAGATTTAGATGAGGAGATAATAAAAATGCAAGAGAATGTTAATGCAGTTATTAATTGCTTTTACATAGTTTTCTATATCATATGTAAAACCATTGGATTTTTTTTCTCAAAATAAATTAATTCAGCTTCAAGTTCCTAATAAATAAAATCTCCCTCTCAGACAACACTTTTAAAAAATATTTGCACTGAGGGATGGGAAAAAAATCAGGAATATCATTCTGATCTAGAGTTCAGAAATTGCCAGTTTTTCTATAGTGATATTAAACACACTTGGGTTGTTCTTCCAGCTCTTAACACAAATTAATGACTTAAATTACCTTTCATCTCACCTTATAAATTCTGCCTTGAAGCAGCAAAAAGCCCAAGGGCTCTCACATAAACAGATGAAGACAAGTTCAGTGCATTGAATCCTTCCCATCTTGCTCCACTTTACATCAGTTCTTTATAAAATGAACTCTCAAGGGCTAACAATGGAACAGGACACACAACAGAAGGTGCAATGGGACTTTCAGAGGTAAAAGCCTACCACACAGTGACTCACTACACTCCATTAGTTCTAGGGAACACAGGGCACATTGAATGTGGCAGATGTGCCCTCACTTGCTAGGCTTCAGACAAATGCAATCAAATCTATTTTAATCATCTATGAAATGCAAATGTGTTCCACTTGCACACCCGCAAGATCCATTGTCTTCCTTAGTGAAGCATACTATAATGCCAATTAAACATTGTTGCTAACTTAATAGGTGTTCTGATTGCCTATGGGAAATTATCTTCACTTTTTTATTTAACATCAGAAAGATTTTTAATGTGTTAATAATTGTTTTGGAGTTTTGTTTACATTTTCCCTTTTTTAAGTCTATGGTCAACACCCTCATAAACTAAGCACTGACACTAAATATTTAATCAGAAGTGCAATGCTAGATAATTCTGAGTATTAAAAGTATAATTCTGAAGTTTTAGATATGCTGTTCGCAAATGTGGCAGTTGCACTAAATCTAGTGATAACCATACACACAGGCACATGCACAGAGTCCCTTTGTTTCTCTCCTGGAAATGGCTAGGTTGCTGCATTTATGTTTATTCTCAGGCCCACGTGAAAAATGTCCATAGGATGCATATAGCCTTCAAAGTCAAGAACGATAAGCATTTATATCAGAGCAGCCATGGAAAGTCAATATTTCAATATCAGAGGAATTGACTCTTGATCTGGTGCCAATTCTGTGTACAAAATGTACTGAAGAACTATCCTTGCCCACTCTTCCTCCCAATGCAGTTATGATGACAAGCAGGAGTTTATCTGAAAGAACAGATATTTGTTCTAAAAGATGATTTTTATTTCAAAGACAAAACATGAAAAGAGCTTACTTGTGGAGAAACCAAATACTGTATTCTCCTCTTGATATCTCAAGTTTGGGAGAAATAAAGCCAAAAGAACATGTTTCTGAAAATAACTTATGTAGCTTTTGTGTGTGTGTGCTTTTCAGCCATTCAGCTAAGCTTAAATCTGCTGACTAATAACCTTGTGTTTTCCTAAGAGGTGTTGAGAAAGAGTTTATTTGTGAATAATTATTTAGTGATAAGGATAGATGTCTGTTGCTTTTATGTAGATCCTAGAAAGCTAATTAGGAGCTTAAGACAGAACACAGAGTTCTATATGGCTTATACCTAAAGCTGCTAATTATGGGATTTTCAACAGCATCTCTTTCTTTTCTTTGTAGAGAACTAATATAGTATTACTTTACAATAAAGCCCTTTTTCAGTGAAAAAGGTGAAACCCCTTTCTGTTGCAATCTTGTCAGCTCTCCTCAATTTACATAAAAGTAGCCATGTATGAGTAAAAACAGGAGGGAAAGGGCAGCATCTTGGTACCCTTTCAAGACCGGATCACTAGCACAATAGTCCTTTTATGCTCTTTAAAGACATCTACATTATTTGGACACAAGCCTTCAGATAAACTGTTTAATTCAAGTTAAAAAGTGGTGTGCCCTTGACATACAGAATAAATATAACTTACCCTTTCAAGTGTATCACTGTGCTCAAAACCTACACTGGGTCTTAACACTTCTAAATGGTTCTTTTACAAAGGAACTGGAGCTTACTTAACCCAGTACAATGGGAATCAGAGATAATAAATAACATCACATTTAACAGCAGTTTGGTTTAGAACTACACTAAGGACAAAAGTTCTAGTATGTAAGTTGAATGTTGATTAGTTTAACCCAGGCTCACCAAAATCTTTATCATCACTTAGTGCATAAAGAGTTACCTGGGTTTTTTGTTTCACAGCTGGTCCTTTTGCCAAGTCTGAACATGGACTACGTGTTCTGTTTCTAAGGGTGGGAAGGAGAGGGAGAAATGATAATTAATCAGAAATGTATCAGGTCTTTACCAGGATGTAGGCCAATTACATTCAATACACACACAGTGGAGGCCATTAAAAAGCTGCTAACAATTTCTGTCTGTCCCTGCTGAGCTTCATACAAAATTTTGCCCTCTACAATGAACTCTGTAGACTTTACAGGTGGGATTTTCAAAACAGTGACCTACCTCTGCTCCCCTTGAAGTCAGTGGGAATTTTTATCATCATCTTTTGTGGGGGCAGAGCTAGGGCAGAACTAAACACTCTTAAAGCTTCCACCCTCCAGATCTTTTCTAGTCTCTGCAGAATTTTGCTGGGAAATAATCTTTGTTCCATTTATTGCACACAGTGAAAAGCTTTTGTTGTTGCCATTGTCCATTTTTTTAATGGACATAGACTGTGCAGTATAAATAAGGAGTAATTTCCCATTATTTATAGGTTGGAAAAGCCACCTAATCTTAAACCACAGACAAATGATTCCTACTTTATCTACTAGGATGAGTATGTTTAGCTTGTGTTTACATGTGCAATGAGCTCGACAGATACATGGTCTATGAACGAGTACAGTAAATAAAACATCTATCAATCACCAGCTTGTGAGTTTGTTTACTACACACAACAACCCCCCCCAAAAATAAAAGAGCCTGAACTTTGAGACAAGGTTCCAGGAACCAATTTCTCTGTTAGGCTGTGGGAAAGAGTGCATTGGAGCAAATATACTGGCAGGGTGTTGATTCAGACTTCATAACTAATTATAAATTCATCATTAATTACAAAGTGCTATCCCTTGCTCTGCTTTCCCATAGCCTGAGGCAGAGACCGATTCTCAAAAGCTCAGAGCCAATTTCAGTTTTATTTTTAGTCAGTCAATCTAATAAAAGGTCTTGCCTAGAAGTTGGTGATTTGCTCTTTTATATTCCATCCATGTGTGGGCTAATCAGTTGGTGCAGTGATCTGTGACACTTACAGGAAGGACACAGAAAAATCAAGCAGAGAGTGGAGGGACCCAAATACCAAGCTATTCTGTTCTGTTCTTCCTAGAGAGATGTGTCACCTGTGTGTCTGTTCAATTGTGAGCTCCTTTGAGTACCTTGCAGAGTGTCAAGTGTATTGTCAGCACTGAAACACAACAATAAGTCATATCTTCAGTCCATACATATGAGCAGAAGGGTTCTCCATATCAGAGAGAATTGTGCTACCTCCTCCTCACAGCAGTCCACTGGTGTCCAGAGAGAGAGAGAGAGGAAGGAGTCAAGATGAGTTGGGAGCCTGGCATCTGGGGATTAACATCATCCTGGAAGTGAACTGGAAAGGTTAATACAGACATAGTCTCTTCCCCCACCCCAAAAAATGTGGGAGTCATGATAACCAAGGATACCCAGGCTGAGCCAGGGAGTAGGACAAAAGGGGAAAGGCTGCAATAGTCAGTAGCATAAAAATGGATGGGTGAGCAGAACACAAGGCCTGGGAGATGTCTAAGAGGGGAGGATCCAGCATGGAGCCACGGGACTACCTCATCCTCCCATCCCCTACCCCTGCTCCTCTCCCACCCACCCTCCACCCCGCACCTTCCCTGCTGCAGCTCCAGCTCCAGCAGGGGGGAGGGCAGATCAGCAGCAGCAGCAGTGCCCTGGCCAGTGACAATGCAGGAGCAGCAGCCAGAGGTTCACAGCTGCAGAGGGAGATGTTACCTCCTATTTTTGCCACCAAAATAAGTAGTTAAATAGCCACTCAATGTACACATCATTGGAAAAAGGAGGAAATGACACTTCCCGCCAGAGAAGCAAACCTACCCACTGCTCCTGTGCTGTGTGCCATCCCTGCCCAGGGCACAGCACTGGCCAGTTACATCTCTGCTGGTGATCAAATCCATGAAAAAAACACAGATCCTCTGGCCAAGTGACTTTGGTCTCTCTTGCTCCTCCAGGGAGGATTTCTGTTTGGGTGGCAGCTTCCTTACAGGAGAAGAGAAGCATACCCATCATGTGAGCATTCTCTTAGAGGAATTTCAAAGTAAGTTTTGAAGAAGTCATCCTCTCTGCAGGCTTTTAACACTGGCCAATGACATAATAATTAGCTACTATTTTGCTTTCACAGAAGAAATTTTCCTGGGATTCCAGAAATGATGCAGTATTATTATCTGAGTCAAGACCTAGAATTACATTAGTCTCTAATACAAAAGTACGAGTGCTTCAAATATATTATATATATATATATTAACAGGTCTCGTTTTCTATTCTACCTAGACAGACAGAGCATGTGTCTTAAAAAAATCCAAAAAATTCTGTTCTGTTCCTAGCTTCCAGAGCTGGTCAGTACCGGGTAGGCAATTCTACATATCCCCCACACCATCTTCTACTCAGCAATTGCAGTTCCCATTGCATCAGCATGCAGACCTTAGCTACCCATGCTTCAATTTGTTTCACTGTTTGTTTTTGCCTGGTTTTGCCAGCCTTTTGGAAGGATGTTCTAGCCTTTGTTGGGTCATTATCTCAAAGAGCCAAAGCCAGCACAATTATCATGGCTGGTCTGAACTCTCACTCACATGCCATTCATTTCTGAATTCCAAAGTTAACTGTCAACCCTGGTAATCAAACCATAGTTGTGATGCACACAGTTGTCACTTTCCTGCTGAGCCTCTCTGCTAGCTTAGTCAAGGCTCCTTTTGTCTCACTTTGCTGAGTTTCTAGTTCTATGAATTTATGGCATGATCCATATTAATCCACATTTTGTGCATTTATTTATTTTTAAGTCTTTCCATTAGCACACAACTTGCTGAGAACAGTATATGGGTAAGTAGGGGGAAATGTTATGTGCAACACATACAGGAAGGCATATTAATACAGTAGTTTGTTTATGTGGCTTGTTGAAGGTTAGAGTGGTTACAGCGGAGTTTTTGCTTACAATTACAAAATCAACATACAGTATGTAATTAACTTTAAAAATGTTCAGTGCCCAGTAAACATTGATCTCTAATCCATTATGCTGCTTCATTTCAGGACTCAGCAGCCTTTATAAAATGCAGTTGTATGAATTTAAAAAAAAACTTTTAGTTAACAACAAGAAACAAAGAGATATCAGGTAATACGTTGTTCTTTGCTAAACTGTTGCAAGTCAAAATTAATATCCCTTACATTTAGGAAGGACAGCCTTGTGAGTACAGCGTACCTGAACTGGTTTACGTTGCTGGTTCTGCAACAGAGTCCTTGCACAACTTTGGGCAAGTCATTTAACTACTATGCCTCAGCTTTCCATCTGTAAAATGGGATAAAATATTCCTTTTGTCTACATTCATTAATTATGTATGCATGTACAGCATCCAGCACAAAAAACTCTGATACTGGGTAGGACCCACTGATGCTATGACAAGAAAATTAATAAGTAATAATAATGTATAGCAATGTGAGAATACATTTCTATCCCATGGAAAACTACAAGTAGGTTGGTAATGAGTAAATTTTAATTTAGCTTTCAATTCTTAACAGCTGGGTCCAACTGCAATGACTGTGTGTGACCATGATGGTTAAAAGATTGGCAATGTTCAAAACTGAGGGTGAATACAGCTGACATATTGATCAAGTGCATTGCTAGCTCCCTGACTTTCCCTCACATTGCCCTGTTAGCGATATGAAACCTCCACAACTGGCTGAAATCACCTTCTAAGCCAGGAGTAGGAGTAGGTAATTTAGTTTCCATGGTAATGCAGTTCTGGACCATTCTTAAGCAGAAGCTGCCAACTATGACAAATGGTAGGTGCTGATTTTTTATGTGAACAGCTATTCACTATGAATTGAAATGAGATTGCCAAATTCACTTTCCTCAGGACTAAAGCTAGGGTCAAAAGCTATTGTTACATTCAAGCCATAGTCAAAAGCTAACACTTTAGCCACCCATCTCCGGCTGCAATATAGAATTTTAAGTAATAGAATAAAAATGAATGACTCAATATCAGAGTTGTCAAACGGATGAGACAGATTTACATCAAGCAATTCTAAAATGCTCTGCAGTCATGAATTAAGGGAAACAGACGGTAAATGATTCTTACTCATTCCCTTATGGGGAACAAATTCTCTTTTAAACCATTGTGCAGCTTCTTTTTTATATATAACTTGTATTCATAGAAATGCACAAAATGGCAAGTGTTTGAATTCATCTATTTTTCTTCCTTGAGCCATCACTGTATAATAAAGCATGATCAGTAGTGCACTTTGCTAATTTAGCCAAACAGTATATAATTGCTCTTGGAAAATGCTGTAATATAGCAATTAGTAATACAGTTAATAAAAAAGGAAAAGGTCTTTTCATTTTAGTCTTGTTTTCATTTAGAAGGAAGCAGTAGGAAGACGGGGTTGCCAGATCAACTGATATTTAACAGCCACTGGTGTCTTTAAAACAGCTCCAAAAAGTAACTCAATTTTGTCCAAGCTAAGAAAGATATAGTCACATGAGGGGGAGAAGGGTGCCTACGACTCATGCCCAGCTGTATGCAAATTAGCTACAGTGATTTCAGCAGTGACGATTGGAAGCTTTCAGGGTGGCTGTAACAATATAACCAATGGGTGCTTGATGAAAGCTCCCTGTAGTTTTTCATAGAATCTATCAGCCAATCAGTCTTCAAAAGGGGCTAGCACTTAATCTGCCATGTCTCTATCAAGAGCTACCTGCAGCTTGTTTGTTAACCAGTAAAATCTATATGGGAAACCCACAAAGAACTTGTGAGAAATTATGGTTTTCTTATTAGTAACACTCTTCATGTAAAATGTTAACTTTTACAAATACAAAGGGGAAACAGTATTAAATGCCTATAAAATGAACAGCAATATAGACTTTGCGTCTCTATTAAATGAAAGCAGGGCAGGGTGGCACCTTAAAAATTAACACAGAAAGGCATACGTTTTCATAGTAGCTGTTGCCTATCAAAGTTTATGCCTTTCTGAATGAGTTCGTTCTTAATGTTCCACCCTGCCCTCCTTTCTGCCTGACTTCAGGCTAACACAACTACCTCTCTTGTGAAGTCACTGAACAACAGAAAAAATGATATGTAAAATACCAGAAAAAATGTATGTGTATAATAAATGTAGTCCAGAAACAACATGTCAACATAAAATAAAAACAATATAATCTTTTTACATAGCATCCACCATCAGACTAGAATTAAACATACTTTACAGAGCTTAATTCAGCTGCACAACATGTTTGTATTTTAAGTAATATAATGTTAAGTAAGTTCTTTCTTACAGATACAGTCTTGTCTGTAAAATGCCTAGCACAATTTTGCCTTTATCCTTGATTTGAGTAAGCAGAATTCATAGTGTCCATAACAAGTGTGCAAACTGAGAATCAGAGTAGTTAGTGATTTGTCCACATAAATAGTTATTTGCACAGTCAGACATAGACGTTTATAGATAAGCCTATGTACAGTGTACTCAGGTCCTGGCTCCCTGGTATGCATATTCAGGTTTAACAAGCATGCGCACTGCATTTCCATACAAGACCCTTTTCCATGTAGCCATGTCCATATTAGCACTGTAATTATATAGGCTTGGGGCTAAAATTTCTGGAAGCATAGTCCAGAGTTCTTATCATATTATTAACATGAGCCGCACCAGATATTGGTTCACAGTGTATTGTGGGGCAACATATCTATTCTGCCCAGACCCCTGTGTAAAAGTGGTCTTAGCTCACCAAAACATTTAACTGAGTCACTTCCACATCTGCACATGTCTTGCTTCTGTCATTTCCAGGCAGTACCAAGCCATGGACTGATACAATGGATGAATTTGTCCTGCTTGTGGCTGCTCTGTTACTGCTGCAGAATACAAACAGATGGGATGAGAGAAAGTGGAGGACATTTCAGGATGGATTCTAGCATCTGGCAGCAGTGAGTCTTGGAGGTCAGCTCACGCATGATGGATGCTAACTGGTGCAGTAGACACATCTCTTACATACTGTCATCACAGTGGAGTCCACAGGTACCAACAGCTATTCCTAGTGCAAAGTGGAGGGATCACAGGATAATGCAGACATGTGATGACAAGTCATAGTTCCAGAACATTTGATGAACAAGCAAACCTCCATAAAGCTTTGTAAGGAGCTTGTTCTGAACCTCCATTGCCAGAATATATAAAGCGGGGAGGGGGCACACTAGCCCAGAAGCAAGTTATTGCTGTCTAGAAGCTGACCACCACAAATTGCTACATATGTATAACTAGCCAGTTCTGTGTTGGCAAGTTAGCTGTCTGTGCTCCGTTAGTAACAAATAATTCTGTGGTTTACCTGCAGGTGGTATAAGGAATTAACATACTTTAAATAAGAGTTAATTTTGAGAGAGGTGGATTCCCAAGCTGCACTTGAGCCAATGATGATATATATCCCTCTTATAGTTTGCCCATCACAAGGAGCATATGAATATGTTACCCACAAAGATTGATCGTTATACAAATCTTTGGTGACCTCAAGTAGGTGAAAAAATGCCAGCATGGTGTGTATGGGAAATCTGCCTGATGCCAAGACGCTGAGCAGGCCTGACATTTATCTTTTTTGGGACTTTATTCCAAGGAAGGTGCTCAAGTGAACAGCTCCTTCCTCTGGTACCCAGTCTAAGCCTGTGTGAAGCAGCAAGTATTTGATTCGGCTTCGAATTCAGCCGATTTGGAGGGACAGTGATTTGAATCAATGATTTGAATCATTGTCCCAGTTCAATTCAGCTGATTCAGATTTGGAGATTCAGCCACCAAAGGGACTGAATCTCCTCTGAATTGAACATGTGGCAGCAGTGTTGACAGTGGGGGCATGATGACGGCAAGCGGAGTTCCCCCCCCACCCGCTTCCCCAGCACCCCCATGGCTGCCCCGCCCAGCCCTAGCATCCTGGAACTTAAAAAAAAAAGCCCTGCACTCACTGGCTGCCGCAGCAATGATCAGGGCCTCTGGGGGCTCATAGCAGAGCCCCCTCATGCAGTACAGGCCAGTAGGGATCGCCCTCTCCTTGCCGCCTGGCACCCACATGGCAGCTGTCACATTGCATGGGTGCAGCACAGCTCAGCAGGGTGCTTGCAGGGCTCCACACACTGTCTAGGAGCTGGGGCCACTCAAGCTGAGCGCTACCAGGCTCTGGGTGACTGCTGGAGCTGTCCCAGCTTCAGAACAGCGCATGGTGCCCTGCTGAGTTGCACTGCACCCACGCAATGTGACAACTACCGTGCGGGTGCCAGGCGGGGAAAGTGATCCCCGCTGCCCCATGCTGCACAAGGTGGCTCTGCCACAAGACCCCAGAGGCCCTGATCGCTGCTGCTGCAGGTGATGAGTGCAGGGTTTGGGGTTTTTTTTAAAGTGCTGGGATGCTGGGGTTGATGGGGCAGCCATGGGGGAGAGCTGGGAACTGGGCAGTGGGTGAGGCTGGGTGGGGGGCATTTGGGAGGGGCTATTGGAGCCAACAGGGGATGGGTCCCCATGGTCCCCTCCCCCTTCCTCCAGCCCCCACCCCTGCCCCCTACTTACCAGCACGGAGCCTGGGTCCAGCTCCCCATGGTGGCGAACGGGGACCATCCGAATCTCCAAATTGATTCAGAGGCTTCTGATTTGATATGGACCTTTTAACAAGTCTCCTGATTCAGATTCGGAGATTCAGCCCCCAAATTGGGCCGAATCTCCTCCAAATCAAATCAGCTACCGAAGCTTCACACAGCCCTAATCTCACATCCTTTGGGCATTTTCACACCTGCAGGCACTGATGCTTGCAGTTGTAAAAGTAGCAAAATGGGTGTCATTTCTGAGAAAATGGTGGTGGCACACTTTTGAACTAAGACACCTCAGAGGTGCTTTAATTCAAAAGCACACCGCTGCCGTTTTCTGCACACCAACATGCATTTTGCCTCTTATACAACTGCACACTGTGCAGCACAGTTCATCTCAGCTCGTGTGCAAAGCAGACTCAATTAATCAAGTCTGCTCAAAGCGATAGATCTGTGGTGCATCACAGGAAAAAAAGTACGTGTATAAATGCTGTAATGCTTGAGGAAGTACATGACCATTCTCACTAAGTCCGGTTCCTTCTTTTCTTTTTCGTAGTCAAGGTGTTCATTTGATTTGTGCCCAATGCCACACAATTTTCCTCTGTGAGCCCTTTCCTTTTCCCCTCCTCGTTCAGGGTACTCTCCTCCAAAAGCTAGGATGAATGCTTAAGCACAGCAGAGATGTGCAGTCCTTCAAAGGAAATGAAAGGACATATTATTTTGACTGTGGAAAAAAAAGAAAGACCACCCCCCATTTTGCACCAAGCCAGCTCCACAGGTTAATATTTTTACTAGATACCATATTTACTTGAATATAAGATGACCCCCAATAGTTAGATTCTATATATGGGGAAAAAATGTTATAATTTTCCAGGAATAGAATTTAATTATATCTTTTTTATTCAGATAGACTGCACTAACGTGGCATTGTGGTGACTTTCCATCAGCATGTTTGCCCAATATGGGCCATGTGTTTTATAGTCATGCTTACTGCTGGCTGTATTTATTCAGCTTCATAGTTGGTTTCCATTACAGAGCACATACTGCTGTTGGCAGCAGTTTAATGATAGATAACGCAAATATAAGATGAAGAGCTGATGGTGGGAAGCCTCATCTTATATTTGAGTAAATGCAATATGTCTTTAATTCATCTGTACCATGTTCCATTCAGAAGTTGCTGAAACACTAGTTATTACCACACAGACAATAGGGTAAGAATGCCAGATTTTTAATTAATTCATTCACTCATTCAAAAAAACAAAAAAAAAGAATAGTCTGGACTTGGTCGAGAAGTTTAGGACAAATCAGATCTGGAGCTCTTTCAGTACTGGTTTTATTATTTTTTTCAAGGATGGGAAGCCTTAGACTGAGGTTCTTAGTATGCTGAAAATCCTTGACTGGAAAGGGAAGCAACTTTTCCATGTTACTGGTGCAATTCCATCTATTTACAAAGGGGATTTTGTTGTCTGCTGACTGAAAGGCATATCAGAAAGTTAAAAGGGCTTGGAAGCTGCAAGTGTAGATACTGGGGGCTGGCCCAGGCCAGGAATCTCACCGGCCATCTCAAGTGTCTCCCATGTGTAACATTCTAACGCATCAAGAGTAGGGGGAAATAGGCAAATATTAGCAGGATGCTGCACTAGGCTTCAGAGGCTTGCAGACAGCAAAACTGTCCCTCTCAATCCCACTTAAAAGAGCCTTCAACAAACAGAGAACAACAGGACAACAAATGTGTCCCCCAGGGACTTTTTCACTTAATAGATCCAATGGGATTTATAAGCCAGGTTGTCTGGAGCCATGAGGACTGCTAGCAGTGATATAACTCTGTCAGTCCGGGTAACAGAGTTACAAAGAGAACAGTATATGCGGAAATGTGCACTTGTGCTTGCTAAACCTGTAATCCCAGCTTTAAATTTTTGTTAATGATCAGTCAGTGCAAACTTCACAGAAATGCACATTTACTTGCCCTTTTTTTCATTTTTGTCACCATTAGACAAGGTGGAAGAAAGAGTGCCAAGGAAACTGCCTAGTTTCTGCCCTCAACCAAAGCCCAATCTCCTCCCCACCCCCAATAGTATGCTCAATAACAATATGTTTTTTGACCACAATAGAAATCCCTCCCTTTTATGCTGCCAACAAAGATGACAGCTGCCACTTACCCAGCTCTGGCTCCTGTTTCAGCACTGCTTCACCAGGACAATCCCCATGTCTAAATATATCCTCAGAATATGGCCCCACGAGAGAACCTTGCCCACATCCAGCCATGTGGTCTGATCCAGGGCCTGTTTGAGTATAGTATATCCTTCTTTGAAGCTCCAGCTCTTGCTGCCAGAGTGCCACCCCATTTTGAAGCATAAGAATTAGCCCATTCCTGCTGAGACACCCATCATTTAGGACTGCATGCTCTGTACACTGCCAAATTCCTAGTCTACTTGCCAGTACTATTTATAGGTGCCAAACTTGCGGTTATCAGCCTTTCTTTTTGGTAGGTATTTGTTAGGTTTTAAAACCATTACACCCGGTTCCCCCTCTGTCAGCCTTTCCAAGATTATATCATACCAGTGGAGAAATCATATTTTTTGCTATAGTCACACTATATATGAACAAGAACGCTTGTTTGATCTTCTGGCCACCTAGCAGGGCTCAGAGCTGGCATCTTTTGGAGTGTTTGGCTGAGGTGAGGTACGTACCACAAAAATATGCTTAAATGGTGACCAGATGTACATGAAATGATAAGCTGCTTCCTTTCATAGTGGGAGTCTGAGCCATGAATAGATAGGAGGGCCAGAAATCAAAGGCTAAGTATAGACAGTCAAAAAGCCCAAGGCAAAATCAGTCCAATCTTCATAGATTTCTCCAAGCAAGCTGTGTAGATTGATAATGAGCATACCTCACATTGGTTGGCCAAGGCAGGCAGACAGAAGGAGGGGTGCGCTCAAGCATGCTTCCCAGCCTGCCAGCCATTGTTGAGCCCAGCCAAGTGGGAAGCATCCCTCATTGGCTGCCCAGCACATACCCACAACCTCCAGCTGTCCCCCCATGGGGGGGGGGCGGGGAGGCATAGGAGTCCTGGTCCCAATCCTGGTCCTGGTCCCAGGGCTGGTCCCAGTGCTGAGCCAGGGACTGCCCATGTGAGAGGAACCCTATGCCTCAGGAGTTTGCCCCAGTCCCGGGCCAGGCACCCCCCTGAGCCAGGGTCTGGTCAGCTGGGGTGGGTGAAACCTAACTGGCCAGACCCCAGCTTGTGGGGAGCCCAGGGCAGGGCTGGGGAACCCCCTCCCTCAACACTGCAGCTTGGGGGCCAGGGCTGGGGGAGGGGGGCTCTGCTCCCCCACCTCCCCCTCTGCCCCATGTGGCTAACAAGTGCAGGCAGGACACAAGCTGGGGAGCAGAGTGGGGGGCAGGAACAGCCCAGTTCAGCCAAACCAAACAAGGGGGGGCAGAGACTAGCCCACCACCCTGCAAGGGGGGATATAAGGGGGGGGTTGCAAGGCATTCTGGGATGCCAGGGGACAGGGAATTAAGGTGATTCACTGCGGGATCTGGAACAGAAGTTTCAACCATTTTGAAACTAGTGTACGTGCACTAAACTTATTTTCTGTTACAGATTGAGACTGGTTTCCGATCACTTATGCCAGTTTATGTGTAATTTCTGTCCATATCCACAGACCTAAGCAACTATCAGATGACATTGGGGACTGTTTTCTTATTTGGGCTTTAGACACAACCTCCCTGAAAAGCTGTAAGAATCAGAGCTCATTTTAAAGAAAAATCTGGTCACTAATCTATGCTTCTACTAGGCAAGCGGACCTGGGTTCAAATCATGTATAAATCTGGATATAAGAATTTAGTATGAGGAATCTTGTGGAGATCAAGTTCAAAACCATAAGAGTTCAGATAAGGTTCAAATCCAGAAGTCCCTAAGAGCCAAGAAGCCTGCAATATCACCCCTTGATAGGAAACTCTTTGGGGCAAAGATCATTTCTATGTGATAGAGTACCTGACTACCAAAATACAAATAATACAATAGATAAAACAGCAGCAAGCCAGAAATTCTATTCCCTAGTCCTTCACCATTCAATCTTCACTGGGTGCGTCTACACAAGATACTATGGCAACGTAGCTTTGGCAGGCACAAACGGTGACACTGATGCTATTGTGCAGAAGTGTTAGAAACGACCCATGTGGTGCGCAGTCATTTAGTACTTGCTTAAGTAAGTAGTAATTTCGCTTAAGCAAGTACTAAATGACTGCTCAGTAACAACTGCACAGTCCGGCACACATATGGATGCGCCCACTTTTTCCTTAATATTTATTCTGAAATGATCCATTGCAATTAAAAGCTAATTCAAGATATCTCTCTTTCTCTCTCTCAGCCCCATTGACATCAATGGCAAAACTCCCATTGACTTCAAAGGGGCCTGGATTTTAAGTTAAAATGTAATGGCAAGGCATTAAATATCTATGATTATACTATATAACATTAATTCTTCTCATCTCTGCCCTTTTACTACTTCTGATCATAAAGATACTGATACTTAAGACTAAATTTAAAGTTATATGTTCTTTATGACTCTAAAATAAGCAACTCAGGGGCACAAATCTAGGTTTAAATTATCTTCACATGCAATATGCCTCCTATGAGCCAGTATTTTGTATGAACAACAACTGGGTTCTAAATATAATCAATATAATGAAAAAAATTATTTGCATGCATGCCCTGCTGGATGGTTCAGTCACAATCCCTTAAAATTTGGCATGTGCGAGTTTAGTCACAGTTTACAGTGGATTTCTACAGATTCACAAGAAAAGTTCTGTATTCCTTCCCTATCCTTATAGAACAAACAGCTAGCATGCTTTCCATCTACAAAGGGTTGAAAACTGATCTTTCCATTCTTCTAAAAAAATTCAATTTTATAGGTAAGATTCAAATTGTCTGCACCTGCTGTTTGAAGATCCCTGTGAAATAGAGCTGCATTTACAGTTGTATGGAGTATACAGCATACAGAAATTAGCTTTCATGCCTCCTTCTTTCTTCATTTCAAGCCCACACACTGAAAACCTATTAAATTCATAATTTAATCAGCATCTGAGGTTATGCCTTCAGGGTATTGAAAAGTTGCTGAATGTTACAGTGAAATGCCATCTATTCTTGGGCAAAAATCTGGATAAAAAATGGCTAAAGAAAAAGCTTCCTCTCTTCAGTATGATGATTAGTCAGTGCTTTCTAGTAAGTTGCTAGGAAAATCACAAAGATTCTCTCAAAATCAGAGTAGATCCAAAATAAAATATCAAAGCTGGTTATCAAATATGAATTCTTATTTTATTTAATACCTTCAAAGTTGGAGTTAGTGTAGAGTCTGGAAGCACTTAGGCCATAGCAATAAGTTCTGAGTGCTTTGAAGAAACAGAAAGGGATTTCCGTATGCAGAGAATCAGGCAATAAATTCAAGTTCTTTTGACCCAAATGATAATGTATGGCCTGAATCAGGGAATAAGTTCAAGCTATAGCCTGGCTGGTGGAGGAGACAATGCAACCTGAGGAGACAGTGTGGGAAACTACAGATGAGCTGAAGTGGGTTTGAGTAGTGCTCTGAAGGGGAGAATGAGAAATCTGAACCTGGCCTACAACAAAACCAAGAACTAATGCACAGAAACAAAGAAGCTAATGTGTCAGTGTAGGGACACAACTGAACCCACCATGAAGAAAAAATTTTGGCAGCAGCATTTTGCATAATTTTAAGGAGTGCAAGGTGAAAAAATGGGAAAGGCCAGAGAAGGAAGGTTTGCAGATATAAACCATTTTACAAAGCCTGGCCTCTGAACTTCACTTCATCAGCCTCTTCGGTAGTTGGTACAGAAACTCACAGACTCAATATACACAGTGGAGTTCTGACACACTACAACCTACCAGACATCTGACTCCCCAGGTACCTCTGCACTTTTACCTGTGCTGCAACATCCCCCCACACCCAGCCTGCCCCTCACCCCCTGACACCTCCATTTCCATTTTCACTGACTGGCTTTCTTACCTGCATTGCATGCCAGCTTCTGGCTTCTTTGCTATTCCTTCCCTCCAGAAACAGCACATACATCAACTGCAAGTGCTTCCTCAGCCTGACAAAGGGTTTTTCCATCTGAAAGCTTGCTAAGATATATTCCTGTAACTATCCAGTTGGGCTGCTAAAAGATATCAAATTAGATTGACCCAAAGGACCTTGCCTACCAGTACCATGTCCTTAGATCAATACCCCTAGCACCTGACCGAAAGGACACAGGGCCCTGGGCACATTTAAGCCCTAGTGCTGGGGCTGGCAGGGAGAGTTTTCTGGCAGCTGCTGGAGAAGAAGCTTCTGCAGGAGAGGAAAGAAAGGCTCTGTCACAGTTTGGCTGCCTGAGATGCTGCTGGTGCTACTGTGCTGCAGTGCACTGCGGTGCTTACCTGTTGTCATTTAAAATGATGTACTGGACTGAGGCTGTAGGGGAGAAGGAGACCTCTTTGGGGCACACTACCATGTCATGTAGAGGCCCCAGAACCAGTGAAGGCACACCTTAACACACACACAATGTGACCCATGTCACAAGTTTTGCTTGTCAGCAGCCTGAGGTGCAGTTTTTCAGAAACCCCAACACCTGTCTCCTTGAAAATTGGCAGACTTCATGACCTCGGAAGCGGCTACCATCCCTGAAAGTTTAATTTGAAACAGGCAAGAAATGACAAAGTTATAGGGAGTTCTGTGTTTCCCTATTATAACCTATAGGTGAACATCGAAAGAGAGTCAAAACAGCAAAGCGGTTTCGATGAAACAAAACGGAACAGTGCTTTCAAAACCAAATGAAACTCAAAACAAAACACTGTCCTGTTGAAACATTGAAGCAAAATTCAAAACAGAATGGTGCTGTTTCGTACAGCCCTAATATTCATCCTATATTTTGTAAAATGCCTAGACTATTGGGGACCTAACTGTCAGAGATTAAATGTAAGTGGAATTCTAATTTTAGAAGAATTAATTTTCAAATTACCACATTTTTTTGTTGTGCATTACATTTATTTAGGACAAGAAAAAAAACTTAAACCAGAACCTTGTATTCTTCTGACATCTGCAATTACTGAAAAAAACACACTGAGCCTAACATGTCTCTTAAATCAGCATATATCAGAACTAATGGCAAGAGAGCCTATTGGTGTAAGTGAATTCCTGGTAAGGCCCTTTATTTATATGTTCAATACTATACATTCTGCAGTTTGAAGGCATGGTCCAAAACCCATTGAATTCAGTCAATGGGAGTCATTCCTGACCTTATTAGACATCAAAGTGCACTGGATTAGGGACTGAATAACCATCCACAAAACACATTCCATCTCTTTGTTTTACAGTAAATTCCATGTATGCTGTGCCATCTAGCTAACCTAAACATTATGAATTGCTGCTTGTAAGGTTAATATTTTGTCCACAAAATGAATGTTATCTGTCTTCATTGTCTCCACTGAAGAATTTTTGATACCTCTATTTTCTGTACAAACAAAATCAACATATAATTTATATTTGTGAACAAAGTGATTTTATGGTATTTCTCTTTGTTGACAGAATGATTGGAGTAAAATTACATTCCGTTGACAAAATGTGATGAAATGCCATTTGTGAACATTATGAAGGAAAAACTTTGACAAAATGCATTTTGCCAATGGGTTGAAGTAAAGGTTTTAACAAAATGAATTTTGTCCATCTGCTATTTGTACAGCGAAATAAATGCTACAAAATTCATTCTGGTGATAACTTTTCTTGCAGAATTAGAAGATACCATAAGCCTCAATTTTTTAAATATAAAAAGTTGTTATTAGCATTGTAGTTTGTGTTAATCAGAGAGGAAGTTGCTGTGATATAAGCAGCTCAGCACTGTGACTGTCTGGAAGAGACTTGTGGGAGCCAGTGACTTTGGGCATCTGATCAGTGCTCAAGTGTTTGCCTAGTGCCTGGTACAAGTGGTTTTTAGTGGGAATCTGGGGTTTCCCCTCCAGACTAACTGATTGACAGGGCTTGCTCTGCTTGGGGCTGGTTTAGTTAACTGAGGGGTGGCATTAGACTTGGCATCCTTACAAAAAGGCAGCCCCATGTGAACAGAGGGAGTTTGCCTAGGGAGTTCACCCTAGGAGGGAACCAGAGAGCAGGAGACTCTGTGTGTGAGCATGCATGAGGTCACAAGTATAGGTGTTTGGTGTGTTTTTTGTGGAGAGGGAGCGTTGTGTATTTTGTTTCTGTTTTGTTTACAACTGAGGTGTCCTCCAGGAAGCAATGTAGGCACAAAAGTAAGCTGGGTCACCAGTTGTGACCTGCGTGGAATGTCCCATATTCCTCTTCCTCCCAGAAGGTCAAGAGCTTCATTTGCACCAAATGTAAGCTGGTGTCTGACCTGCAGAAAAGATTCAAAGGTTGGAGACATGGGCATCCACGCTGCGTTTTATCAAGGAAAAGGAAGATTACCTGGACAGGAGCTGTGAGAGGCTGGTACTGGAGAGGCCAAAAGGAAGAGAGGAGAAGTGGCAGCATGTCACTACTAGAAGAAGGAGAGTCCCCAGAGTTCAAGAGGACACAGTTGAAGTCAGAAACTGCTTTCAAGCACTCTGTGGTGGAATGGCTGAAGGAAAGGCAAAGTATGTTTAGATTGGGTATCGGACCAAGCTTCTAAACTGTTAGAACAGTGGGCAGTGAAATAGATTGCATAGGGACGTTGTGGACCCTCCGTCACTGGAGGTGTTCTAGAAGATGTTAGACAGCCGCTGGTCACGGATGCCGTAGACACAGCTAGACCTATGCTCTATTATGGATATTTCCAATGCTTCTGGGTTTTGCTAGTTGCTGCATGGGACCAGGAAGGATTTTTTCCCCCTCCTCCTGCTACCTGGTTGCATATAGACATGCCCATTCACATTCTAATTAGAACACATCGGAGTAGACTCAATTAATTGAGTCTGCTCCACATTCTAATTAGAACACTCCAGCATCCCCACCATCATGTGTGTTAATTTCCCGTGTTTTTCAAAATGGCTGCCAGGGTGCTTTATCTAAACCTTATTGAATGAGCTTTAGCTAAAGCATCCTGCAGTCATTTTGAAATATGCAGGGACTTAACACATGTAATGGTGATCTAATTAAAATGACACACACACACCCACTACAAGCACGGGTATAGGTAGCCCATGTGTCAGGGTCTGGGTTTTTTTAAAGCTTCTCTCAAATGTATTGGATGTTGCTGCCAAAGCTGGGAATTTTGAATGGGGTTTTCTAATGCTCCTGCTAGGACTTAAACCCAGAGGTTCTTGGCTAAAGTGTCCTGTCCCTCTACTCAGGGTCAAACCGATCACCATATCAGACAGGACTTTTACCCCATGGTCAGATTGGTATGCACTATGAGTCTCTACCATTCCTAGTAGCTTGGGGCATAGCCCTCTTCCTGGGATCTCTTGAGCATATTTAAATAATCCTTTGCCAGCAGCAGGATATTGGCTGCCATGGACCCTCTGCTCTACCTGGGGCAGACTTGGGGGTTATGTTTTGCATTGTTGTCTGTAGTTTTGGTAATGGGTTAGAAAATGGATTTGTATATTCATAGATTCATAGATGTTAGGGTCGGAAGGGACCTCAATAGATCATCGAGTCCGACCCCCTGCATAGGCAGGAAAGAGTGCTGGGTCTAGATGACCCCAGCTAGATGCTTATCCAACCTCCTCTTGAAGACCCCCAGGGTAGGGGAGAGCACCACCTCCCTTGGGAGCCCGTTCCAGACCTTGGCCACTCGAACTGTGAAGAAGTTCTTCCTAATGTCTAGTCTAAATCTGCTCTCTGCTAGCTTGTGGCCATTATTTCTTGTAACCCCCGGGCACGCCTTGGTGAATAAAACCTCACCAATTCCCTTCTGTGCCCCCGTGATGAACTTATAGGCAGCCACAAGGTCATCTCTCAACCTTCTCTTGCAGAGGCTGAAAAGGTCCAGGTTCTCTAGTCTTTCCTCGTAAGGCTTGGTCTGCAGGCCCTTAACCATACGAGTGGCCCTTCTCTGGACCCTCCCCATGTTATCCGCATCCCTCTTGAAGTGCGGTGCCCAGAATTGCACGCAGTACTCCAACTGCAGTCTGACCAGCGCCCGATAGAGGGGAAGTATCACCTCTTTGGATCTATTCATCATGCATCTGCTGATGCACGATAAAGTGCCATTAGCTTTTGTGATGGCTTCGTCACACTTCCG
This sequence comes from Alligator mississippiensis, assembly GCF_030867095.1. Lineage (NCBI taxonomy): Eukaryota > Metazoa > Chordata > Crocodylia > Alligatoridae > Alligator > Alligator mississippiensis. Next base: position 32,280,783 of record NC_081825.1, read on the forward strand.
ACTCATATTCATCTTGGAGTCCACTAGGACTCCAAGATCCCTTTCCACTTCCGTGCCACCCAGCAGGTCATTTCCTAGGCAGTAGCTGTGCTGGACATTTTTCCTCCCTAGGTGCAGCACTTTGCATTTCTCCTTGTTGAATTGCATTCTGTTGTTTTCTGCCCACTTGCCCAACCTGTCCAGGTCTGCTTGCAGCTGTTCCCTGCCCTCCGGCGTGTCCACTTCTCCCCATAGCTTTGTGTCACCCACAAACTTGGACAGAGTACACTTCACTCCCTCGTCCAAGTCGCTGATGAAGACATTAAAGAGTATCGGTCCAAGGACCGAGCCCTGAGGGACCCCACTGCCCACACTCTTCCAGGTCGAAACCGACCCATCCACCACGACTCTCTGGGTGCGACCCTCTAGCCAATTTGCCACCCACCGGACTGTGTAGTCATCCAAGTCACAGCCTCTTAACTTGTTCATCAGTATGGGGTGGGATACTGTATTGAAGGCCTTCCTGAAGTCTAAGTATACGACATCCACCCCTACTCCTGTGTCCAGGCATTTCATAACCTGGTCATAAAAAGAGACTAGATTAGTCAGGCATGATCTGCCTGCTACGAACCCGTGCTGGTTTCCGCTCAGCATAATTTGTCCTGCTGGGATCTTGCAAATGTAAGCCTTGACAATTTTTTCAAAGTCTTTGCCAAGGATGGAGGTGAGACTGACTGGCCTATAGTTGCCCGGGTCCTCCTTCCTCCCTTTCTTGAAAATGGGGACCACATTGGCCCTTTTCCAGTCCAAATATGGTGATTTGGATAGGAATGATCCTGCCTCAGGCAGGGACTTGGACTAGGTGACCTCTCAAGGTCCCTTCTAGCCCTACTTCTTTATGATTATCTATGATACTTTAAGTCAAATGGAATTGTAGAAAATCTTAGGGCTGAAAGGGATCTCAGTATGTTATCTAGTCCAACCTCCTAAACAAAGCAGGAACAGAGAGATTTTCGCTCTAGACTTTGATAACTTCACAGGGACATTAAACCTGATGAGGATGGGTGGAAAAGGAGGGGCGAGCTCTCTCTGCTGGGCTCAGGGAAAGAAGCTGAGACAAAGGCTGATTCAGCCTTGGTGACAGGGTTCTTATGTTAAAGGAAATGTGATGAAATAGAGATAGAAAAGTACTAACACTTGTTAAGGGTCAATCAGAAAAGGAGGAATATAGGACAAGATTACAAAATAAGGAAATAGAAAAAAGGTGAAAAACAAAAAAAACCCTATTAGTTAAGATTATAGCAAACAAAGTAAATCAAAGTGACCTAGAAACTTTTACCCACATATAAGCCCATAAATTAGCAACACTGCAAAACCATACCCTAGTTAATGAGTCCTCACTCTCACTGCACTCCTTCATGTTGTTACTAGAACTTCTGGGAGAATATACCATGTTTCCTTGTGCTGAAATAAACTGAGATGTTCTTTCATTTTTTCCTAGTGAATTGTGAGAGAATGCATCTGTCCTTCTGAACACTTGAGAGAAATAGACAGAAGGCACTGGAGAGTTATTTGCACATGAGTGATTTAGGTTGCATTCTCTCTGCAAAAAGAGGTGTTTATTCACCACAATCTCTGAAAAGACACCAAGACACAGGTCTGCAATACAGTCATCATCCCCACTCTCCTCTACAGATGTGAAATATTTGTAACCTACCATTGTCTTCTCAAGAGCCTAGAGAGGTATCACCAATGATGCTTCCAGAAAATCCTCCATATCAAATGGGAAGATCACCACACAAACGCCAGCAGCCCTGCTGAAGCCAATGTTATCAGCACCGAGTCACTGAAACTCAAGCACCAACCTCCCTGAACCAGACATTGTGCGCTAATGCTGACTCAGCTTCCGAAACAAGTGCTCTACTCCCAGCTCACTACTCCTAACCTAAGATCTCAAGGTAGATAGAAGAAATGCTACAAGGACACATTGAAGGCATACCTTAAGTAAATTGATGCCAACATCAAGGGTTGGGAGGAACTGGCAGCTAACCTCAACCAAGCCGCAGCCAAATTCTTGGTATTTTGCCTTTGAATCAGAGAAGAGATAGCGGAGGAAGAAAAAGGAGAGGAATCTCAGCCTGCAGCCTACTTTCCCCTGTGGAAAGACCTACAATTTCTAAGGATGGTCTGTGGCTCAAGGATTGGACTAAAGACCCATCAAAAAGCCATGGTAGAGATCAACCTCAAATTGAGAAATTGCCATTAATGACAACCTCTTGCCTATAACCCCAGTCACAACGTGAAGGCACCTTTAAAATAAAGCTTTTAATATGTGGTCAAGAAGGTGTTTAGGAACAACATCCAGTAAGAATCTAAGTTGAATCCACAATGAAGATATACCATAAGTGCTTGTAGGTTTCACCATTTAGAGACACTGGGACTTCTCTCAGAACAAACTATTTGCATGAATGTGGAACAGACTGTTAGCTATAGCTAAATGTATGCACACTTTGGGGCACTTCTGAGATTTCCACTGATCACCTCCTTGTTTATGCAGAACGTGCTCAGCTCCCACCAGGGTTGCCAACCCAAGGAAATATTCTTACTGACAACCAGATTGTTTTATTAATATATGTTTTTACTTATGTATGTTTTGCATAATGTAAATGTAAACTTCTGCCAGGCCCCACTGGGCTGCCAGGCCCCAGTTAGAAGGACTGGGTGCAAATTAGAGGTTTAATACTGAACACAGAAAAAAAAGGAAAATGTTTGGTTGTCAGTAAAAGGATTTCAGTAAAAACATTTCTTGGGTTAGGAACCCTGTTTGACTTCAGCAATGGTTTTACACAATGCTGCCTCCACCCTAGGGGTCCCATATTCACAACCCCCAGCCCTCCCTGCAGCCTTATCCCTGCCAACTCAACTCCCCCTGTCCCAGTCTGGAACCCCCAAAAAGCCTACCTGAGATTGAGATCCAGCAATATTGTAGGCAGCTGATGGGACTCAGCAGCAGCAGCAGCATATGGCTGGGGGGTGGGATAGGGTCTACAAAACCCTGAGAGAAGGCTCCCTGCTGGGTGCAGCACTCCTGCTCATACATCAGATGGAGTATGAGCACTGCTGTACTCTTTCTGCCCATCAGTTTACATTCAGCTTCTTCCTGACCACAGAGTTTCAATCAAGCTATGGTTTCTTAGTGTTTTTAAGGATGGTTCGGGTTTTTTGTTTACAGATTTTATGGACAGGCATTTTAACCTGATTTTTACTGGTTGTCTATGAATTTATTTTCTGTCACCACTGGCATCAGCCATGTGAGGCCAGTCCAGTGATAAGGGCAGGGGTGGAACTAGGGGTTGCAGTGGTACAGTCACCCCCTGCCTTTGATTCCTGCTCTCCCACAAAGATTAAAGCAAACTGCAGCAACATTTCTATTCAGGCAGAAGCCGAGGAGTCACCTGACTTTATGGTTTCTTGTAATCTGCCTGACTCCTCCTAAATGTATAGATAGTTGGCACATTTGATTCCCACTGATGGTTCTGCAAGAGGCGAGGGCTTGAATGGTCTTGAAAGAGGCATGTTGCCTTGCAAGGTCAGTCTCTGCATTCATAGCTGTATATAAACTTAGATGCCCCAGTAAATGTATTTTAGATAGATACAAATACAATTAATCACAACTTATTAAAAAATCACATTTCAAATTGAAATAAAAATGCATACAAACTACCTAAAGATATTGTACAGCCATCCGTGTACAACAGATTAGCAATAGCCCAGTGCACTTCATGAAGTCTCTGGCATTTCTGTCTTTGGAGTTATAAAAAGCAGTACTGAGAGTAGGAGGATTTTTTTTCAAGTAGGAGAGAGGAAGAGAGTTGATGTGAATGTTATTCTCATTTTTTTTTTACTTACAAAACTGATTTTTCTAACAAAAATAAAGGAATAAAAAGTAAGAAATGTTAAAAGGTAATCAACATAGATACATTTCAAGTAAAATAGTAAATTAAATGCAAAACCTATGCTAATACATCATCCAGGTTGAGATTTTAATTGCACAAAGTCAGAGAATGTAAAGTTATGGTTCTCATAGTAATCATCACTCAGTCCCTTTGAACATATTTAGAGTGTGTATTGCAGACTGCATAGAGCGTTAACTCGAATGCCATCATATATATGTGCTCTGTGCCCTTGTAACAGTTGCTGGGGGAGCCATAATTTCGCATTTGCTGACTTTTGTTCAATTAAATTCTATCCCTTAATGCTGCACTGCCAAAGGTTTGCATTTAATTTCCTTTCTTTAAAAAAAATTAAACAAAAAACTAGAACCTGCATTGCACGTTTGAATGAACAGAAAGTCTCTGTGTTCTTAGTCTCATATAAGATCACACACTTATTTGAGAGTAGAATTACAGAAATAAAGCAGCACACTTATACCTTGAGCTTCACACTTCATAGTGAATAGAGTGAAAATAGGTAAGGTAAATAACACATTGTGCATGAATAGCAGCTATTTTCAAAATGCTGGAATACCTGTCATTGCAAAACTGACATTCCCTTGAGTTACAAAAACGGCACTGAGCAAACCCCTGCCCTCTTCTTCCATGGGCTTTGTGCATACAAACCCTTATACCCCATTTTTACCTCTGCATGCAGAGCCGTTCTGTCAGTGTATGCCACACAAGAACAGAAGCCCATACTCACATAGGATAGATGGGACTGCAGTTTCATTATCTTTAAGGAGGATTTAGCTCCTAATCCTGCAATCATATCCCCGTGGGAATATACTTGCACCCATATGGTGCCCCATTAGCTCTGATGGAATGGAGCACAGACATGAAAGCCTGATGGGAGGTATTTAGTAGAAAGCTTGTATCCAAGTTTATTCCAAATTTTATGTATGTCTGATGATAGCAGCTTTTATTCTCAGGTACAGATAGCAAAATGTGGTCAAATAAAATCCTGTCAAACTTTAAGAAAGCTTTTCTTTTTGAACTAAAAACAAGCATTTGTAACTTCAACGTAAAGGCTATTTTCCTCCTGAAAAATCTCATAAAACCAGAGTCTTAAATTGGAAGCATTTTCTTCACCATCATTATGGCTTCATGCTACTAAATGCTCTCTCAGTCTGACTTTAAATAACTGATATTACCATGCAAGCATTTCAAGGAAAAAGACCTGGGTGTCATAGTGGACAGATCAATGAAAATTTCTGCTCACTGTGAAACACCAGTTATAAAAGTAAATGATGCCAGATTGCCTTTGAAATGGGACAAAAAGTAAACTTGAAACAATTTTACAAAAGAAAACCTCTGTTCTGTAATAAAAGAGTGCCATTCTACCTTTTTGATGTCCCCCAAAAAACTTTTAAAAATCTAAGAACACAGATCCAGCATAGAATAATAGAATCATAGAAAGTTAGGGTAGGAAGGGACCTCAGGAGGTCATCTAGTCCAACCCCCTGCTCAAAGCAGAACCATCCCCAACTGGATCATCCCAGCCAAAGCTTTGTTTAGCTTGGTTTTGAAAACCTCCAAGGATGGAGCTTCCACCACCTCTCTGGGTAACTTGTTCCAGTGTTTTACCACCCTCCTAGTGAGAAAATTCTTCCTAAGATTTAGCCTAAACTTCCCTTGCTGCAACTTGAGACCTTGTTCTGTCATTTGCCACCGCTGAGAACAATTTAGCTTCATACTCTTTCGACCCCCACTTCAGGTGGCGGACGGCTGCTATTAAGTCCCCTCTGTCTCCTCTTTTCAAGACTAAATAAGCCCAGTTCCCTCAGTCTTTCCTCATAAGTCATGTCCCCCAGCCCCTGAACCATTTTTGTCACCCTCCACTGGACTCTCTCCAATTGGTTCACATCCTTTCTGGAATGGGGGGCCCAAAACTGAACACAGTACTCCAGATGTGATCTCACCACTGCTGAATAGAGGGGAATAATCACTTCCCTTGACCTGCTGGCAACACACCTATCAGTGCAGCCCAATATGTCATTAGCCTTCTTTGCAACAAGGGCGCACTGCTGGTTCATATTCAGCTTATTGTTCACTGTAACCCGCAGTCCTTTTCTGCAGAGCTCCTGCCCAGCCAGTCAGCCCCCAGTCTGTACTGGTGCATGGGATTGTTTCTTCCTAGGTGCAGGACTTTGCACTTGTCCTTGTTGAACCTCATGAGATTCCTTTTGGCCCAATCCTCCAACTTGTCTAGGTCCTGAATCCTATCTCTACACTTCAGTGTATCTACTATTCCCTGCAGCCCTGCTGCTGATAACACTCTATGCCATCTTCCATGTCATTGATGAAGATATTGAACAAAACTGGTCGCAGAACTGACCCCTGGGGCACTCCACTTGATACCCAGTGCCAACTAGACATTAAGCCATTGATTACTACTCTCTGAACCCAATGCTTCAGCCAGTTTTCTATTCGCCTTACAGTCCATTCATCCAGCCCATACTTCCTTAGCTTTCCTGTGAGAATGTTGTGGGAGACCATATCAAAAGCTTTGCTAAAGTCAAGTTACACCATATCCACTGGTCTCCCTGCATCCACAGAGCCAGTTATCTCATCATAAAAGGGATGGTTAGGCATGACTTGCCCCTGGTGAATCCATGCTGACTGCTCCTAATTACTTTCTTTTCCTCCAAGTGCTTAGAAGTGTATTCCTTGAGGATCTGCTTCATGATTTTTCCAGGGACTAAGGCAAGAGTGACCTGTCTCTAGTTCCCCAGATACTCCTTTTTCCCTTTCTTAAATGTGGGCACTATGGTTGGCCTTTTCCAACCATCTGGGACCTCTCCTGGTTACCATGAGTTTTCAAAGATGATGGCCAATGGATCTGCAATCACATTGGCCAGCACCCTGAGCACCTTTGGGTGCATTCCATCTGCCCCCTCTTGTATATGTCCAGCTTTTCTAAGTAGTCCCTAACCTGTTCTTTCACCACTGAGGGCTGCTTACCTCCTCTCCAAACTGTGTTTCCAGGTGCAGTAGTCTGGGAGCTGACCTTGCCTGTGAAGACTGAAGCAAAGAAGGCATTGAGCACTTCAGCCTTTTCTGCATCCTCTGTCACAAGATTGCCTCCCCCATTCAGTAAGGGACCCATACTTCCCTGATACTCCTCTTGCTACTGACATACTTGTAGAAACCCTTCTTGTTACCCTTCACAACCCTTACTAGCTGCAAGTCCAACTGTGCTTTAGCCTTCCCGACTTTCTCCCAGCTACCTCTCAACATAAAGCAACAACATTTATTCAACCTCACTTCAGAATACGGTCAGAGCCTCATGCCTCGGGACCTACTGAAATCATGAAATCCATCATTGCCTGTGAAATCAGCCAATGTCTGTGCAAAATCCATGAAAAGAAAAAAAAAATTCCTGAAAATAAAATGTTGGCTCCCCATAGGGAGCCAGAAGTTCTCATGGTGCTGCGGCCTGACCATGCAGTCTATTAGGGGAGAAGGGTGAAGCGGGGCTGCTGCCACAAAGGGGAGCCCTAGATAACTGGCCTTGCCCTTGCCACTAGGGCTACATGTCGTGCACCCCCCTCACTGTCCACCAGTGAGGGGTGGAGCCTCATAATGGACAGCCCTCATAACCAATCAGCAGCCAGGAGCAGGGCCACTAGGGGCCCTCAGGCAGAGGTATGGAAGGGGCCCTGCCATAATCACCCTGTGAAAATGGTGACTGGCCCTGCAATCTCCCCATTAAATTGGCTGGCTACCTCCTTGAGTTGGGTAGACCCCTACTCATGCCATTGCTGTCCAGCTTTAACTGTCCCTCATCTCTTTACCCTTGTAGTATGCCCTGAAAGCTAACCATAAGTTATAATGCAGGGGTCAACAACCTATGGCCCGCAGAACCATTTGATCTGACCCATGGACCTGGAGCTTTGGCAGCAGGTGCCTTCCCTATGCCATCACAGAGAGAAGTGGTATAGTGGGAGTTTTCTCTGTGCTGCTGCACTGGGTAGTAGCAGCAGCTGTGACAGCTGGATCCTAACACCCACCTTCTCATCCATCTACCTGTGACCTGAGCTGGGTCATTCAACCCAAAGTCCAAAAATGTTGCCAAATAGTTCTACAATGGATATATGTCAGATAACAAAAGTGGTTAAGCTCCTAAAGATGCAAATAGGCTGCAAGTGGGATTTTCAGAAGTACTAACTACTTGAACACCTACAACCTATTGAAATCATTAGGCGCTTTTGTATATCTCAGCAGGCACCAATCTTGCAGATCCCAAAATATCTTTTACAATCCAAGAGAAGTCAAACCCAAGAGCTCTAGGCTGTAATACAGAACATGGTGCCATATTTTTCTTTTATAGTACCCAAGTACTGCTACTGATCACAGCTGTGGCAGGATGTCATAAAGGCAGACTCTTAAGGATAGCAAGGCACATTTAAGTTGCACAAATCTAAGTTTCCTAGTTCAGCAGGAGCTGATATGCATTGCAATATGTATTTGCCTCCTACTAATAGATTTTTGTCCTTAAATTGATAGTTAATGTGTTTTAAGCAGCACAATACTATATTTGTTGGAATAAAACTGTTATCCTCCTACTGCCATCACACAGGATGCCCCATTCTGCTATGGCCAGAAGGTCCCCACTTATTTAAAAAAAAACTCAGGAAAATGCACCTGGGTCCAATTTCTATAGCCAGCAAACTTCATTTCTCACTGCTCAGATACACAGGTCCAAAACCCAAAACAGCCAGCAGGTGAACTGGTTGAACATTTTAATTCAAAATTTGTTTCAATGAAAAAGCAGCCTTTTGAAAATTGTTGTTGAGGTTCCCCATCCTTCTCTTACCCCACCTTTTTCTCTGTTTTTTCTTTTCACAATTTTGTCCCTAAAAAGAGAGAAAAAAGAAAACTGAGAAGCAGGGGAACTAAGGAGAAAAGGAATCCATGTGTTTGTTTTGGAGGGAAAATTGCAAATAACATTATTGAAGATTCCTTTGAATTATACTGACCACTTTTTGACCAGCTCTAGCTAGCAAAATGTCTCAGGCAACAGCTTGGAACCATTATTTTAGGACTTTGATGGCAAGGAGCATGTTAAATCATAGCTCCAAAGTGCCTGGCAGAATGCACAAATATACTGAACAGATGGTGGTTCCTGGCCATTGCAGAGATAAGAAAAAGTCTTGCCAATAGGTCAAGGTGCTCAGGCAGACATACTTGAATGCTCTGTGGAGAGCAGAACAAATAGGTAAGTCCCCAGCCAGATACAGATTTATCGTGCAAAAACTACATCTTGAAACCTTTCTACAAAGTTATAGGCAGTCAATGCAAATCATAGATCCCAGGTTTAGTATGCATATGAAAAAAAACCCATTGAATTGCGGGCGTACCCAGGGGAGGCACAGCCATACCTAGGGTCAGAGATGACCTAGTTAGGAAACTTTTGGAGGGGCTGGACGTGTTTAAATCAGTAAGTCCAGATGCTCTTCACCCGAGGGTGCTGAGGGAATTGGCGGGGGTCATAGTGGGGCCCCTGGCACAGCTCTATGAGCACTCGTTGGGCACTGGCCAGTTTCCAGAGGATTGGAAAAGGGCCAATGTGGTCCCCATTTACAAGAAGGGGAGAAAGGAGGACCCTGCCCAGTTAGTCTTACCTCAGTCCTTGGGAAGACCTTTGAGTAAATTATCAAGGAGCACATCTGCAAGGGCCCAGCAGGGGAGGTAATGCTCAGGGGCAACCAGCATGGGTTCATTGAGGGCAGGTCCTGCCTGACTAACCTGGTTTCTTTTTATGATCAGGTCACAAAGTCCCTGGACAAGGGTGTCAGAGTGTATGTTGTCTTCCTGGACTTTAAGAAGGCCTTTGACATGGTTTCCCACCACTTTCTCCTAAAAAACTAGGTGACTGTGGCATTGATGCCTACACAGTCAGATGGGTAGCAAATTGGCTAGATGGTTGCACCCAGACAGTGGTGGCGGACGGGTCATTTTCAACCTGGAGGGATGTGGGAAGTGGAGTCCCCCAGGGCTCGGTCCTGGGGCTTGTACTGTTCAACATCTTCATCAGCAATCAGGATGTGTGTGTGGAAACCACGCTGTCCAAATTCACTGATGACATCAAGTTGTGGGGTGAGGTGAGCACACTGGAGGGGAGGGACAGCATTCAGCTAGATCTGGACAGGTTACAGAGGTGGGTGGATGAGAATAGGATGGAATTCAATGCAGGCAAGTACAGGGTACTGCATCTAGGGTGAAGGAACCAGCAACACACCTATAGGCTGGGGAACACCCTTCTTTCAACATGGTGGCAGAAAGGGATCTTGGAGTCATTGTTGCTACCATAAACATGAGCTGCCAATGAGAGGAAGCAGTCAGTAAGGCTAACTGCACCTTGTCATGCATCTACAGATGCTTCACAAACAGGTCCAGGGAGATTATCCTTCCCCTCTATATGGCATTGGTCAGGCCACAGTTTGAGTACTGCATCCAGTTCTGGGTGCTGCACTTCAAGAGAGATGTGGCTAGCATTAAGGGGGTCCAGAGGAGGGCAACTCACACAGTCAAGAGGCAGCAAGGCAGTCCCTATGAAGAGAGAGTGAAGGGCCTGAACCTATTCAGCCTCCACAAGAGAAGGCTGAGAGGGGATCTGGTGGCCATTTAGAAACTCACCAGGGGGGACCAGCATGAATTGGGGAAGGCTCTGTTCCCCTGGGCACCACCTAGGGTTACTAGGAATAATGGCCACAAATTATTAGAAAGAAGGTTCAGGCTGGACATCAGGAGACATTACTTTACAGTTAGGGCTGCCAGGCTCTGGAATGGCCTCCCAAGTGAGTTGGTACTCTCTCCTACCTTGGGGGTCTTCAAGAGGAGGCTGGACAGATATTTGGCTGGGATGATATGACCCCAGCACCCGTTCCTGCCCAAGGCAGGGGGTTGGACCTGATGATCTGTTTAGGTCCCTTCTGACCCTAAGCACTATGATACTATGGTACTATGAACACTGCTTACTTCTGGGTTAATTCTGGACCAATTACAATTTCTGTATATACTTAACATATAGCCTTTTTGCTGTAGCCCAGTCTCTAGCTAACAAAGACATAGAGATGTTTGTTTGATAAGAAATGCATGCTAACTCTTAGCCATCTGTAGAAAAAGCTAACTAGGGCAAGCTACCCAGGTCACAATTTCCATTAAAGGTGTAGACATTATCCCACCATCTCTTCCAACTGGCTCTCCCAAACAAATCAGTCACCAACAGTGTCTTCTTCACTGAATTTCAGCCAGCTTCCCACTATCCTGCAATTACTCCAAGACGCCAGTAATGCAGAGTTGCCCAGCATGTGAGAGGAGTGGAAATATAACATTGAGTCTTATCAATATCCTGACAACCTTCCAATCTGTGCCAGTATGCTAAGTTTACAAACCTTATACAAGAAGTTATGAATCAATACCCAGAATTCTGTCACCTTTCCACCTCAAAGAAGTACAGAGGAGAAATAAATAGGCTCAGAGAAAGTAACAAATCAGAATCATGAAAATATTCCTATATACACCGAGTACTGTAAAGGTTGTAAAGGCTAGAACTATTTGGAGAGGAGAAAATAGAGGACATGAAAGAAATACACAATCAGTGAACAGAAAAGTGAAATCAAATTGTGTGGTTCTATTTATCTTCACAGAATACAAGGAGACATTCACTCCAATTGGAAGGCAAGCAGATATACCTTTATTTACATATATAACTCATTGACTTAAGATATCATTAACTGAATTCCAAAAAGGATTAGATGCTTATCTAGATAATGATAACATCCAGATTTTTCAGGGAAAAGAAGCAGAAGTGTTAGCCAATTATTAACCCAGACTATGAAGAATCTTACCATAAGAGCTGTGTATGTCATGAACATACACTGCAAGTTTTCTTATATCTTCCTCTGAGGTATCTAATGCTGTGGTAGATCCAATATGGCTATCTGCTGAGGGCTGTTGTATTGAATAGACAAAAAATAATATTCTAGTATAATCCACTGGTGAGAGAGTGTACGTTATAATTTCTCTTGTGTGACAATCCCCGGCACTGCTATTGGGCACATAGCTCTTCAGGCCAGGCTGTTGAAATCATGTGTTTATCTTGGGAGTTCCCACTATCACACCCAGCGTGTCAGCCCAAAGAGCAGGCATCATAGATTTGCAATCTAGATATATTTTGTGGCAATAATACAATCCTTTTTCTCCTTCCTTGCCATTACCTAATTGGAGTTAGTGAACATTATAGGATTCTGCTACCACTTAGCCTCATGTCCAGGCTGTTATGCAAACTTTGAGGTCCACCAGTCTCCTGTCCATGTACTTTGCCTTTGTTTTTTCCCTGGGTTGTCTTCTTTCCACTGTCACTGACCTCAGGCCACACAGATCAGTAGTTTTCAACTTTTTTTGTACCAGGACCCATTTGTAAATATTGATGACAGTCCCAACCTAGTGCCCCTCACTCCCAACCTGCTGCCGCCCCACCCCTAGATCCCAGCCCCGCAGTGTGTGTGGGGGGCAAGGGGTCTGTACATGGGACAAGGGATGAGGTTGTGTGTGGGACATGGAGGTCCCCAAGCAGCCCTTTGAAGGCTGGAACTCTGACAGCCTGCAGGGGAAAAGCTATGGTTTCCCATGTTTTTCTCCTTTTAAAGGAGAATTCATTTTTAAAGTTTGTTGATCCATTTTTTGTTTGTTCACAAACTTTTTGTATATTCTTGTGTCCCACTTTTGGGTTGCAACCCATGGTTTGAGAAACACTGATATAGATTATTTCCTTAAATAACTTGAAGCAAAACTATTTTGTTTGACCTTTTCCTATGGAAAGCATTGATTATTTCACAAAAATATAAATACAATTGCTTTTTTAATTTCAGTTTTTATTACAAAATTAGCAAATTTACTTCAAAACAAATAGTTTTAGTACATGTTTACTTTTGTGTCAAAACTGCATTTGACAGAAAATTTCAGTCAAAAAATGTCAACCACCTCTGTTAATTTCCATTAACACCTCTAACATGACTGTCACTGATTCACCGTCATATCCTACTACTGTTTCTGACTGTGTTTTAAAAATGAATAAATTGTCAGATGTCAAACACACACTGTTTGATGAAGAAAAGGCATTACTTGATTTCTTCTTTGTAATTCATTTAGAAAATCCTACTATTTTAAAAGATATAAAACTGTCAAATGAAACATGGTACTAAAATGCATAGGTATTTTAATAGGAAGTCTCATTTTAATCAGTGCAGCACAAGCATTTAAAACTGAGGCTTTACTAACATTGCTAGAAAAATTAATTAAAAGCAAAAAGCCTAGGGGGACAAAATGACTTTGGAAATGTAACCATGCCTGTGTTACCTTACGACTGGGTTACTGAAATTCACACTATATGCAGAAATTGCAGCTAGAACAGAATTTATCAGCTAGCTTATTCAGCAAGGTTTCACGCAGATGGTGCATTATACCTTTGTTCTGTGATGTACATTGATTATTGACTCATTCAGGATTAGACTTCTGGGAGATAAATCTTCTATGATCTTAATGTTATATTGCTGTATTGTATTTAGGTTACAGTAGGTGAGCATGATTCTTAGAAGACAAATAAAACTAATAGGTTCCCTGCCCCAGAATGCATACAATGTAAACGATATATAATTTGTTACAAACAAAATTAATAGCATAGTAGGATGTATTAACAGGAATCTGGTATGCAGATCATGAGAACTGATTCCTCTGCCCTATTCCACGTGGGTAAGACCTTACTTGCAGTACCATGTCTAGTTGTCTGGGACAACTTAGAGAAGGATGATCCTGCCTTGGGCAAGGAGTTAGACTAGATGATCTTCATCAGCCCTATTTTTCCATGATTCTGTAATATGGTTAATTCTGAAAAGATAAAAAGTGGAAAAGAGTTATAGGAGAACAAAGCATGGATGTTAACAATTATAAGTTATTAAATATGCTTATCATGAAAAGAGTTCCCACCATGTCTTCCTACTCACAGGAATCTGAAAGCAGGGACCCAAGAACAACAGCTACACCTCCCCCCAAACCCAAAGCCAAAAAGCTAGTCACTGGCCCATAGGCCACTCTGTTATCACTATCTCTAGATGTCAAAGCCCAGGCAAAGCAAGAGCCATTACCAAGAGATAAAAATTATCCTACAACCTCCCTGCCCCCGTGCCTGCACTTTAGGACAAGTTGCTTCAAGGAGTTGTTAGAACAACTTGAACAAACAATTCCTATGTTTGTTAAGCTTGTACCATGCTGGAGCTAGCCCAACTTAAGAGTAATCAAGGCATTTGCTGTTATTTGTGTCAATAAGATGCCACATATTAATCAAATAGGTAAAGGGAATTATTAAACAATGTAAAAAGTGTAGACTCTGAAATTGTGAACCCATGGCCTTAAAAAGCATGTATTCCACAAAGAAGTCCCAAAGTGGCACAAATATTCATTGCATCCTCCTTTAGCTCTCCACAGGAAGCTTCCTGTTAATCCATTTGTGCATTACTTTTAGGAAAGAAAGTTCTACTTACGGACTTCTCTTGGATCTTCATAACAGGGTAGAGTGAATCACTTTGGCAAATAATAAATTTGAGATAATGTTTTAGAGCAATTTAAACTATTTATGAATTCAGATTGAATTTGGCATACAGTTTCAGCTCAGATAGCAGAACAAGACTGAGAAAAATGTAAATGTTTCATTCAGCTATCTTCAGAATTAAATGTTCCCTCTTTTCCATTCAAAAATATTTTTGTTTATAAACTGACCTAGATTTTTTTAAAAGAGCTAAGTAAACTGGGACTGAAATGAGATGGTTTATGTGGGGTCCAAAAATACATTTCAGTTGATGCAAAATGATTTTTTTTGTTTTCAATTGTTCATGTTATACACCATACAAGTACTGGTCACAGTGGTATTGTAACTGATATTAAGTCTATGCTACATTTTCTCTAGGTCCCATGAACACAGAGGCTAAGTCTATGGTTACTTCCATGAGCAAAGAGGTCATATTCGTGAAAGGGCATTTTTGCTCATACAACAGTATAAGCACTATGAGCTTCTGTCAACATAGCTATGTCAGTCAGCAATCTCACTTGTTCATAGGCCTCACTAACAGAAATATCCAGAAAAAGTCTGTAGTGCAGACTGGGTTTAAACACCCAATGAACACTGAACTATGTGAAGCCTTTCGCCTGATGGGAGAATAGTATGCATTTTGTTTTTGGTGGCTTCTTTTGACAGATGTGGTTCCTTCCTTGCTATCAGCTACAATATCAGTATCACTAATGCTTGTGTGGTATTTAGTATAGCTCATAATCACTTTAAACAATAACCCATCTTCTCAACACCCCTGCGAGGAAGTTATTCTCATTTCAGGGGGGATGAGGATAGTTTAGTGACTTGTGCAAGGTCACAGAGACAGCCTTCAAGGGCTGTAATTTGAGCTCAGGAATTGCAAGCTCATAGTCATATGCATAATCCTACATAATGAAGTCATATAACTGCTTTCATGAAACAAGCAAAATCTCATCTACATGAGATACTTTACAGTGCAGTAGACCCAATAACTGTAGTAAGCGTCACCATCTACATGTGCACACCATCTACATGTGCAGTAATTTGTAGGGCTGTGCGAAGCTTCAGCAGCTGATTCGACTCGGAGGAGATTCGGCTCGATTCTGGGACCAAATCTCTTAATCCAAATCAAATTGGGAGACAAAGTAAAAGCTCCAAATTGATTCAAAGCATCTAAATCAATTCGGAAAAGCTTCATAAAAAGATTCGGTTGATTCAGAGATTCAGCCATAGACTAAACAGGCAGCTGACAGCTGCCTCTAGCTGGTAAGTCTGTTGGGGTTGGAGTGTGGGAAGGGAAGAGACCTGGGGAGGGAGGGATTGGGGATGAGGCTGGCACAAGCTGCCCAGCTGGGGTGCGAGAGTGTGTTATTTGGGGAGGGGGACAGGAGGTGTGGGATGCGGGCATGGCAGCACTGGAAGCAGGGGCTATGCCCTGCGGCTGCCCAGAGAGAGATGTGCCTGCATCACGCCCCACCCCCCACACCGGCTGGGCAAGTGGAAGCAGGGCAAAGCCCCCGTGGCCCCCCCCACCAAGGCAAAAGCATGCATAGCCGGGGAAGTTGCAGGAGAAGCCCTCATGGCTGCCCTGCCTGGCCCCATCCTCTGCCCAGCCCCAGCATCCTGGCACTTTAAAAAAAAAAAGCCCTGCACCCACCAGCCCTGGCAGCAGTGATTGGGGCCTCTGGGCACTGGTGGCAGAGCCACCCTGCACAGCACAGGGCAGCAGGGATTGCCCCCCATGGCAGCTGCCTCATGGCACAGGTGCAGCACGGCTCAGCAAGGTGGGAGCTAGGGCCAAGTGGGCCGGGGAATCGAACCAGGGACTGGGGAATTGAACCAAGAGCTGGGGAATTGAGCAGCTTGATTTCCCAGTCCTCTGTTTAATTTCCCAGCTCCCTGTTCAATTCACCTAGGAGCTGGGGCAGCTCCATGTATCACCCAAACCCCAACACCACTCAGTCCCAGCGGCCTCTACTCTCAAACAGCATGCAGTGCCCTGCCAAGCCATGCTACACCTGCGCCATGAGGCAATTGCTGCATGGGTGCCAGGTGGGGGGAGGCAATCCCCACTGCCCCCCACTGCCCTGTGCTGTGTGGTGGGGCTCTACCACACACTGCATGGTAGGGTCTCTGCCATTAGTGCCCAGAGGCCCCAATTGCTGCTCCTGCAGCTGGTAAGTGTGGGGCTTTTTTTTTTTAAAGTGCCAGGATGCTGGAGCTGGGCAGGGGATGGGTCCAGGTAGGGCAGCCATGGGGGCTTCTCCTGCAGCTCCCCCCACCCAGGGAGAGGCAGGCACAGTGGAGGAGCCACAGGAAAACCTGCAGCCACCTGGCTGTGCCTGCCTCTCCCTGCCTGATCCGAATCATCGAATCTTTCCGAATCAGTGCCGAATCTTCCGAAGCTGATTTGACCAAATTGATTCAGGATAGTGATCCAAATCTCCAAATTGAATCACTGTCCTCTGAATTGGCTGAATCTGAATCTGAAATTGAATACTTCCCTCTTCGCACAGGTCTAGTAATTTGGCCTAATCATGAGTTAATTGGCTACAAGCAAATATAAGGAGAAAATTAATTATTGATTAGTTACTGCACAGTAACATGTGTAGATACTGACCCAGAGCAAATATGCTCTTGGTGAGCCCCACCACCAGGGAGCAACCTGCAATTTAGCCCAAGAGCTGGGAGCTTCTTCAGCCCCAGGGCTGGGGTGGTTCTTTGCCTGTCCCAGCCCCAGGCTCTTAAAAGCCTAAGGGGATGCTGGGGCCATGGGCCACCTGCAGCCAGCCTCTGGCCACTACATCTCCCAACAGAGGCCCCAGGCCAGTCACAACATCCTGCCTGCCAACTCTTGGGGCCCCCCACCCACTGGGCCCAAAACAGCATGCACACCCTGGGGCAACCAGAGGCTGGGGTGCTGGATGCCTGTCCCCGGGCTCTGCCCCTAGGTACCCCCACCCCGTAGCCCCCCCAGCCTGGGAGGGCGCACACAGCATGCACTGCACATAGTCTGCATGGGGAAGAGTGTGCTTTACTGCTGGAAGATGGGGTAGGTGATGGAGGGGCTCTGTGGGAAGTGGGGAGGGGGAGGCTGGGGGCTGGTATAGGGGAGGGAGGGAAAAGGGATCTGTGGTTTGGGAGGGAGGGGATATGGGCTCTATTGTGGGGGAAGGAGAGGGAAAGGGGGGTCTGTGTTTGTGTGGGAGGGGAATAAAATGCTTTTCTGAGACCTGTCCACAGTGAGCAGGGTGCTGGTGGGGTGTGGTGGGGCTGGGGTCTGTGGGCAGCAGTCCAGGTAGGCTACAGTGGAGAGTGCAGGAGCAGGTCGTTGGCCAGCACCTCTCAAAACTGGTGCCCTGCCCTCACTGGCAGATGAGTGGCCTGTTCAGTGCATTCCCAGTGCCTGGCATCCTCTGCCCACTGTGCCTCCTCTGTGCAGACATCAGAAGAGCACCCTTCCAGACTTTACAGATGTTATGCAGCCTGCATGCTGCAATGATGACCTGAAGGATGGTGGCCTTGGAGACCTCAAGGCAGGCTGTGAGGGTGTGGCAGCATCCCTTCAGGTGACTGAAGGTACACTCTACCAGCACACAAGTGCAGCTTGTGCATCTGCATCTGTTAAAGTGGGGACTCAGCTAGCCAGTGTAGAGTTGCATGAGCCAGAGGAGGAACAGGTAGCTGGGGTCCCTGATGAAGAGGAGCAGGACTACCACCACGCCCAGCTGGAAGTTTGGCACACCTGACATGAAGCTCCCACTCTCCACCAGGGCTGGCAGGGCAGAGTTGTGCCAGATGAGGGCATCATGGGCACTACCCACCCAGCCAGCACTCACATTGGTGAAGGCACCACAGAGATTGATGACAGCCTGGTGCACGATGGAGGGGAAGCCCTGTCAGCTACTGTAAGGGTGGTCAGCAGGGGGCAGGCAGGTGATAGAAATATGGGTCCCATCCAGGGTCCCAATGCACTGGGGGAAGCCCAGGGTCTGGGACCCTGCCACCACCTCCAGGTTATGCACATGGAGCACAGTGTGCCCCAGCATGTCCCACAGGGCGCTGCATACCTACAGGCAAGTTTCCCTCTAAGTCGTGTGTGTGTACGGCCACGCACAACTAAAAAAGTGTGGCTGTGCACAGCCTTTTCAAGGCCGCGCACCAGGAGAGGCTGGGGCGGGAGCCTGGGGCGGGAGTCTGGCGTGGGCTCCACCGGCTCCAGGGAAGTGCTCCACTCCCCCGCATGGCCTCAGGGGGCATGTCCTGCAGTGTCCCGGAGCTGGTGGAGCCTCACTCGGGGCAGGCAGTGGCTCCTCCCCAAGGTGAGGCAAGGAAGGGATGGAGGATGGGCGGGGGGCTGGGCAGGCTCCGTGGGCTCCAGGGATGTGCTCCACACCCCGGCCCTGATGTTGGGGAGTGGAGCACTTCCCCAGAGCTGTCAGAGCCCATGTCAGCCCCCAGCTCCAGCCCCTGGCTCCCTGGCCCCGGCCCAAGCCTCCAGCCCCCAGCTCCAGTCCCTGGCTCCCGGCCCCTGGCCCCTAGCCCCAGCCTCTCTGCTCCAGCCCCAGCCTCCAGCCCCAGCCTGTCAGCTCCAGCCCCCAGCCCCAGCCTCTGGCCCCCAGCCTCTCGGCTCCAGCCTCTGGCCCCTGGTCTCCAGGCCCCAGCCCCTTTAATAAGTGTCCCACACCAGACCAAGGCGGCACACTCACAGACCGAGGTGGCATGCTCACAAACTGAGGCAGCAAGCTCACAGACCGCTACTCCTCAGAGGGAACATTGTCTACAGAATGGCCTCCCCAGCAGTCACCTTGCCCCTTGTTGGAGAGGTGGCCCATGTAGCAGATGCTGGCTGGCATAGCCAGTTTGAGCAGGGAGATGGCCAGCTGGGTGTCCACAGGGAGGGTCCACTACATGGTGGTGGCCTGCCACTCCAGGTGCAGGTGGCTGGAAGGTGGGAGCTCCTGGCAGGTGACCTGGGTCATCTGGAATGGGCCTACAAGCAGTGCAACTGGAGACCCAGGAGCCTGTGGACAGCCCCGGTGATGCCATCCAGGACGGTGTCATCAGTGTCCCTGCTGGGACTCAGGCAGCAGCACAGGGTCCAGGTGGCATCAGCATGGCAGCAAGGGGCCTGGGATGGTATGGTGAGCCTGGCCAGGAGGTTGCATCATGTGAGGGGGCTGCCAGGGCTGAGACTGACTTGGGCCACCTGATGGTTGCCACAGTGGCCAGCACAGCAAGCAAGGTGGCCAGCAGGAACCTGGAGCTCTGAGTGTCACTCACAGGGACTGAGGATTGGGCAGCCATAGTGTGGTGGGCAGAGGCTCCAGCAACAGAGCCACAACATGCTCACACCACACTCTGCATGCTGCTCCAGGCAGGCAAAGGAGGAGGCCAGGAAGCAGCACATGGGGCTGGCTTTTAAAGATGGTTGCAGGCCACAGGCAGCTGCAGCCGGTGCCTTCAGCTATCCCTGGCTGCTGCATGCATCCAGTGCAGGGCCAGAGATGGCAAAAGGAGACTGCTGCCAGGAGCAGCAAACCTGTTTCTGAATGCATGCCCATGTAGACACCTGCCCAGGGCAGATTTACTCAAGAGTAGATTACTCTAGAGTAAACCTTCCCAGGAGCATTTGCATGTGTAGACATGTCTCATGGTTGCCTAAATAGATTCTGCTTGGGCTAACAGTTTCTTCCGTGGGTGCCCATGTATTTATCCATTTACTGCCTAGGTATATACATTTAAATTTTTCAGGAGAAACCCAGTTAGCTTGAGGCCTTTGATCTTCTGAATGTTGGAGGCATGGGTCCACAAGCCGCAACTTCAACACCCTTGATTACAGACTGAACAACCTCTCCAGCCTTGCTCCTGTGGGCAGCTACTAAAGGAAAGGAAATGCGATCTGAACCTGTAAAGCTGCCCACCAGATGGCTGATATGAGCTCTGTATCAATTATACTCCTCAGTGAGTTGACAGTTTAGGGAAGAATCCCCAAGTCCCTCCAGAATCCCGAACAGCAACCTTCTTCCCACAATGTTCTATTTTGCATGATTTTTTTCAGGATTTCCCTGCAAACCCTTTCTTCAAAACATGATCATGACTCTAACTTAAGAAATGGAATTTGATCCTGTTGAATAGCAAGAGCTCTTTGGATAAGAGATAAAAGAGTTTAGATAACAGAAGGTATGTCTACACATTCATCAATGTGCTTTTGCTACTGCACATTTAATTTAGTACCTGTAATGTGAAGTACTAACTAAATGCACATTAGGCTGCCTTAATGAACAATAGCAAAAGCACATGCTTTTTTAGTGATGTTTAATGTGCAGTGGCCTGATTTTATTGTGCATTAACGTATCAGCACGGTTCTTGCCGTGACACTCTAATGCACAATACAATAGGCTACTACGCATTGAAGTGCAAGTGTAGATATGCCCAGAAGTTACAAACCATTCCTACTTCTTTTATCACACGGGAGACATTACCCTTTTAGTTTAGTGTTAATAATTTCCACATGAAAGCATGTTAGTAAAATTCTTCCTAGGTAAGGAGCTTTTACATTTGATATATCAAATCAGTGTTTGGAACAGAGTACTGTGTGTGTACGATGCACACCATGGCACTACATAACATGACACACTGGGCCTAACATATAATCCTGTGTGTATGTATATAAAAAACAGAATACAGCCCCAGTTCCACAACACAGGCTACAAGAATAGAAAGCAACTGGAAAATGAAAACAAACTCTGGCTTTTACTCATATTGTTTAGAATTTGCAGGTAGTCTAGCCAGCTGTTATCAAGCTGTTTCATTTGTACCATTTTCTGTTA
The DNA here is from genome assembly GCF_030867095.1 of Alligator mississippiensis. Taxonomy (NCBI): domain Eukaryota; kingdom Metazoa; phylum Chordata; order Crocodylia; family Alligatoridae; genus Alligator; species Alligator mississippiensis. The sequence goes on from NC_081825.1 coordinate 32,302,178, forward strand.
AACTACCCCACTGATGCTAACTAGCTACAAATGAGATTTCACCCTACATTTGAGTGGGAGACATAGAAGCAGCCCACTAGAGCTGATGAAGAGCAAATCACCAAGTCAGTTTACTACCAATGAGCTCTATTAAGTGACTATAATGCAGTTCATAGCCCTGGAGTAGTCTCACTCCCTCACTAATCTAATGGCACTATTGACAAGGATCATTTACACAGCTTTCCTTAAAGGTTACTACTATTTGTCAGAGACTCTCTCCACTCATGATGCTTATACAATTCTCATTCTGATCACAGATTTGCCCTCATTGTAGATCTGGGATGCTAGACAGTGTTAACTCTATATAGTATAAGGTCATGCTGCTGTAGTCAGACACCAGGCTTCAGCATCTGCAAAACATCTGTTTTGTGTTAATATGAGACAATGCAAATCTATCCTGGGGGCTGAGAGAAAGAGGAGATCCTGATAGTTCTACTGCTGCAGTACCTTGATCCCAGGTGTCATAAACTTGTAAACAATTTATCCAGTTGATTCCAGTGGTCAAGTAGACACATTCCCCTAAAGTCCCATCCACACTAAGTCCCATCCAAACCACTGATCAAGCACATGTCTGATTTTGTACAATATCAGTGAAAGAAAAGTCCCTCACTCCTCAGCTGCTATCTTAGACCTCTAAGAAGTAGGAGGAACTAGCCTCAGGATTTGAAGTACAAGATCTTTTCTGTTAACATGCCTTTTTATCACTTTCATTATCATAGACTTCAATTTGAGATGATGACCTGAATTACCCAAACACAACCAGCTACAGTTAAAGCAGTTATCAGAATTCAAAACTCTTCCTCACAGATAAAGGCAAATTCTCACAAAAGAAATAAGATACAGTACATCAATGCCCAATGCAGAAGAATTATACCTACACTTGCAAAATAAATAGAAAAAATATGGAAGTTCTGTTTGAACCCAAAATTGATCTCAGTCTTATGAAAAATAGTTTAAATAATTTAAAATAGCTCTGTTAACATTATACTTATCTTTCCACCCTGTAGGCAGAAGATCCATCTGGGTGATAGGAATTAAATCCTTTTGCTATAGCTGCAGTTTGTGAAGGACCAAGGACAAGGCAGCCTCTTGGGTATCATCCCCTGCAAAACAGGGTAAATTAATACATGATTGCTGTGCTATGAGCTCTGGGAAGCTAGGAATCATATAGCAAAATATTCAATTAGGTGAAAAGATAACGGAAAATTAAGTATGTGTGTATGTGTAACTAAAGAAAAAGATTGATGTTTGTAAGTATCCTCACACACTGTCTTTCAAATACTTCCTCAAATAAAAATAACCCTCTAAGGCTAACTACAAGCAGTCAAAAAACCTGAGGCTGAATTGATTTAAGTCTTTGCAGGTTAGTCTAAACTGCAGAGATTACACTGAGAAACAACTGGACACACATTTACTTCTGATATAGGAAATGCACTGAGCTTCTGTTCTGTTACAGGTTTAAACCAGTTTCTGATTACTTAAACTGGTTTATGTATAGCTTCTGTTCCTAGCCTAAAAGTTAAGTGAAAGGAAAAACCAAAACTATACATAAAGGTAAGTGGATGAAAATCCAGTTTATCTGCATCTCTCTACAGGTGGATGTGCCCAGTGTTCTTTGTGCTGGAGTCCTTTGGCCTGACTAAATAAAGGTAATGTTTTACAGACAGATTTTCAGAAAGGTGTTGCAGGCCTAATAGTTGCCAGCCAAACCCCTCCTCCAACTTTGGGTGAGCGCTGGCTCTCCCTTGCTTGCAGCAGAAGATACCCACTATGAAGCAGGATGCTTCTAATCAGCTGACCTCTCTAGCAGAGAGACAAAATGGAGTTCTCTACCCAAGAGAGAGCAACAAAGGATCTGGGTCATGCACTAGAAGGTGACACTTAACAGACACCTCCCTTTTTCTGGGTGTCTGTAGTAACTACCTAACAAGGGTAAACAGCATGTGATCTATAATGCTAAGGAACAAAATGGTTGCTCAAAACTGAGAGTTCAAAAGCTTCAAGATACTGTATAATTAACCTTGCCAAGCTCATTATGACAAGATGTAATTACACCTAAGAAGCCAATAAGAGTTTCAATATTGTTAGACATTCACACAAACAGGGAGAAATCTTCAGTAAAACTAGTCAGGTTACACAAGTGATGCATAGGGGAGGCATGGGGGGGGGAGGCATGTGCCCCCCCCCCCGAGAGCACTGGTGCCCCCCCGACAGTGAGCGCTGTGGTTGGTTGGGGGACATGGAGAACGCTAGTGTCCCCCCTGAAACTGGTTGCGCCAGTGTAACTTCCGCCACCGCCGTGACGTATGTGGAAGTGCCAGCACTTCCACCGCCACCAGGCCGCACTTGGCAACCAGCCTCTGGGGGACCCCACCAGACTCAAAAGGCGCTAGTCTCCCATGCCAGGTTATAATTACAAGGGCTAGCATTTCACAGGCTTCACAGCATAAGCTGGTCAAACAGAAGTCAAGGAGGAATTTTCCCTATTCTTTAAAGATCTTGTAATTGGAATATGTGTTTAATATTGCTTTGAAGTAGGCTATCTTAAGGATATATGACAGTTTTATATACACCTGTAGTGAACTGGTTTAGAGAAGGCAAAAATTATATCAGCTATTTATATAAATATCCAGTCTTAGGGATAAATTGTCTCCAGGCGGTGAACAGGCTGTGAAGGGCACAAAGAGCTTCCACTACCAGCACACAGGCCAAGCACTCAGGGGAACTCCTGAACTTATGGGGTGCATCCAGATGAGTGTGCACGTGCTTCCTGCCCCATCTCAAACCCCTTTGAGACAAGGCAAGAGGCACGTGCAGGAATGAAAATTACCGTTAAAAAAATCTGGAGTTAAAAAAAGCAGGGCAAGGCACTGCCTACCCCCCTGCCTGCCCCCCCAAGCCCCCTGATCCCTTTTCTGTTTGGCCCAATCCCCCGCCTGCCCCCCAGGCCCTTCTGATCCCTGCCCTGCCCATCCCCCCCCAGCTGCCCAAGGTCCCCGATCCTTGCCCCCACACCCCAGCATCCCAACAGTTGGAAAAAAAACAACCCCCACAGCACTTACCGGCAATCCAGCTGACATCTGTATTACTGGGGCCCTGCCTGCACAGTGCAGGGCAGAGGGACAGCCCCAGCAGCCCCAGCCCAGGCCCTCCTGCCCCCCACTGCCCTGTGCTTCCCAGGGGTGCTCTGCCAGGAGTTCCCAGAGCCCCCCGAGCCCCTGCTTCTAGGGTAAGTACAGGCTTTTATATGGGGGGATTTCCTTTTTTTTTTCTTTTTAAAGTGATGGTGCCTGGGGTTGGAGGGGCAGCCATGGGGCCTGGGGGTACAAGTGGGGGATGGGGTCAGGCGGGGCAGCCATTGCAGGGTCTGGGGGAGCAGGGGGTTGGGGCTGGGTGGGGCAGCCATCAGGGAGGCTGCCGCATCTGGCAGAGGATGGGCCAGGCGCGGCAGCAATCAGAGCCCTGGAGTGGGGCATGTGGGCCTTGCAGAGGGGATGGTAGCCCCTGCAGAGGCCATTTGGCTCCTGTTGCAGGGCCGTAGCCCCTGTATGGGGGGCTGTAGCCCATGTGCAGGCTGTAGCCCCTGTTGTAGGTCATAGCCCCTGGGGGAGGGTAGCAAAATATGTATTCATGTTTCATCAATTCATGTATTTAGAGTTCACTTTATTATTATGATAGAGACCCTGGTAGGCTTCCACATTGCTTTAACACTGTAGATATATCAATAAAACATTGCCCAACTGATCGCTGTCTCTTTCTCACTCTCTCTCTCTCTCTCTTTATAGTGGTCTTTTGTTTTACTTGTGGAGGAACATGGATTTGGGAGTATTTTAGAGAGCGATTTTGGGATTTTTTTATCAAGGATTTTTCAGTTTTCCAATAGAGAACAGCAGAATTCCTGCTAGGGAGGCCAGTGGCAGGACCCTGCCTGCTCAGAGCTGGCATCTTGGGCCAAGCTGGCTGTGACTGACCTCCTGGCCATTTGGGCCCAGGAGGACATGCTTTGACAGTTCAAAGCAGGCCACCATACCCAGAACATCTGGGTGATGGCTGCCCACATGGCCGGGCAGGGGGCACACACGGCAGTAGTGCCGCACAGAGGCCAACCCTGCAACCACAGCTCACTGGCAGCTGGCCCATAGGGGCAGATGCGTCTACTGGATTTGCAGACCCCATCTGGGTCTGGCAGGTGTGTAGCAGGTCACAGCCAGGCAGCATCCCCCACTTTCAGACTGCTGCAGTGGGTAGAGGGTGCAGGGAACTCTCATAACTACTCCAGCAGTCCAGCTGGCACAAGGAGTAGTGTCCCCAGGTACCAATTGGCTGGGCCCCAGAAGCTCCTGAGAGTGAGTAGCCCTAATCTACTTGCCAGGGAAACTTTTTGTACTGCTGGGGCCAGGACAGGGCAGCTTTTTATACTGCTGAGGACAGCACAGGTGCTGGCCCCGGGCTCCAGCTCCCCTTGGCTGCAGATTCAGGAGGGGTCAGGCAGGGTTTTTTTGCCCCAAGTGGCACAATTTGCTCCACAACAAAGTGTATGTCCAAGCACATGTGCTGAGGCAAAAATCCCCTGCTCAAATTTGCACCGCTTCTATTTGAGCTGCTGCAAGTGTACATGCTTGCATGTGTGGATGCGCCCATGGGTGGAATTATGCCATTTTTTGTATATCACTAGTAGTCCATCTCTTCCAACAGTACAAGGAGACAGAACACTTTCCTACAAAAAACTAAGGGAATCTGTCCTGATTGTAAAAGTCTAATGACAATCCCTTACTTCCTTACCCTGCTTCCATTGGCTTGAACGGGAGTATTAACACTGACTTCATGGAAGCAGGATTGTATCTTTAAAGGGCAGAAAGCAGGGCACTATGATACTTTATAGGTTAACTGAGTTCAGAGAGGCATGAGCCTCTTTTTTGATACAAAACACAATCTAGTCTGTAGATGATTTCTTGTTCCACAATTTTGCATTCAAGACAGTTTTTAAAGTGGTGTTGTTTAAAAACAGCTATTCAGAGGTCAATGATGAAATATCCAGGGAGGTTTTTGCTCCTGGCTTCTGTGTCTTTCTAGAACTGATATCAAATCAGTGTGCTTTCTTTATTTTATACAGAAATTGTCCCATCTGGCAATGTAGACACCTGAGGGGCACTGTAAGCAGGTGATAGAATATATGACATTGGTAAAGGAGCAGGTGAATGAACCCCAGAAGTTATAATCCATATTGTTTGGTCCAGTGATGGTATGGTCTATGTTGATGAAGGGGTACAGTTGGCATCTGGGTCCATTGCAAGGCCTGGTGCCTTTTTGAGAATAGGAGGAAAGTAGTCTATTGATGGAGAAACATCTTTTTAGGTTGTAAGGCTGCCTGTAAGTGAGGACAGGTTTGTCCCCCAAGATTTTTTTGAGATGGTCATCATTTTCCAATAGGTGCTGGATATCATTAATGATGTATCCAAGGTGTTCAAGCTGGGGGCTGTAGATTACAACAGGAGGGATTCTGTTGTACTTTTCCCAGGGGTGGTACTGAAGTAAGAGTGGGGTCTGAGTCTGGGTCTGTTGATATGAGTGGCTAGAGTTTTGAGTTTGTAGTGTAAGTGTAGAAACCCTGCTTCAGTTCCCTAAGATGTGCATCCCAGTTAGTGGGACCAGAACAGATATTGTTGTAGTGTAGAGCTTGACTGTAAATGATAGATCTAGCGGTGTACTTAAAATAAAATTGGTAGTATGGAGGTAACTGAAATGGTCAGTTGGTTTCTATTACAATGGAATGGTGATGTGACTGTAACAGGAAGGTGTCCTCGGGACGCCATGCTCTCCCCCGATGCCTCCTTTACTGTGCCAAGCTGCCTACAAGCACCCTCAAATTCTCGCCCGCCACGACTTTGATGTAGTATATTTTATAGGGAGGCTGCCTTTCATCCTCTTGGCCACGGTTCTCCTGCTGTCACTAGTCTCATTTCTATAATGGGTGTTCCGGGCACCCCGGCCTTATGGGCTATGCGTGGCTCCAACCACCCCTGTACCACTCCCCAAGTCTTGCAGGTGGAACAGATGATCTTTGGTCTCTGGTCTCATACTACTCCTTGGGCTCTCCACAGCCCTGCCTCTCAACGGCACCCCACTGGGCATTCGGGCTCTCCACAGCCCTGCTTCCCAACAGCGCCCCACTGCGCATTCAGGATCTCCACAGCCCTGCCTCTCAACGGTGCCCCACTGGGCATTTGGGCTCCACACAACCTTATCTCATTTTGCCTTACCGGGCACTTGGGGTCAGCACACTCCCGCTGCTGCGCTCTTTTTGGTGCTCAGGGTCGGCATACTCCACATACTGTCCTTTCGGACTTATGTCAGTCATTGCCCCCTTCTCCGGGGCCCCTCACAGTGCTGCCCCCGCTCCGGGGCTGGGGTTCCCACACTACTGTGAGTCCCCTTATGAGGCCTCCTCCAACCCCTAATAGCCTCACCCAAACCTCCAGTTACAAACAGCAAACACAAAGCATAAGCCCCTAGGCTATAACATAAATCTCAGCCCTCTGGCTCCAACGTTCTTCCTGCCACACCAGGGGTGCTCCATCTCTCACCATCTCAAGCCACTCATGTATTCAGGCCTTTTCTCTATACTCACTGCAGCAGAGCTCCTTCCCCCTTAGCTGCCAGCAGGGAACTGCCAGCCTGGTCCCAGCCTATGTTTTATATAGGAGCCAGGCCTTGCCCCTTCTGGTCAGCTGACCAGGCAGGTGTGAGTCACTAGCTCCCTCTGGTTTCCCTAGCAACCGGCACCTCCGTAGTTATTCCAGCTCTACAAGTAGCAGGCATCTTAGTGCCCTGCTACAGTGACCATTGAAAAGTTTTACAGTGATGTCCAAGAAATGAGTACGCTGGGTGGAGTATTCAAGAGTCAATTTGATGGAGGGGTGGAAGTTGCTAGAGACCTTGTGGAATTTCTCTAGAGGTTCTTTTCCATGTGATGAAGATGTCACTGATGTACCTTACGTATACTGGGAGGATAAGAGGGAACCTGTGGAAGAAGTAGACTTCAAGATTGGTGCAAATTCAAGACCTGAAGCTCCCTTACTCTAAGGAAGAAGCAGCAGTAGGGAGATCCCCAGGTTGGCAGGTGAGGCAGGAGAAGTTGCCCATTAAGGACTGGCCACAGAGGAATAGGCAGCCAGGGACTCATAGGCTGAGGGTACCTATGGCAGGATCAGCTGCCCATCAGTAGTACAATAGCACAGAGCCCTGCTTGAGTAGGGACACTGCTAAGACAGCAAGGGTAGCAGAAGTAAGGTACCCTGAAGGTAGCCTGGTCATCAGGCCCAGAATATAAACCCCTGTGGGTAGCTGGAGAGTCACCTGACAGGAAGAGTAATGGCTTAGGAAGCTCATAAAGTCAGTATCTGAGCCCAGGCAGTCAGTTAGGTCCTGCAGTCAGGAGGGGAAAGATCTCCTACCCAGGAAAACCACAGAGGAGTGCCTGGCTGAAAGATGAGCTGCCCTAGGACTGCTACAAATAGAGCTGGTGGCATGGGTAACTGGTGCCCCCCTCCCCCGGCCAGTCAGTAACTGGGGGAGAAGGGGTTCCCTGAAGCCAATTGTGCTGACCGGGAATTGCAAACGGAGCACCCCACTCCCCGGCTGGCACTCCCACCTGCTCCCCTTGCCTAAGTGGGGAGCACTGGCTGTGAGAGAGTGCACGTCCACCCCTGTGCACCCCTACACATTGCTGCTGGCTGGTGGGGAAGTATGCCCCTGTATGGGAAAGATTTCTGTGGTACAGTTAGTGAGTTGTTTATATTCAGACCCAGTATGGGAATAATTTAGTTATAACCTAGGACTTGTATTTTGGTCTAAGGTTCAAACCAGCGGACCTTGAGGTGACTATCAGGGGAGGAGGAGTCACATAGTGCCAGAGGACATAAGAGCACTTGAGCCTGTCCAGGGCAGAGGCCCAAACTGCAGGGTGCCAAAGGCTTAAAGCAAAGACAGGCAGAGGTTGAGAGAGCCAAACCCAGGTGAGAGGCACAGAAGAAGTGACCTGAGGTCAAGAAGGTGGGAGAGACAGGAGAGGTAGCCTGAGGCCAAGAAGGCTAGGCCCATAGCCCAAGAGGGGCAGAGACCAGGGCCAGGGGGATCATAGCCTGAAAGGGGCAGAGACAGGAGCCTTAGAGGGCTGGAGCCTGGAAGCCATGTCTGATGCTGTAGGCCTGGGCTAAAGGGCCCAGCCAGAGGGAAGGGACAGAAGCCAAGAGTGCTGAGGCCCCAACAAGGTCATTGAGACCTGAGGAGGCCTGATATTGGACTGGAATCCAATCATTAATCACTGAAACAATGAATCAGTAACACTTGTGAGACATGACCATGGCTTTAGAGGAGTTTGGAGGCCACAAATAGCCCTTAAGGCAACAGGTGCCCTAGGAGGCACAATCGGGCTACGAGGCCCCATCTAGTGTTTGATGGGCAGGTTGGGGGATCAGTGGGGCTCAGAAGGGACCTGCTGGCTGGGACCTTAGGGCAGCCTTCTTTTTTGTAATTGAATTATTCCATCTAAGGTATAGCAGGAAAGAGAAAAGGGAGGGTACCCAGGAAGCTGGAGAAGGGAAGGAGTTATGTGGCCACCAGGGGGTGTCATGGCCACCCCTGGAACCTGATCCTTGCTAGAATCTGTCACAAATCAGGAGGTCAAGTGTGTTCCTATAGCTGTGTTGTTTATTTGTAGGTATAGGGAGGGTGGGATGGAAATACAAGTAGTGTCATTGGTGGAGATATTATTCTTTATGGTTTATAATCTGTCCTCATGGGGGATGTTGATGTATAGAGATATGACATCCATGGTAGTTAATATGGCATTTCCTGGAGGCTTGTCAATGGAGCCTAGTTCCTTTAGGGAGTCTGCAGTGTCCTTCAATGACTGGCAACTCATGGCATGTGAGAATAGGAGAGAGTTAGCATAGCTAAAAACTCCCTCCTGGATGATCCCAGTGCCAGAAAAAATGAGGAACTGAGCTGACAAGTTTGTGGATCTTAGGTAATAAGTAAAAGGTGCCTGGCCTAGGTTCCTGAGAAGTGGGAACATAAAATTTATCAGGACTGCTCAGCACTGGGGGACTCTGCCTGCCACAGGCTATGAGTGGCTTAAGGGCCTGCCACCACTGCTGTCGCTGGCAACAAGGGCCATTCACAATGGGGGGGGCGTGTTGGTAGGAGTGCCCCACACCACCCTGCACCATACACATGCACCCACACCCCCATGCACACACCCCCACAATCCCCCCACAAACTCCATACCCCCCCCCCCACACACACAGGTCCCCACAAACACCCCGTACAAACCTCACACACATGCCCACAGCCCCCCTCCACAAACTTCATATTCACCTACATCCTGACACACACACTCTCAAACTCCACACACACCCACACCCTCCCCCACACCCCACATACATATACCCACACACACAGCCCTCCAAAAATCCCACACCTCCCCACAAACCTGACACACATGTACACACACATGCACACCCTCCCCCACCCTGCATACACCCCCCCACAGACCCCCACAAACCCCATACCCACCCATTTATACCCCCACACCTCTCCACACTTCTCCCACAATATACAAGAGTAAGACCTCATTTTGAGCTATTATGCAATTGCCTCTATATATACTATGCAAACACGCACAAATCATGACAAAATATTTTTTGAAAAAGAAGTAAAATATATTATAATAGAGGTTTGATTTTTAGTATATAATTTGGGGAAGGCGGGTTCATTTCCAAGATGGCATCCCCCCCGTCCCAAAAGGAATACTTCTCGGGGCAAGGCAAGGGACTTCCAGTGACAAAGGTCAGGGACTAGGGGTGGAGCATCCAGTCCCAAGATGGTGACCAGAGGCAAGGCACCTGTCAAGGAATGGGGCTACCCTTGCAGCCCTCAACAGCTTGTTAAGGGGCCCTCCAGCTGAAATAATTGTCTAGCCCTGCTCTACAGTATATCTGCAACCACAGAAACTTGAGGTATGTCTACACTGTACCTCCAATGCCCACATGGGTTGGTGCATCTAACCATAGCTTACCTAACCCCCCCTGCCTACAAGGGTCAGATCTGGAAATGTGACAATGAGTGGGTTTCAGGGTGCTCCCACCACCACTGCTGAGCCCTCTGTCTCCAGCATCCTCCAGACAGCAACATAGGGCATCCTCAACATGATTTCATTGCCTCATTTCTAGATTTGAGGTGTGCTAGTGAGAGCAGGTAGGTGAGGGAAGCTTGAGAACAGCACACCTAGAAATGCTGGGGAATGCCTTTACATGCCAGTAAACATAGGATTTCTTCTGAAATCCTGAATGTGGCTTCTTCAACTATCTATTCACCTTATATAAGTGCTGAAAGGATTAGTTTAAGGAACACAAACAAATTACAACTTTAAAAGATATTTCTGGCCAAGTCTGGAAACACTACAGATGTAAAACCTATTATAAGTACATTTAATAAGGTTGCAAATCATGCCCTGAAAAGTTGGAAAATACAGAATTAAGGTGATCTGCATAACCCGGATTTAGCTCTCCTGTGTGTACACATGATTCAGTTTTCAAGCACGTGAACATTTACTATTTTTTTTTCACAGGATTCTGCTCCATCCAGTGCAAAGATGAACAATGCTGGGTAATGAATTAGGGTATGTAGGAATGGAGGCAGGAGGACCCCTACTTCATTTATTGTAGAAGTTGAGAGGCTTGAAGTGAATGCTGCAGGAGTTTGCAGAAAGAAAAAAAGATGGTTTTATATTTAAAGAAGTTGAATGCCAGCCTGAAGAACTGGATTCTATTCCTGTCTCTGCCAGAGAATTCCTATATGATTCTGGGCAATTCGTTTAAAGCAAAATAGTCCCACTTGTCCCAATTGTATGTTCTTCATTTCTGATGCTCAATATGAGATGTTGGAACCAAGATTTGCAGAAGTGCTGTATTTCTGACAGCAAGTGCAAGTGATTTAAGCTACTTTTGGAATATAATATTACTAAAATCCTAAGCTCTCTTAAAAAGTCAGAGGAGAAGTGTGTCAAGTTGAGCAACTTACATTAGAGGATACTTCTGATGAGCTTGGCCTTAATCACTCAATTGCCTACCTGTAAAACAGGGATAATATAATGGCATTTCCTTGAAAGCTGTAAAGATAAGTGAATTAATGTTTGTTAAGCATTCAGACTGTATTGAGAGCACCACAAATATCTAGAAATACATTAATATTTTTGTATTGAATGAAGGTACAGGATAGTGTGTATTAAATAAGGCAGGAGGCTGCTCTTTGCATCAGGAGGGGAAAAAAAATATTCAATACAAAATAATTAAAGTAATGAAGCAGGCTAAGGCCCCTGACAGCTGTTCAACTTAAGATATGATGGGATCTAATCCTCGATCCCAACAATTGCATGTCCTGCCCTGTCATCATGATATTGGAATCAGGGATTAGATCCAAATCACATCTTACTTGCTGGTACATGGGGAGCCTGAGCTCCCCCTACATCAGTAAAATGAAACCAATCAGCTGGTTATCAACTGGGGATGGGAACCTAACTGGTCCCTGGCCTGGTACTGGGCTCCCCATGCACCAGGACCTGTGAAAACCACCTACACTGCTCAGTTGGGTGGCACACACAGTTTTATAGCTCCCAGTGCATGAGGAGCCCAGCACAGAGCCCAGCTCTGTGCCAGGCTCCCTCTACTGGGCAACACATGGTGTTTTGACTAGTCCCAGCCACACCTTCAATTTAAGGCATGGTACAAGCAAGCCACAAAGTTATTCCACATATAATGGTTCATTTTTGTATTACCATGCCTTAAACTGAGTTGGATGTGTGGCTGGTTACTATTTAAGCTGCGATAAATGTGTTAATAGTGTCTTAAGTGTAATATGTGTCAGAGTCCTAAACCAGTTTGTGATTATGTAAGTAAAACCTTTATTACAGTACATATACACAAGGGGGTTGATACCTCAGAAAGTCTAAATCATGGCATTTCCTAACTTTAGGGTTCTCAGCTCTGCAACCTCTACATTCTTTGAACATAACTGGTTTGGGCTATACTATACTAAACACAAAAAGCTCAGAGTTTGAATACACAAATATAATGTGTGTAATGCACTCAGGAACCAGCAGCAGGAAGGAGAGGATCCAGGCACACGTGTGTCCCGCACGCACGTGTGCCCCCTTACTAACTCACTGACTGGAGGCGGAAGCAGCAGCAGCAGCAGCAGCAGAGGAATCAGCAGCGGGGGCAGCAACAGCTGATCCCCCGAAGGTAAGTGGGGCAGAGGGACCTGGCACAGCTGAGCTGGATCCGAAGGGGAAGCCCCCCAGGTCCCATATAGCTGAGCCGCTAGGAAGCCGTGCTCCCGAGCCATGCAGCGCGAACAGAGCACACAAACAAGGTGGGCTAGAGAGGGGACTTTCCTCACAGGCCAGGGAGCACCCCTGGGGCTAACCCTTGGGGAGCAGGCTCTGGCGGCACCGGATCCCCACAGCAGGGGAGCATAGGGGGCGGAGCTGCCGGCAGACACTTCCGGGTAGACTGGGGCGCCTGATTGGCTGTTGGGGCAGGGGCGGGAAATTCAAACTGCGGGCTTTAAAAGCCGTGGGGTGACGTAGTTCCCAGCACCCAGGAACCAGCAGTGGGAAGGAGAGGATCCAGGCACACATGTGTCCCGTACACACGTGTGCCCCCTTACTAACTCACTGACCGGAGGTGGAAGCAGCAGCAGCAGCAGGGGAATCAGCAGCGGGGGCAGCAACAGCTGATCCCCCGAAGGTAAGTGGGGCGGAGGGACCCGGCACAGCTGAGCCGGATCCGGAGGGGAAGCCCCCCAAGTCCCATATAGCTTAGCCGGTAGGGAGCCGTGCTCCCAAGCCATGTAGCGCAAACAAAGCGCGCTGGCATTTGCGCAGGCGTTCGCGCCAGCGGGTGGACAGGAAAGGCCAGGAGAGAGACTCCTGCAAGGGTAAGGCGTAGACACCACACAGATCTACAAACAGCAGCTTATAGAATGATGTCGATGAGGAGTGCTGCTAGGGCCTCTGCCCAGGGGGCCAAGCCTACCCGGGGCTGGTCTGAGGCCTCCACCCAGACCGAGCCCTTGGGGGAGCTGATGTCCCCCTGCCTCCTGGCCTGCAGGGGATCCCCAGCAGGGTCAGGGGGGCAGAGATTGGGGGCCCCCACACCTGTCCGGCAGGTGCTCGTCTTAGGGCTCTGGAGGCGCAAGTGAAGGAGCTCCGGGAGCAGGTTAGCAGGATGAGGGGTATCAGGGAGGTGGAGGATGAAATTGACAGTTATTTCCTTTCCCTGCAGGACCAGGAACCCAAGGAAGAAGCACCCCAGGAAGTGCCCTCCACAGCAGAGTGGCAGACAGTCACATCCAGGACCGGAGCTGCTCGCAGCAAACTAGTACCAGTTCCTCCAGCCCGACTGGAGAACAGGTACGCAGCCCTGGCAACCCTGCAGGAGATGGAAGGAAAGGAGGAAACCCTTGGGCATGATGCAACACCACATTCTCCACACTCTGAACAGGTCAAGAGATCCAAGCGGACCCAGAGGAGGAGGCGACGAGTGATCATCATAGGCGACTCCATCCTGAGAGGTACGGAAGGGCCCATCTGTTGCCAGGACCCCTCAACACGAGAAGTCTACTGCCTCCCCAGAGCAAAGATTTGGGACATGATGGAAGTAATCCAGGCCATGATTCAGCCCAACAATTACTACCCCATGGTCCTAGTCCATGTGGGTACTAATGATGCGGCCAGGAGCACCCCCGATCACCTGATGACAGACTACAATGCTCTGGGCGGCATGCTGAGGGAGTTCAGTGCACAGGTGGTATTCTCTTCCGTCCTACCAGTGAGCGGATGCGGAAGACGGCATGAGAATTGCATTAGACAGACCAACTGGCAGCTTCGACAATGGTGTCTCGAGGCAGGCTTCGGCTTCCTGGACAATGACCCGCACATCACAACGAGGGACATGCTTAGTTGGGATAGGCTTCACCTGTCCCCCAAAGGAAAGCGTGTGTTTTCTTCTAGATTGGCAGATCTCCTCCGGCGGGCTTTAAACTAGGGTCGTCAGGGGGAGGGGAAGATGAAGGCGGGGGAAGCTGTGGACCACCAAACCATGTGGCACCCACAAGGACAGCCCAGCCTGAAGAAGAAGAACATTGGGAACCTGCAAGCCATGGGGCGGCCAGCAGTACAGCACAGGTAAGCAATAAGCAGGTAAGAAATAAGGGGCCCCTTGGGATTCGGAGCTGGGGGGCAGCAAAGGCACCAGTCACAGGGCTCAAGTGCCTACATACTAATGCTAGGAGCATGGGGAACAAGCAGGATGAACTAGCTCTCCTGCTTGCAGAAAACACCTATGACTTAGTAGGGCTAACAGAAACCTGGTGGGATTCGTCCCACGACTGGGCGGTACATATTGAGGTTTATAAGCTGTACAAAAAGGACAGGGTGGGGAAGAAAGGGGGAGGGGTTGCGCTCTATGTCAATGAGCGATATACATCGACCCTTATCAAGACGGAATCAAAGGATGAGGAAGTAGAAGGATTGTGGTTTAGGTTACATGGGGGGCAAGGAGAAAGGGATTTGGTGGTAGGGGTCTGCTACAGACCCCCACACCGAGGGGAAGAACTAGATTCGGGGCTCCGGAGGCAGCTCTCAGAGACCATAAAAGCTAAGGAGGCAGTAGTCATGGGGGACCTAAACTACCCAGACATCTGCTGGGAGACGCAGACGGCAAAGTCCCACCATTCACCCAGGTTCCTATCCTGTGCACAGGACCTCCACCTAACACAGGAGGTACACGGTCCCACTAGGGGAATGCCTTACTGGATCCGGTATTGGCAAAGGGAGATATATGGTAGGGGACCTACAGATCGGTGGCCATCTGGGGGACAGTGATCACCTAATAATAGAATTCTTCATAAGACGTTGAGTGGGTAAGGTAACTAGTAGGGTGAAAGTGCTAGACTTTAGGAAAGCTGATTTCAATGAACTCAGACGATTAGTCAAGGACACACTGCAAAGTAGGAGTACTGAAGGGATGGGAGCCAAAGAAGGGTGGCTGTGCCTTAAGGAAATGATCCTTTGGGCACAAAGGGAGATGATCCCGAAGTGAGGAAAAAGAGGGAAAGGGGCCAGGAGGCTTCCTTAGCTGACCAGAGTAATCCAAGGCAGCCTACGGGCCAAAAGGGGGGCACATAAAAAGTGGAAACAGGGAGAGATCACCAAAGAGCAGTATACCTCCTCTGCTTGTGCTTGTAGGGAGGCAGTTGGACGGGCCAAAGCTACCATGGAGCTGAGGATGGCATCCCAAGTAAAGGATAACAAGAAATTGTTTTTTAGATATATAGGGAGTAAAAGGAAGGCCCAGGGAGGAAAAGGACCCCTACTAAATGGGCAGAAGCAATTGGTGACGGACAGGGGGGACAAGGCTGAACTCCTCAATGAGTTCTTTGCCTCAGTGTTCCTAAGCAAGAGGCATGGCAAATCTCTCACTGGGGTTGTAGAGAGGCAGCAGCAAGACGCCAGATTACCATGCGTAGACCCTGAGATGGTGCAGAGTCACTTGGAGAAACTGGATGCCTTTAAGTCGGCAGGCCCGGATGAGCTCCATCAGAGGGTGCTGAAGGCACTGGCTGATGTCATTGCACAGCCACTGGCCAGAATATTTGAACGCTCGTGGCACACAGGCCAAGTCCCGGAGGACTGGAAAAGGGCCAATGTGGTCCCCATTTTCAAGAAGGGGAGGAAGGAGGACCCGGGCAACTATACGCCAGTCAGTCTCACCTCCATCCTTGGCAAAGTCTTTGAAAAAATTAACAAGGCTCACATCTGCGAGAGCCCGGCAGGACAAATTATGCTGAGGGGCAACCAGCACGGGTTCGTAGCAGGCAGATCGTGCCTGACCAATCTAGTCTCTTTTTATGACCAGGTTACGAAACGCCTGGACACAGGAGGAGGGGTGGATGTCGTATACTTAGACTTCAGGAAGGCCTGCGATACGGTATCCCACCCCATACTGGTGAACAAGTTAAGAGGCTGTGACTTGGATGACTACACAGTCCGGTGGGTGGCAAATTGGCTAGAGGGTCGCACCCAGAGAGTCGTGGTGGATGGGTCAGTATCGACCTGGAAGGGTGTGGCAGTGGGGTCCTGCAGTGCTCGGTCCTTGGACCGATACTCTTTAATGTCTTCTTCAGTGACTTGGACGAGGGAGTGAAGTGTACTCTGTCCAAGTTTGCGGATGACACAAAACTGTGGGGAGAAGTGGACAAGCCAGAGGGCAGGGAACAGCTGCAAGCAGACCTAGACAGGTTGGACAAGTGGGCAGAAAAAAACAGAATGCAATTCAACAAGGAGAAATGCAAAGTGCTGCACCTAGGGAGGAAAAATGTCCAGCATACCTACTGCGTAGGAAATGACCTGCTGGGTGGCACAGAAGTGGAAAGGGATCTTGGAGTCCTAGTGGGCTCCAAGATGAACATGAGTCGGCAGTGTGACGGAGCCATCAGAAAAGCTAAGGCACTTTATCATGCATCAGCAGATGCATGACGAATAGATCCAAAGAGGTGATACTTCCCCTCTATCGGGCGCTGGTCAGACCGCAGTTGGAGTACTGAGTGCAATTCTGGGCACCACACTTCAAGAGGGATGCGGATAACCTGGAGAGGGTCCAGAGAAGGGCCACTCATATGGTTAAGGGCTTGCAGGCCAAGCCCTGCGAGGAGAGACTAGAGAAACTGGACCTTTTCAGCCTCTGCAAGAGAAGGTTGAGAGGCGACCTTGTGGCTGCCTATAAGTTCATTATGGGGGCACAGAAGGGAATTGGTGAGGTTTTATTCACCAAGGTGCCCCCGGGGGTTACAAGAAATAATGGCCACAAGCTAGCAGAGAGCAGATTTAGATTGGACATTAGGAAGAACTTCTTCACAGTTCGAGTGGCCAAGGTCTGGAACGGGCTCCCAAGGGAGGTGGTGCTCTCCCCTACCCTGGGGGTCTTCAAGAGGAGGTTAGATAAGCATCTAGCTGGGGTCATCTAGACCCAGCACTCTTTCCTGCCTATGCAGGGGGTCAGACTCGATGATCTATTGAGGTCCCTTCCGACCCTAACATCTATGAATCTATAAATCTATGAATGATTAATTTTCTGCAAAGTGCCAATAAGATGAAAAGCAGAATGTAGGTATGATTTCAACAGACAGCTAGATCTCAAACACAATTTTACTTTTTTCCTAGTTCATGTTGAAACTGTTAAAATTCCCTGAATATTAGATGTCTATGTCCATTTTCGGGGCTGACTTAAATGCGGTTTCTAAAAAAATGTGCGGAATATTATTCATTTCTCAGAGAATTAAGAAGCTGGAGGCCCTTCAGTGGGGTTCCTTGCATTTTAAAACCACAGGCACAAAAAGATTAGTTGTAAATATCTGGCAAGACTAGGAAGAAATGCCAATATCTCAGACAAAAGCCTACAGTACAGTTAAATTGTTAAATGTTTATAAACTTTGACTAGAAGATTTTGCATGTTTTCAAACTGAATCTTTGTGAATCCTTTGAAATGTCTTGTTCTGATCCATCACACTGACACATCACATGCTAATACAATCCTATCAGATGAGATATAGAAATGATACATGGATCACAATAGGAGACTATTATTAAAGGTGGTGGCTTAGTACCTACTGGATGTGTCTACATGTACATTTGATGCAGGTCCAGTTTACTTAAACTACTCGCAAGTAAACACTCCTCACCAGCCATCTACAAGTTCAGGGATGTGGGAGGAGATTTGCTGCTCTCATCAGCAAGCTGCTCCAACTTCCTGGGGCTCTGCAAGGGGCCTCTGCCATAGCCAGTGGAAGGCGGGGACTAATGGGGCTTCGCCCCACCACAAATGCAGGGCACCAGTGGCAGCACAGAGAGATGCAGTGCAGCCTGGCTGTGGACTCCAGGTGGCTGCAGCAGGGAATGCATACAGACACACAGCCACAGCCTACACACAGCCAGGGTCACAGCCCAGCAGCTGTGGAGCACTGCCCACCACAGCAGACAAGTCTGTGAAAGGGAACGGGTTGGGGGTTGCAGATCAAGGCCCCCACAGTTAGGGAGGGAGTGGGGCAGAGGCAGTGGCTGGGGTGATTGGGGCCCCAGGGTGGGTGGTTGAACAGTCAGAGCCTGGGTAACTTGTCCAGGGACATGGGAGGGCTTCTTCCACTGAGTGCACCCCGAGGCAGGCCAGGGGGCATGTTCCCCCCAGATACGTGTGCAAGGTGGAGGTGGGCTGCCTCTGTGGGCTGGGGCTCTGTGCCCTGCTGCTGCTGCCTCAGGAGCCATGTGATGCCATGTGCCTGCCACCGCCAGGCAGGCAAGGGAAGCAGCGCAACCTGGTGGTGGCATGCACATAGCATTGTGCAGCTCCCAAGGCAGTGGCAACAGAGCAGAGACCCAGCCTGCAGTGGCAGACTGCCTCTGCCACATGCACAAATAGCAGGGCACGTGCTGTGGTGGGCCAGTATGGGTGCTCCTGCACTGAGCCACCCACCTCACTGCACCCAACCACCTTCCAGGCTCCAAGTGCCTCCCTGGGGTGTCCTTATGTCTGGCTGACCCCCTTCCTGGAGCACACCTGCAAGCCTGCGGGTAACGCTGCCACCACCCAGGGTCTGGACTGTTTCTACACCCTGTGCCCCCTGGGGTACAAAGGCCTTGTAGTCCTTGAGGGTACTAGACCCACTGCAAGAATTTGGGGTGTTTCCCTTAGTCTGAAGCACAAACTGTGGTATCCCTTAGTCAGCCAAATCAAGGGAACACCTAGGCATAATCTAAACCCTCTCCCAGTAAGTCTCCCACGCTAGGTTCAGAGGAGAACTTTATTGATTACAAGAAGTAGGTATGGAGTAGGGTACAGGATAAAGCAATATCAGAGAAATACCTTGGAGCAGAGGTCACCAACCCCTGGCATGTGTGCCAAGCATGGCACGTGAGGCCATTTTGCTCGGCACACCACCACCAGCCTGGGCTCTAGGCAGCTGCTGCCAGCCATGAAGCCCGGGCTGCTCCCAGCAGGTGGCTGGGAAGCTGCAAACCCTGCTGCAAACAGACCGGGCTCCATAGTTGGCAGCAGTTACCCAGAGCCTGGGCCGGTTGCAGCCAGGAGGCTCTGGCATCTGGCATCAGCTCCATACCTGCAGGTATGCATGCGCCTCGGAGTGGACGGTGTGGGAGAGGCCTGAGGAAATGCATAGATTCATAGATTCATAGATGTTAGGGTCAGAAGGGACCTCAATAGATCGAGTCCGACCCCCTGCATAGGCAGGAAAGAGTGCTGGGTCTAGATGACCCCAGCTAGATGCCTATCTAACCTCCTCTTGAAGACCCCCAGGGTAGGGGAGAGCACCACCTCCCTTGGGAGCCCATTCCAGACTTGGCCACTCTGACTGTGAAGAAGTTCTTCCTAATGTCCAATCTAAATCTGCTCTCTGCTAGCTTGTGGCCATTATTTCTTGTAAACCCTGGGGGTGCTTTGGTGAATAAATACTCACCAATTCCCTTCTGTGCCCCCATGATGAACTTATAGGCAGCCACAAGGTCGCCTCTCAACCTTCTCTTGCGGAGGCTGAAAAGGTCCAGTTTCTCTAGTCTCTCCTCATAGGGCTTGGTCTGCAGGCCCTTAAGCATACGAGTGGCCCTTCTCTGGACCCTCTCCAGGTTATCCGCATCCCTCTTGAATTGCGGCGCCCAGAATTGCACACAGTACTCCAACTGCGGTCTGACCAGCGCCAGATAGAGGGGAAGTATCACCTCCTTGGACCTATTTGTCATGCATCTGCTGATGCACGATAAAGTGCCATTGGCTTTTCTGATGGCTTCGTCACGCTGGCAACTCATGTTCATCTTAGAGTCCACTAGGACTCCAAGATCCCTTTCCACTTCCGTGCCGCGAAGCAGGTCATTCGCTAGGCAGTAGGCGTGCTGGACATTTTTCCTCCCTAGGTGCAGCACTTTGCATTTCTCCTTGTTGAACTGCATTCTGTTGTTTTCTGCCCACTTGTTTAACCTGTCCAGGTCTGCTTGCAGCTGTTCCCTGCCCTCCGTTGTGTCCACTTCTCCCCATAGCTTTGTGTCATCTGCAAACTTGGACAGAGTACATTTCACTCCCTCGTCCAAGTCGTTGATGAAGACATTAAAGAGTATCGGTCCAAGGACCGAGCACTGCAGGACCCCACTGCCACACCCTTCCAGGTCGATACTGACCCATCCACCACGACTCTCTGGGTACGACCTCTAGCCAATTCGCCACCCACCAGACTGTGTAGTCATACAAGTCACAGCCTCTTAACTTGTTCACCAGTATGGGGTGGGATACCGTATCGAAGGCCTCCCTGAAGTCTAAGTATACGACATCCACCCCTCCTCCTGTGTCCAGGCGTTTCGTAACCTGGTCATAAAAAGAGACTAGATTGGTCAGGCATGATCTGCCCGCCACAAACCCGTGCTGGTTTCCCCTCAGCATAATTTGTCCTGCCGGGCTCTAGCAGATGTGAGCCTTGATAATTTTTTCAAAGACTTTGCCAAGGATGGAGGTGAGACTGACTGGCCTATAGTTGTCCGGGTCCTCCTTCCTCCCCTTCTTGAAAATGGGGACCACATTGGCCCTTTTCCAGTCCTCCGGGACTTGGCCCGTGCGCCACGAGCGTTCAAATATTCCAGCCAGTGGCTGTGCAATGACATCAGCCAGTGCCTTCAGTACCCTCAGATGGAGCTCATCTGGGCCTGCCGACTTAAAGGCATCCAGATCTTCCAAGTGACTCTGCACCATCTCAGGGTCTACGCATGGAAGTCTGGAGCCTTGCTGCTGCCTCTCTACAACCCCAGTGAGAGACTTGTCATGCCCCTTGCTTAGGAACACTGAGGCAAAGAACTCATTGAGTAGTTCAGCCTTGTCCCCCCTGTCCGTCACCAATTGTTTCTGCCCATTTAGCAGGGGTCCTATTCCTCCCTGGGCCTTCCTTTTACTCCCTATATATCTAAAAAACAATTTCTTGTTGTCCTTTATTTGGGTTGCCATCCTCAGCTCCATGGTAGCTTTGGCCCGTCTAACTGCCTCCCTACAAGCACAAGCAGAGGAGGTATATTCGTTTTTGGTGATCTCTCCCTGTTTCCACTTTTTATGTGCTCCCCTTTTGGCCCTTAGGCTGCCCTGGATTTCTGTGGTCAGCCAGGGAAGCCTCCTGGCCCCTTTCCCTCTTTTACCTCGCACGGGGATCATCTCGCTTTGTGCCCGAAGGATCGTTTCCTTAAGGCGCAGCCACCCTTCTTGGGCTCCCATCCCTTCAGTAGTCCTACTCTGCAGTGTGTCCTTGACTAATCACCTGAGTTCATTTAAATCAGCTTTCCTAAAGTCTAGCACTTTCACCCTACTAGTTACCTTACCCACTCGATGTCTTATGGTGAATTCTATTATTAGGTGATCACTGTCCCCCAGATGGCTACCGATCTGAAGGTCCCCTACCATGTCATCCCCCGTTGCCAATACCAGATCCAGTATAGCATTCCCCCTAGTGGGACCGTGTACCTCCTGTGTCAGGTGGAGGTCCTGTACACAGTTAGAAACCTTCGTGAGCGGTGGGCTTTGCGTCTGTGTCTCCCAGCAGATATCCGGGTACTTTAGGTCCCCCTTGACTACCGCCTCTTTAGCTATTATGTTCTCTGAGAGCTGCCTCAGAAGCCCCGAATCTATTTCTACCCCTTGATGTGGGGGTCTGTACCAGACCCCTACCACCAAATCCCCCCCTGCAATCCTGGCCTCTTCCCCGCTGCCAGCACCGAGCTGATGACTGGGCTCCGAATCCCAGTGCAGCCATTTGTAGCCAGCCTGGGGCATCTGAAGCAGGCAGCAGGCAGGCTGGAAACAACTACGCCAGGCTCCACAGCCCCAGCATCAGCTCCATGCTGGCGGTGACCAAACATGCACCTCAAAGCAGACAGCAGAAGGGCTGTGCTGCCTCAGGCCCTATCCCCAACATCCACTCCGAAGAGTATGTGCACCTGCTGATATGGAGCTGATGCCGGAGCCCAGAGCCCGGAGCAGCTGTTTGCTGCCTCCCAGCTGCAGCCGGCCCAGGCTCTGGTACCTGCTGCCAACCACGGAGCCCAGACTGTTTGCAGCAGGGCTTGCAGCTGAACCTGCCTGACTTCCAGCTGTTCTGAATCCAGACCCAACCCAGCCCTCCACCAGGATGAAGCTGGCGCTGCCTCTTGCCAGGAGCGCTGCACATTTTGTGGGCTTAGCTGTGTGAGGTGGGTGGGTGGTTGGGCTAATGGGCAGGCTCTGGGCCGGGGCCTTGGCCAGCTGCACTGCAGCCCGTGCGCTGGCTCCCCAGGGAAGCAGAGGGGCTCTGGCAGGACCAGGGCATTGTTGGGTCAGACTTTATCCAGTGGCCCAGGAGCCTGGCTCCATGCACCCACGTATCTGGTTTTGTGCATTTGTCTGCCTCTGTCTGGTTCTGTGTGTCTGTGCGTGCACATGTGTCTGGTTCTGGATGGGTTCTGGTTCTCTGTGTTTGTGCATATGGTTCTCTGTGTGCATGTGCATGTGTCTGGTTCTCTCTCTGCTTTCCTTTTTCTTTCTCTTTCTCTCTCTCTCTCCTCTTTCTCTTATTTGTCTCTTTTTTTCTCTCTCATTGCAATATGCTCAACAAAAAATGAATACACAACAACAAAGGCAACATTTATGATTATTAAATATACTAATATGTAGTGCATCCTGCCATGTACACACACCCCCCCCCCCCATCCCTCTGTCCTCATTTTGTTTTTCTGGCATGCCAGCATTCTGGCACCTTCCAAGGTAGATATTTTGTTTTTTTCAGCACTCCAGCCAAAAAACATTGCCTACCCCTGCCTTAGAGCAAACAGGGTGGCTGGGTAGCCTTTGATCACACACCTATGTTACTGCAAACTATATATCTAGTTAGATCTCAAGTTGCTTACTCACAAGTATCATCCAGAGGCTGACAGAGCTTTCCTCTGGAGGCAGGCAGTTCATACTGTGTCCATGTGTTTCAAGACAGAGAGAGAGCTGCAGATGTGGCTGCCTATAAGTTCATCACAGGGGCACAGAAGGGAATTGGGTCTGGAATGGGCTCCCAAGGGAGGTGGTGCTCTCCCCTACCCTGGGGGTCTTCAAGAGGAGGTTAGATAGGCATCTAGCTGGGGTCATCTAGACCCAGCACTCTTTCCTGCCTATGCAGGGGGTCGGACTCGATGATCTAGTAAGGTCCCTTCTGACCCTAGCATCTATGAATCTATAAATCTATGAATGTCCAGCTCATCTCTGTGTCTTCATCATGGCTGCTACCCCCCTCTGGGGCAGCCTTTGCTTATATAGATATTCTGACCTCATTTACCTGATCCAATGAAGGCCAGCAGAGGTCAACCAATTTGAAATGCATCTCTGGTTACTGGGCAGAGGGTCAGTGGAATTTACCTCCCCTCCCAGGCATTAGGTCATTGCTTAGAACAATGGCGGGGGGGGTGGTTAAGCCCCCACCCAGAAGTATGAGGCCAATCACGTAAGCAAAGGAGCCTCTCAGTTCTTCAATGAGCTTCTTAGCCACCAGAGGCCTAGACAGGTGAGGGGGCAAAGTTTAAAAGAGTGTGGCAGCAGGGGCCACCCTCTGGGCTGGAAGAACTGGGGACAGACCCTGATGCTCCCGGTGGAGGTCTCAGGGATCCCGGCCCAGCAGAAAACTTACCAGAGACCAGGACCAGGAGGGAGCCATGACCAGGAGGGAGCCACGCGAGCTGGCACTGCACCACCTTTTCAACAGGCTGTCAATCAAGCTAGGTGGTGTCTGGCTGATGGTGTCAGCTGCGACTGTCACTGTGGGAAATTTAAAAACCCTGGCAGAAGCCGGGTGCCATGGAAAAGGCAGGAGGTGAGATCCTGAGCTCACTGAGGAGCAACCAAGATGAGCCAAATCCCCACATGACCCTGCCCCATCGAGAACAGGCGGGGGCAGCAGTTGGGAGCCAAGCAAGATATCCCTACCCCAAGATCCATGGGAAGGGGCTTGGGGTCAGCCACAACCCCTAGAACCATGGCCAGGCATATTCAACCCCATGCCCATGGTGAGACCTGTGGACGCAGGCCCAATGCTTGGACGGAGGCAGGATAAGAAACAGGAGTGAAGGGCAGGCTCTGGCCCCAAGCCTTCACTTCAAGTGGAGGCCTAGGAGTTAGGGATCCATCAGCTGGATACAAGAAGCCTAACCAGGAGCTGGTGCTGCATCTCAACAGTGCTGATGGTTGGCGAGTGGACAGGGTGTAGGGGAGGTGGAGCCCCAGAACCAACTACAACTAATCTGTGAGTACCCCTGTCTCCGGGCCAAGAACACCACTGAACCCCTCCTTTTTAAGTACAGTTCCATCAAGTCATGGTAGATGAATTGGAGGTCTGACCCAGGGAGCAGGGAGATACCCACAGCACCAACTTAGGGCACCACAAGAGAGAGAAGAAACACAACAGAAACCAATGAAGAAGACCTGAATGAGGCTGGGATGGAAATCCTCCACACGTGCCCCCTCACTCCCCATGCCTCCCCTAGTGGCAGGGTTAACTAGGACAAATCTGCTCCTGGGTGGCATCTACATGAGCGTTACTGCTCTATAAGTACTCGCGAGTAAATTTGATACTTGCATTGGCAGATAGCAAATTTACTTATGAGTAGCAAAGTTTACTCTGTGGTAAGTGTGTGCATATGTAGATTCACATGTTTACTGCACAGTAAAATATGTTACTTTGCAGTAAAGCATCTTGTGTAGACACACCCACTGACTGTTAATTCAGATCATGGAGCAGACACAAAAAAGATATCAAGTAAATAAATAATAAATAACATTTCCAAACTCTTAAAATCTGTGTAATACTCTGCATCCAAGTGAAGCAAAATAACATCACAGTAAATGTAATGTTTACATCCCAATGGCTGATTAAGAACCTTGGTAGGTGGGAAAGCAAATTAAAACATCAAGCTGTGGTTACTGTGGATTAAACTCAGGATGAAACTATATACAAAAGAGAATAGGCATGTTTTTTGCTGCAGCTAACGCTGTGACTGAAGTGTAGTGTAGATATACCCATTCTCACTTAAAACTAGTGAGCTCAGGCATCAGGAAGGGTCTAGCTGCAGCAACACAGAGTTCAACATGAACTACCCATTCACCCAGCTTCTCAGGCGGGGATTGCAACCTGCATTGAGTTTCATGCTGCTTCACTTACAGTGTGTTCAGGCAGCCTATCAGGTAGTTGCTCTATGGCAGTTTACACAAAGCACCATGAATTGGAGCAACTGTGAACCCAACAGGTGTTTGCCCATTGGGTGTGGCGGGGAACTCAGAGGCTATCTTCTCTGGCTCAGGCCAGCAAGTGTGGGTGTTTCAGCAACCTCTCAGAAAGTTTCTGGACTGCCCCACTCCCCATCCTCCCCCCCCCCCCCAGCTGGTTACTGTCAGCAGCAGGGGCGGGGGGGGGTGAAAAGGAGACAGAGCCCTCCCCAATCATGTGGCCTCCCCGCTGGGGTCTTGGAGAGAATTGGGCTGGGCCCACAAGTTGCAGAGTCTCTGTTTCCCCACCCACCCTAGATCCAGGCATGGCAATCTCTGCCACTGTCAAGACACCTGCATGGGGAGCAGGGGGTAAGAGAAGGGAATCCTGCTGCTATGATTTCTCCCCCAGATATCCCTTCTGGGGTCTTGGGGGCAGAGCCACACCAGGCCCATGCAGAAGTGGGGTCTCCCTCCCCCGCACCTGCTGCACGAATGTTTTGACAGCAGCAGAGGCTACCATGCTTAGTAGGCCTGTGCAAATGAGGAAGTATTCAATTTGGATTCAGATTCAGCTGATTCAGAGGACAGTGATTCAATTTGGAGATTTGGATCACTCTCCTGAATCAATTCGGACAAATCGGGTTCAGAAGATTTGGCGCTGATTCGAAGAGATTCAGAGATTCAGCCATTGACTATAATGGGGAATCACTGAAATACCTATAACTTTGTCATTTTTTGAATGATTTGGACAAAAATTGCAGAGATGGTAACCCCCTCTGAGGTCATGATGCCTACCAAGTTTCAAGTACATGGGTATAGGGATTTCTGGGAAACTGCACCTCAAGCTGCTGACAAGCAGAACTCGTGTCACGTGTCTGTGTTAAAGCACAGTGGGGTAAAAACTGCAGGCATTCTGGGCCCTGATGAGGCCATGGAGCCTGCCAGCTTTTAAGGAGATAGGTACAGGGGTTTCTGGGAAACTGCATCTCAGGCTGCTGACAAGCAAAACTTGGGACATGGGTGACTGTGGCTCTGTGTGTGTTAAGACGCACCCTCACTGGCACTGGGGTCTCTACACAACATAGTAGTGTGCCCCAATGAGGTCTCCTCCCCTACAGCCTCATTCCAGTCCCCCATTTTAAATGACAACAGGTAATAAAATAACTTAGTGAGCTCTAGCACAGTAGCACCAGCAGCATCTCAGGCAGCTAGCTTTCTGCTCCTGCAGGAGCTGCTTCTCCACCCTGTGTGTTAAGGCATGCCCTCACTGTGTGACTGTGCAGTAGCAATGCATATGGGATGCAAATGGGTGCATGTGCACCCCCTGAGTGTGCTGGTGCACCTCTCGTGAAAAGGCATCGCCGACAGTGGCACCTGAGGGTGGTCACTTCTTGCCACCCCTGCCACCAACACCAGCAGTGGTGTCTGTGGGTGGTCATTGACCCCTGTTCAGTGCTCACACCTGCCCCCCCACCAACAGTGCCAACAGCATCTGTGGGAGCTCCCCTGCTTACCACCATCACGCTCCCACTGCCACCAGGGGAAGGCATCATTCATGACTGTGTGTGTGTGTGTTAAGGAGCACCCTCACTGGTGCTGAGGCCTCTACATGACATGATAGTGTGCCCCAATGAGGCTCCTCCTTCCCTACAGTCTCAGTCCAGTCCACCACTTTAAATAACAACAGGTAAGCAGATCCACTGCAGTACAGTAGCACTAGCATTTCAGGCACCCAAACTGTCACAGACTAGAGTCTTTCTTTCCTTTCCTGCAGGAACTTCTTTTCCAGCAGCTGCCAGAGAGCTCTCCCTGCCAGCCCCAGCCCTGGGGCTTAGATGTGCCCAGGGCCCTGTGTCCTTCCGGTCAGCTGATTGGGGACAGGTGCCAGGGGTGTTGATCTAAGGACATGGCACTGGTAGACAAGGTCCTTTGGGTCAATCTGGTATGTTTTAGTAGACCAACTGAATAGTTAGAGAAATATATCTTAGCAAGCTTTTGGGTTGAAAAACCTTTCGTCAGGCTGAAGAAGCACCTGAAGTTGGTGTGTGTGCTGTGTTGTCTGTAGTCTGATTGTAACTATAACTAATAATAATAACTATATATAATCTGATCTCTTCTTCTTCTATGACTCTCTGACTTCTGTGTTGTGTTAATCTGAATCTCCGACTTCTTCTGTGTTGTGTTTACAGTTGTGTGTGTAACTAAAATAATCTCTTCTATGACTGAGTGTCTGACTTCTGTGTTGTGTTAATCTGAATCTCTATCTGACTACTGCTTCTGTGTTGTCTTTAGCCTGTATGTAACTAACTATAGCTAATAATGTTAATAACTATATATAATTTCTTCTTCTTCTTCTATGAATATCTGACTTCTGCATTGTAATAATATCTGACTACTTCTATGATGTATGTGTGTGAGTGTGTGTAATGTATGTGCTCCCATAATAGATCACACTGCCAGGGAAAACACAACTTTCTTTTTTAAAAGTGTTGGGGAAAAAAACCAAGAACAAAGATAAATTGAAAGAAATGGATTGGATAGGAATAAGTAGAGGGATTCTAGTAAGTTATATCCAATCCTTTCCAAGAAAAGAAAGTAGCAGGAGACTGACTAGGTGGGAAGCCAAGCTAGTCCAGTACTTTCAGATTCTGTTGCTCAGGCAAAAACAGCTCACAAAAGGCACAGAAAGCCTGCATAGAGAGCCTTATATGCTGTTTCTACACCCCTCCCCCAGAGCACTGTGATTGGAAGGGGACTCAGGGAAAGATCACAGTCACTGGCCAGCTAGAGATGTCAGTCTTTCTCCCTCCTGCTCCCTCTCCCTCTTCTCAGTTTCTGTTCCCCTGAAAGACTGCCTGCCAAATCTCCAAATCTCTTCTGAATCTCTTCTGAATCAATTCAGAGCCTCTGAATCGATTTGGAGGTTTTCTGTCTTCTCCCAATTTGATTTGGATTCAGTGATTTGGCCTCTGAATCAGGCTGAATCTTCATCTAATTGAATCACAGGCTGAAGCTCCAGCTCCAGGCACAGCTGCCATGAGGCTGATGCTGTCAAGACTCTCATGCAGGGAGTGGGGAGAAAGGAGCCCCCCCTCTCCCCCCCACTGCACAGGCCTGGCCTAGCTCCCCACAAGATCCCATCAGAGGTAACTGGGGGGATACACTTGGCGGGGGGGTCCCTTCCCCCACCCCATGCCCCCCTTGTGAGGGTCTTGACAGTGGCAGAGGCTGCTGCGACTGGAGCTTGAGTGAGGCAGGGAGACAGGAGATCACTCAGGCTCTTCTAGCTACTCCTGCTGGGGCTTTGGGTGAAGTCAAGCAAGGTGTTCTGTTTCCACCCTCCCCCTGCCCCAGCTCTGGGTGCGGTAGGCTCTGCCACTGTCAAGATGTTTTCACAAGGAGCAGCAGGATGGGAACTCCCCTGCCACACAGGCCTGGCCCAGCTCCCCTCAAGATCCCAACAAGAGTAGCTGGGGGGGGGGGGCATGTGGCAGGGAGTGCTCCTTTCCCCCATGTCCCCAAGCTGTGCAGGGAGGAGACAAACACTTTCTGTTTCCTCTCTGTGACAGTCCCTGGGGCAGGGCTGAGCTGATGTTTTCCCACATGAACACCAGCCCAGCCCTGCAAAGCTACATGGGATGTGGGCAGAATCACCCAAAATTAACCTTCACCTGGAGCCTGTACACAAGTTCCCTAAGGCACCCTATGTCAGAGTGCCCCTTTTTGTGCTCATCTATATGTACAATTAATGCGAAGCAATAAACTCTGGAACTTATTGCTCTGGAGTTTATTGCTCCTGGGCATGCCATTTGAACGTGCCCAGGAGCAAGTTTATTGTTGTTTGCACATGCACCCATAACCACAACATGTTGAGCTGGATTGAAGCAGCCTCACCTGGCAGAAGGCCCTGGGAATCAGCCTGCCAACCTGTGGTTGCTCCCTCTGGCTCAATGTGTTGCAGAGGGGCTGCAAGAGGCATAACAGTGCTTCTGCACAGGGCTAGCCAGCAGGCAGCCCCTGCACTGAAGCACCCTCATGACCCAGCCAGCCCCAGCAGTGTCTACATGGGCATGGCTGCAGTTTTTTACTTCACAGCAGGATAGTACTTGTATTTACAAGTGTTATTCTGTTACAGAGTAAATTAGTTTACTCCAAACTAATAGGGGCATGTGTGCAGATGCTGAGATATTTGCTGCACAGCCAATTAGTCTACTGTGCAGTAAACATCTCATGTAGGCACACTCTCAGATACTACATCAGACAAAGGATAAATTTTCATGCAATTGTCCATTTTAAAAGTGCTTTAAAAAGCAGCTATGAACATTTGTTGTATTACAGCTACCAAGTGCTTTCGGGGGCCTTATCGCATGAAAAATTTAAATTCTGTACACGTCCCTAGACTCATATCAGTACCAGGCTAGTCAGTTTAAAGCTAAATTGAGTGTATATATCCAAACTATGCTGCATTCACACGTGCAATACAGATGTACCTAATGCCACTCTGAGTAGAGTAGAAAAATTAAGAGGAATTCTGATAGAAGCAGGTATATATGATTAGGCCCTAAATATCATGGCAAGCCTTTGGAATCCTAAAGTAAAGAAATATCAGAGTACACAGATCAACATCTTGAATATTAGTGACTTGAATATTGGATCCAAATTTCATAATTTAAACCTATCTCTAATATAACCAGCAATATTTTCATTTCTAAATATTTATCATAATGCAGTAGCACTTAGAGACCAATAAGGAAATGGTTCCATTGTAATAGACACAATACACACATACAGGGCACATCTATATGTGCACCCCAGTGCACAGTAGGTATTGTGCATTTATTTAGTACTCGATTTAACAAGTACTAAATGACTGCACAATACCCACTGGTACTGCACAGTCCCAGTGGCACACGGGTCATTTCTGACCCTATTGCAGAGTAGCTCATTGCTACAGTGCAGTAGCAGTGGCATCATGGTTAGTGACTGCCGATGCTCTGTTGCCATAACAATGAGCTACACTGTCATAGCTTGTTGCTAAGGCCACATAGCATCTCATGTAGATGTGCCCACAGAATAGTAAAAAGATTGTAAGCTCAAAGGGGCAGGGACAAAGTAGCTAAGTTGGTCACAGGGAAAGTAAAAAGCATTGAACAAGCAAAAGCAACAATGCACTGGCAGAAAACTGAAATAACCCTTGCTCTCCCCTCCCTCCATCCACCACCAATTGCACATGGAATTAATGCAGAGGAGACTAGCTAAATGCATAGATAGGGGAAGAGAAGGGAGGAAGAGGAGTCAGGGAGCTGAGAAAATGGGAAGAGTGAGGGCAAGGGGTTTTACTGAGCTGAAGAAACTGAGGGGAAGCACATTTTACTGTGAGGTAATCAGGATGGAGCTTTATCAAGAGTCAGCTGTTTCACAGTAACTCCTGTGTGCACATTTCTGCCAGATGGTAAATAAAAGCTATAGTGTAGTCACTTAATACTCAATGGCAGAGGCCAGACAGTATGTGCCAAGGGGAAGCATGACACTATAGGCTACAGACTGGGTAGTTAGGACACTCACTAGCTCAGGGGAATTTTGACTTCTAATTCCTGCTCCAAGAACTATTTATATATATATTACAGTAAAACATCAATGAATTAAATACATTTATTGATCCCTTTCTTTGGCCAATGTCACAGTCTCAGTTGAAGAGGAAAAGAGTGCCCATATCTCAGAACGAATGTGGTAGTTAAGACACTCATCTCTTTGAATCCCCATCAGGGTGAGGAGGACACTGAACGCAGGGGGACTGTGCTAACTAGTGTGCTATTGGATAAAAGGGGGGCATGGAAGAGAAAGAAAAGCCAGTTTGGGTACCATCTACATGTCGCTATAAGGGCACACCTACATGTCGCTCTACAGTGACATAGCACATTGCTACGTCATTGTACAGTGCACTACGGTGAGATAGTGATCACATGGGTCTACACGTGATCAGCAACTATGTTGCCATAGCAGCGCACTCCACAGTTGCAACATCTAACTGTACACTGCATGTACGGCACAGTATGGGCAGTTACTGTACCATGATTTAGTACTTCCAAAAGGAAGTACTAAAGCAAGGCACCGTAGCAACACTGCCATGCAGCAATGTATAGACACACCTTAAATGTAGGAAAGGAATGCAGATCACGAATCCCAATCAAACACAGACACCTCCCAGCACACCAGAGTTAGGCCCCTAAGCTCAGAAAGGAGTGGCATATAAGGATACACCCCTTTCTGTTGGTATTGCCTGCTGGCTGGTGTAGGCAGCTCCCCATAGAGCACGCTGGCTGTCTGGAGCCTTATTCTGAGGTGCCTAACTCTCTTCATGCACTGCAGGGGAGTTAAGGACCTAGCTTAGGGCTGCAGATTCCATTCTGGTAATGGGCACCAGAAGTCCCTTTCTGGATCTAACCCTACGTGACTAGCTGTTGGATGCTATCAGAACTCAGACTGTTATGGGCATGACCATTGGCAGACATTTAGGCACCTAGCCTAAGAACAGAAAGTGAAAAAGCTGAAGGCTGAATTGATTCAATCTTAGTAGATTAGTCTAAACTGCCTAGATTGAATAGACAAGCAAGTGAACAGACATTCACTTTTGATTCCGGAAATGCAGCCACCCACATACCTGCAGTGACCCAGGACAGAAGCCAGGGGCAGGGGGTGGCACTAGAGCATGCCTCCCTGCTTGGCTGGAACAGACAATTTGGGTCAAGGCTGGCCTGCCCATCCTGCAAGGCGGGGCTTGTGGGAGAGGTGCAAAGCATTCTGGGGTGCTATGGGACTGTAAATTAACTTAAATCTGAATCTGTGACAGAAGTTCAATAAACCAATTTAACCTAAATCAGTTAAGTCTGGTACTGCATTCATCCAGGTCTATCTTAAACTGATTTTGGCCATTTTGAAAGCAATTTATGTGCACTGAACTTCTGCTGTGTTACAGATTTGAACTACTCCTGATCACTTATACCATTTTATGTGTAACTTCTATCTCCAGCCCTAGGGAACTTTACAGACAAAATTTCAGGTGAATAGCAATATTAGGCAGCAACTGGGCAAGGATTTTTAGGATCAGATTTTTACCTATCTGGCATATTAGATACTTAAAACATTTGTGGAATTAATCCAAAATTATTTTGATCTGTCAGGGTTTCTCTCCTGCAGCATCCAGAACAACGAGTGAGGGGAATGAGAAGCCATTTTCCCACAGTATTTTTGTACTCTTTTGAATGTCAGTGAGGCTGCAGCAATCATGTACTTTCATTATGCCCTCTCCACCACAGCCTTTTGTGTGTAGAGCTCTTTCTCCGTTCTGCAGTAAAAAACATCAATACTTTTAAACTGCTGATTCTTGTAATATCCTTAAATTACAGTGATTTGCCATATCACATTCTTCGCTTTTGGTGAAATTTTATATTAAAGTCCATATGACCATTCTCTGGGGGCAATATTGTGGATTTTAGAGTTTAAAATATTTTTCAGGTTTCAGTTATGATTCCAGGAGTTTTCATTTTAAAGACATTCATTTCCAGGGATTTAAACAATTTGCAAGGGAACAAAAGAAGCAGCCAGAAGCAAGGAATTTGGCATTGACCCAGGTCTTCATTCATAATAAACCTTTAAAAAAACAACGATGACTCAGCAGAGACATAATTCACTAACCAGAAAAGCTTGCTTCACTGTGTTACAACCACGTTGGTAGGAACTTAATCACAGTAAATAACATGCTAGATATTTTATTTTTGAAAGCAAGTGCTGTGTATTCATCTCTTTAAATTGGTGTATCAGACATCTGTCATCGAAAATATCTATGTTAGATATAATTATTAAAAGTCATTTAAAGAGGTTAATGTCATAATTAGACATTATAGTAAATGAAACTAGCTACTGGAATAGTAACACCACAGTGCATTTTAACAAGCTGTTCTAGAATCTAAGTACATTACATGACCTCTTGGAGGAAATAACTCAGCTGTTTGTCATTGTTTCATTGAAATTATAGATTAAAAATATGTTGGGTAACTAGTTTGGGCCCTTTGAGGCCCAGCCTATAAAACATGTGTTAGTGCAGATCTCTGCACCCACACAATAGTCTACTCTCTTCTAGAACAAATCTGGTTGCTACAGCCAAACCTGAGTGCTTACACCTCTTATATTCAGCATGCCTTCTTTAGTTTAGAAGTAATTTCTCCATGATATTACTGATCAAATTCTATCTCCTTTTTCTACACACTGTTACACAATTATTATTAAGAACAAATTATTTGCTTCTAATATGTATACAATATGTTATGTGTGCACAAAACCAAAATACTGCTATAGGATATGCCCTGATGTGACAAAGCAAAGAGAATGGTGAAAAGGGAAACAAACAAAGGTGGTCAAATAGTGACTAATCACAACCTGATGTACTCAGGATTTTTGGTTGTTTTTTTTTTTTAATTCAAAGGTTTTGAATTAACACTATAAAAGGTATCCTCTGTTTCCTCAGGGATCTTCCTATTAGGAGATGGCTAATTTCTTTCTGGAATTACAGTAGAGATGGCTGTTTTCATTTCTCTCACTTTTTAATATATATCAGACCTACATTTTACTACAAGTGAAAAGCAAGTATTCACTTGTATACACTACTAAAGGTATAATACTTCAGCTTTACCTGTGTAAGTGATACAAACCCTTCTAGCACAGATAGAGTTATACAAAAATAGAGGTGGCATTACCAACATAGTTTGTTTCCATCAGAAGTAGATGTTTATTCCCCAGTATAATTACTTCAGTAAATACTCATATTATACAATTGTTATTAAGAGTAAATTGTTTGCTTCCAGTATGTACACAATATGCTAGGTGCTATACAAAATCAGAAGATTGCTGAAATGACATACAAATGTCAAAGCATCTAGAGGAGAATCGGCAGAACCTGTAACAGCCAGCATGGATTCACCAAGAGCAAGTCATACCTAACCACCTTCTATGATAAGATGACAG
Organism: Alligator mississippiensis; assembly: GCF_030867095.1. Classification (NCBI taxonomy): domain Eukaryota; kingdom Metazoa; phylum Chordata; order Crocodylia; family Alligatoridae; genus Alligator; species Alligator mississippiensis. Next base: position 32,336,617 of record NC_081825.1, read on the forward strand.
GCTTTGTTGACGTGGGGAGAGCAGTCGATATGATATTGGCTTGGCAGTTTTGTCTGAAGCACAACATTACTGGGAGACACCAGCCTGTGCTATTACAGAAAGTGCAGCAAGTTATAATTGACTGAGTAGGCAGATAGACCTTGGGAAAATGCTCACTTTCGCAATTCTGTTTAGAAGCTGTGGATATTGCCAATAAAATCTGATTACTGCCTGAGTCTTGATGATTGAAATCATATTTAGGTAATGAATAAAAAATCCTATCTGGGAGCAAAATGCTGCATAGTATTCTCTGGCTTCAGACAGGGGTTATCTAAATTTCCTCCCTGGAAAATCTGCAGTACATTTTCTTAAAACAAGTTGCCTCCTTCTATCCTATAAAACAAGTCATCTAACACAGCTACCACCAAAAGTGGGTAACATTGGGGATTTACATCCTACAAATCAATCTGGATATATTGATATTGTTTTAATTAAATGCACATAAAAAGATTAAATTTCATCATTTTTGATGGACCTGAAATTCTGAAAAAAATTATTTGGAAATGGTTCACATCAGTATTTTTGATCAGCATTCCTGAAATCAAGTGCTTTGGCTTAGTTTATCAAAATGATCCAAACTGCTTTTTTTTTTAACACAACATAGCATTGCTTTCTAAGGTCTAAAATCCAGGAACATGATCTCTGACTTCAAACTCCTCAGCTGGGCATCTATAATTTCATAGATTTCATAGATTTCATAGACATTAGGGCTGGAAGAGATCTCGGAAGATCATCGAGTCCAGCCCCCTGCCCAAAGGGCAGGAAGTCAGCTGGGGTCATAGGATCCCAGCAAGATAAGCATCCAGTTTGCTCTTGAAGGTGTTCAATGTAGGCGCTTGAACCACCCCTGGTGGCAGGCTGTTCCAGACCTTGGGGGCTTGGACAGTAAAGAAATTCTTTCTTATGTCCAGCCTGAAACGGTCTTGTAGTAGTTTATGACCATTCGACCTAGTTATCATCCCTTGGGGCGCTCTGGTGAACAAACGTTCCCCCAGATACTGGTGGTCACCCCTGATAAACTTATAGGTGGCCATCAGATCACCCCTGAGCCTGCGCTTTTCCAGGCTAAAGAGTCCCAGGGCTCTCAGCCTGTCATCGTAGGGTCTGCTTCCCTGACCTCTAATCATGCACGTGGCTCTTCTCTGGACTCTCTCAAGCTTCTCCACATCCTTTTTGAATTGTGGAGCCCAAAACTGGACACAGTACTCCAGCTGCGGCCTCACCAAGGCCAAATACAAGGGGAGAATGACGTCCCGGGATTTGCTTGAGAAGCATCTATGGATGCAAGCCAGCGTTTTGGTCACTTTACTAGCCTCAGCATCGCACTGCAGGCTTATGTTCATCTTGTGGTAAATGATGACCCCCAAGTCTCTTTCTTCCTTAGTGCTAGCCAACATAGCACTGCCGAGCCTATAAGGATGCTGTGGGTTTTTCTTCCCAAGGTGGAGAACCTTGCATTTATCGGCATTGAACACCATCAGATTCTCATCCGCCCACTTGCTAAGCCTGTCCAGGTCAGCCTGGATCACCTGCCTGTCTTCTGGTGTGGATGCTTTGCCCCAAAGTTTGGTGTCATCGGCGAACTTGGCCAGTCCGCTTCTGACTCCAGTGTCCACATCATTAATGAAGATGTTGAACAGTATGGGTCCAAGGACAGAGCCTTGGGGGACCCCACTGGTCACAGGACACCATGATGAGTGACTTACATCAATTACTACCCTCTGGGTCCGACCACGGAGCCAATTTTCCAGCCAGTGGATCGTGGAGGACCCAAGGCGACAATTGGCCAGTTTCTCCAAGAGGTGATCATGGGATACCAGATCGAAGGCTTTTTTGAAGTCAAGATATATGACATCAATCCCTTCTCCCTTGTCCAGGTGATCGGTCACCTGGTCGTAGAAGGAAATGAGATTGGTCAGGCAAGACCTACCCGCAACAAACCCGTGCTAGCTATCCCTTAAGATGTTGGTGTCAGCCAGTCCATTAAGGATGGCCTCTTTAATAAACTTTTCTAAGATCTTCCCTGGGATAGAAGTCAGGCTAATGGGCCTATAGTTAGCCAGATCCACTTTCCTCCCTTTCTTGAAGATAGGCACCACATTGGCCTTCTTCCAGTCTTCGGGCACTATACCAGAGCACCAAGAGTTTTCAAAGATCCATGCTAGAGGCTGGGCTATGATGCTTGCCGGCTCCTTGAGTACCCTGGAGTGTAGATTGTCAGGGCCGGCTGACTTGAAGGTATCCAGCTTCTCAAGATGTTCTTTCACAAAGTCAGCATTAATGGAGGGCAGGGGATCACCCTCACCCGGACTTCCCTGTCCCGTAGCAGGCATGGGTGTCCCATGGGACTGATGAAAGACTGACACAAAGTACCTATTTAATAGGTTGGCTTTTTCCTGGGCGTCAGTTGTCAGTTGCCCCATCTGGGCATAATGTATTCACAGTCCTGTGACTTCCATGATGCACCACATTGCTTGTCATTGGAAATCAGTATTCCATTCTAGGAGATACAATCTTCAGGGATCTTGACCCATATGAGAGAGAATGGCTGCCTGAACTACAATTTCCATAGGGCTATTCACAATTAAGAAAATAAAGTTTAATATTTTGGTTGGACCGAATTGACACAAAATGCTCCTGTTTTTCTGGGGGGAAAAATCAATTTGGGTAGGGGAAACAAAAATAAAATAAAATATTAATTTTGATTTGCCAAGCCACACATTCAAATTTTTCAACAAAATGAAATTGACATGGAAAATTTTATTTTGTGGAAAGTATGCATTTTATGGAAGTCAATCCCACAAGAAATTCCTGACCACACCTAGTTATGACATCCTTCTATACTTACTCCATTTCAACATAAGTCCATTTTGCAATATGAGGATCTTTCTACATGACAGTAAAACCATATTTCTGTTGTACTGTTGGAGCAAGTTGTCCTAACAACATCAGTTACAGCAGGCTTTTGCTACAATTTTTTTCAGGCACAAATGCCTGCCAGCCTATTTGCATCTCCATGCCTCCCATACTGTAAAAGTGGGAATTTATTATTGCACTTTGTAAAGTCAGAATAACTATGCTGTTCTGTCAGTACAGAGTATCACTGGTGTTTTTCCAAAATGTACTTCCTCTCTGTAATGAGATGCACTTCCAGAGGTGGTCATGTCACCCCTGATGGCTGTATGGTACCTGTCTGCCTGCCCTGGCCTCCTCAATTGCCTCCTGTCTCTCTCACTTTCACCTGCCACATCTTGATGTTATGGTGAGAATGATATTTAGAAGGCAATAGCCTCTAGGTGACCAGAGTCTAGCTAAGGGTGCCTTGCTTTCACTCCTCCTCCTCCAGCTACCAACCCCGTTAGGTAAAGCAGGACTGCCTTTTCTTCCCCTGCACTCTCACTTTAGCTTTGGCTGGGGCTCCAGCCCTGCTGGGTCCTAGCCCACCTAGCAGCAATCAGAGCCTCTAGCCCCTCTGGGCTTTGCTCCCCCCCACCCCAATCTGTGGCCTTGCCTGGCGGAAACAGCTGCCTACCTTCTTCTCTGAGACTCGCAAGAAAAAGGGGGAGGAAGGGGTAAACCAAAAAAAGCCCAGGAAGGTGGGGGGAAAAAACCCACAGGATGCTGGGCACTCTGTACCGTGGTCTCCCTACCTCCCCTCACAACTGTCCCAGGCTGTCAGGTGTTGCCAACAAATGAGCACAAGGAAAAGGAAAGAAAAGAAACCCCCTCTTGGGTCAACATAAACAGTCCTTGGAGGGCCCCCAACCCCCTGGGCCCCTCCTGGGTTGACATAAACAGTCCCCAATCCTCTGAGCACTCCTGCTCACCGTGAGTCCCCCATGAGTCCTCGCTCCTCCAGGTGCAGTCAGTCCCCAGGATTCCCCCTGAGGAATATAACCAGTCTCCAACTTTCTGGGTGCACTCATTCCCTTCCTATCATCAGTCTCCTTCTCTCAAGCTGCAGTTTCTCTCCCTGGGCTTGTATTCATTATTGCAAGGGAAGGGTTAACTGGTATATAAGCTCTTTCTCAAGGCAAAGGCAGGGGCACCAGCCCTGCAGCAGAGAGGGCTCCATCCCTCTCTGCTGCAGGGCTGGTCCCCCTGCCTTTGCCTTGAGGAAGGGCTTATATCCCAGTTAACCCTTCCCTGCAGCCACCTGACCAGGCCTCCTGCTGGCTTGGCCCAGGTTCTGCCAATCCCCACCTCCCCAGCAGGCCGCCAACCCTCTCCCTCAACCTACAAAAATCCTAGCCTTAATCAGCTATGGAGAGAGTTGCTGGTCAAAAGGAGTACGGAAAAAACTCTCAGCTCTAAACACCCCCAGATTTGAAAATGTTTATCTCTTGATCCAAATGCTGCTACTGTCTTTAATGAGTTTATGCAGATCTGGTTAGATCAAGAATTTAGCAAAGTCAAAGTTGGAATAGGCATTTAAATGGCTATTAAATCTGGATCAAGACTACTCAGTTATCAGAATTCATGATAATAAAAATCTTTTAATGGATGTTAAACCTTGTCCTTCAGCCAAGCTTTGCCCATTAGAGATGAGGATGGAACTCTATGGTATAGATTACCCCAACTCTGCCAGCAGAGGGTTTTTTCCACCTTTTACTGAAGTGCACTACACAGGATGGAACTTAGACCTGATATAGTACTGCATTTTCTAATGTCCTAGCTGCAAAACTTTTTATAAAATCGCAAACCACACATGCTTATTTTCCATGTAAATTCAAAAATTAACTAGGTCTCAAGTGAGCCTGGAGGCCTGTTTATGGCTTCACATCAAAAACACATAGAAATCATTTGTTTTCAATGTTTCAACTCTAATACAGCCAAATACAGCTGTGTGGTTTTGACATTCAGGCATATTTGAATACAAAAGCCTAAAGCAAAACTAAATCGATACAGAACCCATGCAGAAGGAAACCCAAGAAAAGGATTTCACAGACTGCCTCATAGCTTTGGGACAAATCCTACTCATCTTGCATAAATAGCTCCATTGCCTTCAATAAGACAACTATTTCAAACAGGATTCATCTCAACATGTTCTTCTCTCAGAATATTATACCAAGTGTATACAGGTGTAACTTTAAATTACTTCAGTTGAATTGCTCCAATTTATACCAGGGTAACTGAGGAAATCCAACCAATAATCTTTGTTCCTCTAATAGTTAAAAAAAAAACCAACTACTGGAATTTTACAGCATCAGATCTGATCAGCAGTTGTACCACTAACAAACATGGAGCCCTGACCAATGTGATAAAACAAACTCACACAGCATTGAGCATAGATTTCACCTTTCTTCCTACCTTTATCTGTATCTGTCTCTCTGGCACACATATTCTTTCCTTCATAGTTATGCTGTGATAGGCTAACAATACTTAAATATGATTTTTTTTTAAGTTTAGGGCAGACATTACAAATGTCTATCCAGCCAAGTGGTGTAAAAAGACATTAAATATTTACTTTTTGATTATGATGGACTGAAGGCATTTCCTGGAAGTTAACAACTCAGCAGTAATAGGACAGGCACTGAAATCTAATGAAGGCAATAAGACCCTACAGCCTACATTTGTATAGAGACTTTCAGCATGTCTGGGTAGCAGGGATGGTGGTTTGGCCTAGAATTTTCTTTCCTAAAGCTTACTAAAATTTTTGCATTGCCTGATTATATACAAAAAAACCCCAACCCCCTCACCCCACAAAAACCCTCAGCATGTGGTATGTACTAGTAATCACAATTTGTATTCTAAATTACTTTATAAATTAACTAATTAATTCTCAAAACATCTTTCTAATGAAGGTCGGTGTTCTTTCCATTTTAGAGAAGGAAACAGAAGAGTGAAACTGTGGTCATATTGAAGTAAGTGGCACAATTTCTACTAGAACCAGATTTCCCCCCAAAATGACTTGTCCAAGATCTAGCAGGGAGTAGGTACTAGGGCTCCTGGCTCTCATTGTAGGCATATTATTTCTAAACCAAGTCACTCCTTTGACTCGTACAGGCCTGTTAATCAATCATACTACTGGTCGCATATCTAATCCTTTTCCAAATGTCACTCTAATTTGAAGTGAACATCTATCTTTCTACTCACATGGTCTCCACATCTGCAGCATTTGAGTACCTTAAACAGGTTTTTTTTTTCTTCTTAGTCTCTACTGGAAATAATTCAGAGCAAAGTGTGTTCCAGGGAAAATTAATCATTTTGCTGATGCCTCTCTAACAAGTAGTGGCAGGAATTCAAGCATTTGGCTGTGGCAGCAGCATGTGACATGCCTGTTTCAGATTGTCTTCAGTTCTTATTTGCCACACCTCTGTCTTTTTCTCTTTGGTTGGTACATAAACTAGGTAAAGACTCTTTTGCATCTTGGGTGTTTCTTCCTTCTTCAGCATCTTTTTCAAAGTTTATAGAGGGAACATTTCTAAGGTAGTTTGAGAGTACATTTCATTATATAATACTCCATGTATTCATGTATTTGACATTCATAAGCCTGCCACGCTATCAGACACTCACCTGTTGGCACAGCCATACATTGGTATCCTGACCCTCAAAAGTGTCTTCCAATGATTACACACTTCATTTCTCTCTTTCAAATCCACTGCATTATTCTTTAGACTTCCTAATTCTTCAGCTCATTTTTACCTAGAATCAGTAATCAACCAGTGAATGCTAAAGGCCAATTGGGAAAAATCTATAGTTATGTGTAATTACAAAATTTAAAATAAAAACAAAAGAAAATTAAAAGCATAAAATACATCATCATAATAGATGGGGCTAACAACTTGCTTAAGGCTACCAAATGCTTGCTGTTATAATTGAATTAAACCAAACAGGAATGAAGCACTCTTATTCTAGAATAAAAGCAGCTCTGTATAGAATCATTCAGGAACATTTATTCCAAGATAGCTATTCCTACTTAATGCTATGTGTACATAAGACCTACTTTACCTATTTAATGGTGTTCCATCTTCTTATGTTGCTTGTGTAAGGTTGTAAAAGAAAGGAGGAACAGTATTTGGACAGTGCCATGTACAGCATATACAGTCAAACCATCTGAGCACTACTGTGATATAAATATTAAATAACAACAAAATTAATTAGTTCTTCTTGTGATATTCCAACACTGTTAAGCTAAAAAGTTTAAGGTTGTTTTCCTTGTATCTTTTTCCTCCATGGCAACTTAGCATCTGTGGTTAGTTGAATGATAATCAACTTCCCTCATTTTTAAGTCACCTTCATGTTGACTGTCAGCCTTCTACATTTTGTTGCATCTTGATTGATGTTGCCCCTTTTAAGATGATATACACTGCCTTTAAAATACTGTGTAAGAAATAATTTTACTGATTTTTTTTGATGTGTATCTTATTTGCCCCAGATTATATGAGTGACCTCACTAAAATGTTACAATTCCTTCAGGACACGAACACCCACACTGAAGAAAAACAGACTTAAAATTAGCAGGACTAGGAGCAAGGCCATGCAGATAGGGAAAAAAGAAGTGCTTTGGAGAGTTAGCTGAGACAATGTCTTCCCCTCTATCAAACGATTCTACCTCCATTGCAAAGAAGTCTGAAGAATTTAGATCCTCCCAACTTGTTCCTAAAATTATATGATCAGGTGGCAACTGTGCTCTTATCTACCTAAATGTCCAATTTGCTAAGAGACTCTATTCCTTCCTATAGTGCAGGATTAACTACAGTGGGTGCACCCACACATGCAATTAATGTGACACAATGAACTCTGGAACACTTTGAGCCAGAGTACACTGCTCCCAGGTGCAGCATCTACATATGTGCCCAGGACAGCAGCATTTTGACCTGGGATCAGAACAGGCCTAGGCTGGCAGCAGACTGGGGGGTCAGCCCCAGGCTCTGGGTGGTGGTGTTGGATGGCGGAAGGGCTGGCAGGGGCATGAGAGTGTCGAATGTGCAGAGCTGTATGGTTAGCAGCAGGCAGGGTTCTGGTTTCCTGCTGCCTGGCTAAGCAGGCCTATTTTACACCCACTGACACCAACTACACATGCGTTTCATCGCAGTTAATTACTCTGCCATAAGATAGTACTGTCCCTGACTGTACTATCTTATGACAGAGTTAATTAATGCACTGTGCCCTAATACCAGCACATATGTACATGGTAATATTTTACTACAGAGCTAATTAGTCTACTCCACAGTAAAGCGCATGTGTAGATGCACCCAGTGTGATGTTATGTTCTTCAGCTTCAGACTGCATTATATTAACCCACTGTATCAGGGGCTCAGTGTAGAAACCAGGCCAAAGCTACACCATGTACAGAATGTAGCAACTTACCTTCTTAAAGGGAGGAAGGCTTTTAAACACATCTACCATGTGTACTCATATTCTTCTAGTCTTTCCCAGTCAACTTCCACTGTTTCAAATTTTATCTTCCAAACCACCCAGAGGTTTATATGAGAAACTGTATCTCCTTTGATAACCCAGCCAGAGAGCTGAGCTGTGCTTCTCAGGGACACAAAGAATGCCAGACAGAAAGTAATCTCATTTGAAAGAATTCAAAGGCAAAACAGGGTGATAGAATAGATAGAACAATCCAGAGTATTTAGAGCAAAATGCAGGGTGGATAATAATCAAAATGTTTTTTTCCAAAAAATAATTGATACACGTCTCATACAAAGAATGATGTTAGAAGAACATAATAAAGATACAAAATCAAGCATTCACATTTTATGAAATATCAGAATTGAATTGAAGTGTCTGTGCAGTTTTAATTTGTGTATATGTGTTATGACAGAGTCTTTAATGACATTACCATATTATTTTCTGTTGGATCCCTGCCTCATTCATTGCACAAAATGGGCTGGCTGTGAGGATGAAGTAAAGGAGTATCTGTAAAGGAGACTGATATCTGTAGGACACCTGCATCATTTTGTGCAGAATTTGGAAAGCATGTAGTGAATGAAGTAAGTGGACTGCAGGAAGAGAAAGGATGTTCTTGTGGTAAAGATAGTTGAGTGCCTTCAGTGACTCCAAGACTGGCAGGCTCTTGAAGCAGGCAGGCACGGATCTCCAGGTAATAGTGCCTATCTATCAACACTAGACATAATTTCATGGTGGTATTCAGAGATTGCAGACAGCTTTTGGTAATTAAGAGGACTGCTAAAGGAGAAAAATGTCCACATTATTTTCTCTGAATTCCTTTCTATTAAACAAAAGAAGGAAGACTGAAGGCAGATGATTCTTAAAGTGAACCATTAGATACGTTGTGCAATGTACAGAAGACGTGTTCTGTGGAAAACTAGTCTATTTTCTGTGGAGAGAGGGAGCTGTATTGTTTGTGTGTCCTGCAACTCAGAGGAAGAAGAATCAGTCTCCAAGGTGATAAGATGGCTAGACTAGCCAGGAGGATATTTAACTAACAGCAAAAGAGAAGCATTAAAAAGGGGGAGTACAAGCACCCATTCAGAACAAAATGAAGACACTTAGAACAGAATTAATCATACCATCAAGGAACATAAAGAGAAAAAAAAGTCTTTAATTGGTTCTACACCAATGCTAGGGTCATGGTTAAACAAAGAGGAATTGGAATTGCTTGCTTGCTGAATATAAATTCAGCCTGACTGATATTACAGAAAATTGGTGGGAAGATCTGCATGACTCGAATGTTGAAATAAATGGTTATAACCAATTTAGGGAAGATTGAGCAGGAGAGAGGAGTGGGGATTGGCACTGAATAGCAAAAATGGTATTACCTGTTTTCAAGCAACTGACAGTTCAAAAGCAAATGTTCTATAATGCTTCCAGATCAATGTTCTAACAGCAAAACCACAAAATGAAGTAATAGTTGGTTTTTGCTGCTGCTTGCCAAATCATATTAGAGAACAAAATGACAAGGCTCCTTAAACATTTGCCTCTACTGCATACAACACTGCATTGATACAGGGAACTTCAAGATGACTGACATATGCTGGAGGTCTCATGCCACCAATACTGTAATTTCCTCAGAATTTTAGAAGTTATAGATGACTAAATTCAAGAAGTGTTATTTACAACATGAAGGGAATTCTGAATTACATCTGTATCTTGACTGATTTAGAACTGATAGCAGAACTAAAAATTAGCTATTGCTTAATTACATCCCAGTCTCTTTCTACTTTCCCAATTTCCCCCATGACTTCCAGTTTATCAAACTGTATTTTAAGAGGTTCTAGCATTGGTTACATAACTTCTCCTTTTGTCTCTCAGGCGTTTATGTTATACAATGTTAGAGGTTAGAACACAAACAGTGAATAAAGCAAACTTTACAAACTCCATAGCCAGTCCTGAGTAATTACTAAACAATGCAAGAACTAAGAAAATACCCTGAGTGGAAGAAGGGAGCAATTAAAAGTTCCACCAGAAGAAAAGAAATGCCCAGAAAATATGGAGGACAACTGGAGAAGTTTTCAACTAGAACTTTACTTTGCACCTCCATGAAATGAGTGTCAGCAAAGGGAGGAGACAGACAGAAGATAGCTTCCTGTATAACAGTGGCTTATTCTGAATTCCTTTATGTTTTGAATAGCTTTCAGCTAACTCATAGAAGACTTGACGTGCATATAGGAGTTACATTTAAAATTATCTAACCCTGATTAGGTTGATCTAAATACCCAATCATGCAGACATTCAGAGGGCTTAAATCACCCAAAAAATGGCAAGCCTGATCTTAGGTCACTTAAGGAGGTACACTAACTTAGATCAAGATAGGGTTAACCTGACCTAGGAAATGGTTAACGTGATCTCCCAAATGCCTTCACACTAGGGGTGTGCGAAACAGGCTGTATTCGATTCAGATTCAACTCAAATTGGAGACAGTGATTCAATTCATTGATTCGGATCACTGTCCCCAATTTGATTCAGCCAAATCCGAATATGAAGATTCAATGCTGATTCAGAGAATCAGCAATTCGGTCATAGACACAGCTTTAAATGTTTTTTCTACATACTTCGAGGTACCAGGTGCAGCTCATGAATGCTGAGATGCTGGGGCAGATGGGGAGTCCCACAGGAGCACAGGGGGCCCCCCTACATGCTTGGCGGCAAACCTGGAAGTGGACTGGAAGTACTTCCAGTCCACATCCAGGTCCGCCACTGAGCATGAAGGGGATCCCCCCCACACCTCCCCCGGCTCAGTGATCAGCCACGGGGAGACCCCGGGTGCCCCCCCAGACCCAGGAGGCACCAGTCGCCAAGCCAGGAGGGCACGGGGGGGCCACCCAGTGTGCTGTCCGGTGGACCCAGAAACAAACACTAGTGAAACAAACACTTAAAGAGGCCCCAGTCTTGAGGTACTATATCAGCAGATGCAAAACTATGTTGTCCCTAATACTTTCAGGAATGGCATTTATACAACCATCTTACAACAGTATGTCAAAAACTGGAGATGAGTGGGTTATGCATCATAGCTGCTAATAACCAATCCACTCAAATAGAGAAGCCATCTTTGGCTTTTGTGCATGGTCATAAAAAGTTACACGTGCATTTTCTGGAGGCCATTGTTAGTTGAAACTAACCACAGACCACTTATTGATGTTGCCAAAAGACGTCTAACAAAAGCAACTGCTTCCCTCAATACAGAAATTATTTTTAAGCTGCAGATGTATGATTTTCAAGCTGAAATACAAAATTTGTGGAGCATTTTTGAAAGCATCTGAAAAATGTACAATAGAGTAAAGCCAAGAGCTGAAGCAAGTATCTGGGAATTTGATTACAGAAAAATGTGTCCAGTGTTACATGAAAAAATGAACAATGAGATGTGAACAGTGATTGCCAGATATACTGCGGATGAAACCCTGTAGAAAGTAGATAAGGTTTGTCTAACTGGTTGGCTAGACCAACATGCTCCCAGCCCTTATTATCAATTTAAGGGGTAGCTCTCAGTTCTGGATGGAATTTTGTTTAAAGGTGACCAGGCTAGTGATCCCTGAACTGTTAGAAAAACATAGATTAAAAAGAATAAATATTCTGTAAGATTACTAAAAATCAGAAATAGTGTCTTAGAAACTAATGTCAGATTCACTGGGGGCCCAGCTGTCATCATGTAATGTATATGATACAAATAGTATCTACAGTAAGAAGCAATGGTCACAAAAAGCACTGGTTTCACTCTATGGTTATGTATGATTGTTTTCCTAGATAGCTATACACTACATAGAACTACAGGTAACATCTTCCTCCGGTTGCATGAAGGATGGAGGCAAAAAGTACCCAGATGGATGTTATATTTGTCCCACAGCATTCATAAATAAATTACTCCAGTCACAAGCATGAGCAAGTGCTGCCAGAGTAGCAAGTACAGAATATACTGTAAACATTAAGTAAAAGTATATGTTAATTATCATTAGGCAGATTCAACAGAAAGTACCTTTAGATTCACACATGCAGATTCAACACATTCACATATCTCAAAGTGTCTGTTTAGAGCAGTGGTCTCCAAACCTTTTTTATGGTAAAGATCACTTTTTGCAAGTAAAGGGCACCCCAGGATGTACCACACCCCCCACTCCCTGCCCCACCCTTCCCCCTGCCCCACCCCCTGCCCCACACAGCCCTGGGCCCAATATCCCACTTCTGTGCCACAGCTGTGCTGAGCTGTGCCAGCCCAGCGACCAGACAAACATGGCATCAGGCCCGGCCGGCCAGGTCTGGAAGTCTCTGCAGTCTAGGGGCACATGGCGGGGGGGCGGGGGGGGGACTTCTGCCACTGGGCGCAGCCTGGTGGAGGCCCCGGGGCCCATGCTCCCCCCAACCTGGGCTCTGGGCAGAGTCTACTGTTGCTGGAGATTGCCCACTGCACCCAGAGCAGAAGCCCCCCCTACATGCCCCATGACTGTGGAGACTTCCAGACCTGGCCAGGCTGCGACCTAATTACTTCCTCCTGGCACTATTTGCCACATCTGCAATTGAACATGAAGATCTCAGATTGGCCTCCTCAGTCATCTATGGATTCACCAATGACTTCTCTATTTATTGGAAAATTGTCCTCCTCATGTTGAGGCACTGCTGCCAAAATATGTATATGTATGTATGTGTGTGTGTGTGTGTGTGTGTGTGTGTGTGTGTGTGTGTGTGTGTGTGTGTAGGCCACCTCCCTTCCTCCCTCCCTCCCTGGCTGGTTTGAAACCCTGCTCCTCCTGGCTGTGCATCACCCTGCCTCTAGGTACAGCCAATAGAATCTCAAGGACAAATGATTGACATGTATTTCCACCAGTTAACTGAAAAACAGGACTTTATGCAGCCCATTCTTCCTTCAAAAATGGACAGGGGACAAAGGGTTTAAAACAGGATGGTCCAATATAAAACAGGACAAATGGCCACTCTAGGTTGGAAACAGTATGGATCTCTTGATGAGCAAGACAAAAGAGCAGACAAACCAAATTTAAAAAGTTTCTATACACCAGTTTTTTAGATGTTAAATAACTCTTTCAGTTCCTTGGAGGGAAATACACATTTTAAAAAGGTTTATTGTTAGCATTTATCTAGGTCAATACCATTGGATCTGTTTCAGTGGGGAAGTGTATAGTTTTGTTTGCAGATTATTTACTTCCTTTCCAGTAGCAGCAAATTAGGTGTTTACCTCCTGAAGCAGCAGCAGCAGCAGCCAGTACACCTGTTCTTTCCAGATTGTCTTTGCTTTTTTGGCACTTGATGGCCTGAAAATGGCTTCAATGTTCTCTTGTGGGAATATTTGAAGGTGTTGTAAAAAGAGCTGAAGCATTTGTTCTCAAAGAAAAAGAAGGAATGGGTAATCACATACCTGCTACAGAATATAATCCTCCTTTTATTATTCCAGATTCTCTTCCATTTAATTATGTTCAGTTATAATTCCACAGAATGCTGAAATTAGATTAGATCTGGAAACCAGGGTAATTTGCATAAACATGAATATATATTAAAAAGTATATAAGATCCATATATCAGTATCACACCAGAGGATGTGCAGTGGATGGGCTGCATCTTCAGACAGAGACTGTTTCCTGGATTTCCTCTAGTCCCCATCCCTGTCTCACTGATCACCTCCTTTTTAACTCACAATCACATCCTTGGGGCAATTCCAGCATCACCTTACATGACAAACATGCCATTATGAGAGTTCTGTGCATTTGTAGCTGCTACTTAATGTAATCTATCAGGTGGAAACAAAAGGTGAGTCAGCACCTTGTGACCATCCAACTCCACAAAGACCACCAGGTACATAAGCCATGTGCTACATTCCTACCCTCTCATATTCTACCACTGCATTAGTTGTAATGAGCCTTCTGGGAGGCAGCACAGGAGGCAAAGTCTGACCAGGGGAGGGCAGAAAGAAACTATAAGCCGTATACGTGCCCTTCTGGTTTTAGTTTGCTCTAGACAGGTGAGATTAAACCTATGAGAGGATTGCTCAGTGGGTATGTCCACATGTACACATTTACTGCGCTTTAACTGAAATTACTGCACAGTATGGGTATGCTTCTACACGTGCATGTCCATACCGTGCAGTAAATATGGTGACTTAGGCTGATTTGAGCATAAATTTAATACCTGCATTATGCAGGTATCAAATTTATGCCTGATTAGTTACTGAGCAGTAATGCACATGTAGATGCCTTATTGCATAGTAACACTGTGTGTGTGGACTGACTTCGGACTAACTTTAGTCTCAAATCAATCCACAGACAGTGTTAATGTGCTTTAATTCCTGCACATGTAGACACCGGCCTATTCCCTTTTACTGGGCAGTAAATTTAAGCCAGCATACATGCACATGTAGACATGCCCAGTGAGTATATTTACACAGCACCATGCAGTGCCATGCAGAGATACCTGAGCTACCTCAAGTACCAAAAGCTGTATAATTGTGTTAGCACTGGGCACTACCCAAACATAAGGCCTACTGAGAAACAGGGTACATTAACTTAGAACTATACTGCTTCCAATTAACTGAGTTAGCTTTAGTATCTCTGAGTGGCACTGCATTGTGCCTGTAGCAATTCCATAAATCCCAGCACCCTCCTTCAGACCTTTCAGTTCTATCCAGAAGGCAGGTCCCACTCCCCACACTTCAGGCAAGTCTTTTCCCACTCAGCCTGCCCCCTGTATAAAGGATGATGGTAGCTTTTGCAAGAAACAAGGGACTGAGTCCAAGTCTACCAGGCCAGGGAGACAGAGATCCTACCCAAAACATTTTAAGTTGCAAATGGGAATGCATTTGTCATACAGAAAGGATATTTTTTCTTAAAAGTATTGATTTCATGACTAACCTATTCAGATGACCGTGTTCTGTTAAGTCCATGAACAGTATTCAGAATATTAGTTTCAGCATGGTATGTTTTGCATTTCTATTACCAACAGCAGAAGCAGTAACTAATAACAGCATGTAGGAGTAAGAACATGACTGTTACAAATCCAACTGTAATTGTAAGTCTGTGTTCTGAAGAACACATACCCTCTAAGACAATCCATTTGGCAGTTGAAGGAGAGAAAATTGATTATTCAGGGCTCAGAGGGACTTGGCTGACTTTCCAGTACAGCAAGCAAATAAAGTGCCCTAAAACCTGTAAAATGGAAATTACACTACTGGCTTCCTTGGTCCTCTCCTTTAAAAAGCCGTGGTTCCCGACAGTCATCATTGTTGGGCCATTATTCAAATGTAGCATCAAGGATAGCGCACACAACATTTGGCTCCAAACCCAGCTTATATCTTCAGTTCAATACTGGCAAAGGACTCTTTAACTGGTATAGTTTAAGCCAGGACTGTCCAACCTGCGGGCTTCAGGTCCCATGGACTCCTGCCTGGCCACTGTTCCCTCCCTTGCCCCCTGCCCCACCATACACACCTCATAACTGTGAGCCATGAACGATGCAGCATGTGGCCTCCCAGCATGCAGCCCCAGCTGCTCGGAAGTTGGACAGCCCTTGTTTAAACCACATTCCATTAAACCTGAATGGAATAACTCATCCACCAAAATAACTTTCTTTGGGGTTTGGTTTGGGTTTTTTTTGGTATAACTGTGTCTTCGTTAGAGCTTTTGCTGTCATGTCTATGTTTGGAATATAAATTTTTCATGCTCCTAACCAACACACAGCTACATAGATCAAATACTTAAGTGTAGATCAAGTCTTTATATATCTCTCCTTGCACCCCAAAATAATTATACAGAGGATGCAGTTCAGAAATAGATAGGTATGAGTATGGAGAACTGTCTCATCCCCTGAAAAAGTGCTAAATCTCATAATAAGGAACACACAAAGTGGCAATACTTCAGCTGAATTATGACAGTTTATACCACCTCAAGATTTGCTCCTAGGTGGCTACACCTACACAAGACACTGACTGTGCAGTAGCCTAATAATACTGCACAGTAGCGTTGCATGGCAAAAACTGTGATGCAATGCTACTGAGCAGTAGCATTAGGCTACTGCACAGTAGCGTCACAGAAAAGGCATTTGTGGGTGCTACTGCACAGTAACTCGGGTTACTGGGCATTCATTTAGTACTTATATAACATGTTGTACAAGTATAAATGAATGTGCAGTAATGACTGTATGGTAGTGTCTTGTGTAGACACAACTGGCATGTACTATGGGTCTAGACACTGGCAAAAGAGATGGTTAAGTTGCAAGCAGTACAGAACAGGTTTGCCATGTACATGGCAATGACATGGTATGTGCATATAAATATTATTGGATCATAAGCTTCCATTTTAAGTCCTGAAGATCAAATTGATTAAGTGCTTCTTTACTGAATGATACGCATGTGCCAACATTATAATGTATATAACCTTCATGGATAATGTAATGCAAGGCTAAGCTATTTAAGATGTATGTAAAGAGGAAGAAAAAGGGTGAAACTACCTGGCAACATTCCTAGTTCCTTTGAAGATTCAGGTATCTGCTGACTCAGGCTCTCCCTGCCCAGATTGCAATGTATGATGAGAAACTAGGTCACGGCAAACTCCTGACCTCAATATTCATATGCTATAGTAGCTTAGTCTTGGGTTTTGTCTTGTTAACATCTTAAAACATTAATTGTATGAAGAAGTATAAGTCTAACTCTCAGTCCAGTGCCCAGCCACAGGGGCCTTCTCTCTTGCCACAGAATATAACTAGCTTCTCTTGAAGCCTTTTTAGATTAAAGTTAATAAGAGCTGGGGTGGGGAGAAGCTGTTTTCCATTCAGCCATAGGTGACCTTTGGTATGTCATTTATCCTGTCAGCCTCAGTTTTCACATCTTTAAATGGATGATACCACTGACCACCCAAGAACTATAAGGTTTAAATCCCCAACATCTGCAAAGGGTGCATCTTGGCTAGAAAAAGAGTATGCTCATAAGACAACTTAGCTACCACAAGCAGACTTATTCAGGGACAATTCCAAATAAAGACAAGTTAGTTTGTAGCTTATCATATACATTTAGTAATAGTTTATCTACACTGAAAAGTTAACTCAAGTTTCAACTCCAGTGTTGCCACTAACCTGGCAAGTTGTTCAGTCACCACAAAGATAAACATGTTTTCCTCCCCTACCTTTTCCTGTGCTGAAGTGCCGATCAACACTGAGGTGTGTGTCAGCAATTCCAGTGCAAATCTGTTTTCAGGGGTTTATAAATCCACAAATAAGCTTTTGCTTTCAAGAACATGCATGATCTAATGAATATAACTATATCTTGGAAAGTGTTCCAAGTAGGGAAAAGTGCAACTTAATTAACAGGGGAGCTTCACAAATTCATTTAAGTGTTTGTGTATATGTGTGTGTGTGTGTGTGTATGCACACACATATATTCACAAAGGTAAACGAGCATATAGATATAAAATAACTACACGTATCACAGTATTAACATTTTACTGTATTTACTCAAATATTAGATGACATTCCCACCCCCATCAGCATAGGAGGAAAAAGCCCCACATCTTACAATCACATACAAGTAATCACATTAAATACATTGTCTATCATTAAACTACAGCCAAAAGCGTTACTGTGCTCAGTAATGGAAATCACCTATGAAGTTGATTTAAATGCAGCTAACACTGAGCGTGATTACAAAACACATAGCCTAGATAGGACAAACATACTAATGGGAACCTATTTTTCTTTTTTTTTTTGGCAAAAATATATGTGTGTGTGTGTGTGTGTGTGTGTGTGTGTGTTCATTGTCATTGTTATCACACACCTATACACACACACACATACCTATATATAGGTGTGTGATGACAATGACATTATATATTGCACCTCTACCCCGCACAACCCCTCTGTTTCTTTCCCCAGTCCTTAATCCATGTCTTCATTTTCCATTTCTTCCTCATCATCCTTGTTGCTCATCCCCTCTTCACCACTATCATCGTCCTCTTCCTCACCATCATTGTCATCTTCTCTGGGGGACTCATTCTTAAACAGTCTGTGCCAGTCTTTTTGATTCCATACATTCTCCACCATCTTCTCCCAGCTTATTAGCCTGTTCATACCTACCTTACTATGCAACTTGTGTTTGCATCAGTTCTACAGCTAGGAAGAAAAATTTTGACAAAATATTTTTTTTTTTTTATCAGAATTTGCCTTCTCACTGGAATCTAAACATTTTGTATCAACTGATTTCAAGAAAGCTTCCATGGAATGGAGACAGGTTTTAAAACCTGTCCAATTTCCTTCTAGCTTGTTTCCCTCATTTCAGTCTCTCTAGTTCACTGCTGGTGACCCTAACTTTCCAAAAAAAAGGGGATTTCTAGTGCAGTCCCCTAGACGGATTGTCTCTCAGGCCCCCTCCACACATTAGAGGTATTGCACAATTATCTGGTTAGTTGCACAATTATCTTAAGACCAGCTACACATAAAAAGTAGCTATTGCATGGTAAAAAGCTCCAACCAGCTATAAAGTTAGACCTGAAAAATGGGTCCTAACTTTACAGCTGGTTGCTATCAAGCTTTAATTTATACATGTAGCAGGGTCTCCCCTGCAGCTGACAGCCCTGTAGCTGACAGAGCTCCCAACCACAGGGGTGCACTGTGCCCAGCGTGAAAAACCCAAGCCTTGGGGATCATGGCTGCCATGATCCCCAAGGCTTAGGGGAGCCTGAAACGCCTGGCCCACAAAGGGGTCACGATCCAGGCTGTGCCACACATGCAGCCGGATCAAGAGTTCCCACAACTGTGGCGCAGCAGGGACTGAGTCCCACAATTGACAGGGCTTTTGGCCCTGGCTGCACGTGAGGCACAGCTGGGACCAAGAGTCCTGCAACTGATGGGACCCTCAGCCCCAGCTGTACATGAGGCTCAGCTGGGACTGAGAGACCCCACAGCTCATAGGGCTCTAAGCCTCTGCTGCAGGCATGGGGTTCCTCAGTTCCAGCTGAGCATGAGGTGCAGCCGGAGCCAAGAGCCCCATCAGTTGTGGACTCCTGGTCCTGGCTGTGCATGGTCCCTGCAGCTAGGAGCCCCCTCAGCAAAGGGGGCTCCCAGTCATGGGACCCTACGTCTTGCCTGAGCAGAGGGAGCCCAGGATTGAGCTCACCGCACACTGGCAATAAGATGCGATTGGATCTAATACATGATCCCACAATTGCACTTCCTACCATACACGTGTGGCATGGCAGGGGGTACAATTGTGTGGATTATGCATTACATCCAATTGTGCCTTTACCTGCACATGTAGAGGGGCCCTCAGAGTCAGAACCCCTTGAGCTCTTGCCAGACTCCTAAGGCAGTGATTCCCCAGACTGTCAAACATCTAGCTCCTCAACATTCCTCCAGCCAGAATTTCATTTCAAAATACCAAAAGTAAACCTTTCAGTTTGTCTAATTCACATTGTTTCAGTTTCAGCTTTCTGCTTTGCAGAGAATTTTTGGAGGGGGTCATTTTGTTCCAAATTGGACTGAAAATAAATTATGAAATCTCAAGAACTTCTACGAAACAGGATTACTATTCTCCGCCCAGCTCTGAGCAGTTCACTTGGGAAAGTCTGCACAGCCCTCCCAAAATCCTCCAACAGCTGGGGCCGGAGGCAGAAT
This sequence comes from Alligator mississippiensis, assembly GCF_030867095.1. Classification (NCBI taxonomy): domain Eukaryota; kingdom Metazoa; phylum Chordata; order Crocodylia; family Alligatoridae; genus Alligator; species Alligator mississippiensis. The sequence continues at coordinate 32,356,663 of NC_081825.1, forward strand.
ACTGTGGGAGTTTTTCACATGATGCAATAATCTTTGGGACATCCCCCCTCCTAATAAGGAGACATGAAGACTGGTAATGCAAATATGGTGAGGCCATCCTTCCCAGCTACACAGAAGGAGAATCATGTTTGAACCTGTGCAATCTGAAACTGTGTTACAGCCTTGTTCAAGAACCAGGTCCAGACTTGGTATGCTCATTGGGGTTAAGGATCTTGCAAGAATTACATTGCATGAAGACATGAACAGCATTTGCAGTCAGTTACAAATGATAAAACTTAATAGGCTTCCCTCTGCATTTCATGTGCAAATTGTATTCAGGGCCTGGTTACAATATACTCATCCTAAATTACAAGTAAAGCATTTGTACATGTTATAGGAACATACTTTTAAAGGCGGTGAACCCACTACACATTAATGTGAGCATTACCTTTCTATGTTCATTCTTTTCAGCTGGTTTTGCCCCTTCATTCTGTCATGCTGAAATTAGATTGTAGCATCTTTAGGGCAAAAATGGTTCATTTTATCTTTAGAACAGTGGGGGCCAATTTTTTCCTCCAGAGTGCCACAGATTAGCTCCGCACATTCACCAGGTGCCTCTCTCAAACCCCTCCCCTGACCAGTCTGCTGCTCTGCTTTCTGATCTGGCCCCATGGTTCTTGCCCTATCTACTACTTTACTTTCTGTTCCATAACCTATCTGCAGCATGCTTCCCGTACCCTCCTTGATATGCTGCATGCCAAATACAAAGGCTGCCCATGCTCCCTGTGGCACCCATGCTACAGGCTGGCCAGGCTTCCTGTAGAACATTTAATATACAAGTGGGTGTTAATCAAAATTTCTCTTTCTATGTGTAGGCCTATGTGTATATACATACACAAATTACATACAGAAGGCAGGGCAGAAAGGCATCTTACACATTGCATCCTTTATTATGAAGATGTCAAATCTGGTTGCTCCCTTTGCTAGAATCTGGAAGATATGGCAGGCCCTTGAGTCCTTACTCATGGGAGTAAAGGCTGCAGGATCCAATTTATACACCTTACCCAAATGTATAAATCCTTGGTGACAATCAATTCCAGTCCTGCAATCTATCTTGAAAGGCAATTTGGTGCCTACATATTAGAGGTTAAACCAAGTTTTGGCCTTTGTTATGTTGATCTCATAAATGTGCTGAGTTCAACACATGTGCAAGAGATGGAAGGAATTCTATTGCTTAGCAATATCCAGTGTTGCAATTCATGCTTAATAGTCTGCAGTGCCTTTGAGAACAATTACTACATAGCTGTATTCTATTTTATTTTATTCCATTCTGTTCTATTCTAATTCTGTTCCAAACCCCCCAAAAACCTACTTAAAATACTAGAAGAACATGACTGACATTGTGAAGTCAAGTACTCAAAAATAAAAGAAAATAATTGTACAACTGTCATCTTCCTTTTCCCCAATATGATACGATTCATGGTGATATGATTACACGCTAGTTTTTTCCACAGGACCTAGACTCATTCAGAAAACAACATGGATGGCAGTTCCATACTAAGCAGCTGCTCAATATTTTATTTTCTTCTTATTCAATATGTGACTCCACATCTTATGTACACTATTAAAATCCTGCTCTGAAGACAGAATTATTAATTTCCATTATACCAATAGTACAGGTGATACTTCAGAAGACTTGTATATTATTTCCTTTGTAAAGATTAAATAAATTCAACCTCCTGCTATTCCTATATATTCCTCCTGAGGTTGGAGTTTTGTTCCTATAGTTACCTGAATAAAAAGTTTTTATTGACTCCAGTTCTAACTGATTACAGCTACTGCCACATATAAATCTTTTCAACTTTTCAAGGTCTACCTCACAAGCCCTAGTTTTTTTGTCCCTATAATTCCCCCTGGAATGCTGTCCCAGAAGCTGCTTGCTTAGGAAACTTCAAATTCCCAACCTAAATTTGTTCATGGTCAGTCTACACCCAATTGTTTAGTGTTTATTTCATGCCCTCTCAAAAATATTTACAGAGAGCAATCAAATCTCCTCTCATCCTTCATTTTGCTGGCCTAAACAAACTCAAGTTCTGTTAGTCTTCTTTCATAAAATAACTCTCCTATAAGTCTATCAGGGGTGCTCACCAGGATCTGGGGGAACGTCTGCTCACCAGAGTGCCCCAAGGGATGACAAGGTCGAACGGTCACAAACTCCTCCATGACCGTTTCAGACTGGACATAAGGAAGAACTTCTTTACTGTCCGAGCCCCTGAGGTTTGGAATAGACTGCCACGGGAGGTAGTTCAAGCACCTACTTTGAATGCCTTCAAGAGATATTTGGATATTTATCTTGCTGGGATCCTATGATCCCTGCTGACTTCCTGCCCCTTGGGCAGGCAGCTGGACTCGATCTTCCGAGGTCCCTTCCAGTCCTAATGTCTATGAATCTATGAATCTCCATTCCCTTGGTCATTATAGTCACTCTTGTCTGCTTCTATTCCAGTTTGAATTCATCTTTCTTGACCACGGTGACTTAAACTGTACATAGTATTCTAGATTATGTCATAACAATGCCTCATACAGTGGCATTAATTCTTCCCTCTCTACTAGTAATACCTGTCCTCATACATTTGCCCCTTTCCCAGCTCTAACAAAATGGTGACTCTGAATAATCCTGGGATCAACTACAATGCCCAGGTATTTATCTTCCTCTATCATTTCCCACAGATGAGCTCTCTCTCTATAGAAGAGGTTCTTGGTATTAGTCTCCAAACGCATCACCTTATGCTTTGTACTACTGAATTCCATTGCATAAGAATCTCCCAGCTCCAGCTCCAGGGTCATAATGGTGGAGCAGGGACTAGGAGCTCCCTGCTGCCAGGGCAGGGGGACACTGTCCCTTTCTGGGCTCCAATGAGAAAGCCCACCCCTGCAGCAGGCAGCTCCTGGGGTCAGGGAGCAATGTCCCAGCCCATGCCAGGAGACAGCTGTCTCCTGGCCTTGTGCTCCCTGCCAGCCCCTGGGCTAGCACCCAGGGGGAGCCTAGAGCATCCCTTGGCTGCTACAGGGCCTGTGAGGATGGAAGCAGACTGCTGCCATGAGCAGCAAAATTGTTCCCACTTCCTCACACATGTAGACACCTGCCCAGGGTGAGTTTCCTACAGAGTAAGTTGCTCTAGAATAAACCCACCCAAGAGCATTTACATGTGTAGACACACTCTGTTTCATTGATGCCCTCCAATTTTGTGCCACCAGTGGCATACTTGTACTTTGAGGAAGTGACACCAACTTTTGTCCCACTGTATTCCTGAAACCAAGTTTTAACACCTATTTAAAAATTCAGGACAAGTTCTAGAAAAGAATAAATGTCAGATATTAAAGATCAGAACATTAGATACCTAATGAAGAAAAACCACTTAAGTGCTAACATATTTTAGTCAACTATGTGCCATGAAAAAATCATGTCATGGTTATTTGTGAAGATTGTGGTCTTCCTTAAATGAAGATTGCTTAAATGATTATGTTGTCAAACCTTAGATATTAGCTGGGGTTCAGGGTTTTTTTTTTTAAGTGTTTTCAAGTGATACATTGTTTTCAAGGCTATAAGGATATTACTCTTATTTTTATGATATATAATAACATACAATAAATGTATATCACATATACATAAGTTATATGTAATCTATTTAAATATATTCACATGATTATATAAATTTATGCTAAGTGAATATTATGCAAAATAACCAAATTGATTACAATATATTTTACCAGTCTATCTTTTTTCTGTAAAACACATCTCAAAGAATCAGGAACTGTACAAAAAACCCCAGTAATTAATGATTAGACACAGTGAATACAATGAAAATGAGTCTGATACACCCTCAAGAACAATTGCAGCTTTGACAGGGAACATGAGCAAAGAGAAGAAACGCAAGATTGTGAGTATTGTGACAGTGTGATTAAGGTAAAATAGTTCCATGGGCTGATAACTTACTTCAGTCAAAATACCAGAGTTCTTGTTCTTCCTCCCAAACAGAGCCTAAATCTAATATAACTAGGATTTTTCCTGTGTAACTTCTAATTTTTGTACAGTTGCTGCCCAGTGGTGAATACAATGGTTTTCCAGTATGTCAGATCCTTTGCAGACCCCCTTTTCTAATTTTTGAGGGGTTAGGAATGAGAAGTACTGGAATTACTCAGATATACAATACAGGTAGTAGCCTCCTCAGTGCCACTGACAGCCAGTATTGGCCTTTAATATATATAAAAGTAAATAAATGAGGATGTAAATTCTAAATAAATGATATACTGATAGAGATACTGAACGTTAAAAGATGCTCCAAAACTAATCAGGGGACCTACAAAGAGCATATACATGACACGCCGACTGCACAGTAGCCTGAAATTACTGAGCAGTAGGGTTGCACAGCAAAAAATATGAAGTGACGCTACGGCACAGTAGTACTAGGCTACTGCACAGTCAGCATCACAAAACGCCATTAATTGGCATTACTGTGCAGTAACTTGGGCTATTGCACATTTATTTAGCCCTTCTTTAAACAAGTACTAAATAAATGCACAGTAACCATAGCACAGTAGTGTTACCAATCTGTGGCCGCATATACATGAAAATGTTTCTGTCACCGATTGAAATTTCCATTAAAAACAGAATTGTCAGAATTCTTAGAACAGTGAGTGCTAGCCATTTTTGGCAGGCATACCACAAACTAATCCCTGCACCTACCTGAAGTGCTCCCATCTGCTTCCCCTGTCTGATCTTTTGCTCCTTACCTGAACTGCTGCTCAAGTTTTTGTTCCCTGACCTATCTGTTGCTCTGCTGTCTGCCCCCTCCTCAATGTGCTATGTGCCATACACAGGGCATGTCTACACAAGATGCATTACTGTGCAGTTGCCTAATTTACTGTGCAGCAAGCACACGTTTCAACACATGCACATGACTGCACAGTAAGTTCCCTTAATCATGATTAAATATGTTACCTGAAAATGCAGGTAGAAAATTTAAGTGCAATTAGTTAATGTGCAGTAATGCACATGTAGACATGATGTGGTCATATGGGGTTGTGGACATGATGTGGGGTTTTCAAAATCCGGCTACAGCTTTGGCTGGGATGATCTAGCTCGGGGCTGGTCCTGATTTAAGTAGGGGGTTGGACTAGATGACCTCCTGAGGTCCCTTCCAACCCTAACTTTCTATGATTCTATGATCCCACCCCATTTTTCCCTCCATACCTTCAGAGATCCAGGACACCCTGCCCAACCACAGTGCAGCTCAGGTCTTCCAGGAAACAGCAAGCACAGGGGAATTTCCCCTACTCCCCGCCCCCCCTGCCCCCATTTGCTGCTGCCCAAGAGACCTGGGCTGCCTGTGGCCAGGCAGGTGTCCCCAGCTGCCTGAACATGTGGGGGAAGAACCAGATCACTGCTCACACCAGGCAGAGTGAGCAATTCCAGAGCTGTGGCAAGCACAGGGAGGGAGAAGGAAATCCCCTCCACCTGTGCATGGAGCCAGGGACACCCTGCCTGGCTGGAGCAGTGCCCAGGTCTCCTGGACAGCAGCAAGCTGAGGGGACAGAGGGGAATCCCCACCCCCACCCCCACTTCCCCCCAAACATGCAGGGAGCCAGGCAGCTTGCTGCCCTCTGGGAGCAAGGAGCAGCTGTGTGAGTTTCAGTGAGTCCAGAGAGACCCAAGGAAGCAGCTTCCCTGGGGCTCTGGTCTTGCTGAACCTGACAGTGGCTCCTCTGCACTGACAGTGGGGCTGTGGGGCTTGAGTCCTGGCAGCGCTGCTCTAGCATGGAGCCACCACAGCTCACTGAGACCAGAAAGCCCCAGGAAAGGACAGCTCCATGCTGGGAGCAGGGCTGCCCAGACTTAAGCCGACAGCCACCCCTTAGTGCAATGTCACTGTGTCAGCTTCAGCAAGACCAAAGCATCCCAGGGAAGTTGCTTCCCAGGTCTCTCTGGTCTTGTTGCAACTGACCCAGTGGTGGTCCCCCCTCTCTGCCCTGTGGGAGCAGCAAGTGGGCCCTGCTCCTAATCCTGCCCCTGCTCACCAAGCCTCTAGTGCAATTCACAGGTAAAGGACAGTCAGAGCAGGTTTTTTGCCTTGCTGTGTTACTGCTCCACCAAGCCGAACAACACTAAACCAATTAATATTTGTTTGATAACAAGGCCCTGTGGTATTAGACAGAATGTAACCACAGACATTTTTTATCTGAGACTATGAGGCAGATGACAGATACTTATGTCACAGAGCTAAAACCCACGAAACTTGGGGCACGGTGTAGGAGAGGAGCGGAGCCATGCAATTTGCCCTCAAGGCTATAGGTGCTCTGTAGGGACACAGACAGGCCAAGATGGAATATTTAATGTAAGAGCTGGATTGATACTAATGGAGTCTGGGAGAGACCCGTTGATGAGTCGATTGGACTAAGGCTCAGTCTAAGGCTTGTGGGCAGCCTCCCTTATTTAGTCTCAATAACAACAAGGCATGGTGGGCCAGCAATTAAGGGATGACTACATTAGAGACAAAGCTGGGCAGGAGCCACACAGCCACCAGGGGATATTATGACCACCCTCTGGCTCGAACCTGCCACAAGGCCGCCAAACTCGCGGAACTTACTGGCATGTCAGAAGAGTTCCTGATAGAGCTCCATACATGCCATGACCTGTGAGCTCACCAGGTGGTTGGTGAGGGTCTGCTGAAGTCCCAGCTTTCACACAGCTCTCTGAAGCAGTAGCACTCACCCACTGGGCTCCACAGCTGTGTGGAAGCAGGGACTCTGGTCAGACCCTGCACTGACCAGCTGATGAGCTCAGAGGTCTTCATATTTACAGAGCTTCAGTAGGAGCTCTGCTGATATGGTGATGTACTCAGAGAGCTCACTGCACTTGTGTCACACAGTCAAAGGGGGATGATGACCCCACTCTGCCACATCCCCCCCGAACCCACCCCTAATGAAGTGGCTTTCTGAAATGTGACTTTTGCAGACTCTCAAACACCTTGCACTGCACAAAAGACTGCAAACTGTTCAACTGCTATATTTGCAACTACCATGCTTTTAGCCTACCACTAGTTCAGTTTCAGCTGCATGATGGAGCTACCTGAACTGCAATCTCAACAACTGAAAAGAGTGCAAAACAGATCAAAGAAAGAAAATCTACAACCAAATTACTTGGAACTCACTGTCACAGGAAATCACTTAGGCCAAGACCTTAAGATATAGAAAGTGATTTGACATGTCTTTGAATGATGAGCAAATCTATATTTACCATACCTGATAATTAACAATTTAAAGAAGTGGTATTGAACATGATGTTTCAGGGTTTAAACCAACCTTTGACTATCAAAGACTAAAAAGAAACCTAATACCCAAAGCGAATTATCTGCCTGTGGTGGGTTTTTTGTATTTTCTCTGAACCCTCTGATACCACTCACTATCAGAAACTGAATATTCAAGGGTGTGGTTCAGATCCCATGGCAATGCTTATATTCCTATATTTTCAGTGTGTTCCTACAATCATTTTTCCCACAAAGCTTCCTTTCTCTTTAAAGCCCAGTAAGAATTTTTCTCTTAAGCCCTTTGCACCCACCTTTTTGTGCATGATATGGAATACACATTTTGTAAGTAAGTGCATGAGACTATTATCCAGAGTCACAGGTAAGATGCAAATGACTTAAATATTGGCATCAGGCTTTCCCAGAAATAAGTGCATATGCACACTGCCCATATGAATTTCTGTATGCAGCTATTGACTATTACTGATACAAGAAATGGTCTCTACTGTGCAGAACTGGCCAGGCATTGTGCAAACTACACACAAATCCTTCTCTGTGCATGAGAGCAACATGAGAGGGCCATGCTTTTATTTGCTTTTGTGTGACATTTAACAAACCCCAAACCTGACTAAAGTATCCACTTGATTCCATAACATGCATTTCATAGTAATAAACTGTAGCAGGCTTGTCTTTCAGAGCTTGGGTTCAGTCCCAGGTTTGAAATTTTGCTGTTTTGATTGGTGGAGCCCATCCACCAATCAGGAGGCAGCAAGAGGAGTTAAGTCATGCCCCTTTCCTGAGGGGAAGGGGAGAGGAGTTTCTTCCCCCTCCGGACCTGATTGAAGACTGCAACACTCAGGTCTGGAAGACTTCAGAGGCAGAGCCCTGGAGCGTATAAAAGGAGCTGTGTGCACAGCATGAGGGGAATGCATCCAGGATAGAGAAGAGAGAAGAGCAGGGCTTAGAAGAGCTGAGGAGAGCTGTTTAGCAGGGCAAAGCAGTAGTCCAGAAGTGCCCCTGAAGACTTCCATCAGTGGGGAATGGCAGACATCTCCAGCAGCTAGGCTTTCAGTGTGCAGCATGGCACACGGTGTCCAGACCCTGGGAGCTGCATGAGGCGGCTCAGGTCTACAACCTCTGGTGTGCAGCCAGAGACACAGTGCACAGGACGGTGCACAGAGTAGGACCTTTGGAGCACTTGGGTGGCTCAGGTCCTTAACCCCCAGAACGAGGCTGGGAGCTCAGTGCAGGAGGTGCTGCACAGAGGGACCGAGCCTGGTGCTGCATGAGGCAGCCCAGGCCTCCGACCTATAGCAAATGATTGAGTCCAGGGAGCCAGATGGTAATCAGGCCACTGAGCCAGCAGACAGGGCCAAGCCAGAGGCCTCAGAAGCCCTGTATAGAGCCCTGTTCCAGGGAATAGTGACCCCCCCTGAAGCCCACTGCAGGTGAGAGAGCAGCCTGGCACAGAGGATGAGGACCACCCTCCAGGCCTGGGAGCCATGAGTTGCAGGGAAAAGAGGATTCTCACAGGGAAGGGCGAGTTTCCCCGGTTAGTGAAGGGCTCCTGAAAGTGGAGGTCCCACTGGGAGGCCCCCCCTAAAGTTACCAGCTTCCTTGTAGGGCTTGGGAAAAACCCAAGGACATTGGGGTTTCCCCTCGGGATTAAGTTTATGTTTGGGGTTCTTGCACCATAAGTGGTGTGATGGCATGCCTTATATTTTGTGAACTCTCATGTTTGTAAATGATTACATGAGTAGAGTCCTAGGGCTCTGCTGGAACCCCCATTGCTATTATTTCATCTGTTGTTTATTTGTATTTATTTGTGGCTTATTTATTGTTCACCCATACTTATCTATAGTTTATCTGTTGGCTATCTATATTTATTTTGGGGTTTATCTGTTTCAGATCAGATACTTACCTGTGACTTACCTGTATCTGGAGCACTGGTTGTGACAGCTGAAATTATGTCTGTGTGATTCAGGTGCTTGCTGAAGGCCCTATGAAGATTAGACCAAGTGTTTTTCTATATTTGTTTAGATATTAAGCTATATGTTGTTGCTAAAAGCCTAATTAAAGATTAAGATGTAGTGAGGCCTTGTATAAAGTAAGGCCTAGTAAATTTAGCAAAGCCTTGAAGTAGCAAGGCCCTGTGGCATAGTTAAAATTACCTTATCAAAGGAATGCAAGGCTGGTACTGCTAATTGGTCAGTCTAAAGACAGTTAAAGTAAAAGGAATCTGAGTGGTTGTACATTATCAAAACCAGTCAGAAGCATTAAATTGACTGGAATATCTGGAAACCATTCAGAAGCAAGATACAGCTCTGTGAAAAGGATCAGTGGGCCCGTGGACCTCAAGGAGCCCAAGGACTGCATTCCAGGGTCCTTCCCGGTACCCTTCGGACAGTGCTGTTCAGGGACGCCTGACTTCGCTTAACTTTGTGGAAAGAGAAGCTTGCTGTGTATCAGGCATCAGAGGGGACTGCCGATAAGTTGCCGACATGAACTGCTTTTGTCTGTCATTGTTTGTCTTGTTACTATGCGTAGTTGTGTTTTTGTTAAGTCAATAAATCTTTCTTACCTTTCTACCCCCAACCACACTCTCAATCCCGAACCCTCCGCAGGCAGCTGGGACAACTGGTGTAAGGTTTTATGGCATTTACCCAGAGGGTATTGTTTATATTGTTTGACCTCATGGTAAGTATCATCGCTGCCAGCGCCCTTGAGGAGATCACCCGCAAAAGGATCACAAGACAGCTGACCAGACATGACTTGGCCACCTTCCTCAGCAGTTCACTGGAGGGCGAGTTCAGCAGAGATGACGGGGACTTTGCCTTGCTGTGGAGCCAAGCCTGCAACACCATGCACCACCTCAAGAAGCTCATCGGCTGCGCCTGGACCTGGACTAAGGAGCACCGGGAACTGAGAGTCTCCCTGCAGCCAGCCCCACATGCCGACTGCATCAACGTGCTGCTCCGCACAAGGATCTTCCTGGAGTGTTTCCTGAAAGACGCTGTCTGAAACAAGTACGCTGGTGACCTGAGGGACAAACCCAACCAAGGCAAGGTCTTCAACGTCACTTTGAAGTGGGATTCCAGCCACTGCTTCATGCCCAGCGGGAGTTTCACGCACTCCACAGACTGATGCTTCCTCCACCACTCCCGCCTCAACTGCCTGCCTCTGAACGGGGCCATCCACTTTGGCCACCAGGACAAGAGGTGCCAATGGTGTGGCTATTTGGTAGAGACCCTTCTCCATATGCTGTGCAGCTGCAGGCCACATGCCAGAGCCTGGCAGCTCTGTCACAACACTGTCCAGGACTGCCTGGTGAGGGCCATCCTAGCCACAGCGGGGGATAGCTCCATGAACCGCACTGTCCCGGACTGCGAGAGCCAGATGCAACCCAACATTATAATCACAAATGAAGAGGCCAAGAAGGTCATGATCATGGACGTAACCAGCCCTTTCAATAACCGGCACTAAGCCTTCACCGACACCCAGGCTTGCAAGCAGGAGAAGTATGCCCCACTGGCCGACATCCTGAGAGGCCATGGCTACAACATGATGGTCAACGCGCTCATTGTGGAAATGCTCGGAGCCTGGGACCCCAGCAACAAGAGCATCCTGCATGCCTGCCACATCTCCCACTGCTATGCCAAGCTGATGCACTGCCTCATGGTGTCCAATACCATCTTATGGTCCCGCGACATCTAAGTGGAACACATCATGGGCCACTGCCAGTACTCCAACCCCACCAGACCACTCCACCCAAAGAGGATCCCTGTGATGAGACTATATTGATTGAGACACGTTCCTCAACCTACTTCCTCCACCACTGCAGACAATTGTACGGGTTTGTGTGTATCCATCTTCTTTCTCTCTTGGTGTCGTGAACCCCCTCCCTCCCCTTCTCCCACCTCTCCTCCCCCCACCCCCGGGCTTAGTTGGCTAACATTGTATTTTCTGTAACCTAGTTGCGTTCCCCTCCTCACCCCCATCCCTCTAATGTTTGTCCCTTGCTTGGGTGATTTGTATTTCCCTACTGGCTTTGTCATCTTTTTGGATTCACAATCCTAAACATCTACTAATAAAATTCAATCTTATAAATATATACATTGTACATATGTTTATATCCATGTTTCTTTTCTTTGTGACAAGTTAATGTAAATAAATGTGTATATAGTGAAGTCCCCTGACTGTCCTGGCCTAGTTCTAGAGGGACGGAGGGAAACTGAGCGTTCTGCAGTTCCTCCACAGAACACCTGCCAGCTAACAATCCCCTTCAACTGGAGAAGGGGAGTATATACCTGAGTTACCTGGGCTACAAAACATAATAATCAGAACTAGTTAAGCCTCAAAGTAAAGCTTTAAGAAAAATGGGGAAAGGTTATAAACAAACAAAACATTAGAAGGAAAAGCCAACTAGGACCAAGGTTTTTAGAATAGATTTGGCCCATTCACATAGGACCAGGTAGTGCACATCACATTGCCTGAGAAATAATCAAAAAGAAAGCCTAGGCACTTAAGAAAATACGTAAAAGCAAACCATTCCATCTGGCTTCAAACTAGAGTAACATCTAACCTTCATGATACCACTCTTAAGTGCTGTGGAGTGTAGCTACTGAGCAGTAGGAATATATATTCTTGGGCTTGATTCCCCTATGAAATACAAAGGAGAAAATCTGAAGCAAGTCCAGGGAAGTCAGTGGAGTTACATTAATACAAGAGGTAGAAGATTCAGGCCCAAAATTTCTAGAGTGAGCCTGTGAATTGAGCCACACCCTGTATCTTCACCTGTAAGACTGGTTTTACTGTGAGATGATCTGTGAGCAACATGTCAGTGGCCAAGTTTCCACTCCTGTCCCTGAAACAATTGTACTGGCATAACAGAAACTTTAAGCTTTGGAAATCTTACAAATTTTCTTGTACAACCACATGTGCACACACATACATCCACACAGTAACAGACTCCAGAATTCTTGGATCAGTTATTTTCCCATTTACTAGAAGGCCTCAGTTACCCTACTAAACCACTGGCGTATTGTGATTTTGATTATTTAATCCTGGAAGGCGTACTGATGAGCAATATTATATATGCCTGAGTAGATAGAAATTGACAGCCAAAAAGTTCTGTTAAGGTGTCTGTTATGACATTCAGGTTTGCTAGAGGTCTGTACATGTTTCCCTCGCTTTGTGTAGGTTCTGTATGTGAGAATTCGCTCTTATGCAATGACCCTTTTTATACCAAAAAATTCGTTGCATGCAAGATAAATTCACTCTTATGCAATCAGTACGGTGGAAGCCCACAGTCAGCTGCTTTGTGTGGTGCATTGTGGGAGTGACACGCATCAAAATATTGTCTCCTGTGTGGATCTGTGCTCCTCACTTGTTGTCTGCGACACATGTTTCTATAGTTGCTATCCCTATTATGGCTTCTAAGCATCCCACTAGCTTATCTCCTACCCCTCTCTGCTGTTGGCGAGTACCAAAATTGTCTTGTAAAAGTGGTAGAAATGGGTCTGAGGGTCAGTACAGTTAAGGTTTTGGAGCATATCCTTATTTGTTACATTGTAAAGTGGGTTCCCTTTATGCAAATTCAAGTTATGCACCGTTTTCCAGGAATGCGTGTACAGCATAAAGGGAGGAAAACCTGTAATGATTTAATTTTGCACAAACTGTCATACAGAAAAATCAGGCTGGAGTCTTTGATGGTTAGACCTATTGTGGCTTTTACAGAATCCCAGCCAAGAGCTAGGGTATGTCTCCTTCCAGGAAACTGTGTAAGTAACCAACTGAAAGCACTGTGGTAAAATTATCAAAGGCACCTACTTGACTTTGGAGTCTGTGTTCCATTTTGAAAAGTGATTTAGGTGCTTCCAACATTAAGCACCATGTACTTTTCAAAGCATAAACTGCATAGATACTTTCTGCAAATGTTACTTCTTATGTTTTTCATAGAAAAAGGGAAAATTACAAATATAAACTATAAAGAGGCTCTACCACAGTAAACACAGGCTCCAAGTATAAATGACAGGACATGCACTAATACACACATAAAATATTTTGGCTCCAAGAACCAAAATTAGGACTGCAGCATAAATAAATTATCTGGTGTTGTCCATGTACTTTTCTATAAAACAGCCCCCTTGCAGGGATCTAAATGCCAGTTAAGGAAAACTACAAAAACACAAGCTCCTGATTTTGTATATTTCTAATAGGCATGTACAAAATCAGGAGCTTGTGTTTTTTGTAGCCTATAGGCAAGGACATATGTACACACAACACTGTGTCTCTGCTTGGCCTCCTTGTAATTGAGAGTGGACATAGTGCTCAAGTGTATCTGAATCCTGCTCTGAAGTGCTCATTTCAGTGCACTGGCTCCTTACACAAATGGAGTTGAGAGCCAGAGCAGAGGGATGGCATGATGTGCATGTACACACCCCAAAGCCAAAACACAGCTGGGAAGTTTAATTTTAGATCTTCCAGCCATTACAAAGTCCCTTAAAAATGTTAAAATATGTGTGTGCCTTCCACAATGCCAAGCATGCAAACAGCCTTTGTTAACAGAGGGGAGCAGGAAAGATGCACTCTTTCCTTTTTACAGATTTTAAAATGTGACCCTAAATGTAAGGATGCACAGAAACGGGAAACAGAGTCGTTATCTCAAGCAGCACAGCATTCAAGGCAGACAGACCATGAGGTAATATTATGTTTAATATTATGTTTAATATTTCTCTTTAGAAAAACAGGACTCAGAATCAGTAACATGTCTGACTTCCAGAGAGTCCTGTCAGATGGTCTCAAGGCACATTTCAAGCATTAACAAATATTCGGTAACAAGAAGAAAGTACTAGTTTTGCTTTCCTTATGGGGAACTGAGGCATGGAGCAGTTACATGACTTGCCCAAGGTCAGACCATAGGTCTGTGGCAGAGATTGGGATAAAAGCTGACAATTAATTTTGGAATTTAACCTTCAGGATAATATGTACTTGTCACTATTCATTTTGATGTGCCCATTTTTATTTGTGTTGTCATTCAGTTTAATACTAGCTGTCTCGGCACCTTAGCAAAGGCCTAGCTCTAAAACAGCTTGCAATTCTTGGCCCCAAATCTGCAAAGAAAACCATGTTGGAGAATTTCTTAGGCCACATGAAGCCACACTGACCTCACTAGGCCACTACAGTGGCAGAGGAGACCATCTGCAGTGCTCCGTGTGATGTATTGGATTATCAATGTATAAGTGGATTAAAACAGGGGTGTCAAACTCACCTTGTGCCCCAGGCCATATCTAGACCACAGGGTTCCTCATGGTCCAGATCTGGCCCAGGGCATGAGTTGGGGATGGTGATGGCTACCTCAGTGGCAACGAGGCAAATGACCACAGGCCAGGTGAGTTCTTGCCATGGCTTAGGTATATAAGGGACCATAGTCAAGGAGACCACAGGGTGACTGAGGGCTGTGTTTCACAGCCTTGACTTGACCCCTGTTCCCAGTGGCCAAGATCCTGAATTCTGTGCCAAGCCCTGTATACTGCTAGTCATGCCCCCAAGTACCCTGGTCCACCTGTAGCCTAACTGTTGGGTTGGAGTGGCTCTATGATCTAGGTCCAGCATGAGGGCTGTAGGTTTGACACTCCTGCATTAGACAAAGGAGGAATTTCTGGAACAGCTGGGCTTCCAAAGTGTTTGGGCAGAGATGGAAAGAGACTTACCTTAGCATGAAAGAAGTGGGAGTGGATAAAGGATACAGAGGCAGCAGTCAGGGGAGAAGCTTGGGTGGAGCACAGGGTGCTAAAGAGAGTGTAGGAGGAGATGAGAAAAGAGCTATAAGCACGGTTACAGCTATTGCAAGCTTTGAAAGTAAGGAGAGACTTAAACATTATGAGAATTATGCAAGTATAGTACAACCACACAGACATTCAGGAAGGAAGGTCTTGAGTATCTAAGGTCTGCCTAGTTTCACTGATTTATCTCAAGGTGCAATTTGGAACAGACTGAATTAAAGTAGCTTATATCAGTTCATTTGCAAGCAAAAGCTAAACAGATGCAACAGTTTGAGAATATGTATGTGTCCACACAGAACAGTTTAACTAGGTGGGGTTTTTTTTAAATGTTTAAGTAAACTGATGCAACTTTTGTATAGACAAGGCCTAAGGGGAAAAAAACCCCCAGAGCTTGTATTATTTCACAAATAGTACCTAAACAAGTGATTATAGACTTTTGAAATGAATATGCATGAAGGGGAAGAATTAGTGCTTTGTGAAACAAGTACCAGTCTGTATGTGACCCAGTTAAATCATGCAACCTTAACTGTCTCCTAATGCAATTTATTTAAAGCCTTGTCCTTGGAGTTTGTTGTCATTTCAGATTTTTCCTTACAGAAAACAAAATAGAATAAAAGAAATTCCATGATTGGCTGCTGACCATTCAAATTACCTACCCACTAGACTTAGGGAGCTGCAGGAAAAAATTCCTCTCCTTCAAGGTGTGGCAGCTGTGCAGCTATTACAGCACCCTACAAGATATTCAGGTAATGAGGCAAGACTCTGTAGAGGAAAGTAGTACAGACCAAAGGCAGAGAAGGAGGCTGTAAAGGGAAGCCAGAGACTGAGTTAAGGGGTGTGTATTGTGGGAGTGGGAACAATGGAGAGAATAACATATGAAGAGATAAGATAGTATAAGAACAGGATATTCTGAAGAGAAAATGACATGATGTAAAAAAAAAAAAGAGAACCGCCTGGATCAGCTAGGTAAGACCCAGATATGTAACCATGCCATACTATTTCCAGCAACAGGTGTGACCTTTTCTCTTCCCTTTAGTTTGCCAGTCTTGGTCATTGCATCTTGCCTCCTCCATGTTGAGGCAGGGACCTGCTTAAGTGCGCATACAGTGCCTAGGAAACAGAGCCAATTCAAATGATATATTAATAAACTGCAGGGTAGAAATATAATCTTCAAAACTAGAAGACAGCGTTAAGAGGAACACACGTCCCTTAACAGAAGAGGAGGAGCTGAAAGGACAATGACAATCTGATGTGTAAGGGGAAAAGAAGGCTGATATTTATTCTAATTCAAGAACTAAGGCTGCACATTGATGAGGTTCAAGGTAGCCAGCTCCCACACAGTTCAGCATTGAAGTTTATTCGGGAGTGTGCAGACTGGCTCTACACTATCACTTGAACATAAATGCTGCTTTTGCCTCACTCTCAAAGAAGGACCAAGTTGGTTTTACTTATTTATATTTTCCTTTCACAAAGGAAAGAGGAATTAGGAAGACACATTCCTGCTCTATGACTGGGCTCATGTTTCTAAGCATGTCATTCAGTCCAAAAGGTCACACGGCCAAGCTCATTGGCAAAGGATGAGTGACAGCCTACCCTGCAGGCTGACAACCCCCCAAGATGAAACATGAATAACTCAAGCTGTGATAGTGAGGTACAGTCCCCAAATGTATCACGAAGGACAACGGCACTTTTCACATTGAACCCTACCTTACCTTCTCAAATCAGATGCTACCTATACATGTATTATCGTTAACAAAGTAGAAGAATCAGCTGAACTCATGTCATATATATTTGCAGGAGGTCAGTCTTTTCTTGCATTCTGATCATTCCTTGGCCCTTTTAAATGTCCTTTCTTTGCAGCCTGCATGCATAGCTTAACTTGAGAAAAATAGACCGTTCCCCAGAGAAGGATTGTGGCCCAATGGCAAACTCATAGACCTGAGTGCCAGAAACTGCTGGGCTTTGTCCAATGCTCTGCTATTGACATTGTATGACTTTGCGTGAGCCAAACTACTGTGTCTCTTTTTCCCCCCTGTATAAAATGAGATAAATCTTATGCATCTTAGAGGAATGCCAAGAGATGTAACATATTTGTGCAGCACTTTGAAAATATACAGCTGAAAACTGGACATAAATGTTAAAGGATTGTTATTGCTAACATGACCAGAAGGATGAAAGGACACTGAGCGAGACATTTCTTGGAGAAGCATTCTCTCACTAGTGAGAACTTCTAATTGTTACCAGGAAAAAAAAGATGATGGCAGAAAGAACTTGGTAATTTTTTCCTCTTGTCTAGTAAATAAAATGCTTAGTACCCTAGGCAAATCTTTCAAACATTTTGCTGCAAGCTGACGTGCATTGTTCTTTGTATGTAGCCTTGCACTTTACAGTGTTCTTTACTCATTAACATTTTCTTACCTCCACACCTGTTTAATATTACATGTTCAATTTTGAAATATTGTCTTTTTTTATCCCCTTTTTCACCATCTGTTGACACAATCCAGTGTGTGTCTGGGCAAGGTCCAGCTGGCACACACAGAAGGGGAATACATTCAGATCCTCTGAAATTGCTGATTCAGGGAGGGAGATACTCAAAAGGCCTGCTTCTGTACACTGATAGCACCACAACTGAGAAGCCTATCATTGCAATCAGCGATAGTGCCAAACCTTATCAATGCACAGACATCCTTCACCCCACCCTGCCCTCCCCTCACCCCAGACTTGTATGTTGTAATCACATAAACAATGGGAAATGCAGAATACCGATCACAAAGACAACAGCTGCACTCCAGGGTCAGGCTTTGAATACTCGCCTAACAATGGTAATGTGTAACCCCATCTCAGCTCCCAGCTCTGAATAATGTATTTATAGATGCAATATCTCTTTCAGTGGCCTATTTAAGAATGTCTTTTCATAAATGCATGGAAATTGAAATTATTCTTCTCTCTCCAAAAAGGTTAAGGTAAACCTTCTTTACAAATACATTTTATCATGTTGAGGCTGAGGGGAGTGAAGCAACTGAAATAAAAGAAAGCAAATTGTAGACCCTTTTCTACGCTTGGTTTTGTTAAAAAATTAAATGCATGCCATTACTACAGGGTTTGTAATAAAGTACTCGGTTCATATTAAAAATAGGTAAAACAAAAATATCTAAATAGCAAAATACCTTGAAAGTGATTCATGCTGCCATTCCTTTTGAGAGATGTATAGGTTGCCTATTTTGTAATAAAATTTCTTTCCTCATATAAGCTATAATATGAGCATCCATTTTGCACAGACTTTTCTAACATCTAGGAGACCATGAGCCATATTACACATGAAAACATGATTAGTTGAGTTCAGTTTTAGGTTTTTAAAATACTATTAGTTGTTGCCCATTTATTGTCTAAACATGCATTTTCATGCAAAAGCAGAGGGAAAAAGGTAAACTAAGCTCACAAAGATTAGGAAAGATATCTCTTTGCAATTCTTTCCCATTCATATTATTACTTACTGATAATAATTATTACGGTTTTGTCTCCGTAATCTTGTCCAGCACTATTTGCACTGATTTGTCTTTAGGTTTTCCCTAATTCTCATTAGCTACTAAGATATTGTTCCCAACAAGCTCTGAGTTTTTAAATCATATACTCTGCTTGTGGTTGAATGAGAGCAGATTCATTCTCTGGTAGTCAATCGAAGAATTAAATGCATTTAAAAAGTTCTATTATACATACACAAACACACACATAAATGTTTGTGCATATGTATGTGTACACTTGTGTGTGTAATATATATATGTATAAATAAAATGTGGCAAAATAGTCTCTAAATAGAAAAGAGCTTCAGGATACTCACAGAAGCAACAATGAGTAAAAATATCCTTTGGGCTTCAACGATTTCTCTTTCAAAACAACTGATAAAAGCTATTGGTGATGTGAAATGCATTTTTGCATATATGCTAAATTAAAACATAGCATATTTTCATACTAGTGTAAGTATTGTAAGTATATGGCATTATTAACTGTTCTCTGTACAGTGTGCTGGAAAAAAATGGGTGGCCTCTTTGTATTTTCACCCCTTCCATCCACTACAATCCACAGGAAAAGTCTCATGACTGGCAGCTGGTTGACTGCCCTATTATCTGAGTCTGCGTCCAGTCTGGCTAATTACAGTCACTGATTACTAAACACTGAGCAGCACTGTCACCTGCCTTAGCCTGACAGGATTATACCATCTGTGCCACATGGCCAGGGTATGGAGAGCTGGTGAAAGGTCACAAAGAGGGGTAAATAGCCCTTAATGGGAGGTAAATGTATGTTTACAGATGTGACAGCTGACTGTCATTAGAGTGTATATATAGTAACAGCTGAAGACACTCTCCAGGGAAAAAAGTAGTATAGGAGGTGTGACTTAATCTGACATTCTTTACCCCCAAACTTGATATCATGCACTAGAGGGATATTGAAGGAAAGAGACAACATGCATTTATCAGAAACACATCCTTTAAAACTGGGTTGAAATCAAATGATGGAAGACATACTATAGAAAACAACTCTATGTAGACATAGAATGGACTAGGCAACAGAGAAGTATATATTGTATTGTCAATGTATGACTTTTAAAGACAGGAAAGTACATGGTACGATAGTGAATATTTACAGTGATAGAAACTTGGCAGGAGAATGATTTTCATATCAAAGATCTCAGTCACTTAAAAATTTTGCATCTCCTGTCTTTAGCTACCAGGAGGATTTTTAGTTTTTTTTTTTAAAAAGATTACTAGCATATAGTGTTTGTAATTAATCTATGACACAAACATGTTTATTGCACACACCCACACCCACACACTTGCATGAGCGTGAATCTCTACACATTCATGTTATGCATATTTAAGCTTTGAAACTGTGATTTTTTCAAGTATGGAATATACATGTCAATATTGAATGCTATGCATTTGTTATTCATAGAAAAATAATTAAGCCACCTCTTTTTGTGGTTTGTAAACTTTCACCAAAGATTTTAATGACCTGTACCCAGCCAATGGCAAGAACATATACATTCTCCTCATTCTTCATGAGCTCTCAGACACCTTCAACACAGCCAGCCATATTCTTCACCTTGAAATCCTTGAATTCCATTGTCTGGGACCTCACCTGACTGCCATGACTTTTCAAAGTTAATAGCCAGAGGCTCTGCAATCACATCAGCCAACTTCCTCAGCATCCTTGTGTGCATTGCATCCAGCCCCATGGACTTGGGCACATCCAGCTTTTCTAAAGAGTCTTTAACCTGTTATTTCATCACTGTTGCCTGATCACCTTCTCCCCAAACTGTTGCCAGATGCAGTAGTATGGGAGCTGAACTTGTCTGTGAAGACTGAAGTGGAAAAGGTATTGGGTACTTCAGCCTTTTCTGCATTATCTGTCACTAGGTTACCTCCCCCATTCAGTAAAGGACCCACACTTTTCCTGATCTTCCTCTTGTTGCTAGAACGGGTTTGAATTACACTCTGACTCTTGAAGGGTGGGTCTGCGGCACTGGCAGCCAAAAGCTGGAAGGAGCTACCGTCACCACCTGAGCTGCTTAGAAAGGCACATGGTGGGCCAGGGGCTTATCTCTTATGGGGGTCTCAGCCACTCCGAGTCCCTCCCCCTCGCCATATTTTGAACCCTGCTTGTCAAAACTCTTCTTGTTACCCTTCACATTCCTTGCTAGCTGCAACTCCAACTGTGCCTTGGCCTTCCTGATTTCAACCCTGCATGCCCAAGCAATACTCTTATACTCCTCCCTAGTCATTTGTCCAAGCTTCCATTTCTTTTAAGCTTCCTTTTTTTTTGTTTTAGCTCACTGAAGAACTCCCTGCTAAGCCAAGCTTGGCTTCTACTATACTTGCTAATCTTCCTGAGCATCAGGATGGTTTGTTCCTGCACCCTTGGCCAGGTTTCTTTAAAACACAGCCAGCTTTCCTGAACTCCTTTCCCCCTCAGACAGGTTTCTCAGGGGATCCTGACCATTAGTTCCCTGAATGAGTCGAAGTCTGTTTTTCTGAGGTCCAGGATCCTTACTCTGCTATTCTTTTCTTCCTTTCCTCTGTCCTCCTCACCCTTACACCCAGAGCCTTGTAGTCACTTTTGATCTACTCAGGGTCGCCCCCAGTGGTATCATTGGTGCCCACATGGATAAGCAGCATGGGGTAGTAGTCAGAGGTCCAGATAAGTCTCAGTAATCCTTTTGTAACATCTCAGATCCAGGCTTTGGGCAAGCAGCAGACTTCCCAAGACAACAGATTAGGCTAGCAAATGGATGCCTATGTTTCCCACAAAAAGAAGTCTCCAACCACTGTTACTCATCACTTCCTCTTGGTGGCAGTGGTCTCAATCCTCCCAATCTTCAGGAGGCCTGGCATGGCCTATTCTGCCAGTGGAACGTGCTTCTCCTCCTCTGTTGCTAGGGCTCCATATCTATTCTCCAGGAAAGCTACTGCAGGTGGGGATGAAGACTACTGCTTGTCATCAGAAGTCACAAGCTTCCAACTTCCACCTTCCTGGGAGTCCAAGTCCTCTTCCTTATCTAGCACTGACTCTGGCAGTCCTTCCGCCACAGTCCTAGAGGTTTCCTCCTGCATTGAATCGATTAAGTCATCGTGGCAGAGGATGCTTTGGATCCTTGCTGCCTCCTCCTGTAGCTCTCTCGCCTATTTCCTGAGGGACACCACCAGGAGCTACCACTCATATCACAAGCACCTGGCTGTCACTGGAAGGCAACTGCAAGCCGCAGTCTCCACAGCATTGAACCAGGACCTGAGTGGAAGCCTCTACAGGGAGCAGTCCCACCTGGATAGACATCTCACAAGTGCAAACAGAGGAAGAGCTGGCAGTGGCTGTGGCAGTGGCAGTGGCTCAGGCATTGCAATATCCTCTAGACATTTCTCTGGACCTGCTGCCTCTCTCTTCCTGCCCCTCTTTTCAAGCAGACCTTCCCTAGCAAACTCCCCTGTAATCCAGCCTGTTTGCTACTCTTTCATCCTAGAAATTTCCCTTTATCCTGCTTCCTCTCACCAAGCTTACAGTGAAGAAAGGCGAGAGAAAATTTTCCAGACTGAAAGTCCCTAGTGAACTCCCTCTTGCTCTAGACTCTAGTCAAGCAAGGGGATTAAGTGTTGGTCTAACTCAGGGGTGAGCAAAATAGAGGCCATGGGCCCGATCCGGCCCACCAACTGATTGTATGTGGCCCACAGGTCAATGGATGCAGAGTCATAGGATTCAGCCCATAGGGATCCAGTGGTTCCAGCTGCTACATTGTGCTGGGTGGACGGGTACATCCCAGTCCCATCCACAGCTTATACCAGCTCCCATGTCACGCACCGGAAGCATCACTGGGTTCTGAATTTGCCTGGTGCCCAGCAGTGGCTACTGCTGCTCATCATGGGCAGGGCTGCCTCTCTGTGTCTGGCTCCCACTTCTCCTCTCCCCCCAACCATACCGCACCTGCAGCATGGCCCCACAGCTTACACCAGCTCCTGACCCATGCATCAGAAGCAGCACTGGTTGGGCACTGGGATAAGCTGCAGTCACAGGTGACAGCTTCTCCCTGGGGATCGAGGCATTTGCCTGAGCCCCTCCATAGGATAGAAGGGCAGACTGGAGGCTGAAGCTGTTGCCTGCACCCATACCAGCTCCCCTCCCCTATCTCTCCCCCCAGCCCCATCTTACATAAGGAAGTTTGGTGAGCTGTTGTAAGTGGTGAGGGGGGTGCTGATCCAGCCCACAACAGCTTCCCAAAACTCCCTATGTGGCACTCAGGCCCAAATAATTGCCCACCCTGGTCTAACTCCTGAGTTTTATCTGCTTACACTAAATATACATAGGTTAGGTGCTCTTAATTAAAGAAAGAGCATACTACCTTAAAGGCTCCCCTTCAAAGACGAGAGTGGCAAACTGACCTGTGAACTAACTTGCAAACTGCTTGCAAATTGCTCTGTCTGCAGTCCCTGTTCAGTTGCTCCCTGGTTGCTTGGAGAGTCTCTTTTATATCCTGCCGGGCCTGGCTCCACCCTCTTGTCAAACACAGGCAGCACTCCCAGCTGCTCAGAGCACATGCCCAAAACACACCCAGCCCACCAAATAAATACTCAGCAAGCCAAACACATAGGCAGCCCTGGCTCACCTACCTTCCCAGAGCAGGATCTGATGCCTGGCTCCTCTTCATCTTCCCCTTTCAGCCTCTTGCTCCCAGAAAACTGCTTGCAAACTGCCCTGTTTGATCTCTCCCATCTGTGCTTCCATCCATTTTTTTCTTGTCTCAGAATGTAAGCTCTTTAGGTCATAGACTCTCTTCTTCATATTTTTATCACTTAGTGGTATCCAGGACCGTAAGTGGGAGATGGAAAACAGGCCTGAGGGGAAGTTCCAGACAAACCATGGTTTGACTACAAGTCCTCAACAGTAGATCAGGCAGAAGAAAATGTCAGGATCTCAACTGCTGTAAAGACAGAAGGAGGCTTCTGTCATCTAGGGTTCTCCCTTGCCACTTGGCCCACATCTTCACCTTGTCAAGATGGTGTAGTTGCCATTTCCATGCACTAGGTTCCTTATGTTAAGGTCACATGTGTCCCTCCTACTACTGTTGCTCTTTTGCCTGTTCTTTTTTCATACCTCATACTCAATCAGCCCATAGCCATCTTACTTCCATTCTCAACTAGTTTTTCTTGTGCTCCCTCACCCTCCAACACACTTTAATTTTTACATATTATGATGTGACGGGCTAGCTGGCAGTGACCTAGCCCAGGGGTTTTGAAAGGGCAAAAGATGATTGGAGGACTTGGGATTCCCTTTCCTCACCAATCTGGTAATGATTTGGCCCAGGGGTTTTGAAGGGGTAAAAGATGATTGGAGGACTTGGGATTCCCTTTCCTCACCAATCAGGCCCCAGAGACTCACCCCTCATGTCCCCTGATTGGCCCCTTGGGTCACCTGGAGGGGGATAAAAGGGGCAGCATGGCTGACTCAGAGAAGAGACCAGCAAGGGACCATGAGGAAGGAGCTTCACAGAGCTGGTAAGAGTTGAGTCAGCAGGACAGAAGCAGTTGCCCTAGAAGAGTCTGAAGGAGCAGGACCTGCAGGCAGCAGTTGGACCCTCAGCAGTATGCATGTGGCCGGCAGGAGAGGCTTCCTGCTGGGCTCCAGGATCCCCTATGAGAGTCTGTGGCCAGCAGGAGAGGTCTTCCCCACTCCAGCAAGGATCTGAGCGGTGACCTGAGAGGTTCCCAGCTCGGCTTCCAGCTCCTCCAATCAGAGACCAGGTAGCTTGACGTGAGGCCAGGGCTCCAAGAAGGTCAAGACCGCTAGCAGTTTAGAGCAGTACTAGTACTGATGGCTGTATGGTAGTGTTTCTGCCTTCCATGTGAGAGATCTGAGTTCAAGTCCTGGCTTTGGTGATTTGGGTTAAGTGAGCTAACAAGGAAAAATTCCTCTTGCAGTGGAAAGGTGCCACTGTGTTCTCCCCTTCCAGGTACCTAGGCCCTATATTTCTTTGTCCTTTGACATTTTGTACTTTGTGCCTTTTTATATTTCCCCAACCAGTATTGTTTGCTCTGCTGTTTGTGTTTTATATTTTGTTAACCCTGCCTTTTGCCAATGATTGTAAGTGTCTAACCTTTGTTGAATCCTGCCCCCTTGGGGCATTGTAGTGTCCATTATACCCCCTGATTATGCCTGCTATGTTCCCAGGACTGTTCCCTCATTTAAAAGGTATATGGTTAAGTCCCCATTGGTGGTCTGGCTCTGCTCTATAGGGGGAGGAGAGTCCCTACACCTCCCACAGTGCTTGTGCACCTGCTTTGATCCCTTCAGTTGGAGAGGGGGTACCTTTTTGAGTACCACCCAGGTTGCAATAGATTTAAAAAAAAAACCCACAATGTTAATAATAAAGGAGTAGGCAATGATCACATAAGAAAGGAGGGAATGACTGTCCACAGGAGCAGAAAGCTGTGTTTATATCAGCCATGATAAAAGGTTAACCATGGAAGAGAGAGTTGACATCTTGGCAACATGCTGTATGAATCAGAACATAACAAATACAATTACTGATAAACATACAAGCAGATTTGTAGGGTAATGAGTTAAGTAATTTATGTTTGTTTAGTTAGATCCAGTAATGGTGGTTAAATAGAAAATAATCTTTATGTTTATGAAAATACTACATGTTTTACCTCAAGCTATATCCCCATATGAGCATATGTCAGAACAGCAGAGACTTCCTATGCCTGAAGAAGAGTGATTGCACCTGAAAGCTTGCAAAGAACCTTTTTCCCAACTACTCAGTTGGTCTAATAAAAGATATCACATCTACCCAAAGAATCTTGCCTGCCTATATCCCCATATGGGACCCTGGTTAATGAAATTTCCAAAGAAGCCATACTTAAAAAAATCTGCAGTTACGAACATATCGAACAGGTCCTGAAGTTGTGCTTTGAAAATTCACATCTTTAGATAAAATTGTATAGAATACTTGAGGCCCCTTGTTCAATTCCAGCATGCCAATCCTCTGTGTATTCTTACGAATAGCACCATCCAAGTCAGTGAAGATAATCACAGGTTAGCCTGGTGAGATATTGCAAAATCAGCCCCTAAAACCTTTCCTACTTTACGAAAATGATCCAGAGCTGACAGTGGGTATCCTTCATAGTAAGTGCAGTTGAATGAGTAACAAAGCTAGCTGCTGGCATAGATCAGGACAAACAGTACTTGGCACTGCTTAGAAACCATTCTGTGCTACATACCTACCCAAAATGAAGGTGCTGATGAACATGTCATGACTTGATTGACTCTTTCAGTTAAACAGGATTCAAGTACAGCCCTGTTGGCAACAGATAAGGTTTTCAGTACTTTTGTTTTAACACTATTTAAAAACAGGGAAGAAAAATGTAAGAAAAAAATCAGTCCTAGAGGGTTGTTTCAGTTTCAAAAATGTCTTCTGTAACTCTGAGATCCATGTTCTGGCTGGTTTGCTCTGTAGAAACTGTTATAACCAGCAGCAATAGGCAAGGGTAGATACTTTTAAATTGTATGGCTAGGGGCAGACATTACACAGAAACCAATTTAAGTGCTCAGGAACTGATTTAAACCTATAACAACAGATGTTCAGTGCACATAAACCAATTTGAAAATGGCTGAAACTGGTTTGAGATGAATCTGGTTGAATCTAGTATCAGACTTAGCTGATTTGGGTCAAACCAGTTTATGCAATATCTGTCCCAGACTTCTTGCTGATTTAAGATAAACCAGATGCTCCCAGCATCCCAACATGCTCTCTGGGTTGGGTGGGGCTCTTTGCTCCACAGCAGGGCTGGCCCCTCCCCTCTGCTTCCTGGCCAGAGCTTGGGCAGACACCTGCAGGTACAGAGCATCTATGTGGCTTCTCCCTGCTAAGCAGGGATTATTTCCACCTCCTATCTGCCTTATGCAGACACCTCAGCATTAGCTAGCAGACCACATATTGGCTATGGTCTGTGCTGTGGGAGATGACAGAGGCAGAAAGGCTTTTTGGAGCTAATCAACACGTAGTTTAATGTCCTTCCTTGGAAGGGCTGTTTAAGAAGAGTTCCATTAGTTAATGGAGAAAAGCTTTTTTTTTTTTTTTAATGGGTTGATAAACACTGAGTAATAAACATTCCCTGCTGGGCTTCCTGGGCAGGTAGGGGGCGGATAATCAGAGTGTCCTGCTGGGGGCTGGCCATGCCCCCCTCAGCTCTGCCCTGTGGAAGGAAGGGAAGGCTGCTCTATTGCCCCCCCTCCCCCCCAGCTTCTAGACTGAGCCACTGCAGGCATGTGCCTGCATTTCTGGGATGTCTGTCCAGTTATAAAACTGATTTAGCATAGCCAGGTTAAACTAACCTGCAAAGATTGAATCAGTTCAGGCTCAGGCTTTTTGAATGTCTGTCCCTAGCCTAACAGACTTAAGAAGGAAAACAGAAATCTGCAATAAAGTTGGCTCTTATATCACATAAGCTAGTCTTTGCAATATTTGAAACAACAAGAGGCTAACTTCATGTTTAAACTAGAAAGAATAGCACAGGGGTGGGCAAAATGTGGCCTGGGGGCTGCATGCAGCCTGCCAGGTCATTCTATCTAGCCCGCGGAGCCCCTAAAAAATTTAGAAAATGAATATTCATCTGCCCTGGGCTGCCTGTCATGCGGCCCTCGATGGCTTGCCAAAACTCAGTAAGCAGCCCTCTGCCCAAAATAATTGCCTGCCACTGGAATAGCATCTCCTTATTATGAGCTTTCCTGTTGCAACTAATGAAAGTACATTCTTCCCCTCAGAAATCTGTGCTATCATGAGAAAGGTACAATGCAAGCTGAGGACAACCAGCAGTATATTTCAAAGTCAGGAAAAGGGTTCAAACAAAGGAAGGCTTCTCGGCACTGCATGGCTTCATTACTCAAGTCTGAGAAGAGGTTTAACCCCTGATCAACATAGCAATGTCAAGAAAAATCCTTTTTAAGTTTTGCCAGTTTGCCTTATTTTGCTCAGTATGGTGGGGAGGAGACTGGAATAAAGTTTAGCAAGCAAATAACAGTATTAGCAATTGAAGTTGCACTCACACAAAGAAGCACTTTGCTGGCATATAGCACACTGGCACATTTATACCAACAAAGTGTTGTCCCTACAGACCTGGGTGAAGAGTGCTTTGCCAGTAATATTATACCAGTATAATATGCAAGAAAAGCCATCCTAATAGGAATGTAGCTTATTGTGGTAGCACTTAACTTGAGCTGGTATAGCTTAGTCCAGCTCTCCCCTTGAAGCAAAATATGCTATCCTGGCAAACTACAATTTTGCTGAGGTAATATTGGCTATGGCAGAGACTTCTGCTGGCACATGTAAGTCAAAGGCCATAGCGGTGACCAAAAGAGCTATGCTGGCAAAACTTTGTAGTATTAGCCTGGCCCAGATGATTCAAGTGAGCATGTTCTACATTGTATGGAAGTGTTCTAAGACGTGATTTATATTAGGAAAGTTTTGCTGTTATAGCTATACAGATATAATTATACTGGCAAGTCCTTGCAGAGTATATGCTCATGTACAGGCTCACAAACCTCTCAATAGAGGCCTGTATCAAAATGGGACTAAGCAAGATGCAAGGGTATTACAAGAAAGTGGTAGGAGATGTCACTAGGGATCATAAGGAAGAGGATGGACAGCACAAACTGTTCAGGAGTGGGAACCCTGAATAAAGTAATAACGAAGACGATGACAATGACAGAGGCAGAGCTAGCAGTAAAGAAGATGATGACAACAGCAACAACTAAAAGGACTGGGAAATAAACAGGGGTAGGAGAGGAGGGAAGAGGGGTTAGGGGTGAGGTTGCATTCTTGTGATTGTCAAAGGTGATGGTGATGGACATGTGGGTATGCAGACCCATAGTGGTATGGTGGGGATATTGTGATGTGAATGCAAAGATGTGCTTTAGACTGTCAAGTGAGCCACAGCAGCCACAGGGCAGGTTGGTAGAGGTATTGAGGTATATATATATATATATTTTTTTTTTAAATAAATAGCAACAAAGTTCTTTTCTTAGTTTGTACCTGTCCCCCAAATCAAGTAAGACATACTGAAAAGAACATTCATTACCAATGACTTCATATCTATTGTAGAGGTTTTACCTATGTAGAAATCACAACCCTAACCAACATTACAACATCGGGGAAAAATGTAAGTCTAAACCTGGCCTATTCATTGGAGAGATGAGAAAATAATTTGAAAAAAAAAATTGAACAGCCAGCACCTATGCAGCTAATGTAAACAGCATTTACAATTCAGTGAGAACAAATGTTTTCTCATAAAAACTTTCACAGGTCTTTCTTTCTACACTTGTTTCTTATATACGTATATTTCCTGAAACTATAGGGGGAAGAGAAATTCAATTTAGTAAAGGCTTTTCAAATTGCTTTGTTTTAACTGGAAAGGAAACTCCCTCAAAATCTTAGATTCTCAAGAAAAAAAATCTGAAAAATATAAATTTTAATCTAATTAAAGCATGATGTTTTACTAAATCAAAACATCTCATTTTGAGTTAAATTAAAATAAAATAGTAAAATCCTCAAAAATTTTTTAAAAAAATTTAAATATATGTACAACAAGAAAAGTAAAATATTTAGTTCCAACAATGTTGAAGCAGAATATTAGGATATTTTCAACACTTTTGTTCTCTTTATTTTCCAAAATAAAATTTCAGTGAAATTGCTCCAATATTATGAAGTATTTTCTTCTGAAGTAATTGTGTTTTCCAATAGAAAACTGTTCTGTCAAAGCTCTTCCAACCAGGTCAAAGATTTGTGGAAAAACATTTAAAGGAAAACTCTACTATCTTCATGCTTCAGAGCAATCATTACATGTTTCAGTTGCTCTCAGAGGCATAACAACATATCTGGGCACTTGGGGCAGCAGCAACTTCTTCCTCCTACCATTGTGAACATGTGGTTCCAGTGGCAGCATTTTTTTTCTGACTCCCTCCCCCGCCCCAAATTGCACACAGGTGTTGCTCCACCCTACTGAATGTTCTGTACATTCAAGTAGGGTCTTTTTATATAGCTACACTTACTTTCAAAGGAACATCCTGGATTTCTATGCTAACACAGAAGAAATCATAAATATATTTTTGAAGAAATAACATGGAGCATTAAATCCTATTTTTCAATATGCAGAGGCTGTATACCTGTCCTGAGAGCCATGAATGTTTATTATTAGCATCAGTTTTAGTCTGAAGTCAGAACTAAAAGCAAGAGTAAACTCTGAAGGCAATTTAGCCTTCCCCTCCGTTAAATCCAGGGTATTTTTTCATTTAACACCTCCGTGAAGGTTGATCCTTTTTTTGGCAGCATACTGCATTATATTATACAATCATAGAAAAGTAGGGTTGGAAAGGGACCTCAGGAGGTCATCTAATCCAACCCTCTGCTCAAAGCAGGACCATCTCCAACTAGATCATCCCAGCCAAGACTTTGTCTAGCTGGGTTTTGAAAACCTCCAGTGATGGAGATTCCTCAACCTCACTAAGTAGCCTGTTCTGGTGCTTTTCTACCCTTCTAGTGAGAAAGGTTTTCCTAATATCTAACCTAAACTTCCCTTGCCTTGCCACTGAACATCTGGCCTATATTTCTGAAATAATGTTTATGCAAAAATATGCACTTACATTGACTTAAGAAGTGTGTAGAATGTTAACATAGAATGATAATTAAATAGAGCGTGTATGTGCAATCACTCTAATTGTAAGCACAAATGACTAATTGAGTGTGGCCATCTTAATGTACAGTTACTGTGACTAAATAGGCAACATCTGTAATCTTCTGAAAGCTTAGGTCAGGAACTGCATTCTTTTTATGACAGGTGATTTAATTAATTGATATGAAGGATTTTAGTTTGAGTACCCATTTAAATCCAGACTTTCTACAGCCCTTATACCCTGTGAAGTAATATATCAAATTCCAGTTCAGAGTTAATAAGTCCTTCTTTTTCTTCTCACAGATTTAAGTGTGAAATACTTTGACCAAGCAATGTAGAGAAGGTCACATGAACCTGCCTAAGTCTTTTAAAATCACAGCTTTCAATTTTTAAACATGTATATCAAGCTCTTGAGCTTGGGGAGTTTATTCCTCTTCATTTTCTCAAGATTAATTGGTCATCAGCCAGGTTTTTATTATCCAGAAGTGTAAAACACTATATTCATCTCAGTGGTTAACTCTGAATTCAACATGTAACAACTTAGATGTTAATACTAATAAGTTCACTGCTGAACAGTTTTGCATAACATCCAAGCTAATGCCCCTGTGGTACAGACAGAATAAAAATATGACACAGGTGCAACCTAATGGCTCAAAAACTATAGGGCAAATAGAAAGAGATATACGTTTTTTTTTTTTAATTCATAGATTTCATTAAGCTAGTCTCCTGAATTTTGAGAACTTTGCTCGGAATTTGTGAACTCTGGGATTGACACCACAGTGGGTGCATTTACATAAGAAATCAAAGCAATGCAATACACTGTAGAGCAGTTCAAGCCAGAATCTGCTGCTCCTGGATGCAGTGTCTACACGTGTGCCTGAGACAGCAGCAGTTTGAGCTGGGATGGAGCAGCCCCAGGCTGGCAGCAGGCTCAGGGGGTTAACCCCAGGCTCCAGGTGGCGGTGCAAGCAGTGGAGGGGCTGGCTGGGGTACAACAGTACTAAAGTGCAGAGCTGTGCAGCAGGCAGCCCCCACACTTTGACTCCCATCACCATCTCCACGTGAATTTTGGTGCACTTAATTACTCTGCCATTAGATAATACTGTCTCTGACAGTACTATCTTATGATGGAGTTAATTAATTTACTTCACCCTAATATCAGCACATGGGTAAACAGTGACACTTTACTGCAGAGCTAATTACTCAACTTTGCACTAAAGTGCACGTGCAGATGCACCCGCTGGGGGCATCTACACAAGATGCTTTTCTGCACAGTAGTGTAATTTACTGCACAGTAAGCTTATGCGTCTACATGTGTACTTGCTTAAGGCAGAGAAAACCTCACTGCTAGCAAGTAAATTTGCTACCTGCAAATTCAAGTAGGAAATTTACTCTCGAATAACGGCGCAGTAATGCATGTGTAGATGCCAGCTGGGAGCACACTCCCAGTCAGTTCTGCCACTAGAGGGCCAGCATGAGCTCAGCCCCAGGGCCCCAGGGCTAGAAGCCTCTCCTGCCCCAGGGCTCGGTTGGCTCTATGGCAGCCCCAGTCAAAGGCCGTTTAAAAGCCTGCAGGTACTTTGAGCCCTGGGGCTCAACAGCAGGGAGCTGGGGGGACTTCTGGCCTCTGCTGCCCCTGCACAGGCCATAGGCTACTGTGCCAGCCTGCCTGCTCCCCAGTGACACTGCCTGGCACTGTAGTGCTGTGTGGCTGCCAGGTCTATGCCATCCAACCCTGCATGCTGCTGCAGGCTCTTGTCAGCCCCCAGACCCAGTTGCAGCCAGCTCCTAGCCACCTGGGCCAGTGACAGCTGCCCACAGCCAACTCCCAGCAGCCTGCTCATCCACCAGCCAGGATACCCTGCTCCAGCCCCTGCCCTGGGCATCCCGCCACCAGGCCCCCCCACCTGGGCCCAGCACCACTGCTCGCCCTGGGCCCCAATGCAGGTGCACAGCCGGAGCTGCCTGCAGAGAGGCCAGGATTGCACACCGACCCTGTTGGCCCTGGCCACTGGTTGCCAGAGGGAGAGATGCCCATGTCAGGGCAGCAGCAGCCGCTCTTGCCCCGGGTAAGCCCCTCACCCACTAGACTCACCATGGCATGAGCACCCACAGAGGAATGGCCAGAGGCTGGGGTGCTGGCCACCTGTGTGCAACTTCGCCCCCTATCCTCCCCCACCCCACAGCCACCCACCTCAGGAGGGTACACACACAAACTACATTGTGAATAGTTTGCATGGGGAAGAGGGTGTTTTGTTGTAGCTGGGTTGGGTGGGTGGTAGGGGGTTCTGAGGAGGGAGAGTGGACAGGCTCTGTTGTTGGGTAGGGAGCAGAGAGGAGGATCTGTTTCTTGTGAGGACAATAATGTGTTTTTCTGAGCATGCCACTGCCAGGGCTGTACTTGCCCTTCTGGGCCTCTAGCCCTGCCGCCTCTGGGCTCGGTCCATCCAGGACTGGTGGCTGCATGTTGTCCAGCATACCTGGGATGACAAGCAGTGGCTGGAAGTGTTCAGGATGACCTGGGCCACCTTGATGCGCATCCTGGAGCAGCTCCGCTCCCACCTATAGTGGCAAAACAACAACATGTGGCCGACATTCCCCATGGAAACCTGGCTGGCCATTGTCCTGCTCAAGATGGCCACACCCACCAGCCTCTGCTACATGGGCCACCTTTGCAAGGGAGACTATCGTGGAGGTGTGTGGTGCTCCCCAGGATGTTCTGGGGCAAACCGTGCTCCCACAATCTGGAGGTGGTGGTGGGGTTCCAGGCCCTGGTAATCCCCCAGTGCATTGGGGCCCTAGATGGGACCTACATTTCCCCATGGTGACCACTCCTACTACAGCTAGCAGGGATTTCACTCCATTGTGCTCCAGGCCATCATCAACCACCACAGCACCTTCACCAATGTGAGTGCCAGCTGGGCGGGCAATGCCCATGACACGCGCATGTTTTGAAACTCTGCCCTGCCAGCCCTGGTGCAGAGTGAGCACTTCGTGCCGAGGGTGCCAGACCTCCAGCTGGGCATTGTGATGGTCCCATTCCTCCTCATTGGGGACCTGGCCTACCTGCTCCTACCCTGGCTCATGCAGGCCTACACTGGCCAACTGGACCCCCGCCAGACCCACTTCAATCAGTGCCTGGGTTGGGCTCATACCCTGCTGTAGTGCATCTTCAACCGCCTGAAAGGATCCTGGCACACCCTCACTACCCGCCTTGAGTTCACCAAGGACAACATTCCCCTGCATGCTACATAACATCTGAGAGGCCCATGGGGATTTCTTCCAAGAGGCCTGGGCAGAGGCGGCTCAATGGCCAGAGGATGCATGGCAGCAGGAGCTCCAGCTGTGATACCAGTTACAACAGTGGACCCCACTACACCAAGGCCCTAGGCAAACTGCACACCCACCACTGGGGGCCAGGGCACTGGGTGTGAGAGGCACTGGCCACCTGCCTCCTCCTGCACTCTCCGCTGTAGCCCACTTGCACAGCTGCCCACAGACCCCTGCCCCACTGCCCAACCCTAGCACCATGGTCACTGCAGGCACTGTAGCCTGCAAGATGGGGTCCAGGCAGGAGCTGTACAGCTGCCCTGGGACATTGCAGTGGAGCCAGCCAGGCAGTTGCTGTGCATGGGGGAGCCAGCAGGGCCAGCACGGCAACCAGCAGGAGCCCAGGGTGCTGGGCGTCACTGCCAGGAGCTGGGGTGGAGTAGCCATATGTGAGAAGGCAAAAGCTGCACCATGAGAGCTGCCATGTGCTGCCTTGATACTCTGCACGCTGCTTCTAGTCAGAAGTGCAGCTGGCCAGGGAGCAGGAAGCAGGATTGTCTTTAAGGATGGCCTCCAGCCTCAGAAAACTGTGTTTGGAACCTACAGTTCCCCCTGGTGAGAGCAAGAGCCCACTGCAGGGCCTGAGCAAGCGGGAGCAGTTGGCTGCTAGCAGTGAATCTTCTCCCACGTCCCTGCACGTGTAGACACCTGCCTGAGAGCATTTACTGATGAGTAGTTGACTTGTAAGTAAACTGGTCGTGCATCAAGTGCAAATGTGGACACACTCAGTGTGGAGTAGGTTGGGCCTTTGAATACATTTGTGATTTATGTTATCGAGCATGACAGTGAATTATATTTTACAGCAATAAGAGATTAGAGCTAGCTGGATATATATTTTTTCCACATTTTTTAAAATAAACTAACTAAATGAGACATTTCAGTCTTGGCTCACCTTCATTGGCCCAGAGGCAACTATACAGGGCAAGTAACATGCTGCAGGCAACATCATACTTTGCTTTCCCCATCAATCTTGGTTTTACCTTTTTAATTTCCAGTGGCTGTGAGTCACACATTGGTAATGACTATCATAGAGAAAAGGTATGATAGACAATAGCCAAATTGTTCAGGCATTTACCTGAGAAACCCAGATTCAAGTCTCTACTCCACCATTCTCCCCACATCTAAACGAATGCCCTACTCGCAAGGCAGTTGGCTGTAATGAGATTGCTCTTTCTCGGTCTTCTATGGAAGTTGTTCCATTTTGTATGAGTAATTATTTTGTATTAAACCTGGATCTTCTACATGTCTAGTAACTGCTTTAACCATGCCATATTCTTATGCTAACCTGAGGAGCTGACTTTCTAAATTAGAGAAATACATTGATTATCAGAACAGAAGCAGTTTGCATTTATTTTGATAGTTATTCATTTGCTTATGTTGTGTATGTGACTCTTTAGCTTCTCTTTTGTTCAAGAATGTGCTCAGACATGAGAATAGGAGTAGACAGAACTAGAAGTAAAGGTTAGTATTATTTATAGCTTCAGTTAAAACGACTGAATATTCAATAATACATAAAATTAACAGTTTCAGAGGCAAATTTTGCTGTCATATAAGCATGCATAACTACCACTGGCAGCAAAAGGATACATGCATACTTGAGAAAATAGCCCTTAATTTTCTGTTTTAACTTTTAAATTCCTTTGAAGCTCCTAGTTTATTAGTCACTTCCAAAAGATAAATAATTTAAAGTCAGCTTGAGAAATGACTGTGCTTCTGCTCTACATTACCAGAAGCTGTAAGCATTATGTAGCAGATATATGCACAAACATTTAGACACCTACCCTGTTCTCAAAACCTGATGTTTTCATATTTCCCCTGAGGATTGTCTGATCCACTTTTAAATCATTAAAAAAGGAAAAAAAAAATTTAAAGTGTGAACTAATTTATGTGGCATAAGATAAGCATAATACATCCTATTCCCACCTGACACCTACATAAAATGTCACATAAGAGAAATAGGATTTGTTTCTGGCAGTAAAAAAGAAAACTGACAGTTTTACTCTTTTAAACTTTTATTTCTAGTTGGTACAATAAGTAGATTATCTTTTACAACACTGTTTTTCTAATTTTCACTTTCCCCTTTAATATCTCTCAGTTAATTATGAGGTTTGAAATTGACACACACCTAGCATTTATTATTAACCTTTCTTTAATTTTTTTGTGGTTTTGCAACTTTAATAGATTATCAATGGAACAGAGTAGAAAAGGATACTGATATATTAAGGGAAGCAATTACTGTTTTGGTCCTGAAACTAGAGCAGTGGCTCTCAACCATTTTAGACGCCAGGCACGCGTCATTAGATTTAAAGTGCCCCTCATTTAACTCAAGGCACCACTCAAAATGCCAGCTCTTGGCTTTCACTCATGTTTTGACTATAGAAAAATAATAGAGCAATTATTTTGTTGTGAAGAACTCAAAACCACCGCAACAAGTCAAAAAGTATTTGACACTATGGATGCTTATTGGAAATCACTGGGTTTATCATGTGAATTGTGTAGGTGTTTGCACACCTAACAGCGCTAATTGCAGGGAATCCCGTAACATCCTTAAAAGGATCTCACAGCACCCCAGGATCCCATAGCACCCTAGTTAGAAACACTGATCTACAGGTAGCCTGATGCCAGACTTCTCATTTAAAAACCTGAGGCAGGTACTGTTCATCCTTTTTGTGCATTATAGGACATAATTTGCAAAGCAAAGAACCTGTTGTCTAATAAGTCAGGGTGGATGCTTTGAAAGAAAATAATTGTGAGACACATTACTAGCTGCCCTTGCACAAGATACTGTTCCAGGGTGGATTCTGTCCTACACTGATTAACTCTTTCTTTGTATGGAGTGTGCCATAAGCCCAAAACAGGAGGGCCACTGCTGTTTTGTTATGAGTGAGGAGGTCTCAGTTAAATAATTTCTGAGACTAAGCTTACCAGCAGTATTTGTAACAAATCATCCAGAAACTGGCTTTCACCTTATTTCATAAAGCGTTTGATAGTTTGGAGTTTTTTAATCAGTTTAGCAGGTAAAAAAAGAAATTGACTGACTGATCTGTCCCAGCCAACTAACTTGCTTTATATCTTTTCTGGTTTTTCCTGCTGGTTATGTTCCTTTCTTGGTTTAATTAGACCTTAACAACATTCAGGATAAACATATACATCATTTACAAGAGTGTTTTGTTTTGTTTTCTTTTGTTTTGTTTTTGTCAAGTCCTTGCTTCTTCCTCAAAGTAATTATTGTTTTGGTCCTTCACTGAACTGAGCCAGTCCTACAAATAATGTTATGCCAGAGCAGTTCTAACTGTACATGAATTCAGCAGAGCTTAAAGGTATCCATTTGGCATCAAGGTTTGATCAGGCTCTGGGGAGCTTTCCTGTGTCTTGTCATTTTAAGCAGATCAGAAGTGTCACTAAAGCAGCCTCTTATGTATTCGAGTTTTTGTGCTTCCTGACCTTCCCAAAACCACAAAGTGTGCAGGATATTGAAAACTGAATCTAAGAACTAAGGTTGTTATAAACTCCAAATGCTCAATTTTACTCTGAGTCTTCACAAAGGATTCAGCTTATGCAAATCATTTTGCCATGTGTAAATTAAAGATAGGCACTGTATAAAGGTAGGGCATAATACTGTCTTTGATTCTGTGCCCTCTACTGCAGATGCAGTATCGTTACAGAGATTCTGGCATAATCCCTCACACAAGAACATGGCATCCTATATAAAGCTCTATTATATTTTTATCAGGCTGTGCCAACAGGAACAGCACTGCTTGCTGGTACAGAAGTATGAGACTAAGGTCACTGAGAATATGTCTGTGTGGCATGAACCTTGTCTACTCATCACATAGAAAAAGCCCATATAAAATAATTAACATATTCAATAGTGGCTGCAAAGGCAACAATTTGTTGTATTCTATATCCCAGTTGATATAGGTGCCAGGCTGTATAAACTTCAGCCCATAAAACAAGCTAGGAGACTCTTCCTGTACTGTCAAAAGAAATTGAGTTTACTAGAAGAGGTAAAATTTGCATTGCTGTGAAGTAAATGTTTATGAGATTACTTGTTCAGTTGGAATGCCTTGCCATGTGGCTGTTGGAGTGTTTCATGAGGAAATTCCTCATGTGGCTGCTGGAAGACTTATGTAGGATAGGAAACAAGTAGTAAATTATTTTGATGGAGGTACCAGATTCTTAAGTGTGTCTTAGATTCTTCTGTGTACAACTGTATAAGGTAGACTGAAAAACACTGTGCTGTTTTCTGTTATGTATTGGATTGTACGAGTTAGGAATGAAATAAAATTGCCCTTGACTTTTAGGATGAGCTACATATATAACATCTGACAAAGAATGAGTCATACAGCCTAATGCCCAAATGTTGAAGTGACGTGCATGGTATAAGAACTTGCATAGAATAAGGCCATAGCATAGCACATATTTACTTGATTTGTTTGTTAGATTTCTTGTAGAATTCCCAGTCCCCTGAGTACCGAAAAATGTAGTTCCTGTTGTTGTACCTAAGGATACAGCTGATTCAGATGTGTGATGTTCACCCATTAAAAAACTACCACTTAACACATATCCACATGCCTAGAAGTAGGTTTTCAAACATGTGCAATGTGCATGCCACAGAAGATTAGATCTATCCCATATATTTTGTTGATTATATTGTGTTAGTCATTGGTAAGATCTGGGCTATGTGCAACCTAAATTTGCCTCTCAGGTTCTCCACCCCTTGATCAAAAGACCAGCCTATCTCCTGTGAGCCTAACTTGCAGCCACTACACACAGACTTCTGGAAAATGGGCACTTCAGATAACTGGATATATATTCTGATAAACAAAACTGTTTTAAGGCCTTTTCATGAAAAATAGTATCAATCAAACCCACTATCACATAGTTGTTTTGGCTGGACTTAGCTTCTATTAAGGTTTGATTTTTTTCTTCTCAATGCACCTACTATCCAAAAATAATTTTTGCTTACGCATGTTAAGTTGCATATGGCAGCAGTGTCATAATTTATTTCTCTGTTGATTTTAGTCATTGCAAAGATGAGCAGGCCCAGACGAAGGTTTTAAAGCATGCAGTTTGGCCCATCTCTGGTTATTACACTGAAATTGCATTAAGGAATCAGATAACAGCATACGACTAAACTAAATCCATTGCTTCACTCAAGGTACAGTTGTGCAATATTATGCTGAGTATTAAGAAAAAAAAGTTACATTGGAAAATAAATTATGCAATTAAATGTGCAGAGATTTAGACTTTAAAAAAATATTTCAATACAACATATAGATAATATACTTCCTCAATTCTTTTGCTCTTTATTGACAGTATCTTTCAAATGGCAGAAAGGTAATGTGTTAAGGAACTGTAAAGGTAAGCTGCTTTTCATGAATTATACATTTCTTGTATCTGCACAATTCAGCAAAAAGTAGAGGGCTCAGTGGAGTCAGATGGAGAGAGGATGATAGATAGGACCTAGTTCAGAGATTTTTGCTTCTAGATTATCAGTTCAAATCCAATTCAGGTAACCAGCAGTAAATAGTTACTATATAATGGATGATCAATGATCCATGGGAAATGAGTTGGGGAGAAATCTATCTAGTTTCCAATGAGCATTGGAGCCTCTGCTGACAGCTTCAATAAAGAGGCCAAGGAGGGTAAGCATAGAGATGGAGGTACCCTTGACAGCATAAATGTTGCCCCAGCCAAACCAGGACTGAGGTCCATAGACAAGAAAGAATGGAGAATCTCATGCTGCCCTTGCCCATAGGAACTCATTTTATGAACAAATATAGCACTTCAGTCCCCAGAGTTTTCTTTCAATACTTGTTATATATGCTAATAAATCACACCAAAACAAGAAGAGTCTACCATTAAATTAAATAACATAGTGGGAAAATTTGCTCTCAGTTATGAGTATACAACTCCCAAGTCAAGGTAATAGGAAATGTGCACACTACTCATAAACAGAATTTGACCTGATGTTTGCAAAACTTTTAAAAACAAGTCTAGACTTGAAGTGGTTTGGTTTTATGTCTGCTAATTGGCAGCAGATTACGACAGTAATCAAGAAATACATGCTACACTGAGGTAAAATGTGTTCCTTTAATCCTCCTTACCTCTGATACTTTTATTTTGTAATGAAGAAAGGATAGAGAATTTTTTTTCTTTCAAATTTGTATTTCAAACCGTACTAAACTTTAGTACCAGTTAAATTAAACTATTATAGATCTTATCCTAATTCAACAGACCAATAGAAATAGCTTTGTTAAACCATTATATCTGATGTGAACATATATCTTAAACTGATGAGGATAATTCTGAAAGAGCAAGCCCTGTTTTTCTTTTACAGGTGCTACAGCTGAGGCATTACCCAGTAATACATAATTAGACCTCAGTTTCTTTGAGGTTCCACAACATTTTTCGGGCATTACAACTGATAGTAATGTTCTCAGCACGATCATAATAGTTATCAATAGATGAGGTATGTAACATAACATTAGTATAATAATTCTTTTATCTCCATTAATACATAGTGCAAAATCAAGAGCTAAAGAGTGTTGAGAGCCAACCTCAAATAAAACATCTATTCTTACAGCACTGTTTGCTCTCTGACTTGGCTTCTTTACATGTTGATAAAGCATTAAGAATTTGAAATAAATAGATAAGAATAAAAATACAAACTATGTATGACAAAGAGAAAATGTTTGTAAGCCCTCCCTGATTATATACTTTTCTTAAAATAAGCACCTGTACCATCTCATCCTTTCCCACTAAGGTCCTGGGGGTGTTTGAGAAAAGCGTACAGGAAAGCAGTTCAAGTGGAAGTGCAAAGGTAAGCATATCTAAAAATGCCAAGCCATCAGTGAACAAACCAGCTAAATGCAATCTAACAGAATATCTTGTATTATCTGTGTTTGGACATGTGGATGTTTCCTTTGTGTGTAGTTGGGGTTTTTTTTAAAGAAAATGAGTTTTCAGGTCCTGTAATAAAAAAGCTGCCTTGATTGAACTGATTTAGCTTTGAACAGGGGTCTACTCTTGTCAGAACCAAATAGGCCCAAAAGCAATGAATCTATTTCTGAAAGGGAAGAGTAATTTGATATTTCACTGTTCACACAGGAGACTGTACATTTTAACTATATTTATAAAGTTAGAGAAATACCATGACCCAAGTATGGATGCAGTTATATTATATCAGTATTAAGACAGAGATACTAATACAGCTATTCTTGTGCAAGATTGAGAATAACTGTACTGGTATGAGGCACCTTTATTCAAGTATTAGCCTACATTACGGATAGCATCAGCGTAACTATTTTAGTAAAAATAAACTAACCCCTTAAATAACATACCATTAAAAACTGTGTTTAGACTGGGCCAAGTAATAGTGTAACAATGAGCAGCAATTTTCCTGAGATTTAGATGGCATGTCAACTGGCATTCCCAGCCAAAGGCTGCCAACCTTATGAACCTGAACAAAGGTGAAAGAGAAATGGGAAGATGCCTTGCTAGAAGGTAGCAGAGAGAAGTATTCTTCTATTTTTTCAATAGGAAAACCATGTGTTAAATGCAGGAGAGAAAGGGCGCGTCCACACATGCAAGCACATGTGCTTGCAGCAGCTTAAATAGAAGCGGTGTAAATTTGAGCTGGGGCTTTTTGCTTCAGTGCACGTACTCGGACATGCACTTTGGTGTGGAGCAAATTGTGCCGCTTAGGGCAAAATAACTCTGCCTGGCTCCTCCTGGATCTGCAACCAGGGGGAGCTAGAGCCTGAGGCCAGCACCTGTGCTGTCCCCAGCAGTATAAAAAGCTGTCCTATCCTGGCCCCAGCAGTATAAAAAGCCACCCTGGTAAGTAGTTCAGGGCTACTAGCTCTCAAGAGCTTCTGGACCTCAGCCAATTGGTACCTGTGGACACTACCCATTGTACCAGCTGGACTGCTGAACCAGCCCTGAGAGTTCCCTGCACCCTCTACCCACTGCAGCAGTCTGAAAGTGGGGGATGCTGCCTGGCTGTGACCTGCTGTGCACCTGCCAGTCCCAGATGGGGACTGCACAGACAGTAGAGGCATCTGCCCCTCTGGGCCAACTGCCAGTGGACTGTGGCTGCAGGGTTGGCCTCTGTGCCTTATTGCCATGTGTGCCCCCTGTCCAGCCATCTGGCCAGCTATCACCCAGAAGATGTTCCAAGTGTGGTGGCCTGCTTTGAACTGTCAAAGCATGTCCTCCTGACCCCTTTTGGCCAGGAGGCCAGCCACAGCCAGCTGGGTCCAAGGTGCTGGCTCTGAGCAAGCAGAGTCCTGCCACTGGCCCCCCAGAAGGAATTCTAGTGTTTCCTATAAGAAAACTGAAAAATGCCTGATAAAAAACATCCCAAAGTCACTCTGTAAAATAGCCCCAAATCCATGTTCCTCCACAAGTAAAACAAAAGACCACTATAAAGAGAGAGATCAAGACAGAGACGGCAATCAGTTGGACAATGTTTTATTGATATATCTTACAGTGTTAAAGCAAATCTCTTATCATAATAATAAATGGAACTCTAAAAACATATTTCATTAATAAATACATACTTAACTGCCCTCCCACAGGGGCGATGGCCCCCACAAAAGGGGTTCAGCCCCCCAACAGGGGCTTGGTACCCACACAAGGGGGTTGGTCCCCCAACAGGGGATTCAGCCACCACACAAGGGTATCAGCCCCCCAACAGGCGGTTTGGCTCCCACACAAGGGGTTCAGCCCCCCAACAGGGGATTCAGCCCCCACACAAGGGGTACAGCCTCCCAACGGGGGCCAAATGGCCCCCACAGGGGCTACCACCCGCCTGCGAGGTCCACATGACCCACCCCAACCCCCAATTGCTGTCCCGCCTGGACCCATCCCCCACCAGATGCTGCATCCCCCCCAATGGCTGCCCCACCCAGCCCCACCCATGAACTTGCACCCCCAGGCCCCCATGGCTACCCTCACAACCCAGGGCACTATCACTTTTTTAAAAAACCCAGAAAAAAAACAGCAAAAAAATGAAAAAAAAACACCTCTGCTTACCTTAGAAGCAGGGGTGGAGGGGCTCCAGAGCCTCCTGACAGAGCCCCCCAGGCAGCACAGGACAGCAGGAGTGCAGCATGGCCCGGGCTGGGGCTGCTGGGGCTGTCCCCCTTCCCAGCACTGTGCGGGCGGGGCCCCAGTCAGCTAGACACAGCAAGAGGGCAGGTAAGTACCAGTTTTTGTTTGTTTTTGTTTTTTAAAACTATGGGATGGGGGGCAGGGATGAGGAAGCTTGGGGGGAGGGGGCTGGCCACAGCAGGGGTCAGGGGCCTCAGGGGAGTTGACGGGGGAGGGGCTGGCCTCGCCAGGGTTTGGAGGACTTGGGGGGGCTGGCAGGGGGACGGGCTGGCCGTAACAGGGGTCGGGGGCCTCGGGGGGCCTGGTGGGGGAAAGGGCCAGCCACGGCAGGGGTCAGGGGCCTTGGGGGAGCTGACAGGGGGAGGGGCTGGCCGTAACAGGAGGAAGGGGCCTCGAGGGGTCTGGTGGGGGGAGGGGCCAGCTGCAGCAGGGGGCAGGAGTATCGTAGGGGCTGGCAAGGGGAGCGGCTGGCCATGGCAGGGAGCGGGAGTCCTGGGGGGCTGGTGGGGGGAGAGGCTAGCCTTGCCAGGGGTCAGGGGCCTCAGGGGGGCTGGCAGGGATACGGGCCGGCCAGGGCAGGGCTCAGGGGTCTGGGGGAGTGGGCAGGGCCATTGGGGGTCCACCCCATGGTCCCCTCCCCCCTCCTCCAGCCCCCTGACCCCTTACTCACCAGCACCGGAGCCCTAGCGCTGAAACACGTGGCTTGGCTGGCCAAGTGTTTCAGCACCAGGGCGAGGGGCCTACTATAGAGATGCTCTGGGAGCCAAAGCATCTATGTAGAGGACCCAGCTTCCATTTGCCTCAGGGCATGGTCTGGGACCGTGCCCTGCTCCACTTTTTAAAACTTCGATTTGTTTAGACCCTTGGATATCCAGGGGTCTAATTTTCTCCCTGTGCTGCAAACTTGAAGCATGGGGAACATTTTTTCATTCCCACACATGCCTGTTGCCCCACCTCAAAGGGGTTTGAGGCAGGGCAAGAGGCATGTGCCCGCTCGTGTTGATGCGCTCAAGGAGAACAAATAAGCTAAGGACAGACATTATACATAAACTGGTTTAAATGATCAGAAACTGGTTTAAACCTGTAACCGAAAAGACATTCAGTGAACATAAACCAGTTTGAAAATGGCTTAAACCAGTTTGAGATAAACCTGGTTGAATGTAGTATCAGACTTAACTGATTTGGCTCAAACTGGTTTATGCAATGCCTGTCCCAGACCCCTCCCTGGTTTAACTTAAAACAGAGTCTCCCAGCATCCCAGATGCTTTGCAGCCCTGGGTGGCACTCTCAGCTCTGCCATGCCACTCTGCCTGGCTGCCCCTTGTCCCAACGCCCCCCTCACAACTCCCTGCTCAAGCAAGGATTCCCCCCCTCCCCTCTCCCAAAGTATGGACCGTAGCCAGCATGTGGTATGCTAGCTAATGATGGACTTACGGGTTTTTGGAGTTAATCAACATGTAGCTGGTAATGTCCCTCTATTTCTTCCTTGGAAAACGTTGTTTAAGGTGAGCTTGAACTAATGAGAGAGGCTTTTGTTTTCTTGAGTTAGGGGTGATAAACACTGTGTTATCAACTCCCTGCTGGGCTGGTCAGAAAGGGGCATCTAATCAGAGCATCCTGTTGGGGCCTGGCCACACCACCCCCTCAGCTCAGCATTGTGGAATGGAAAGGAGGGCTGCTGTAGCCCCCCTGGCTTCTGGCCTGAGCCACTGCAGGCATGTGCCTGCATTTCTTCAGTCCAGAGAGGATTTCTGTGCAGT
The DNA here is from genome assembly GCF_030867095.1 of Alligator mississippiensis. Classification (NCBI taxonomy): domain Eukaryota; kingdom Metazoa; phylum Chordata; order Crocodylia; family Alligatoridae; genus Alligator; species Alligator mississippiensis. The sequence goes on from NC_081825.1 coordinate 32,401,149, forward strand.
TACAAACCAGTTCAGCTTAGCCAGGTTAGACTAACCTGCAAAGATTGAATCAATGCAGGCTCAGGCTTTTTGAATGTTTGTCCCTAGCCCTAGACTCTCTGCGCTTGCCTAGAGCACATCAGCAGTGGGTCCCCGGGGGGTAGGAGGGGAGAGACAGGTTGGGGACAAGGACTGAACAAATCCCTTCCATTCAAATCCTCTGATGTACTCCAGAACCAGAATTTCACCAGTAAGGCCTGCTCCAGACTCATCCCCAACATCTGTCAGACCCACTGGAGATGAAGGGCTCCATCTAAACTCCAAGGTATATCAATCATTTGCTTTCATAGACTGCATCATTGATCTATGAACTGCTCTCTAGCCAAGCTAGAAGAAAAGGCCAGTCTAGAGCAGGAAATGAAACAAATAAGCCTCTTCATGAATTAATTGCTGGCACCTACATTCTTTGCTTTCATTACCAGGGTAGAGAGTTTCCTGCAATCCTTCTGGCTTGGAAAATATTGTGGAATTTAGAAATTACCTTGAAATGTCATTATAATAGTGTAGCAATCAATACTTGGACTTGTTTATCCTTTTTGTCCCTTTTCTCTTATTGTATATGCTACACAAGAGTGGCTTAAACCAATTTACAACACAGACTCCTCAGGACTCCTTTTTGTAAAAGCTATTTTAATTCACATATTCTGTTAATTGGTGGAAGTCTATAAGTGAACTTGATTCTGATAAAAAAATGACTTCTGTCAATTTTGCTTAACTAAATCTCTAATTTTAGATAAATACTCATTTTACTTACTTTGAAATAACAGTTTTCAGCAACAAACTTGGCAACACCAGTATGAAGAAGAAGAAAGAAGGATGATCCTGTTGCTGCCTGGGAGTGGGCAGGAGCTGGTGGGAGAAGAGAGATCTTGCTGAGAATGGCAATCCAGAGTCACTGCTCTACGAAGCTAGAGTGGCCACAGAGGGGGTGGAGACGTGACAGCTCCAGATGGAAAAAAGACCGACACGGCATGGAGCAGGGAGAAGATAGAAGAACCTGACAGCTGGAGAGATAGAGAGCTGGCAAGTGGTGCAGTGAGCAATTAAGAAGAATTACAAGGTTCAGAGACTGAATCCAGTCGAGGACTCATCGAGGGAAGAGAGCGAAAAGACTGAAAAAGTTCTGGGGGAAAGCAAGAACTCCGCAGAAACATGTAAAGCTTTTCTTTTAATTTGTTTTTATTAAGAAAACAACAGGAATGAAAGTGAAGTAAAATTTATTAAACTTTACAGAAGAAAAAAAAAGATTTTGAGTTCCAGAGGCAGATAGTTGAAAACTAGTCTTGCTTTGTTGCTGACCTTAATTTTGATAGATACAGGACTTTGTATTTGTCTGTGTTGTGAGATTGTCTGAAAGAAACAAGAAGAGAAGAATTCAAACTACAAAAAAAGAAAAACATAATAAATTGTGTTGTGTAATAAAAATAATAAATGATACTTAATAGAAAATACTGTATCGCTGTGAGTTTTTGGAATGAGAATGGCGAAATTTAGAAGAGGATTTCCAGAGTTCAGTGCTGAAAGATAAATCAACATTATCTGGTGATATATATAGTGTTGCTAAAATTACATCCCTCCTGAAACATAATTTTCCATCAAGATGTGGCAGGTGAGAATAGGGATCACCACAAAAATCAACCGGTTATAAGAATCTTATTCGTAATTGGAAATTAATCTGGAAATTGACTGGAGACCTATACCTTTATACAAATATGATTAGACTCACAACTTCACAACCAGTTTAGCTACATATGCTTGTGGCAGAGCACCTCAGGCCAGTTACCACCCTGGTGGAAGGCAAGTATGGGCACCTAAACCCCAGCCCCGACCTTCAGGTGGGTCATTTAACATCGGAGGCAGTTGGGGCCAGGCATGGCTGTGGCCACCTGAGCCCATGTGGGGTGCAAGACCCCAGAGAGTGGAGAGTGGGGCCAGGCATGGCTGCAGCCACCTGAGCCCATGGGGGAGTGTAAGACCTCGAGGAGTGAGAGTGGTGGGCCAGACACACTGGTGAGTGGCACCTGAGCCTTCAGGGTGTGTGTTTGACCCCAGGCCCCAGCATAGGGGGTGAAGTACGTGCCTCAGGGGATGCGGAGGCATAGAGCAGGGTGCAGTGGGGCACCTAATGGCCTGCACTAGAGTGGCAGTTGGGAGACCCAGAGAGCCTAGCAAAGGGGATGGAGCCTAGCGAAGAGGCAAGAAGCCCAGAGGCTAGGAGCCCCAACTGTTTGTGTGGGGCAAGGAACACAGTGAGAGTGAGGGGCTTGGAGCCCAATGAGAGAGACCAAAGTTAGGGGCCGGGATATGGTTACAACATGTGAATGCCGAGAGGGCTGAGTAATGAGGCCCTGTGAATAGGGGACCTGAGATGAGGCCCTGTGAGGAGAGGGCATGAAGTGGGACCCGGTGAGCAGGGGGCCTGAGGGTAGGCCCTGTGAACATGGGGGCCAGGTTAGCTTCAGGTAAGCCTTCAGGCACCTGAGGCCACAGGTGGGCCGGAGGCTGATTGGGTGGGGCAGCTGAGTAAGTGCCACGGGTAGAAAACAGGGCACGTCAGGAGCACCTAATTCAAAGCAACTGGGTGAATGACCTGGTGAGAGATTAGAGGCAGAGGCACTCCAGTGATCTGCTAACCACCCAGCGCTTCCTCGGATGAGGGCTGCAGGCAAGGCCCAAGAGGCCGCGTGCTGGCTAGCCAGAGAGTGCAAGGAAACAAGCCCCAGGACCCTCCAGGCGAGGGCAGGGTATGCCCCTGGAAAAAGGAGGGGAGGTATGAAAGTGGCCCCACAAGGGGGCAGTATGAGAGAGACCGTGTGAGTGGCGGTGGAGTGAGAGAGGCCTCAGTGAGAGGGAGGTGGTATGAGTGTGGCCCATGATAGGGCAGGAAGTGAGAGGCCTAACACTGGGATGAGTTGAGCCCAGCCTCAGGCCAGAGCAGAGCTCAGTTGTTAGGAACATCTGCGAGGCTTGGGGTGCAATATAGGGGTGGCTGGAGCTGCACACATAAGCCCAGGAGAACAGGGCATATGAAGGGCAGCCTCCTGCCTAATTAAGACCTTAATATTTAAACAAGGCATAGCAGGTGAGAAAGGTGGGCGGCATGCCCAGAGGCAGGTAGGAGACTAGCACTGTGAGTAGTCAGGGAGTTTCCATGTTGCCACAATGCTTAAAACATGGTTTTATGGAAACCAGGAAAATGACAAGTATAGCGGAGCCCTTACTTAGATATGTCTCAACACTGTTCCTTTAATTCTTTCTTCTTCCAAGAGTAGACCTTCGCTATCAAAAATTCTACAATTCTGGAAAAATTATGGAACATCACTTCATAATGCTTTTCCTTAACTGCATTATAGTAGACTATGTTTATAATCTGTCTAGATATAAGTATTTTAAAGAACTCTGACTTCAAATATGTCAGTAAAGCATCTAATACACTACTGCCCTTTAGGGTCGGATTTTCAAAAACAGTGCTAAGGTCCACAGAATGTTGGCTTCAGTGGAAGTAAAGTTAAGCCAAAGATAAAGAATTTTTTGAAAATCACACCTTATATATTTAAAATGGGCATTTAAGATATTAACATGGTTCTCATGACCAAATGATATATGTTCTAGTACCATTATAACTGAAGTTATTCCTCCACAATGAAAACATATCTCCTAGATGTATAATACAAGATTCCCCAGCATTCCACTCATATATCTTAGCCAGAATTTACAAATGTACACCATGCCATAATATGCTCTATCTTGCTGAAAATTCAGGCTGCCTGTTCCACTGCAGTGTTGGGTCTTTCCGGGTCTTTTTCCTGCCTCCAAGAAGCAGAAAGAGGATTCTGAGGATGACAGCCAAGTAGCTCAAGAGCTACTTGCTCTTCTGAAGAGGACTCAAGGAACAAGAAGCAAGTGTTGCTGCACATTTCACAGAACTTGAGTGGAGAATAGGGAGTAGGGTATTTATGAGCTACTGCACTCTGCCCACGCTCACTAGGTTCCTCCTCCATTCTGGTGAAAAATTACAAACTTCAGATGTCCAATCCCACTTCCTCAATACATCCATCAGCATATGGACAGTTTGGCCCTCAGAGGCCTCCTTCCTGTCTTTTTAAGGGAGGGGAAAGAGGGTAAGAGCAGGGAGACAGCTAGCAGCTGAAGACTTTTTTGGCACAAGGAGGGGAGCACCACTCATATGTAGGTTATTAAACAATGACAAGATAACTACATTCAGTCACAACTGATCTAGGTTGGATTCAAACTGTTGAGCCAGAGGCAAAAGATTCTATATTTCATTTCCCATCTAGTCTTCTCACATCTCATTTATTTTAAAAGTTTAATCAGAAGTTCATAAAGCTCAGAAATAAATGTTTCAAATAAAAATAAAGTGTAAAGTACCTGCAGGTAAGTTCTTTTAAAACTCATGGCTCACCCAAGTTTCATTATTAACAAGGAGTTTAGTAGTTTCTTTATTCTGCAAATGTTATAGTGGTAAAATGTAACTTTCATTACCTGGCTGTTGCTTTAGGGATGTAACATTTACTGAAAATAAATATAAGATTCCCTATACAAAGAAAAAAGACTATATTCAGCATCAATTGAAATCTGTAGCCCCTTGTGGATTTTCTGGGTACATAGCAGCACTACAACATTCTTACCTCCGCTGCAAAAATTGTGCCTAATTTCTGGGGTAGTTATAAAAATAATGAATACAAAACTGGGAAATCAGACTAAATTAGGTGGACATACTTTACTGCTGGTTTGAGAAATCAGTTTCATTCTTTCAGACCAAACAGCAAGAAGTCTCACAATCTGATTATAACTGTAGACAAGTCATAAGCTCATCCTCCTGCTCAGTGCAAACAATTACGATGTCATAGGGATCACGGAGACCTGGTGGGAACCATGACTGGACCACGGGGATAGATGGCTATACCCTGTACAGGAGGGATCGTGTAGAGAAAAGGGGCGGGGGTGTAGCTCTCTATGTTAAGGAAAGCTACGCGTCCCTGCTAGCCGATATTGGCAACCAGGGTGGACGGCTGGAGACCCTCTGGGTTAAAATCCGTGGGGAACACGGCACAGGGGACACAATGGTGGGAGTCTATTACAGACCTCCCACCCAAAGTCCTGAGCTAGACCAGGAGTTTGCCCAGGAACTGGCTGAGGCAGCTTGCTCCAGGACCATGGTTGTCATGGGTGACTTCAATTACCCAGACATCTCGTGGGAGGATCGCTCAGCAAAATCTGAGCGGTCGCAGAGCTTCCTCTCGTGCGTGGATGACCTCTACCTGACTCAAGAAGTCTATGGGCCAACGAGAGGCAAAGCGCTGCTCAACCTGGTGCTGGCTACTGGGGAGGACCTAGTTGGCGACCTAGTGATCGATGGGAAGCTGGGTGACAGCGACCACGAGCTGATCACCTTCGCCATCCGCCAAAAAGCTGGCAAGTCGGTCAGCAACATGCAAGTCCTTGACTTCAGGAAAGCCGACTTTGACAAGCTCAGGAGGCTTGTCAGTGAGGCCCTAAGGGACTGTGACCGCAGGGAGAGGGGAGTTCAAGAAGAGTGGTTGCTCCTCAAGGGAGCGATCCTCAATGCACAAACTAAGTCTATTCCATCTCGGAGGAAAGGCAGCAAGAGGGCACAGCAGCCCCCCTGGCTCTCCAGGGACCTAGCAGACCTCCTGAGGCTAAAAAGAAAGGCCTACAGAGGATGGAGGATGGGAGTCACCTCCAAGGAGGATTATTCTGCACTGGTCCGGTCCTGTAGGGAGCAGACCAGGAAAGCCAAGGCTGCAACTGAACTCCAGCTAGCTTTGAGCATCAAGGACAATAAAAAGTCCTTTTTCAGATATGTGGGGAACCGGAGGAAAAGCAGGGGCAACGTTGGACCCCTGCTGAACCAGATGGGGCAACTGACAACTGACGCCCAGGAAAAAGCCAACCTATTAAATAGGTACTTTGCGTCGGTCTTTCATCAGCCCCATGGGACGCTCGTGCCTGCTACAGGGCCGGGAAGTCCAGGTGAGGGTGATCCCCTGCCCTCCATTAATGCTGACTTTGTGAAGGAACATCTTGAGAAGCTGGATACCTTCAAGTCAGCCGGTCCTGACAATCTTCACCCCAGGGTACTCAAGGAGCTGGCGAGCATCATAGCCCAGCCTCTAGCGCGGATCTTTGAAAACTCTTGGCGCTCTGGTGTAGTGCCCGAAGACTGGAAGAAGGCCAACGTGGTGCCTATCTTCAAGAAAGGGAGGAAAGTGGATCCGGCTAACTATAGGCCCATCAGCCTGACTTCTATCCCGGGGAAGATCTTAGAAAGGTTTATTAAGGAGGCCATCCTTAATGGACTGGCCAACGCCAACATCTTAAGGGATAGCCAGCACGGGTTTGTTGCGGGTAGGTCTTGCTTGACCAATCTCATTTCCTTCTACGACCAGGTGACCTATCACCTGGACAAGGGAGATGAGATTGATGTCATATATCTTGACTTCAAAAAAGCCTTCGATCTGGTGTCCCATGATCGTCTCTTGGAGAAACTGGCCAATTGTCGCCTTGGGTCCCCCACGATCCACTGGCTGGAAAATTGGCTCCGGGGTCGGACCCAGAGGGTAGTAATTGATGGAAGTCACTCATCGTGGTGTCCTGTGACCAGTGGGGTCCCCCAGGGCTCTCTCTTTGGACCCATACTGTTCAACATCTTCATTAACGATGTGGACACTGGAGTCAGAAGCGGACTGGCCAAGTTCGCCGATGACACCAAACTTTGGGGCAAAGCATCCACACCAGAAGACAGGCGGGTGATCCAGGCTGACCTGGACAGGCTCAGCAAGTGGGCGGATGAGAATCTGATGGTGTTCAACGCCGATAAATGCAAGGTTCTCCACCTTGGGAAGAAAAACCCGCAGCATCCTTATAGGCTCGGCAGTGCTATGTTGGTTAGCACTATGGAAGAAAGAGACTTGGGGGTCATCATTGACCACAAGATGAACATAAGCCTGCAATGCGATGCTGCGGCTAGTAAAGTGACCAAAACGCTGGCTTGCATCCATAGATGCTTCTCAAGCAAATCCCGGGACGTCATTCTCCCCCTGTACTCGGCCTTAGTGAGGCCGCAGCTGGAGTACTGCGTCCAGTTTTGGGCTCCACAATTCAAAAAGGATGTGGAGAAGCTTGAGAGAGTCCAGAGAAGAGCCACGCGCATGATCAGGGGTCAGGGAAGCAGACTCTACGATGACAGGCTGAGAGCCCTGGGGCTCTTTAGCCTGGAAAAGCGCAGGCTCAGGGGTGATCTGATGGCCACCTACAAGTTTATCAGGGGTGACCACCAGTATCTAGGGGAACGTTTGTTCACCACAGTGCCCCAAGGGATGACGAGGACGAATGGTCACAAACTGCTACAAGATCGTTTCAGGCTGGACATAAGGAAGAATTTCTTTACTGTCCGAGCCCCCAAGGTCTGGAACAGCCTGCCGCCGGAGGTTGTTCAAGCGCCTTCATTGAACACCTTCAAGATGAAACTGGATGCTTATCTTGCTGGGATCCTATGACCCCAGCTGACGTCCTGCCCTTTGGGCGGGGGGCTGGACTCGATGATCTTCCGAGGTCCCTTCCAGCCCTAATGTCTATGAAATCTATGAAATCTATAATTAAATTTGGGTTAAATTTTCAGCACTAAGCAGGAAAATGATCAAATCTCATTTAGCATAAAAGAATCTCATTAAAATATATTAACCTTATTTTTAATAACTATATATTCTTTATAGCATCACAACAACCCTTTTTGTCCCCAGAATAATTTTCACTCTCTTCAGTAGAGTGGACATTGGTATGACACTGTCTCCTTTCACTCTATGCATTGGCCCCACTTTTTTTATGTACAGTTCAACTTTTTATCTCCTCTTTCAAAGAAATTCAATATTCTACAGTTGCCCTATTTTCTCCTATAAGTGTCTTCTGTACTTCACCCAGTCTTCACCATGATTGCTCCCTTTGCATTCATATACCTTCTTCCACAAAATTTTTTGCAGTTATGTGGGTATCCCATAGGCCTGTGCGAAATGGCTAGTATTTGCTTCGGATTCGGTCGATTCGGGGGACAGAGATTCAATCTGGTGATTCGAATCACTGTCCCAAAATGATTCGGTCGGATTAGCCAAATCTCCGAATCACAGAGACCCCATCCCCCGCCCACTCTCACAACCCCGGCAATGGCTGCCCTGCCCAGCCCCAGCTCTAGCCCTTTAAAAACAAAAAACATAAAAAGCCCTGACTCACTGGCTACTGCCCAGTGGGAGGGGTGATTCCTGCTGCCCCCCACTACCCCATGCTGTGTGGGGGGCTCTGTACAAACCCCGCAAAGCCCCTTGGCTAGTGCAGCAGCCAATGAGTCTGGGGTTTTTGTTGTTGCTTTTTTTCTTGAGGGGCTGGGAGCTGGGGTGGGCAGAACAGCCATAGGGGGGCTGGGAGAGTGGGTGGGGGTTGGGGGGCTTGTGGCAGAGCCCTCTATGTGGCATGGAGCAGTGAGAGGCAGTGGGAATCACCCCCTCACCTGGCAGCGCCCGGTAAGTGGGGTTTTTTTTTTAAAGAGTCGCGAGCTGGGGCGGACTGAACAGCCATGGGAGGGGCTGGGGGAGCGGGTGGGGGTCAGGGGTGCTTAGGGGGCCTGGGGGAGCAGGTAGGGGATGGGGCCTGGCAGGGGTCCCCCCATGGTCCCCTCCCCCCACTCCAGTCTCTCCTCCCCTGCCCCCTACTTACCAGCTGTGAGTCTAATCTAGCTCCCTGCTGCAGCGGGTGGGGACTGTCTGAATCACAAAAGCTCTCCAAATCATTTCTGAATCAATTCGGAGAGCTTCAAATTGATTCAGACCTTTTAATTGGTCCCCTGATTCGATTTGGATTCAGAGATTCAGTCACCAAAGCAGGCCGAATCTCCTCCAAATCAAATCAACACCCAAAGCTTCACACACCCCTAGTATCCTGGGGTTGACCTTTCTTCAAACTGGTTCTAAAAACCATCTATTCCATAATACCTACTAAAGATCATATTCACCTCTCAGTTCATACCCTTAGATTGAGTTTCTCAGGATACAGTTGCATTTCTGTTTTATGCTTAACTTGTTCTAAGCACAGTTTATACCTAATGCAGGGTATAATCAGGTTATACCACAGTTTATACCACATGCATTTTATAGTCAATGTAGGGTTGTTATTGCACAGTCATTTAGTATTTGTTTTAGCATTACTGTGCAGTCCCAGTGGCGCATGGGTCATTTCCAACCCTACTGTGCAGTAGCAACGAGCCCACTGATGCTATGGCAATATAGCGTCTCATGTAGATGAGCCCACATGGTACAATTTACAAGTAGTGTATATACTTCTCTTACATTGCATAGTAATTTTATTTTATATATCATCTCTTATTCAGACTGCATCCCCAAATTATTTAGAGTATTCAGAGTTAAAGGTAACAAGCAGTAATAATAAAAGGTTCATCCAAGCCTAGAGGCCCCTTCAGGCTTGTGTAGTTAAGATGCACCATTTTCTGTACCCACTAGCACACAAAGGAGTGATGCAGCTAGCATCACATCTGCATACCTTTTACCTTCTAGCTTTATTGACCAAGCACTCACTTAGCTGGATTGACTCTGGAGGGAGGCTTCAACATAAATGTTAAGCCTGGATCAAAACCTTATCACTGGACCCACAGCGTGATCCTTACCATTTTGCTCCAATAGCCCTACTGCAGGCAGGCAGCATGTAGTGTAAATGATTATATAATTTTAAAAATCATATTCAACACACTATGAGCTCACAAACAAGATTATAATGTGAAAAGAGTTTAATATTGTGTACTTAAATACAGTGTTTTAATAATAAAACCAATAGCTAACATGGAGCAAAATTAACAGATTTTAGCTGAGATTTTCAGTGGAGCCTAGCAGAGTTACATGCTTAATTTTCATGATATTTCAATAGGATATGACTGCTTAATGTCCTTGGGCCTTTTTAAAAATCTACATAACTAGAATTTGGAATGCTCCCTCCTGATCATACTGTGTATATTATAAGAGATGGATTGAAGCTTGAACAACCCTGAATTAACCAAACACAAAGATTTACATTCCTAGAGGTGACTTTCAAATTAAACTTGGGGTCTTCATCCTGCCATTAGAGTGCATGGTGTATTGATTTCAGAAAGTAGTTTCCAGAAAAAAAATAAAACCTCCATTTTCATCAACCAGAGGGCCCCTTTAAAATATAGGACCAAGAGGTACCATAGTTTATTTGTCTATATGCATAAACACACACACATTTCCAATACATAAAATGCTATAAACTGGTAGATGTAAAGAGTTTGTCATCAGTTTCCTTGATAACACCTGTTTTACTTTTCCCAAGTTTGTGTATGTTAGCAGTGGAAACAACAGTTCTACTGATACAGGGAATACAAATTCCAATTCTTCATTTTTGTCTGCAGTCACTGTAAATTGATAACTACTGATATTTCACACAGGTCAAGTGTGCAAATGCATATCACAGTCAAGAATCTTGTTGCAAATTTTGAAGGAAAGTGGAATGCTTAGCAAGGAATTTTGTATTAAAGCAATTCTTTGAGAAACACTGAATTTAACTGAGAAAACACTAACACTTATATTACTCGAGAGGCTATTACTCCAATTCAAATTGATCTAGTTCAGTTTATTGAGTCCATACATGTATTCCCAGTAAAGATAGAGATATTCCTGCACATAAGTAACTTTAATAGAGGACTTGGTGTGATAAGGTACAGGTAAGGTGAATTCTATACTTCTATTTCTCAGTGCTGAACACTTTTGGCTTTGTAAGGCCAGACAGATAAATCAAAGGAGAGTGCTATAATATGTACCTAGTTGATCTCTTTTATTCAGTTCTTTTGGCACATCTATTTCTTAAGCTATCTGTATATATATCCTGTACAAGCACAGAGAACCGTACCAAGAGGTCAGTCGCCCTTTATGTATGCATGTTAGTCTACACATACAAGTGCTTATTCTGCTTGCACACAACAGCTAGCAGTTGAAAATGTGGCCTTCCCTGGCTCTAACAAATTACAAGGTATGGATGATGGGTGGAGGCCTTTTTGTCTTCACACTCTCAAGAAGAAAACAGGTTAATGTTTGGGAGGGCCAACAGTGGCTCACTTATTTCCACCCAGCAGGATTACAGTGACTGACTGCTGACACCCTCCACTTTATTGTTGTGAGCCACATTGTGGTAAGGTAAGTAATCATGTCCCCACCTCTGAACAACAGAGTTGTGTAAGACTAGAGGTACATGAAACCTTCTTTCAGAGAGCAGGATCACAAGGGAGAATCCTGATAGACCGGTCTACCCAACAGGAGTCAGTGATACTCAGCCTTGCTTTCTGCAACCCCATGAAATCCCTCTTTTCTCTTTTCATTTAGCCTCGGTTATAGTTACACTGGTCTCAGAAATAAAGTATCTGATAAAATTACTAAGGAAACCTTACTATTTTCCCATCATTGAGGGCTTATTAGGTTCTCTTTCCATTTAAAGGATTTTTTTTTTTAAACAGAAGTTGAAAGAACAACACAGGAAGAAGTCCGAATTTATAAACATTATTAAAAGTATAACAAAGGCTTTGTTAACTATCACACACAGAGCCAATAAACAGACATTTGAGTAGTGTGTGTAGAAGCTCTGTAGTCCCATAAAGAAGTGGAATCAACTAAGTTTAAAAAAGAAAAAGTGCTGGAGTCTCATTTTTTTACTGTAGCAGAATTAAGTGTGCCACATCTTCATAAATGTATAGAGCTTAAAGCCAAAGGAACCACCAGATCGCATAGTTTAACCTTCTTCATATATCACAGGCTATTAAATGTTACCCCTATACTACAGCCTAATATCTTGGATTAAGCTAAACCATTTAATTCCTTGGGAGACTATTATGTGTTACAGGTAGAGAAGAGGAGAAACCAAGGGTGTTTATACATATACTCCAGGAGGCAGGGGAGGGAGACTTTAATTAGATCGGCTCCAAGAGCTGCTCTAATCAAAGCACCCAGGGCGTCATGTGTATCAGCAACTTCACACTGAAAAATGGTGGTGGGGGTGCTTTAACTAAAGCTTGTTGAACAAGCTTTAAATAAAGTGCCCCTGCCACCATTTTTCAATGTGGGGATGCTGATACACATAACACTGGAGTTGCTGGAGTATGGTAATTACAGCACATCAGGGCAGCCTTGATGCACATGTATAGGTGCCCCAAGGTGCTACCAATGCTGTGGGCCCTTGCAATGATAGATAATTGATTCAGTAAGATACACCTAGATGTATAGTGCAACCCACACTTCTTGCTGCAGAGGAAGGTAAAAGAACCTTAAGGTTCCTGCCAATCTAATCTCTGAGGAAACTACAGACTCTCCCTATGCCTGAAGAAGGGCACCTGCGCCCAAAAACTTGCAAAGAACAATTTTTCCAACTACTCAGTTGGTCTAATAAAAGATATTACATTTACCAAATAACATTGTGTTCCCAACCACAAGACATACAGGCCAACTATCGAAGAGTGAGGATTCTTTGTACCATCTCATTACTAATCCAGCCTATGCTGTGCTCACCTTTAAATGCTTTCGATGAAGGCAGTAGCAGAAGTAAGAGAGGGCAACCAGTACACGAGCCCCACTCATTGACTTGAGGGGGAAGGGAACACATAAATAGCAAGTATGGCCACTGCTCTCCTGGCCACTGTGGCACCGCTGGCTATAGCTATTTCCCCATGCACCACTACCTAGTTATGCCTCTGGATGGATGGTAGAAAAATACATATTTTCTGGCTAAAATTTATCTGCCCAATTATCCACTGAAGAAAAATTTCCTTTCTGACCCATGTTGGCACCTTACCTAAGCCCTGAAGTATTAAAATTTTTGTCAGTCTTAACCCAGAGCTGCATGTGTTTTGAACACGTTGAGGGCAATATAGGACTTTGTATTCTTTGTCATAGCCTATAAAAAAAAGGAATGAACTGAGGAATTCATAGATAGACAAAAAGACACCAAGGCTAAAGATTTCATTACAACCGGACAAACAGACATTTCATGTGAAGGCCATTGGATCACTCCCAGAAACTGGAATTAAACATATCCAGTGTCACCAACCAGTCCCTGAATCTTGTCAAAAATGGACAAGTTTATTTGACAAGAACTATCATCCACAAAGTCAAGCCAAATAGTGTTACTTTATTATTACCGTCCTGCTCGTTGTTGATAAAGTCTTAAATCAACTATTCTATTTTATTACCGCAGATTCACATCAGGCAGACCAAATCCCTGTTCCCTTTTTTGTCATTTTGCCTTTCTTAAATATTGGAATGACATTGAAAATTCTACAGCCCTTTGCAATTTTCCCAGTTTTCCTAGAATGGTAGTCAGGTCATTCATTTGAGAATCTTGGGTGTAAGCCCTCCAGAAGATAGATCTTCTAGTCCTGCTCTGTTACAGATGGCAAATATTCCAGTTTCTCTACATCATTCACTCTGGTTGAATCCGTCTTCCTAAGAATTTCTACATACAGAAAAGAAATATCTATTGACATATTTCACTTTTTCTGTACCATTACTTACAATTTTACCATTGGGTCGAGAAATGGGCCTATACAGGCAGTCCTCGGACTTACAACACAATTGGTTCCTGAAAACTGCATCCTAAGTCAAAACATCGTAACTCAGAACCAGTTTTCCCATAGAAGCAATGTTATAAATGGGGGACTGGTTCCTTTATGACACTCAATACAGCTGCATCCAGCTGGTAAGTCTGTTGTGGTAGAAGGGGAGAGGGGAGAGAAGAGGCATGGGGGGGCAGATCAACACCACCACAGTGGGGGAGGGAGTGAGGCTGGGGCTGGGCCAGGGACTAGGGCAGGCGTGGGATGGAGCTGCAGTTCATCAGGGGCACAGGAAGGGAGGGGCCCCACAGCTGCACACCAGTGGTCTGGGAGCTGCTTGTCTGGCGGCTCATCTGGCAGCTTCTGCTGATGCTCCTGCCACTCATCTGGGAGGGCATGGGGGGCACATGTGCCCTTGGATCTGTGCAAGGCAGGGTGGTCAGGGCCAGGGCTGCACTAGGCTGCACTCCAGGTGGGCTGTGGTAGCTACTGGGGGCTACAGTGAATTTTCAGGTGATTGGAGCCTCCCCATAGCCCCCGCTCCTCTGCCCACCCCGAATGCAACCTGCCTCACCCCGACCCCAGGGCACACACCCCTCCCGTGCCCTCCCACCACTCGCCCAGCCAGGGTGGGGTGGGTGTGAGACAGAGCCATGGCTTGTCCAGGGGGCAGAGCGGGGGGGCTCCCACCGCTGTGCACTGCTTGTCTGGAGGCAGCACAGCAGCTGTCCCATACCCATCCTGCTCCAGCTAGGCGAGCAGTGGGAGGGCATAGCCCCCACTCCTAGCACCACCACCACTCTCCTGGAGCACAGCCTGGTGCAGCCTCGGCCCTGCCCACCCTACACAGATCCAGGGGCACATGTGCCCCCCATGCCCTCCCAGGCGAGTGGCGGGAGCAGTGGAAGGAGCTGCCAGATGAGCTGCCAGACAAGCAGGCCTATCCCTATGAAAGCCATATCTTGCTGCTCCTCCTGCCCTTCTTCCCTAGGACTCTTCATTGTCTGTCCTAATACTTCTCTTAAATATGGCCAATCAATTCTTAATAGCATGGGACACGGTAAAGTATCTGCTAATCCCACAGCTAATTCTTCAATATGGCCCATAACAGTCACTCCTAAAATTCTTCCCTCATATGTGTAGGATGCCCCATGAATGCAGCCATACTCACTGAGGTCTCTGGCTCTCTGGCCTATGCAGAAATCAAATCAGTATTTACCATGATCTATAATTGCAGGGATTATAAAGTCTCCGATTTGACATCCACTATCAATTTGGACTTTTTCCAGGCTACAGTCCATTTTTTCCTCATGGAGAAAATCCCATAGCTGATCTCCTGCTCCTTTTTGGGAACAAACCCTGGCAGTATGTCTTTTATTTCCAGATCTGAAGCATACTACTTCTTTTGGCTCCCAATTTCTGTATTCCCTATTCATTATTTTTGGAGTTTCAAGTTTACCTCCCCACTTTACTTGAAGAAAGATATGGACCAATTGGAAAGAGTTCAGAGGAGAGCAGCAGAAATTATCAGAAGTCTAAGAAACATGACCTATGAAGAAAGACTGAAATAAATGTTTAGTCTAGAAAACAAACAGTGAGAGAAGACAAGATAACAGTCTTCAAATATGTAAAAGGTTGCTGTAAAGAAAAAGAAGGTAATATTTCTCCCATGTCCATTAGGGATTGAAAATAAGTAATTAAGTTTTGAGATTAAGGTTAGGGGAAAAAAACCTTTCTAAATGGAAAGCTAGTTAAGCACTGGAATAGGAAGCTTGGGGAATCTCCATCATTTTAGGTTTTTAAGACCAGTGTAGGCAAGTATCTTTTAGAATGGTATAAGACAGAGGTCATCAAACTATGGCCTGTGGACAGGATCCAGCCTGCATAGCCAGTGGATCTGGCCTACAGAGTGGGGTTTGGGAGTATTCAGTGGCAGGGCGTTTTGCCCAGGCTCTTGGTAACCCAAGGAGGTTCTTAGGCTAGGGACAAAAATGACACATATACCTGTGTCAATGATCAGAAATTGGTTCAAATCTGTAACACAACAGAAGTTCAGTGCACATAAGCCACTTTCAAAATGGCCAGAACCAGATTAAGATAAACCTGGATGGATGTAGTATCAGACTTAACTGATTTAGGTTAAATCAGTTTATTGAACTTTTGTCCCAGATTCCCTCCAGATTCAACTTAACTCACAGTCTCCCAGCACCCCAGGATGTTTTGCACCTCTCCTGCAAATCCCCCTTCACAGGGTGGGCTGGGCTAGCCTTGGCCCAAGCTGTCTGCTCCAGCCGAGCAAGGAGCTGTGCTCTAGCAGCCCCCAGCTTCTGGCCTGGGCTGCTGCAGGCATGTGGCTGCATTTCTGGAATCAAAAGTGAATGTCTGTTCACTTGCTTATTGATTCAATCTACATGGCTTAGACTAACCTGGGAAGATTGAATCCATTCAGCCTTGGGTCTTTTGACTGTCTGTACTTAGGCCTTAGAGTCTAATAACAAACACAAGGATAGATTTGATGACAGCTGTGAGTCTCTGTGTGAAACAGTAACACCACCACAGAAGCAAACAAAGAAGGAAGAAGAAGTCTGAGAAACACTTACAGTGTGACTCTGAAAAAAGCTGAGGAAAAGTTATCCTTGGAAATGTGCACAAAAGGAACTGCCTTCTGTAGCTTGATACCTACCATGTTTGGGGGAACAGAACTTCATCTACTTTTTATAATTAAGCAAGATTACCCCAAATAAATACCTGCATCCAACAAAAAATTATCCGAATGGAAACAATGTGCTGTCAAAGAAAATGAGCCAACATTTACATTATTAACCATATTTACCGATATTAACTAATAAATAATTTATAACAGCTTAAAGTCCTTAGAGATGTTTAAGTAGGAGACGACTATATTCTGCCATTTCAGAGGTTTATGTACTAGGATTGCGTGGACTCGAATGGGTCAGTTTGGCAGCTGAACAGAAAAATACATAAATGGGAAGGGGGGGGGGGTTACATTGTTTTTTGCTGGAAAGAAAAAAAACAAACCTTTTTATTTTGGGTTGAATTAACCCAAATTGGCCCCAAGTATACATCACCAGCTCCCAGGAAAGTATCTAGAGACCTTGGTTAGAGCAAGCTATAAGGTATTCTGGGGTGTCTCCTTGAATCTTTCATGTTGATTTGGCTCCACTTTTATACAATACATTTAAATATTTGTCAGAAAACTGGAACTCCAGCTGTCCCTCCTCCCAGATCACTGCCCTGTTATACTGTAGTATTTCTCCCTCTCTTTCTCTCTCTGTATTTTATACGTAGCAGAATGGGATCTAAAGGAGAGGTTAGGAGCAAGCTATCTCAGAGTATCTTAAACCTCAGGGCTTAGCCGTTTCTCTTGAGGTCTGGGAGAGCCAAGTTTCAATCTATTCTCCTGTGGTTCAGAGCCAGGACCTGAAACTTCCCTCTTCCCCCCTGCCACACACACACATTCTCTCTCTCTCTCCCTCCCACTCCCCAACCCTGTGAGACCACTGTACTACTGGGGGGAACATAAATGAAAACCCTCCCCCAAACATACCAGAACTACATGTTTAAGCAAACAAGCTATTCATCAAATGAAAAGAAAAGAAAAATATTGGCTCAGTTCTCGCCTGTCCTTTATGGACTGCTACATTTTTGCATCTAGTTTCTACCATATCACTTGATGTAAGTTTAATTGTATGGACTTAATTTTAGCAGTGATTCAAAGCTGCCATCCAATAAATACTGATCTGTAAGTAGGAGCTACCTTGTTTCAGTAAAAGACAAATGTCTATTCACTATCAGGGATCCTGGTTTTTTCTGATAAAAAAAAAATCCCCAATTTTCAGATTAAAAAAAGTAACCCAATATCCACATTGTCCCATGATTAAAATGAAACACCACTAATGGGAAAATATGGATTTGAGTTACTTTTTTAAATCTGAAAATCAGGGATTTTTTTTAAATCAGAGAGAGCCGGGATCTCTGCTCACTGTGTTAATTTTGATTCTGAATTTGGGAGTGGTATTTAAACTACATGTATTCCTTTCCTACTTGTGTAGCCTTGTCGTTTCAAAATAGTAACAGCTATTGCAAGACAATAAACCGATTTAAAATACATTGGAAGAATCAAGACATCTTTTTTTTTTAATACCTGGAGGTTTTTAAAATTAGATTATATAAAATCTAGGTAATTGGGTGCTAACAATTGCTCAACTTCATTGTTATATTTGGTTAGATTAGAATCTAAGTATCAAAATGAAGAGACAGTAGCAATAGTTGTTTTCTGAGACAGTTTTCTTGGAACAGCTGTTTAGTCTAGTCAGAGATCACAGGGAAGTAGTAGATTTGTGGTACTGTTCTTAGACTGTTTTAAACTGGAAGAGAAGTTGACAGATTTAGAATTTAGAATTTAATAGAAAAATAACATATCAGTCTTCCCTTTTATTATTCACAGTTTAGAAAGGAATACCATCATATAAGGGTGATGGGAATTTTATATCAAATATAATTTTTCCTGTTATAGATTATTTAGAATTAGAACAGATGGTGGGAAGACAAGGCATAAGAGATTCAACATCTCGCTGACATTCAGAATATGCATGGTTTTTTCAATGCCACCAAAGCCACCTATGGTCTAAGCACTCAGGAACCAACACTCTTGAAACCTAAGGCTGGAGGAGACTGATCAAGGAAAGGGGAGCTATCAACGCCCATTGTAAGGAGCATTTTGAAGACCTTCTCAATCAAGACTCTGTAGTTGATGAGAATGTTCTCAACTTCATCCCACAACTCCCAGTCAGACATGATCTCAGAATCCCTCAAACCCTTGACAATGTAAGGAAAACCATCAAGCAGATGAAGAACAAGGCATCTGGAGCTGATGGAATCCCCACAGATATCTTCAAGGAAGAGGGAGAGGAGCTCACATCACGATTCCATGTCCTCGTCTTAAAGATATGGAATGATGAGAAAATCCCAGATGATCTCACGAACATCATGATTGTGACAATCTTCAAGAAAGGAGACATTACTTTTCTGCTCCTTGACAGTATGCGAGTGGTAGTTCTCAGTAATGGATCTATCGCAGATCCTTTTGAAGTTAAGATAGGAGTTAAGGAAGGCTGCATCATCACTTCAACACTCTTCCTGATATTCCTTAACCACGATGCTTCACCTGACCACCAACAAGTTTCCATTTTAAGTGGAGCTATGCTGTTTAATTTAGTCAACTCTGAACCAAAAACAAGACTACCCCAACTGCAATCTTCGAGGTCCAGTAGACTGATGATGCTGTAGTGCGTGCTCACTCAGAACCAGACCTTCAGGCAATCGTCAACATCTTTACCAAGGTATACAAAAAAATGGGACTGATGCTTCATGTTTAGAAGACAAAGGACCTCCATCAACAAGCTCTTAAGGAGTAGTCCCCAGGTCTGGTAATTCAGATTCAGGATGAAAGTCTGGAGAATGTTGAATATTTTCCATACCTCAGATGCCATCTTTTGCAGAAGGCTGATATTGATGACAAAATCCGACATCAGTTCAAATGTACAAGTGCAGCTTTTAGATGCCTGAGGAAATGCATGTTTGAAGATCTTGACATAAGATCTGAAACCAAGCTCATGATTTATCAAGAAGCTGTGATTCCCACCCTATTGTATGGAGCTGAGATGCAGACAACATACAGGAGTGTAGCAGGGCACTATGGCGCCTGCTATTTGTAGAGCCAGAGTAACTACGCAGGTGCTGGTTGCTAGGGTAACCGGAGGGAGCTAGTGACTCACAACTGCCTGGTCAGCTGACCAGAAGGGCAGGGCCTGGTTCCTATATAAATCACAGGCCAGAGGTCCAGGAGGCAGTTCCTTGCTGGCAGCCAAGGGGGAAGGAGCCCTGCTGGAATGACCAAAAGAGAAGTAGCCAGACTGCAGGTATGGCCTGAGATTTGGGGACAGCTGAAGCAACTCTGGTGTGGCGAGATGAGGTTAGAGCCAGATGGCTTAGATTTTATGTTATAGCCCAGGGGCTTGTGTTTTGTTTTGCTGTTTGTTACCGGTGGCTTGGGAGAGGCTATATGGGGATGGAGGAGGCCTCAGAAGGGGACTCACGGTAGTGTGGGGATTCCAGTGCGGGCACAGCATTCAGGGTGCACCAACCCCAGCCCCAGAGAGGGGGCAGCAGTGGAGAAGCCCCAGAGGGGGGGCAGCAGTGGAGGAGCCCCAGAGAGAGAGGGCAGTGTCAAGAAGCCCCAGGGAGGGTGCAGTGCCAGACAGGGCTGCGGAAAGCCCGAGTACCAGTGAAGGCACAGAGTGAGGCAGGGCTGCGGAGGGCCCAGTGAGGACGAGGGGGCCAGATTACAAAAAGACCCGGACAACAACAGCGGTACCATCGGTGAGGCATGGGCTGCGGTGTAGGGGAGGAAACGGAGCTGCAGATAGCGCCCCTTGGCATCAGGGCAGTAAAAGGGCAGCCTCCCGCTACTTAACATCAATTAATCAATTAACAACAAGGCATGGCAGGCGAGAAGGTGGGCAGTTGGCCCAGGAACAGGTGTGCGGGCCACATTTAGATTGGCCCAGAGCAGGCACCTGTTACAAGGAGACACCTCAATTCATTGTAGAAGTACCATCAACACTGCCTGCATAAAATTCTTGGAATCCAGTGGGAAGGTAGATGCACCAACATTAGTGTCCTCTCACAAATAAACACCATGACAACCTAGGCAATGATCATCCAACATCAACTTCGATAGGCCGGCCATGCCATTCAGATGTTCAACTCCACACTGCCTAAACAGGTTTTATTATCTTAGCTCAATCAAGGCATATGCTTAGAGGGCAAAGTGCTTCAAGGATATCCTCAAGGCCCATTTGAAAAAAATGCAACTTCAACATCAATTTGTGGGAGACTATAACCCAGGACTGCCCCAAATGGAGGAAGAGTCTGCAAAGAGCTAAGTACTTTGAAACCTTACAATTAAAATGGAAATGCAAGAGTGACAGAAACAGCATGTCACAGACCAAGTGAAAAATCTGGGGTCACCCAACCCACATGGAATCACAGGCCCGAGTTGCAACAGAGTTAATTGATCTCAATTCTGCCTTGTAAAAGGGAGACAAACAACCCTGTTATGAGAGATAATACTAGTAAAACTTACCAGGAGTCAGAGATGCCAGGCGCAGACTGTGATGTCATCATGTCAGGAGAGTCACACACCTAAAAGAAGACATTAATTATTGACTGGAAGAGGAGTGCAGAGGAAGCATTGAAAGATCGCCACCCACAAGCCTCTACCCCTGGAAGAGGACAGAGTTTGAGAGAGAGCTACCAAGAAGGATGAGGCAGCTCATGCAGAGGCATGGGAACATGTTAGTGACTTGTCAGGATGGACAGTATGCACCCAGAAGCATGGAGGTAACTTACCCGACCCAGCAAGAGGTGAGAAAGCTCCGGGAGACGGGTGGACGTGGGTCTCATGTTTGCCACATCTCCCACAGGGTTACCATCTGCAAATGTAATAATTCTACCCTCTATTTCATCATCTTACTCATTAATGACAATGTTTAAAAGTACCAAACCCAGAACAGACCCAAAAATAATCTCACTTAATAAATCCTTCAATTTAGACATAACAACACTTTGAAAGTCATGGGTGACTGGTGCCTCCTGAGTCAGGGGGGGCACTTGCTCCCCAAGTGGCCAGTCAGCGACTGGGGGGGTGTGTCCCCCTCGTGGCTGATCCTTCCAACCTGCAAGTGGCAGTGGTGCACCACTGACACTTCCAGGCATGCTGCTGGCACTTATGGGTGAGAGTGATTGGCCATGGAGGGGGTCCCTTCTCCTGGCACTCCCACTCCCCGGCCATTGCTCTCAGGGGAACACCAGGACTCTTGCCTGCCCCCCCCGGCCCGGGAATGCTGGCTGTGAGGGGGTGCACACCCTGCGTGTCACCACTGTTAAGAGTGGTTTTCCAACCAGCTGTGCACCCACTTTATAGTAGCTTCAGCTAGATAATAGTGTACTGATGAGAATCTCAAACTGGAAATAAAAAATTGCACCCAGAAGGATAATAAAGCTTTTCTAGCTGTGTGGTGAATTTTCCATCACCTGAAGTCTTTAAACCAAGATTAGATGTCTTTCTAATCTAGTTTATTAGCTGTAGGCCTGGTACAGGAGTTACTGGTAAATATGTATATGTCTTATGTTAATATACACCAATGATTTTCAGCCAGAATGGCATGGCACCCTAGGGTACTTTGAGATCCTTTTAAGAGTTAAGCATAATATTAGCACTGTTAGGTGTGCTAATACCTAAACATTATTCACAAATTAAACACAGAGATTACAAATAGGAATCCATTGTGCCTAAAACATTCTGACCTTTTGTGGTCTTTCTGAGTTCTTGCCAAAAGAAGAATTGCTTTATTATTTTCCAGAGTCAAAAAATGAGTGAAATCTAAGAGCTGGCATTTTTGGATCAAAGGGCGGGGGAGGCAGGTGTGTGAATTTCAGTCAAATAAGGTTGAGAACCACTGAACTAAATGATCTTACCCTCTTGCCTAAAAATCCATGAAAATCAGGCATACATAGAGTTCACTCTAATCATATTTTGTAAATAGTTGTTTAGAATTTACCTTTAGAACCTAGCAGACCCTTACTGAATTACTAAATACTATTTTCATATAAATTTGCGACTGCTATAAAAGGGTATTTTGACAATTTTGCCAGCACTTACATATCGAATGGACTATAATTTAACTATGATAAAGGAAACAGAAAAACTAAATGGCTGTTGTGCTAGACTACAGAGTTTGGTTTCCTGTAGAGACCAAATATAATTCCCAAGTGTCACATATGCTTGAAAACCCAGTTACTCTTTATGAGATTTAAGTGTCTCTAATGTCCCACCAATTTTTAGGTATTGGGTATATTAGTTCCTGGGGAAAAAAGGTTTTATTTATTAAACTTATCATAAATTCAAATATTTGTAAATAAGGACAGAGTACCTTAAAGTGAATATTTTCATGAAATACATATGTTTCTGGTTTCCTCACATCCTGGCAATGTACTTGATATCCATTTAATTTTCATTGCTTTCATTGACTTGATAAACTCTGTATCAGTACAGTTCTTCTAGTAAATTTCTTCAAGTAGACAAGCATTTTTAATGTTGAAAGAGACAGGCTTTTTCACTTCCTCCAAAACATTTTGATTTTCTAGCTTTGAAACATTTATGGAGCTTTTCTATATAGCTGCAACATAATAAGTTAAATTACAGTATTCAATGTAATTGTTTTAAAATATGGAAATTAGAAATAAAGGTTCCACAATTAGCTTGACCTAATCTCCTGCCAAACTACACACCATTTGATATATGACACCCATAATAACTATCACACTTATCCAAGGATTTTTTTTCAAATATTTTGGGATCTGTTCAAGTTTTAAGTTATCTCCCCTTTATCCTCTCTAATATAAGTAATCTGTAAATATAGCCTCTTCCATTTGTTTTGGGGAATGCATTACATTGTGATCTATGTCATTGAACTGGATGTAAATGGATGATTGGTTTCAAATCCACAACGAAGGAGAATTACATCATTAGAGAAGTCTTTGTAGTCTCAAAAATAAAGGGTAGGCAGTATAATTCTGACTTTGTCCTGGTTCTTTAACTTCATCACATCATGGGTTAACTTCTAGTTGTAAGAGTTAAAATTATGTTTAAAAAGAAACTCAGACACATAAAGGTAAGGAAATAAACATGCAAGGCCAAAAAACCTTGTCTCATAAAGACTAATGCCATACGGTAAGCATAGCACTAAAATCTTAATGCATGTGGACCCAAACTATATTAAACTGATTTTTAAAAATTAGTTGTTTTTCCTGTGTAGTTGTTACTATAGGGAAGAATTAAGGTTGTTTGGATGATTTAATTGTGCACTGTGCATCTTAATGCTTTTGGGCCACGTCCAGACATGCATGGATGTTTGGTTCCGCAGGGACAATTAGCAGCAGCACACCTTGTGCTGCTGCTAGTTGTCCCCGGTGAACGCCCGTACCACGCACGTGCTGGCATGCAGCAAGTTATGCCAGGTGGGGTAGAGGAAGCTAAGGCCAGCACCAAGCTGGACCCAGCAGTCTTACCTGGAGTCCTGGGGACCTCCTGGGCTGTGAAGTGGCAATCCTGCTGTGCAGAGCCTGGCCAGCAGTGGAGCACAGCTCCAGATGGCCAGGCTCTGTTCTTTGGGCAACACATGCTGCCACCGCATACACAGCTCCGGTTTATTTATCCACGGGTTTTTTTGACCCTTTGATATCCAAGGGTCAGAAAACCCCTCCACACTGCTTCCTTACAGAGTGGAGAAAAACAAAACACACTGTATGTGACACTGCAGACATGTTTCCTGTGCCATATACTGCATGTTTTGTTGTTCTCTACACTGGAAGGGAGTGGAGAACAACATATTGCAACACATACTGCACGGCCACGCTCACCTGGACACGGCCTTGGATACCTTACCTCTAAATTTCCTAGAGTTGTAATGTTTACTTTTTCATATTTACAATGACACAAAAATGTTTTTACAATAAAATAACAAATATTTCTTCTCAATCTATACTCAATTGTATATAATTTGGTTTGTTTTTTTGGAGAATATTCTCTTGCTTCTCTAATTGTTAAAAATTTCATGCACCAGCAATAAACAAGAAACCCAAAGATAACACTATCCAATATAATTAATAATTTAAATATAGAGATACATTTTTAAAGTAAAATTTAACTTCTAAGCAGAGATTTACTAGTATAGAGTAGCACAACACAGCCAGAGTGTGAAGGCCACTTAACTGCTTTAGCCTCTTTGCCATGTTGTTGTAGCACAAAGTGGGAAATAAAATTTGACCTTAATGCAGACTTGTAAACCAAGAAGTCAACTCCACTTTATGTGAAAGGTGATAAGAAGGCCTAGTCTTTTGGTGGCAACTAGATCTGGATGATTTTTTCCAGCAAATATTAAATTAGGCAAATTAATTTAGCATCAATAACCCCCAAATTATTAATAAATTCAGGTCTATTTTGCCAAATAACACTGGCTGTAAAAGAAATTGGGGTCTAGAGAAGCAGCAGTATCCAGAAGTATAACTGACCAATACTATGCCTTGGGCACTACTGGGCACCCCTTTTAAGCAGGATTAGCCTAAAATTGCCATTTTTAAGGTACATTAAGGGCGCATATCCACACTTGCATGCCCTTAATGAACCTTAAAAATGATGATTTTAGGCTAATCCTACCTAAATTTGATACTTGCATAAAGCAAGTATCAAATTTAGGCATGATTAACTAAGCCGTATTAGCCCATGTGTAGATGCTTAATGTGGATTAACATGTCTGCGTAGGGGTTAATGTGACTTAACTAACTGCACCTAAAAGTTCATGTGCCTTAATGTGCATTAGTGTGTCTATGTGTAGACGCATGCCTAAATCACCATAATGCACATTAAGCACAGGCGCATTAAGTTTAGATGCATGTAAATACATGTGTAGACACAACCACTGTGTCCATCATACCCTACATCTTGCTGCAGTGGTTCCAGCTGAGGAAGCATGGTAGGCAAAGTAGTGGCCAGAAGCAGAGCAGCCAGTGGCCAGAGTTCATTTTTACTGAGAGAGATTGGGTCACCTCCTTTTTTTGCTGCCAACTTGCATGTCCAGCAGCCAGGAAAACACATATTTTTAATTGAAAAAAAAGGAAGTGATATCTCTCCCAATAGCAGTGAACCAACAGCTGTTGCTCCTGCACTGCATACCACCACCACTTCCCTGCTCCTCCTCCTGCTAGAAATGGAACCACTGCAGGGAAGGTGCAGGATGTGTATGAGGAAACAGGGGATGGGGGAAAGGAGGGTGAGGTGCCCCTTGCTTAGGCAGCACCCATAGCTTGTACCCTCCTCACCTACTCACCATTGTGCCACTGACCTTCTATACAACACCTCACTGTTTACCATACATACCCAGTACATGGGAGACTTGGGTCCAATTTCTTCTTCTGCCTGATAGGATTCAAACACATATCATCCCACTTCCCAGGAGCATAAGCATTAACCACCAAGCTAAACAATTATTCTCACCTCCCTGTCTCAATGACTGTTTTGTATTTATGCATGAGCAAAGAAAGGTAGTTAGACATGTTAGTCTGAAGTCAGGCAGCAGAAAGGGTAGATTTGTATCTTATAGATGAACTAAATCAGTGACATGCAACATCTCATGAAATGAGCTGGGGTTCACAAAAGTTTGTGTTATATATTGCCAGTTTAGTTGGCTATAAAATAAAAATCTACCCTGCACTCTGCTTGTATTTATACAAAATAGAACTGTTCATGCAAGAGCAAGTGACAGAACCATGTCCAGATTGTCCTATAGCCAGGAGGTTATTGATTCAAGTTTGGGATTACCAAGCCGCAGCTAACACAGCCATACTTATACCAAACAGTTACAAGTATTTTTGGACTATACATAAAGCGTAAGATATGGAAACTAATATGTTCTGATTATAATGTTTAAAGGAAGTGGACAAGTTGTTCTACACATGAAAGATAGGAAGGAAGAGTATCTTGCAAATTGGGTTAATGAGTCAATGCTTGTAAAGAGAAGATTGCCATGTTGTTAAATTTGGGGAGAACAACAGTTGACGTTGGAAATTAGTGGTGAAATCCAAAAAGATCCCCCCTCATAGGGGAATAGCCCTGTTTTACATACCTATTATATGACCAAGATCACAAATGGAATTTTAGAAGTTAACATATGGGCAGTTTTTACATGTGTGCATGTGAAATGATGCACATGGAAGCACCTTAAAATCATACAAGGCATTTTGAGGACTAAACAGAGGTTGACAGCATCTCTAATTTATAAAGCCCTCTTCAGAGGCACTTGGTATTTATCATGAAATATATTACAGTGCAGAGAGGCATTATGAATTTTTAGCTGAATTTTTATAGCGTCTAAATTTCCTTGTCATTCTTGACAACTGTATGCAGGACGTTTTAAAGACAATCCTAGTATCTTTAAGTTTGACAAGTAAAAGCTGTACATGACTGCTAAGAATAAAAAACCTTCTCATAAATCAAGTTTGATCTCAGACATTTCCTTTCTCCTAAGTTAGAACTAATGGCAATAACTGCTACTGCAATGCTGAAAAACTAAGATGTCCATGTACCTAGAAGAAATTGTGATATCCAGTTATCACATCAGAAGAGGCAACTTGAAAATAGGATTCATTCACTTTAATCCATTACTTTGTCCTTTTAAATAGCTTTTCTGTATGAAGTTGACATCTTTACTTTCTTCTGTGGAGATGTCTATTTATTTTAGCAATATTTTATGTTTGATGCTCTTGGGAGAAACTCCAATCATCTCTACCTTCAAAACCAGGAAATAAAGAATCAGAAATACCCACCAGTACACACACAAAAATATTAATCTATTTGGAAGCTGAGTAATTAAAACGTAACAAGAAAATAAAAGCAACTGGCTAATAGGTCAGTTCTGAGTAGGGCCTCAGTCCTACAATTTAAAATATTCAGGCAGGGCCCAGCAAATTGGGAAGAAATTGCTACAGGAAATAGAAACTCCGTTAGCACAGATCTTCACAGAAACTGTCAAGTCAGGAATATGAATGGAAAATAGCAAATGTAGCTCCGATTTTTAAAAAGGGGAGAAAATAATCCAGGAGATTACAGGTCTGTCAGTTTGACTCCAACAGTAGGTACCAAAGGAAAAGATAGCTATAGATATGGAAAAAAATAAAAATAGACAAAACAAAGCATGACTTTATCAGAGCATGATTGTGCCAGACTATTTAATAACATTCTATGACAAACAACAGATTTCTAGAATAAGTTTAATGCAGTTGAATTAATTTAGGTAGACTGAAGCAAATATGTTGCTGCCATGCCTCATGGGAAATTATTGTCCTAACTGGACAGAGATCAAGGTTACAACTGCAAGGTAGATAAGGAATTGTCTCCAAGAAAAATGACAGTGGATCATGTTAAAGGGTGAATTATGAAGAGTGGTTACCAGTGGTGTTTAACAGGAATCAGTCTTAGGGTCCATCCTGCTTAATATTTTTATCAACAAGTCACCTCATGAAATTAAGCTTGGAGGTATTGCTAATATAGAAGAAAAGTACTTTATTATACCAAACAATTTAGACAATCTTGCGTAATGGAACAGTAGAAAAGGAATGGCATTTAATGGTATGAAATGAAAAGTCATGCAACTAGGGACCAATAACAAGGACTTCAGCTATAACATGGGGGTGCACAGACTAAAGATATGTGAGGAAGAAAAGGTCCTGGTTACACTGGTTGACTGTAGGATGACCACGAGGTGACAGTGTGATGCAGCTGTGAAAAAAGAAAATGCAATTTGGTGTGTATTATACAGGGTATAGATAGCAAAACAGAGACTGAGAAGGGATACATATCTTACAAATACTTTTGTGGGGTGAATACTAAAGATGATGAATAATGTTTTAGGCTGAAAAACAACACCAGCACAAGGCCAAACTGGTACCGAGGATGTACTAATATCATTGTGCAAGGCAGGGCTGTTAAACACAGGGCTGATCCACAAGCTAAATCAGGCCCACAGACAGATGACGGATCCAGTGCACGCAGCCCCCTCTCAAGGACCCACACCATATGCAGTGCCCACCCTAGCTGGTCTGGGATCCTCACTATAGGTGGCCCATTCTGGCTAGGATCCAATCCATGCCACATGTGGCACTCCCCTCCCCACAACCAGTCTGTGTGCCACATACAGCACCTACTCCAGTCAGTACAGGACCCAAACTGTATGCCGTACCCCAGACTGGCCAGAGCAGCCACCATGTGCAGCATGTGTCCTGGACTGGCCAGGGGGCTGGGGGCTGCATGTGGCACAGATCTCAAACCATCCAGGGTGGGCACTGCATGTGGCATGGGTCCTGGAATAGATGCTGTCTGTGCTGGATCTGTCATGCAGCGGGAGGGGAGGTGGGCATGCAGGATCCAGCATACAGCATATAGGTCAACTCATCCATGTAACAGAAGTATAGTGCAGGTTTGATGGTGCAGTTTTCTAGGAACAAACTCCTCACCGGTCAATAGATATCATGTGGGAAGTAGCATTACCTTAGCAAGAAATGCTTAACCAGTCAACAAATCTCCACTGCCGCTACTATCAACACTCCACTTGCCCCCCCCCATAACAAAACCATCAGAATCCTAAACACACCTTTCCCAAAATGTGATATACCTGATTCAACCCACCACATCCCCTCATGGCAACTACATGGCTGAAACTAAGCAGCAACTATGGACCAGAATGAACTCCCACCAAAAAAAAAAAAAAAAGAACAGACATATCCACATTTAGGAGAACATTGCTCACAGTACAACCACTCCCTCTCTGACTTTACCATCCTTAAATTCAAGGGAAATCTACAGTACTTGGCACCTTGAACAGGTGAACTTAGAAGAAAAATGTGTAAGATGGCTAGAAGCTAAGAACCAGAGACTTAACACTGATGTTGGTTTTATGGGACACTATAATCTACCCGACTTCTGAATTCTTTTCATATGTGAAAGGTTAGAATGACCCTCCTTTCTTCTGATAGGTCTTGATCTCAGAGTATTCAGTTTCTTTTCTTCTGATAATTGTTTGCCTGATACCCCGGAACAATTTCTTTCTCCACTCTCTTACAACTTTTTTTTACTATGCTATGCTTGGCTTGTACTGACCAGACCTGATGAAGAATGTTTTACATTTGAAAGCTTGTCTAACTCTATCTCAATTGCGCAGTTGGTCCAACACAAGATATTGCCCTAACAACCTTGTTTCTTGTATAATTTCAGAACCATCCCACCTACATTACTGTTATACTACCACAAGGGAATTAAGACCTTTTCTTATAAAAGATTAAAAGAGCATGGCTTGTTTAGCTTTAAAACTTACACAAAAACTGGGCATGGTGAAGCAAAATAAATGTGTGTGTGATGTTTCCAACCATATTTAAATTATTTCTGTTCTGAATCTGAATTACAATCTAACACACTGTGATGAAATGGAGGAAGGCTTCCTTCCAAACTTCTCAAGGTCTGGCTCTGTAATAGGTTCATATGAAAGATATGAGGAGAATAGGAAAGGCACAGGGGGCTGGTGGATTGCACATTAAAATTGGATTTCCCTATCTCCCTCACAAGAATATGCGTAGATTAATTAATATTTGCAGAGCACTGAAAATAAAAGTTGAAATGAAAATATTTAATAAAATATGCCCTGATATAGAAGCGTAGGGTTTTTTAATGCTGTAGAAAGCAAAATCCACCTACCCCTCTCTTCTACACAAACATTTTACACTAATATAACCTACAGTTGTAGACAGGCTTCTGCTGGTGTTACTGAGCCCAAACTCTTTGAAATATTTATAATTTTTATTATAATTTTATTATAATTTTTTAAACATACAAAAATTAACTTTCAGATTACCAGGAGGCAGAACTACCAAACTATGTCTACTCATGAATTTATGCTAGTGAGTGCAAAAGTGTGCTGGCCATGGAGTGCAAGTATGGTCCAAGACTCCATTTCAAGGGTTGAAAGAATGGGTCATAGGACCCAGAGCCACATAACAGCATATTGGAAAATGTGTTTCCTATAAAATGACCAGATTACAAGAAACATTGGAAAAGTCTTTCAAGAGAGACCCTAGGGCTTAAGTAGGACTGATTAACTCCCTACACAGAGAGCGTGTCTTTATGTGACACTACAGTGATGTAGCATCCATGGGCTTCTACATATGACCAGCAGCTACTTCACTGTATTAGCACACTCTCCCATTATAGCGCACCACTACAGCAAAGTAGCTGCTAAAAATAATCATGCACCATATGTACAGCGCAGTACAGGCAGTTACTGAACCGTGATTTAGTACTTTCCAAAGGAAGTACTGAAGCATGGCGCAGTAACAACATCGCCATTGGGCAATATGTAGACGTGCTCAATGAGACCTGGAAAAGGAGGCAAGGAGACAGTTTGTTAATTGGAGGAAAAACAAGTGTCTGAAGCCCTAACTCATGGGTACCTTTCTAATCCTGAAGAAGAGGCCAAACAGATTGAGGAATCTCTGACACGAGGACAAATTGGGCAGGCCTAAAGAATTGTGAGGATACCCTGCTCAAGGATAAAAAAGAGAATACACTTTTGTTGTGTCTCAAGGAGTAGCCTCAAAAAGGGAAACCTTAAGTTATAACCTGTGTAAGTTATGCATTGTAGCGTCCATAAATTTGATAGGACTGACAAAGGGGAAATTGAGGCTAAGGTGAATGGGGTGCCAAGTTGTAGAGTAGTCTGTGCTGAAATGCAGGCTACCAAACTGGGATATACTAGACAGCTAGCACTAATCAGGTGTAACTATACTACTTCTAGTTTCTGCCGACCCAAACATTTGCCAGACAAAAAAAAACTTTAACTTTGATGCATCTCTATGCTAAATTTTAAAGTTATACTTTAATTTGTGACCCATATTTAAAAGTACAACTTTTCCTATCTACTGATTTCTCAAGTAACTAATGGTAGGAATAAAAGTCTGGCAACAATTAGGGAGTTATTTTCTCCTTTATATGTTGTGTTGCTGCAATCAAGGTATTTGAGTGTTAGTTTATATAAATAAGAGGCACAGAAATAACTTTTCATGCACACTAAAAATCTACAAAGAATGGCTGCACTTTACCAGCGTTCTTGCTTACTATATATTTCCAGTAATATCAACAACATGCTTGTGCTGTCCAAACACAAAGAAGTTACACACCTAAAAAAAAAGACAACAAAACAAAACAAAACAGGCTGTTCTGAGGCAGTTCCCATCTCAGCACAGTCCCTGACAGCACTTTTAAATGAATGAAGTTTCATATCCTACAGGCAGCTCCACAGGCAACAAATGTGCAGTTTGTACCAGCACAAAGAGGTTGTGGTGCCACAAACCACACCTGCATATCTGGACACAGCCAAGAAGTTCAGATTAAATTTAAGCCAATGTCAAAATATCCAAAAGGCTATGCCAGAGACACGTTGAGCTCTGAAAATGGGGGAAGTTCCGTTTACTAATCATCAACAAAGATACTATCTGAAGCCAAGTGGATAAATGAGATTATCTATATTGAGAAAGTTAAAGAGGAAGGGGTCAACAAAAACCCCTAAATTACTCCCAAAGAAGTGGAAGAGAGTCAGCAAAAACCTGTTAAACTTCAAAGACAAGTCAAAGTAAGGAAAGAACCAGAAGACAACAGCAGCATGAAGGCCTACTTAGTATATCAAGAATGAGATCAAAAACAGTAGGCACACCAAGAAGAAGGCTAAAAATGCAATAATTTCTTTGAAGGGCGAAAAAGGTGTCAGAGGGCTGTGAGAGATGTTCCAGAGAAAATAGGGGCTATCAGTACAACCAGTTAAAATTTTATATATGAAAAGAATTCAGTGTGGGACAGGACCATTATTACCAGCTAGCATGATGTGCATAATTTCACCAAGTGAAATTCATCAGCCTCATAACTCCTGCCCTTCAGCCACTCTTTACATCCGGATTGGATGTCTTCCTGAAGACTTCAAGTGATGGATAATCCACTAGTATTCTGTTCTGATGACTCATAACCCTAACAATTTGCTTCTTATTTGGGCTGAATGTATCTAGCTTCAGCAGATCTTATGTCCTTATTAAATTAACAAGCCCTTTACTGTCAGGAATTTGCCTCTCATATTGTGTCTCATAGTCTCCTGAATTGTGATCAAGTCACCTCTTAATACGTTATTGACTAGACTAAACTGGTTAAGGCCATCCAACAGAGAAGCAGAAAGCAAACAAAAAAAGAAATAAGATATAATGCCCCTGCTGAGCATAAATCGGACCAAAAATACTAAACTCTGTTTAACTAATCCCCAAATAAGAGCCAATCTGGAAATGTAAAAGGTATAAATATTCAAAACTTGACTTTACTGAGTATTATGTAAATGTTCTCTTTCTTCTGAGCCAATCTTTTCTTTTAAGTAGGTTTAACATCTCTTTGAACTGGGTACCAGAAACAAGAATGTTCTTGGATAACCAAGAACCTTGGTTTCTGTAGATTAATTACTTTATGCTTCTAAGTGGATTAAAACATGCTATATGATTATTTTTGTCACACAAGAACTGCACCACAGAACACCTTTTCCAGTTATCTGTAAGCCTCAACTAATCAGGTGCTGAGTCAGAGGCCTACATTGTCATTTAAGGATAGACATTTCTGAAATATTTCAATTAGAGCCATTTAAAGAATGTGAAAGAGACCATTCAAGCAGGAGGAAGGGAAGAAGCCATTCTACTTTCTGTGCGGGCCGGGCCCCGAGCCCGCCCTCGTCGCCATGCGTGGCGGTGATTCTGATCCCATTCTGGCCGCCATGGAAAAGCCAGGGGTGAACCGGGGTCATACCGGACCCATCTCCGGTGCACGCGGGCTGTGGCCGGCAGCCCGGACATGCGGGGTGGGAGAGAACCGCGAAGCGGTTTTGCGCACGTGAGTTACAATTAGTTACAGAGGCGTAATGGTTGATTGAAAAGATTGTTTACTTACACCCAAAGATGGTATCGGTGTAGGCTGGACAAGTTTCCAGGCACAGCTCCCGCTTGAACCCTCGTTGGAGGATTCTGACAAAACGATTGCTCCTACAGAGTTTGCTAGGCTCCACGGGTCCGGTTAAGTTGGGTTCGAAAATCTTCCCAGAGTTATTCAGGCTCCGCGGGTCCGATAAGTTTTCCCCGGAGTTTGCTAGGCTCCGCGGGGTCCGAAATTACAGGAAAGGTATACGTCCAGGGATTGCACTCGGTGACGGGGAGAGGCGAGAAGCGAAAGCTCCGTAGGCTCGGTTCTATTGCCTCTCTTGCCTGCTTAGGGGAGGTGCATCGGGTCCGCGAGAGTCCACAGCGCTTGGAGATCTTCACACAGAATCTCTCTCTCTTCCTCCCTCCTCCGGCTTGGGCAGAAACTACCCAAGCCCTTTGTACGGCTAGCAAGCCAATCGCTAGCCGCCACATGTGCCTAAATTAGGAATCGGCCAATAACATGGCGCGGATCCTAATACAAATGGCGGGAACTTCTTTGCAACGTGTATCACTACAGTGCAAGAAAGAGATGCACACTGCAAAGAAGCTGCAATCCGGCGGGAAATCCCCCGCTGCACCAGAGTTCTCTAGCAACAGAGAACTCCACCGTGCAAAGAAAGCGACAAATTTGGCGGGAAATAATTTAGCTGTGCTGAAGCGCACACACAAACAAAAAATCACAACTTTGGGTTGTGACACTTTCCAGTCGTATTGGAAACACCAATTAATAGAACTGATCCCTTAAATTGTCACAAGAGCTAATCCCAAATTATATATTTGTTCTATGAGGAGGACAGGAAACTCTGAATTAAACTTAAATTCCTTCACGCTCTTTTTTTTTAACCTTTAAATATACTTTTTCAGGACATACTAATCTTTTGTCACAGTTTGCACTGGTTTTTGACAAAGAACAACCTTAGCTCT
The DNA here is from genome assembly GCF_030867095.1 of Alligator mississippiensis. NCBI lineage: Eukaryota > Metazoa > Chordata > Crocodylia > Alligatoridae > Alligator > Alligator mississippiensis. Next base: position 32,435,458 of record NC_081825.1, read on the forward strand.
AAGATATGGAGCACACCAGTATAGTATAGCCACTAGTAAAAGATATACAGAAGAACATTACAGAAACACCTTAATTTACTACACTTATTTTCCCACTGAAATTTCCTTTAAATACTTAACTGTGATTATACTTTTAGAATCTACCATATTCAAAATTTACATATTCATTTTATATCAAAGTCCTCTCATTATACTAACATTTGATTTGTGTAGTATAAAATCCTTACATTTATAACTAATATGTTCAAATCAATTCTACCTGCCATTGGATATTAAGTTAGAAGCAATATTTTCTGTATCAACTGATCCACCTAATATTAAACTTCAGATTTTAGATTATAAATTAGCTACAAGTTCCCCATGCAGTTCGAATATTTACCATATTTACTAAAATATAAGACAAGTTCCCTCCCCCCCTGCCCCTGCAATCAGCATGGCGGGTAACAGCCATCATCTTACATTTGCATACAAGGAAACCTTATTAAATACATTGTCTATCATTAAACTGCTGCCAAATGCAACATGTGCTCAGGAATGAAAACTATGAAGCTGATTAAACACACCCAACACATTAGAATAACTATAAAAAAACATGACCCATACTGCACAAACATCCTGAGGGGAACCTGTCACAAGAATAAGTTAGCGCAGCTTAATCTGAAAAAGATATATGGCAATGCCCATTGCACTCATTCCCCCTCAGTGCCTAATCTTTTTCAAGTCATGGTGAACCACTACAATTAATACATTTTAACTGCTGCGTCACTCCCACAGCTGAGCTGCAACTTTCTTTCCCATTTCCAATTATTCTTGTTTCTTCACCAGCCTTAAGTGTCTGGCAAACATCACCAAACGGCCCCAAACAGTTCCCACAGAATCCCTCTATTGCCCCCTCTCTCAGCCTGCAGCATATAATTAGTGAAGCCTTCCCCCCCCCCCCCCCAATGGGGCGGTGCTGGACTAAATTACTCTGTGCTGCATCTTCATATACATTTTTGGAGGATCCCAGGACTCATGACAAGAATGCCCAGTTCTAGTCATGAGTAGGGGGGTTAATTAGCACATGGATTCTTTGTGGGGTTGGGAGGTGGATATGCAGCGCACACACATACTGAACTAAGGGTCACCATGGCTTTAAATACTGTTGACTCTTCTGGGGCCCAGCACAATGAACTATATGGTAAATCACAAACCCTTTGACTTGATTTGACCTATTCAACTAGTCACTGAACTATTATCAGGCATAGTTTCTGCTATATATAAGTAGCTATAAAAGTGCTGCTTAAAGGTATGTTTATGGAGTACCTGGGCTAAAGCTTTAAACAGTTAAAAAAAAAAAGATAAAATGCCCCAATTCTGGAAAAAGTCAATGTTTTCAGATTTGCTCTTCAATTCTGTGCTAGGAAGAGCAGGGTCTGACAGTAAGGAGAAGGGGAAGAGACTGAAGAGGGAAGAAACTGGTGGGGCAGAGGCGAAAGACAGGAGCTGAACTCTCTCCCCTCCCCCCAGCTTTATTTTCCCAGTGAGAGAAGAAAAAAATCATGGCAAATCTCCAATAATTAGATTTTATACCTGGGACATTATAACACATTTACAATTTTTTCAATGTTGGGGGTCATCCTATATTTGAGTAAATATGGCATTACAGTGTTTAACATTCCAGACATGGCAACATATTTACATGGAAGAATATCATGCATTTTGGACTCAAATTGTGGATCCTATTCTGTCAGTATATGAAGCTTTGGCAAAAATGTTGCATTTTTGCATAGAAATAATCCAATCCCATTTTACCTTTGGATTTTGATTTATTGCATAGTCCAGCAATGACAACAAAAGTGTTGACATACTTCCTTGAGACCCAGCTATATTTGCACACTAGACAGGAGCTTGACAAAACTCAAGTACTATTTGGGATCATTGGTTCTGTGTGATACAGGAGGCAATGCAGAGAGAGTATTGAACTTTAACTAAGCATGTCTGAGCTTGCTTGCTGGCTCTTCCATTTACATACTGGGTAACTTAGGGCAAATAAAAATTTCCCTTCTCTTAATGAAGGAAAATGATCCTTTGTAAAATGCTCTTGTGACATAACGATAAATCTACTATTTAAGGACCGCCTAGAACCCACATTACCTTTACTGTCATTACATACATTACATTGATTGATGCGGAATCTGTCAAAAGCTTCAATAAAAGGGCAAATTCATTTAAAAAAAATAAGAAAGTTCTTTACATCAGAATTCTGTTTCTCTGAAAACTTGTAGAATTCTAATTCCTGGGTCTAAATTCAATAGTGAGAGAATTTACCAAGCACTTAATATTTTTATTTACTACCTCAAGAACTGTACCATCAAACCCTTAATATACCTGACATAATTGGTGATGCATTGGGGGTGCACATAGGTGCATGTGCACCCCCTGAGCATGGCAGTGCACTGCCTACATAAAGGCAGCACCTGTGGGTGATCGCCACTTGCCCCCCCACTGCCAACACTGCTGGCAGCGTCTGTGGGGGGACAGCAATCACCGCCATGCTTCCACCAGCACCACTGTGCCCCTGCCTGCCCCAGCCACCGGGGGCAAACGTCATTCATGCCTAAGATACATAGATGACATTTTCATCACCGAAACCCTGCAGTCTCTGATTGATTTCCATCAAAAATTCAACAATCAGCACCCCTCCATCGGACTATCACTTGAATACTCTAACACCAGCATTTCCTTTTTGGACACCGTGATCAATATCCAAGATGGTAAAATTAAACCAGGATATATAAGAAATCCACAAACCAATATACATATCTACACAGAACTAGCAATCACCCCAAACACACCAAGAAAGCTGTAATATACACCTAAGCTCTCCAATACCACTGAATTTACAGTGAGGAGAATACCTGTGACCACCACCTCACATATCTCAAAATGGCCTTCAGCCAACAAGGACACTCCTCCAGAGAGATAGGTCACACCTTTGAATGAGGCACATGAAGATTTACTGCAGTATGAAAAGAAAACCCCCACAAATCACACACCATTAGTTATGACATACCACTCTTCCTTGGAATCTACACGGAAAATCCTCAAACAATCGCAACCCATACTAGAAGAAGACCCAATTCTTAATGAGATCTTTCCAGAACCACCCTTCCTAGCCTTCAAACAAGCACCAAACCTCACTAATCTCATCACCAGAGGCAACTCCCTATGACCCAACCCACATCAACCTAGGGATCCAGACCATGCCATGACAAGAAATGCAAACCTGCCAACATATCTCCATCACTCCCACTATAACTACACCCCACAGCAGAACCATCACCACTCCTGGATCTTATACCTGAACCTCCAGAAATGCTATATATTTCATCCAGTGCAACAAATGCCCTGAGGGAAAATATGTTGGGGAAACCAAACAACTGCACCCCAGAATGAATGCACACCAAAAATGTAGCAAAAACAAGAATACCCAGCTACCTGCGGGTACACACTTCTCACGGGACAATCACTCCATCTCCAATCTCTCAGTTTTAATCCTCAAAGGGAAATTACAAAATACTTTCTGCAGACAAGCCTACAAACTTCACTTCATAAATCTACTGGATACAAAAAATCATGGACTCAATATAGATATTGGTTATATGACACATTACAACCTGCCTAACATCTGATTCACCAGGTACCTGCCTGACAGCCTCTTTTCTACCGTATACTCTATCACTGGACTGTCTCCCTTCAGCCTTTTTCCCCCTGCTTTCTTCCCCCTCCCCCGCTTCACCTCTCTGCCTCACCTTTTGTGTCTTTCTAATCCTACCTAATTACATTTTCACTGACATCCTGCCACACTTTTAGCCTCTTTCATTTTTTGAAGTCTCAGAACAGCAGAGATTTTTCATGCCTGAAGAAGACTGACTGGGCCCGAAAGCTTGCCAAGAACTTTTTTCTAACTATTCAGTTGGTCTAATAAAAGATATCACATCTACACAAAGAACCTTGCCTGCCTATGTCCTTAGACCAATACAGCTACAACCAAAAACCCAGTAATATTTTTATTAACATTCAGGGACAATGTTAATAACATAGAGTGCCTATCAGGCTGCAAATTGCTACAACCTACTTTTCAAAGAGTCTTTTTGCTTTGTGCAAATATATAGGCAGTTACATTCCCATAAATATTCAAAATAATGAAAAATAAATATGAAAAATATGCTTCAGGGTGACACTCCTGAAAAAGGTAACTTCACCTTAGAGGCAGTGACTGGGTAAGAATCCTATAAGATGTTATTTTCAGAGAAGATTACAAAACTAAGTAATTTTCCTCTCTCTAAAAATATCATCTGTGCAGCATTCTCCTCTTAGAATAAAAGACGCTTCAGCAGCGTCCCAGAGGGAAAATGAGAGTGAAGCTGACACGAGCAGCAATAACAAGGCCTGAGCAAATGATGTTAACAGGAAAGGTTGTGTTTGTACTTTAACTAAAAAGTATGCATTGTATACCTAAAAAGGAAAGAAGCAACTTTTCAGACTTGTCAAGCACAATATACGAAATCCCATAGCCAATAAACTCTATGCAAAAATTGGTCAACTAAATTTATTTGATGCCAAGATATTAAAATAACTTTTCCAGAATAAGAATATTTCACCTCTTTTAACCTTGTAAACAAACTTTGGAGAATATGAGAGTCTGTTCTTAAGGCCAAATATAAGCAATGTTTTGCAAACGTATGTATGGAAAGGATACTATGTAAGGCTTTGCAAGTATCTCCAAGAGAAACACATTTGTGATAGGTAGATGTGGCAACCTTGCCTCAGATGGAAGAAGCCTTAACGCAACCATTCAGTCTCTAGAGAGGTAAGCTATATCTGTTACCAAGCCAGTATTATGCCCTTGTGGACAAGTTTCTCAAGTTCCTTGCCCTTCTCTCAGGGGAAGAGAAGTTATAAGAACATAAGAATTGTCATACTGGATTAGACCAATAATACTTCTAGCCCGATACTCTACCTCAGAGGCAAGTGTGTGTGTGTGGGGGGGGGGGGGGGGGGGGCGTTGTTGCCTTCCTCTATAGCAGAGGGCAATGATCCTGTACCTAGGATCAGCCGTCAACCTTTTCCTTTCTAAAATGAAGACCTCAGCCTTTTTAGCCTGTCCTCGGATGGCAGCCGCTCCATACCCCTGATCACCTTGATTGCCCTTCTCTGTAACTTTTCTAATTCTACTACATACATCCCTTTTGAAACGTGGAGACCATGAATATACACGGTATTCAAAATGCAGGCACACCATACATTTATAGAGTGACATAATGATGTGTTTCATTTTGTTTTCAGTTCCCACTGTAATGATGCCCAACATTTTATTGGCTTATTTTGGTTGCTGCTGCACATTGAGCCAATATGATCAAATTTGAAGTCTTCTTTCAACACCCTCATGTGACCTTCAATCCTAAAGATAGTCCATAGCTGGAGGGGCCAGTAGCCTTTCTTGCAATGGTACACTTTTCATTTGTGTCTTTCATCAAGCCACACTTGCTTCTTTCAGCTGGCTCTCCTAGGCAGGGTGGAAGACATTGTCAGTGGCATACTGAGACAAACGCCTCAAGAATTTCATATGCAGCCAGATCTGACTCGATGCCTTTATTAGGAGCTGACAAACAGCAGGACTAAGGACTTATCAATTGCAGTTTTCTATGAGAGATAGCAGCTAAGAAGGAACTGACTGGAATATTCACTGGACATTATTTACTCAGCAATAGCTGACATACGAAGATCAACAGCTAGGCCCTCACTTATACTCTGTTTCTCTGCTTCTGCCATGAAAGGCCCAAACATTAGGGTAGCTATTAGGAGTTAGGATCTAAAAGTACAAATTGTGCAGAGATGGCATGTCTGAAACATAATCAATACTTATGCATATCTGCCACAGCGTCTGCAATATACTGACCACGGCTCCTCATGGTCATTATGTCAAAATATACTTTTTGGCAAGTTATCTGTTAACTTCACTCCCTGGTCAATTTGTTTCATCCAGCTTTGTTATAAACTAGGCTTATAGAGGCAGAGTGTATCTTTTTAAATAAATGTTTAATACTTCTAGAGACTTCTAGGCACAACTAAATAACTAATACAAGCACAACTATAACACTCATATAATGTGTAAGTCTGGACTGATGAATTGGAATTTAGGGGAGAATACACAGGCATGTAACAGCCTTTTATTTATTCTATTCCAAAGGATTACAAACCAGTTCGCAAACAAATGCATATATGTTTTCCACTACTTTACCAAATTCCGTAGATTGAAGTCTTGTTTCTTTCCTCCTGAAATGTGTCATGACCCAAGGGTATGATTTTGTGAGTGCTTCGGCACTGCAGAATTATTTCCCGCCACGAGGAGCTTTCTTTGCACGGTGCAATTCTCAGTTGCATAGAGAAAACCCCGGTGCAAAGGAGTTCCTGCCATTCGCATGCCAATTTGTTCCCCGCTATTGTCTGTTTCTAAATTATTCCCACGTGGCGGCTAGCGATTCGCTTGCTAGCCGTATAAGAGGCTTGAGCTGTTTCCACCCAAGTTGGAGATCTCCGGGGAGGACCTCATTTAGGAGGACTCCACATCCATCTCGTGGAGAACTCTAAGCGCTGTGGAGCTTAACAAACCCCGCGTGTGCCTTAGAAAAGGATACAGGGGCCTGATCAACCTCTACCCTCTCCCCGTCGCCGCCTAATCCCTCGACGTACCCTTCCCTGCGCGCTTTCGTGGAGAGTCACCTTTTAGACTCTCATCGTGGTATCCAGAGCTCTTCGGGCAAGTTTTTGTAACTGCAACTTAAGCGAAGCTTTTCCCTGCCTGCACCGCGACCATCTACGGTGTAAGTAAAATAATCTTTAATCAACCGCTACGCGTCCGTGCCTAATTCTAGTCCGCTGTCCTGCATTCCCCGACCCACGTGCCAGGGCTGCTGGCCACAGCCCGCTGTGCACCCCCGAAAGCCTCAGACCGCTCCCGGCCCGCACAAAATGCAACCCTCTCCAAGACCACAAGAACAAAGGAACTATGCCGATCAGGCTGATTTTTAGAAAGACTTTTATTGAGCAATAACAGCTACAATTGTCAAATTAATTTATAGGCTCACATTTAATGATCTAGTTTATTGTGCCATGAACCCTGAAATCAAGGACAGTTGGATAAAGTAATAATAAAATAGTAACAACAATAATTACATTTAAATTGATAAGAACAGGCACTGAGCCCACAAGAGGCCGAGCTAGCACTATGCAGTGACTGAAAAGGCAAAAGCACCCTGCTTTAGGCTCTTACTTTCTAGCATGTAACCAAGAGGCCCTATGACCCTCATTAGGAATAAGTGTTGCTCCCACCCAGGGTTCAATCTAGATTCCCTAGCTCAGCAGTTCTTAACCTTTTTAAGACTCAAAATACTCCTGGATAGATATGAGGCACCACTTGGAAAATGCAAACTGTCTTCACTCTTTTTTGCCTCCAGAAAAATAGTAGAGCAGTTTTTCTGTTTCAAAGAACTTAAAACACCACAACTACGGATTTTCATTTCAAACTTCCTGGGTCTTCCTTGGGCACCGTGTGTGTAAACCTAACCAAGCTAATAACACTGCATGGCACCCTTCAAGGGCTTTCAAAGCAGCCCAGGACACTGGGTCACCCTGGCAGGGCATCACTGCTCTAGGTGCGGTCAGGTCTTCTGCAAAGGACTTGAGGCTTGGTGAAGGGAAGGGGCCAACGCCACCTCACAGGAGCAGGTTTCTGCCCTGAACAAGCTAGGGGGGGTTGAGCAGGCTCCAACACCTACCCCAGTTTCTAGATTCTAGTCTTGGCGCCTGTTCTGATTCTTCCCATGACAGGAGAAACAGGGCCCTGTTTCATGGGTGGCACCTCCACTACCACTGCCCTGGCCCAAGGGTCTGCCACTGGGCACAAATGGACCCCAACCTCCAGGAATCTCGTGCATCAGGAACCAGGTGAAAACCACCTGAGGCAAATCCCTGGCGCTGGAGCTGCAAGCTGGGGCAGCACGAAGGGCTCAAGAGCAGCTCTCCCATCTAAGCCTTGAGTTTGCACCTACCCCACCCCCCGGCTTCACTTTTCCCATGGCGCCTGCGCCCCACGCGCCCTCGCCCCTCCCCCCGGGGCGCGCGGCTGCGTCAATGCAAATGAGGCGGGGGGCGGAGAGATGAGATTGTCCTCGGGCGGTGGAAGAAACCATCCCCTAGCCTCTCCACTTCCCCGCCCCGCCCCCTGGAAGAAACTATTTTACGCTGCCCACGGCAGGCACAATCCGATATTTGTTTCATGAAAAACACCCCAAGGGAAGGGAAAGAAACAGCGCGACGCTGCAGTGGCAGGGACCCCCCCCCCCCCCACACATATTGGTTGGTGCCGCCCAAGGCATCAGTTGCAGCCTCGCGAGAACAGAACGAGAATAAGTAAAGGCGCAGTCTTGGGCGGGGCTATGAATTATTCACGAGGGGAGGTGCTCATGAATTATTAAAGAAGCTTGAGGCGGGGATTGTGACGTGAGCGCGACGAGCCTTCCGGGGTTCTTCAGGGGGCTGCGGCCGGCCGGGAGCCGGTGTCTGAGCCGTGGAGCCCGGGCCGTGACAGCCCGGCGCCCCCCTCCCCCCGGGGGGAGCTGTCACACCAAGCGCTGCCCCTCACAGTGGGTCCCCCCCGCCATTGTTGCGTGTCCCCGGGGGGGGGGGGAACGGGGGTCCCCGTTTCATCCCGCAGCTTTGTCCCCTCACTCAGGGATCCGAGCGGGGGGCGCCCGCGCCTGCCCCAGCCCCACTCGGCGTGGGCGGCGCCGCCCGGCCCAGCGCCCTCCCCGCCTCGTCACGCGCCGCGCCCGGCTCCCCGCGCCGCGCCGCAACATGCAGGATGAGCTGCTGGCGGGGGTGACGCTGCCGCCGCCGCCAGGCAGCAGCGAGAGGCTGGGCAGCGGCCCCGCATCAGGACACCCCCCTCGCGGCCACCCCTCCTCTGACTCGAGAGCCCGTCTCAGCCCCCACCAGGATTTAAGCAAGCGGCAGCCGCAGCCGCCGCCTCCGCTGAGCCAGAAGAGGAAAGAGTTGAAGCCGCCGCCTCCGCCGCGCAGCCCAGCCCAGCCCCGCGGCGGCGCCCCCCACCCCCCCGCCTGCCACCGCCGCGCCCCCCCGCCCGGCCGTCCCGCTGACAAGCACCAGCAGCGCCTCAGCGCTCGCCTGCAGGAGCCGCCGCCGCCGGGAGACTACCCGCCCTACCGGCCCCTCAGCCCGGCCGGCTCCGCCGCCTGCGCGGACCCCGATGCGGCGGTGGCCGCCGCCGCCTGCGTGAAGCCGCCCGCGCCTCCCGCCAGAGCCCCCATGGAGTCCCCCCCCAACAGCCACTTGCTGGGCAGCCCCGGGACCCTGCTGCCCGGCGGGCTCGGCTCGGGCTTCAGCAGCCTGCAGAGCCCGGAGCTCCCCAGCCCGCATCACGGCAGCGGGGGCGGCTCCTCCTCGGCCGCGTCCCCCCCGCCCCCGCCGCTGCCCGGCTTCGGCTCCCCCTGGTCGGTGCAGACCTCGTCGCCGCCGCCGCAGGCGCCGCAGCCGCCGCCGCCCCAGCAGCCGCCGCCGCCGCCCCAGCAGCAGCAGCAGCAGCCGGCGGCGTCCGGCAGCGGCGGCGGGGGGGGGACGCCGCTCAGCGCGATGCCGCCGCCCAGCCCAGAGTCCGATACCAGCTTCTACCCGGGGCTGCCGTCCTCCATCAACCCCGCCTTCTTCCAGAGCTTCTCGCCCGTGTCGCCGCACGCGCCCTGCGCCGGGCCCTTCAGCAGCCCCTTCTCGGCCGCCGCGCCGCCGCCCATGAGTTTACCTCAGCAGCAGCAGCAGCAGCAACAGCAGCAGAACCGGCGCTCGCCCGTCAGCCCCCAGCTCCAGCACCAACACCAGGCGGCGGCGGCCGCGGCCGCCTTCCTGCAGCAGAGGAACTCGTACAACCACCACCAGGTGCGGGGCCGGGCCGGGCCGGGCCGGGCGGGGGGCGATGGGCCGGGGGCCGGCACAGGCCCCGCAGCGCCCGGCCGGGAGGGCAGCACCCCCCGGCGCGGGCTGCGGGCAGCCTGGTCTGCCATCGCCCCTCCTGCAGGTCGGCGTCGGGAATCGGAGAGGCTGAGCAATCCCGCGGTACCTCGGCTCCTCCTGGAGGGCTTTGGGTCCCTGCTAGCCCATAGATTGGGAGGTTGCCTTGTAGGCACCCCGTGAAGTGGTTTGTTTTATATATATATTTTAATACAGTCATTCTTTGAAGGTAGAACTACAGGAGGACGCTTCTCGCTTCTTGGCCTCTTGAAGGCTCAGATCAAGCATTGTGGCTTCTTAACCTGGCTGGGGAAATACTGCAGATCAGTGTCGGAGAAGGAAGTTTTCCTGAACCGCCTGGCAGGAGAGCTGCCCTTCTAGCATGGTTCAGTACCTGCCGAGGTGCCGCAGCTTTATGCCCAGTCCATGGAAATGGAAGTTTCCTCCCTTGCTTGCTCCGAGGGCTGGATGGCTGAGGGCAAGCAAAACTTGGGGGCATCCGAGCCCCAAGCCTCTGGGCATGCGCCTGCAAGTAGGATGCCTGCCAAAGGGTTTGGGAACATCTGAAGCCCCAGGTGCAGGTGGAGGATATTTGCCTGTAGTAGGGCCACTTATGTTTCTAGACTCATGGATTTGGAATTAGTTTGGGCTAATTTGGCCTCTGATACAAATTAAATAACTTAAAAAAAACAAACCCACAGGAGGATACACGGGCTTGGGTGCTCTGTTGGAGGGGTGCTGCATGAAGGAGAGAGGTGCTGCTGGTCCTTCTCACTGGCTGTAAAGGCCAAAGCAACTCTTCCCGTCATTGAGATGTGTGAGACATCTTCTTCTAGCACTTCCCAGCCTGTTTATCGCTCATAGGTAGTAAACCCAGAGACAGATGTGACAGCAGAGCTGCTAAAATTAAAGACCTGTTAACATTTGACATTCCCTCTCAAGTGCGTTTCACAATGGAGCGGCTGCCTCTCCCAAATTCCAGCCAGAGCATTCAAGTTTTACGCCTCGTTATTCAGAACGGAGCTGCCCTCCTGTGTGTCTGACCACAGTGGCTTCAGCAATTTTAAGAGATGATTTTTATTTTTGTGTGTGGGTCCCATCACCCCCCTTCACTTTTTTAAAAGGAATATTTAATAGTAATATGTAGTTAAATGTGATGTGCTTTGATTCTATATGCATGTCATTTGAGTTACAAGTGCCAGGGTTGGTTACAACCCATCTTTGAGGTGCAATTATGAAATCCTATTTTGATTGGAAATTAGAATGTATGAACACCTGATTTGGGCGATCTGAGTGTTTGAGAGAGGTCTTTCCCAAAACCAGATTTTAAACATACCAGACAAATGCTGCTGCTTACTACCGGCAGAGCTCAGTGGGTCCACCTTTTGGTAGAATGACAACTATTATACTTCAAAATTTTTTAGGTTACATGTTGGAGGCAGTCAAAAGTTTATCTGTTTTCACTTCCAGAAAAGTATTTTCAAAGACGGCTTTTGTCACCAACAAACTAGCATCTTGCCTTCAGAGAACGTACAAGGTGCCTCCCTCTGCGGTAGCCCCCAAACCCCCCTAGATTCCTCAGTTGGAAGAAGTTATCTTATCTCCATTGACAAAGCAATGCTGATTTTTACCAGATAAGATGATGATTTTATCTGTTTCACCAGAAATTCAAGTTGTGGCTTCTAAAGATTAAAAAAAAAAAAAAATCCTATCTTTAATCATGTCAGTGATAGTTTGAAAGTATGGTCTTAGATTATGCATATTCTGTGTAGGAAAGCCAGCCTGCTTTGTCCTTCTTACTTGACGGTTATTATAGACTGATGCATTAAATATATTTTCTTTGTGCAACTCTCAACTCTTTTCCTTCACAAGGGAAAAAACAAAGATCCATATCAACCTGAAACCACCCAGTGCTGTTCTTCAGGGGCATGCCAAACAGAGGCCTACCTATCTAACGCAAGCCAGGTCAGCAATACGGCGAAAATGGCAGCTTTGTTGTAAAGGGCATTAACTGTAGGAATGTTCTGTCAAGAAATTAAAAAAGGTCCCTTGCACCATTACTGCCTTTTTTGTAGAGTAATCATTCTGTATTCCATTTTCTCCTTTGCTTAGTATTATGTTTATAGGCAAATAGTGAGGTCTAGTTTACAAAAATCATTTGAGCGTTTTTTGTATTTTTTTCTTTTTTAGGAAGAAAGCAAGCCTGGAATGTTTCCAAAATAATCTAATTGTTTTTGTGGTTTTTTCTTTAGCCTCTTCTGAAGCAGTCACCCTGGAGCAATCAAAGTAGTGGCTGGAGCACAGGAAATATATCCTGGGGAGGAATGCATGGCAGAGACCATCGTAGAACTGGAAACATGGGAATTCCAGGAACTATGAACCAAATCTCTCCTTTGAAGAAGCCCTTTTCTGGTAATGTCATAGCTCCCCCTAAATTTACTCGCTCTACTCCATCGCTGACACCAAAATCATGGATTGAAGATAATGTTTTCCGAACTGACAACAACAGTAACACTCTCCTACCCTTACAGGTAAGAGTGGCATGTAACTGGAAACGTATTAATGTTTCTTCTTTTCAGTCTTAGCTTTGTAGATTGGTGTATTTTAAAAAAACGGAATACAGAAATACCAAGTACTTTCATAGCAATTGTCTAAAAACTTATCTTCCATTTTTACAGTTAGTAATGAATGGCAAGTACGTAATATATTTTCTCCATTTTACCTTGTGATGCTGAATTTTGTACCTATAGTCAGTATTATTGCTCACAGACTATATAGGAGAACAAGAAAACTAATTGGAGAGAGAGGAGAGACATGCATTTTTAAGCATCTGCTTTAAAAAAAAAAATAGAACACCCTTTCAAGTATAGATTTTTCATCCTATAGTTTTATTTTAGATCTTGTTATACAGTTCTTAAGAGCAAGCATTTTTTCACTTAATATTTGGACTTCTCTGCATCTGAACTTATAATTTTTAAATTCACCTTGTTGTCCTCTGAAACTTTTTATCTGTGCTATTTTATATATCTGTTTTATTTTTCTTCCAATGACAGCTTCTGTAAGCATTCCTGAATTTATCTGATGGGTGGAAACTCTTTGATTTTGGGGGTTTGATCTCTCTCATCCTGCCTCTGTCAGTCTCTGCCATTCAGTTTGTGATTTCTTAGGGGCAGGGACTGTCTTCTGTTAGATCCTAATCCCAAGTGTTGTATCAGTTTTAAAGTTTATTTTGTTACAAAACAGTCACTCTGCTTTAGAATTAAGGAACTTAAAATAATTCAGTAGATTTTTTTCTTGACCACTGCACAAATATTCTGTTTGTAATCTTTTTTTCTGAACTATTATACTAATATTTTTTCCCTTAAATTGGTTTACTGTATTACAAAAGAATAAGGGGATATGGAGAAAAATAGTTACAATTCTTGCTAATCCATTATAAAGCTGTACTGCCTTATTTCTTATTAGCATTTATCTTGATTTGGACTTGGTCATTATTGTCACCACACTTAACTTTGAACAATGGCACTTGGGTTAAAAAAAAAAAAGCAAACTAATCTTAGTGCAGCTGTGGTAATGGCAAGGTGTGCACTTTTTATGCATAGATTCCCTGTTTTTTCCTTGTAATTCGCTGTCAATGGATTTACGGTTGGCTAAAAAATCTTATACAGTACCAACAGTTCCCTTTCCCTTTGAGGCCTGATATTTTGACTGGTGGGCTTGGGGCAAATGGTGATTTCAAACCTGTTTTATATTTGCTGCAACTGCAGCTTGTCACGCATTTGCAGTATAGGAGATTTCTGCTAGTACTTTTTTTTTTTTTTTTAAAGGCCTACTTCATTGACTAGACTTCACTGGGATAGCTCTGTTGGACTGTGTGTTTTTTTTTTTTTTTTTTTTTCCTTCTTATTTAACTATTCAGATGGAAGATGGTAAGGATGCCATTTAGATATCTTAAATCTAGATCTTGACTTATTAACAGGCACAGTTCACAGTCACCTGCTTGAGAGAAGCTTGTGCTCAGCAACAGAGACACTTAACATCCCACAGTAAACACTGTAAAGTGATCTTTTCACATTTGAACAGCAGTTTCACAACATCTTAGCGTTCATATGCAGCTAAGAACAAGCTTGCTTGTGTGAGGTATCATACTCTGCTTCTAAGTTTGAATGTCTTGCATCAAAAAAGGCTGAGAGGGGACTTGGTAGCAGCTTCCCACTACATCAGGGAGTACATCAAGGGCTTGGTGAGCAACTGTTCACCAGGGCACCTGTGCGGAAAACCAGGATTAATGGCCACAAACTCCTGGAAGACCATTTCAGGCTCAACTTTAGGAAAAACTTCTTCACAGTTAGGGTGCCCAGGATGCGGAATCAGCTCCCTCCAGAGGTGGTGCAGTTGCCTACCCTGGAAATCTTCGGAAGAGACTGGACAGTCATCTTGCTGGGGTCACCTGACCCCAGTTGTCTGTCCTGCCTGTTGTAGGGGGCTGGACCTGATGATCTTCCGAGGTCCCTTACAATCTACAAATCAAAGCTGTCTAACTTCTAAGTAGGCCAGGGGACACACATTCTGGGAGCTACACCAGTATGGCCTACCAGCCCATGGCCCCTATGCCACATGGATGTGACTACATGCCTGCATCCCCTCCCTCCCACTGTAGTACACACCTACATAAGCACCATCTCCACCACTAGAATCATGGGTGACTGGTGCCTCCTCAGTCTGAGGGGGCACTCGCAGAAGCCAGAGTCGGCATCAGTGGCAGGAACAGGGCTGGCAAGCACCTGCAGAAGCTGCAAGCAGCATGGGCAGTGCAGATGGTCCTGTCAGAGGGGGCATGTGCCTCCTCACCAATCGCCTATGACTACAATGACCCCATGTGGATGTTTCTCCTCCCCTCCTCCCCCAAATACCGTACCGCACACTGTGTAGTCCTGGCTTCACCCTGTGTGTGCTATACCACACCATTCCATACCATACTGTGTTGCCGTGTGGGACAGGTGCAGAAATCCAAAACTGAAGGAGGGAGCAGGAGCCCAGAGACTCCAGCCACTGTTGCACTTGGAGCAATACAGGGAGTTTCAGTCAGGAAGGAACCCAGGAGCTGCTATTTAACTCCCTGTGGGGCACATGCAGCCCATGGGCTGCCAGTTGGATAGCTCTGTCTAATATGATGATCTTCTAGAAACTTAGATCAGTGATTCTCAACCAGGGTGCCACACAATATTAGCACTGTTTGGTGTGCAAATGCTGACACAAGTCATAAGATAAACCCAGAGGTTTCAAATAGGAATCCATGGTGTCAAAAACCATTCTGACATGTTGTGGTCTTTCTGAGTTCTTTGTAACAGAAGAATTGCTCTATTTTTCTGTAGTCAAAACATGGGTGAAAGCTAAGAGCTGACATTTTCTAAGGGGTGCTTTGTGTCTAAAAATGTTGAGAAATACCATTCTAGAGGAAGCCATCTAATAAGAAGTGGCTCTAAACAGCATTTGTTATATTTCTTGCATATAGAAGCTAATCCTTTCTATTTAATGTTAAACAGGGTGGAGTAGAAAAAAAATAAGCATCTGAAGTTTAAACAAATTTATAATAAGTTGTATTGATATTTTGTTCTGTTGGGCTTCATAGCTTAAGGTGGAGCAAGCATATTTCAGTTCTGTCTCTGTTATTTATCTGACTTCTCTAGTGTTTCATCAGAGGGAGAAACTAAATAATTATTTCATCCAGCAATTTTTAAGCTGATATTTATCTCAATCTGATTTGTTTGGATTTAACAGACTATAGTCAAAGGATAGAATACAAATACTACATATTTCAGTATTAACCACTGCTGTGCTATTTTAGATATCTTCCATATGCTGCATTGTTTCACTAAGTTACTGCAATTGTATTTTTCAGTCATCATAAAATGCTGTTCTCTGAAGGGTCACTTCCCCCCCCTGTATTGACTAATTAATTTATTTTAGAGGTCAGAATGAAAAGGCTAAAATCAACTTGAGCAGAATTCAGAACTTGTGCTTGTTACCATGTTGGCAGTTGTGACAGTCAAACATCAGTCTACTTAATTTGTGCTTACTTGCCTCTTTCCATAAAAGGTTGAGGTATTCAGATTGAGGGTTCTTAAAGATACAGTAGCAATTTCAGTAGATCCTGTACAAATACCAATTTTACTAAATGTATGCAATTTGCAAAGTGCAGCAGTGATAAAGAATTTGAGGGAACAGTTGAATATATATGACAAAGTTACCTAGACTGCTTCTGAACTAGGGTTTCTCAAACTTCCATTCTTGACCTCATTGTTAGTAGGAACCTACTGACGACACTTCTTTATGCACAATTTTGCAGATCATTTTCCCTCCCACTCGTGATTATACAGCATCCTTGTTGTATCTACAGTAATGAACAAGAATGTATTCTTTTTTTAATAGAGTAGCTGCTTGTAAAAAAAAAAAAATTAAAAGAATCCAAGGTAAATGAGCCAATGCTGTAATTACAGTAGCTTTATGCAGACAGTTAGAGGTCCAAACCACAGCTGGCAAGTCACCCCTGACAATTCCCAGGCCTTGTTTACAATGGAGACTTGCCCCAGTTCCAACCTTGGGTATCCAGCCACCCGCACAGCTGCACCAGCATGACCCATAGTGTAAACTGCAGATTATTTTATCTATAGTATCATAGCTTATTCCATATCTGGAACTGCTTTATCCTGGGAGTCTGTCCTAAAGCAACCGTTATTGACTGGAACAGGGACAAATTTCCAGTGTAGACAAAGTTAGGTCAATGATGTTAGAATGGAGTAGAGTGTTGCTTGGTTTTAAAACAGAACAGTTTATTTTACCAGTCATTAGTGTATTAAGTTACAATGTAAACGGGATGAAGGCAGTTGTTTTTTTTTTAATGTTGGCATCCTTTAAGTATAAGATAAAAGACATGAATTCACTGTTTTCATAGTGGGTATGATTTCACTGACTGGTGGAGTTAAATCTGCTAATTGCCAGTACTGTGGCACTACAACTCTTAAGGTGGGGTTTTCCAAATTGCTCAGATCTGGCCTACTATTGTATTGCGTTCAGTGGTAACACTCTCAAGACTGCAACGGGAACAATGGTAAGCCAACACTAAAGTATTTGTTACATAATTATGTAATTAAGGGGTATGATCATTTTTATTGATATCATTGTGCTGGTAAAAGCCCTACGGAAAAACAGTTATTCTGGCATAAGATGCGTGTTGTTCCAAGAGTTTGCCAAACCAGGTCTTACTCCAGTATAAATAATGTATAGTGATTAGATCCACAGTATAGTATTTTGTTGTTTATCCTGGAATAGTTAAAACAGCAGATCTTAAGTGTAGAGACTGCCTTAGTGCTTGTTATATTTCTAATTTTAGGCATATAAAATTAGACCTTTTATTTTGAAAAATATTTATTATTGGGAGAATTGCCCTGGCCAACACATATACCCTGTAAATTGAGATGTTTATATAGATAGTCCAGTTTTCCCATTCTTTCTCTTGGGGGTTAAGGGAAAACTGCATTCCTATTACTGTCAAATATATTATACTGCCTATGAACAGTCTAAATGCACGTTGATTTTAAGTTTAATGTTTAAAAAATATATTTATAAAACTTACTGAAAATAAAATAGAACACATTTCCTAAAAGATAAATTGTATTTGTGTGTGTGCTCTTGGTAGGAGCAAATGTAAATAAAAACATTGTTGTCTTAGAGTGAACCTGGATTCTGTTTCTGTATCTTTTTTGACTTCAGGAAATGCATTGCATGTCCGTGTGTTTTTCACCTTGATTTGTCCTTCCTGTTTGTTTGAAGAAACCATGCATACGATATCAGCAGTCCTCAAGGCTGAGCTTTATTATTCACTGCTGAAACCTATTGCTCCAATTTGGGATTTGAAGATTAAGATATAATTTGTCTCATAATTGCAGATATTTTTTAGTCACTTTTTGAATTTAAACACTAAAGTTTCCAAATGCTCAGTGGAATAAAACACAGTCTCAGATATGTTTTCAGATAAGATAAATGTTTTAGAATTGATTGTACTTGACACCAGCTGTTAGCTTTAACAAATTCTTTAATTTATGCTAGAGGCAGCCAGAGAACAATTTATCAACTGCAGTTATTCACAGAGTTAATTTGACATCTTCAGAACCCAAAGCTTAATTTTGCTGTTTGTAACTGAAAATATTTATCCCCCTTAATATGTTTAAACTGCAGTTATCAAACATATACCAGCCAACATTTTAAAAAGTGAGTAGCTAAAATTCTACTCTTAAATCCATATACAGGCACTTAAATAATGGCCTTATTTTCAAAACTGCGGAGTATTAGCATCTCACATGAAAGCCAGTGAGAGCTTCTAAGTGTTAGGTGCTTCTCAAAGTCCGGTTGCTTATTTAGATACATAAGCAAGGATTTGGAGCCCATCTATAGGCGCTTCTGGGAGGAGAAATAGATTTTACTGTACTGTAAATTGCTTGTACGTTGAAGCCAAAAGCCTGACAGAGGCTGTAAAGATTTAAGCCAAACATTTCAATAAGTTTTGCCTGAAACACAAATGCTTACCTACAATATAAAAAACACAGCATATATTTGAAACAAATCCTTTTTTTAAATGTAAGCCAAAACTTAAGTAAGTAACATAACAAAATGTTGGCATGCTGTATTAGTAAAATAGCACTGTATGCATTGAGTCTAATTGCCGAAAAAACTAGCCATTGAGGAAATGGTTAGACCTCCAGCCCATCTCCTAGCCAGAACATAGTTATTCTTTAACATTCAAGAGTTTTTCCAAAGTTAAACAAGATGTTCATCAGAAGATTATTATATAACCTTACCTATTCTTAATCAAAATTTTGCTTTGCTGTACTATTTTCCCTTTTTTTTTCTTTTTTTAAATGTTTTGACTAATTTCCCCCTTCACATTGACATCTTTTTGCTGTCTCATGTGCTCTTATTTCAGTCATTTTGATCAAGCCATAGGTTGTGTTAGGCTTTCCTCCTGACTCAGTCCTGCCAAGCCTTTAATCATCTTTGTTGCGTCTCTGGACAGCTTCCAGTCTGTCAGTATATTACCTTGAACTGTAGCACTACATGTTTGTATGAGCAAGGATTGCATCAAAAAGTTGTGTAGCTGGGAAGCAGAAATGTCACTGTCACTGGACCTGTTCAATATGTTTTTATAGCTTGAGCATAGCTAGTTACATCCAGTTACTCTGGTGGTATTACCTTAAAACTTTTTCTGTTCTCAGGATTGCTTCCCCTAAGTATCTGCCAGACATTACAGTTTTTGCATGGTGTTAGTAATGGTAAACTGCTTTTCCTTAATAAGAGGATTTCTTGTGTCCACTTTTTCTAAACCTCTTTCTGTGTTTCCATAGAGCTTAATTGTAATGAATTCATAGGCATAACTGTTACAGTTTCTCTCACTCTCTCTCTCTCTCTCACACACCCACACACACACACACCCCCTCCCCCCCCCCCCCCGTTAACTGGCACCTTTCAAGCCGGCATGTTCTATTAACTGGCATGCTGGCTTGTAAGGTAAAGTGAAACCGGAAGTGCCCACTCTGAGCTCCCATGGCCTGGGGCAAAGCAGCCTGCGCTGCCAAGCCCCCACGGTTCTGGGCATAGCAGGCTGTGCAGGGCCCACCTCCCTGTCCCTCAGCCCGTGAGGGTCAGCAGTGCGGCGGGAGGGGCGGCAACACCTCAGATGCAGTGGGACAAGCAGCAGCCCAAACAATCAAAGACGCCTGTTTGGGCCTCTCAACTAACTGGCATATTTTGTAATTCAGCATCCCCCCATTCCCCATGGGTAGCTGTAGAGAGAAAAATCTGTTCCTAACAACTTAATTCTTTGAGAGCTATAGACATTTGACTGTATTGGTGGTCAGTTGCTCTCTACTAGTTTTAGCAAAATGTGATCAATACATACATTTTTTTTTTTTTTGAAGTTGCTGATTTTTTTGTTGATATAGACTAAAATCTTTTAGTGCATTTTTGGTAAATAGTTTTAAGAGGGTAAGATTTTAAAACATGCACCTAAAATTAAAAATATTTGCAAGCCTAAATTTAAGCACTATCTTTTTTTAAAAGTCTTGACTAACAATGAGCAGAGGATGCTTATACTTCTTTTTCTTAACTCGCTTCAGTATATTTGAATGATTTGAGATGTGATTGCACTATGCATTGAGCTTCTATAATTAACTATTTATTGCTGTAAATGTGCTGACAAGATAGTCTTTGTGTAAATTTATTTAGAAATTTTAAATTCTGCCAAAAACAATGGTTTTGGAATGAACAGAATTTATAATTGATGAAAACATTCCCTTTTCTAACCAGTTGTTAAAGGATGCTATATGCAGTACTTTTCAGTAGCACAGAGAACTGTATAAATCTTCAGTTTTGCAGATGGTAAATAGGTAGTTTGAGAAATTGAAGGCAAAATTTCCTCTTCTAAAGGTACACATCAGTCCTTTGGTTCCTGGACCAGTACTGCTACAGGAGGCAGCACTCTGCTTCCAAATGAAGGTTGCATATTATGCTAGCAGTTTCATCAGGAAGTTTGAAGGAGGAAAAAAAACCCAAAACTCTGAAGTCCAAATGAAGTAACTTGAGCACTCCATAGCTAGCAATATTGCCTTGATATGTGTCTTTTTCTAGAGGAAAGAAACCAACAGAAAAAGGATACAGTTTGGAGGAAGATGTACTTCCAAGGAGGCAGCAGAAGTGAAATAGCTAATTTAATGGAGGGCCCCCACACCTCACCCCAGTTGATAAACTAATGGTGATATTTTTCTGCATTATAGAATGTACTCATCCTCCCCCCAAAATTCAGTTCCTATAATTTTTTGTTAACGGAGAGAATAGCTGCATTGAAAATAGTCTTTCTGAAAATGAGCCTACTTGTGCAAAGTTTACTAAAAGGACATATGGTATAATGCACCTGATGGTTAACATACAAATGCTGCGTGCATCAAGTAAACATAGCTTCTGAAAAACCTGGCAGATTGCTTAATAAATATATTCAAGAGAAGTACAAAGAAAGACTTTTAAAGGGAACTCACTTTTTTTGTAGGGAGGTGACAGTACCTTTTGAGTCTATGAAAAACTAGCAAACTCTATTACTAGATTCATCTATATTTTGAAACTGAGAAATTATTGAAAAATTACATGAGGAGGTCAGGCACAACTTAAGTCTTTTTTTTTTTGTTTAAAACAAAGAAAATATGTCAACACTGCTCCATACTGTTTTCTATAGTACAAGACTAATTATAACACTTGGGAAAATGACCTAATTCATAAAATTATCATTTTAAGTATCAATAATATAATCTATGTTCAAACTAGATTTCTGCCATTTACTATTAATCTAGAGTTACCTGCTTTTCGTATAAGATTGTTTACTGTGTTTCATTCAGTGGTTGATAAGTCTTTTTATTTTTCAAGTCAGTCTTGACCAAAGGCTTCTAGTATAACAGTAGGATGATTTGAAAGGTATTACACTTGACACATCATTTTCTTCATAATCCTGATTTGGTCTGTTTTGTCATTGTTTGATTAAGGGTTCATCCATTCATAAATGGATATAAAAACAGTTGTTTTTTGGGGTCCAGTATGGAAGTAACACTTGCCTTTTTTGTGGGCAGTTTTTTCCAAAAACAATGAGAGAATTCACAGCATGAGTCACTTGACTGAGCAAACATGTTTAGTAATCAGAGCGGTCCCCTTTCAAAGAGTTATTTGTGATCACTGTTAGTGAACGTGGATTTTAATATGATGACTTCTTGGTAATATCTAGTTTATATTCTTTTGCAACAGTTCTTGATGCTGTCTCAAAAGAATCAAAAGCTTATGCTTCTGTCTTGAAAGCTTAAATAGTCTACCTATTTACTTTTACACTGATAAAGCTTATTTGTACAAACAGCTTAAAATTGAACCTTGTACCCTAAACTTTCCACTCTGCTTGGGATATCAGGTTTGGATTAGCTGACCTCATAGGAGTTCAGTCAAGTGAAGAAGTGACAGGGCCTGCCATCTGGAATGCTCTCTGTCTAGATGTCTACTATACTCATCAGTAGCGTCCATCAAGGCAAGGTTGAAGCTTAGTGTGCTTTGTGCAGTTCATTACTCTATACTTGGTAAAAATATTTATATAAGGCATTGTATTTTAGCTGTTTGGTTTAGTTAGTGTTGTATATTTTGTGTGGTGTGGAAGTAGTTTTAACTGTGAGTGCTTTAAAAGTATGTGGTTATCACAGTCAGGAAGTGACATTTTAAGACTGTGAGAGTTGACCTTGCTCAGAAAAGGTGGCGCAAGGGTCATCTCTTCTTTCCTCTGTTATTCTTTTATATTACTTTTGGCAGAGTTATAACCTATGCCTCCTTTTATTTTGCCCAGTGACGTTATTCACAAGTTCACAAAGGTGGTGACCTTATTCTGTAGTATACTTTCCCATTGTTTTTCTGGCTAAGTCAACCAGAATTCCTCCTGCAGTTAACAGCAATGTAGCTACTTATTATCCTCTGAAAAGCAGTTAACATCACTTTACAGGAGAAAATTTATTATTTTTTGTTGTTTCAGTATATGTGCATATCAAAATTCTAACCAAATTAAAATGTAAGGCACTAACTTGGACTACCTAGGTGCATTAAACATCACATTAAGCCCCTAATACCCAAGTAACTGCAACAAGTACTACTGGTTATGAATTTTACTTCTTATTGGGGTTTTAGATAGATTAAGTGTGATATTAAATGTATTAAAGACTTTTTTAACATAGTCTCTCCCTTCCCTAACTGCAAGATGCAGGTCTCAGTATAGATTCAGTATTTCGGCTACTGGTAGCTTTCTACTTTTATAGTTTTCACAAGCAGCAGAAAAGCAGAATTGAAAAATTTGGTTCATTTCATTGTTATTTAGAAATGTACAAGGAGAACTGAGTCCCAACATAAGTGACTTTTAGTTTCATTCACTCTGAGGCTTCTTGGGTAAGCAACAGAAATATAGCAGACCAAGGTGGTCACAAAAAGGGGCACTGGGTTTTCCATCAGTCTGGCTTAAATGCAGTCATGAGTCCATGCTAAGATTGAATAGTAGGGATTCTACAGCCTTTGATTTAGGAGACATGGCTGTAGGCAGAAAGGAATCAAGCATTCAAATATATTGTTCATATTAGCCCAAAGTACTTAAAAATGTGCACTTAGCTTAGTGCATAGGTTGTTCACACCAGTACAAATCCCCTCATCCTTTTTAGCATCAAACTCATGCAGATTTTGTGTTTTAGGGTAATTTTTCCAAGCACTGTCTTGTCTTAAATGGGGTTCCTTATGGTATGTCTTAAACAGCTGGGCAGAAGTCATTGCTTCCATCCCACAGAAAATTCCAATATTTCAAAGCTTGTATTCACCCAAAAATGATGCCAGTTTTTTCATGGGCCAAACGTTTTTAGATAATTTCCTTATAACATTCCTGAATAACCTATAGTCACAGTTTTGGTTTGATGGAGGCAGTTAGTTAGCATATAAGGTGCCTCCCTGCCTTGCTTTATGCCCAACTCGTTCAGAGGGGCATGAGCCTTTAGGCTAGGGACAGATGTTCAAAAAAACCTGAGCCTGAATTGCTTCAATCTTTGCAAATTAGTCTAACCTGTCTAGGTTGAACTGATTTACAACTGTACAGACATTCCCTCTGGACTGAAGAAATGCAGGCACATGCCTGCAGTGGTTCAGGCTAGAAGTGGGGGGAGGGGGTGCTAAAGCAGCCCTCCCTTCTCTTCCAAAATGCTGAGCTGAGTGGGGGGCATGGCCAGGCCCCCAGCAAGACTTTCTGATTAGGGAGGTATGTAAACCCCCATCCTGCCTGCAGTCCCAGACTTTTCCCCACTTGTTGTTCAAGGGACAGGAGTGTTGCCAGACCCCAGCCCTGGGCTAGTACTTTGAGGCAGAGGTAGCGGGGGATGCAGTGCATGCATCTGTTGGTGATATGGAGCTTTTCAATTTCCTTTTCCCTGCTTCTTCATACTGTCTGCAAACCTGGCAGGTGAGGGAGCCAGCAGGAAGCTGATAACACAGTGTTTATCAGCCCATCAAGAAAACAAAAGCCTCTCTCGTTAGTTCGAGCTCTTAAACAGCTTTTTCCAAGGAAGGAACAGAGGGACGTTACCAGCTGACCTGTTGATTAGCTCCAAAAAGCCCTAAGTGAACACTTTAAATTGGACACACACACACACACACACACACACACACACACACACACACACACACACACACACACACACACAGTATTAGCTAGCATACCACATGCCTAGGTTCCATCGGGCTGGGGTCCATGCTGTGGGAGATGAGAGGGAGTGAAGGGGGATCCCTGCTTGAACAACAAGCCACAAGGAGGTAGGAGGAGGGGCAGGGTGAAGCCAGCAGACCCTGCTGTGCCTGCAGTCTCTACCAGAGCTCTGGCTAGGGAGCAGAGGTGTGGGGCCAGCCCTGTTCTCTGGAGCAGAGAGCACAGCCCAGGGCTGCAAAGGATCTGAGATGCTGGGGGACTCTGGTTTAACTTAAACCAGGAAGGGGGTCTAGAACACATTGCATAGACCGGTTTGACCCAAGTCAGTTAAGTCTGATACTACATTCAGCCAAGTTTATCTTAAATCAGTTTCAGCCATTTTGAAACTAGTTTATGTGCACTGAACATCTGTTCTGTTACAGGTTTAAACCAGTTTCTGATCACTCTAACTGTTTTATGTGTAATGTCTGTCCCTAGCCTAATAGACTGCAGCCTACTTCCTAGCATCTGATGAAGCAGGCTGTTCCCTACAAAAGTTCATGAACCACTTAATCTATAGGGTGTCACTTTACCCTGCCTTCTGCCCAGCTTAGTTGGATGGCAACCTCTGTTCTCCTTACCTGCCATGATGCTTCATGGGAGCTGTAGTTCAGTTTCTTGTTGTCCCCATTCATTCATTCTCCACTTCAGGCAAAGCACTCTGGCTACACTTTTTATTAAGCACAGCTGGCATGAGAATGTTATGATGAATCCACTGTAACCTTCATTCTTATGTTGAATGACTTATGCTAAATTCTTATGGTCCTGCAACAAGGAGGAGGAATACAGTGAACTGTGTCCTTGTAGTTTGTGGGAGATGTAGTCCAGCCAAGAAGTCCTGCTTATAGTGGAGAATGAGGACAATGCATCTAGAAGATCTCAGGAAGCATCACAAAAATCGGCAAAGAAGCTTCTCTCCCTTCCTGCCCCCTTTCCTCCCAACCCCATCCACAGAAAATTAACTCTTCCCAATGTATTTGTAGGTTTGTAAAACATGTAAATATTGGTATTATTGTTTTGTCATTGAAAATTTGACTGTCACTAGAATTTTGTTGTGAAAATTATTATAAGTGAAGCTGGTTGGCATCTGTTACTAAGGAGACCTTAAACACATCATATACAGATATTTTTCTATTTCTTGGAATGAAAGCAGAGGATTACGTTCTGTATTGGAGACTTCAGTTGTAGCTATGAGTACACAACAGTTCTGAGAATGAAACCTTAGGGCAGTGGTTCTGAACCAGGGTACATGAACCCCCAGGGTGTACTTGAAGCCTCATCAGGGGGTACGTGAGATATATTTCATACATTGTCTAACACAGGTCAAAAAATTAATTTCCCATTGAAAGGGGGTAGGTAAAGTCTTACTCCGAGACCGAGGGGTACGTTGACTGACAAAGGTTCAGAACCGCAGCCTTATGGTCTCTGTGATAAAGCATCCACCAAATGCAAAACTCAGACCCTCTGTGAAAATGTGGGTTTAGGTAGCTTGCCTCGCATGACAGAGGGAACTGAGAGGCAGAGATAAAATTCTTCAGGGTCACCTGAACCATAAGATCATCCCTTTCCTTCCTGCAGTTCCTTGCCTTATTCACAGCATACCTTTTGATATCTTCTAATGGATCCGTAGCACTATGGGTAATAGCCTCCTTCATTAAACAGCCTCAAATTCTCCCTAGGGCAAGTCTATCCTGCATACTGATATAAGTAGAGTCTTTTTGGAAAAAATAGTACAGTGATGAACTGTATGACTATGTATGCAGAAAGAGTCCTCAATTAAACATGCCTCTCTGGTGTTGTATTTGGATGCTCTAAAGGCTTTTGTTAAGTTAAATTCAAACACCTTCAACTTTGGGTAACATAGCTTGAGCACACTATGTTAAGAAAGCACCTCACTCTTCCTGTTACAAAGTGCGTATTTTTTTACACTGGTACTAAAGGTTTTATTCTCTTTTAGGATCGAAATAGAATGTATGACAGTCTGAATATGCACTCTTTGGAAAACTCCCTTATTGACATTATGAGAGCAGAGCATGATCCACTTAAAGGTATGTTACAATGCTAGTAAAATGTCACCCATTCTGCATGTTTGACTTAATATTGTTTGCTAATTTAAATCCTAGATTAATATAACAACTGAATGGTCTATAATGAAAGGGCATTCTGAATCTTGTATCTTTATTAAATTGACTTTATTGATTTACAGTTAGGTAAAAGTTTCAGTATTGGAGTCTTCATAGTTTTCTAGAAATGAAATAGACACAGAAATAGGGCTGAAAGTCACTCTTCACCTGCAGTATTTCTACCTCAGGCCACTTTTTGCAACTAGTTTCAAATGATTGAATGAAATGTGCTGTTAAATGCTTGGCTATGGATGCGAGTTGGTATGTAAATTATTTGTGATTTTTATGTTGGAATTAATGTTAAAATTACTGTGAGAACTTCTAGTTTCATAAAGCCTAAAAGAAGTGGAAGTAGAATAAAATTATTACTTAAATCCATGTGATTTAGCACAAACTCCTCACTGTCTTCCATTTAAAACTTTTTCTCCAGAGATGCAGAATGTGCACAATTAGCCTTTTTCTTTATTGTAAGAGAAGTGCATATAGTGCTTTTCAGAGCTTTGGCAAATGGTTGGGGACTGGGGTGGCGTGGAAACTAAGGTGCACAGTTGACAGCCCAGAGGTTGCAAGGTTGAAACATTCATGTTGCAGCCCTGTCAGTTCCAACAAATTTGTGAATTCCACTAAATACAACAAAGACATAAAAAAGGAAAGGAATGGAAGGGCAAATGGGCTCCTTTTGCCTCAGACCTTGAAATCATGAACAACTGCAGTGAAGTTGAATGTAATGTTTTTTGGCTTCCTTTTTAACTCCTATTTTCACTATGTAATAACTCCAATTCTCAATTTTTTTCCCTGTTTATTTTCAGCCCAAGAGATTTATTATTAAAATTTTAAACAACTCCAAGGCACCAAAGTTGGCCAAAGGAAATGTTACGTCATTTTTAATAAGATATTTTACCTATTTGTCATTTAACTTAAGTTTAAGACATGAAACTTGTCATGTAGTTAATACTCATTGCAGGAAAATACCTTTTAACATTAAAAGGAAGTAGGTTCAAAATACTCATGGTCAAAAGTAATTGCTCTTTATATTTAGCATTCTGACAAATACTTGTCCATTCTCCATCTCTAGAAATTCCTAAATGAAGAAAGGTTAAAGTTGGAGTGGGTTTGCTGCATTTGAATCCTTCTCGGCTCATTCACACACAACAATTAGAAAATACCAGTTGCTGCCCTGTTGAAGCATTTCCCTTTTCAAAAGGCTCCAAGCCTACTTGTGTTTGTGTCCACCATTATTACAGAAACTCAGTTAACTGTGGATATTGCAGAATTCATAAGTGAGCACAATTCCACGCTTGAATGCCAGTCATACCTATTCTTCAGCCTACTGAGTCACACTATTGAGACAAAGCATACGTACAAGCACCCTTCAGTGTTATGCAGTAAAGGGGATCACAAGATCTAATAACTTTTAAATAGAAATAATACTAAAGATAACATTTTAAAAACTGGATGCCAAAAGTTAAATGTTTTCCTTTTAGATACTTTTGAAAGTCTCTTTTGGAGGTTTGGGTATTCTGTGCTTAGGACACTTAGGTGCATCTACACAAGACATTTACTGGAGTAAATTAATTAGCTCTGCAGTAAATATCTCAGTGTCTACACATGCAAGGCTATTAGGCTGAAGTAAACTAGAACTGTGCAGCAGGGTAGCACTTGTCAGTACCTGCGGAATAAAACTGGCTTCAGAGGTTTTATTCTGCAGCACTGTCCATGTAGACAGTGACCTAGCTGGCTAGGGTACGAGGGTGCTTCAGTGCAGGGACTGCCTACCAGCTAGCCTCGCACTGGAGCGCACACATGCCATAGTCAGCTTCTCCACAGCACATTGAACGGGGTTGGAGCAGCCCCATGCTGGCAGGTTGACCCCCAAAACCCCTTGCCAGCTGGGGTTGCTCTGCCCTGGCTCAACATGCTGCAGTCCTGGGCACAAGTTCAAACTCAGTAAGCACCAGATTAATTAATTGCACCCTTAGATGCTTGAATACAGCTCTAGATCTTAACTTTAGACACTAGATTTTAAAATTTTGGCCTCCTTAATTTTTTAATGACAAAAATGTCATATTAAAGTATTTTTCTAAAATAGAAAAAGGGTGCCTGGCCATGCTTTCTGAAAGCCTTAAGTAAGAGGATGGATTAAAAAGGGGAAAAAACGCTTATGAAAGCCAAAGAATAATTGACACACAACAGCTGAATTTAAAATGTAATGGGTGGGCAGATCTGTGGTAAGTAAGCATCTTTATTAAGATATTACTTCTCTTTAGAAAATGTTCAACGTAGAAGATTTTTCTGGAAAAGTTGGTTTTCACTGATACTCATACTAGAAAATCTAAAAAAAACTGTAGACACATAAGAAGAGCTTCTGAAATAGTTGTCTCTCCCTTTTTACTACTTGTTAAACAGTCATTTTCTTTTCTCCAATTTCCTGTCAGTTTCCATATTCCTTTGATGGCTTACAATAGGTTATAAACCATATATTGAAGCCTGAGCTAACAAAAACAATGATCTCCAGTAGTCAGGTTTTTTCAGCATGCTGCATATAACAATATTTTAAAACAATTTATATACATATTTTTAGATTGTCTGGGCTTAATTCAATCTAGTAGTAAATGAAAGATCTATTATAACTGAAGTTTGGTGGGGGGAGTTGCAGATTTTTAACAGTAAATTAAAGCACATTAATACAATGCGTCTTTTATGTAGTACTGCAGCAGTAAAATGAAAGTCCTTGGAATTTTAAGCACGTGTTTCAGATTTAGCTGCTTACAGTGTCTGGAGTATGACTAAGCATCTTGTCTTGAGCTTTTTGGAATGCAGAGCAGACTTTGTACGTACCAATTTACAGCATTGATCCTTATAGCTGTGTTTAAAAGTCTATTTAAGAAGGGCCAGGTTTTACTGATATTACCTTTTACTTTATTTACAGAACTGTAGATTGAATTTGCCAGTTAATTAAATTAATACATGTTAAATAAAAGCTAGCATGTTTATACATGTGCAGTTCCAACTTATAGAGCATATTAAATCTCTGATAAAAATACTTTAAAAAGTAAAAAGGGTTTGATGTCTTTTGAAATCAGATGCAATTGTTAATTGTTGCTGTTTTTTAATAGAATAGACAAGGCTGTAACACTTAACATCTGGTTTGAGATTGTCTTCATGTTGCTTTCTTGCAATGTGTTTTATAACAAAATTTTAAGGTGTTCAAATTAGCACCTTAATTTTAGGATGAATAGATTCAAACCTGAGGTCAGAATATAAATACATTATTTTTCCTTACTAATTCTTTGACACGTTATTGTTCGAAGAGTGTTAGAGACCCTGGGTTAAAAGCCAACCTGAAGTTTATGGATATTGGTCCTAAAGTTGTCTTTTCCAGAAATGTCCTATTTATTTTGGTTTTTCCCAATCTTTGCATATAAAAGACTTGATTTAGGGACATTACAGCAGTAGACAAACTTTTGTAATCATGTTAAAATTGATCACTTAAATAGCACTGGGGTAAACAAGCAACTATGTGTCTCAAAGTTTGTTTTCAGTGAGAAGCAAAAAACTTAACCTACCTTGTTGCGCTTTTGAACATTTTCACTTTAAGAAATTTTCTGTTGTAAAGACTAGTACTAGCCTTAGCTCCTAATTTACCATTGCTTCCTACCTTCTAGCTAGATATTGCCACATCTGCAAACAAGATGCAAGATACTGTTACATTCTAATTACTTCTCATTGACAGTAGTAATAATACACCACTTTTGTAGGGTAGTAGGAAAATGGGCATCAAGCTTCTATTTACATGGAAGAAAGCTACCTTTTACTCTAGGCTGTTCCATAAAAGAAAAAAAAGACATTTGTGGAAAAAGTGTTACAGATAGTACAATAAAAATAGAAGCTTATAACAAAAAAGATGGTTATGAAAGGAGAATAATACTAGACTTTCCTATGAAAGAATATCTCAGTATATTTGAAAATCTCTGTACCTCTGCCTTTCTTGTTCCTATTTGTAGTATTTTACTTGAGTATCAGAACACCATGAAAAATGAACTTTTAAAGGCAACCAACTAGAGCATAAGGGGGTAGGGAGGATGACTGTTGACTCAGCAAAAATGTGAAAATATTTCTCTAATATTTTTTCTTCTGAAAAAGTAAATAAACCCGACGGTGTTTAAAGTCATCTTTTTTTTTTTTTTTTTAGGAGAGAACGTTGTTTTAGCTTTTCTTGTGTTGCAGAGAATTCTGGGTGATGAGAGAATATTAAGCTGTTCTTAAAGGGCACGGAGCTACTCAGATTAGGGTTATATATAGAAGGTAGAGTGGTGTTGGTGCAGAACTTGGGGTTCTTGTGTTTTGTAGTATCCTATGGTACAAGGTTCTTGAAATACTGTAGAAAAGATAAAGGAGCTATTACATTTTCGCTGTTTTGAGCATTTTTCTCTTCCACAGATCCACCTGCTTATGTTTTTCACTGAGAGGCAAAAATAGACTTTTTTATATAGAAGTAGTTAGCTTGCATAAACAATCTTAATATAAAATCTTAGACCAAGACACTTTATAGACTTTGCCTCAATACAACTAATTACACAAGTAATTAAGCATGTAATATTTTGATGGAATAGATCTGTGTATGCTGCTCTTTGTTACTGAGGGATTATCAGTATGTAATTTGTGCATTGCCTTAACTAAAGTGGTTTTGAAATCAGCACAAATCATCTGATGAATGCCATCTTTTAAATTGGTAAAGTTTAAACTGGTGTGTGATAACTTCAGTTATTAACCAATTTATTAAGTCATACTGTTTATCAATTCTTAGCGGTGCTCCAAAACTTATTAGGTTATTTTCATGGCATTTATTTTTAAAAGTGATAACTGTAGATAGGATGTTTCCTTTCTGGTTTCTGAACTATAAGGATAAACTCACCTCACTTTTTTCAAGCTTCTTGCTAAACCAGAAGGGCTAAATACTTGATTTTATTAAATATAAAAAAGCATACAATAAAACAGACTGGAAATCTCATGTAGTCTCTTGATTCCGATAGCTAGGTTTTAAGAAGAACATGTAATATTTCAAATGTTATGCTGAAATTGTGACTTAGCATTACCAAGACCCCTTTAAATTTTGCTTATACTTATTTAAATATTTCCATATTTGGGGGTTCCTCAAACCAGTTTATTTACATTGGAACACAGAATACTTGAAACCAAGCCTAAATACAAACCTTTCTCTAAATAAAAATAATGAACAAATGAACATAGCTACAACTAAGTTCTCCCAGGAAAAGTTTTATGCAGAAACTTCACTTGTTTGGGCCATGTAAACTAGAATCACTTTAAGGACACATGAGTAAATCTAGCTGTGCTACTTGTGAGTTATATCTTAATTAAAATACCCCTTGTTATCTTACCGAGTTTGGTGGGAATATAGGAGAAGGTCTTGCACATGAATTTAAGATTTTACAATTTTTTTAATGCATCACAAACAGTTTTCATAGTAATTGGATTTAGAAGTGGAGATGGGGAAGTAAATGTAACGGAACCATTGTTACATATGAAACCAGTCAAAACATCCGTAGCTACAGAGGAAGCTAATGTTTTCAACACAACATTAATGTACAGTTACTATGTTACTTCAAAGGGCATCATTCAGTATAGGCCATATGCAGAAATTCCTTGTGTTCTTTTTACATCTTACGTTTATATGTGAGTATGTATTTATATGTGAGCATGTACTTACTGGTTTAAAGAAATTTACAGCTTTGAATTTTGTGCAGTGCAAATAGCTGCAGATAAATCAATTGTCAACTTCCTAATCATGCTTCTATTTGACTGTTTTTGCTGTTGTCACAACTGACACCTAAGATTACAATACTCAAAAGAGATTTTTTAAATATTTTCTTTTGATTATATGACAGAACTTTAGCTGGATTCAACATTTTTTCCCTAGAAACTCAGTGTCTCCTTTTATTTCTGTGGGATTTTATGTACCATAGGTCCTTTTAAAACTGAGAAAATGTAATTGTAAAAACTATAAGCTGACAGGGACACACAGATTTAGTACCTGACTTCTTTAACGTATTTTATTTCAAACTGACAGTGTCCTTTTAAGCATTATTTCTTGACATTTGCATGCTTGATCATGCAAACTTAACATTTATATGCTTGTATAAGAAAGGGTAAAGCAAAATCAGAACTTGTGATCTTGCAACTTCCTTCTGGAAAGTACTCTGCATTCACATGTAATCGCACATGTTGTTTGTGTGGAGGAACCTCCAGAATCAGAGCCTGTAGAAGCTTCTTGAATTATGAAAATATAGAGACAGAACATCTGTCAAAAATGATCTTTTTCAAACAAATATTCAAAAGGTCTACAATATTCAAAAGGTAAGAAATACAGAAATTAAAATTTCTCATGCAGAAATAGTGCACAAGGTAAATAGGGTCCAGTAGTGGTGACAGCTGTTTGATACCTGTCTTTATCCTCTTCTGCCCAGCATTATCCAAAGCCTACACTATCTATGGGATTTGTAGGATTTCTCTATAGTATCTGTATGTTTCACATTCAGTTAATTAGTTTCACAACTACTCTGAGAGACATCACTGAGGCACGAGTTCAAGAGAAAGTTTACAGAAGTCTTTTCTGATTTTGAGTGCCCAAGTTGAAATCCAACTATTATTTGCTGCCTTTAGCATTTATGTTACATTCTCAAAGCACTATAAAAGCATTATAATAATGACCCTATGAAACTGATGAATTAATATTAGTATTTCATTTTACAGTCTGGAAAACTGAGACAAAAAATAAAGTTGCCAAAAGTCCTAAGTGAATTGGTGACAAATACAAGATTAGGCTTTTAACTTTAGAGATGCCTGATTATCAATCCTGTGCTCATTTCTATATAAACTACTGGATGTATCTGCACATGCAGTTAATGCAATGCAGTAAACTCCAGCACAATTTGAGCCAAAAGAAACTGTTTCCAGGCACATCATCCACACTTGAGCCTGGGACAGCAGCAATTTGAGCTGGGGCAGAGCAGGCTCCAATTGGCCGGGCTGATGAGGCGCAATTTACAACCATGGTCAGTGCCCACATGTGCATTTCAGCGCAGTAAATTACTCTGCCATAAGATAATACTGTTCCCAACAGTACCATCTTACGAAAGAGTTAGTTTACTGTGCCCTAATACCATCACATGTGTAGACGGTGACACTTTACTGCAGAACTAATTAGTCTGCACTGCAGTACAGTGTACATGTAGATGCATCCACTGCCTTACAATGCAAAAGAGGCAGTATACTATCCACAGCTTCCTTCTGACTTCAGTTGGACTAGTAAAGATGTTCAGTAGTACTGAAAATTAGAACTCTGTTTCCCCAAACTGACCACCCAAAAAATGAAGAACAACATGCTTTTCTTATGAAAAGCCAAGGATGTACTCTTTTGTATGGTAGTCAGCTGTCGTGATCATAAGACCATCCATTTTCTTATTATAGTCCTCTTATTCTCTCCTCACCTCAGGTTTGTACAGCAAGTAAGGCAAAGGTCCTAACTAATCTTGATTCATTCTCTAAGTCCCAGCCATTCTGTAGAATAAATAAGAAACCAGACCCATGGTAAAAATAAATAGTATGTAATTGAAAACTATCATAATACATATAAGAAACTTATGGAATTAAAGTTGCTGGGACAGTGTTAATTCTGGCATTCCCTGTTTTTTGAGAGCTTAACTTCAGTGTATTAACTCTTTTTGGTAGTTTTTGGTACGTTATTTTCACTTTTATGTCTTAAAGCAAAAATTGTAAACTCATAGTTGAATAGATTTTCCATCTCTTTGGTCCTGCTAAATTTCAAAATCCTGCTGACAATTCTGGCAGAATTCAGGTTTCCCAAAAGGCACACTGTTTGAGGAAAAACTTGTAATGGAAAGTGTTAGGCATCCTTTCTATAAGGGTTGCTACTTCATGCTTTCTCTGGGTGCTTGGGTTGTTTTTAGTTGAGGCTTAGATGCACACAAAACCTTTTAATAATATTTAAACAGTTACGTCCTGTTCTGAAAGCCCTGTGCACACAAAATTCCCATTGAAATCAGCATGAGTTCCACAGATTCAAGGTTCCAGGTTTGGGTATTTTGTTGTGATTTAGCAATAATCTGTTTTCAGCATATTTACTTGAATATTCAAGTTTAAATAATTTTTGATTGTATGCTTAAGGGATTACAAACAAGCAGCTATGTTCTAATAAAGCATGTGAATATGTAGGTTTTTTTCATAAGGCATGTTCCAGTGAAACAGAGCTGCTATTGTAAGTTTCTGTCTAGATCAGTTTGCAGTACTATCATGTTTGCAGCTTCCTGTAAACAGAAAACTTCTCCTTTCATAAAAAAGGAAATTGGAATGAACAGACCTTTGCTATGCTTTTTAAACATGCAGTTTAAAAGAAAATCCTCACTTACTGCAGATATACTAAAAATACAGTATTTTAGTAATTTAGCATCAGGGCATGGGGATTTTATATATCACTCTTTGCATATTTCATTTTACAGTTTCACTTTTTTAATCCATAAACTAGCTGATAGGAATCTCTAGAGAGTTTTAAGAATGTTAGCATAGTAAAGATTCATAACAATTCAGTAAATAAAGCAGTATGTAATTTATTTTTGTTTTATCAGGCTTAGTGGGAGAGATGAGCTATAGAGCGATTTATTTAAAGTCACAAAATGTATTTATAAATGGGCTACATGTTAGTTAACTGCTTTAATCACTCTTATTACCAGAGTTTTGACACGCTGATTCTGGGAGACTTTCCAAATAGCAAGTTAGATTCTGGTAACCAATGTGCATCAAAATTAGTCTGAAAAGAAAACTAAAGCAATGGGCTGCCTGAAACAAAAACTGGCTTTATCCTATTGGCACTGATCCCAAGGAACATTGCAAATCTTATGACAAGAGAATTAAGGTTAAGAAGTTTGTTCATGTCAACTTCAGCTTGGGTCAAGGGTATTGTTGGGTAATGTGTTTGCAGTTAAATATTAGTTCTTTATTTCCCCTAGGCAAAATGGAAATATGTTACACATTTCACTTTTAAATGGTGGTGTGTGTCCCTCACCTCTCCCTTCTCTTCCCCCCCCCCCCCCCATTTTCTTTTCTTTTTTTTTTTCCCCAGCATAATAGCTAAAACCTTACTGGTTTTTGTTTGTTTTTTAAGGTCGCTTGAATTATCCACATCCAGGGACTGACAATCTTTTGATGTTAAATGGTAAGTTCTAATCTTATAACAGCTTCTAATTATCTCTAGCTTATTTTTAATCTGAAAAGTTAGTTTAAAATTGTACTGTTATAGTCTATTACGGAGTTACTTGAAACCAGAGACAAGGGCAGTCTTGCAGGGATTGTCACCATCTTCCAGGGTTAAATGGTAAGAGCTAATCTTATAACAGATTTTAATTATATCTAGCTTACTGGAAAACTAAAATACCTGTATGAAACCATACTATTCTTTTCTGTTTCTGAGCAATGTAATATTCTGCTCTCCAGAGAACGTCTAATATTCTGTTATACAAAAAGACTAGAAAAATAGAAAGTGTGGATTTTATGACCCGGTACCTTGTGGTTGTGAATGATGATTTATGCCCTTAATGCTGCATTTGTCTAAAATAACATTTTATTTTATGGTTTTGGAACTAGCTTTCTTTGAGTGTATTTCTGATTTCTAACCATATGAAATGGAGGCAAGCCTCTGTGAGATGGAGTTTAGCTACTTTTTATGCTTATAGAAAGCATCAGACCACATTTATCCATCTATATACAGTAATAAGCCATATTGCACACAAATCTTGTCTGCACTGGAAAAAATCCAGATCTGTAGAAGTTCATTAGTGTAGCTCTACTATGTTTGAAATTGTAGTGTAGACTGAATTGACATTTTTGCAATTGTGTCCAAATTTTGCCAGTGTATAAATATAAAGCTTTGTTTCAAATGGAAACTTTTCGGGCCTTCTTTTTTATTGCCTTGCACAGAGGCAAATGACTACACCAAGATATAAAATGCAATACCATCAGATTTTTACAGAGTAGGTTTGTCAATGATTAGAGAAATCTGAATTGGTTTAGTTTTATACCAACAAAAGGAGAACATGGCACAAGCACCCAGTCTGGCGAATAAAGTCAAATCATGCAGATTATTGTAAAACCTAGTGAATGAAAAATGTCTGCTTTTTTTTAAAATAAAATTTGCCTCCTGGCAGTACAAACCCTATATCCCTAAAATTTAGCTGGGAGCTATGCTGTTTGTGGATGCGCTTGATAATTATGAAACTTATTCCACCATAGATATAACTGCAACCACAGTGCTAAAATGTGACCTGCAGATTCCAATACCCTCTGATCAGTTTGGGGCCACACTTAATAAATATTAAATGATTTGCTAGGATATAAGCGCAGACAGACCAAAAATATGCACATTAGGATCCTGATTCTGAAAGTTGCCCCACATAGGCAGATATCCATGACAATGTGGATGTGCATTATTTTAAAATGAAGTCTGAGCAGCCATAGGGGAAATCTTTTCTTCCCTTTTTATTCCATTTGTTTTATAAGCAACTGTCAAGTATTTCGGAATCATCAATGTAAGAGATGTCATATTTAACATTTTGAATTTCTTTTAACATGTAGGGGAGTTATTCAATGGAATATATTATGGGATCTTTGTTTCCGTAGGAAAATAGATCTCTATATTGTTCGTCTACTGAAAGCAATGTTTTTAAAGAGATGGAATTCATATCCAGAGACTGATGTTTTCAGTGAAATCAGTGGCAGTTTTGTTGTTGATACCAGTGGGATCAAGAATGACTCCCCAGTGGTGTTTGGAACTTAGCAATTAGCATAATTGCTTTAGTTCTTTAATGTCTGCTATGTCAAATTTATTGCTTTAAAAAAAAATAAAAATCCTGTACCAGCCTGATGGTCAGATCCAAAAAAGTACTCAAGCACTTTAAATTTAGATGGTCAGCAATGTACTAACAGGGATATCCTGCTCTCAGTTTCAGAGCTAGTGTGCACCAGACTAGACTTACCCTTACGCACCCGTGCGGTTCATAGCCCTGTATTGGATGCCTTAGTTCTTTCATATAGTGCATGAAGAGACAAAGGTGCCTCAGAATAGGATCCAATGAATGGGGAGCTTTCTAAAGCCAGTATGTTAAGTACAGTTGTTTACAACGTGCTAATTGGAAATGTTACGGACGGGCTAGTTTTAAGTCCTTGCACGTCAAGGTGGCTGGGAGGATCTATAGCCCTGAACATGGGCTCCTGCCCTCTTTCTTTCAAAATGAGCAGGGCCCACTTTTTTCATTTGCAATGTGTGGTAGTGATGAAGGTGGTTAGAGTGTTTCCCATGTGTTTGGAGACATCTGCCTGAGAGGATTCAAAGCATCATCTCCCAGGAAAGAGAGCCTGTGGGTGTGAAACTCCTTGACATATGCTAATTGAACCTGGGTCTACCTCATCCTCAACAGTGCTCTAACCAAACAGCATGGTATAAAAAGGGAGTGCTGTCATCAACCGCTTTTACAATAAAGTGACAGTTATCACTGCATTTTGTAGGAGGTCCAGACTTATAATTATATGCTGTGTGTACTCTGAGAACACCACTGGGATTTAGCCTTGGAAATTTAGACAGGGGAACATAACTATGGATTGCAAGGTAGGTATTAGGCACAAGCTAGGTACTGAGATGCTAGGCCCTATTGAGACTGGCCTGGGCTAAGCATATGCAAAGAGACACAATCCTAGACCTGGAGGGAATTTTCAAATCAAACACAGAGGTTCTTACGGATGTTATATGCCTTCAGGGTTGGTTGATAATTAAGCCAGCACTTTCAGGGTTGCAATTTTAGGTTTAGGCACTTAAAGCCCACCTAGGTTGCACTGTAGGAACCTAAGCCTTTTTATAGATCTGGTCCTGGATGTGTAACTGGCTTTTTAACTGTTCTTGATCTTCTTTTTTGAAGCATCTGTCACATTTAGATTCTTCCTGCTTGATTTTTAAACTCATAGTACATAATAGTAAAAGTTTAAATAATTAAGCAAACATATTTTCACAAAAGTGAAACTGCAACTGGCTAGCTTTTTCATTGCTCAAGTTGAAGTATAAAAAGTGAATAATAAAATTAATAAAAGTAAAATCATTTTTAACACTTTTTAAATACAAGCCATCTAAAAGGGAAAAAAACAAATAAACTATTTTTTTTTTTTTATATGTGGTAACTTGGGAGGGTTTCTTTCCATGTTCACTTTGCCTCATATTATAGCATGGGAACTCCACAAAAGGTCAAAGTATAAAACCTGGGAACTCCACAAAAGGTCAAAGTATAAAACCTATTATAATTTTTCTAACTTTAAATTTTGAATATTTTACAAATATAAGTGGAGATTTTAATAGTGAGGTTAATTGACCTTTGGAACAACTTACTGTGAAGAGGGAGTCTCCATCCTTTGATGTCTTTACATGAAGAGAGAATGTGTGTTAAGAGATGCTTTAGTTCAGGCCAGCTGAATATCTGGTTCTGGACCCCAATGTGCCTCATAGGCCAGAACTGGAACAACCTCCAGTGATGGAAAAAGCAGCAGTGGCATTGACCACTGCAAGTTCCAAAGCTGCAGAGATTAAATGCACCTGTTGCTTATCCCTCCACCACCCACACTCATACCCAACAGGGCTCTATATGCTGGAATTCAGTGGCGGTCCCCACTCCTGCTTGCCCCACCTCCCAAATTTCCACCCCTCCAGGAACTCTGCAGGATATGGCTGTATGGGCCAGATCTTTTCCACCTCTAATTTAGTTCAACCAAAGTTAGTGGGCCAGATACTGAAATTACTGGGTGGCTATACAGGATATCAGACTAGATCATCTAGTCTTAAAATCAATAAATATGTAATTTTTTTTCAAATGAACCTAAAGGAATTAGGCATCCAAATCAGTATAATTTAATGCAAATTAGGCACTTTGGATTTTTAGACTCTTTTTGAAAATTCCATTTATAAATAATTTATCTAAAAATGGATAATTAAAACAAGTCCTAAGAATGAAAATGCCCTTCATAGTCTTGATTGTTACTGCTTTAACTCTTTAAATTAGAAAACTGTCAAGTACAAATAGTTGCAGGGGTTTAGGTTGTAGCCGTGTTGGTCTAAGGACATAGGCAGACAAGGTTCCTTGGGTGAATTTGATATCTTTTATTAGACCAACCCAAATAATTGGAGAAAAGTTATTAAGCAAGCTTTCGGGTTCAAAAACCCTTCATCAGGCTAAGGAAGTTTCAGTAGTTGGTGTGTGCTCTTCCTGGATGGAATGAAATAGTACAAATAGTGGAATTTTATATTTACTTCCTATCTTAAATATAGTGCTTGTTTTGAGTATAACAACTAAGTATTGTAAAATTCTTCCTTCTGTTACTCAAGAATGACAAACTAATTTGAT
Organism: Alligator mississippiensis; assembly: GCF_030867095.1. Taxonomy (NCBI): domain Eukaryota; kingdom Metazoa; phylum Chordata; order Crocodylia; family Alligatoridae; genus Alligator; species Alligator mississippiensis. The sequence goes on from NC_081825.1 coordinate 32,475,465, forward strand.
TAGTATTGATTTAGGCACTGAAATAACTAAACAAAGCCTATGCAGTACTTGTTTGTAAGTAGAATAGAAATTCCAGACACCATATGCAAGATAGCGAGATCCAAATTTTAAAGTACCGAGCTATGTCTATAAATTCTATTGATGATGATCAAAAAAAAGGCATGATGCGCATCCAGACAGGTGCTGGCCCCAGGCTCTGGCTCCCCCTGGCTGCAGATCTGGGAGGAGTTGGGCAGCATTATTTTGCCCCAAGTGGCACAACTTGCCCCACACCAAAGTGCTTGTCTGGGCATGTGCATGGAGGCAAAAGTCCCCAGCTCAAATTTGCACCGCTTCTATTTTTGAGCTGCTGCAAGCGCAAATGGTTGCATGTGTGGACATGCCCAGTGAGTCTTTCTACTCCCATTCCCCTATTGTCACTTTTGATTAGACTAGTTTGCATTGCAGTACCAGAATATTAATTCCTACACCAGTTTAAATTCTAATAACTGCACACCGTTAGAGAGCTAGAGATCTAAAATAAGAAGGTTTTCCATTAAAAAAGACATTTTCAGGAGTATGAACAACACTTTTCATATAGGGAGGTCCCAGATCTATAATTTAAAATTAAGAGATTTTTGCCTAGATAAACTACTTTAGGTGACTTAAATTTGTGGAATATGTTTGTTATAATCTTTCACTCCATCTGAGCCTTTAGTTATCAAGCACTGGAAAAATGCAAGAAATAATTCTGCTTAGCTTGTTAGGCTTGGGTGGTACAATCATTCCCTTCTGATGCTCAGGTGGTATAGAAAGAATCCTTTTGGCTGCAGCTTTTGCAATGCTTGAGAAGTTCAGAACAGAGCATGACTTGCCAAGACAGAAGGATGTTGTGTTTATATAACCATGCACATTTAGTATATATAATTATGTAATACAAAAGGTGTGTGAGAATTTCATAAGCATTTTCAGAAGCATATTACTAGTTATTGAATCTAGTACTTTTTTTTTTTTTAATTAAGAACATCAATGTGGCTATCATATTCTAGTTTATCTGTGGAATAAAGTCAAGGCAAGTTCAGCCATAAGCCAGATCCTTCTCACATTATTCCTGGAATATTATTTTGGTGAAACTCTTCTTAGTGTGATTTGGTTTTTGAAGAGGTGCAGTAGGAATACATGTAATGCTGCTGGATTCAAATATAGAAAAGTGCATGAAGCCAGCAATTACATATTTTATATTTAACATCCTACTGAGTCAGGAAACCTTCTGATGACAGGCTGTTCTGCAAGATACATTGCTCTTTGTATTCACTGTTCTTAAAACCATTAATCTTCTTTAACAAACACCTTAAATATTCTGTTATTAACTGGGTGAAAATATTCAGTTCTGTTTTACCTGACCTTTGTTTAAAAATAAAAATCCATCCTTTTTTAATTATACTTCCAGATAAACATTAATGGGTAAACCATATTTGCTCAAATACAAGACAAGATTTTTTTCCCCCTAATTGACATGGGGGGGAAAAGTCCCACCCTGCCATCTTCACATTTTATAAGGACAAATATCATGCATTGTTTGTACTACATACAAGTAGGTGCCAAAGTGCTGTTCAAAAATGTGTTTTGGAGTACCTATGCTAAAACTTGCAGCAATTACAGAAAAAGTAACATGTATCAATTCTGGCTGAATTAAGTATATGGGTACTATATGAAAATTGCTACAGAGGTGTTTAATTTCAGGGTTATTGTTTTCAAATTTGCTCCTCACTTCCATGTGCTCATGGAGAGCAGTGGCAGACAGTAAGGAGAGGGAGAACGGGCTGCTGGACAGGGGCGGGGGGGAAGTTTGGGGGAAACAGAGAGAAAAGGATCTATCTGATCCCCTGACTTATTTTTCCTGCAGTAGCAGTGAAAAGAGAACAAATTCACGGCAAACCAAGCCAAAATTGCATTCTATACTTGGAAAATTATAACAAATTTATAAATTTTCCTATATAGAATTTAATTATTTGGAGGTTATCTTATAATCAAGGTCCTCTTCTATTCAAGAAAAATGGTAGTTACTGTGGTACTGTTTGAGGATCAGCCAAAAATGCTATCCCCCTTATGCTAGACAAGGAGCAAATTCCATATCAGGGATTCTTTCTCCTGAACTATTTACATTGTAATTCAGTGGTGTAAAAGTTGGGGACAGGGTTTATCCACAGGCTGCATGCCACTTGGGATCAGTGCATGGGGTTGGTCCGTGGGTGTGATTCCACGGACCTATATCCAGCTACAAACCAGCCCAATCCTGCATGTCAGTCTGATCCCGCAGGCTGTGCTCTGGCATGATCTAGTGTGTTGGGCCTCTTTATCCAGTCCATAGGGATTCCCACTGGTCTGGAAATTTGGCATCTGGGGAGCAGCAGATAACACTGCCACTTCTCCCCTCCTTCCAGTTTTCATATCCCTGGGGAGGTCAGCAGGCTGGTTGATATGGTTTTGCTGGCCAAATCTAGCCCACAGGCTGGGATTGAGCACCCTGATCTAAATAAATAAGGCAGATACATGATGGAACAAAGCGTATAACATGGATTCAGAATTAACAGCATGATGCTGGCAAATACCATGTTTGTTCCCCAGCATTTTCCTGGCTAGCAAGAAGAGCCTTATAATTTTCAGGATATTTTCTTCTCTTCGGCAATCCCTCACAGTCGTGGATGATTGTCTTCCATGACTGCCTTATCTGTGGGTCTTAAGATGGCTGATGAAGTTGATCCAGGATTGACAGACTTTGTTGCAGCTTGGGCACGTGTTTCCACGTGGGGTGGGTGGCTCCAGATTCTTGATTTGGTCTGCAACATTTCGTTTCTGCCATGTTCACTTTTCCCCAGCCCCTGTTGTTGTAAGATTTCAAAGTACTGAGATCCTTGCAACAGATTCTTCCTCCATTCGATCCTTGCAATAGTCTCTCATGAGTTGATGTCTGTTGCATTTTTTCTAATTGGCCCTGAGGACATCCTTGAAGCACTTTCTCTGCCCTCCTCTTGAGCGTACGCCTTGACTGAGTTGGGTGAATAAACTTGCTTCAGGAGCCTGGAGTTGGACATCCAGATGACGTGGCTGGCCCAGCAAAATTGTTGGATGATCATTGCCTCGATGCGCATGGTGTTTGTTTGCGAGAGGACACTAATGTTGTCTTCCCACTGAATTCAGATCATCTTCCGCAGGCAGCATTGATGGTACTTCTCCAACAACTATGGTGTCTCCTGTACATTGTTCATGTCTCAGCTCCATATAGTAATTTGGGGTCACAGCTGCTTTATAAATCATGAGCTTGATTTCAGATCTGATATCAAGATCTTCAAACGCACGTTTCCACAGGTGTCCAAAGGCTTCACTTGCATATTTAAGCTGATGTTAGATTTTTTCGTCGATGTCAGCCTTCAGCGAGAGATGGCTTCCTAGATACGAGAAATAGTCAACGTTCTCCAGAGTCTGACCCTGAATCTGAATTACCAGAGCTGGGGACTGTTCATTAAGAGCTTGTTAATGGAGGACCTTAATCTTCTGTATGTGAAGCATCAGTCCCATTTTCTTGTATGCCTTGGTAAAAATGTTGACGATTGCCTGAAGGTCTGCTTCCAAGTGAGTGTACACAGCATCATCAGTGTGCTGGAGCTCGATGATTGAGGTTGGGATGGTCTTGTTCTTGGCTTGCAATTGGCTAAGATTAAACAGCTTACCATTCATTTGGTTCTTTAGCTCCACTCCAACTGGAAGCTTGTTGATGGTCGCATGTAGCATCTTGGTAAGACAAAGAATGGTGATGAATTTCTTTGGGTATCCCTACTTCAGAAGGATCTTCCCCAATGCTTCTCAATTAAGAGTCAAAGGTTTTTGTGAGGTCAAATAAGACCATGTAAAAGGGATTACATTGTTTCCAGAATTTTTCCTGCAGCTGGCAAGCAGTAAAGATCATCAGTTGTGCCTCTCGATACCTTAAACCCGCATTAAGATTCCAAGAGGAGCTCTTCAGCAAGTGGAAGGATACAGTTCAGGAGCGTTCTCTCAATGATCTTTCCTTTGGTGGACAACAAGGCGATTCCTCTCTAATTTCCATAGTCAGACTTGATTATTTTCTTAAAGATTGTCACACTTGTGACATCCCTGAGGTCATATGGAATTTCCCCATTGTTCCAAATCCTTAAGATGGGGGCATGGAGCTGTGATGTGAGCTCCTCTCTTTCCCTGCTTGAAAATTTCAGCAGGGATTCCATTGGCTCCAGATGCCTTTGCAGTGTTACGCTGATACAGCAATATCATTTTAATATTTCTAAACAACTTATCCTAGGAAACTCACTGTTTTCTTGAAATTGCCCCCTTTAGAAAATTGTTTTCTGAACATTGTAATAACCTTTTAAAGTTTTCTCACTTCTAGTTCACTTTCTCTTAGTTTGCAAGGATCTCGCAAGAGACGGTTATTTTCAAAAATATACAAACATATGAACATTGTGAGCATCCTATAATAAAATGTCTTTCATGGCATCAGAAACGTCCAAATAATATGAAAATATGATGACAGACAGTTCCTTTGTTTTGGATGGCAAAGGGGAAGAATTGAATCAACAGAGTGGAAATTGTTTGGTGTTTATGCCAAAAGGGCTTGTAGTGCACATTAATCCAAGATCCTATTTTATATTACCAGTGTATGTATAGTGTGCCGCTACCTTCTTCCTAAAAACTGACTCATTAGTGTGGACATGATGAACTTGACTTTCCTTGACTCCTGTATTTGTATTTGTAAAAAGTTGGAAGAAATGTAAAGGGTTGATTCAGCAACTTGGTGATGATGGTGGGTGTACTGCTGTGTTGGCCAGGATCAGAAAATATATTAGGCACTGCAGTGCCTCTTTTTAGGTACTTGACTTCTTTAGTGGAGTTTGTAATCCCATGTGAAATGCTTAGACTGTATATATAATGACAACTGATAGGAAAGTTAAGATCTCAAAAAAGGAACCACAAAAGTCAGCATGCAGATTAGAGACCCACGTAAAGTATCTAAAAGGGAAACGCTGAGCTCAGGGCTGTATTTTGAATTCCACCCTCCTCAGGATTTCAACCTATGAAACTCAGCCACCTAAAGCTCACCCTTTCAAAGAGTCATTTTTTAGCACATGGAGTGTGTCCTGTATTCAGCCAGAAAGTCAGCAATTAGAACACTCGCATAGGATAGGAAAGGCCACTGTTTAGTATCCCTCTCCTGTTAATAGGATTCAAATCCAAATATTTCACTTTCCAGAAAAATATCATAACCGCCAAGCTATAGGCTGTATTAGGGAAAGGCACCTTAAACTATTTTAGATGGTCTGTATCATCTTGGTGGGAGGTGGCCAGTGGTGTCCTACAGGGTTCAGTTCTTGGCCTCATGCTGTTCAATATCTTTATCAAAGATTTAGTTGAGGATGTGGAAAGCACAGTGACCAAGTTTGCAGATGATACTAAGTTATGGGGAAATGGGGATAGGATGCAGAGCCAAGCAGACCTGGGCAAGGTGGAAAGGTGAGTGGAGCAGAACCAGATGCAGTTCAATAAGGATAAATTGAGAGTGCTTCATCTGGGGAGAAATATCCAGCAACATGAATATAGGTTAGGAGATGTCCCGGCCAGCACAATGGCTGAAAGGGACCTTGGGATTATGGCTGATCATAGAGTGAACATGAGCTGCCAGTGCAACGCTGTAGTCAACAGAGCTGATAGCATATTGGGATGCATTAGACGGTATGCTGCGAGCAGGGCTAAGGAAGTGATACTTCCTCTCTACTTGGCACTGGCTACACCCCAGCTGGAGTACTGTGTCCAGTTTTGGGCGCTGCACTTCAAAAAAGCTGTGGAGAATCTTGAAAGGGTCCAAAGAAGGGCCACAAGAATGATTAAGGGCCTGGAGAACAAACCTTATGAAGAAAGACTAAGGGATCTGGGACTGTTCAGCTTGGGGAGGAGAAGGCTGAGGGGGGAACTGGTGGCCATCTATAAGTATGTAAAGGGTGAATATCGGAGAGCTAGGAGAAAACCTGTTGACTAGGGTGCCCCAGGGGAGGACAAGGAGCAATGGCCATAAACTGTTAGAGGATGGTTTCAGGTTGGATGCAAGGAAGAACTTCTTTATGGTAAGGGTGACCAGAATCTGGAATAGACTTCCCAAGGAGGTAGTGCAGTCCCCAGCCTTGGAAGTCTTCAAGAGGAGACTAGACAGACACCTTGCTGGAATCATTTGATCTTGGTATTATTCCTGCCTGGAGCAGGGGAGTTGGACTCGATCTTTCGAGGTCACTTCCAGCCCTTAATTTCTATGATTCTGTGATTCTGTTGCTGCTGAATTTGTCCCATGAGAGATTCACTGGACCAGAGAGAGGGCATGAAAGTAAATATAATGATCTGGTTTAGTAGTTAGAGCACTCTCCTGGCAGGAGTTCCAGTCCCTGCTTACTAATTTTACTGGCACCTGTCCCCTTCCCCCCTCTCTATTGATCTGGTAGTAGGCATCTGTCTGTCTCATGAAAAAATAAAATTACAGTGAGTGAGACATCGGCTCTCTGAACGTAATCCTCACTTGAAAAGAAATTGTAGCTGGACTTACCTCTCCAGGGCACAAAAGCGTAGGTAGTGTATATGAAGACACTGAGATGCCTACACACCAATGTGGGCTTGCTGGTTTAATCCAAAGGAAAGGCAGGAGGTGCTGGTATGTTTGGAACCAGTGTGGTTGCAGGTACTGCAAGAGCAAAGGAGATCATCCATTTGTCTGTCTAGCAGGGCATTCAGTAGATACATTATGAAAAGAAATCTTGGATCAAGCCCTTCAAGGGAAGTAGGCAAAAAAATCCTTGGTTTTTGGATCCTGATGTAATTTAGGGGTGAACTAGGTGATTAACTGCATAGCTGTCAAGACTGAAGTACTGCTAAGCATGTGCAGAAGCAAAAGTTTTAGGTATTTGGGAAACATTAGTGCTGAGCTGGTCTCCATTATAGTTAGGTGATGATGTAGCAGGGGTTTGGAGAATTACAGTTTTAGACTTAAGATTTGAATATTTCCAGAAATAACCTAGTAACTCTGGTAGGAAGGGACCCAAAGAAGAGAGAGAATATGATGCTAAACAAAATTGTAATGACAATAAGCATAAAAATGGAAACTACCATAATTAAATGCCAAAGTATGAAAGAGTGTTTTATGGCTCTGATCCTGCAACTGCATTCTGTGTAAAAATCCCAATGAAGTCAAAATATTTTTGCAGAGGCATAGACAGGGTCCATGTTTGTGGGTTTCACTGCAATATGGGGGCTTCAGAAGAATGTTTTCTGTTTTGAATATTTATTACAGTTAATAATGTACAGTTTATTAATGTAAAGTTCATACATTACTTTTCCTAAACATCCAGAAAGCTGAAAAATGGTTAATCAGTGTGTTCTTGTGTGCCTTTTGCATTTTAACAATTGGCACAATCTCTTTAGGAGTCCTGTCACACTCAAAAATGAGGGGAATCTTGATTTAGTGATAGTCTGTTAGAATTTGTTGCTTTGCCTTTATGCAGTGTTTCTATTACAATGGTATTTCTTGTGACTTGCACCCTGACTTTGTTTACTACCACAAGGAGTCTTTTGTTTTAAGCAAAACTGTGCTGTTAATTTTCTGCTAGTTTTTTTCATGAAAAAGGAAGGTCATGTCTTATAGCATTTGTATTGTCGCTGGAAAGGACTGTACAAACTGTTCCATGAACCAGGATGTTTCTCTGATTCATTTAACTCTTATTATGCCCTTTTAAAATAGCATTTTCCTTTTGATCATTATTCTTTAGCAACATTTTGCACATTATTTAAATTCAGTCAAGTCTGAAGCAAGAGTTGAGAAAGGCAGAAGAGCACAATTACTAGGTTGTAATAAATTCATTAATATATAGTAATGAAGTACATCATTAAAAATATCAAGTAAAAGGGCATGTTAGAAGATTGCAAAATAATGCACATTGTTAAACTAAGAAAAATTATTTAAAAATTCTTTAATCCAAAATTTAAGGCCTAGTCATATTCAGTACTTAATGCAGAGTAAACAAAAGAGTGAAATATGGCTTTAGTATGATGTGATCACAATGTTTGCTATTAACATAACACTAATGCACTAACGCAGATTACAGTGCATCAGTTACCCACATAGTTATTTGTATCATAAATATTGTTATATGTGGGCATGATACAGTTCTTTGATATTTTACAATTTGTCCTTTGTTTACATGCAGCAAGGAGTTATGGGCGAAGACGAGGTAATTCACTTGTTTGCTACAGTACAATTAATTCAGATTGGGCTGCTACTGATCATTGTGATTAATTACTCCTGATTTGTTGATTTTTAGATATCTCATATCTGCATGTTCTATCAGTTTTGCAAAAAAAAAATCTATTTTGGCTGTGGATCTTTTGTATTAGCGAGTTTGAATTGTAAATCTCTTAATTAAAACATGTCTAGCACTAATATTTTCATTAATTCTTAAAATATATACTTGCTGTACTGTTCGTAGTGAAAGTTTAAAAATTGCTCGTTGTTTTCTGCAACTCATCTTCCCCCTACAACCACATATAATTAATTAAATAAACAGTTATGAAAGTGCCACAGGTTTAATAAAGTAGTATGAAACAATTCTTAGAAATTTTGCACAGTTCTAAACAGAATTCTGAATAATTTTATGGCTGGTATAAATTGACATATCTCGACTTATCTCAAAGAAGCTAGGATGATTTAATCAGATGAGAACTTGACCTTTAGTTTTATAAGCTATATGGAGCATAATCTATAAATTCTAAGATTTTTGAGTAGTTTCAAATATTCACAGGATACAACTATTTTTATTTCTAGCTTCAACTCTTTCCTAAGTCATTTCTAACCATCACCTGATAGGAGCTTGGCATTCCCACTTTAAAAGAAAAACTTGAGGGTCTAGGTCCTTTGCCTAGTGACCCAGGTTTTAGTATGATAAACACTTTTAGAAGGGAACAGTTATTATTCAGTATGAGTAGGAATTTAGTAGACTTCTTGCTGTTGGAATGCATTCAGTTTGTGTTCAAATATTATTGATAGAGCTGTGAAAGTAGAGCTTGGAATTGCATTACTTTTTCATTGGATATGTTCAGATCTACAATTTCTTCCTATGCCAACCAGCGAGTACTTTCTACACTTATTTGATTTAATTCTATCTTATTGTGCTAATTCTTGAGTTTCCACCCCAAAAAATTAATTTTAATAGTAAATGTAGTGAAATTGTTAAATTCATCACCTTACCATGTGTTTAATTTACTGTTTGATAGCATCACTGTAATGTTAACACTATAACATTAACATTGTCTCATAAATGAGAGTTTTCCCACCCTGATCCCGTGGTTACTGTTATTAACAATTATTGCTAATTGTTAATAACAGTTGGGTAGATCATGCTCAGGGGCAGTCAACATGGGTTCATTAGAGGCAGGTCCTGTCAGACCAACCTGGTTGCCTTCTATGACCAGGTCACAAAAGCCTTGGACACACATGTCATGCTAGATGTAGTCTTTTTGGAATTTAGGAAGGCCTTTAACACTCTCTCTCACCCCATCCTCATTAAAAAATTAGGCAACTGTGGTGTCGACGCCTACACAGTCAGATGGGTCACAAATTGTCTGGAGGACCGCACCCAGAGAGTGGTGGTGGACGGGTCATTTTCGACCTGGAGGGATGTGGGCAGTGGGGTTCCCTTAGGGCCCGCACTGTTCAATATCTTCATCAGTGATTTGGACAAGGGGGTAAAAAGCACCTTGTTCAAGTTCACAGATGACACTAAGATGTGGGGAGAAGTGAGCATGCTAGAAGAGAGGGACAGGCTACAACTAGATCTGGACAGGTTACAGAGGTGGGCAGATGAGAATAGGATAGGTTTCAATATGGAAAAGCGCAAGGTGTTGCGCCTGGGGAGGAAGAACCAGCAGCATACCTACAGGCTGGGGAACTCCCTTCTAGTCAGCACAGAGGCAGAAAAGGATCTTGGTGTCACTGTTGATTCCAAGATGAACATGGGCCGCCAATGTGGGGACACGGTCAGGAAGGCTAACCATACCTTGTCATGCATCCACAGATGCATCACAAGCAGGTCCAAAGAGGTGATCCTCCCCCTTTATGCAGCACTGGTCAGGCCACAATTGGAGTACTGCGTCCAGTTCTGGGCGCCGCACTTCAGGAGGGATGTGGACGGCATTGAGAGGGTCCAGAGGAGGGCCGCTCGCATGATCAGGGGGCAGCAGGGCAGGCCCTACGAGGAGAGGCTACAGGACCTGAACCTGTTCAGCCTCCACAAGAGGAGGCCTAGAGGGGATCTGGTGGCCGCCTGTAAACTTGCCAAGGGGGACCAGCAGGCAATGGGAGAGTCCCTGTTCCCCCGAGCACTGCCGGGAATAATGAGGAATAATAATGGCCATAAGTTGACCGAGAGTAGATTCAGGCTAGATATCAGGAGGCACTACTTCACAGTCAGGGTGGCTAGGAGCTGGAACCAACTTCCAAGGGAAGTAGCGCTCGCCCCTACACTGGGGGTCTTCAAAAGGAGGCTAGACAGCCACCTAGTCAGGGTCATTTGACCCCAGCATCCCTTCCTGCCCATGGCAGGGGGTCGGACTTGATGATCTGCTTATGTCCCTTCCGATCCTACCAACTATGAAACTATGCATTATTTTGAGTTTCTTGCTTTATTTTTATGCACGTAGGATATGAAAGAACAGGTGCATATAAAACGTGTATTGTAACCCCCTGCATCAAAATAGTGATGTGAAAGGGTAAATGCTTAATCATTTAACCCAGGCATTGTCAACTGGGGGTACACATACCCCCGGGGGTACTTGGACCGGTCCTAGGGGGTACACGCGGGCAGGCAGGGAAGAAGTGCCACCGCCTCCCAGGAGCAGAGGTGAGGTGAGGGTAGCAGTGCCCCTCTGTGAGGCAGGGAAGCTTGCATGTGGCGGTGGCTGCTGCCATACACCAGCCCAGTGAGCTTCCCCACCTGGCCCTGGCCCTGCTCCTGACACACGGCAGTGCTCCCCGCTTGCCCGCGTGCCTGCGGTCCCTGCTTCCCAGCTCTGTGTCTGGCCACGTGCAATCTCCCCTCCATCCAGGGTATTTAGACTAAAAAAGGTTGAAAACCCCTGATTTAACTGATAAATGCAGTGATAACTGGTTAGTTTACTTTAGCTCAGGGCCAGGGTACAGAAGAAGCCAGGTGGTGCCCCAGCAGGAATCAGAAAGCAGCAGGGCAGGCAGGGAGGAGGAGAGGGGAATGGGGACTAATACCTATAGCCTAAGAGGAAGCAAATAGCTGCTCATTCTCAGGTGCTCCCTCCCTCCCAGCACGGGAGTTCACATGCATTGCTATGTCTGCCTAGGCTTGCCTCCCAGTCAAAGGGCTCTTGGAGCTGGGAGTGGCTCCCAGCAGCAGCTGTGTCCAAGCTGCTGTGTTGTTGGTTAATTGTTTAACCAATTTAATTAGAGGAAGTTAAATGGATATTTTTAAGCAATATTTACATCCCTACATCAAAACCCAGAGGAGGAGAGTAAGAGGGGTGGGGATGGAGATGGGGAGGGGGAAAAAGGCCTAGGAAATTGAAAATGGTACCCTTTTCCAAATGTTTCCTTTAGGCTAAAGGAGTTTCAAGGGGGGTGGGGAAGAAAAGGTAGCTGTCTTTTAATCTATACAGTTCCTTGGATCTGCTTGGGTCATCAGGAAATGTACTACTACAGATGTGCTGTCTTTCAGAGATTAAGCTTCCATTCATCTCTGAGAAACTATACTCCCTTTAAAAAAACCTTTCCCCCATCACAGCAAAATTAATCTCCCTGACACCATTTTTAAAATTTGTTTCCTAATATTCTAATATTAGAGTCAGCAAACGTTACTTAAGTGGGCCACGTCTTGAAACCTGGCAGTGCCGCAGGCCAGCATTCCCCTCTGGCTGCTCCAGGAACACAGAGTAGAGGCTGCACTAAGAGAGAGCAGCCCTCCATGCAGGCTGCAGCAGCCAGCTGGAGAGTCTGGAGGCGATGGGCATGCCATTAATAAAGCCCAGACCAAATCAAACAGCTAGTGATCGGTACCTTTAGTAAAATGTGGATTGGAGTGAGCCAGATCCAGTTCCTTTGTGAACTGGATCCAGCCCACGGACCATGGGTTGCTGATCCCTGTTCTAATCTGTAATGAAAATAGAGATACTTTTTCCCCTTCTTGGATTTAGCATTAAGCTGTGAAAGCATCTCATTTGAAGAAATATATTTTCAGTTTTAAACACTGTATTTTGGGCATGGGCATTGTAAATTAAATAAACAGCTAGCTATTACAAGTACCTTGATTTAAAGATAAAAATATAAACAAATCTAATGGGAAAGACATCTTTCAGCAGAAGTTAAATTCATGTGTATTTAAAAAAAAATCCAGTTTTTTTTATAAACTTGTCAGCATATCGGTGTGACCTTCACAAAAGTGTTTGTTAGAAAAGGCAAACAGTTTCTTAGGGTTTTTTCTGAGATGTTTCAAAAAATGTCTGAGTGATGGCTAGTTATTTTAGATTTATGGCCTGATTTTTCCTTGCCTGCAATCCTTTTCCTTTCCTAATCCATATGCATCAGTAGGAATTCTGCAAATCTCAATTTGTGATGCACAACTCTGCCCTCTCCTCGCCGCTCAAACCCTTAATTTGAATATCATCATTTATTCATTCCTCTCTCTAGACCACATGTCCAAATTGTGCTGCATCTCTAAGATCTGGCCTCTGGTCAGCACCCACAGCTAAAGCACTCATTTAGCCACTCATTAACTCTTATTTCAGCTATTGCAGTCCTCTTCCTTCTGAGCCTCGACAATGAAGGCTTGCCTTTCTTAAATCCATTCTGATTACTGCTACAAAAATAATCTTCCTGACATGTCTTTCCAACCATGTTATTCCCTTCTGCATGCCTCCACTGACTCCCCCTTGTCCACCACATGATATACATATACTTCTCATTCTTGTCTTCATTTTAAAGCTGTACTGTTTTACCAGATCTTGGGTACCATCAGGCTGCCAACCCCTCTCTCTTCCAAAGGTGTCGGTTTTTGTTGCCCATTAGTCAAATATCCCCATAAATGTAAATTGTGCTTTTTCTCCCTTGCCATTTTCTGTGCATGAAAATGTGCATAAAGTAGTCATTATATTGCCCACTTTCAGATCTCTTCTTAAAATTCACCCATGCATAATGTTAGCATAAAGCCTAACAGTAGCTAGAGCAGTTAATGTGCTGTGTCCGCTGTTTGTTATGCTTATTGTAATAGTCTCATTTCTACCTTGCGCACCCATCTCTTTGTTGTATCTACCTGTTTCTCTTCGCTTATTCATAGATTGTAAATTCTCTGAGCAGGGATCATCTTGGTTGTTTGTACATGCAAGGCCAAGCAGAACAGGGGTCGGGTCCCATATTGGGACTTCTAAGCATTACCACGGTGCAAATAATTACTGCATTTACTCAAATCTAACTTGACCCTGAATTTAAGACAACCCGCCCTCCCCCCAATAATTAGATTCTATATATGAACAAATGATAGGTTTGTTATAATTTTCCAGGTATAGAATCTAATTATCAGCAGGTTGTCCTGAATTCACTCTCCCTTCCCTTCCGCTGCTGCAGCAGGGAAAACAGTGTATAGGATGGTCAAAAAGCCCTCTTGCCCTCTGCTCCCTCCACCTTTTCCCCTGCATCCTTCCTAACCCCTTGCTCCCTGCCACCAGCACCCCCACCCCACCACTCTGTGTTCTCTGCTCCTTTCTTCCTCCCATCTTCTTACTGGCAGACCTCCTGCCTGCTCTGTCCCCCCTGGAGCACAGCATGTGGGAAGCTCAGCCCTTGCCTGGGCATGCAGCACTACTGGAGCTGCTAATTGACCAGGCAGGGGAGAGAGTTTCCATGTCTTCTGTGCTGGGGAGGAAACCCAGTGTAAGCCAGAACCAAGTGTCCCTGCCAGTAATGGCAGGGAGAGAGCAGAGATGGGGCAGGAGATTCACAGGGCAAGTGGGGTGGGGCAGGAGGCTGCTGTGGGTATGACTGGCTCTGACCCAGATGCAGGGCCTGAGTCAGAGCTGCAGCAACCACCTCCCCTCCCTCCGCTTTGTATGCAAATCTAACACAAGGAGCTCTTCCCCACTATGCTGATTGGGCAGGGTGGAGCCTGGTTTCAGATTTGAGCAAATACGGTAATTAATAATGCTGGTGTTTTACCGTCTCCTCCCCCAAAATGTATAGCTCCTCTAAAAACACAACTCCTGGATGATCCTATGAGATGAATGGTTTCTACATGGCTTTATCATCCTACCAGGAACAGCATGAGTTCTTGCTGATGTCTTATATGGAGCTTTCCTTAACAGCCAACATTTTTAAGGGGCAAGACCATAAACCTCAGGTTAGGAAGCAGTTACATTTTTGCAGACTCCCCTGTGGTAATGTACTATTCTATTATATGGATCTGGAGTAGGAGAATCTGTCGGAATTTAGCTATAACATTTCCAAAGCCATGTAGCTGAGATCCTACTGAGTTTCTGCAACAGGTTTTAAGGTAAAGAAAGAACTTTTCTCCCACATGTAGTACTGTTTGAAAAATATATTTAAATGAATTATAATTACGACAGTGCAGGAAAAAAATTAAGAGTTGGTAGTTAAGCAGCATCTCTATGTTAGGCTTGACAGATCTGCTCGCTTTGCCAAATGGGAAACTTCTCCTAGAAACTGGGCTTTTAACAAAGTTAAGCTTTCATTTTACAAAAGATATATTTCTGGCCCTTATAATAGCACAGGAAGAAGGAACTTTTTGCATATGAATCAAATATAAATCTTTATGGAGATCCCCCAGAACAGTGGCAGTATGAACTACCCAAGATGCAGATCTTCACCCTGGTGGCAATTTGGCAGTCTGAGAAGCTAAGTTATGTGTTTGAGTTCTCTGAAACTAAAGTGAAAGTATCATTCCTCTTATCCCTGTCCATTCATCTCTTTTGATCATTCTGCAACAGTGCTGCTGTTCTATGGGAGACTGTCTAGGTTTATGACAAAAGTAGCCTCCATGTTACTAAAGCATGCTCTATGTGGGCAGGAGTGGAGGAATGCCACTTTGAAATATCTGTCAGCTTGTTCCTATAAGGTGTTTTCTATGCAATCTCTCCTCATCCTTCAGAAGTCAGAGCTTCTAGGAGGCTTCAGCTGTCCCCTCATAGCAAGAAAGATAAATATGTAATGATTTCCTCCATAATTGTTCAAAGTTTTTTTTTATGCATACTAATTAAAATACCATTTTGCATTCCTTGCATTGAAACCTTTTCTCAGTTTATCAGTTGACCTTGTTATTTAAAGGTTTTTCAAAATTCATATTTCTATTTTAAAACCTTTTAACTGAGCCTGCATTATAATTCTCCCTCAGCCTAAACCAAATATAAGAGGTTTAAAAATGTAACCTGATTATTCCCTGGTTAAACCATACCATGGCAACTTGAAAATTGGTCAGTGGTAGACAAACTTAAATTCTCTTAAATAGGTCTTACCATTGCTGTCACTTCTCTTAAGTAGGTCTTACCATTGCTGTCACTTAGTAAATAAGATAATTTATTTAAAAACAAATTATTACTTTACTATTGGTTTTGTGTAAGGAAGCTGTATAGTAGGATATGAAGCATTACCCTCAGAATCATAGATTCATAGATTGTAGAGTCGGAAGGGACCACAATTGATCATCGTGTCCAACCCCCTGCCCCTGGCAGGAAAGAGGACCGAGGACAGATGACCCCAGCCAGGTGACTATCTAGCCTCTTCTTGAAGACCTCCAAGATAGGTGAAAACACCACCTCTCTTGGAAGCCCATTCCAGATCCTGGCCACCCTTACTGTGAAAAATTTCTTCCTAATATCTAACCTAAATCCACTCTCAACTAGTTTACACCCGTTATTCCTAGTCACTCCCTGGGGTGCCCTAGTAAACAGCGCATCACCTATTCCCCGTTGACCTCCCCTAATAAATTTATAGGCGGCCACAAGTTCTCCCCTCAGCCGTCTCTTGTGAAGGCTGAAGAGATTCTACTCTTTCAACCTCCCCCCGTAAGGTCTTTCCCAAAG
This sequence comes from Alligator mississippiensis, assembly GCF_030867095.1. NCBI lineage: Eukaryota > Metazoa > Chordata > Crocodylia > Alligatoridae > Alligator > Alligator mississippiensis. The sequence goes on from NC_081825.1 coordinate 32,491,623, forward strand.
GCCACTAATCATGCAAGTGGCCCTCCTCTGGACCCTATCCAGATTCTCTGTGTTCCTCTTGAAGTGCGGTGCCCAAAACTGGACACAGTACTCCAACTGCAGCCTGACCAATGCCGCATAGAAGGGAAGCATCACCTTTGTTCTAATAGTCATGCACCTGCTAATGCATGACAAGGTGCGATTGGCCTTGTTGATGGCGTCGTTACACTGCCAGCTCATGTTCATTTTGGAGTCAATTATGACTCCAAGATCCCTCTCTGCCTCCAAGCTGCTGAGAAGGACACTCCCCAACCTATAGGTATGCTGGGGATTCCTCCTTCCCAGGTGGAGTACCTTACCTTATCTTTATTAAATTGCATCCTATTTCTCTCTGCCCATTATTCCAACCTGTCCAGGTCGGCCTGAATCTGCTCCCTGCCCTCCGGTGTACTAACTTTGCCCCATAACTTAGTATCGTCAGCGAACGTGGAGAGGGTGCTCTCCACGTCCTCGTCCAAATCGCTGGTGAAGATATTAAATAATACCGGTTCAAGGACCGAACCCTGCGGGACCCCACTGCCCGCCTCCCTCCAGGCGGAGAAGGAACCATCCACCACCACTCTCTGGGTGCAGTCCCTAAGCCAGTTGGCCACCCACCTGACCATGTAGGCGTCCACTCCACAGTCTGTTAGCTTCCCAATGAGGCTAGGGTGCGGAACTGTGTCAAAGGCCTTCGTAAAGTCCAGGAAGATGACATCAGACTCGGCTCCCACGTCCAGGCAGTGTGTGACCTGGTCATAGAAGGCTACAAGGTTTGTCAGGCAGGATCTACCTGTGACAAACCCGTGCTGGTTTCCCCTCGGCATCGTTTCCCCTGCTAGGCCTGCACAAATGTGTTCTTTGATTATTTTCTCTAGCATTTTCCCAGGAATAGAGGTAAGACTGACTGGTCTAAAGTTACCTGGCTCATCCCTTCTTCCTTTCTTGAAAATGGCCCTTCTCCGGTCCTCAGGGACCTGGCCGGAGCACCACGAGTGCTTGAACAGCTGTGCCAGCGGCTCAGCTATGATGCTAGCCAATTCTTTCAGCAGCTGTGGATGGAGGTCATCCGGGCCTGCTGACTTGTACCCATCCAGCTCCTCCAGGAGCTCCTTAACTATTTCAGAACTAACCGTAGGCGGACTGGTGCCATGTGGACATCCGTCAATGATCGAGGTGGGGGAATTGGCTTGGTCAGTACTTAGAAATACTGAAGTGAAGAACTCATTGAAGAGCTCCTGACAGTTCTGAACACTCATAGCACCTGACAGTTCTGAACACTCTTCTTCTTTAGTTCTGTCTTGATCTTTTTTCAAATATTTGTGTTTAATTTTAATTTCCTCAGTATATTATATCTTTTCTTTCCCATGGGTTGCTTGATCACAACAAACTAAAAATTAGTCGTTTTTAATATTAATTCTTATTTTTTAGGTCGTTCGTCCCTCTTCCCAATAGATGATGGTTTGCTGGACGATGGTCATAGTGATCAAGTTGGTGTCCTGAATTCACCTACATGCTATTCAGCTCATCAGAATGGAGAACGGATAGAACGCTTTTCTCGCAAAGTGTTTGTTGGAGGTCTTCCACCAGACATTGATGAAGGTGAGATGGCTGAAAGCAAACAGAACTTGGTTTGGGAAGAGAGAAAAAACAGCTTTTTCTTTTTAGGTTATTAATTTAAAGAATGGAAATTACAGTGTGTCTTAAAAAATTCCTAGTGAGAGTTCAACTTTGATTCATTTCATTGGAGGGGTTGAACTTTTTTGAATCGGAACATGAAAATAATCTGTGTTTAAATGACATTTCATTGAGAAAATTGCACATAACATTTTCTGTAAATAAGAACAAGAATACTAAGTTATGAAAATTGTACACAAGATGAAGGCAGAGTTTTCTTGTGTTAGTTGTCATAGCTGCTCAGTATTTGTATTACTGCAATTTTATCTCAATTAATTGGAGAGTTCAGAATTGAATAATAATATGCATAAGTAACCTATCAAGTGTTCACTGTCAAAATGGCCTCTTGTACCTCAAGCTACTTCAAAAGTTTTGGTAATTTGTTTGGTTTGCTCCTAAACTTTGGTTCTTCCTCTCTTGCCATTCTCCCTACATGGTAATGCAAAGCAGTATGCTATTAAAATAATCAAAGTATGGGTCATATATTATCATGAAATATGACATGAGTAGTATCATCTAGATGTTCTGGTGTTATGATTCATTTAATCTAGTACTTATGGTTTTGTAGATTTCAGAGTTCAGGTTCTACTACAGTGTCAGGGTTACAACCCATGTTTATGTTACAGTTGTAGAGTGGAGATTGTTTTTCAAATTCTGTATTATAATTTAGGTCTCCTCTGTGCATCTCTGTTGGCTATTTAGGTAAATCATCGCTTTATAGAAAATAGAAAAGGTCCCTGGTTTATTGAAGCATTTCTTTTTCAATAAATAATACTGTAAAAAAATATGTAAGCTATGGATGAGTATGTAGAAGCATCCACTTTTGTTCACTCCCTCTGTTCCACTAGTATAAAATACAAATTAAATTGTACATTACATTTATACTGAATTACACTCTTAATCAAGCATCAGCTTAACCAAGCATCTTAAATCTGTTTATAGACACAGTTGTTATCCTCATTTATGCACAGGAAGATCAAGGTACAGTTTAAGTGACTTTTCCAATATCAGGACCCAGTGACGCAGAACACTTTGTAATATGCTGAATATGAAATGCGCTACATAAAAAAAATTAAATATTTTCTATTATATTTAGAACATATTTGCTAATGTACTTTATTCCTGATGTATAGTATTCTTGCTATTCTTTAATACTTGGCATCTCCTGAGCAGATAAGTACTTAATTATGTACTGGCTTTGTAATGTAGACTGATGTCCATTTAGTAGGTTGAAATTAAAACCTAGCATAGATGTTTGTACAAAATGAGTTTGAAGAAGTTCGTTGAATGACAGTATAACTATGGAAAGCGACATGTTTTGATTTCATCTACATTATGATGATGCCTCCTGCAACCTCTGTTGGATTATTCATTTACTTCAGGTTTGTACTCTACTCTGCAACCAGAGTTTTCTGCATAAAGCTCCCATAGTTTCTACTTCCAATCCTAAATAAATGGAAAGAGCATTTTTCTCTGCTATTTGTTCAAGCCAGCAAAAGGACTTAAAATGTATGTTGTACAAGCTACCTGCCTTCCTCTCAAAAACTAACTCCTTTGTGTGGGTTTTTTCCCTGACTCCCTTTGTTAAGGGCCTATAGGGGCAGGGGCTTTAGTAGTGGTAGATGGGAAGAGGGTAGGAAGGCATGCTTAAATTGTTCAGAGTGCATCACCTGTCCTGCAGATGGGTTGGTCCATTGTTTGCTTTGATACTTTGCCTCTGAAACTACTAATAAACTACTAAGGTGCCAATAGTAAAAGTAGACTTAATACCAGTGCTGGTCTGGACTCTAGGGAAATGGGCCGGTAGTAACTCAAGATCACTACCAGTCTTGAACAAGAGGTTTTACTTAGGGAAAACCTAGAGGTTTACATAGAGAAAGTATCTCATTAACATTACCAGTCCTTTGTGGCCATTCAGATACTTTTGAAATACTGTTTTAGTAAATGAGCTGAAGTAATTTGATGAAATCTAAAATTAGGTTTAAAGCTCTGTAGAGTATGCTGTGTGCCTGATCTTGAAAGATTTACTTTCTTGTAGGTTCCTGTATTGTTTTCCAAGAAACAATGACATTTTATGACAAAGAAATACAAAACATCGACTCTGACGTTTATCTGTATTTTGTACTGCTAGTTTGAAATGGCTTTTTTTTTAATTGCAACTATTGTACCTGTATTTAGATGAAATTACTGCTAGCTTCAGAAGATTTGGCCCTCTGGTAGTAGACTGGCCTCACAAAGCAGAAAGCAAATCCTACTTTCCACCTAAAGGTAAGACAGTGAGTTTTTATATTGTTTTGTCCTTCCCAAAGAGAAGGTCGGTACACTGAAACTGTCATTTGGATAGCCTTCACAGTTTCTTTGGATAACTAATTTTCAGATATCCACTTAGTCTGTGTTCTTCCAGTTTCTAAAATGAAAGCTCACATAATTATATTTTTATGATGAATATCTACATGTGCATTTTGAGTTTGGTAAACTAGAGCCAAACCGTATGAAATTAAGATAAATCTTTATGGAAACTTGACAGTGCACAGCCAAAAGTCCACTTGATGGAAGAAGTCAAGGCTTTATGAAGGGTCCAGGAAAAAAATCCATAGCTCTCCCTTCTAAAATCTCTTATGAACGTTTTTAACCACTTATAGTGTATTGACGCTTATTTCAAAGTGCATTTTTTACTATTTTGTTTCATCCAATAAAATCATTTCAATATTAAATTTGTACAGATTGTAAATAAGCTGCTGCTTTCAGTCATCCCAGGAGGTGCAGAAGTTCCGTGTAGTGTGGCTGAGAAGCTAATGGTTGAAACAGAAGCTTGGGGAAACAGTGCAGCATGAGGGTGCCAAGGACACACAAAAGTGTGCAGTTTAGCCATGGGGGAAAAGGCAGGGGGCATCCATGTGGTCTGTGACCTGGGGGTGGGGCATGGGCATGCAGCCCCTGCTGATTTGGCTCACAGGGCATTCTTTCCCTGACCACTGGGAAGTTGGATACCCCCAAAGTACAGTTTATCATCGCCATCCTGACTTAATTAACACAGGAAATGTTTAAATACTAGGCTATTTAAGTACTTTTAGATAGGTACAGGGTACCAACTGTGTTGTTTATTTTGATATTGAATACAACTTCTATGTACTTTTCCACTGTTCTAAGACTTCTATATTTTCAGTTTACTACATTATTCATCACTGTGTTGCCACAAATTTCAGGGAACTTTACCACACTGTTTAGGAATGATATGTCTTCTGGTTGCTGGAAACTATTTACAACTTTAGGGCACTACTACATGCAGAACCGGTTCCTTCAACATGGTAGATATTGTAGGATAAATAAGTCCTTTGGCTTCTTACTGATGCAGATCTATTAAGGAAGTCTCTCTTTTGTACTGTGGATGTATTTAGTCACTTGTCTTTATATTCTCCACTACACCTGTTAAGATACCAAAATTAGTGGTATAGAAAAACCTTTTAAAAGTCTGATTCATACATCTTACTCACATGATGTGTGTGAAATCTGATCGTCAGATTTGGGACCAGATAAGAATTTTCCGCCTGATCTCCCCTGGTCTCTCCCCATGCCTCACTGTAGTTTGGCTTGGTGTATGGAAGATCCTGGTTTATTATAGGATATTGGAGAGTGTCATGCAGCATATGGGTACAAGAAGGGACACAGCAGGCATTCTTGTGGCCCCTTTTGGACTTTGTAGATACTTGAATGTTGCCTGTGACTTGTAGGGGTGAGAACTCCTTCTTGTAGTCCTAGATTTCTATGCCCCTAAGACAAACATTGTGAAAGCATTGGGCCTCATCAGTAATCAAGTTTAAATGTTGATTATAAATTGGCAAAAATTGCTTAAATAAAAGCCTGGTATTAAAACTCCAAGGTCTCTTATTCACAGTTCATGGGATCATGTGCCTGTAAGCCATTGTTAAATAAATGATGAATGCTGCTATTGTTAATGGCAAAACTGAACTAAGCTTTATAAGCAAAATACTTCTTCAAAGGGAAATATTATATATGAAATATGCCCGTCCGATTCAAGAGGAATCCTAAAAGCAATTTCTGGTTGATTTAATTTTAGTTTGAGACAAATGTTTTAGCTATACCATGCATCATCAAAGTCCCTTATTTTCTATAAATAACAGCCATCAGTTTAAAAAAACAAACAGAGATCTGTTATTGATCCCTAATTTTAATAAACCACTAAATTTATTTAAATGTATCTACTATTGTATATCCAGTGTTGTTAGGAATTGGCCACAATGCTTCTGTCTGAAAATGTCTTGGAGCTGTCTACAGCCCTAGGCCATAGACAGGATTTTATTGGTCTTCTCAGTGGTAGAGATTTCAGTGGTAGAAATGTAGTGTTCTTCTCAGTGGTAGAGATATCCAGCTTATCCTTGCTGAAGTCCTTACTTAGTTTTCCAGGCTACATGTTGTCGCCTCCCCTTCCCTGTTCTATGTTTACTGAGAAGCCTTGAGCAGTGCCCAAACTCTGTAGCGAAGCTGTTGTTCTTTGGAAAAACATAAGCAAGAGCCCTGATCCTTTGAAGTGCTGATTGCCTCCTGAGAGATGTAGTAGGTGGCCTGTATTCCCAGTGACAGAGTTACTAGTGTTCTGAATATGGTAGGAGGTACTTAGTACCCTACATGTTTAGGCCCAAAGTAAACACAGAACTTGAGGAACCACAGTGCTTTTTAAACAGAAGCAAGACTGAAGTAGATATACTCTAATAAAGTCAGGGTTCAGAGCTCATAGGCATGGGTACATCCAGAGAAAGGTGCGGGAGGTGTAGCTATGCCCTATTTCTGCTTTGCAGCACACGCACAATGAGCACTTGAGGTCATGGGCTTGTTAAGGCAGCTGCTGCCAAAGCCTGCAGTGCTACAGCTCTGAAATGCAGAGGGTGAACATTGCTGCTCACTCTCCACCCCCTTGCTCACCACCAAATTCAGCAGCAGATGAAAAGAGGGGTGAGTGGCAGCAGCCTTCACCCCCTGGATTGTGGAGTTGCTCTACTGCATTAACAAGCTGATGAGTTCACAAAGCTCACTGCATGTGTTGCACACAGTTGGCAGTTATCCTTTTTTTTTTCCTTTCCCCAACACAGAATCCACAGGCCTGAGGTGAAGAATATTGTCATCACATTGAAGCTCTTAAAAATACTGTGCACTGAGGAGATGCTGATCTAAATGAGGCATCTGTTATGTACAGGATGGTATGCACTGTCCCATTTACAGTTTGGTGCTAAACAGAAAATATCAAGTGTTTTGGATCTGACAGAAGTAACTGAAGAGCTGTCTAATCTATCTAGGTGTTCATATACGGTCATCTCAGTGATATGCAACAGGCCAGTTGTACCTGAACTGCTCATGAGATTCCATTCAGTAAACCAAGTTCTGTGATTCTAGTCTGATGAAAGAAAGTCCTATGTCCATCCCCTTGTTTAATTTGTTACTAAGTTGTTCAGTCAGCTTATGTCAAAAAGTATTTCATCTAATAGCTAACTAATAACTATATGAGCCTACATTTCTTAGATGCGCACAGGAATGCTACCAGAGATGGTTCTCATTCAAAGCTGTGGAAATACTGCTAGCCAACCAAGACAACTGATTCTTCGAAGATTAGATTTCTGTGAAAGAGCTATAGGGCCTGTTTAAAAGAAGGAGGGTTTGAAGCGTGGGGTATTTCTCAGACATCCAGTTATACCTCACTACAGTTAATAGGCTAAATTCATATTCGTCTCCAATCACCTCTGATCCTCACTGCCACACATTCATGTTTTTACAGACCTGCAGTTTGCATATTGACTTCTATTCCACCCACAAGAACACAAAACACCAGCAGACTCTCCCTATGCCTGAAAAAGGGTGTGTGCACCAGAAAGCTTGCAAAGAACGTTTTTTCCAGCTATTTAGTTGGTGTAATAAAAGATATTACATTTACCCAAACAACCTTGTCTGCCTATTTGGCTTATGGCGGTTTACTTCTGACTTTACACAGGAGCTTGTTGCTATGGTGTCATGAAGGTGTAGCAAGACAGGAGGCTTTGGTGGCTGGGGCTAGCTGTTTTATGCTGGCTAGAAAATTCACCATGTCCATGCCTCAACCTTCTTAGTAGAAGCTGGTGGAAATTAAAACTATCCTCCCTGGACATAAGTTGTGAAAGGAATGTATAGAGTAGATATAAGGTTAGAGCATAGAAAGTGTCCTATCTCCTTAGGTAAGCTCCCATTTTCTTGCCAAGAGCAATCCCTGCTTCAGGAACTTAAAGTTTCTACTTTCATCAGCTATAGGTCTGGATGGAGTTTAACCATCTCTGGTCCTTGCTCTAAGCTAGTGGTTCTTAACTTTGACAGACTCTAGACACCCCTAATTAGTCTTAAGGCAACGTGGGAAAATGCCAGCGCTTCATTTTCCCTTTTTTTTTTTTTCCTACAGAAAAGCAATAGAGCAATTTATTCTATTGCAAATGGCTCAGAAACACCACAGAAGGTCAGAATCATAGAAAATTAGGGCTAGAAGGGACCTCAGGAGGCCATCTAGTTCAACCCCCTGCTCAAAGCAGATCATCTAAGCCAAAGCTTTGTCTAGCCAGGTCTTAAAAACTTCTAAGAACTGAGATTCTACCTCCTCTGTGGGTAACCTGTTCCAGTTTTACTACCTTCCTCGTGAGAAAGTTCTTCCTAATATCTAACCTAAACTTCCCTTACTGCAACTTGAGACCATTGCTCCTTGTTTTGTCATCTGCCACCACTGAACAGTCTAGCTCCATCTTCTTTTGAACCCCCCTTTACATAGTTGACAGCTGCTATTAAATCCCTTCCATCTCCTGTCCTCTAGACTAAATAAGCCCAGTTCCCTTAGCTTTTCCTCATAAGTCATGTCCCCCAGCCCCCTCACCATTTCTGTTGCCCTCCGCTGAACTGTCTCCAATTTATCCACATCGCCTCTGGAGTGGGGGGCCTTGAGCTGCTGGCAACACTCCTACCAATGCAGCCCAGTATGCTGTTAGCCTTCTTGGCAACAAGTACACTACTGACTCGTATCCAGCTTATTGTCCACTGTAACCCCTGGGTCCTTTTCTGCAGAGCTACTGCCCAGTCAGTCAACCCCCAGCTTGTACTAGTGCATGGGATTGTTCCCTGCTAAGTGAAGGACTTTGCACTTATCCTTAAAGAATGCTCTTAACAGTGCTAACATTGTATAGCACCCCATTGTATAAAAATTTCAAGGCACCCTGGTTTGAGAGTCACTGCTCCAAACTACAACTAATGTATGATTTGTATGCAAAGACCAGGAAAGTTATGTTGTATATAGACCAATAATGTGCAGTTTTCATTGCTAATGCATTTATAATCCTTATTGTTTTGCTTTTCTTTTCCTCTTCACCCCACTTTGACACTTTAAGATTGCTTTTCATTTCCTGAAGTTCTTCAAAGTTTTGTTCTGATTTCAGAGTATTGTGTTGTTTTGTTAGTCTGATTACATATCCCTAGCTTTAAGTGGCTAGGAAAGTAATTCTCAATTAATATTTAGGGAAAGAGTATTGCTTATTACGTGCCTCATACTGGATAGTTATCTCTCAGATTGTAGTGTGGATGTATATTGAAGAGTGCTGTTTATAATTTCTCAAAACATGCACAAATGATACAAACTTTGCCTTGTAGCTGAGATGCAAATTGTTTCTGCTAATGTGATCCAGCAGCTGAAGTGTTTTTTGAAAAAAGATCTATTCATATATATTCAGATAAGTAGCTCTTTTCAATCTCAATGAAAAGAGTTAAGTTGAAAAGTACAAAACACTCAGGTGTTAAGGAGTTATAGTGGATGTATGCCTAATACAGCCAACACATCCACAAAAACAAAGAGATGAAAAGTTTAGCTGCCTAATAGTACGTACCTACCAGCCATCTACAATTAACAGTGTTGAGGGAAGAATAATCTGGTAAAGAAATGCACACAGACAAATGGAAAGAGGGAAAAATTAAGGTTTTGTAGCATACTCCTATGCATATGATAGTTGCAATGATTATTATGTTTATGCCTTATGGAGGAATAAGGAGTATGTTCTCTTACAACTTAACTTTTCATTCCATTTATTCAGTGTTTTGGGTACGGTGAGCATGTGTGTATGGCAGTATTGATTATTTTATAATTGGGTTGTGTGTGTTAATTTCCTAGCTTTTATAAATGCTTAATAACGGGTGGAGTCTAAGGAAGAGGTGGCAAAAAAGTGTCTGTAGCTGTGCATGAACTCGCACCCTGTGCTGTTCAATAAAATCTGACAGAAAAGTTTCACTGGGCTTGAAAGGTTTGTGTGCTACTGGTCCCCTCTCAGTCATTCTTGTGTGTGCACCTGTCTCACCAGTCAGACTTGAAAACCTCATCCTCCCTCAACTAATCAGGCTTTCCATGCCCGTCCTTTTGCACTGAGTTCTCTACTTACCCAGTCAAACAGGATTGTTTGTGCCCTGTTCCCAAGCAAGCAAGCAAGGAAAGCTTATGTGAGCCCCAGTCAATCATCCAATCCAGTTTGTATGTGCCCAGTCCCAAGCATCTAGGTCTGTGTTAAAAATGCATAAACTTTCTGTTATAACTTTTTTTATAATTATAGAACATTATCCCTATTGCCCTAAATCTATTCAAGATCCAAATAATAAATAATGTATTTTGTGTAGACAGTTAGCTGTTAAAAAGAGATTACTACTCAACAGTTAAAATTCAGACTAAGAAGGAAACACTTCAGGCAGAGCCTAGTTTCACAGATTTCCTACTGAACAGTTATAAAGGAGCATGAAATGAAAACCTACATAATAAGTACAGAAGGCATAAAAACAAACCCTGTGCAAAATTTCACCCTTATTGCTGACTTTTTTTTAAAGAGAAACAGAAGTATATGCCCTATTTTTAAATTCACTTTTGAAAACAGCCCATAGCATGGAGTCACTGCTGGGCATCTCTATAATAAAATGTTTTATACTTACTATTAAAACCAGAACTATTAAGATGTTTTAAAAGTGTTTTTATGTTCGCACCATAGCATTAAGTTAGCATTTGAATTTCTATATGTGCAGTGTTTGGAAGGCTTGCTAGGTCACTTATGTAACAAAGTACTTTGCTCTAATCTCTGGAATTGAGATTAGTCCCTTTGTGCCAAATCGGATTTTCATTGTATAATGTCCATTGCTGGCAATGAAATATACTTTTAGATCCTAAGTAAATCATTATCTTAAACTTCCACTGTATGATGTAGCAGACACGTTTATTTTGGTTTGATGTTAATCTCTTATTTGGAAAATGAGAAGGACTGAAATGTTGGCATAGAAGTTTATTACAAAGAAACTCTATAGTCAGTGTTTAAGTCATTAACTATGACAGAGTGTTGTATAGCTGAAGAAGCCATTTCCAGTCTACATATTAAGAACTGATTTGACATCTCTATTCTCATTTTGACAAATGTTTGGCCAAAAAGCATTTTGTGAAGAGTTGTAAGGGTGAAAAAATTGCACGTTTTCAGCTAATTCTTTGTTTTCAGGTTATGCATTCCTCCTTTTCCAAGAGGAGAGCTCTGTTCAGGCACTGATTGATGCCTGTATTGAGGAAGATGGAAAGCTATATCTATGTGTTTCCAGTCCTACTATCAAGGACAAGCCAGTAAGTAAACAGTAAATGGCCTCTGGGTTATACATGCCATCTGTCTAATTCTGCTTCTGAGATGCGGACGGTGAAAATAATCAAAAGTAAGCTACTGCTGGCACAGTTCAACATCTGGAACAGTTGGCTGATTTAAAAACTGTGGTGTCTGGAATTAATAGGATGAAAACAGTCAAATGAGACAGGTTAAGTTAATGGGCTTGTGACTACCTGAGACAGACTGATGATTACTATGGCTGCAGTATGGTGAAACTTAAAGTAGCATGCAGCTTTCTTCCTTTATTAAATAGGTTCAGATCCGTCCCTGGAACTTAAGTGATAGTGACTTTGTGATGGATGGTTCACAGCCTCTCGATCCTCGAAAAACAATTTTTGTTGGAGGAGTCCCTAGGCCATTAAGAGCTGGTATGTATAAATCTACTATTGTAATGTCACAGTTTTAAAGGTGTACCCTCATCAGTAATACATTGTGTAAGGTTTAAAGACACAAGACTGTCTTAATAGCAGATGACCAACAGTACTATGAAATAACTTAAATATCTCCTCATATTTATACCTTTTCTTATGTGGTTCATCTAGATAGGCCTTGGCTACAAGGTGCTGTTCATCTTTTATATCTATTTAAAAATAAATTTCATAACTCGTCACGAAGTTAATGATTATAAACTTAAAAATATGGAAGATCAATCTACACTTGGCAAAGTTGTAATGTAAAAATTGCCATACAAAGGCTTTTCTTTAATATTTCCTTTGCCTGTTTCCACTACTGGTTCTGAACTTGCTTGTAATACTGCTGTTACTGTATCTTTCTTAGCATGTTCCATAGTGTCCTTTCATCAATGGTTTGTTTGAGGCACAATGATATACCTGATCACAGAAAGATTAGTACTCAGACTGGTCTGTCAGGAAATTAAGAAAGCCAGAAAATTACAACATTAAATGTCTAGGCTTAAAACATTTGCAGCTTTTTTATTTCTTGAGCCTAGAATGCCACAACCTAACTGCTTTTTTCACTTCCAAAAATTTCTGGTTAGCCATACCTCAGATATTATTCTATGGTATACTATTTTGTCACTACAGTAAAAGCATAGGGTGACCTTTTCCTGGCTGGTGCAGTCACTTCTGTCAAAAATGCTTCCACTTTTTTTCTGGTAAAATTGACCGATTAAGCTAAAATCATCATCTGCTGTTCGTCACATTGAACTATATCTTCTGCTCCTAGTTTAAAGCCATTCTCTTCTCCCTTAAGTGCCTGTTTTCTTTTTTATTTGCTTCTTTCACAGACCTGAGGAAGGACATTTTGTGCCCAAAAGCTTGTCTAGCATCTCTCCCAACCATACAGTTGGTCTGATTAAAGATAACATCAAAAACATCTTCTTTCTCACATATTTCCTGGCCCATCACAGCTATAGCAACACTCCAACCCTACTACTGATATGTAAAATAGAAACTTTCATGGTATTTACACAATGTGTGTCTTGTCTTCAATAAACTATTAAGACTTTTAGCTCAGTTTTTAAATGGATTTGACAACAGACATAATATTAATTTTAACTAAAAGCTAATTTTGAATAGCACTATTAAATATCAGCTTTACACCTCATGTTCCAGAGTATACTAGTAAGGCTGCTTGTAGATGTTAGAAAAAAAATGGTCCTTTACTTCAAGCTTGATGTGTTTCTGCGCCCTGCCCCACGCAGGCCCAGAAGAAAGAACATCTGAGTTGGTCACCTGATATCTGTATAGATCGGACACTTTAGTCGGGCTTCTTTGGTGCTTTTATCTAATAGCTGATTAAATTAGCTTTAGCTAAAAGCACCAAAAAGCCCTAATGAAGTACCAAATCTATACAGATGCTGCAGAGTTGGGTTGAAGTAACTCACTGCTGCTTCTGGTAAAGCACAGTTTTGTTTGGGGGTGGGGGTTGTTTGTTTTTTTTATTGTCTACAAACAGCTTAAGGTTTTACCGATAGGTAAAACTTCAGTATGCAGTTTTGATTACTGCAATAACTGACATGGCTTTTTGATGCTATATTGATTTGTTAAAGTATTTGATTTTATACTATTTGAAGTTCCCACTTACGAGCTTCTTTTCCCATGCTCAAAACCTAGCTGCACTCTCTGTGCAATTGGGAAGTGGAAACTGCTAGTCCATACAGAAACAAGGAATTGAATGATTGTACAGCAAAGTATTAGTAGCATGCTACACGGTATACACAAGAAAACTGGCATGTGGAAAATAAAATGCCTATGGGTATAGTTTGAATGAGATGGTAAACTATCTATTTTGTCAATTTTAAAATAAATGTATGTTTTCATTTTTCGTTTAAAATATTGCATTCCTTTGTTTCTCAATAGTTGAACTGGCTATGATCATGGACCGTCTCTATGGTGGAGTTTGTTATGCAGGAATTGATACTGACCCTGAGCTGAAATATCCAAAAGGTGCTGGGCGTGTTGCTTTTTCCAATCAGCAGAGTTATATTGCTGCCATTAGTGCTCGGTTTGTTCAACTTCAGCATGGCGATATTGATAAACGAGTAAGTTGTACGGAATTAGTTGTTCAAAATGCTTCCTACTTATATTCTCAAATAAACGGTAATTTGTAAATCAGATATGTCAAGATGCACATTCCAGTATTAATGGAGAAGTTAATGGTAAGTGAATAAAAAATGTAGATATCACTACACCGTGTCCCTCAACCATGCCTCACTTACCCTCCCCTGCTTACACATTTTTATCATGTCATATTTTTCTTAGCTTTTATAAAAACTCCTTATTTATGTTTCTGTTAATAGTTGTGTATATAGGTTCCTCACATTCTATGGATCAAACTATGACTGTCCTTGTACTAACAACATGCATTCAGCAAAGCAGCAGTTTGTTTCAGGAACATATGCTAGACCAGGGCTGTCCAACCGATGGCCTGCAAGGGGTTAAGCTGCAGCCTTCAGGGTCCCACCTGGCTGCGGCTCCCCACATTGCTCTGGATGCACCTCCCTACTCAGGCTTCTACTTTGTGCACCTGCCCCAGGGGCAGAGCAGTGCAGTGCAGCACAGCTCTGAGCCGAGGGGTGAGCCCAGGGCTGTGAGATGAGCAGGGTTGGGGGTGCCTGCACTAGCATGCAGTGCAGTGGGGTGTCTTTATGTGGCATGCAGCCTAGGGACCCATGGCCTCAACTGATACAGTCCATGTGGTGTGCAACCCTGGTCACTTAGAATTTGCACAATCCTGTGCTACACCATATGGGTTTTTTTGTTCCAGAGACCATCGTTTCTTTTTTGCTTTCTGCAGGCAAAGGACAAGCAAATCAATTTTGTTTCTCTTCTCCGTACTCTAATTAAACCAAAGATAGAATTTTATAATATTCTGAGTTGCTTATCTTTTTACATCAGACTGTCTAATAGGTTTGTGTTTTTGATTAGTAGGTGTTTAAGAAGAAATATGGCCTTATAGTTGGAGTTGTGGGGTAGGACTCCAGAGGTCTGGTATTAATTCCATTAGTACCTCAAGCATCCTTTGTAACGTAGGTCAGTCTCTGCCTTCATCTGCAAAATGAAAATAATAAAATTACTCTAGCTCACTATGGTGTTATAAAGAAACTGGAAATTAATTGGTTTGAGAAACTCCAGTATTAATGGACAAGTTAATGGTAAGTGGATAGAAAATGAATATATGACTATACCATGCCCCTCACTCTTAGAGTAGTACTCAACCATGCCACACTTACCCACTTCTGATTACACATGTCAAAACCAGAAATGAGACAGTAAAGCTGCTCTGAAGCTCTTCTAGTTTCTGCTTTCAAATGCACTGGTAGGAGGTATCAAGAGTGGGGCTGAAAAGAAGGCACTCTTGCAACTGCTTCAGCAGGTCATTTTTTGTATAGAATCCATCTGCCTTTAAACCAGTTTGAGGGCTTTTTCTCTTCAAAATTCTGGATTAGCTCTTAATACCCTTGATGGGCGCGTCCACACATGCAAGCACATGTACTTGCAGCAGCTCAAATAGAAGTGGTGCAAATTTGAACCAGTGCTTTTTGCTTCAGTGCATGTGCTTGGACATGCACTTTGTTGTGGAGCAAAGTGTGCCACTTGGGGCAAAATAACCCTGCCTGGCTCCTCCTGGATCTGCAGCCAGGGGGAGCTAGAGCTTGGGGCCAGCACCTGTGCTGTCCCCAGCAATACAAAAAGCTGCCCTGTCAAGTAGCTCCGGGCTACTCGCTCTCGGGAGTTTCTGGGGCCCAGCCAGTTGGTACCTGGTGACACTACTCCTTGTGCCAGCTGGACTGCTAAAGCAGCCCTGAGAGTTCCTTGCACCCTGTACCCACTGCAGCAGTCTGGCAGTGGGGGCTTCTGCCTGGCTGTGACCCTCTGCACACCTGCCAAACCTGAATGGGCACTGCACAGCCAGTAGAGGCATCTGCCCCTCTGGGCCAGCTGCCAGTGGGCTGTGGCTGCAGAGTTGGCCTCTGTGCAGCACTACTGCCATGTGTGCCCCCTGCCCAGCCATCTGGGCAGCTATCATCCAAAAGATGTTCTGGGTGTGGTGGCCTGCTTTGAACTGTCTGGCCCCATTTGGCCAGGAGGTCAGCCACAGCCAGCTGTGCCCAAGGTGCCAGCTCTGAGCAGGCAGGGTTCTGCCACTGGCCTCCCTAGCAGGAAGTCTGGTGTTCCCTATTGGAAAACTGATGGGGGGTGGGGTCCAGCAGAAAAGGGATTGGAGGGTCTGCGGGGCAGGCAGGGCATGGGGCCAGGCAGAAAAGGGATCTGGGGGGCAGGCGGGGGGTGGGGCCGGGTAGGGAAGGGATTGGGGGACTCAGGGTGGGGGTGGGGGGGAGCAGGTGGCTGGGCAGAGCAGGGATGGGGGGGAACCGGGGGAGTGGGCAGGGCCAGCTGGAGTCCCCCCTGTAGTCCCCTTCCCCCTCCTCCACCCCCCCCCAAACCCCTTACTTACCAGCACTGGAGCCCTGGTGCTGCAGCACACTGCCTATGCTTCAGCACCAGGGCAAGGGGCCAACCACAGAGACGCTGTGGCAGCCAGAG
The DNA here is from genome assembly GCF_030867095.1 of Alligator mississippiensis. Taxonomy (NCBI): domain Eukaryota; kingdom Metazoa; phylum Chordata; order Crocodylia; family Alligatoridae; genus Alligator; species Alligator mississippiensis. Next base: position 32,508,019 of record NC_081825.1, read on the forward strand.
CATCTCTATGGAGGACCCAACCTCTGGTTGCCTCAGGGCACAGACCTGCCCCGCTTTTTTAACTCTGGCTTTTTTAGAACTCTGGATATCCAGGGGTCTAATTTTCTCCCTGCACTGCAAGTTTATAACACAGGGAACATTTTTTCATTCCCACACGTGCCTCTTGCCCCATCTCAAAGGGGTTTGAGACGGGGCAAGAGGCATGTATGCGCTCGTCTGGACGCACCTGATTGGTCCTGTCATCAACATAACTTTCTAGGTTTACAGCTACAGTGAGTTTTTTGGTCTCATTATACTCCTTGTGGAAAAAAGTATGGTCTTTTTCTGTTTTAAATTTTCTTTTTTTTTTTAAATCTTCATTTAATGTTATATGCTTCTTGTTTTGAGAGGCAGAAGGCTTCTTCTCTTCCTATATGCTTTTGCTATACCACTCATTATGTACACTTGTATCATGTCCCTTATTCCTCTGCTTTTGTAAGGTAAACAGTACCACATTTTTTAATATTTTTTCCATCATGCATGACCCCAGTAATTTTGAATGTACTTTTTCTGGTTTCCTTCTAATTCCAGCTAGTATAGCCCTTCTGAGATGGGATGATTGGAACTGTACAGGACTAGGGACTTGCCATTGATTTATAAAGTGGCTCTATAATATTTCCCACTTTATTTTCAGTCCCATTCCTTGTACATTTTAACATCTTATTTGCTTTTCTCTGCACCTGTATCTTTCACAAGAAGAAGTTTTGATTGAGCTCTCAATAATACACAGGTCCTTTTTTCAGTTGGAAAGATGTGTCAGACTATGTAAAGTGTATAACTAAGTCCAATTTTTCCTTTGGTGTTCATTGCTTTTCATTTCTCTACATTGAATTTCCATCTGTTATTGGGTTACCCATCCACCTTATTTGGTTGTGTTTCTCTTTAGTCCCCCCACAATAACCTCTGAATTTGACTAATCTAAATGAACTTGTCATCTGGACATCTCACTGCCTTGTTTCTTATGACCATTTCCAGAATATTAATAAATATTTAAAAGGTTCATGGTATAGAATCTTTAGGTATCTCATTGAACCTTGTCTAGTATAGCAAAATATTTGTTCCTATTTTAATATTAGCTTTTTTCCAGGGCCATATGTTGCGCATCTATTTAAAAACCTTTACAAACTTAAGTAAATGTCAGCCTGTTCTCTTTTATCTGTTACTGCCATGTTTTATTCACACAAACATACTGGTTAGATCCTATCACATTATGGGAAACTGGCCATCAAGTCCAGTCCCCATAATCTTCCAGATGTGTTATATCTTTTTTCAACTAATTTATACTATGCTGCAATGACTTACTGTCCCATAATAACTTGAGAGTTTTTTTGTAGTTGCAGAAACATTTGCTTCCCTCAAGTGCTTTGGTGTGGTAGCTATTTTTAATTGTGCGTATTTTTCCTAGCAGCTCAAACACTTCAGGATAGATCCAGATTTGTCCTGTAGACATTAAAATAGACTTAACTGGAATCTAAATATCTGTGTTACAAAGAATAATTCAGAATGGTCCTGCTTTAGGTATGACAGAATTCCTCAGGTGCCTAAATTCCTTCAATGTCTCCATTTGGACTGTATATTTTTCTAGGTGCCTATCGTTGGGCTTCTGTTTTGAAAAAGTAGATGTGTTCTTCTCCCATAAATTCTGTTGCAATCCAGATTGGTCATGGAGAGATCTTAAACCTTGCCTCATTCTCTTAAGGTACTTTACTACTTCCAAAAGGAAAAACTAAAATCACGGCGCAGTAACCATGTCACCATAGGGTGATGTGTAGACATGCCCTTTGTTGTCCCCAGAGCATACACAAGTCAAATTGACACTGAGTTCAGTACAAACTATAGCATAGTCACTTTCACTCAGCAGATTGGGTGGTAAAGTCTAGAGTTTTCATGAAAACTTAGGCTGCTTGCAGACGTTTCAAAAAAAAATATGTTGCTTTACTTTAAACTCTGCATGCTCCTGCACCAAGCCCAGCACATGCCCAAAAGTAGCATTGTGTTAGTTGGACCCGGCTCGCCCACTGTCTGTATAAATCAGAAGCTTTAATGCAGTTTTTGCAGCACTTTTGTCTAATAGCTGATTGACTTAGCTTTAGATAGAAGCACCAAAAAGCCCCACAGAGGTGCCCAATCTATACAGAGGCAGTAAAGCCAGGTCAAAGTAATGTGCTGTTTCTTCCAGTAAAGCTTGAGGGGGAGAGGTTGTTTGCTTTTTAACATCTCCAAGCATCCATTGTGGTTTGAGCACTCACTGGAGAAACTGAACACCTGGGTTTAATGCCATTCTCAGCCTGATGCAGTTTCAACCCACATCTCCCACTTTTTAAAATTATGCTATAACTACCAACCTGAGTCTACCTACCTCTCCCAGTTCTCTATAAAGAATCACTAGGTGCCTAGTCCTAAATCATTCTTTGGAGGCATCTCATTCTCATCATTCACAGTTTATATGCCTAACCCTGTCTGTTGGAATTGTTCTCCAGAGCAAAGTATGATCTTCAGCGCAGATCTAAGTGTAGGCTTCAAGGAGACCAATCTAGATCTGACCCTTCTGGATCTCTCAAAACTCAATAGATATATATAATTGCCATCTGGTAACATCATTTAAAGCAGTAGCTTTTTTAATTAATACATCGTCTGACACACTGATCTCTGGTCATCTATTACCAGAAAAGAGAACATCTGATATAGTAGGTATCTTCCTAATATCCTGATACAAAGAAACCCTTGAGGTTCTCAATGATGTTCACATCTTCCTTACTTGCTCTTCTGTATGACTTAGAAATAAAAAGATTCTGTTTGTAGGCCTTATGCCATTCATATGTTTGGAAATCCCTGTTTATTCTTACATGTTTGCTACTTCTTCAATATCCTTCTTAGTTTTCCTAAATGTCCTGTTCCCCCCGGATAGTTCAGGTTGTAATTCATTCTCTGAATAATTATGAAACCTAAATTTGTCCTCTAAACGCTTACATTTTCCTTTTTTACATTTTACTCTGATAAACTAATGAAAATATACTAGTATTTTTGTTTTCTAGTCTGTTTTACTTTCTCATTGTTATGCCCTAGCAGGGTGAGGGATAATAGTATTGAGTTTGGAAAAACTAAAATAGAATATTTAATGAACACATCACGTTAGAATTTAATCTCTTTTCCACAAAAAAAATTTAACTTTAATATATTAATATTTTGGAAAACTTAACATTCAAGCCTAAAATAGCAGACATCTTTAAATGCAACAATTTGTAAGCAATAAAGAACTATATTTATTATACTACATCACTCTGATGAATGTACTTCTTTGCTTACAAAGCTGTTGTAAAAATAGCTTATAGTGAAATGTGACATTTATAAATCATGCAGAAAGTAAAGGGAAGTTTGACCTGCAGTCAGAGATCTCTTCTTTATGTTTCTAAAAGAAAACAATATTCTGCAATTTAAGTTGTCTTTATTATAATACTTCATTAGATTCTCACTTGTTCCATAATTGCAAATGACTCGCGTTCCCATATATATATATATATATATATATATATATATATATATATATATATATATATATACAATACCACATAATGGGTTCCCAGTCATGATTAAAACTTCTGAACTGCAATTTATCTCAGCTATTGATATGCAGAGAAGTTGTACATTTGTCCATATTAACCTGCATAAATAAAAGCAGTAAGTCCTCATACTGTCTGACAGATGCATGTGTACCCAGTTTCTGAAGGTAATAAAACTAAATCTATATCACAGTTTCTCAAAGCTATGAGACCCTTATGATTTGAATTGGTACTACATTGAAATTGTGGTTAAGGTTGTTTTAAATCTGATTTATAAGTTTTACGTATACATACTCTCTATGAAAAGTCTCAAATGCACAAAATATTGCTCACTTGTTTGCCATATTAACACCTGTGTAATAGTTGTGGTTGAATTATTCATTTTTGGCATTAACTTTCACTTAAGAAATTTTATTCCCAACAATAAGGTCTTCATGTTGTTAAATGTTTTTGAAAATATATATTCTCTAGGTTGTGGCTTTGAGGTTTTCACTGTAACGTTGATAAATGAAAGTTTAATGAAGCTGTAATACTAATTTGTTAAAATGGCAAGTGCACATGAAGAAATCTCCTGTGGTTTTCATTTTAAAAATATGTTTAATAGAAAAAATGAAAGATTAATAGGACTACCAGAAATGAGATATCTAGGACAGATCATCATGTGTCTGCAATATCTCTTATTATTCATTGGGTGTGTATTTGAAGGTAACATGAATGAATTTATAACTAAGGAAGGCTTGTGTCCTTCTTTATATCTTTCTCTAACTTTTTTTTATAAAAACTTATTTGCACAATACCAATCAACTACAAGAGGATAGGGATACCCAAACAGGATCAAAACAGTAGCCTGTCTAGTATAATTAATTACATTCTGTTAACTGAACTAGTGTGAAGCATTTTTAAGGTATCAAGAATGCTTGCTAGTAAGGCTGATTTATCTTAAACTTTTGGAGAGTTAAAAAGTAACCAGTAGGTGGGTGTCTTAAAACAAATTAAAAGCTCATCCAGGGAACAACAGTTTACTTCTGAGTCTTACTTCTATCCAGCCCAAAAAACCCCTATAGTAAATTCCCCAAGGCTAACAGGAATCTCTGTCTGCAGCCTCTCCACAAAGTTCTTAGCATGACAACGTTAGTCGTAGGAAGTTAGATGCAGGAGTGTAAAGATAGGTGGGTTAGGGAGGACATGAGCCCCAGGTGCTACCTAAGGGGAGTTGAGTGCCTCACAGTCCCATCCTTCCCTCTTCTGCTGCACCTTCCCTGCAGCCTTCATCTCCAGCTCTAGCAGTGTGGATACAGCATGGCAATGATTGTGGCGTTGGAGGGAGAAGGCAAGGGTTGGGGGAGAGAGTGTGACAGAGAGTGGGCAAGTGATGGTGTAAACAGATGTCAACCTTGTGCCACTCTAAAACACGTTTATGGTGGCACAGGTTGCAAGCAATCAGAAGTCTTGTCATGCTCCAAGTGCCCCAAACCATTGCCACAACCAAAGGTAGTCAGTTTTGTGTGATTGTTGTGTGACCCACCTTAAATGAGATGTTACCCTGCTTGTGGATGTGCACCTCTACACTTTTGCTTCTGTCTTGCCACTGTGTCTGATTTAGAGCTTGCATCTGCAAGTGGGGAAATGTACACAGGGTTCCCCTGCTTGTAATGGTGCTCTGTGGGAATCCCCCGCATGGTTTTCCCACTTCCTGATGCATTACTTGAATCAGGGTGCAGCACCCAAGGCCACTATCCTGCAGGATCGGTCTCCTGAAGCCTCAGGACTTGCAGGGGCCCAATCCTGCAGGACAAGTACCCCAGTAAAGTCTGTAGACACCTATAAACTAGATCAGTCGTCCAAAGATGATATTTGTGAATAAAAGGCACTCTGGGAAATGTAATTTCTGTTGCTGGGGGAAGATGTCATCTCATCTTTTTGCTGCCCAAAGACGGGGGGGGGGGGGGGGTTCTTTTCTCAACACAGTGGCAGCAAAAAAGGAGGTGACATTTCCCTTCAGCAGCAGCAAACTTCAGCTGTTGCTTCTGTGCCACTGCCACTGGTCTTCCCTCCCCGCGGCTGGAGCCTCTAGACCAGGGGCGGGCAATTATTTTGGGCAGAGGGCTGCTTACTGAGTTTCAGCAAGCCATCAAGGGCCGCATGACAGGCAGCCCAGGGCAGATTAATATTAATGTTCTAAATTTTTTAGGGGCCCCATCATGCCCCCAGGCCACATTTTGCCCACCCCTGTTCTAGACCCAGATTTGGGGCTAGAGGCTGGAGCAGAAGTAGGGACTGCTCAGCACATAGTACTAGCCAGTTACGCCTCCACTTTTTCAAGCAAATTAATGTTCTGCTAATAATGTTTACAGCCTCTGAAATTCTGAAGATCTGGGTGCCATATAAGTAACTGGAAATAGTAGTGCTTCCAACATGCAGATCAAGTGATAAGACTTGATAACAGAATTTTTTTTCATTAAGGTAAAAATAGGAAAATCCAAGGTAAAATTGAAGCAGAGATGTATTTACAGACTCTTATAGCAAAAGAACAAACAATGCCTATACCAACTATTGATTAGTTCAAAACCACAGACTTTGTCTATCCAAATATCATCAATATGAACATAGTTAATGCTGACTGGACCAAAAAAAGCTACATTTTGAGAACATGATAGCAATGTTAGGGAAGCAGGGTATTAATAACTATAAATACCTGGTTTTTATTTGATTTTTATGCCTCTAGCCATTTCCTTTTCAAATTTCATATTATCTCTTTTATTTTCCTTCTCATATATTACCAGGTATCATTTTCTTGGTCTTTCATTAGTATTCATAGATGTTAGAGTCGGAAGGGACCTCAATAGATCATCGAGTCCGACCCCCTGCATAAGCAGGAAAGAGTGCTGGGTCTAGATGACCCCAGCTAGATACTCATCTAACCTCCTCTTGAAGACCCCCAGGGTAGGGGAGAGCACCACCTCCCTTGGGAGCCCGTTCCAGACCTTGGCCACTCGAACTGTGAAGAAGTTCTTCCTAATGTCCAATCTAAATCTGCTCTCTGCTAGCTTGTGGCCATTGTTTCTTGTAACCCCCGGGGGTGCCTTGGTGAATAAATACTCACCAATTCCCTTCTGTGCCCCCGTGATGAACTTAAAGGCAGCCACAAGGTCGCCTCTCAACCTTCTCTTGCGGAGGCTGAAAAGGTCCAGTTTCTCTAGTCTTTCCTTGTAGGGCTTGGTCTGCAGGCCCTTGACCATACGAGTTGCCCTTCTCTGGACCCTCTCCAGGTTATCCGCATCCTTCTTGAAGTGTGGCGCCCAGAATTGCACGCAGTACTCCAACTGCGGTCTGACCAGCGCCCAGTAGAGGGGAAGTATCACCTCCTTGGACCTATTCGTCATGCATCTGCTGATGCACGATAAAGTGCCATTGGCTTTTCTGATGGCTTCGTCACACTGCCGGCTCATGTTCATCTTGGAGTCCGCTAGGACTCCAAGATCCCTTTCCACCTCTGTGCCACCCAGCAGGTCATTCCCTAGGCTGTAGGTGTGCTGGACATTTTTCCTCCCTAGGTGCAGCACTTTGCATTTCTCCTTGTTGAACTGCATTCTGTTGTTTTCTGCCCACTTGTCCAACCTATCCAGGTCTGCCTGCAGCTGTTCCCTGCCCTCCGGCGTGTCCACTTCTCCCCATAGCTTTGTGTCATCTGCAAACTTGGACAGAGTACACTTCACTCCCTCGTCCAAGTCACTGATGAAGACATTAAAGAGTATCGGTCCAAGGACCGAACTCTGCGGGACCCCACTGCCCACACCCTTCCAGGTCGAGACAGACCCATCCACCACGACTCTCTGGGTGCGACCCTCTAACCAATTCGCCACCCACCAGACTGTGTAGTCATCCACATCACAGCCTCTTAATTTGTTCACCAGTATGGGGTGGGATATCGTATCGAAGGCCTTCCTGAAGTCTAAGTATACGACATCCACCCCTCCTCCTGTGTCCAGGCGTTTCGTAACCTGGTCAAATTAGTGTTAATTTTCCATTTTTCCAAAGGCTTTGTTTGATTTGAGTAACCTCTTGAATCTTACCATTTACCCATACTGATTCACTTCCTAGTCCTTGTAAACTGAAAAGTATACGTACGTGTCTGAGACAATTACTGTTTTTATTAATAGCGCTCAGGTCAGTTCTAAAGAATGACAACTCTCTCTGTTACAGTGTATACATCGAAAGAACTTAAAAAATATCTTGCAAGTTATTTACTGTTTCAAACTAGTGTATGTAATTTCTTAACGCCAAAACAGGCAGCATCAGAAGATTGCTTAATATAACATTACACCAGTATATAAAAAAAATCCTTTTACACCAATCATTTTGTGAATGTGAACTGCAGCTGCAGCATGATTTGTCAAACCAGCATCAGTCGATGCATCTTCCCTTATAAAATGAGGAAGACAAGAAAAAAAAACCCATGTTCATGTACGAGGTCAACTTATTTACATTTTATTTTGATGTTCTTTTTCCTATCTGGAAATCTGTTACAGTTCAGCTATACAGACCCAATACAAACTAATCATGAATTCTTGCCACTTTTCCACTCTGGCCATCAGATGAGTTTGGGAGGTGATAACTATAAGACAGGTGTATCTCGCAGTCTGAGTTGCAAAGGTGATTTTACAAAAAGAAATAACTATTTTACACAGTGATGGAAAACGATTCAGTTAGAATAGCTATCAGAAATGGTAAATGAACACATTGTCAAGGTTAACAACTAAAAATTTGACTTATTTTAAACATGCTTCTTAATTTATGTGCCCAAACAATAAATACAAGCACTGATGCTCATAAAATGGTATGTTTGCAAGCCAGATATGTAAGTACATGGTTGAATTCACTTTTCAGACAAATTACGTTGTTGCATGATCAAATAATACCGCATGCAAAATTGTGTGTACTAAGTTCAAGATCAGGTTGAGATCCGTTTGAAAAACACATTACATATGTTTTTGAAAAATATTCATTTATTTTTTTTTATGCCACCATTGAAAGTTATTGGGCAATTTGAGAATGAATAACAATTTTTTGCCATCTCCTCTTCCTGATTTATTTATGCTTCTCCACGTGTAAAAGCAAGAGTGTAATCCCCACTTGTGTACAAAAACATTTATGTCCTTTTAACAAAATAAGTATTTTGGAATTGTTTTCCAATAATACAGCCCTAGTGAACAGGCTTCATGTTAATACTTTCTCTTCTATTTCTATTCTATTGTATTCTAGTTCTATTTCTAAAAGAAAATGTTAATGTTCCGAGTAGAAATTTCTAGACATTAACTGGACTTGGTGTGGGTTTTTTTTCCCCCCCAACAGGTGGAGGTAAAGCCATATGTGTTGGATGACCAGATGTGTGATGAATGCCAGGGCGCACGATGTGGTGGAAAGTTTGCTCCTTTCTTCTGTGCCAATGTCACTTGCCTGCAGTATTACTGTGAGTTTTGCTGGGCAAACATCCACTCCCGTGCAGGACGTGAATTCCATAAGCCATTGGTAAAAGAGGGGGCTGACCGCCCACGTCAGATCCACTTCCGCTGGAACTAAGCATGGTGAACCAGCATCTACATAAGGAAAGAAGGGTGCATGTGGCTTACTGTGTTTGAAGATACCGACATGCAGAAGAAATAAGTGCATTCTTCTGCTTTTCACCCCAGCTCTCAATACATGCATCTTTATCAGCAGCCAAAACACTACAAGCCTCTTGTTTTTCACCAAAACCCTACATCTCAGGCTTACTAATTTTTGTGATATTTTCATGTTAAAAATAAAATGTTTTTTTGTATTTTCTCCAAGTTATTTTTATATGTAAAGTTAAAACTAGATATGAGAATGTTTTTTCGTAGGGGC